>NC_058377.1:5060000-6412500 GCF_018350175.1 Felis catus | reverse complement strand
ATGTATCTTCTTGACCACCTCCCTTCAGAGGAGTGTTCTATCCCAGGCGGTGTCTAGATCCTTTGGAGTAGATTTGACCTTGACCTCAACCTCCTCCACTCATGTTTGCTGGACATGCTCAGACATGTCCGAGTCTCAGTAGGAGATGCCATAAGACGGAGGCTTGGGCTGAGCCCCTTGCTCTACATTCTGGAGCATCTATTATGATACTTTGTGGGTTCGATGCGTGGCTAGAGAACAAATAAATACAAGAAACTATCCCTGACTTTGAGGTGAAAATCCAGTTAGTGAGACAAAAATCACACATGTACCACAAGTGTTTAAGAATACAGATAATAAAGAGGAGGTCTGAGTGGCTCAGCAGGTTAAGCGTCTGACTCTTGATTTCATCTCAGGTCATGATCTCACAGTTCACGGTTCAAGTCCCACATCGGGCTCTGTGCTGATAGTGCTGAACCTACTTGGGATTCTCTCTCTCCCTCCCTCTGGCTCTCCCCTGCTTGCACACACACACACACACACTCTCTCTCTCTCAAAATAAATAAATAAACATTTAAAAAAATTTTAAAAAGAATACAGATAATGATCATTACTTTTTCCAGGACATGGACAGAACTTCAAGAAATAGGGTTTCCTCTTTCTCTGGGCTTGTACTTAGGTATTTGGGATAATGAAAAAGAATAGCAGAGAGTGGTTTCTTTCCTTCTGAGCAGCTCCATGACGAGCTGGATGTGAAGATGTGAAGGTGAGAAAGACACCGTCATCATCATATTCATTACCATGATGTGTTAAGAGCTTATCACCTTTCATCAGGCCTTACTGATTTCTTACTGATTTTTTCCCATTGTGTCATAGACTTGACACAAAACTCATGGACTGACATGAGGTGTTCACTTTTTACTTTCCAAACTAAAAAGGTGGATGGAAATGGGGAATAAATTGAACAAGCTAGGTGAGCTGCTAACCAGGCACAAGAACTCAACATTAATTCTCAAAGAGTACTGTTTTACACCTAAGAATGTATGGTGGTGGTGAGTGGGTGGAGGGGATATAAATGCTAATTAGATCGTTGGTATCAGTGTCAAGGTGAATATTATTCAGTTGACATTTTTGGCCCTTGGCTAAAGTCTACAGTAATAGGCATAGAGATAATGTCAAAGATTTTTAAATACGTCTTCTTGTTGATGGGCAGAGCAGCACCTTGAAAGAAAGTTGATATGGCATGAATGCTGTTAAACCAAGGGGATTGCTCACAGAAAGGGAAATATCAGCAGACTTTAAGGAAGGTTGATTGAAAGGGATGCATTTGCTTTGGCACTGAGGTTTGAAATCTTGTTATTTTCAGTTTCTTAAATGAGAGACAGTAATGTTGATTTTTTTTTTTTAACAGATCTGAAGATCTCTAGATCCTTAGGCATTTGAATACGTGCCAGGTAACTGGGTGGCTTGCATATTTTTCTGGAGAGATTAAGTCAAACTAATAACAAGCTAAATTCTCAATGTAACCCCAGTCTCTGATGACATCACAGGATAAGCCACTAATATGCAGAAGCTTCTGCAGGCTCTATCTGGGAATTTGTCAATGTACTGGGCATAGTCGTCCCTGGTATAAATTGGATAAACTTAAATGGGACAACCAAGTAAACAAATTGAACTGACTCGTTATTAAGTGGTAGGATTATCCCTCCAAGTTACATTGAAAGTGACCAGTTCGACCAAAATGACAGTGTTGGTGAGCTGTTCTGGAATATGTTAACATTTCCCCATTGTATTTAATGTTTTACATATTGTAGAGCTAATTCTGTGTTGAATAATGTAAAAAAATAAATGCTTGTCCCCTAAGCACAAAACCAAATACATCGTATAGTATGAATTTGATTCTACATGCATCAAAAAAGATACAGGTTTTTCAAGTATCAGATTCCTTTACCAAAAATATCTTGGGAATTTGAGATTGTATCTGTGCAGCCTGAATGTGAATAAAGAGTAGTAGAGAGGATTCCCCCCCCACCCCTTTGGATGGTGAGATAAGTGGCTGATATAAATTTTCTTTATGATTTAATATTTTCAATTTTTCTATAATAAATATATAACTTTTTAATTGCCCACAAAATAATTTTGAGTGGTCAAAAAAAGGTATGGGTGTGGCTTGGTGACTAAGAAAACACTCCCAGCATTTAAAACGATCTGGCAAGGGCTTGGAGGCAAAAGACAGAAATCTGACTACATTCAAGAGGTTTGCCAGATGGCAACAGATAATTGCCAATGTTCGATTGCACTGTAATTATTATATACTATCTGTCACTTCACCAAGCTATCTTTTTACAAGGCAGGCGGTGACAGAATGTTGTATTAACATTATCTAGCATTGGGTTTGTGTTGAAAATGAAGAAATGGAATGGAAAGTCTTTCTTTTAGTAACGTCTCTGGAGTAGGAGGAACAGTGGGGTGAGATTTGACTCTGAACCCAACCACACGAAGAATTTTGCTTGATAAGCCTTCTGGGGATGCGTTATTTCGATTGACCCTAACTGGGAATTCAGAGGGGCATTTGCTCTATTATCTATAAAGAAGGGAT
This sequence comes from Felis catus, assembly GCF_018350175.1. Taxonomy (NCBI): domain Eukaryota; kingdom Metazoa; phylum Chordata; class Mammalia; order Carnivora; family Felidae; genus Felis; species Felis catus. Next base: position 6,409,922 of record NC_058377.1, on the reverse strand, counting down.
TTGCTGAGCAAACACGATTGCTGGGGTCTCATGCTTTCAAGTCCAGTTAAATATTTCAAGGGGCTCCATGGACCTCTAGACATCTGAACTGTTGATTGTAAACTCATCTTAACAGCCTAGTTTTCATTGGTGTTTATATTTGAGTTATACAATTCTACTTCTTAAGGACAGATTCCATAACTTATGGTTTCCTCATGTCAATGCACTCTCCTTTTACCCTCTAGGTCTCTCCAAAGGACTGAGTTTTGCAGTATGGGTTTACTGCAGTATTGGTTTACTGACAGAGATATATAAACCAGGGCTTCCACAGCTGTTTCAGATGAAACTGTATATTAATGTGTAAACTTCCAAAATACAGCTTAGCTGGAATCTTATGCAGAGCAGGTGACTGAAGAGATCAGTTTCACCGCCTGGGGTACGGTCAGTTTTGAAGGAGCCAGAGATGCCTGTTGAATTCTGGTGCCTGTGCGGTTTGGGATGTGCGTGTGCAAGACAGAAAAGTCTTCGCATTTCTAATAGTTAAGGATGGGGGTGGTAAAGAGAAGTCATATTTTGACACCCTCACATGCTGCGTAAGAGGAGCGACCAATTTCGGCACCCATCTGTTAATATCAGTCTATTACTCTTGGTTTATTAGGTTTCAAACACATGTTAGAGATACTCATGAAGATCCAAAAGATGAATTAAAAATCCACATCAATTGCACCTAAAGTCAACTGGAAGAGAGGACTTTGAGTCCCTGGGCGGGGGGTGGGGGGGGGTGCGTGGGTAATACAAATCGGCAGCCAAAGGAATAGAGTCTTAGTCAACATATTTCTGTATTCCCCCTAAACACAAATAGCCTCAAACCTTTGAAGGTTGTTCCTCTGAGATGTTTCATCAGTGACATCACAGTGCTTGCCACCTCCCTCAGACTACATTAGGTCCTGCCCAGAGTCTGGGACTCCAGAGAGCCTGGGAGACGAGCGGGAGTTGGAGCCCAAGTTGGAGAAAGGGAAGAAGCCTATCCCAGCCACTTGTGTCCTTGACCCTCCTCAGGTGACAGCAGGATTTTTATACTTAGCATAGTGTGTGTGTGTATGTGTGTGTGTGTGTGTGTGTGTACAAGTTGCAAATGAGAAACACTGAGGCATGTTTACATTTCTTAATGAAACAGGCAATACCTATTAGACATAGTATTTTTTAAGATGTAGAGAGTATTATTTATCCTTGCTTTCCTTTTTTTCCCTCTCCTGGTATGTGTTTTCTCCCTTTCTAATTCTCAAAGCCTCCATTCAAAGAAAGTCAATGTCAGTTTATTCAGAGCTTTTCTGGTTTTTATTTCACCCATATGGCAATCACTTTGGATCGTATGGTGCGATCTTGACTCCTGGGAAGACTTACGAGGCCAAAATTGTCTTTGTGGGTAACAGCAGAAAAATGGAAGGTTACTAATCTCAATTTCTGCCTAACTTTGGTATAAATGTGTGTGAAAGTCAAGTGCGCTTCTTACTATTAGCATATGTGTTGATTAAATTGGGTTCATTAGAAATTCTCGGCTTAACTCTTTGTGCTTTATTCATTTAAATACAAATATTTAAGTTCACCATCAAAGTGCAAAAAATAGTAAGAGGTAAACTGTAGGAAATAAAGAAGTATACGAGGTGGCCCATCAATTCAGAGACTACTGAGAAAAAAATGTAAAGAATCATTAAGCATAATTTGAACAATAATTATAAAGCGACACCTATATATTGTCAGCCAGGCCAAGAAAGAAATCATTGCTGACACCCCAGAAATCCATTCCTGATCATCTCTCCCTTCTGCCCTACCATAGGTAATCACCACCTTGATTGCTGAGATCATCTTGTTCATGCTTTTCTTTATAATTTTACCATCGATCTCAACGTTCTTTTTTTTAAAGCAGTTTTTTTTTTAACATTTATTTATTACTGAGAGACAGAGAGACAGAGTGTGAGCAGGGGAGGGGCAGAGAGAAGGAGACAGAACCCGAAGCAGGCTCCAGGCTCCGAGCTGTCAGCACGGAGCCTGACGTGGGGCTCGAACTCACAAACCGTGAGATCGTGACCTGAGCCGAAGTCAGACACTTAACCGACTGAGCCAGCCAGGCACCCCTCAACATTCTTAAACGATAGGATTACATTCCTTGTTTTGGGTTTTGTATTAACGGAGTCATATTCTAAGTTTCTTTTGTAAATTCTTCTTTGGCCCAAGGGTTATATTTGTGAGATCCACATATCTTATTGAGAATTCAAATGTGTGAAAATACCCCAATTCACCATCTTTTCTGCTGTTGATGAACACCTGAGTTTCTTCCAGCTTGGGGATATTACGAAAATGTTGCTGTGAATATTCTTGGCTGTGTATCCTGGTGCATACGTGCTTGAGTTTCTAGAGTAGAAGTGAAATGGCTGGAGAATAGAGAATTAGCACTATCAGCCTTAATAAAAAAATGTCCAACCGTTTTCCCAAAGTGTTGAAGATGTACACAAACTTGGCATAGTCAGGGCAGTTAACTGCAGTCATAACCCCTTCTTGTATCACTCCTGTGTAGTAACCACATTCTAACAACTACCAGCAGCCTGGCAGTTCTACTTTGGCCTCTACCTTGCTGTGTGTCATGGCACAAACAACCTAACTTCTCTCTCAGAGTCAGTTTCTCAGCTGGAATACTGGGACACGTAAAAATCGTGGTGATGTTTGCCTGAGTGGTAAAGGTCACAGAGTTGTGAAGGTCACACCGACAGAGCTGTGGCCAGCTTTCAATAATATGTTCTGAGTATGTTGCTCTTGGGCCAGTCTCCATGAATCCTTTCTTTTCTTTTCTTTTAATTTTATTTTTTAAGTGTTCTTTTTTTAAAATTAATTAGTTAATTAAAATTAATCCAAGTTAGTTAGCATTTAGTGCAACAATGACTTCAGGGATAGACTCCTTAGTGCCCCTTACCCATTTAGCCCATCTCCCCTCCCACAACCTCTCCAGCGACCCTCTGTTTGTTCTCCATATATGAGTCTCTTATATTTTGTCCCCCTCCCTGGTTTTATATTATTTTTGCTTCCCTTCCCTTGTGTTCACCTGTTCTGTGCCTTAAAGTCCTCATATGAGTGAAGTCATGTGATATTTGTCTTTCTCTGACTAATTTCACTTAGCATAATACCCTCCAGTTCCATCCACGTAGTGGCAAATGACCATGAATCCCTTCTTTTAAGAGGTTAATCTAGTAAGCACATTTGGTGGGACAGTGATTTTGCCCTCACTGAATCGGGTTGATCATTATAAATAGAGTCTCTGTCTCTCTCTTTTTTGCATATCTCTGTATTTCTTCAACATGTACCCAAATTAGTATTCATACCAGGATTTAATTTTATTTAAAAATTCATAGAGGGGCACGTGGGTGGCTCAGTCGGTTAAGCGTCCGACTTCAGCTCAGGTCTTGATCTCACTGCTAGGCTGGTGAGTTTGAGCCCTGTGTTGCCTGGAGCCTGCTCCGGATTTTGTATCCCCGCCTTTCTTTCTGCCCCTCCCCCACTAGCACTCTGTCTGTGTCTCTCGCTGCCTCTCTTTCTCTCGCTCTCTCTCAAAAAAAAGAAAAAAAAAAACCCCGAAAAACCTTTTAAAAAATTCATAGAGAAGAGTGTGCCTATGATTCTCTTTCCTTTGCCTCCTGGCTTCCTGCCTGGACTTATCACCTTCCCGTTCCTGTATGGTCTTGTGTATATTCTAACACCTTCTCTCTACTTCTGTTATCCATTCATTTTCTTCATTTTACTTTCTCCTTCAAGCAAATCTGTGTAAAGAGTTTCATTGACAATTTACTGTATTCTTCATGTGGAGGGCCAAAAGATGGATAAGAATGAAAAGGAAAATGATACAAAAACCACTGTTTATCAGCCATTTTTTTTAAAGCAAGATTGAACAATCCACTGGCTGTCACCAGCTGATTTGAACTTGTATGTTAATTATACTAACTATTACATACTATGAAGAATGATTATTTAGTTCGTTTGTATAGTTAATAATTTGGTCCATTAATAATACAATAAACACAGTAATTAGAAATCGTAATTCACTCTGGTTAGATAGTTAAGAGTGCCATTCAGGGTCAAAACTTACTAACAACCCTTCCTACTCCCCAAACTCCCACCCTTAACAAAATAAACAAAACACTCCTTCCCCCTAAATGTTTTCCCTTTGGAGTATCAAAAATTTTAGTATCTAGATATCTAGAATTTTATCTTTAGTCTTTAATTTCATTTGGTTTGCACAAAGTGCCAATTATACCCCCTCGTGAAGATAATAATCTGATTGACTATATTGCGTGAGTTCTCAAAGTTTGATTTCCCGCATGTACTATCTTACAAGCTATAAAGATACCATCCCTGCTCTTTGAAGTGTTTACAATATAGGCACATCCTGCACTTGACTAAAAATAGCTGGCACAAGCCCTTTTTGAAATAGAAGTACCCATGAGGTTAACACTTGCTCTTTTGACTGAGTGCCTGCTATGCGAGGGACTTCTGGTTGACCCCAGTGGCTCTATGCCCAATGTAGGGCTTGCAAGAGGCCACGCAGCTGCTGCAAATGCTTCATATGCTTTCACAGGGTTAGGCGAAGACCTGTGGTGGCCTGAAACTCGAGACATTATGGCATCCTACTTCTGTATGCAATTCAGTGCAAGAACAGATACTAAACCATACCACTTTGGGGGTTTTATTTTGTTTCGGTGACCTGGCTTGTTGGTATTCTAAGAAAAGCAATCGCGCGCGCGCGCGCACACACACACACACACACACACACACACACACACACATTGAAGAGAGAAAATAGAATATTTTGTGTTTTATCCAAAGCATCTGTACATTCATCACAGGAAAAAACAATCAGGACTTTGTTGGATTTTTTGACATTAGGTAGCAAAACCAGGTTCTCTTTATTAGTCAGGGTTCTTCAGAGAAATAGAAGCAATAGGGTGTGTGTGTGTGTATGTATGTATGTATGTGTAGGACCTACGTCTAGATGTTCATATTGAGATGGATATAGATAGATATATAGATAAAATTGGCTTATGTGATTATGGAGGCCAACAAGTCCAAAGTCTACAGGGGAAGTCAGCCGGCGGGAGAGCCAGGAAGAAATGTGGCTCTAGTCCAAAGATAGTCTGGAGGCTAGAAACTTAAGATGAAGGTATTGGCAGGGTTGATCTCTTCTGAGGCCTCTCTCCTTGGCTGGTAGGCAGCTGCCTTCCCTGCCTTCACATGGTCTTCATTTGTACATGTCTGCGTCCACATGTCCTCTTCTCAGAAGAACACCAGTCATAATGGGTTAAGGCCCATCTTGATGGGCTCCTTTAAACTGAAGTACCTTTTGAAGGACCCTATCTCCAAATACAGTCCCACACTGCGGTACTGGGTGTCAGGATTCCAACACAGGAATTTTGTTGGGGACACAGTTCGGCCCCTAACACTCTCCTCTTCCACAGTGAGGAAAGCATGCTCATTAATCTTCCATGTTCTCTGTGTAACTTTCCATTAGGTGAGGACAAGCAGGACGTCTGTGGTGCGCCCTCAGGAGTCTGCCTTCGGTTCTCACCGAGCCAACTCAGAATGGGGATATCCACTCGAGAGCTGTTCCTCAACTTCACTATTGTCCTGATTACCGTTATTCTCATGTGGCTCCTTGTGAGGTCCTATCAGTACTGAGAAGCCATGTCACGCTCCTGGGATTGACTGCATCTCTCCAGAGCTGCCTGCCGTATGCCCTGAGCTCCCATTGCTGTCATGGGATGCCTCTCTTGGCACCCCAAGGCACTTCTGACCCTCCCTCACGATATCCAAGGTGCCTCCAGTGTTAGGATCAATTGTGGGTACTCTAAAGATGCTGTTCTCAAGGGCTGCTAAGTATTTGCCAGTGAGCATTAGATTTACTCCTCAACTCTTCCTGCAGATGTGTTAGACAAGCCACAAGGTTAAAACTAAATGATTCATGATGATGTAGAATTGTAACAAGCCCCTGATCTGTCTTACCCACACATCCCTTCAACCCACACTGTCTGCAACCAAACTCTAAATCAACTCACCAGAAGAAAGAAATGTTAGAGGAAGTCGTTGTCAACCCCTATAGCTATCATGTGAATAAAGTTAACTCAACCACAAAATGACTTTGGGAATTTATTTTAGCTTCTATTTGTGATGCTGCATTTGACCCTTGGCTGGGATCGAAGTGACACGTGTTACAGTATCTCTAGCATATGAGATAAACCCAGATGCTCGAACTGCTGAGGATTGGGAACCAAGTCAATTAGGATTTGTCACATTTCAGAGAATTCTGTTGATTCGGTGTTTCTCCAACTTTCTCTCTAAACTAGTCCCAAGGGCAGAGGGAGATTAAATTCCACTCAGAGGTCTGGGGCATGGCCTGAAGTGTCCACTTAAAGCACAGAATTTCTTTGAAGTCTTGTGTTTTACCTTTAAAATTCACAAACAATATATATTGTACCCTGTAAATCCCCTTGTTTGTTTTAATATAAGGAAAGTTATTTGCCACTGAGTAAAACTAGAACATGAAGCAAGTATCTAAGAGAAGCATACTCCAGTTCGCTTATTGTCATTATGCACATAGAGCTAGTCATTCATAAACCGCAGCTGTAACAAGGGGGAAAATTGAAAATGCAAATTTACATATGTGCTTATGAAATAGACATTTTTTAAACATGTTGCTAGAAAGCCCCATCCTAGAGAGACCACATTTGTTCTTTGGCCAATTCCGAGGTGACCACGGAGAAAAGGAATGTTGATGAACCTTGTGTCTCACAGCTCCCTCATGAAGGCGCTCCTGGCCGAGAATTCAGCCCATCTCTGAGGCAACACCTGCCTGGCATTGTGGTCCTCAGCCCTGGCCGCACGGTTTATGTACTCACGGGAGATTTTTCAAAATATTTATGCAAGGTCCTCTTCAGACCAATTAAATCAAAGTCTCAGAGGATTGGGGCGCCTGGGTGGCTCAGTGGTTAAGCGTCCAACTCCAGATTTCGGCTCAGGTCATCATCTCACTGTTCGCGAGTTCGAACCCCACATCGGGCTCTGAGCTGACAGTGCCGAGCCTGCTTGGGAGTCTCCCTCTCCCTCTCTCTACCCCTCCCTGGTGTGCACTCTCTCTCTGTGTCTCTCAAGAATAAATAAATAAATTTTTAAAAAATCTCAAGAGAGTGGAGCCCAAGCATCTGCCTTTTCCAAAATTCCTCTAGATGATTAGAGTATGTAGCCAGAGTTGGGAACCCCTGATCCCCACTAATACCTCTCAAACTTTGATGCGATGATGAATCACTGGGAATGACGATTCTGATTCCTTCTGATTCTGATTCAGTCTGGACTGGACCTGCGATTCTGCATTTTAAACAAACCTCTAGGTGATGCTGGTGCTATGGTCCAGGGTCTACACATGAATTAGCACGTTAGAATCACCTGGGACCTTTAGAAAACCACCCAAGCTTGAACCCTCTTCCTGGGAATTTCTAACCTAATCGATCTGGGGGTGAACTTGAGCATTCTTTTTCGGGAGGATTTCAGGGGATTCTCATGTGCAACTGACTAAGAACCAGATAGAGTGAAGGGAAAAATTGTTATTTTGAGGAGTTCCCAGCAAAAGTTGAGAAATAGCAGCATATGGTCGTCAACGTCCCGTTCCTAAGGTCAGAGTCAGACTACACATCTGGATGTGCAGTTGTTAATGATTTAGCGTGCAGCGCGTCTCCTCATAGACGCGTGGCTTTGGGGCTCTTGGTGGAAGGTTATTAGTCTTTCCCTTACTCTGAGAAGACCTTGGAGAATCTACTGCTGTTTGTGTATGTGTTTGAGAAGCTGTGTGCATGCTGGTGGAGAGGGGAATGGGCAAAATGAGTGACAACGATCCCTTCACCTAAGTCAGTACTGGTGCCAACATTCACAACAGGTGCCATTTCTGGAGTCTGCTGTATATGAAGCTCTGTTCTGGGCACTTTCCATACGTTGTGCCATGTAGACAACGTGGAAGCTGAGGATCGCAGAGGTACGTGGTGAAGCTAGGGTGACAAGTCTCCTCTCCATCTCTGTTGGGACTACAAACAAATCATGCTTCATTATAGATCTCCCAACCATTTGATTCTAAGTTTTTACCCTCACATTCTTTCGCGTCATAAAACCTCAGGCTAATTAGATAAAGGTACCAGCTGTAATTTCTCTGCTTGTCAACCCTCGCCTGTCTTTCTCCTGCTCCTCTTTTCCTAACTTGCTGTGACTGGATGTACCGATAGGACCCATTTGCAGACCACATTATGGATCACCTTTGCAGGGCTAGGACATCCATTAGCGACTATGTCTAATTTCCTCCCTGTTCAGTGGTCCCAGTCATTTTGGCTAAATTCCAGTCTGACTTGTAAGTCTCCTTTCACGTATAACTTTCCCCTAGACCTCAGGTACCCCGAACCATCACAGTCCTACCTCAGTGTTGGCCCCACCCACTCAAATAAGATTCTAGTTCTCTGGAACCACAACATTGAATCCTACTCGTTAACTAAAGTTCCAGCTGATGGGCCTGAGCCAACCCTAGCTTCCTTCTCTTTAGCTCATTCATTCAACAAGCACCTATGTGAACCGACGATATGTTGAACATCATACTAGACCCTTGGGATAAAATGGCTAATAAGTCAGGTAAGCTCCCGTCTCAAGGAGCATATAATTTAGTTGGAGGTATAAGAAAGGGGGGTTACAATGGCATAATAAATTCTTTTACAAGAGAAGCTTAGGGTGGGTGTTGTCGCAAGAGATTTCAGGCGGAGGGAATGGCACGAATAGAGTCTCAAAGGCCAGACAGCATGGCAATTCCAGGAGACTGAAGCGTAAAGTATGTCCCCAACCACTGGCAGAAGTTATACCACGTAAGGGCAGAGCTCAAGGCTCTGACTGCATCTGGCTACCAAGTTGGACCATCTCTGGCTGCCCTCACTGTCACACCACCTCATTCACTGGAAGGGGCCTCCCGCCACCGATAATTGTCTGGCCGTGCCCGTGCTTGGACTCGGGGCCTCAGAACACCTGGCCATAGTGGTGAGGTGGGTTCTCCCCTGTTCCCGTCTCACCCTCGGAGCAGCTCTCTGATGGGTGGGGGGGGGTCTCTTCTTGCCGTGGGACCCAGGCTGCCAATTCAAGCACCTCTTAAAGTTGAACTTTTCACATGATAGTGCCAACCACCCGTGTGAATTTTAAAAAGAATCGTGAGCTGCTGGCTTAGGCTCTTCTTCCAGTCTTCCTTACACTCGCTACTAAATTGGACATCTTTTTGTCTAACAATTTTTTTTAAGTTTATTTATTTTGAGAGACAGAGAGAGAGTGCAAGCAGGGGAGGGAGAGAGAATCCCAAGCAGGCTCTGTGCTGTCAGTGCAGAGCCCGACATGGGGCTCAGTCCCACAAACTGGGAGATCACAACCTGAGCCAAAATGAAGAGCCAGATGCTTATCCAACGGAGCCCCCGGTGCCCCCTAACGATTTCCTTACAGTGAGGAAACACACGTGCTTTTATCAGTTGTTGGCAATTCCAACACAGTATTTGCCAGCTCCTCTCCCTAGGAAGTTGGCTTTATAGGCATAAGAAATTATCCATATAATTCATGTCCCAAGCCACTGTTCTAAGAAAAGAGCCCCAAGATACTCCAACCTGATCAGCTTTTCCAATCACATTTCCATCTTTGCTCCATTGACCCAGATGTGTGAAGATGGTCATAAAATGGCAGTGCTGTCATGGTTGTCTTTTAATTTTGGGCTTTCAGTCATTCCAGAAGGCATGTCAAGGGGACAGCCTCCATTGCAGGTTTGCTAAACCATGAGCTTTATTCTCTCACCGGACAACAAATTGGGGAAATCCTTGTGTAGAAGGCAGTCTCCTATGAGAAGGTAAAGGTTGGATTTTCAGTTTTATTTTCACCCAACATCTGCCTCTTCCTATTTGTTTAGAATCAAAAGAGCAAGATTCGTAGAAAAAAAAAAGCCATCTCTTTTTCCGCAGGCCTGTCCCTTGGGGTAGTATCCTTCCACGTCATTAGATATTTTCAAAGTTCCAACCTTCATCCATTCATTTCTGATTGACCATCAGGCATACTGGAGACATACTTGTCAAACTGTATTGGGACGGCTTGGTCTCATGTGTCACCTCTCACTTTCATTTTAGCTCATGGTTAAGGGGATTGATCACCTTTATGATTTTTGTTTGTTTGTTTTTGCTTAGCTGTCCCTTGAACTCCCCCGGGGACACACTTCTTTCTGCCATTCCCACGTGCCCACAGCCATTTGGGCGCACGATCCGTTTCATTCCTGTATGGGATCCCAGAGCCTTCTTCAGCAAGCCACGGGCGTGGGTTACCTCCTGGAGACCCACTACCTAGAATCCTGTCCTGAATGCCTAGAGTTAGGGATGAATGCCCCAGGAGTTAGGGACCAAATAAACTAAACTGGTTCTGTGCCTCTTTCCTCCAAATACACTACCTATCATTCTCCAGGACATGTTTTATCATTTTCTTGCTTTTAGAATGTCTTTTAAAAGGGGCACCTGGGTGGCCGCTCAGTTGGTTGAATGCCAACTTTGGCTCAGGTCACGATCTCACAGCTCGTGGGTTCAAGCCCCGTGTCGGGCTCTGTGCTGACAGCTCTGAGCCTGGAGCCTGCTTCAGATTCTGTGTCTCCCTCTCTCTGCCCCTCACCCAATCACGCTCTGTCTCGCTCTCTCAAAAATAAAATAAACATTTTAAAAAAATTTTAAAAAGTCTTGACACAGAAGACTTTTCTTAGCTGATCTCTGTCTACCTGTAGCTTCTCTTCTGTTTACCTGTCCAACATGCTGCACTCCACCTCTCACTTCCCCACATTTCTTACTCGTAGTTTTCCAGTATGCCATGCTGTCTTACACTGCTGTGATCTTGCACACCTATTCCCTTCGTCTGAACATTCCTCTCTTCCCTTTCCTGGCTACGTCATTGTTAAGACGGCCATTAGGTGTTAATTACCTCTTGGAGGTTATCCCAAGATAATTCCCTTCTGTGAGCCTCACGCCTAACGGGCTATTAGCACTTATTACATTGTATGGTTTGTTGTTTGTCTCTCTCAGGTTACTTTTTAGTCCCCGAGGGTCTCCCCGCCACCCGAGGGTCTCATTTCAAAGCTACATTTTAGTTCCTAGCTGGTCCACTATCATCATTAGGTAAGTATCTATTGAACACATCAAGAAATGCTTGGCTAGATATGAAAATCCAGGGACGAGACACGTACCCGTTTCAATGATTAGGTACATGATCTTGCTTACCACAGGGTAAGAAAAGAGGGGGCCTGAAGTCTGTAGTCTAAAAGTTCTATTACAGTAATGAGCAAAGCAAACTTCTTTTAGATTTTAGGCAGTTGAAACAGCTTTTCCAAAGGCAGTTTGCTTCTTTATGAAATATTCATCGTGCTCGCTTCTTTTGATCTATATCTCTATCACCACCCTGAACAGTTTGACAGCGTGTATGAATGACTCAGCAAAGCCCAATGTGTTGAGCACATATTTGAGTTCATCTACAAACAGGGTGATACTGGAGAAATTTCAATCTTTCAAGCCGCATAAAAAGTTAGGGTTAAACTTCATTTATAAACAGTACAGTTAAACAAAACTCATTGCACACCTACAGTATGTTAGAAGCTTTTTAAATTCTCTTCTATCTTGCAACGTATTCATTTTTACTCATACGTTAAAAGTGAGAAGACCGGACAGAAAGGACAGTAAGGTTCAGAAAGAACAGATGACCAGCCCCAAGACAGAGCTAATGAGAGTTCGAGCTGAGAGTCAAAGCCAGTTCTTTCCAACTCAGATCAGGTAGAGCTCTTTCCAATCACAGGGCTGCCCTTCTGCATTATCAGGTAAGTGATTCTAGGACAGAAGGCACATCCCCTTACTTTGGGCTGAAAATGTCGAAGGATAGTATATATCAGAGGCCTCTAGGCAAATACTTTAACTGCCCTATAGTTCCATCATACAGGGTATACAATGTACATAATTCTGTTTCCCAAGGAACAGAGTCCCGGAATCATCTTTTCTTTGTCAGTCAGCTGAGCAGCAGACAAGAAAGGGCAAGGATATTGATGGCTGATTAAAGCTGTTTTCAGTGTGTCAGTGTTATCTATGGGGATTAAGTAGAAATGACAGTTGTGTCTACAGCATTAGCCACTTATGCACACTTGCAGGAATTTGTTGGAGATGTTTTCATCTCCCACTCATTAGTTCATTTTAAAATAAAGCACCGGAAAAAGGACGGTCTTTGGATTCAAAGACTATATTTTGCTTACTAACATGTGACCTCAGACAGGTCACTGAACTTTTGTGAGCCACAATTTTCTTAGCTATAAAAATAGAGAATACTATTTTCTTTGTAGGAAGGTTAGTCATTATTTAGATATCCTGCGTTTAATTAGTTAACAGTGCCTGGTAATTACTAAATACTCAATAAACAGTAGTTAATATTATAACATAGACTAAATGTTTACAATGTTTGGAACACAGTGGCCCTAAAAAAAGCATCAAGCATCAAGGATTTATGGTGAGTAATGCTGCTGTGATTCCAAGGCTATTTCTTCTAAGAGGGAAAATGATAGTCTTGGTGAAAGTTGGGATTTTTAAAAAGTTTATTTATTCAGTTATTTTGAGAGATAGCATGTGATTGGGGGTGGGGCAGAGAGAGAGGGAGAGAGAATCCCAAGCAGGCTATGAGCTGTCAGCACAGGGCCCAAGGCGGGGCTCAGTCCCATGATCCACGAGATCATGACCTGAGCTGAAACCAAGAGTTGGATGCTTAACCGACTGAGCCACCCAGGAGCCCCAGTTGGGATTTTTTTAAAAGCAGAGGAAAGGGATAGGAGAATTGCAGATTCCTTTACTCCAAAAGAGTACAGTCTATTTGTCAAAATGAAGGGGCCATCTGAATGACAATATCTGGATTCCTGCCCTGACCCTGCCTCTAAAATGGAGTCTCCAAGAGTGGAGCCTGATATGCTAAATTTTAAATCCGCTACCTAGATGATTCTTATCTTCACTAAAGCTTGAGAACCACTAACTGACAACGTGCTGACATGCCAACCCACAGGATTTGCATCTCTAAGACTATTAAGGATTTGGGTGCTGGCTGGACTCACAAGTTCTCACATTTTCACTTTCTCAGAGGGATCAAGGAATTCTCACCCCCATCCCTCTGAACTATAAATTTATCTTCTTATTCTTCCCCATTTTTCCACAGAAAGCTCTCCTTGCACCCTTCCCCTGCGCTTTCCTGCATCTATAGAATCTCCCCCAAACGTGTTTGCTTCTTTGTACCTGCAGATTCAGATGCCATCCACATCTCCACTTGAAAGTTAATATTTCTGGGGACACCTGGGTGGCCTAGTCGGTTGAGCATCTGACTCTTGATTTTGGCTCAGGTCCTGATCTCAGGGTCGTGAGATGGAGCGCCCCCCTCCCCCCCACCCCCTGCTACACTGACAGCAAAGAGCCTGCTCGGGACTCTCTCTTCCCTTCTCCCCCTCCCCCTCTTGCACTCTCTATTTCTCCAAAAAAAAAAAAGTTACTATTTCTAAACCTGAGGTTATGTAATGTGTTAGCTTGTACGCAACAGTTCTATTTTGATCCATTCTCAAAGAAAACGTTGGAACTGTCACTCAAGTTTTGATAGCTTTAGAGACATAAACATGAGTAGATCTTTGCAAATTATGTTCCCCATTTGATCCTCGCCTTCCTGGCAGTGAGGTTGCACCCAAGGACAGAACATCAGAAGAAAGCTAGACCTCCGATTTCAAAAATGCAGAAATTTGTTTCTCCGTCCGTGGGTTGGTAAAGTGAAAACGAGTTTTCTCAGCAGCAGCTGTTCCATTCAGGGTCTGCACGGTATGATCCAAGTCAGGTGACAACATTCACAGGCTCCGGCCAATATAGTCTGACCTCGATCCACCTGTGAATTGCTTCTCTTCCAACCACTTACGCACTTTATATTCCTCTGACATGGCCTCAAAAAGGCCGTGGAGGGAAAAAAGTCTATTTCCAATGCGTGCTGGGTCCACAGTGTCACGCAAAGTGATATCTACCGCCCGCCGCACACATCCCACCAAGTCCTAAGATGGTTCGTCTTCACGATACAACCTTTTCAGGTGTTCAGAGGTTTCATGGTGTTTATCTGCTCATCTCACATGAAAGCTGTCCCTGTCTTTTGCTGCCTCCTTGTCGAACTTTCCGTCTCACCCAGAAAGACAAGACATTCGTGGCGTCTTAAAATCACTTTTGAGGGGCGCCTGGGGGGCTCAGTCAGTTAAGTGTCCTACTTCGGCTCAGGTCATGATTTCATGGTTTGTGGGTTCAAGCCCCCACATCGTGCTCTGCATTGATGGTGCAGAGCCTGCTTGGGGTTGACTCTCTCTCTGCCCTTCCCCACCCCCACCCCCCAAATAAATAAATAAACTGATAAATTTTTATGTGTTAATTTTTGAGAGAGAGAGAGAGCATGAGCAAAGGAGGGGCAGAGAGAGAAGGAGACACAGAATTCAAAGCAGGCTCCAAGCTCTGAGCTATCAGCACAGAGCCCGACGTGGGGCTTGAACCCACAAACAGCGAGATCATGACCTGAACTGCAGTCGGACGCTGAACCGACTGAGCCACCCAGGCGACCCGGTAAACAGAAAAACTTAAAAAAAAAATCTCTTGGGGTTTCTCTATGAGTGGAGTGATACTGCAAGGTCATTTTTGTGAGTCACCACTGCCAGCCCCACCTTGTCAGAATGACTGGGGCCATATTCAGATTGCAGACTAACAATAAGCGGGAAACTAAACTTGTAAGATTTGATTTTGTCACATGTGATAATACCGTCAAACCTCGATTTGGGAAATGAGAGACAGTCATGTGCAATTGCAGAGACTGCCAACCTGAGATACATTATGCATTATACCATATGTCACTCACTTTAATGGTGGTTTTGGACTAGTTCCTTTTGAATATCACTTAGGGGAGATCGTATCATTGACATTTAATATTGACGATTAGCTGCTGAGCCAGAAAGTGTTCTCTTTTCTTTTCCCTGTTCTTCTGGTATTTTCAGTGTCCCAAATATGCTTATTCTAATACCATAATGGTTACGATGACTGTTGGCTGAGGCTGTATTTCATCCGCAAGTCAATCCCCCAAATAAAAATCCCCCCAATTTTCTATTTACAGTGAAAAGGCAAAGCAAGCCTCATCTTCAGTCCTAGCTGTACAAAGCCCGTGGCCACTCATCTATGCAGACGAGAATGAAGGAGTATCTCTTATGGGAGAATAGAGTGCAGGGGTACCCGATAGCAAGGCATGCATTTTGATAAGTACTATTTTTTATTTGCAATTCAAAGCCGGCAAATGCTCTTCTAAATATTAGATACGATGGCCTTGAAAAAAGGTATCAGAGGTCTTTTTCTATCCGGGGGCTAATCAAAAAGAACTCAGTCCTGAAATGTGAATTGTTATATGTTACTATGCTATTTTCCTTACAACTGGTTATAGCCCTTCATTGTAGTGTCTTCTATTTTCTGGGAAGAGAGAAATCTATGCAAATTTTGCTTGACTGGAGCTCCCCTGAGGCTGTTGGAACTCTTTGTAAAGTGAGTGGTCTTCAGTCGCTCTTCCACAAAGGAAAACAAAATGGAAATAAGGTTGATGGAAAATAAAGTTTCTAAAAGAAAAGAAAAGAAAAAAGACATTAGAAGCCTTTCAAATGAAGGCTTCACATTGGGCAGCACCCAGTGTGCTTAAACTACCCCGTGTGATCTAGGCACGAGCTGCAACAGAGAGTCAGGAGAGACTCTTCCACAATAATTTGGGGCTAATTTTAAACCTAGGGAGTAAATATCTCTTCACTACCAGACCTCCAGTAAAATTTCTGGAATGTTTCAGCTAGAGAGAATTTCAAAGATACTTGGTTCAACAGTGAAATTTACAGCGGGGGGGGGGGGGGGGGGGAGGCATGCTTAAAAAAGTTAAGCAACAATTCCTGATTTGTTAGTTGCAATTCTGGAGCAAGAAGCCAGATGCCCTGATGTTTAGGCCACCATTTTTCAACGGGCAACTCCAAATAATTGGAGTTCTTTAGTGGAATTTCTCTTCATAGCTCTTAGATGGGGCATGGGAGGGGGTGGGAGGCAAAATGTAGTTCCTTTAGGCTGTGGCCCACAGAGTATATCTCATTCTGTACGTATACAACAACTGAAAATATGTGATTGTGTGGCTACCCATGACGAAGTTTGTGTTGCTATAGGCCATAAAATACAGTGGCATTTCATCCTGGCTAGATGTCCAGTCCCCTCCACTTAAATTAAGCTTTCTAATAGTACAGTTACCCAAAAAGGGTGGGCTTGGGGTCCTGGCACCAGAAGGCTGCAGAATCTGTTACAGTCTTTCTTATGATTATTTAATGATGAACATTTTAGCCTTCATCATTTATGGCTGGAAGAGGAAGGGAACTTTCAGCAAGGGTTAAAGTGTTAGCCACAGGGAGGAACAAACAGCTCCTATGACCTCTGAGATTTCCTACAATATCATTGGATGGTTTCCCTGAGAACTTTCTTCACAACTCAGATTCTAAAACCAGCTGCTTTCAGATATCTTTCCCTACTCTCAAGGAACATGATCTAAATATGAATCATCACAGGCACCAAGACCTTGGCTAGAAAATCTTCCTAGTGACATGGTATCCTATTCCCTGACATGTGCCAGAGGAAATTCTTTCCATGGCTTCTTCCTCAGAAGAGAGGCAATGGGGCATAGTGGAAAAAGCTCTGGCTTTTGCTACAGTCAGAGTTAAGTATTAATCCTGACTCAGCCATTTATGGGCTATCTGACCTATGATAAATATTCTTTTCCTGGAGCCATAGCTTCTAATCTAAAAATGGGGATAATGTTGTGCACCTCAAAGAGTAGTGAAAAAGTAGAAATAGTGCATACAAAGTAGCCTAACATGGTAGATTCTAGGTAAATTATAACTTGCAACCATGCCGTGTATGTTGAATCTGATCACTAGAATGGAGCACCATCTCTGTGTGAGGTAGGTTCGTGAGAATTTAATGCCCCACCAAGTCCCACACATGGATCAGTGCATGTCTGTGTTGGGGGTGAGAGTTTGGTTGAGAGAAGGCAAGAATAAGAGAAGAGACCTAATTTTTATCTTTTTTACTAATTGTCTTTTCATCTTTCCCTTGCTCATTCCTTACTCATTTACTTAAAAAAAAAAACCCACCAATATTAGATGTTAAAATCAAAAGTAACACACCAGTACATTCTTGCGAAAAAATGTGAACAGAAGCATCCTTGTCATTCCTTTCTTCTGACAGGGGAGAGGACAAGATAAAATGCTGGCAAGTAAATGACCAAGGCTGGCTCTCTTGCTAGAAGTCAAAATTACCTTACCGATTTCTTCATATTAACTATTCCGTATGAAATTTAGAATCCATTTTTTGAATTTTATAAAAAGTTCATTGAGATTTTTATTTTCATTACATTGAGTTATAAACCGATTTTAAAAGAAGTAACGCCATCACAAGGTAAAATATTTTCAACCATGTACTTGGTGTATTCCTCTAAGCTTCCTAGCCTATTTTAAAAAAATATTCTTCAGTGAAATTTACAGTTTGATTTAAAGGGTTTCATATATTTCTCATTAGAGTTATTTCTATGTATTTCATAGCTCTTTTGCTATTATGGACAGAACATTTTTCTATTAAAAATTAGTTTTGCTATGAATATTGTTCAGTTTATATCTATTATATCCACATTACTAAGCTCTTCTCGGTTCCAGGAGTTGCTATTGCTTTGAAATTTCTAGATGGACAATCGCATGTTATGCAGAAAGTGATGTTTTATTTCTTTCATTCAGATTTGCATAGTTTATATTCTTTTTATCCACGTTGCATTGGCTAGGTTCTTCAATAATAGGTTGATTAACAGTGATAATAGAGGGCATCCTCTAACTTTTTCTTACTGTATTGAGAATACTTCCATAGTTACCTCATTAGATATGATATTTGATGTTGGTGACTTTTACGGAGTAAAAAAAGTTTCTATTTTGAATTTGTTAATTAAAAGAGTCATGGTATGGGGGCACCTGGGTGGCTCAGCTGGTTGAATGTCCGACTTTGGCTCAGCTCACCATCTCACGGTTCGTAGGTTCGAGCCCCACCTCGGGCTCACTACTGGCAGTGCAGAGCCTGCTTCGGATCCTCTGTCCCCTGTCTCTCTGTCCCTCCCCTGCTCTTGCTCTCTCAAAAATAAATAAACATTAAAAAAAAAAAAAAGAATCAGGGTATGGTTTTAACTTTATTAAATGCTATTCCTTTGAGACTATCATATAGTTGTTGTTTTTTTTTTCTCAATTGATCAGGTAATGTATTAATCCACTTACATTCCTGGGATATATCCTACCTGATGACAATGTATTATTGTTTTCGCTATACTACAAGAATTCTAGTCATCCATGAAATGCTCAGAAGTGGCTTCATACACAGATTTAGGGGATCCATTTCTCCAGCTGTCTCTTTTCTATAATTTTCCCCTTATGTCTCAAGAATGCCTTTTCATGGTCCTTAGAAAGCTGGAGTTAGAAAGCAGTATTGTTTTTGTTTGTTTTTTTTTTCTTTCTATGCTGTTGCATACTTTCCATTGTTGGGTCTGGCTCAGGAACAAAGGGTAGAGAGAGAAGAGAGAGAAAACAATGAATAGAGATTCATTCCTTCAACACTGTTTAGACTGCAGGGACTCCTTTTCCCGGTTCTAATGTAATAGAGAAGGATTTTCTGTGGGTTTTAGGTGCCTGCAAGCTCACCACTGCCGTTTTGTTGCCAAGAGCTGCAGCTTTTATGACTTGCCACCGGGCAGGGTCAGGAGATTAATAAAAGAAAAAAGTGGGAGATTTCCTTTAAATTCACAATCCCCTACCCAGTCCTCTAACTAGAAAATACAGGTTTCTGTTGGAGCTATTCTGTTGACATGCTGTTATAGTTCCAGGATCTGGGCTTGCTGTAGAGTCTAAATTAGGAGATTTGGCTTGCCCTAGAGTCTAAAGTAGGAGATCTGAGCAGAAAAAACAAAACGAGACAAAACAAAACCCCCCAAGAAAGAAAACTCATCATTTGAAAAGTTGTTATATGATTTTAAAGAAAGATAGAGAGTGGGGTTTATTCATTTTAGGCAAAACCCGAAGTTTCGTAAATCTAGATATGAATCCTCTAATCCCGCAACTGGATTAAGATGACACAAGGCTGTTAGTGCCACAGCAGTCTGGCAGAGCACATGGAAACTCTCTTGGGAGAGACTCTCTCATAATCCTAGAGCTCCATTTATTTTTATAATTGTTGATACGCACTCAATAAAAAAAAAATAACTAGGCATATGAAGAGACAAGAGAAGGTAAATAAAAAAGGAGAAACAATAAAGAAGACCCACAGGACCCACAGAGAACAGTCATGGACTTGGAAATAACTCCTGCTTAAAATGTTCAAGGAAAAAACAGGGTTAAAAAGCTGTCCCTCGTGTTCTCTTATAGCTTTTAATATTCTATCAGTAATTTGGTCTTGTTTTAGAAGGTCTGCCAGCTGCTACTGCTTCTTTTTCTCCCCTGAAAAATCATGTATTGTTTCCGTTTGGTCCACGGTATGGGTGAGGGTGGCTGAAACGCGGCCTGGTGGCTGCACGGAGAGGCTTAGGCAGCAGCCCTGCAACAGGGGGACACCGAGAGGACGCCACAGGGCCCCTCAGAGGCTGCTGGGCTTCGAAGGCTCCCGGTTGTGTTTGAGAGGGAGCCTCTCTGAGAGCTACGGGCTGGGGCCCAGCGTGCGGGCCGGCCTGCGGAGGCGAGCCGTGGGGGCCGCCATCTTCCCGACGGGGTCACCTCGCCACCCAGGAAGTGGTTCTCCAGCAGCTCCCGGAGATGCCGGCCTGCGCGGGACCCGCCGAGCGCTCGTGGCTGGGCCAGGGCCAGGGCCCGCTGCAGGTGCTTCTTCGGAACCACGGGGCCGCCCCGTCGTGCCGGGAGGCCTTCCGCACGCCCCGGGAGAGGGCGCGGCCCGCTTCCCCTCGGTGGCGCGCCGTGCGGAGCCACATCGTGGCGGGGACACAGGAGCGCACAGAGAGGTAGGGCGGGGGGCCGGCGGGTGCGTGCTGGCGCGGGGTCCACGCGGCCTGAACCCGGGGTGGACTGGTCGTGCCGAATCGGGCGTCGGTGGTTGGGGGTGGGGGGCGGCAAGGAGGGTGCTGGCGGGACGCCTGGCGCGGAGGCTGGCAAAGAGGCTGGAGGGTGGTGGGAGGCCGGACGAAGGGGCGTCCCCAGGCCTGTGCCGTCCGCGCCCCGCCGAAGCTGGACACGCGGTGCCCGCCTTTCGAAGCCCAGCAGCCTTTGAGGGGCCCTGTGGCGTCCTCTCGGTGTCCCCCTCGCGTCCCCCTGTTGCAGGGCTGCTGCCCAAGCCTCTCCGTGCAGCCACCAGGCCGCGTTTCAGCCACCTTCTCCCACACCATGCGCCAAATGGAAATGCGGGCTGTAGAACGTGTGTTTGTAGAACGTGCTATCCTTCCGTTCCGAGCCAGAGGGAATCCCTGTGCAAGGAAAGGCTGTTGTGAAGCCAGCCACCTTCCCACAAAACCCAGTGCTGTTGTCTATGTGCACTTTAAAGAACTGGTTAGTCACTTTTATGGCGCCCGTATTTTAAGGTCTGTTTTCAACACTTTATTTTGCTTTTCTGTATTTTTTTCATGATGGATGTTTGTTTTTTGCTCTTTATTTATTTAAATGTGTATTTATTTATTTTGAGAGAGAGAGAGAGGGAGGCAGGGGCCGAGACAGAGAGGGAGAGAGAATCCCAAGCAGGCTCCGTGCTGTCAGCGCAGAGCTGGGCTCGGGGCTGGATCCCACAGACCGAGAGATCATGACCTGAGCGGAAGTCGAGAGTCCGAGACTTCATCTACTGAGCCACTGGGGCACCCCTTGCCCATATTTTGAATCCTCACAAATATATCCAGCCGTAGTTTTTACTCAGCTAGCCCATTTGGACTACAGTCTCCAGGTTATTCAGGTGCCCTCTTTTTTTGACAGTAAATTTTCTTTGGGAAATCTTGTTTCTGATGATTGGCTCGCTTTTCTGCCCTGCCTCACGTTATCTTTTTAAATTTTCTTCTCTTATCCCGTTAAAAAGCTTATGATTCCCCCAGAAGTGGCCGCCCTCTGACTTGCCTCAATTAACATTAAAAAAGGAAGAGGCCCTTAAACTCCCCCGAATTTGTTACTGCAGTCACAGAACGATCCTCGTGCCAGCTGTCATTCAGTCACAGTTACTTCAAAGGGATGATTCTCCAGCAGTAGCAGAAATGGGGACTAAAGAAGTTTTGCATTTGTGAAAAAGCACAGTATTCTGATTGGCTCATCTTGCGCCTAAGCTTTCGGTCTTAGGGGTGTGAGGTGAGAACACAGCATTGCCATTTCACTGGAGTTTGACTGTTCATAATGGAGGTGACTAAAAATAGGTCGGAATCTGTGGCGTGCGGTACATGGAGTTATTCCGAGCAGCTTTCTTTGAATATGCGTGCTTTTTAAGTAAAAAAAATTTACATAAATGGAAATGCGTCTCTCCTCACTCACATTTCCTTTCTCGTCATTGTCCGACGGTATCTGCTAATAGAGACACGTGGTATATTTTCAGGCAAATATATTGTTTTAAATAATTTGCTGCAAGATTGTCATTTTTTAAAAATTTTTTTTAACGTTTATTTATTTTTGAAACAGAGAGAGACAGAGCATGAACAGGGGAGGAGCAGAGAGAGAGGGAGACACAGAATCTGAAACGGGCTTCAGGCTCTGAGCTGTCAGCACAGAGCCCAACGCGGGGCTCGAACTCATGGACCGTGAGATCATGACCTGAGCCGAAGTCGGATGCTTAACCGACCAAGCCACCCAGGCGCCCCAAGATTGTCATTTTGTATCCCTTCGGTTGAAGCGTTTTCTTTACAGTTATGTGATTGATCATGGCATACGATATGATTTATAAAGAGAGTGCTTTACATGGGCATTCCTCACAATTTTTCACTCTCCAAAGTAAGGCACTACTCCATCCAGGTGTCCAGCCAAAACCTCAGCTCAAGTGATGGACGTGTCCCATGTCCACAGTTGCTTTTTCTCTCACTCCTCACGGGGGTTTCAAACACGACAGGGCAGTGAGTCCTATTAGCTGCCCTCCTGTCTCTCCCACTCTCTCTCTTTGTCTTATTACTCCATTATTTCTCATGAAGGGCTTATTTAGGATCTAAACAAGATACAAAACCCGAGCCAGACATTCTGTTTTTTTCAAAAAACGAATGACATGGGTGATTGCAGCTGTAAAATGAATGAGCCCAGGTATAGCACTGGGGAGGGAGGCCCTGTCCCCTAGTTAAGGAGACGAATCCTTTGCCTGGAATGAGCCTTTCTGGAAACTTCTAGGTTTACTCGAGTCCCCTCAGGAGGCTTGCTTCATGCCCAGATGTGTGAACAGACCCATACACAGCAGAGGGCGCCCCAGTATAACACTAAAACCCCGGGGCCGCCGAACAGCCCTGCAGTTCCTGGGTCTGTGCTCAGGTCTTGCAGATCTAGCGATAGCAGTCCAAGCCAACATCTGGTGAGTGTTTATTACGTGCCAGGCGCATATACACTTCAGGCACTTCAGACACAAAGATGAATTTGGCTCAGTTCCTGCGCTCAAGAAACTTATATGCAGTCAAGTAGGGGAGATGGGAGTATGTGTGAACTAAAAATAACAACAGCTAATGTTCATTTTCCACTTCCTGTGTTTCACACACCATGCTATGGGTTTTGTTTTGCCTGCACAGTCTCATCTATTATTCATAAGATTTCTTTAAATTAGGTACTATTATTATGGCTGGCATTGCACTGTGACCACACTAGGGAATAAAGGTATTGGGGAAGAAATAGTAAGATAGGCTTAAGTCTACTGACGGGAGTCAGGGAGGGGAAAGAAATAAGACAGTGACATTAGCCTTTCCTCAACTATGAGCTAGTTTAGTGCTCAGACTATATTTTGTTCAATTTTGAAACCTCAGTGCCTCACCTCGATAAATATCTCATGAACAAAAGGATAATGTTAGACTCTAAATAAATAAATAGGAGCATGTGGGTAGCTCAGTCAGTTGAGTGTCCAACTCTTGATTTTGGCTCAAGTCACGATCTCACAGTTTGTGAGTTTGAGCTGCTCATCAGGCTCTGAGCAGACCGTGCAGAACCTGGTTGGGAGTCTCTCTCTCCCCCTCTCCCTGCCCCTCCCTTGCCCTCTCTCTCTCAAAAAAAAAAAAAAATGTTTGAGCTTGATCTTGAATGGTGAGATTTTCACAGTATAGGAGAAAAGAGCCTTCTAGGCAGTGGTTGCAGCATAACAAATGCAGTGGGATATGATTGTGAGATTGTCAGGGAATTTCAAGTGCTTTGGGGTAAAGGAATATCAGAGCACAAGGTGGAGAGTGGGAGGAGAAGCTGGAAAGTAGGTTGGTGTCTCAGTTAGCTGTGCTGTGTAACAAGTCACCATAAGCTCTCTCTGTGTAACAAATTACCATAAATGGAGTGGTTTAAGCCATCAGTATTTATTGTTTATGAGCGTACAAGTCGATATGGGGGGGGGGGGGGATCCTGCTGATCTGGCCAGACGCTGATTTTAGCTGGGCTTGGTCATTAGTCTGTGGTGACCTGATGGGTACGCTAGGGGCTGCCTTGCCTAGGATGGCCTCATCTGCACATGTGGTTGTTGGCTGCATGTTGGCTGGTGGATCGAGGTGGCCGGCCCTGTCATCATGTGGTGGCCTACTCGGGGTTTGTTCACTTGGCAGTGGTGGGGTTCCCAGAAGGAGAGTGCAAGTGTGCAAGGCCTCTTGAGACCTGGACTTGGAATGGGTGCTTGGCCATTTCTGCCATTTTCTGTTGGCCAGAGATAGTCACAGGGATAGTCCCAGCCTAAATTCCAAGGGTGGGGGAATCGACTCCACCCCTTCCTTGATAGGAAGAGCTTCAAAGTCAAATTGCAAAGGGTGGGGATGCAGAGGTGGTGAAGACTTGTGGAAGTGTTTGCACTCAATCTCTGGTAGTCAGATCAAATACCAATGATTATCAAGTATGGAATATCTGAATATCTGAATACCAAGTATGGATGTTATTTTGTACAAATGGGAAGCTCTCAAAGTTATGCCGTAGATTTGGGTTTTAGAAAGATATCTCTGGTAGCGGTATAATACAAAGTTTGGAAGGAGGAGAGAATAGAGGCAAGGTGCCTTCGAGGTGGGTAATGGAACAGCCCAAGGCAATATGGGTTTAAACAGAACCCACAGTGGGGCGCCTGTGTGGCTCAGTCCGTTAAGCATCTGACCTCAGCCCAGGTCATGATCTCGCGTCTATGAGTTCGAGCCCCGCGTCAGGCTCTGTGCTGACAGCTCAGAGCCTGGAGCCTGCTTCTGATTCTGTGTCTCTCTGTCTGCCCCTCCCCACTCGTGCTCTGTCTCTCTCTGTCTCAGAAATAAATAAACATTAAAAAAATTAAAAAAATAAACAGAACCCACAGTAGTAGTCCATTCCATCTAGTGATCAAGACCACCTCTTCAATGCACCCACCAATTCTTCTTCCATAGAGATTTAAGGGTTTGAATTTAAATATGTGGGCCTATAAATGAACTTAGATGATCTCTAGATTTCTTGTCTATGTTAAATTTCCATCATTTTAAAAAAAAATTTTTTTTTCAACGTTTTTTATTTATTTTTGGGACAGAGAGAGACAGAGCATGAACGGGGGAGGGGCAGAGAGAGAGAGGGAGACACAGAATCGGAAACAGGCTCCAGGCTCCGAGCCATCAGCCCAGAGCCTGACGCGGGGCTCGAACTCCCGGACCGCGAGATCGTGACCTGGCTGAAGTCGGACGCTTAACCGACTGCGCCACCCAGGCGCCCCAAATTTCCATCATTTTAAGAGGAGCCTTGTCTATCGTTATTCCAAATGACTTGAGGATGAAATACTGTATAAAACTTACTTTCTTGGGGCGCCTAGATAGCTCAGTTGGTTAGGCATGCGGCTCTTGATTTCAGCTCAGGTCATGGTCTCATAGTTTTGTGAATTCGAGCCCCACATCAGGCTCTGTGCTGACAGTGTGAGAATCCATGAGATTCTCTCTCCCTGTCTCTCTGCTCCTCCCCTGCTTGTGCTGTCTCTCTAAATAAATAAATAAAACATTTTTAAAAAGTTATTTTCTTACATAAAATAAATACACGTTGTGAGGGATCAAGGAAGGTTTTTGAACAAGAGAAAAATGTGATCGTAGATATCTCTTGGAAGGTGAATTGCGCAAGGAATAGAATAGACTGATGGAGGAATGTTGTAGTAAGGGAACCATTTGGAACCCATGGACATAGTTCATGTAGAAATTCATAAGACCTGGGGGCACCTGGGTGGCTCAGTCGTTAAGCATCCAACTTTGGCTCAGATCATGATCTTGCAGTGTGTGAGTTCGAGTCCCTCATTGGGCTCTGTGCTGACAGCTCAGAGCCTGGAGCCTGTTTCAGATTCTGTGTCTCCCTCTCTCTGACCCTCCCCTGTTCATGCTCTGTCTCTCCCTGTCTCAAAAATAAATAAAACGTTAAAAAAAAATAAAAAAAAAAGATAGTATCAAGGGTAAACAAAAAAGGTTGATACATTGAACCTTGTTACAGTGTGAAACATAATTTCTCAAAAGTTGCTATTAAGAGAATAAGAAGATAAACCACTGGGTGGGAAATATTTTCAGTATTTATACAAGTTTCACAAAATACATAAAATATTATGTAAATAAGAGAAATTGGGCAAGTTTTTTTTTAAATAAGTATGGAATAGGAGTTTCTTAAGTACTCAGATGGCCAATAAGCAGATATAAAAATGGTTAATTTCGAGATGCCTTGGTGACTCCGTCAGTTGGGCATCTGACTCTTAGTTTCGGCTCAGGTCATGATCTCACAGGTTCATGAGTTCAAGCCCCACATCGGGCTCTGTACACTGACAGCATGGAGCCTGCTTGTGATTCTTTCTCTCTCCTGTCTCTCAGCCCCTCCTGTGCACACGCATGTTCTCTCTCTCTCTCTCTCAAAATAAATAAATACACTTTAAAGAAAGGTTAGTTTCATTAGTTATCAGGGAAACCTAAATTAAAGCAAAAATTATACATGGCACCTGCCAAAATAGTTTAAAATAAACAAATGTAATAATACCAAGTGTTCATGAGGATATAAAGCAACAATTCTCATAAATCCTAACCACTGTTATGATTTAAAATTAACCACTCTGAAGTTAATATAATAACTTTGGAAAATTCAGAAAGCTGTACATTAGTCCTAGGAGCAGCAGTTTCACTGCTAGATTTATACCCGACATCAGTGAGTATATGTGTACAACGAAGGACTTGCACAGGAATGTTTATTACAGTACTCTTCCTAATAGACCAAAATAGAAAACAATCAAAATGTTCATGAATTGTAGCATAGGTAAATTGTAACACTCAAACAATGGAATATTATTTGGGACTGAAAGAGGACAAAGTATTGGAATATGAAACAACAGGTGTAAATCTCACAAACATAGTCTTGAATTAAAGAGGCCAAATACACTGGAGTCCATGTCCTGTAATTCCATTTGTACTAAGTTCAAAAACAGGCAACTCATAATCCATGTTGCTACAAGTCTGCACACTAGTGGTTCCCGTTATGGGGTTGTTGACTGGAGGGAACATGGGGAGCCCTCTAGAGAGCTGATGATAACTCTCTTTCTTGGTATGAGTGGTGATTACACTGGTTATACATATGTAAAAACCAGTGTTTTATACAGTACCATATTATACTTCAATTAAAACTTATCTAGAAAAAAGTGTAAATTATCTTAGAGGCCAGAGCACAATGACTTGTTTTGGAGAGTTTATGGCAAGTCATTCCACAATGGAATAACTAAATGCTAAATGGCGCAAACAGAGGTTACTCTTGTACTGGACATTTGCACTATTAAGCTTGGAAAATGATTAAATTCATTTTTCAAACTGTCACAAAAACATTGGAGGCAAGCTGGAGGCTGGTTGTGGGAATGGGACAAGGCAGAGGAAGAGACGGAGGGGAATTCATTGATTAATGTCAGTCTTCGCTCGTTCATTGTATCTCCAAGGTCACCATTTTATTATTTATTTCTTTGTTTGTTTTATTGATGTTTATTTATTTTTGAGAGACAGAGTGTGAGTGGGGGAGGGGCAGAGAGAGAGGAAGACACAGAATCCGAAGCAGGCTCCAGGCTCTGAGCTGTCAGCACAGAGCCCGGTGCAGGGCTCGAACTCATGGACCGTGAAATCAGGACCTGAGCCGAAGTCAGATGCTTAACTGACTGAGCCACCCAGGTGCCCTAAGGTCACCGTTTTATAAAAATTAAATCTTGTTCCTTATAATACCATCTAGGTCTCTTCACGTTGTCACAAGTGGCACAACCTCATCCTTTTTTTTTTGGCTCAGAATTATTTCATTGGACATATACGTACCACTTATATTCTATTCATCTGTTGTTGGATACTTAGGTTGCTTCCATATCCATAAACATGGGGTGCCTATATCTTTTTGAACTCGTGTTTTGTTTTCTTTGGATAAATACCCAGTAGTGGAATTGTTGGATCGTATGGTATTTTTAATTTTTTGAGGAACTGTTTTCTACGGTGGCTGTACCAATTGATATTCCCACCAACAGTACATGAGAGTTCTTTATCCCCACATCCTTGGCAATACTTGTTAATTTTTGTCTTTTTGATTTTAGCCATTCTGACAGGTGTGAAGTGATATTGTGGACTCGATTTGCATATTCCTGATGATTACTGACGTTGGACATCTTTTTATGTGTCTGTTGGCTATCTGGATGTCTTTGGAAAAATGTCTATTCTGATCCCCTGCCTATTTTTAAATTGTTTGTTTTTTGGTGTTCTTTCTGTATTTTAGATATTAACGCCTTATTAGATATATTATTTGCAAATGGCTTCTCCCATTCAGTAGGTTGTCTTTTTGTGTTGTTGAAGGTTTCCTTCACCATACGAAAGCTTTTGGTTTTGATGTAGTCCCAGTAGTTTGTTTTTGCTTTTGTCTCCCTTGCCTTAGGAGACATATCTAGGAAAATGTTGCTATGGGTGATGTTAGGGAAATTACTGCCTTTGCTCTCTTCTGGGATTTTTATGGTTTCAGGTCTCACATTTAGGATCTAAGCTGGAATTTTAACCTGTGATTTTAACTACTACACTTTAGTGTCTCCATAAAAAGTAAAAAAAAAAAAAAATGTTAAAGGCGGAAAAGCACATGATGCATATGGAACTGTGTAAAAAAAGGGCAGGAGATAAGAGATAGCCTAGCGTGATAACTTAGGCCTAAGACTGGTTCTGGTGGGATATTATTGTATCAGTTCAGCTTCTCAGTTCCCTGTACTAGAAACTGAATCAGAATAGCTTAAGCTAAAGGCAGTTTGTTGATAGGAAGTCAGAGGGCTCACACAATAGACAGGAGGCTGAACGACCAAGGCTTGGAAACGTAGGACCCATGAAAACCTGTGGAAACCTCAGTAAGCATTGTGGGAAGGGAACAGTCCGGTGAGCGACGTCTCACCAACCCTAACCCACCTGGCTTAGATTCTAAGCCCTCAGGAGTGTCTTAGGGGCCAGTGTTGCGTCACTCCTGCCCCCACCCCCAGGGCCAGGAGAAGGAGAAGCTAGGCCCTTCATTCTGTTATGAGAATTGGTTTCCAAGGACTTTCCTCTGTCTAAGATTGTGCGGTGGAGGAGAATTATTCCCCCACAGGAAAGCTAGGGTTGGGGCGGGGAGGGTGCTTGCTGGAAGCTAAATAATGACCTGGTCTGCTAAGACTAGTATAAGAGAGCAATGACAGTTGATATTGAGTGTCACCACTCCCTACATCATCAAACAGGTGTTTATTTCAACACTGAGGCTCTGTGTTCCAAGGAGCAAAAGACATTTGATTATTTGCATACTGTCAAGAGTCCTCCTTACTTTTGGGAGATTTGAAACATTTCTGGAAAATGGTAATAGTCGAAAGATAATTCTTTTTCATCCTATATTTATTTTTTTTTAATTTTTTTTTCAACGTTTTTATTTATTTTTGGGACAGAGAGAGACAGAGCATGAACGGGGGAGGGTCAGAGAGAGAGGGAGACACAGAATCGGAAACAGGCTCCAGGCTCCGAGCCATCAGCCCAGAGCCTGACGCGGGGCTCGAACTCACGGACCGCGAGATCGTGACCTGGCTGAAGTCGGACGCTCAACCGACTGCGCCACCCAGGCGCCCCTTTTTCATCCTATATTTAAAGCTAATATCTAAGTCTCCCTCATCCTCAGCTTTGACTGGACCGTTGGCTGGGTTTTCTTTCCTCTTCCAGCTCTCTGAGAAGAGATGATTTTTGGACCAAAGGTAAAGTGGGTGAAATATTCCAGAAATTACATTTTTTATATTTATCTATTTAATTATTAAATATTAATATTTAATTTTAATATTTAAATTGTTAATTTATTAATAAGTAATATTTATTATATATATGTGTGTCCTGCCCAAGGTCAAGCAGAAACAAAACTCACGTCTCCTGCTGTCAACTCTGCTTTTTCTATCCTAGCACAAAAACAACGGAATAATTTTTTCCACATTTTTCTTATCGTTTGCAACATGATTCAGATCCTTTAGTAAACTGTCCAAGCTTCCAAATTTCTGGCAGTACATTCTTCCCATTTCATGGGAAAATCTGGCTCAATTTCTCTCCTTCAAGTTTCCTGCACCCCAGGGCCCTCCCCCTCCTCTGGTTTCTGTGTTGCCCTGCTCCTGCATCTTGCCTGTGTGCCCTTGGTCACATCGCAAGGATCATTAGGTTCTGCTCATTTTATGAGTCGGCGTCTCTTCTCAGCAACTTTATCTTTGCCTCAAGGCCTCGACCCCTGCATCATTTAACAGTCTATCAAAAACTGTGTGAATTGAAACTGGTAGGTTGATTGGTTTGATTAGCAAATTACCTTTTTTAACAACCTGCTTCCAGCCTTCAGTACTCTTGGCCCAGCTCTCCAAGCCCTCAGGCTGTTAGCGTGCCCAATGTAGCAACCTACTCCCGCTCCAGCCACGTGCCTGTGTCTTTCTCTTTCCTGCTGTCTTCCCAAGCGCCAGAACCAGCCCATTAGTATTGTGGGCTTTTTGCCTTTGTTAACTTTGATGATCATGTTATTAGGCGTAAATGGAGAATGTCTGTTTCAGATACAGATGTTGCCTTATAAACCACTGCACAACTTAATGGCTTCAAAGAACAACCATTTTTTTATTGCTCTTGAGTCCGTGGCTGGATGGTTCTGCTGATCTGGGCTGCGCTTGGCTCATCTTGGCCGGGCTTGCTCCTACGTGTGCTGTCAGCTGGCAGGTCAGCTGGGGCTGGTGGCGTCTAGGTCAGTTTTGCTAGGATATCTTGACTTTCCTCCACATGGTTTTTGGTTCTCCAGCGGGCTAGACCACGCTTGCCCTCCTGGTGGTGGCTAAGTTCCAAAAGAGGAGGAGGAAACCTGTGGTTTGTTTTTCAGGCCTCTCTATCAGGTGTGAGATTGTCCCACTGGTAAAACAAGGCACGAGGCTGAGCCCAGAGTCAGTGAGGAGAGCAGAGAGATCAGATTCAGAGAAGTGTGATAATTTGCAATGCAAGTACAGTCAATCTAGTACAGCACCCAATTAAAGTAACTTTAAAATTAACCAGGCTGGTTGCTTGATAGGTGTATATTATACACATATATAAATATTTAGGGGTGTGTGTGTGTGTGTGTGTGTGTAGTTTTAATCCAAGGTAGTAATAGCAATCAATGGAGTAGTAACCAATGGAGTGGGCATTGGTTGTTTTTTTGCCACTATCCTCCCCCCTTGTCCCTCCTTCTTGCAGAGGTCCCTGATTTGTTTAGGACTGAGTGATTTCTCCGGTACTCTCCGTGTTTACAGTTTTGGGAGAGCGGCATGTGACCGTGTTTAGTGAACCAAAGCACTGCTTCCCTCTAGTAGCAGTGATGGGCACACATCTCCAGTTGGGCCAGTAAGAGACTCAGTGTGAGGTCTTTATCTGAAGCAGGCTCCTGCACCTAACTCCTTGGCAGGGCCTGAACCTGAAAGCAGACATTGTGGAAGCTGCTTTAGTCACTGCCACTGTGGAGCCAAGAGATGGAGACAAACTCAGTCCTGGTGATGGTATCTGAGCTGCTGGATCCATCTGTATCTGAAGACAGACACGGGACTCATTTATTCATTTACATGAGCTAATAAATCTTCTCTTTTTATTTAGCTGAGTTAAAAGATTAATACATATAAAGTACTTAGATCAGTATCTAGCAATAATAAGTACTCAGTATGTATTAATATTATTTGTTTATGTCAATTTGACTTGGGTTTTCTGTCATCTGTAACCAAGTGAAACTTAACTGATGCAACTAACGAGAAAATATGATGAAGAAGAGAGCCCGTTTACAGTAGCGACAGGGAAATAAAAAATCCATACGTATTCACCCAGACAGAAATAAGTGAGACCTAAGTGAAGCAAACAATGAAACGTTATTGAGGGACCAGAAGAAGATTTGAATATTTGAAAAGAGACAGCAAGAACCTGGCTTGGAAGACTCCATGTTTTAAATAGATGAAATTTCCATAAAATAATCCACACATTTTTCTGTGTATTAGCTCCTTCTTCTCTCTCCCACAGTCTGATGCCTCTCTCTCAACTCTTCCAAATATATACCATCCTCTTCCTCTAATCAGGTACGAACGCCTTGTGATTTAAGCTCTCCAGTAGTTTCTGAATCTGTTTCCTCTTCCCCATGCCCACCCTGACATTTCCAGTTTGGGACTGCATGGTCTGTTTCCTAGACCGTACTACCAGTCTGCCATCAGTCTTGCCGCCTTACTTTTGATCCCACAAGTTCACTGTCGAGTCCCTGCTCGTTATTGAAGCTTTCGAGGCCATTCTTATCCTGTCTCTCTGCGCTCTGACAGCACTGAGCTGCTTGGCATGCTTCGCCTGGACCGCGCTCAACAAAGGCAGGTTGGTGCCTTTGTTCGTGTGGTCGCCATTAGTGGCGTCTGCTATGGCACCTTTGTTCACGTGGTCCCCGTTATTGGTGTCTCCCTCCCGTGGCACCTAAGAGCTAATGCCGACCAGCGCACTCACCTCACTTAGTGTTATGGTTTGTTGACGTCTGTCTCCTGGCTAGACTGGCAGGCAAGGAGCATGTCAGTTTTGTGTCCTGAGCCTGGCACAGAGCCCTCAGTGAATATTTGCTGATGGATCGATGAACAAATGCATGGTTCCCTGGCCCTCTAGCTGCACAGGAAAGGAAAAGTGAACATTTCTTCAAGGGGTATTGCACTTACGTAAGAAGATCGTTCACAGCGGGGTGTATGGTGCTGCGGAGTGGGAGGAAGCAAAGAATATTCAGGGTCGAACAGTGAGATGAAAATGAATATGGTCACTTGTGCTGAAACTGTCATTCCTTGCAGCAGCGATAATAACAAGACATAAATATTCATGGTGCCATTATTCAGAGACTTACGAAGTGTTGGCAGAGGATGTGCTGTCTGGAAATTTTGCTT
This sequence comes from Felis catus, assembly GCF_018350175.1. NCBI lineage: Eukaryota > Metazoa > Chordata > Mammalia > Carnivora > Felidae > Felis > Felis catus. The sequence continues at coordinate 6,377,196 of NC_058377.1, read as the reverse complement.
CAGTGCCTGAAACTATTACTGATAATTTTTTTTAGAGGAAAACCCAATGAACTAGTGGTCTCAGAGCCAGCGAGATCATGGGACTCTCACAGGGTGATGGCTAAGTGAAAGGAGGCTCTGGGCCAGCACCAGCCCAGGGGCCTGCTATCTGGCCAGGCTTTTTTTTTTTTTTTTTTTAATTTTTTTTTTTTAACGTTTATTTATTTTTGGGACAGAGAGAGACAGAGCATGAACAGGGGAGGGGCAGAGAGAGAGGGAGACACAGAATCGGAAGCAGGCTCCTGGCTCTGAGCCATCAGCCCAGAGCCCGATGCCGGGCTCGAACTCACGGACCGTGAGATTGTGACCTTAGCTGAAGTCAGACGCCCAACCGACTGAGCCACCCAGGCGCCCCCTGACCAGGCTTTTACTGGGAGTATTTGTTAGGCTTGGCTCTCACCTGTGTGGCAACATGGGGCTGTTCTTGTGAGACCGTCTCCTCTTTCCTGCCAAAGAACATGTGCATACAGTTAGATTTCCAAGGCTATTCTTTCTTTCTCATAGTTTTATGTATTATTTAGACAGAAACATTTATTATTTTCTCCAGATTGTGGATACCATGCAAACTCATGGAAGAGAATCTGGAAAACGTAGATGTGTATAAAATAAAAATGGCTACTGTCACCCAAAGGTAACCATTTTGGTGTATTTTCTTTCAGTGACTTTTCTGAAAAATATACGAGTGCTGAGCTGGTGGGATATGGCATCGGGCTGTGTCGTAGAGACCTGCACTGGCCAGAGAACTGGGTTTGCGGCATATTCTTATTGCTGTCTAGCTGGGAGTCTCTGAGCCAGCCACTCACCTGTTCCCTGCCCTGGTTTCCTCATTGTAAAGTATGGATTAAGACAGTACTCCACAGAATTAGTCTCAGAATTAGAAGAGACGCTCACTGCAAAGCCCTGGACGCAGGGGACTCACGGGGTAGTGTGGAATTGGTGGCCAGGGATTGGCAGCTATTTCTAGTAGCTTTAGTGTTGATAACGGAAGTTGTCCCATCCCTGACGTCTCCACACACTCCTCCTTTTCCTCATCCCTGCATCTAACCAGTCACCAAATCCTGGTGATTTTACTTGTTCTGTGCTACCCAGACATGTCCTTTCCTCTCTGTGGGGAGGAGGTCCTCCGATGCACCCCTCAGTCTCTGCTTTGGTTCAGGCTCTCAAATTCCTTGCTTGGGGTATCACAGTTTTACTGGCCTCTTTTCTTGCTGCCTCCCAAACCATTTTCCATGCAGCAAGCAGAGAGAAGTTCTTTTCTTTTTAGAGAGCACACAAGTGCAAGCAGGAGAGGGGCAGAGAGACAGAGAGAGAGAGAATCTTAAGCAGGCTCCAACTCAGCACAGAGCCCAACGTGGGGCTTGATCTCACAAATGTGAGTGAGATCATGACCTGAGCCGAGGTTAAGAGTCAGACCCTCAACCATCTGAGCCACCCAGGTACCCCAAGAGAAGTTCTTCAATGTAAATCGGACCATATGATGGTCCTGCGATAGTTATGGGGCCACCATGTTTAGCTCTGTGTGTGTGTGTGTGTGTGGTTCATGTAGGAGAGACAGGGAGAGTGTGTGAGTGTGTGTGCGTGTGTGTGTAGGAATTCTGAGGGTGAAGGAAGGGGTTTTGTGCTTGAGCCCCAGAGGAAGTATGGAGAGGTTGACTGAACTCCTTTCTGGTCTGGAAAGCTTCCTGATGGAGGAGGGGGTTTGGGCCAGAGTCTGAAGGCACTGTCTTCTTCAGCATTTTTGGTGCAACTATAGCTATAAACAGTGCCGCTGCAGAGACCTGGTGCCCGGTGGGCTCTGAATTACTTGTCATAACGTCTGCATGACCCACAGCTGCAGTGTCAGCTGCTAAAGCAGCAGTGAAGCCGGGAGGCTGAGCTGGGAGGCTGAGCTCAGCTGAGCTGAGCTGCCCGTCAGAGCCCTGGGGAGAGCTCCAACCCACTGCCAAGGCCAAGGCTCCCTCTCGGTGGTCTGTGGGAAAGCCCATCTGGATGCATGGGTATCCCTAGACCTTCCAGGGAAGCTTTTGGATGAGAGCTCTGTGTTCCTGTAAATGCGCACAACTGGTATACCGCACCCTCCGTGACTGGGCCCTTGCCTTTGGCTTTGGCTCCTGCCTCATTTCTAGTTAGGTACCCAGGAGTCCTCTTGCTCACACTGTTCGGAGCTAATGGCGTTTCCTGGGTAGGTCGTGTATGTCTCCATGGTTTGGTACCTGATCTATTGGTCAGGATCTAGTCCAGGTGTAATTAACAAAGACTTACATAAAGAACAGCCTAAGTCACCTAGTGTGTTTCACTTTCACATGAAAGTCTAGGGAAGACAGTCTAGGGCTGGTAGGTCTCCCACTAGGAGTAGGACTGCTTAGGGACTTAGGCTATTTCCAGCTTACCACTCTGATATCCCTAGGATGTAGCTCTTGTATTTAGGGTCCAGGATGGCAAATATCACAGCTAGTTTATAGCAGCAGAACGAACTGAGAAATAAGTAAAGGGGCACAGGGCACGTTCTGCATTTCTTTAATGGAATATTCTGAGAAGCTTCCCACAGAACTCCTACTTACATGATATTAGCCAGAATTAGTCAAGTGATCATACCTAGCTGCAAGGGAAGACAGGAAGTGTATGTCTTTACTTTGGGTATAGCCAAAATTAGGGGTTTCAGTCACTGTGAGAGAGGGGTCAGATAGATAATTGGGGAATGGCTGCAGTATCTAGAAATTCCTGTTCGTCTTTCATGCAGAATGGTTCAGCTCCTTTGGAAAGCGATTTGGGTATTTCTTATGAAACTAAAATATGCGTTGCTGCCATATGTCCATCACTAGATGAATGGAGAAAGAGGATGTGGTGAATATATACAATGGAATATTATTCAGTCATAAGAAGTAATGAAATCTTACCATTTGCAACAACATGGCTAGAGCTAGAGAGTAAAATGCTAAGCGAGTTAAGTTAGAGAAAGACAAATATATGATTTCACTCATATGTGGAACTTGAGAAACAGAACAAATGAACAAAGGAAAACTGAGAGCAAAGAGAGAGAGAGAGAGAAAGAGAGAGAAACCAAGAAACAGACTCGTAACTACAGAGAGCACACACTGCCGGTTGCCAGACGGGAGGTGGGTGTGGGAATGGGGGAATGGGGGAAACGGGATGGGGATTATTTTCCCGTAAAAATGTGCACACTGATATTCAGAGCAACTTTATTTGTAATAGCCCAAAACTAGAAACGTGTCAAATACCCTTCAGCAGATGAATGGTTTGGTTATTCCATGGAATAGTGCTCAGCCATGGAAAGGAATATTGATCCGTGGAAAAACTTGGATGATCGCAAGGGAATTATGCTGAGTGAAGGAGCCAATCTAAAAAGGCTACACACTATCTGATTCCATTTATAAAACATTCTCGAAGAGACTAGATGATGGAGATGGAAAGCACATCAGTGTCAGGGCTTAGGGCCGGGGTGGGAGAGGAAGGTGGGTGTGCTTATAGAAGGGCTGCATAAGGTATCCTTATGGTGACTGAAATGTTCTGACATTGACTACGTCAATGTAATTGTAATTGCAATTATGTGATTGTATGTTTTACACTGTGTAATTGTGTCAGTTACACAAATGTACACACAGGATAAAACTGCTAAGAACAATACACACACACACACACACACACACACACACGCACCAATTAGTACATGTAAGATGAAATCTGAGGTAGACTGGAGCAGTGTCGATTTCCTGGTTGTGATGTTGTGCTCTAGTCCCGCGAGACGCTGCACTGGGGGGAAATGGATGAAGGGCGTATGGGATCTTTCCTTATCATGCTTTACAGCTGCCTGTGGTACGACATACAGTTATCTTCAGAAGTTTGATTAAAACTGCTTTCAGGAAGTAAAATTAATGTAATTAAAACATCAATCCATAAAAAAATAAACCCACAGCAAGTGAATAGCATTTTAGAAAGATCCTGTTTAGATGATCCACATATCTCCTGAAAATAGTAATTTTTAAAAAAGAAACCACACTCACACATGTTAATTCATTTCATATTTATAGAGAATCAGGAACACAAGTAGAAGCAAGGACGAGATCTAAAGCCGGGAAATTAGCTGTGTGGCTCATTGTAAGGGTAAACGTAACCCCAAACGTAGCAGTTTCATAAAACATTTAAATAGCTTTCTTAGAACTGGCATATTTTAAATTGGTTTAAAAGTGTCATTTTTGTTCTAGATCATGAGAAAAGATTTAGATTGTTGTAAGTCCCAGTCAGATTCTTTGGTTTATTTAAGACTGGCCCTACCTTGTTCGGCAAATATTTTGGTTCCCTCTTTTTTTTTTTCTTAAATTTATTTTATTTTTAAAAATTTTATTTAGATTCCAGTTAGTTAACCTACAGGCCAACATTAGTTTCAGGTGCACAGTGTAGCGATTCCACACTTCTGCACACCACCTGGCGCTCCTCCCAGGTGCCTTCCTTGGGTCTCTCTTAGAGTGGGGTCAGAACACTTGGGCTCAGAGTCGCGTAATTTTGATTTTCAGCCTCTTGGTGCTTCCAGGCTTCTGGGTTTGCTCTAGGAAGCACACACCTCAGACTTCAAATGACTTCTGTGGATAGTTGCTAAGTTGCAACCAGGTCATTTCTGTTCATTGAAGGGGACACCTTGGCTAATATGTGAAGACTGTTTTCTCCAGCATGTAAGAGGCTGGCCGCTCTGACAGACTCCTTGAGAACAAAACTCTGAGAGTGGTGTTTGGTGGGAGGGAGCGTCTGGGGCAGCATCAGCTTTGGCTACTGTAAGAAGCTTCTCAGGAAGCATTTGGGGTAGAAGGGCAGGCCGTCCTCTTGGGTCCAAGTCGATGTCTTAGTCAGTTTGGGCTGCTCTAACAGAAAATACTGCGGACTGAGTAGCTTAAACAACGATTTATTTCTCATTGTTCTGGAGGCTGGGAAGTCCATGATCAAGGTGTCAGCAGGTTCAGGGTCTGGTGAGGGCACTCATCTTGGTTTGCCCATGGCCATCCTGTCATTGTGTCTTCAGGTAGAGAGGGGCAGAGGGAGAGAGAGAGAAAGAGAGAGAAGGGATTCTCATGTCTCTTCATAAACGGGACTACTCCCATCCACCCTTATGACGCTTATGAGGCCCACCCTTATGAGGCCTCTACCCTTACCACCTAATCATCCCAACACCCCCCTCCGGATATCATGACATTGGGGGTTAGTCCATCACAGCCCTCCTCCTCCACGTTGACTCCTGCCTGCACCTGTGAGTGGCTGACAACAGAACACGTAGTCCTTCTTTGCTTTCCAGAGTAAGTTGTGGGAAAACAAAGGGAATGTTTGATTTATTTCTCAACCATAAACAGTTGAAGATTAGGCCTTGTCAGGTTTCAGCAGAGAGTGGCTGGATCAATACCCTCTGGAGCAGTGCTTGTCTAACTTGAAAGTGCACACGACCCCGCTGGGGGGAGTGTTACATGACCTTGTTCAGCAGGTCTGGAGAGGGGCTACGATGATTCATGTCGCACAGTGCCCGTGTCGGTGGCCCCAAGACCACACTCCGCAAGCGAGGCACTGGGTTTGGACAGTGAGGTCTGGGAGACCAAGGACGCTGCCTTGTTTCCCATTTTATCCCATCTTGGCATGACGCCTGGCACAAACGGAGTTCTCAATAAATATTTGCTGAATTGAATTAATGGGGGACACCAGCTACAAGGACAGATTTTATAGCCTAATTTTCTTTGAGAGTCAGCTCATAGCCCAAAACCAAATGGATAAATACCAACCATAACTAAACATGTGTTTAACCAGCCCTTTGGAGTTTCCCAAGCCCTTGAATTGATGTTAGTTTATTTGATTTTTACTCTTACAATAATCCTCTGAAGAGGAGCTGTTACTATTATTTTTCTGTTATGGATGATAAAAGCAAGGTCAGCAAGGGCAAGTCACTTGCCTAAGGAAGGCTAGCAGAAGGTACCCTGCAACGTGGGTGTTCTGACTCCTGGCTTTTTCCTCTTGTACTTTGCACGAATAGTAAAAACCTGACCGGAAGTAGATTATGTAACTCTTGGTATCGTACAGCTGGAGCCTGCTGATGTCCCTATTCCTTGTTAAGTGCCACACACTTGGCATAGAGGAGCTAATAATGTGTCTGAAATGTAAGTCTGTGGGTGTGACTGGAGATTTGTCAGAGAACTCACAAGCTCTCACTGGGCTGCTGGACCAAACTCAACTATCTGTGCCTGAAGGCTCTTGTCTCTCCCTCCCAAAGGAAGGGAGTGCATCTATGTTTAGTTTCCCGAAGGACCAGAGATTCCCTCCCCCAGGGCACCATCCCACACACCCTGGGGTCTGCAGGGGCAGGGCAGCTGGCAGGCAGGTCCAGACTGCCTGGCTGCAGAGTGACCGTGGCAGGTCACCACCTCCCCTGAGGTTGCTTTCAGGCCTGTCCTGAGAGAAGGGCGGACAGCAGGGAACTCGGACCTACAGTGTGTCTAGATAGCACGCAGGCCCTGCTGTGCCTTGGGACGTGGGGTGCGCTCACATCTTCTTTTCTCTTGCTAACCCTTGCTTTAGAAATTTCCCTGATGAAGCCTCTTCCAAGACCCATGCCTGGAGATGCTGTGGACTTCATCCGAGCTATTGTTATGGGGGGTGGCAGTCTCAAAGGGACCTCCCTTGACCCATCTTGCCTGACGGAGGGGGTTTGACTGTTCTGTAGGCGGAATCTCAGCTTGCTCTTCTCTTTGCGACACTCACCTATTGCCACTGGCTTTTCATCTGTGGCCTCTTTTGCAAAGCAGACCACAGTTCCGGGTACATAATAGATAGAATAATAGAAAGTCACTGAGTCAACATTTTACGTTTTGTAACCCTGCCCCGACCCCTCTCCTAACCATCTATGTGAGCATATTGCAGTCCAGTCTCTGCAGACCCACCGAGGAGCCTCACTGAAGTTTCCCACAGGGGAGTCTGGAGGAGTCGTGCAGGCTTCCCGGACTCTCAGGAGAGAGCTTACAGTCCTGTCAGAATTGTTCTTTGTGTATCAAGGAAGAAATTCTGAGCAAGAGTGGGTGACGTCCTGAGGGACAGTGTGGCAGGATTTGTAATCTTTGTAATCTGCCACATGTGAATTCACCCTAAAGACGCCCGGCAAGAACTGTTATTTATATATATATTACCCCTTGAGGGGTAGGGGGCATGTATGTGTTTATAATCTACCCTGGGCAGTGGAGAATAATTCCAACTAGGGAGACGCATACTGATGAAAAGTCGGGGCTTAAGGCCCTGGGTTCGAGATCTAGCTGTGCCGTTTAGTTTTTCTTCTTTTCTGTACCTATTGACCAGCCTTTCCCATTTCACCCAGCCTCCCCCACCTGCTCTGGCAACCACAGTATGTCTCTGTATCCATGAGTTCAGGGTTTTGTTAGATTCCACATATAAGTGAGAGAAGTTTGCTTTTCTCTGTCTGGCTTATCTCACTCATCATAATGCCCTCAAGTCCCATCCATGTCACAGATGTCAGAATTTCCTTCTTTTTTATGGATGAACAATACTCCATTGTATACATATGCCATGTTTTCTTTATTCGTCATTTGATGGACATGTAAGTCGTTTTCATGCCTTGGCTATTTTAAGTAAAATGCTACAGTCAGCTTGGGAGTGCAGATACCTGTTTGAGTTAGTGCTTTCATGTCCTTTGGACAAAGACCCAGAAGTGGAATTGCTGCGTTATAGGCTAGTTCTGGTTTTAACTTCTTGGGGGTCCTCTGGTTGCACCAGTTTGCATTCCCACCAGCAAGTGCACACGGGTTCCCTTTTCTCCACATCCTCACCAACACTTTGCTCCGTGAGGTGATATCTCACTCTCTTGAGATGTCTGGCGATGTATTTGATTCTGTAAGCCTGTTTGTCTAGAAAAACAAGCAAGTAAGCAATCTCACTTTGTGTGTTCATGAGGGGATGGAATAATGCAGATAAAGGCCAGCATGGTTCTGGCACATGGCATCAGCACTCGCTGAACGTTAGTTCTTGAGATGGAGTCCATCCCGGAACCCCTTTCATTCTAGGACCCAGTGTTACTCTCGCTTCTGCTCTTCTGCCGTGGTCTGCAGATTATAGAGCAGTTACTCCAAGCCTCCTCAAGGGTTAGACGCATCGCTTTGATAGAGGACGTCACTGTGGCTCAGTTTCCTAGATATGGTTATGGATCTGGCTGACTCTTTTTTTCCCGTCCCCCTTTTCTTCTCTTTCCCATCCCTGATTGCCACACTTCACCAACTCTCATCCTCTCCTGATATTTCTTCAGTTTGGATCTGCCCCATCTGTTTACAGATCAAGATTATCTGTGGCCATGGAGTCTGATTACTGGGTTTTTGTTTCTCCTACTGTTGACTTCCCATAAGCCCAGCCTATTCACCTGACCTTCTCAGATAAACCTCATGCCTCTGTTGGGTCTTTTTTTTTTTTTTTTTAATGTTTATTTGTTTTTGAGAGACAGGGAGAGAGCATGAGCAGGGGAGAAGCAGAGAGAGAGAGAGAGAGAGAGAGAGAGAGAGAGAGAGAGACAGAATCCAAAGCAGGCTCCAGGCTCTGAGCTGTCAGCACAGAGCCCAACATAGGGCTCGAACTCACAGACTGTGAGATCATGACCTGAGCTGAAGTTGGACACTTCATTGACTGAGCCACCCAGGTGCCCCTCTGATGGGTCTTTAAGTTGTTGCTAGTATCTTAGATATCACAATGTCCATGTCCCTGTGATGTACTTCTCCCAGAGGTTAGAATGTGAAGAAATCAGGTTGCATTTGTCTGAGTCGTGGGTGGACAGTCCCTACTTAAGTCTGTCTCTTGGTCTCTCCCAGCCACCTAACATCTCCATTTCCTCAGACTGTCAGTTTACCCTGTTGTCGTGGAGAAATTACTCACAGCATCCTCTTTTTTTTCTCAAAAGTATCTTGAGCTTAGAAGATGTATCGTAAGGGCATCCTATATTTTGGGATAGGTATATATTTAAGTTTTCAAGTAGAAAAGTTGGTGGATTATCAGGCAAAAACATATTTTTTCAGTACAATAACAAGAATTGTGATAAGGAAAGTCAAATTGAAGTCATCATTTTCAAAAACGGTGCTTCAAAGGGATTTCTTTCTGTAGTGAAAACTAGAATGTGTTTTTATCATAGCAAGCAATGTTTTGGAAAACTTGGAAGAGGCTTGCTACATGATTTACATTCTAAGTGGTCAACCCTTGTTCAGTGGAATAAGTATACACGAGCTAAGAATGCTCAAGGGGAAAACACATGCACATCACACATTTTTTGAAGCTTCTGAAACCCTTCTCTTCTTTTTCTCGCTTCCCTTCATGTTACTGGGCAGAACGCATCTTTCACAAGCAGGTGTGAACAAGAAGTCTGATAATACTCAGGACTCGTAATAATACTCAGAACTAGGAGGAACCGGCAGCCCATCCTAAAATTCTGCAGCCGTGTTAAGACATGACTGAGCGAAGTCGTGCGAGGAGCTGGGAGAGAAAACTTCCAGCTTTGTTACCATCAGCTGTCTCTACCTGAGCAGAAGAGACGTGAGGTGGTGTAAATGCCACATACTGTCAAGCCGCATCAGTGACACAGGGCCACAGTGGATAGAAAGAGACAACGTAGCCTTCACACACAGCAGCTGCAGCTGCGGTAGAAACTCGGGGCTCCCAAGACAGGCCATTTACCATGTTCACACATTCTCACTCTGTCGTTCCTCAAGATACATGTCATGCGTTAATCAGGTCCTTTCCTTCTGCACTGTGTAGAAGGGCACAGGGCTGTAATAGAGGCCGGGCGAATGATGCCACCTGGTACCCAGCTGAAAGAGGACGTATAGCAAAATCCCAGAGGAGCTAGAATGGACAAGGAAACAAAGGTAGCTTAATGTTTCCTTTATCAGTTGTCTTCCCATAGGCAATCCAGGCTTTATAAGGAGGTTACAAAGAAAAAGCTGGATCCTATTCTTTCATTAAAGCACCATCAGGCCTCAATGTTAAACAAAAGAAGTCTCTCAGATATGACACACTGTAATTTACACCTGGTTACTCGGAATGATGGCGTGATTTATATTCAGCTCTAGGTTGTCTGTCTTTGACATTCTACCCACTCACATCTTTGCATATTCAGAGGCTGTGGGAGCACAAAAATATTAAAATGAAATCCACTACACATTACAGTAGAATGACATGTAATTTATTCATATAACTGACAGTTAGGCAGTACTCAAAATTCATTTAAGTAAGCAAGTGATTACACAAACGTCTAATCATACTAAAATCGATAGTCAGAAGGTATAAAATACCATGGGTATGAAATGCCATGGTAAATACTATTCAACAGACTACAGTCATAATTCCAAACGAAATCATGGTCTTTCAAATGATTTTTAGCAGTTTTGGAATGATGTGATTTCCCCCCCCCCTCCAAGCCATTTACTTTTTTCACTGATACAAGACAAGGTCATTATTTTCAAGAAATACTACAGAAGGACACACCTTAGGTCCCTCTCTTGCAGCACATTTTCTTGCAAATTGTTTTTTTTCATATAACCTCTTGACATTAAAAATAAACCAGTCAGCACTCAGTTCCCCAAGCACAGATGCTTGGATCAGAAGAGTGCCAGGGTGTAACTGAGTTCAGCAAGAGGCAGGCAGTGAAAAATCTTCTGCAGCTTTTGAAGCGTGCATACTTCTTTTCTGAGGCTCCAAGCATCATAAACATATTTAGGCATCCAAGCCAGTAAAATTAGGGGGATAAAATAATTTGATATCCATATGACTAGGATACAGTCGCAACTGGGGATAAGTTACAGTATAATTCTGCGGTACTTTGGACAAAAACAGCACCTACCTAAATCTGCTTCTCGTAAGCCTCGTTACATCGTCATGAAGCGCAGCTGTGTTTGCAGGAATGGTTTGGTTTATCATGTGTCTGTCTGTATTATTTGCAAGTCATATACTTTAGTGGAATGAGGTCCAAGCGTGAACCCGGCCCGAAGAGCTAGCAGCGGTAGTCATGAGACGTATCAATAAATTAAAAGGCTTTCACAGAACAAGAGTCCGCTAGATCTCTCACATACAAAAGACAGCTAGAGAAATACAGTTCTTCGATGCTGAATGATGAGGGGGAGAAAAACAATCTAAAAAAATAGAAAACTCTCTCCATACTTGGGTGTCAAGGCAAACGTAACACTGCATAATGCCACAACATGAACAGTCACTGGATGGCAGATACTCCAGAAGCGGTGATATCTGGGGATCTGGTAGTTGTGACCCAGAGATGAAAGTACCGTACCAAAAGGCATGCATACAATCACTGTGTGCACTCAGTGTATGAGCTGGGACCTAAGCAGGGAACTAACACGACAATGAGGCAGTGTTCCGGGGGTATCCGTTAAAACCAGTATGCGCGACTACATGTTGATCAAACCTTCTGAGGCAGCGAAGTGTGGGCACAATGCCATGTCTGGGTTCCGCAGCTGTTTTATGATCCTCTTGCGGAATTTCTCCCGCACACGATTGAATTCCATGATGTCCGTGGGGTCCTCTTCAATCCAAAACTTGTGAAACTCGTGCATCAAGTAGCCTGTTACAGAGAAGACAGTGATAAGATTGCAGGGGAAAGAAAAAAGTCCTTAATCACATTCAGAGTCACTGAATGCTGAAAGAGATGTCCGATCAGTCGGTCAATTGACGGCAACCCTGGGGCTCAAAGAAGAGGTCGAAATGCAGCAGATACTCCTGTTATGGATTGTTCTTTAAAACCCGTGGGTGAGGAGAGGGCAAATGGGTGACCGGCATTGAGGAGGGCGCTTATTAGGATGAGCACTGGGTGTTGTAGGTAAGCCAATTTGACAATAAATTATATTTAAAAAAATAAAATAAAATTCGTGCAGTAGAAACTACCAGTCTGCAAGATTTTTGCGGCTGGTCCTGGGGTTATTGTCCCTGTACTCAAGGAGGGAGACAGACAGTTCTGCTGTCTCTGGAATGTGTACCACGTCTGGAGCAGAACCTGAGGGGCTGACAGTGACCACTTCATCCTGCCCCTCCTGATTAAATTAACATAATGCCTGATTTTTCAGAATTACTCCACTCAGCCTTTTTTCTCTTGTTACTTGATTTGAGAAAAGCTTTAAATTACTCTGACAAATCAAACAAATGTGTTCTGACAGTCTATTATGAGACAATAAAAATTGTAAATCAACTCTGAACAACACAGAGCAGTCATTAAACTACATGAAATTGTTACTAAGACCTTCTTGCTCTGAAGCATAATGTCCTCTTCAAATACTTCTGTGTCTCAGAAATGTTATCTATGAATAATATGGATTGGGAACGTTTTCGGAATAAGCGCTAAGTATTGAATCTATTCATTGTGCTATTTTCCCCACTGTGCACCGCCTCCCTCCCCTCCCCCCGCCCCCATTTAGAACTGACATGTGAATAGCTTTTTAAAAAGACAATAAAAGATACTTGTATGTAGTAAACCTATAACAAGTTCAAGTGTCTTGTTATATATTAGGAAAAAAGTACTTAAGAAAATAATCGTTTACTTAAAAAACAAAACAAAACAAAACAAAACATTACAGAAGCTTTTCTTGGTATTAGCATTAGAAGGAGCAAGGATTCCAGAGCCAGAAACCTGGTTAGAATCCTAGCTCTTTCCACTGGGGAAGGAGTGAGTAGAGAGATGATGGGGGGTATGGGAAGAGAATTTTGGAACAAACATGTTAAGTCCTAATAGTAAAAAGTAAAAATTAAAGCCACCTGTTTTTCTATTTATTAACTAGCTACTTATGAGAAAACCTTGAACATTGGTCCACAAACAGATTTTTAAAAATCTCTACCCTATCTTGCTGTAATACGAAATTAGAAGTGACCTTCCTTCCACCCGCAACACACACTTCCAGATATTGGTCCACTTGCACAAACTTCCCTGGTTTCTCATTCATTATGCTGTTAAATATGCGCACACATCTGTAAGTATATAGTCTCTCTACAACTACAGGAAGAAGGGTAGTAAGGAGGGAGAAAATTTGGTTTGCTTTTTGTGGGGACTGACCATTGCATTTCTTTTAGGATTGGATTTATATCGGGCCCTCCACACATAACTGATGTGACTGTTTTCAACATCTCTCCATGGGGACACACATCAGTGCTGACTCAAAGGCCTCTGGGTCACACAGCCCAGGGCCCACTGCCACTGTTAAGGAAACCTGATCACATCTGGGAAACCCCAGATCAGCAATCCCAGGAGCGGTCCTATCCATCCTACTCTATCTGCTGCTTGGATTCCCCGAGGCAGCGTCCGGCCTTGAGCTCTTCTGGTGACAATGCCGACATTAGCCTGCCCCATGGATGAAGAACTTGGTTTTTAAAGGGATTTTCCTTACACTGGGCCAAAATCTGTTACCCTGTATTTCTTGGAACAAATTCAATCCTTCTCCAACTCAAATATTTGAAGTGTCTTTTATGCCCTGAACTTCCCTCTTTTCTAGACTAAGCATCCCTATTTCTCCTCACCATTTCTCACAGGCCATGATCAGGAGTCCGCTTATTATTCTGGTTGTTTTCATGCACATCAAGAGGAAGTTGTTTCCTCTAATCTCAATATCTTATTCAACCAAAAGAATTCAATCATGTGTCCATTTCAGTGACTGGGCAAAGTCCTGAAGTATCCTGAGAATGTTATGAGGTACTTTTTAAAAATGCAGACCTCTCAGATTCAACCACAGTTGAGTAAGATGAGTCTCAGGTCACTAAAGTTTCAGATCCATTGTTCTAGAAGATGCCATCTTTTTAAGTTCCTTTGGCTTTTTTCTAAATGTTATATTTTTCTGTGGTTCTATGTGAAATCTTAGGATAATTTATAATTTCTTCCTCCTCCTATAAATTATAATTTATAATTTATAATTTATAATATACATAACCTTCCTGACTTAGCCTCTGAGCTCAAGTAAATGTGCCTGAGTTGTTTTGTAGAGTCAGATTTCTAATACTTTGAATTAAAATTATACATAATCAGCTAAAAGCATCTTATCAGTATCTCATGAGTTATACGGTCTTTATCCTTATCAACAACAATGAACAGGCACTGGGAAAGTCATCTTCTAATGAAGAATTTACTTTCTCATCAGACACATGAAAATATTCACTCTTCTCTACAATGTGCTGGTATGATGGCAATGACTCTAAGGTGATCTTGTGTAGCTCAGAGTGTTAGAAGAATGCAGACCCATTTGGTTTCCCCATTTTTCTACCTTAAATGCAGTTACAGAAAGACATTTTGAAAGGTTTTAAAGACAGGCAAGGATAAGACTAGAGGTGGGTGGTTAACAATCTGACCCCACTCTCAGGATCCTTCCTCTTAAGCTACAAAAGTGAAGCTGTCCCATCAGGACAATAGTGACTGTATAACATGATTTGAATCAAAATGCAGAAATGGTGGCTTGGCTTCCAGGGCACACATGATAATTGTAAAACTCAACTCATTTTTATATGAACAGAGTGTTCCTATATCCATTCAGTCAGTTGGCCAGTTGGCTCATCTGCCAGGTAACACATATGCAACAGATACAAGAAAAAGGTAGAGTTCCTGTGTCCCCCAATTCTCTACCTCTTGGAAGAGACACCCAGGTAGACAATTGCCAGTGATGATTTATTAGCTGAGAAAGCTAACAAAATGGTGTGGAAAGCAGAGGGAGGAAACAGAGGCCAGACTATTGCTTATAGTTTCTTAATTCTCACAACAGCTTTGTGGAGTAGGCAGTGCAGATATAGCTTCGTTTTACGGATGAGAACATTGGGCTTAGAAAAGGTATTTAAATGATGTGCAATCCCACAATACAGCTGGAAGCTGGAAGCCAGAACCTGAAGTTGGCTGACTCTCCACCACCGTACCTGCTGCCTCTTCCAGTGTACCCTCTTCCTCTGGTTCTTACTCTTACTGAATAGTCGCTTCTGAAGGTCAAAGGAAAGATCATTCTTTTTCCTTTTCTGGTCACTGTACTTTTCCTTGTGCTCATGACACCTCACCTTGCTTCATTTCAGGGAAGCTTTAGACTGAATGCAGTTTTCGTAGCATACTGCCTCGTAGTGCAGTACTCGCTGAATACTACTATAAAGTCAGAATGATAGAGCTATTATTCTCTTACATTTTTCACCTAGATGAAATACCTGTTTAGAATACTAATTTGGCTTTCCAGCCCAAGCCTGCAGTGTATTTGTTGTTGCTTGAATGTATCTTGGTTTTGCTTCACTGCATTCAGTTAGTAGACAGCATACACATAAGCAAGGACACAAGTAATTGCAAGAATATTACAGAGGAAACGTGCAGAACTGCTCTTGTCCGATGGAGGGACAATGAATTCAGGGCACAGGGTGCTTCCTCTGAAGAGGTATGAGTCCCTCTGCGTATACCCCAGTTCACAGGGGGATTGTGTGCTTTCTGAAAAACTGGTGAGGGCCTTGGAAAATGAGTAACCCTACTGCATGCCACTTACCCTGGCTAGGGTTCTCTTGAAAACCTATCAGTTAAGGCCAAAAGCTAAATTTTTCATGAGAAACTAGATTTCCTTTCCTTTTCTTTTTTCTTTTCTTTCCTTTCTTTTTTTTAAGAGAAAGAGAGAGAAAGTGTGTGTGTGAGAGAAAGAGAGCTGCAGAGGGGGCAGAGGGAAGGGGTGGAAAGAGAAAGAGAGACAGAGAAAGAGAGAATCTTAAGCAGGCTCCATGTTCAGTGTGGAGCTAAGCTTCCTTTCTTCTACAAAAGACATTATCCTTTATTTTAGCTTCCTCTCCACCCATCCATCCATCCACCCATCCATCCACCCATCCATCCATCCATCCATCCATCCAACCAACCATCCATCCATCCAACCGTCCATCCATCCGTCCGTCCATCCGTCCATCCGTCCGTCCATCCATCCAACCGTCCAGCCAGCCAGCCAGCCAGCCAACCAACCAACCAACCAACCAACCAATATCTACTGAGCACCTACTCTCCCAGGCTCTTTGCTGAGGATACAGTAGTGCATACAAACAACAAAATGCCTGTCCTTAAATGCCAATTCCTATGATTCTCATTTTGATTTTCTCCTGCCAGAGCACCCCCACTGTGTGGCTCTGATTTTCTTCTCAATGCTGATGAATCCCAGATCTGTACTTGTAATTCCTCAGAGTTCCAGGGCCTTACGTTGGAGTGCCCACTGTTCAGCTCTGTGAGGATTTCCCAACAGAAACTCACCCTCAGAATGCCTAAAACTAAAAGTCATTCTGTTTTGGCAAGTTTTCCTTGACTCCCAGACTGAGTGAGCTGTGTCAGCCATAAGTCTTTTTAATTAAAAAAAATTTTTTTTAATGTTTAGTTTTGAGAGAGAGAAAGAGAGCACAAGCCTGGGAGGGGCAGAGAGAGAGGGAGACACAGAATCAGAAGTAGGTTCCAGGCTCTGAGCTGTCAGGCACAGAGCCTGACATGGTGATCACACTCACAAGCTGTGAGATCATGACCTGAGCTGAAATCAGATGCTTAACCATCTGAGCCACCCAGGCACTCTGAGCCTTTTCACTTCTTAAAAACAGTATCTTTACTTCCCAATCACAAAATCCTTCCTACTATGTTTTAATTAATTTTTTTTAGATGCACAGAACCCAATCTGTAGTAAAACTTCAGTATCTGCCAGAAATGGTCAGACTGAATATAATCACCTAGTTGTCAGAGTAGGAGCTATAATCATATATTTGAGGGGCTGCCATTTTCCACTATTAACCAGTCATAAAGTATATGTATTTTTAAATTTGCTCTTGATTTTTATCTAAGTTATACATGCATATAGTTTAGAGTCATACAGTTTAACAAGTCTTGTTACAAAAACTAAACAAAACCCAGCAGCACTTCCTGCCTTACTGACTGCTTCCCTAAAGGAACATTTCATCTTTTTTGCTGATTATTTTGATCATCGACTTCCATGACTGTATACAATGTGATTTCCGTTGCGTGAATTTTTTGGAAGATGAAGATTTCACTCTCTTTCACCCAATTCCAACCACATTATCACGTGTTTCCTAACAATTTCCTTTGTGTGGTATTACCAACTTCCCTCTCTGTTTATTTGCTTAGTTTTCACCAACTTCACTCCAAACCAGGCCAGTATCTTTGCAGTGTGTTCAAACAAGGTTAGACACTCCATCAGTTTTATATTCTTCAAAGAGGTGCTACCAGAGCGTTCTGACCTGTTAAAGTCTAGATTTAATATTCTCATCCTGCTGCACAGATATCACCTGGAGCTTTTCCTTCACCTTTGTCTTTGAAAATTCTCTGCACTTCATTCCTGTGATAGGCTTCCTGAACCTCCTGGGAGGTCCTGTGGAGTAAATCAGGTTGCTTCTTACCTTTCCACACTACCTGTTTGGGATTTATTTTCTCAGGACTACTAAATCAGTTATCACTTAATCTGTTTTCCAGTTTCTAAAATGAGGTTTTTATTGCTTACTTCTTGATTTTTCCTGTCCTTGTGGGTTCATGCTTTCTTGGAAAAATCCTTCTACATTAACTTCAGTGAAGTTAAAAAAATTTTTTTTAATGTTTATTTATTTTTGAGACAGAGAAGGATAGAGCATGAACTGGGGAGGGTCAGAGAGAGGGAGACACAGAATCTGAAGCAGGCTCCAGGCTCCGAGCTGTCAGCACAGAGCCCAACGCAGGGCTCAAAATCACGGACTGTGAGATCATGACCTGAGCAGAAGTCGGATGCTTAACCGACTGAGCCACCGAGGCCCCCCAACTTCAGTGAAGTTTTAAAAGGGAGCATAATAAATGCATTAAGTATGCCATCATTAACCAGAAGTCCTGATTAAGGAGACATTTAAAAAGACAAAATGCTAGATAATAGAATCGCTATTAATTTAGGAGTTTAGAGAAAATAAATTGCTGTTAATTCTGTCACATTGTAAAAATGAAATGGGGACCAGCATGCCCCTGCGGTGGATTTGAGATGAGCATCTGTGTCTTAACCATACTTAGAGCGGCAGAACTGCTTAGCAAATTAGCAGAAAAGAAGAGCTGAAAGAAATATAAAATAGAGGAAAAACTTAGAATTTTTTTTTTTTTTTTTTTTTTTTTTTGCTAAGAAATCCTGGGTACAAGCCCCTCAGTGCAGCAAGCGTGGTGTAAATGGTTTAGATGACATTTTTCCTTTAAACTGCCTGAGTTGCTTGATGATTCAGAACATCCTTCCATGTTCCTCCAAACCAGTCTGTGTCTGGCCCTCAAGGATCGGAATGACATTCAGATTTTAGGATCGTGTCTCTAAGAATGGAGAAAAAAGTTCCAGGGCTCTGTCATGTCATCTTGTTCTTTATCTTCTGAAACCTCAGTCTAACTGTGACTCCAGAGAATACCCCTCATTCATACTTACCTCTGCAGCATCTAATCCGGGGGGGCTACACATCTTCCCTCTGTGGCAGTAGTAGGGAAAGCGGGAAGAGTAATACCAGTGGCAACGCTACCAACTCTCAGTATCACCCACGAAACCAGCACTCCCTCTTTCTCGTGCTCCCTGAGCACCAAGTGTGGAACTGGCTAATAAAAAGTTTGTATCCATTATCTCACTTTATCTTCATGGCAACTCTGTAAGGAAAGGACTCATCTTATAGATGCCATAACTAAGGCTTAGCGAGTCTGGTAAGCATAGACCCAGGAGTCAGCTCAGGCTGTCTTCAGAACCCAGGCTCTTCAGTGCTGTGCCATGCTGGATCAGAGGGAGGGAGACACCCAGACCAGAAGCTGATACCCTGAATATTAAGCAAGAGCTGGGAAAGAGAAAAATCCACGATGCCTGCAAATATCACTGTTGGATTTTAAGAAGGAGACAACAAAATCAAAACCAAAGGGGAACTTCACAGACCCCAAAGCAGCCAAATTGCAAAGATCTCTCCGCTTTGCCCCTTGCGTAGAGTGTTCCATAGAAACTATATTGCTGTTTAAGCAGTAGGACACTTACAAAATGTTTGCTGGAAATGAGACAGTGTTGGAGCTTCTGGGGCAATGTTGTAGAAGTGAGTTTTTAGCGCTCCGCTCACCAGTAGATTATACGCCAGATCAGTTATATTGA
Organism: Felis catus; assembly: GCF_018350175.1. Classification (NCBI taxonomy): domain Eukaryota; kingdom Metazoa; phylum Chordata; class Mammalia; order Carnivora; family Felidae; genus Felis; species Felis catus. The sequence goes on along the minus strand of NC_058377.1, from coordinate 6,358,024 downwards.
TGCCCACAATTGCAAATGAGTACCTGTAAAGCGTAAACCACAAAACCAACTGTGTGTCACGTAAGCATTGAAAAATATAACCTAATTTTTAAATGACTTATAAGATATCAGAGTGGAAGGTTGGCCTTCCCTCTGTATCCTATCTTTACCCTGAATTTCATAACTTATCAAAATACCAGTAATGTAACCAAGGGAATTGAGAATCCATATGCTTTGATTTGGTAATTTTATTTCTAAATATATAAGAGAAAAAAATCTGAAACTGAGAGCTTTATACCCAAGGGTACTCATTATAGCATTATTTATAATGGCAAAGACATGGAAGCTATTCACATATTCTAAAAAAGGTGATTGGTGAAATAAGTTGTGGTAATCTCTTATGATATATTACAGCCAATAAATACTATATTTCTAAAGACTACTTAAGTAGGAAACATTATGTATAAAACAAGCCAGGTTTTATTATATACACACAGATGTGCACAAAAAACAGGCGAGAATGAAATGCCACCAGATATTACTGTGGTATCTTAGAGTAATAAGATTGAGGTGATATTTTTTTTGTTTACTTTCCTATATTTTCTAGATTTTCCACAATGAGTTATATATTACTTTTAAGATGGCGGAGAATTTAAATAAGTATCTTAGCACTCGGCATATTTCCTAGTTCCGTTTCTACATGCGTATCAAAAATTAAATGGAACTGAGTACTTAAGTCTCAGAGTAACACAAATCCATCACATTAAAAAAGGGAGTTCTGCATTCAGCAATATTTTTGAATGCAAAGGGGAATTTAAAAAAAGACTTCTAAAGTAAATTTATATAATGCAATAAATTGATACTTGATAAAAATCCTTAAAACTACGAAGCCCAATCCTAAATGATGGTTTCTGAAAATCATGTGCATATAGTTTAACATTTTAAATATTGTCACTTGGCCAAAGGCGAAAATAGTACCATAGAACCATACAAATAGATCCAAACACATATAAACACATCCTTTTAAAAGTTCACCTGGGTTATGTGTTTCCATCAGGACACTCGTCATCTTTGTCATCCTTTACAGTGTTCTTAGTACATTTTTGTTCCGGTTCTAGTTCCAACTGACAACCTCTATATATGAATGAAATCCCACACTCACCCAATTGCTTTATCCATCCTTTTCTTCTCCCATTCCGCTTTGCTGAATTTGCTGAATAAATGAGTAAAGAAATAAGCTTTAATCTCTACTTGGTCCTTGTTCTCTTGGAATGCTTATACTAAAACTGTTGACTAGATGTCTGTAACTCAGTTATCAAACACTAATCAATTTAAATGTTCTCAATTAAAAATCCACAATATAATTTATGTAGCTCTCAGAAATGGGATTATTTAAAGCCCTGCTACTTATCCCCTATTCCCTTTAGTGCAGCAGTGGGAGAGAGTCCTTAAGGCCAAACATTAAGGGACTTTTTTACGGGATCGTTAATTATCAAACGATACTTTCTCCATGAACCTTTGCCCCGGATGTGTGTCTTCTACGCTCCCTTGCTCTCTCACGATTCCCCACTGCATCTCCTTTGGTTTTATTTGATGGCATTTATCCTAGTCAGTCTTATTTGTGATGTCTGGCTCACAGTAGATGCCAAATAAATGTTTATTGATTAAAGAAGTAGTGAACTAGTGAAGGGAAGGAAAGCAGTGGGGGGAGGGAAGGATATGTAGGCTTTACAAACTCTGACAAGTGCTATGGCAAGGCCTCTGGCTAAACTAAGGCAGCTAACCTGAAGCAGTTCCACCGTAATCCGTGTTATAATCTGGGTTTCTGGCTAAGACTGTAGAGAAGGCCCTCTCAGATGCATTCTGAAAATCCTGCCTTGCCTTCCCTTAGCTTGTGGACTTGGCAGTCCTCCCTATTCTCCCCCACTCCGTGCCGCCACTGTTTTGTAAGCGGGACCCACGTCCCACTTTCTTTGTGGCTAACGTAATCCTCATTTCACACTAGAAAATGTGGTTAGCTTTTGAACTAAATAACATTTTAAAACTAGAGTTAGGAACATTTAGCTTCTATCTAAGCAGGGTTCTCTAGAATACACTGCAAACACTACACTAAAAGACACACATGTAAGACACACAGTGAAAGACCACAAAAACATGATACAAAGTTGACATTTAACTCTGTGGACTTTCTACTCTGTAAATGACTGGCTGTAATTCAGAGAAACTGCCTTTAATTCATGTTAAAATATGCCACCTCTTTTTAAAGTGTAACCGTGTACTAACCAATCAACCAACCAGCCAAAAAGGCATGAGGAGATTTTTACTTAAAAGCTCACATCCAACTAAAATGAATTAGGTGTGACATTTAAGAGACTTTATATAGACAAATTTATAAGCACGTGTTTTCTCTTAACGAAGCTTTATGCACAGTGTCTCTGTGTTAAATGAAATCTCTCTCTGCATTGGAAATATAAGAAAGGCCAAATGCCCTCCACTTACGTGATTACTGAGGATACCCTGGCCCAAACGGAATGAATCCCTTTCTTCAAGAAACACACAACAACAAATAATCAAACAGTCAAAATTCTCCTTGTAAACTTGAATCTACTTATATCCCTCAAGCTACTATGGGACTCAATAGATGGAGGTTTACAAGGGCAATGATAACGATGTGTAATGCTTGCTGAAGGATAGACGGGAGAGAGCTTTCCTTAATAGATATTGCTGCTGAATGCCTAATAGATTCAGGGCCTCACACAACCTACATTGCTATCACAAGTCGTCATTATATACCTATTTTTGACACTGATGAAGGATAGTAGCATTTCCCAAACATTCTGTTTTGTGTTTACTGACATTTACCACCAATTTGAATTGATTAATATTTGAACATCATCTCCTCAATTTTATGATAGCTTAAGGGACAAAAGCACGGTAGCTTTATGTACATGTATACACACACACACACACACACACGTCTCTTCTTAAATAAGAGTATTCACACAAACTCTCAAATACATCCTCTCTGCTGGCTGACACAAGAGATAAAACTATATAAAGTCTTTCTTTGAGAATGTCTCACAGATAAAATTCATCACCTTTTAATGATTAATCCAAAAATATTTTAAGCTTCTTGTCACTTCTCAAAGACCATGGAAGATTCATATGTTTTTTGCTGATGGTCTTTGGGGAATACCTGAGTCTATATGCAGACTCCCCAGACAATTTTAATTAGATGGAGTTCAGGGTCTATACATTACAGAAATATGCAATTCAGAAAATATAGTTAAAAAATTAAAATAGCTTGATTTTAACCCTGTGATATATCAGGAAAGAGCTAAATGATTTTACTGTTTTTCTCAAAGTAAGTAAAAGGTAAAAAAAATGAAAATGTAATTTATAAAAAGATTATAAATATAAATCAGAAAGTATAGTCTTATTTAATGAACCTGAGGCAAATGAAGCTAGAATAAGTATAATAGTAAGGTGGTGGGGGCAAAGTCAACCTGTTTTTGAATTTTTGAGAACGGTCTGATAAAATTTTGCATTTATTTATTAAATATGAACACTAACAAGCAACTTGGCATGCTGAGGAGAAAGAAGTGATACAAACACATGGCTGCAAAATTTCAGAACTGCTTACATACAGTGAGTGTATATAATAACTACTGTTTATAAGACTTAAATATTTAATAACGAAATTAGAAATAGATTACTCGAAGAGCAGAATTGCTCTATGCAACAAAACTCCCACGTAAAATGTCCCTCTCTGGGGAGGATATGAGGTCGGAGCACGTGTGGAGATGTGTTCGGCCCCGAGGCAGAGTGTTTGACATGCTTCTGCAACCAGATAGAGCCATGGCTATAGAGGGCTGTTTGAAATTTTCTGTTGGGTTTGTCTACCGTAGTTTTCCTTCAACCCACGTATAATGAAGTATATTAGATAAAAAGTTGGGAAATGTTTTTTTTTTTTTTGAAAAAATTTTCATGAATTTGTACTGCTTTAAAAATTCTTACTAATACTTATTCTAAAATGAAATAAAAGCAACAAAACACAAAAGCAAACAAAAAATACCTTGTTTCCTCTTTAGAGATATCCCTTCATGTAATCAGTTAAAGAAAAAAAGTTTAGGAAGGTAAATGAAAATGTAAAATATTTAGACTCTAGATTTTTACCAAGAAAACTAAAAAAGCCTCAGCATTCTAGACTTTCTCACTGGGCCCCTGACTTCATGACTCCCACTCCCCCCTCTGTTCCCCCATCATGCTCCCTGGTCTCTGAAATACTGCTTCCAGACTCCTCTCTCTCCTTCTTCCACGCCCGCCTCTTTAATCCTCTGGGCACCAGCACTGTTATCAGTCCTTTAAATACTTCTCTCACTCGCACGGTGCCACTTTCCCTCCTGAATCCCAGGAGGGATTGAGTACCTGCAGGTTTAACCCTCCTATTCAGTATTTGTCCAGAGGGCTCATTTGAAAGAGCTTGAAGCCTCACTTCCGGTGGGGTGACGCTCCTGAGAATCTCACCGACCTATCCGTGAAGGAGAAGTTCCTTCTGCCTAATCCGTAAGCATAAGCCTCGTCCAGCTTTGATTTTCAGCAATTACCTGCATTTTGGATGAAGAGAGTCCGAGAGGACCTGCTGGGCTGCCGCGGCGTCCCTTTCCGCAAAATACCTGCGGTTGGAGGGAAAGAAAAAAACCACAGCTCTGTTCCTGCCTGATGCACTCGTTTTCATCCAGTGTTGGGACGTGCTGCACTCCGAGTTTACCACTTGCTTCAGCTCTTCCAGAGAGGAGACAGCTTTTCACAACAGAATTTCCCAAATATAATGACAGTAGAGTAGGGTAGTTGTAAAACCCACTTAGATTTAGGAATGTATCTGGTAGGTTTGAAATTTGAGTTACGATCATTGCCTTTCCCCAGGGAGCAAAGGATATTTGTAGTAAGAAGGGTCATGGACAAGGGGGGGCGGAATGAAGCTCCTCGGAAGGCAGAAGTGCCTGAAGGGAGGGACACGCGGAGGGGCTGCGACGGCCAAGGGGCTGAGAGAGGAAGAGAATAGAGGAGGTGAGAGACCATGTGTTTCAAGTGCATTCTTCTTGGAGAATAGTCACGGGGTATTTGAATTCTGGATGGATGGACAATATCTCCTGGTGCTAAAAGCAAAATTCCACCCTGGGGGCAAAGGGCAATGAAATTTCCTAAAAATACACCAAGTGACATACCTTCTAAAACGCATCACAGTAAGTACTTCATAATGGCAGTAACAGAATAAAATGCTAGCATATGTTGTTTAATTTCATGTGTACGTATTCCCACATAAATCGGAAGCCTAAAACAAGCTCTTGAATTTTCTCTCAGAAAAGTTCAAACCACAGTCAGCAGTTTTGATACATAGTTTCATTATTAATGAAATTGAGCCTTTTTTCATACTTTTGTTGGCCATCTATGTTTCCTGTTTTTTGGTCCAGCATATCTAAAGATGTCTTCAGACAACTAAGTAACCGTACAGATCGGGATCGTCTGTCACTTATGTGAGTGTCAGCCTTGGCTCGTCTTTTCACTTTGCTTATGGTGGCTTATCTTACAGAGGTGTTTAATTTTATTTATTTATTTAAAAAACTTTTAATGGTTATTTATTTTTGAGAGACAGAGAGAGTGTGAGTGGGGGAGGGGCAGAGAGAGAGGGAGACACAGAATCCGAAGCAGCTCCAGGCTCTGAGCCGTCAGCACAGAGACTGACGCGGGGCTCGAACTCACAACTGCGAGATCAGGACCTGAGCTGAAGTCAGATACTTAACCGACTGAGCCACCCAGACACCTCAGGCTTAGTTTCTTTTAAAAATACATTACTCTCCTCACTAATAGGACGGTAGCAAAGGACAAAGAGCCAACTTAAAAGGACTCCCTTTGGCTTGAAAAATAATGACTACATATGACTTAATTTAAACATGAAAAAATGATGAGCACTATTATTTGAGTAATAATAAACATATAAGAACCAGGAATTAAAAATGATACTTAAAAACCAAAGCAAAAAAAAATTTTCTTTGATCACTAACAAGGGAATTAGGGCCCCAACTCCTTCCTCACTCTGAACATTGTCAGTTAAATAGAAAAATTGAGCATCTGTCTTGCCTCTATTTTAGAGAAACTAAATAACCATAGTTGATGAAGGAAACTGAGTCTTTACAGAATTCCAGCCAACAACTGTGGGCAGAATCACAGGATTGGAAAAGCACTTTTTACACAGTTAATTAACTGGTCCAGTGACTATCAGTGAAAGATGAGATGCTCAGATAAAGGGCTGATGGGGGGGACTTTTACAATGGAGACATCAGGCTGTGATTCCTCTGATCCAACTCAGCACAGGCCTTTCCAGATACCAGTTTTCAGGAAATACAGGCCATGGGTACCGGTGCAAACAGAAAATCCAGACCGTGGGACATTTTAGAGGATGGCTGACCTGGAATCTTGCGCAAGTTAGTGACCCCGGGGAGGGGCAAAAGGAAAAGGCACATGGGGAGACACATAATAAGTAAGTGCGATGTGTATGGATCTCGTATGGAACCAGATTAGGAGAAAACGGCCATAAAAAGACAGTTTTGGCTTTTTTGAGAGAGCTGGGAAATATGGACTGGGTACGGATGACACCAAGGAGTCATTGTTAATATAAGGTGAATACGGGTTTTTTTAGAGCTGCCTGTTGAAATATGAGGGGGAAGTGACAGACGGTACAGGATTTTCGTTACTATGCTTCTGCCAAAAGAAGGAGCGTCGTGGGTATTTCAGACCCTGATAATCACCGCACGTGGGCAGCGCAAGGGGTTCTCGAGTCTTCCGTGTGGTTGTGGACATACTTCAACTTTTCGTAAAAGAAAATTAAAAATAAAACCATTTGAGATCCACTTATCAAACACAATAAAGTCGGCCAAAGAAAAGGAAGATGGAAGCACCTCTTCGACGTTTAGGAACCTGAGTTATCTGAGGACGTCAGTGTTTTCTTGGAGTTTTCTGTGTGGTGGCTTTTGGAACTAATAACTTTGTCATTTGCACGTGACCACAACATCACTTTTTAAATTTTTTTTTTAATGTTTGTTTATTTTTGACAGAGAGAGAGAGAGAGAGAGAGAGACAGGGCATGAGTGGGGGAGGGGCAGAGAGAGAGAGGGAGACACAGAATCTGAAACAGGCTCCAGGCTCTGAGCTGTCAGCACAGAGCCCGACGCGGGGCTCGAACTCACGGACTGGGAGATCATGACCTGAGCCGAAGTCGGACGCTCAACCGACTGAGCCACCCAGGTGCCCCAACATCACTTTTTAATACTTGACCCTCCTCCATTTACTTACTGCAAATTGTATAGGCCCAGAAGTCCCATTCCTCGAAAATCAGTTTTAGGATCATCACCTTGGAAGCCAATTTCACACCATTGCTTAGAAATCCGAGATTCCAGTGGAGTATTAGGCTTCAAGAATTTCCATAACTGGAAGACAAGACAGAAAATTAGCCTGTTGATACAAACACACATCCTCTTTCCCATTGGCTCAGATTTTGTACTCGGTATCTGAAGAAGGAACTTTACAAAGCTGAATGTATGCAAATATGGTATAGTTAAAGTTTTCACCGTATTTCAGTTATCTGTGGCAGGAGTTCTCACAGTGGTCTGAAGGCCCCTGGGAGGGACTCCAAGACCTTCTGAAGGCGTCTGGGAAGTAAAGACCATGTCATAATAAAACCAAGAGGTTATTTGCCTTCTCCCTCTCTTATGAGTAGATAGTGGAATTTTCCAGAAGCTACATGACATGTGATGATGTCATTACCCTGGTAGTTATGGAATGTGTCCATCTATATTTTAGCATTTTCCATCTTTCTGATTTAATTTTTTTTTAAAGTTTATTCATTTTTCAGAGAAAGCATGAGTAGGGGAGGGGCAGAGAGAGAGGGAGACACAGAACCCGAAGGAGGCTCCAGGCTCCGAGCTGTCAGCACAGAGCCCGACGCAGGGCTCAAACTCACGAATTGCGAGATCATGACCTGAGCTGAAGTCAGACACTTAACCGACTGAGCGACCCAGACACCCCTCTGATTTAATTTCTAATAAAAAATAGAACTATATAATCTCCCACAAAAGGTCCTCAAAAATATTTAAGAGAATGAAGGTAAAGGGCAAAAAGGAAAAAATTTGAGGCCATGTATTATTTAAATTATCAGAAAATTGCTATCTAACTCTATAGCAGAATTTTTTGTAGCATTATTAACCAAAAGAAAAGTGGGCTGACTTGAGTTTCATTTCTCACCTATAACAGAGGGGACAGTAAGTCATCTACTAAGTAGATGACATCTAAGTGTCCTCTACTGGATGAAGGAAGATCAGTCATGTTCGCGAACAAACCTCAAAATATATGACCATTTTTCAGAGTTACCAAAGGGAATTTTGATTCCAGTTATATATTAATTGACAAATACAAACTTTAAACCTTATGCTCTTCTTAAACTGGTTCTATTTTTCTAGGTTTTCTATAGAAAGATAGATTTAGCACATACTATTACTTGAGAAAGAGACCTACAGCCGTATAAATACATAATGCTCACACTATTAGTTCAAATACATAGAGATGGGCATATAAGCAAATTTACTTTTAGACTATTAATAATACTTTATATTTTATCTTTATTATGACAGGGACAAGTACAAATGTAAAATTTTCATATTAGTATTTCAGACATAACTTTTTAAAAATGTTTTTTATTTTTTGAGAGAGCATGAGCAGGGGAGGGGCATGGAAAGAGGGTGGCAGAGGATGCAAATTGGGCTCTGCACTGACAGGCTGACAGCTGATCTGACATGATCTGAGCTGAAGTCGGACACTCAACTGACTGAGCCACCCAGGCACCTCCAAAATTCAACTTCGAAATTGTTTTTTCTATGTTATGTGGATTTTAAATCCTATAGAGAACAGTAATACACAAGCAGCTTCCTTTATAGTAAATTGTCACATATCTGACACAGTATAGAATGTAATATTCAATGAAGGGAAACACTAACCAAAAAAGATAGAATTCAAGGGATACATTATGTTAGCACAACAGATGGATGCAGTCTGAACTATGAGAGGGGCTCCTGGGCGGCTCAGTGGGTTAAGTGTCTGACTCTTGATTTTGGCTCAGGTCATGATCTCAAGGTTTGTGAGATCCAGCCCCGTGTTGGGCTTGGTGCTGAGCCTGGGGGCTGCTTGGGATTTTCTCTCTTTCCCTCACTCTCTGCCCCCCTCCCCGCCAATAAATAAACATATAAAAAATAAATAAAGGTTGAGAGAAAAATTTCAGAGGAAAGAAAGTATATCTATCACCCTTGAAAGCAAAGTAGCAAACATGAGCATAAGAAATCGTCTTATAACACCCAGATGAGAATTTGCCAGTGCTCTGCATTCATCAAAATAGAAAATGTTTGAGTTCAACAAAAGAGTACTAAAAAATGAGAGAAAAGGTCTCTTTTTCCTCTAGGAACTGATCTGATTGCTATCACAATGAAAAAAGCAAGAACAAAGGGAAACAGTTTGTAAAGCTCATCACATTCATTTGACTAATAATTTGAAGTAATCTCAGAGCCCTACACAGTTTAAAAATCTCTGGTTTCACTGAGTAGAGTGAAATGGCAAAAGCAAACATTTCATTTCTATAGGAGGTAGGTTATAAACCTCATTCATTGGGGCAATACTTAGTTTAGGGGAGTAAGAAGTTTGAATAATAAAATGCTTAAAAAAGAAATTCCGGGGTGCCTGAGTGGCTCAGTCGGTTAAGCGTCCAACTTCGGCTCAGGTCACAATCTCACGGTCCGTGAGTTTGAGCCCCGCATCGGGCTCTGTGCTGACAGCTCAGAGCCTGGAGTCTGTTTCAGATTCTGTGTGTCCCTCTCTCTCTGACCCTCCCCCGTTCATGCTCTGTCTCAAAAATAAGTAAACGTTAAGAAAATTAAAAAAAAAAAATTCCACTTTAATAATTTTATGTATCATGACAGATTGGACTAATGGCTAAAAAGTGTTCTTAATTATGTTCTTAATCCTATCTGCTTTAATAAGGGTCACTTTCTCAGAAAATGAAAAGTCGATTATGCTAAAGTACTTATATAAAGTGCTACCATGGGTATGTTTCCTGTGAGAATACTTGAGCTACTGGATTCTCTTCCGATAGGCTATTCTCTGAAAAAGTAAGGGTAGGAGGCAGGGTGGCCCTGAAGGATGAGGTCATTTCTGGCATGTCGGGAGCTGACCAGAAATCTGAATGAAGGCAGCGGGCCTCTGATGAGGGGTGCTCTGAGGAACTCAGCCATCTAAACTGTGCTGTTGGGAGTGGAGTTACTACAAAGCCACTTGCCAGGGCCGGAGACCAGAGACAGAGAGGGTGTGGAAGCTGCACTCTGAGTCACACCGTCCTCTGTCACGGCCCTGGCTCTGCTTAACTCTGTTCTCTTTGCACTGAGCCTTTGACACAAGCTTGTTTCAGCACTTTCTCCTTGTCTTACTTAGGTCTGCTGCAGAACAGCAAAGCAGGGGTGCTCGTGGCTCAGTTTGTTACGCATACAACTCTTGATTTCAGCTCAGGTCATGATCTCATGGTTCATGAGGTCGAGCCCTGCTTTGGGCTCTGCACTGACAGCTTGGATTCTCTCTCTCTCTCTCTCTCTCTCTCAAAATACCTAGACACTTAAAAAAAAGAAGAGCAAGGACAAGGCCGTTTGTCTGTCCACCCATTCATTCGAGGAGAAGCCGCTTCTCACCAAGGCCACCATGGGATTATCTCTTCCCAACAAGAGAGGATCTTTCAATTCTAGGCTCTATTTTTTTCTATTAGGTACATGAATCCACATAAAAATTTCCCTTTATTATTTATGTGGTTTAGCAAATGTTTAATAGAAATGTCCATTTGAATAGCTCATATGGACAGTGCTGTGTGAACATAAGGTGATGTTTTTGATTTTCATCTCAGCCAATGTTTAAATGATCCTAAAACCCAGATTTTTTTTATACTTTGAGACTCTGAGTATAAGCACTGATGATGGTCTCCCACATTTATAAGTCAGAGCACTTAAACAATATGGCTAATATATTACCAGAGCTTCTAAATCAGAGGTTGGCACACTTTGTCTGTAAAGGGCCAGATATTAAATATTTTAGGCTTTGGTGGCCATATGGTCACTCTCCAATTACTTCACTTTGCCATTGTCGTACAGAAGCAGCCACAGACCATACATACATCAATGAGTGGACATGTTCCAACAAAACTTTATTTACAAAGAAGGGTGGCAGCCACATTTGGCCCACAGGCTTTAGTTTGCTGACTCTTGCCCTAAAAGTTTTATGGAGTAGGTAACAAGGGTATTGTCCATTTTAAAGATAAAGATGCCAATATCAGGTAAACACAAACCACGGGCCAGCCTCTGGAAATACAAATGGGAAGAAGACATGGGTCCTCCGTTGAGAGGCAGCGTGGAGCCCTTCCTTACCACGTGAGCTTGTGCAGTACTTAACTGCCCAGCCTCATTTTCCTCATCTGAAAATGGGGATAATGGCAGTTATTGTGACCATCAAATGAAATGATGTTGTAAAACATTTACTGTAAAGGTTAACATGTGCTAAACATTCACTGAATGTTTTATGATTACTGTTTTTATTATCATACTTGGAATGTGAATAAACCGAAGAAGAGAATAAAGATCCCACCCCGAAGTGTTCCTGGGGAGACTGGAGAAGATTTCAAAACTGAACGAATAAGGATTTCTAAAAAGAGCTGGCTTTTGTGGTGAGAATAGGTAATAGAGGGAGCCGCATGAGCAAATGCCTGGGTGTATGGGATGGCATGGCCTGTTCTGGGTCAGCTGAATGACTGAGTGTGGGGGATACAGGAGATACAGCTTGGAGAAATAGGTTGGAAAGGGCCCAGAATGCCACGTTAAGAAGCATGGGCTTTATTCTGGCAGACACAGGGAAGCTGAAGTTTTTAACCTAGGGAATCACATGACTAGACAATCCCTCCAGCAGTATTTTAGAAGACGGAAGGGAGGAAGCTAACACTTAGTGGCAGAATTAAAAGGCTATTATGACAACCCAAGCTGGACATGATGCTAGAATAAGCTGGTGGGCATGGAACACATTTAAGAGATATTTTGAGGGATCTGTCTGGATAGGGTTTAGTGATTTTTTGTAGAGGCAGAGTATGTCCCAAGTTCGCTTGCAAGCCACTTAAGCGTAAAAAAGATGCCTTTCCTCAAAGTGCCTGGCACAATAGTGGACATTCCTGGTTTTGTAACTTACTGGCTGTGTGGATCAGAGTCTGGACTGAAATGCTTGTAGTCTGCTCAGCTGCAAAGTTACAAACCATCACCTTGCTTACCTCTTACAGCTGTGACAATAAAAAATAACACATACAGAATCAAATCATGACCAGAGATGAAAGGTACGTCATAAAAGTTCTTGACTTTTAGTATCCAGTGAACCACAGTGATTCATGCATTCACCTGTATTTGTTGAAAACCTGCTATGTCCCAGCACACACACGCTACGGATCGGCTAAGACAGTATAGCAGGCACACACACAACGGATCAGCTAACACAGAGCACCGCAGGCACCCAAATGTCTGAATCTGAAGGCATCATGGCACTCTAAGGAAGCCTTCAGCTGCTTGTGGCCACTCTGTTAATTCCACCATCTTGTTTCTCTTTCATTCACCTCTTGTTTCTCACCTTGAAGTCATTTTAATTGAACTTGACTACTTCGATCGGAACATAGAATGAAAAAGGCAATAAAAGGAAATGAAGTTTATTTAGCCCAGTAGGTTAGGTAAATTTAAGCAGAGCAGAAATGGAAGAAGAAAACTACTGCAAAGAATGAAGCTTCTTTTAGCTTTAGGGATTCACATCAGATACAGCACAAATTAGCAGAGACCAGTGAGTCATCTGCTTACGTATTTATATACACAAAAACACGGCAGGATACATTCTTAAAATTACAGCTCCTAGTGACACTTTTCAATAAAATAAAGTTAAGGCAGCTAACCAAATGTTTTCTTCCAATTTTGTTAGTGTCTTTTTGTATCCTAGCAAAGACAAGGAAGCACTCCATCTTAAAAAGCATCTGTTTTCAGAAGTGAATTGAGAAAATATTTTAGATGAATAGTTCTGAAGGTTGGTCTTAATTTCTTAAGCTCCAGATTCAGTGTTGAGGTCAAGTTTTATTGGTATTTCATCACGCACCGTCAGATCATATGAGATTTTTAAGTTTTTACTTGGACAGCCAGAACTGTATATTGTTCTTCTTTTTTTTTTAATTTTTTTTTAACATTTATTTATTTTTGAGACAGAGAGACAGAGCATGAACGGGGGAGGGTCAGAGAGAGGGAGACACAGAATCTGAAACAGGCTCCAGGCTCTGAGCAGTCAGCACAGAGCCTGACGTGGGGCTCGAACCCACGGACAGTGAGATCGTGACCTGAGCCGAAGTCGAACGCTTAACCGACTGAGCCACCCAGGCGCCCCTGTATATTGTTCTTCTAGCAGTTTTAATAAACCAGGTATAAACCTTAACCTCCTCTTCTAATACTCTCCAAGATACATGAATAAATAATCAGCAATAAGATCTTAGGTAATTTCCCAGGAGGGCTATTGCCAAAGCAGAAACCAACTTCATCTTCTTTGATGTCTATTAAAAGTCATAAATGGAAATCCCAGGTCACTCTTGGACAAGTGCTATTTCTCCTCCTGGCTTTCAGTACAGCTAAACAGCCTAAAGTGAGCCAGATACAAGAGCTCAGAGAAATCACCTGTGATGCTCTCAGATTACCAAAAAAAAAAAAAAAAAAAAGGACTTTACATTTAACTTCTCCCATGAGTTTTCTCGGGAAGAATTTACCTCCCACATCTGAACCAGCAAGAAAAGTAGGCTTTACCAACCAGGCACAGTGCCCACGTCTTAGTCATCTTTGTACCCTCCCCGTCTGAGCAGCGTCTAGCACTTGGCAGGTGCTTGGTGGACATCAGCTGACCTAAGTGAAGGACTGAAATACGTTCGAGGTCTCACCTTCAACAGCATTTCTTCATGTTGGGGGTTATCAGAATCATACGGTTCTCTGCGCAGTTTTTCCACATCTGCAATAAGGTTTCTGTAGCCAACAATTTGCAGGAGGCAAGCCTGAAGAGAGATTCCCAGCCTAAGGTGTTCAAAAACAGAAGAAACACAAGTGAGGAAAAATGAAACAGATATTTTAGCATTTGTTCACTGGTTGTGTGCATAATAGGACTTTTCATAATATAAAATGGAGGAAATTTTCACATGGGATGTATTTATTCATTTGGTTATTTTCTTCACATTTTTGTTTAAACTTTAGTTAGTTAGCATACAGTGCAGCATTGGTTTCAGGAGTAGAATCCAGTGACTCATCCCTTATATTCAACACCCGGTGCTCATCATAACAAGTGTCCTCCTCAGTGCCCATCACCCATCTAGCCCATCCCCCACCCACCTCCCTCCATCAACCCTCAGTCACACGGGATATATTTAATTGAAGCCCAGTTTTTTCTTTCCTTCTCTCTCTCTCCTTCCTTCCTTCCTTCCTTCCTTCCTTCCTTCCTTCCTTCCTTCCTCCCTTCCTTTTTCTTTTCTTTTCTTTTCTTTTCTTTTCTTTTCTTTTCTTTTCTTTTCTTTTCTTTTTTCCTTTCCTTTCCTTTCCTTTCCTTTCCTTTCCTTCCTTTTCTTTCTTTCTCTTTTTCTTTTTTTTCTTTCAACATAGAGCCATACTTAGTTTATTTAGAAAAATAAAGGAATGTAACATTTCCTGTGCTGGTCTCATAACCACTTCTTACTTGAGTAGAAGCACAGTTTCTTACCAAAGCTCCACATGGATAGACAGTTGAAGAACTTGGCTAAAAGTTTCGTCTCATTCCGGCCATTTCTTAAGCCAAGTTGCAACAATATGGTTTAAAAAACAAGGGAGTTCTTTTTGCAGGTGATTTAAAGTAAGATGTAGAAAATATAAGTGATCATGAGTTGGTAGGGACCCATTAGCCCTGCCCCCCACCAGGCGGCTGTAATCAGAAGCACCTTACATGTGTGTGAGAGAGCGTCAGCCCTCAGTGGTAAGAAAATTCACAACAACAACACAAAACGACAAAAGCGCTTCTTCTTGGGAGCATCCCTGGCAGATGAGGCACAGCCAAGAGGAAAAGCTGACTGCTTTACAAAACTTCCCACTCCATTCTGACTCGCTCTTTGTCTGAAGCCTTTTTCTCACGCTGAAACAAAATGTGCCTTCCTTATTACCAGGTGGTTCAAAGTTTGTTCTCTGAGGAAATGAATTTCCAACTTTCCCCTGCCACGACTGTTTAAGACCGCAATTCTCCCTTGTAGCCTGATCTTCAGTGCTAAAAAAAAGTGCCCTATTCCTTCAGTTCCCTCTCATGGGACACGGTTTCCACATGTTTTACCATCTTGCACAGTCTTCTCTGAATGGATACTGTTTGAATAACGGCCCCCTTAAAACATATCACCCAGGCAGAAAACAGTCCGGCAAGTGTGATACACAGAGGATCACTAGCTACTTTCTGTGATCACAACACAGCAGGTGAAACACCGTCTCCTTAAGTAGTCACAGAACAAATTTATCCAACAGGTGGCTAAATAGTCACCAAGATCCTTGTTCACATAAACTACTGTCCTGCAAATTATTCTCCCATGCTTGTTTGATGGCGTTTTTAAATCTAAAGGTAGGGTTTCACATGTATGCATTCCTGGTAAGTTTCTTTACGGTCATTCACTTTTGTGGCTCAAAGATTGTTTAACACTGGGAGCCACGGAGAATTTCACATCTCAGGGTGGCATACCTATTCCATACTTAGAGTGCAGGGTCAGATAACCCAAATGCGAAACTTAAATAAAACCGAATGTTCAGTGAAATGGCCGTTATAATTATTCGTTACCACAGCACCAAGAAAACCGAATCAGATTTAAATTTAGGAAAAGGGCACAGTGGCACTGGTCACCTTGAGAATCGGCATAGGCCTGAGAGGAGAGTTAATCTGGAGGAAGAGAGCGAGAGAAGTAAAACGGGATGGAGCAAGAGGAGACGATTCCATGTTTACTGTAGTCATTTTTCAACTTGAAAAAAAAATGTAATTAAAACCAAATGTGGTTAAAATTACAGAAGCAGCCCAAGGGTCCACCTGTAGATGAAGGGATAAAGAACATGTGGTATCCGGACAGTGGAGTATTACTCAGCCATAAAAGGGATGACATCTTGCCATTTGCAGCAACATGGATGCATCTACAGAGTATAATGCTAAGTGAAATAAGTCAGTCAGAGAGGGGCGCCTGGGTGGCTCAGTCGGTTAAGCGTCTGACTCTTGATCTCAGCTTGGGTCATGATCCCAGAGTTCATGGGATTGAGCCCATGTCAGGCTCTGCGCTAAAAGTGTGGAGCCTTCTCGGGACCCCCTCTTTCTCTGCTCCTCCCCTGCTTTCTCTCTCTCAAAATAAACAAGCAAACTTTTAAAAAAGTCAGAGAAAGACAAGTACCATATGGTTTCACTCATATATGGAATTTAAGAAACCAAACAAAGGGAAAAAATGAGACCAACCGAAAAAATGTACACCTGAAACTGATAGGACATTGGATGTTAACTATCCTGGAATTAAAATCAAAAAAAGACGTGCGGTTTAAAGAAGTAATGGCTTGACAGAATAGAAAATATTTCCTTCAGCCTTTTCTATTTCCTGATTTTTTCCAGAAACTGAATTTCTAAAAATCACATTTTTTCATGTCAGTGTAGAAAAAAGCACTGAAGCCCATACCGAGATGTAAACACACATGCTACGGCTTATGAGGGTCCCCCCCCCCCAAAGGAAATCACAAGAATAGAGGGCAAGGAAATGCTTCTGGAATGAAACCTAACTTTCACAGAAGAGGCAGAGAAGATCTGCTATTAAATCTAACCCAGTCTCCAAATATGATTGTGAGTCTCATATCCCTCATGCCCAACCGCACTCTTAAATTTTTGGTTCAACTTCGTTTAATAATGAATTGCCTTCTTATTACCTTCCCAAAGAAATAAAATATGTGTCATAGGTTTCAAAAAGACATTTGCCGTATAATTAAATCACCCTTCATGACTGAATAAGGAACAGACACCCAATTAGCTGAAGTGTCTGCGGAAGGATGCTCTGGAGACCATGTGGAGATGGAATTTTGTGATGAGCCCCCATTAGTCCCCAGAATCCCTCCAAGAGACAGCCCTATACACAGCGCACTCTGACGTTCCCTTCAACCACAGCTCCCCGTCTTTAGCAATTAAAAGCCTTTCTCAGCGATAACATGTGAAGTTCCTGCCTATCCCATCTGAAAGACAGGTTGATTGTTACCTACCTAAACTGTCTCTAAATATACCTGCACCAGAACTTATTCTACCCAACATCCTTAGCCCAAAATTTCACTGAGAAACTCCTGTACCCGATGGAAAATATAAAGCTAATTTTAAACATCATGTACGATGCCAAATGCATTTTAATATTTCCAAGATAAGATGACTGAATCACAAAGTTCTAAAGGCTTCATATAAAAACCATCTATCCCTCCCACACACGCCAGTCTCCTTGACAAGCATTAAGACCCGTCGCCAACATTATCAGCCTGTCATAAACTGGAGGAATATTTTTGATGGAGCAGATCCACTTAGGCACATTTACAAGGTGAACATTTACTGTTCATTGAAAATAGGCATCGCACAGAGAGACTGCTGCTAAATGGGCTCCCCTGATTTCATCTTCTGATAGTAGGGCATCCATCAGATTTCTCACATTCATGGCATCTCAGAAGCCTACGCATAAATCATGACAAAAGTACAGAGTTGCTGCTATTTACAAATATGAAAAAGGCACCTTTTCCCCTTATTTTTCATCTGAAAGTCAAAAACATTGCAGATGATTGTGGGGGTGGGGCACAGAGAGGGAGAGCATGCCAGCGAGCTCAGCTCTACAGAAGTACTCAATGCATGCCCTGCGCTCTGTGTTTACATCATAAATACATTCTTACTGTGGATTTATGTCGGGGTTAATTTTTTTCAGTTCCATGATGTCTTCTATAGTTTTTTCAATAGCATCAGGGTGAACACTCACGGAAGTCTGCAGCAGCTGGAAAACACGTTTCAGTCAGTTCCCTTGTCACGAGCATCAGTGGCTTAAGCGGGGTCTCTTTAGATGGGGGGCCTCAAGTATTTGCTTAGAACTTCTCAATAAGACTAAGCTAGAACTAAGCTAAAAGCAAAAACTGATTTAGTGTTTGAATTCTAGAAAATCGGACATTTTCACAATAGGGGGAGTGCAATTTTCCTGATTAAGATAATTAACATAAAACAGAAATACATAAGTTTTTTGTCCTATTTAATTTTTTTTCAAGATCTTTATATTGAAACATTATAGCTTATTTTTCTGATCCAGTGTATATGGTTTCCATTGTTAATGGGCAGTATGCCTATGAGTGAGTGAAGCACATAGTCTTAAGGATATCAAATTAAGTAATAATATTCAAGAATCTTGAAAAAAAACCTCAGATTTTTCTCTTTTATGTGGATGCTTAACTGTATGCTGTGATAGCTAGCGTAGTGGCTTCTCTGATTTTCTTGGGAAATTTTGAGTATAAAATTAAGTGATTTGGGGCATCTGGGTTGCTCAGTTAACATTCCGACTCTTGATTTCGGCTCAGTCATGATCTCATGTTTCATGAGTTCAAGCCCCACATCAGGCTCTGTGCTGATGGTGCGGAGCCTGCTTGGGATTCTCTCTCTCCCTCTTGCTTTGCCTCTCCCCTGCTCACGCTCACCCTGCCTCTCTCTCAAAAAATAAACTTTTTAAAAAAGAGGACGAATTCAACAATGAAGTAATACTGTGTCATAAATCTGCCTAGAAATTCACATTCAGTGGCTGCTCTTGTGTCATCAAGAGTATCATGGCTTGTAATGAGCAAACCAATCTTTTTTCTCAGTTTGCATTGCCACTGGTATATATTTGTTTGTTAAAACGTTTACTTTTTGATGATGGAGGTAAGCCTCCAAGTGAAAACTTGTTGAAAAATACAGAAACGGTTTCACTTACCTTACTTTTTGAATCCCTCAGTGATGTTTCTGTAGAAGTGACAATAAAAAAGCCATGAAAAAATGACCATTTACAAGGGGCTTAAAATTACTAAAAACAGGGGTACCTGGGTGGCTCAGTCACTTAAGTGTCTAACCCTTGATTTTGGCTCAGGTCATGGTCTCATGGTCATGGGAGTGAGCCCCGTAACGAGCTCTGTGCTGGGCACGGAGCCTGCTTGGGATTCTCTCTGTCTCCCTCTCCCTCTGCCCCTCCCCTGTGCGTGTGTGTGAGCTCTCCCTCTCTCTCTCCCTCTCTATCAGAAGAAATTACCATACACAAATATAGCGTGCTGCACCCACAATCCCATCAAGCTTACATTCTGCTCACTTCTTCGTTTCATACTTACCGATTTTCATGGTTCTAGAAGCCCCAGGCTTGGTACTGTAACAGATCCGTTGCAGTTCACATCTTCCAGTCAGCTTCCTCATTACAAATTTTAGGCAGCGCCACAAAAATTTACAGTAAAAATACAGGCACACCTGGAACAACATTCTGTCAAAGACAAAAGACAGCACCCTTCCAATAGGACTCTGGAAGAGAATGGAAAGCGGCCACCACCAGCAGGAAAAGCCCAGAAAAAAATCAACCATTAGACTTCTGGGTTTGCAATCATATTCGTTTCCCTGCTCCCGTGTTATTTCACTTGGCACAGCTACACAACCCATTTTTGGGAGGGAAGCCCACGGTCTGTGAGGATGCACTAACTATGACTGCAGGCAACTCTAGAAGGCCCTGTATTCTGGTTGAATTTGATATTCCAAACACCGAGGGGGACACTCCGCCAAGAATCCTTTCTTTTCTTACCTTTGCCTAAAAACCTCATGAAAATGAATCAGTACCATGTAAACAGTACGTCTGT
Organism: Felis catus; assembly: GCF_018350175.1. NCBI lineage: Eukaryota > Metazoa > Chordata > Mammalia > Carnivora > Felidae > Felis > Felis catus. The sequence goes on along the minus strand of NC_058377.1, from coordinate 6,338,006 downwards.
GTTTTGGAGTTGCCTCTCCCGTAGCCACGGGGAAGAACGAGCCATGGCTGAACTCGCCTCCTGCCGCTGTAGACAGCCCCTCAGCTGGCCCTGCTCCATGTGCAGCCCCTCCTCAGTGCCTGCTTTGACTCTTCCCTCGCTCTCATTCTTTCCCCCGCCTGTCTGCTTTCCATTAGGCGCCGTTGTCCCCCTTGAGGACTCGGTTGTGTGCCACCTGTCTTCTCTGCCGCCGCTTCTCGCGCTCGTCAGAAGGCAAGTTCATTGAGCAAGTAGGGTGACCTTCAGTTCGTCAACCTTCTCTGATTTAAACCTTCCCCTGACTCCACCTCTTGACAAGCTTGTTCTTGGCTCCCGTTAAGCAAAGTTTGCCTTAGAGCAGCCCAGTAATTCCTCAACAAACCAGGAAGTATCTAGTCACCAATCGTGTCCTTACATCTCTGGCACATGTGGACTTGTGTTTTATGCTTTTATTTTTAACTTTTTTAAATGTTTATTTTTTGACACAGAGAGTGAGAGTGAGACAGAGTGTGAGTAGTGTAGGGGCAGAGAGAGAGGGAGACAGAATCTGAAGCAGGCTCCAGGCTCTGAGCTGTCACCACAGAGCCTCATGTGGGGCTCGAACTCACGAACCACGAGATCATGACCTGAGATGAAGCTGGACGTTTAACCAGCTGAGCCACCCAGGCGCCCCTTATTTTATTTTTAATATGTGAATGTCTCCTACTTCATGACACTGTTTAGAGTCTCAACATGACTCAAGCTACAGAGGTAACGAGGACTTCTCGTCCAGGAACTTATATTCAATCTACGTCTGCATACCGTGCATTCCTAGGAGGCAGAATTATTTATAGAACTTCCTGTCAATGTCATTTCTAAAAGATGTTTCTTTTTCTCAAATGTTCACTGATTCCCTCCAGCCCTACCCTAAGGTGATCCGGGGTCACGCAGGTGAATGAGAGTTGTTAACTAGTAGCCTTAGTGATGTGATCCATCCGTGAATATGAACCGTCACCTTGATTGTGTTCCTTTGCTTAATTGCTCTGGCTCTAATGTCTTGAACAGCCTGTGTTAAAAATAAAAATTCTACTAGGCTAATGTGTACAAGGGCTTGGAATGCGTATCATATAAATGCATAGGGAGTGGAGGAAACAGTAAGTAACCAAACTGCTACAATAAGACAACACAATGGAATCCTTTGTAGGTAATGGAATTATGTTCTAGGATATCAAATAACGTGAGAAAATGTCATGATATGCTTACAAATAGGAAAAATTAGGAAGAGACATACATGAAATGATCGACTTTATGTTTTAGAAAACTCTAATGCTGGGGTACCTGGGTGGCTCGGTCAGTTAAGTGTCTGACTCTTGATCTCGGCTCAGGTCATGATCTCATGGTTTGGGAGTTCTAGCCCTGTATTACTGGGCTCTGTGTTGATCCCAAGCCTGCTTGGGATTCTGTCTCTCCTTCTCTCTGCCCCTCTCCTGCTTTTGCTCTCTCTCAAATAAATAAACTTTAAAAAGTCAAAAAAAATGGAAACTGTTAAAAAAAAATCTAATGGTGATGTCTGAACAAGGAGAAAAAGACACTGGATACATTCAGATGTTAACAGTGGTATTAATGGGTAAAGGAATTATGAGTACTTTTTACTTTCAATTTTCACTAAGTACATTTTCATTTTTTGTATAAGTACATTTTATTTTGTTTAATAAAAAAGGCTATAACAATTAAAATGTATAAATGATCACCAAAAGCCATTACAAGAGTGTATATAAGATTTCTATGTGAAGTCAGTTAGCTTCTGCTGAAAGATAAAAAATGGATTTACTACCTTTTAAAGTCTGAAATTCAGCTGTTTTAGTCACATACATCCTAAGATCTATTATGATTAAAAAAAAAAAAAAGGTAACCTAAATATAAATTTAGTGGAACATCTTAATTAGATGCATGAGAAATTTTATGAAACTTGAGCTTTCTCTCGGAAAAAAAAAAAATTTCCGTTTTCCAACTACTAGATAGCTATGCCAGCAGAGAGGATTGAGCATATCTTTGTTAGCTGGTGATGGGCCAGCTGGTATTGCTGTTACTGGTCGGCTTTATTCCTGTGACGAAGTCGAGGATAAAAGCTTCCCGTGACCGGTCCTTCTGGGGCCCAGGGAGCTTGCTTACAGCACGTGGGCCGGCTCCTCAGATGAAGCCTTGTAGTCCGCGAGCCAGGACTCCATGACAGTCAGGTTCTTGGGGACAAAGGGTTCTGATCAGTCAGGGGTACCTTTGTATTTACTCTGCTTAGGGTACGAGGCACCAGACCATTTTACAGCTCAAATTAAACTAGAAAGTTTCTCTCATACAACGTCTCCATCAGATCCATGCAGAGACGTGGCTTGAGGCCTAGCCGTGTCCTCTGAGGGGCAGGAGGTGTCCACGTGGACAGTGGCATCTAGCCCATCTGTGATTTCTCCCGCTGCCTCCTTGCCCATGAGAAGAAAACGCCTGGGGAACTGTTTTGCATTAAGACAGTCTTACATAAAAGGAGAGAAAAGACATCATGTTCTGTTTGCTCTGATCCTCTTCTGTTTCCAGCTCCCCTGAGGCTCACACTGTCAAAGACAGGGAGACCCGTCGTAGTCGGAGATCTCCAGCGACGGGCTGGCGATGCTGCCTCATGTCTCAGGGCTCGGCACTCTCTGGGGTCTGTCACATCCCTCTCACGCAGCCACACAACCAGTGTCACAGGTTGTGAAAGAGAAATGCCCACTTCCATCACGGAGTGAAATTTATACGCTGCTTCTTTACCTGTTTGTAATTTCTAGGCCAGGAGTCCTGATAATTATTTATTAAGAATATATTTTAGCTCTTTTCCTAATGGGCCCAGACACCCACAAGTATTTCATTAAAAGGCCAGCTTGCTGTGCTAGCACTGTATATTTTCTTGCTCTGCTATCTACATACTGTATATTTTTTCAAGCCAGATCATTAGATCAAACAGTATTTTGACAGATATAATTTATTTTGTAATTAGATCATAAACCTAAGGCAGAGATTTCAGAGATGGAAATGCCAGTGGTGCCTTTTACTTTGGAAGCCTCGTTTTGATGACAGACACCACATCTAACTTGTTTCTGCGAGAAGGGACCAGATCAGCAGAGCTTCCATAGGATGACTGTTCTTCACCATCAGCTGTTGTCAGGGGCTCACTTTTGGAACGTTTGGACCTGTTGAAGTCCCTAAATCGTAAAGTTTATGCAAAAACTCCTGACGGTCCAGGGAGAATAAACATAATTAAATATTTTGGGAGAATGTTTGTAAGTTCATTTGGCATGTCTACCCTGAAAAGGAAGAAGTCAAGAAATGGATCTTTCAATGCTTTTTAAGTCCACCAGTGGCTGGTTTAGGAGAAAAGAAAGGAAGTTCTGTTCCTACTCTTTGAATGAGAATTACAGCCACACCCTCTCCACCATCTGAACTCTATATTCAGGGGCTTTATAATTCTGCTTGTTTTTTTTCCCTCCTGGCCTAAATCATCAAAATGAGAAGCTTAATTTTAGGTAGGGGAGTCTTTCGCTTTTTTTCTTCATAACGCTAGACTTTGTTTTCTTACTTGTGATGGAAGATTCTCAACTTACTACTGAAAGGATCTACTACCTTTTGTAGGAACAGCCATAAAATTCTCAAGACTACTGGAAGAAAATCCAGATTAAAACTAGCCCCTGTTTGAATAGCCACATGCATAGACAGCAGTTTTTGTATTTGATCCCGTTGTTTCTTTTTTTAATCACAGCATTTTGAGAGTGTTCCAGAAGGACTTACTGTGGCTTCCTAACTAACATCAATGCGTTGCACAAGCACTGGGAAAAGCTGATTTAATAATAGGAACTACTTACACGTTTCATTTCCAATATTTTCTATTACAACCATTTATTGGTATGCTCTAGAGTGAAGTTTATGGTTGAGGTCACAGTGGTGTTTTTCCACAAGCCAATTAGGGTCGCTTTTATTATTTCACATTCATTCCCTAGCTTGAACCAGAATAGCCATCCAAAGTAAGTTATTCAAAATGGATCATATCTCTAACACCAGATAAAAGAGAGCTCCTGTCTTGTGGTGCTTTGTTAGAGGAATCTACTCAGCAGGGATGGGACCGTTGAAGCAGGAGAATCGCCTAGAACTACGTAGCCCCGGCCTGCGGGCTGAGGGGGTGTGGGTACCTGTGGTGCAACACTACGCCATCATCTTAAGTTTGTGACTGACGTCTTCTTTTGGAATTATAAGAGAAAAGTGGCTTATTTTGAACAGTTTCAATGAGTTTGCTAGTGAAAGTTAATTCTTGCTTGAAGAAATCCTGTAATAAATAAGAAGTACACTACTGGTGAGGAAGGACACATAAAATAATCACAGTTCTTGATTCAAACCATAGTTGCCTAAACAAAACACTTTTCATCTGAATGGCCGTAGAGAACAACAAACCGCTCAATGTTTCCAACATTTCATTCATTTTCTAAAACGATGTTGGAAAAATTTTAGAAAAGGGGCGCCTGGGTGGCTCAGTCGGTTAAGCGTCCGACTTCAGCTCAGGTCATGATCTCACAGTTCGTGAGTTCAAGCCCCGTGTCGGGCTCTGTGCTGACAGCTCAGAACCTGGAGCCTGTTTCAGATTCTGTGTCTCCCTCTCTCTGACCCTCCCCTGTTCATGCTCTGTCTCTCTCTGTTTCAAAAATAAATAAACATTAAAAAAAAAAAAAAAAGAAAAATTTTAGAAAAAAATATTCTATTGAGGTTCCTAACTAGGGCTACTGGCAATCAATTGGGAATTAACTTGTCAATAGAGGTTTGGCCTAGTAAATGGGCCTCTCTCTACAATGAGCTTCCTAGTAGCAAGAGAAACTGGAGTAGACTTGATGCGTGGACTGGTAATAGTAAATCACAAAGAAACTATTTGTGGGCCCTTAGAAGAACAAGAATAATTCCCCGCCTTGAACAGCGGTGAGACCCAGTGCTCCGTCTGGCAGGTGGGTCCCCTGGTCTTTTCCATCATTATTTATCTGAAGAGATAACACTGCCTTTGAAAAGTAGTGGGTATAAACTTATCATGGATTGGCACTATTTCAAATTCTATTGCTACGGCAAAGGGCACTGTTTTTACTTTCCAGGGAAATTTTATCTGAGGGCGTAGAGACCAAGAGCGGACGGAGGGATAACTAAAACAATACTGGGGCGCCTGGGTGGCTCAGTCGATTAAGCGGCCGATTTCTGCTCAGGTCATGATCTCGCGGTTTGTGAGTTCGAGCCCCGTGTCGGGCTCTGTGCTGACGGCTGGGAGCCTGGAGCCTGCTTCGGATTCTGTGTCTCCCTCTCTCTCTGCCCCTCCCCCGCTCATGCTCTGTCTCTCTCTGTCTCAAAAATAAATTAAATATTTAAAAAAATGAAAACAATAAATAATGGCTTATCCTTTTTTCATTTCAAAGAAAAGGAGGCATGGGCTTACCTTGATTTATTGATGACTCACTAGTCTATAAAAATTTGATGCTTAAATACATACATTTTATAAAACTTATTTATTTTTTTTATAAAACTTATTTTTAAGATTCAGATTTTTTGTTTTTCTGTTTGGAGAATACTTACATTGACTTATTTATAAGGCAATCAACAAACACATTATACTTTGACATTTAAAAAGCATTTTTAAAAAGAAACTAAAAAGACTATTTAAACATAATCTCAAATATAAACTTTTATTGTAGATAAAAATATTTTAAAGAGAATGAAAAGTAAATCTATAAATAAAAGAAAGTCATCATCCATAATAGGCCTCAAAATGTTCTAGAGGGGAGAAGGAGTGGGCCTGTTACTGTTATGGATTCACTGCATAAGAGAATTTTTAAAAATGTGTAGTAACCGTCAGGAGCAGGGTAGAGGATGTTCTCAGTATTATGAATAAATTAATTTCTGTTGAGTTAAAGACCTAGAGTAGTTGCAGGAAAGAGATTGGAAATGAATCGGTGGGGGGGAAAATGACAGATGGTCACTGAAAGGTAGTTTACAGATACAAAACGAGAAGACAGGCTGTGAAGGACAGGACAGGGCGTGGCAGGGGAAGAAGGGAATGTGAGTCAAGAGCTTAGTTTCACTGCAAATCACATGCCATCCCTGTCCACAAAGAACTTCCAGTCTGGTAAGGAAAATGACCATAAAAACAAGAACAGTGTGACAGTCCTCTCCAAGAAATCGCCCAGAGTGTTAGAGAGGCAAAGGAGAGAAAGTACCTTCCTCTGAGACTGGATGGGGAAAGCCCACCCCCCCCCCCCCTGCTGACCTGATCATCCTAATAAGGAGGAAAAAACAACGGGGAACATGAGGGCGCCCCCCCCCCCACCCCCCCCCACTTCGGAACAAAAGACAAACATACAAGAGTTAAGGAAGTGAAATTCAAACTGACACTGAGTATCCCTGGCCTCATGCTCTGGATGACGAGCTTCATGAAAGTGAAGTGGCCCAAGGGGTGGCCTTGAAAATCTCACCCACAGGAAACTGCCTAGAACACCTTTCAGGCTAACATATTTCAACAAGGGTGTGGAAACAGTTTGTTGTTGCTGTTTTGTTTTAGCGCAGGGAACAAAATAATTTAAAATATGTGTATGTGTAGGTGCACATGTGTGTGTGCTTGTGTGTGCACGTCATATGCGTGCGTGCATATTTATGTACATATGTATACAGTAACGTGCATGCGTGTCGGCGATCACAGTCCTTCTTACTTGTGACTTCTGTGTCCATGGGCCTAGCACATTCTCCCTAGCAAGTGGTAGGTTCCTTTAGAGCAGAGGCCACCTCGTGTTTCCTGTCATATCCCCCACAATGCCTCACCACAGGCACACATGAGGACTCTGCAGAAACGAGAAACAGCTTTGAGGTCAGGCGGGCCTCGTTCAAATATCTGTGTGCCCCTGGATGAGGTACTTCACCTTGCGAAGCTTTCTTGCCCTGCTCTGTACTATGGGATAGCGATTCGTACTTTATTACAATTGTAATAAAGAGAAAGTAAGAATTAAAAATGTGGTACAGTACTGGAATTATTAGCAGTATGTGCTCACTAAATGAATCCGTGGACGGAGATACTAATCAAGTGTGAATGACTTAAAAAACCAATTTACGGTATTTTTTTGCTAATTGGGAGCCTTTATTTACCTAATGACGACAGCAAAATACTCTTTGTACCCCTCAGTTGCTTTACAGTCAGGACTTGGGTGTAACTTTTATTTCTCAAAAGTTCTCCCAAGAAGGTGGGAGTGTGACAAATACATTCTTTCCCTGTCTTCTGCCCAAGGAAGGAAGAAGGTACACAGTGAAGTCCACAGCCAAGAAAGTGAGACCCTGAGGCTGGGATAGTTGGAAGCAATCATTTATATGGGGTGACTTAAAAGATTCCCTTGGGGCGCCTGGGTGGCTCAGCATCTGACTCTTGATTTCGGCTTAGGTCATGATCCCACAGTTGCTGAGACTGAGCACCACATTGGGCTCTGTGCTGGCAGCATGGAGCCTGCTTGGGATTCTCTCTCTTCCTCTCTTTCTGCCCCTCCTCCCCTCAAAATAAATAAACTTAAAAGATTCCCTTTATTAGAAAATTTCAAAATTAATACTGTTCTGATTACTGTAAAAAACATAATTTCAGTAAGCCATCCCTGTTAATAAAATATGTAAACTAAACCCTAAGCCTCAGTTCTGTCTGGGGCTCAAAAAGTGCCCCCTCTTTTTCTGATCACACATAAACACACTTTCTTCTCCATTTTATCTTTGTATTTTTTTAATGCAGGCCATGGCTAAAAGTCACTGAGTGACCACAGGCTACTTATCCATTACCCTGTATCTACTCTTACTTTAATTTAAAATACACCCTTCAGCTTGCTATACTAATCCTGGAGCATTTATTTCTAATATATAGTATTTTTTTAATCAAATATTTTCTCCACTCTGTATTGCTCTAAGTGGTACACCATTAATAGATCCGATTGCAGCAGTGAGCTAGAAAGGGCGGAGTTGGGTACCATGTAACTTATATGTGGATTAAAATCCATTTTTTCCACAGCTCGGTTTAAGATTAACCTCGCTTCTTCCGGCGCTATAGCTGAAGTGTTTCATTCTAGAACAACTCAGAGGTTGACAGATTAACCACTCTGTGGGCTTTTAAATAATGCTGAATTCTTCTCAGAATCAGTTCCTTATTCTGCATAATGTATTGCTGAGCTCAGGAATAAATGCCTAATTTGTTCAGGCTATGCTTACATAACCTCTTTGGTTCAAGCGAAAAGATTGTCAAAATTGCACCACATCTGTGGGAGGGGACTACAGTGGGGAGAAAAGGCAATCTAAATGACCCGGTAGGGTTTGCAATTCAGGGTTATTACTCCTTGCCCTGTTGCCCTTCCAGATTCCATAAACACCAACGTATAATGAATACACACACATTATAACTTACTAAGAAGCATTAAAAACACAAACGAAGGTCAAAAGCAACGATCAACTAAGGATGGCAGTGATCGAGTTTCCTTTTATGACTTCAAAACCAAAGGTCAGTGAAAATCCTCAAGTTTCTTTCTTGATACGTAATCTGTTACCCTAGCTTCAGTGTCATATAAATAATTGATATCAAGTAATATGTATAAAATATGTGTCCCGTTAAAAGAGAAGAATTTATATCAGAACACCTAAGTGACTGCGACGTGCCAGTTCTGTTATTCTTGGCACTGGCCTGTGTGAAGTTACAGCAGATTCTTACCACGCCACATCTCAATCTCAAACACAAAGTAATTGTAAAATACTCGTCTCTCCTAAACCCAGTGTTGCAGCTATTCAGCTTAAAACTAACAGAAACAAGTGCTACCATTTCTCCCGAAATGGCTGGTTTTGAGGCTGCTCAAGTTTTTCTAAAGTAAGAGCCTGAAGAGGAAATCCTACTAGTACTGTAAGTCTTGCCACAGACGTCATCACTATCATCTCCCCCTTTTCAAAAGGAGCTCCTGACCTCTCAGCTCCGTGTAACCCGAAAGCTTTCTACAACGAAAAGACACCATGTTTACATTCGGGAGGGATTCCTAAATACCAATTTTTCGTGAATGTGTAAACAGGTGGGTTAATTCCCATGGCAACCAAAACCATGTCAGGTCAGTGCTCTGCTGGCCAATGTCCTAGTGCTTTTTCAAGTACTGTCCTTTTGCACAGCTGAGATACACAGGCTGAGGACTATTCTGTACAGTCAGTCGAAACCTAATGCCTGTAAACGGTTTAATAGTGACCTCCTGAGAGCTTTCATACTTCTAAGACCCCACCAAAACAGTGAGTTGCACACAAAGTGATGTAGGTGTTCCAGACACAGTGATGCAACCAAAATCAGTGAGGAAAAGAAAATCGTAAATGGCAGCCACTGAAAGAAACCATTTTCTCAAAGAATTAAACCCACCAGGGGCCAGAAAGTGTAATAGAGGTAGCCCATCTTGGGGAAAAGAAACTCAATCTTCTGGGAAGTGTGTACTGCTTTCTAACTTTGGGGGCCAGAATAACTTTGGAGACTATTTTGTCATATTTTAATAAGACGTAAAATTTCTCTGGGAATTTCATTAGATTGTGAATGGCAGTTAAATACTCGTAAAAATAATTATAATCATAGGTCCAACCAAATGGCTTTCAAAACAAAACAGTATCACCTCACAACGCACCAGCATAAATGTTACTCTATACAGCACAATCTTGAGGGAACCAATGGTTAATGTAGATTTCAGAGGCATCAGGAGTCAGGAGGAACAAAAGCTTAGAATATTTTTTTTTTTAACCAAAAAGGAACATTTGAAAATGCCCGCATGGATGGCCAGCCAACCAAAATTTAAATTAAGGGATATTTAAAATTACTTTTTCTCAGGAAAATAATTCTATACAAATTATATTGACTACTTGGCTACTAATCCCTCAAACGTCATCCTAAATGCTTTAGAGACACATGGCATCCAGGTCGTCCAAAGCACACCTGCCCCAGGCTTTGACGCCTGTGCTGGCTTACAGTCTTGTGTCACGTCCTGCTGCTAAGTGCTCCGTCGTATCGGTTTGCAGACGGGGTAGCCGAGGAACCTGTGACCAAATTATTCTTAGCCAAAATACAATACTGTTTGATGCAATCCTGAGAGACCTGGATATAGGATCCCAAATGGTGAACAGGAATATTATCCTAATTGGGAAGGAAGTTTCTCCATTTTAGAGAGCTCAACCCGGGAACCATAAATACTTACCGCAGGAAGTGCTTCATTGTGCCGGTTTTGATTAGGTGTTATCCACACTGTCCTCAAGGAGCTGCTTCCGAATTTGCCTTTGTCAGCGTAAGTGTCAGCTGTGGGAACAAATTTAATATATTTACTATTAATGGAGCTGGAAATCCCAAACCTGAGATTTCTGCTTACCATAGTAAGCAGACAGAAAGCACCCAGAACGTTATCAACTGAACTGCTCACATAGCAATCCAGTTTGGTGGATGGAGATCATGGCCAAAGACTTTTACTTTGTAATGACATAATTAGCCTTTCATTGTAAGTCCCTTGATGGGGAAATAATTAGTTTCATAAACAATCTCTTCAAAGGTAAGATTTTTCTCTATTTTGGGTATTGTTCCTGTATTTTTAAAATTTATCTTATTTTTACTTTTTTTTAAGTAGGCTCCACGCCCAGTGTGGGACTTGAACTCACAACCCTGAGTTGGGTGCTCTACTGACTGAGCCAGCCAGGTGTCCCTGTTCCTATATTCTGAAGAACAGTATTTGTAAGAAAAATAGAAATGAAGAATCATATTATCCTAATTTTTTTAGAATCATATTATCCATAATTATCCTAATTTCCAGATATTTGGTAATCTTAAATCTGGCAACCTCAGCCTTCCAGAAGTACAACTTGAAAATAATTAGAAGCAACTGGTAATGTCTTTAAGCTAAAAATCAGATGTTAAAGAGCCAAGCCCTCCAAATAAATGAATCCTATGTCCCCGGCCCTGTTCTGCTTTTTTTTTTTTTTTTTTTTTTTTGCACTGTGAACGAAACCGTGAGATTTTCTATTTGTCTAGCCATTTCCAGTTTCCAGTTTCCTTTCACAAAGTCTGCAGAGTATTGGTCTCCTTCCCCCGACAAGGAGGAAGCGCAGTTTCAAGTCGGGACGAGACAGAAAGGTACAGACCAGATAAGAGAGTGGCTGGAAGCCACAGAGAGAAGAGACGAGCGGAGCCCCAGCTGCCCCGGCCAGGCAGGCGAGGAGCTGAGTGTACAAATGGTGGCTGAGGGCGGAGACACAACGACCGGCCAGGACAGTCTGGGAATGTGGGCAGCTCAGACCGAAGAAGAGCCAGGTTTTTCTTTAATACATATGCTTCTGTAGCTGTTCCATGAATGCTTGAAAAAAAAGTGTCTGCGCATCAGCTTAAGATTGTGGTTGCTTCTGGGAGGGCAGGGCAGGGTTTAGGACTGGGGAAAAGGCCACTGGGGGAAAATGACCTTCAACTTCAAGTGTTTTATTTCTTAACATAGATCTGAGGTAAAACAAAGCAGAAAAACATTGGCTTATTTTGGGTGGTGGGAAGATACATTAGTCTTTGTGCTTTTTGTGGTTTCTAAAAATGGATCCAGTTTTTCTGAAAAATTGTTAGTACTTACCCAGAGCCCAGATCATGGGTGTGCATATAGTTTACAATAAAGGGAACCAGGGCTCCTTGGAGAAATGGCTGATTCTAGGGCTGGGGTAAGGAATATTCAAGATGAGCCTGAAATGTCTTGTGCCAGAAAGTAAGGGAGTGCTCAAAAGAAATCGAGGATATATCAAATAAACACAGGAGCCAACTGAAAAGCTCCCAATGGCCAAAGCTGGAACCACTTAAGTAACAAAATACTGGATTATTGCCCAAAGTATAAAATAAATACCCATGATTGCACACTGATATAAATAAATGACTGAATAAATAAGTTGGGGAGAATATATAGATCTCTTGCACCAACGGATTCCAAATAGTTTGTGTAGATACTCTGCCCTCAAGGAGGTGGAGCCTGTCAATCCCTTAAATGTAGGCAGGCCACAGTGACTCCTTGAGTACAAAATGGAAAGTTGGGGGGTAGGGGTGGGAGGGAACCAGTAACTTTGCACTAGAGAAACCTGACAAACACTACCTCAGCTAGGTGAGCAAGGTTAACATCATGGTGACAAGTCATGTTGACAGTATGTACCCTGAATATGATGCAACGAAAATGGCAACGAAAAAGACCTCTGTGGTCTTCCTCCTCCAAACTTACAACCTGGTCTAATCATGCTAGAAACATCAAATTCTTACTGAGGGATACTCCACAAAATATCCAACTAATACTCATCATAACTCCCAAGATCACCAAAAAGAAGGAAAGTCTGAGAGACTGTCATGGCCAAGGGGTGCCGAAGGAGGCATGGCTAAGTGTAATGTGGTATCCTGGATGGAATCTTGAAACAGAAAAAGGACATTAGGTTAAAAACTAAAGAAAGTGGGGGCACCTGGCTGGCTCAGACAGAAAAGCGTGTTATTCTCGATCTCAGGGTTGTGAGGTTGATCCCCATGTTGGGTGTAGAGATTGCTAAAAAGTGAATAAACGTAGGGGCTCCTAGCTGGCCCAGTCAGTTACGCTCTGACTTTGGCTGAGGTCGTGGTCTCATTGGTTTGTGAGTCAGTGGGTTTGAGCCCTGCGTCGGACTCTGCACTGGTGGTGTCAGCCTGCTTGGGATTCTCTCCCTCACCCTCTCTCTCTCTCTCTCTCTCTGCCCCTTCCCCACTTGTACTCCCTCTCTTTCAAAATAAATAAATAACCTAAAAAAAAAAAACCAAGGCATTAAGAAGGCTATGTTCTCTTCTGGAAGCTCTAGGAGAGAATCTGTCCCCTTGCCTTTAAAAAAAAAAAAAAAAAAAAAAAAGAATAAACTTAAAAAAAAAAAAAACTAAGGAAATCTGAATAGCATGGCTTTAGTTAATAATTAGGTATTAATACTGGTTCATTAGTTGTGACAAATGGATCATACTAATGTAAGATGTTAACAATAGGGAATACTGGGTGCCAGTATAAGGGAACTCTGTACTATCCTCATAACTTTTCTATAAATCTAATACTATACTAAAACTTAAACAATATTAGTGCCAACTCCGCTCTAGACACAGAGTTAGGTACTAGGGATATAGGTGAACATGTGGGGCATGGGTTCCATCTTCCAGCCCCAATGGCCTTGAGGGAGGCAGAAGAGAAGACAATATAGAGAAACAAATAGGTACTTAACCACAATATTACAAGCAGAAATAGGTGCTGTGTTCGTGAGTATGAGAGATATCTACCTTAGATGGAGGGGTCAGGGGTTCTCCAGACAACACATGCAAAGTCCCAGAAGCAAGAGAATACACAATGTGTAGATGGGAATGTTCTATATGACCTGGTTGTGCTCGGTGAGAGGGACAGGTAAAAAGGGATGACAAGATACAGAAAGGCAAGAAAGTCTTAAATCATCGAAGGCTTTGTAAGCAATTTTGAAGACATTCAAACCTTATCCCATGAGCAGTGGTGAACTATTGAAAGTTTTCAAACTGAGATGTGACACAATCAGACTTCTAGTTAAAAAAAAAATAGTGTGGGAATAAATTAGATTGTGGTAGAATTATAGATAGGGGCACCATTTAGAGGGTTGTTAACATTAAAGATAATGGTAGGATAAGGCAATGGACAGAGACAGAAATGTGATGATATTTGAGCGATATTTAGGAGGTAAAATCAAGAGGACTTTTGTTAATTTACTGATTAGGGAATATTAGTGAAAGAAAAGGAGTCGTCAAACATTATGCCTATCTCTATGCGTAGAGAGTAGACTCACTAAGAGAAGAATTCTGGAGTTGCAGATCTGAGGGTCTGGGTGTATTTAGGGGTCTTTGGGGCATTTTGAACTTGCAGGGTCAAGTGGTAGTGTGGATATATGTGGATCTGAAAGTCAAGAGAGAAATCCTGGTTGGAGACAAAGATTTGGGCTTCCTCAGCATATAGATGGTAATTAAAACCACAACCCAAAAGGAAATAGTAAATAAATACTATATACAACATCTGTTTCTTATAACAAAATAGTTCTTTGTCATTAAGGTAATATATTAGGATGGTCATACTACTTACTAAAGAAATAAAGAATGAAATACACTTCAGAAAGATTTTGTGAAAATAAAAATATATCCTTAAATGGTTTAATTTCAGTTCTCTAGAAAACTGGTTTATCTAAAAAAAATGTCATAAGGATGTGGGGTAAGTGAAATATTATAATAATTCAGCTTCTTGTTCTCTACATAAGTCTTCCTGAATTTATCCATTTAAAAAAAAAAACCCTTTTGAATTTTTATGTGCTAGCATCATGCTGGGTTAATACAATATAGTTTAATGCTACAAGGGAGATTTACCACATAAGGGAAAATTCACAAATATGGCAGCATGCGCATGCTGGTTAAGAGCACAAGTTTTGGAGACAGAGTTCATCTCTGGGATCTACCATTAACTAAGTGACTTTAGACGATTTGTTTAACCTCTCCAGGGTTTAGTTTTCACCCTCTTAAGTGGGGCAAGAAATTAATAACTACCTTGTATGGTTGTACTAAGGATTGAATGAACCAAAGCATGTAAGGTGCTTAGCACAGTGACAGGTATATAACATGCACTCAATGAGTTGGTACTCATTACTATTAATATTTTACTTATTATTTATCAAATTCTATTAAATACTAATAAATTAAATATTTATTAAATTATCTTCTAAAATAAAAGGTCATTTTGTCAAGTGAAGAATCACTGAAGGGACTTTTTAAATTTTATTTATTTTTTTATATTAAATATAATTATCAAATTGGTTTCCATACAACACCCAGTGCTCATCCCAACAGGTGTCCTCCTCAATGCCCATCACCCACTTTTCCCTCTCCCTCACCTCCCATCAACCCTCAGTTTGTTCTCAGTATTTAAGAGTCTCTTATGGTTTGCCTCCCTCCCTCTCTTTAACTTTTTTCCCCCTTCCCCTCCCCCATGGTCTTCTGTTAAGTTTCTCAGGATCCACGTATGAGTGAGAACGTATGGTATCTGTCTTTCTCTGCCTGACTTATTTCACTTAGCATAATACCTTCCAGTTCCATCCATGTTGCTGCAAATGGCCAGATTTCATTCTTCCTCACTGCCAAGTAGTATTCCATTGTATATATAAAACACATCTTCTTTATCCATTCATCAGTTGATGGACATTTAGGCTCTTTCTATAATTTGGCTACTGTTGAAAGTGGGGCTATAAACATTGGGGTACAAGTGCCCCTATGCATCAGCACTCCTGTATCCCTGGGGTAAATTCCTAGCAGTGCTATTGCTGGGTCATAGGGTAGATCTATTTTTAATTTTTTGAGGAACCTCCACACTGTTTTCCAGAGCGGCTGCACCAATTTGCATTCCCACCAACAGTGCAAGAGGGTTCCCGTTTCTCCACATCCTTCCAGCATCTATAGTCTCCTGATTTGTTCATTTTGGCCACTCTGACTGGCGTGAGGTGGTATCTCAGTGTGGTTTTGATTTGTATTTCCCTGATGAGGAGCGACGTTGAGCATCTTTTCATGTGTCTGTTGGCCATCTGGATGTCTTCTTTAGAGAAGTGTCTATTCACGTTGAAGGGACTGTTTAGATAAATCCTGGCAAGTTGTGACCTGAACTGGGCCACCGACAGTGGTGGTAGAGAGAAGTGCACAGAAGTGGGAAATATTCAGAAGGTAGAATCAACTGGACTTACTGGTTGGATGGGAAACGTGAAGGGATGGAAAAATAACAATTAGTTCCAATTATCTGTCCCCCAAACAGGAAACAAAGACAACGATTAGTTCTAATTAGGTGTCCCCCAAAAAGGAAACACCAGAAATGGCTTTGAGTGGAAAGCTTGTGTAAATGCTGTTTAACTCACTGCTTGCTGTGTATTCATTCAATAACCTCGCTAAATGTTTCATCTAAAAAATTACTGGTTATTTTTTTAAATCCAGCTTTGTTTTAAAGGAGGCACACTTGCCAATGGCCTATGTGCTGCTGTTAACTAGACAATCTGTGCGAATGGTAGGAGCGTGCAACAGATAGTTTGGCGTGCAAAGTATGATACTCTGAGCCACTGCGATTTAAGAAAATGTCTTTTGAGTTGCTTTTCCCTGAGTGGTACTGAGTTAACCGATTCCTTTGTAGCCAAAGCAGCATTTTTTCTGAGCGCTGGACAGGGCCAGAGAGGTCAGGGAGACTTGGAGGCTGCTTCTGATGTGCATAGCGTTCTAACAAAACAGCAGCTCGGAGAGACTTCCCAAGTATTTTACACACATGCCTGTCGACCTTCACTCAATTAATGAAGGCGCTTGTCTTGTTTGTATCCGTCTCACTAATTGAAAAACACTGATATTCACTCTTCTGTTTAATTCAGATTTATTCAGGTATTACTTATGTAACGTTTGCCCTGTTTTGGTCAGATGTGAGCTCCAATGGCACCTGTTTCCCCGAGTGCAAGGACAGTGTGGGGACTGCTCTGTGTGCCGTCTCTTCCCTGAAACTGCCTCTCGAGAGGGGCGTGTAACCAGGTGGACACCAGAATTACCTGCTGTATTTAAATCTCTCCTCCTGTAATGAGGTGATGTGCTTCGTGTTTCTTTCCCCCCTGGACTAGATGCCCCTCTCGGGCCCCAGGGAAGCCCCAAGGCCTGATACAGTGCCTGGCACACTGGAGGCTCAGTATGGATTTGTTGGGATGAACCCTGCACCCTTCTAGAGAAATGCGTGTCTTTAACAGCACTATTCCATAACAGCACTCATAAACGAAAAATGTCCCCACTGGAAGAAAAAGAAAACCCCTTAGATTTTTTTTTAAACCAAAATAAACAATATGACCATAATCCTGGGTCTCCTAATCTTCCGTTTACGTGCAGTGATTCGTCTCCACGAGTGTGAGGACACTGCCCTGACCCGCTCCGCAGGGAGGGATCGGATGACTGTGCCCCGTGCATCAAACACCTCCAGAGATCAGGTGACACTTCAGTGCTGTGTGTGGGCTTAGGTTCCTCTGTACTTTTATTTTCCAGCTGGAAAGAAAGGGACGGCAGGCGTGGTCCGCAGCTTTGAAAACTCGTCGTCTCTTCTGGTATCAAAGAACCTGCTGTGGCCCCTTTGAGCGAAAAACCTCCTAGGGCTCTTTGTAGAGTACCTCGGGGTGACCCTGCCTCTTAGAAACCGACCTCTCTATTGAGTATCACAGGGACTGAATTAGACACTCAACTAGAGGGAACAGAAACACCTTCTTTAAAGTCATAATCCCTACATGAGACAAAAAAAACCCGACATATGTAGCCTTCAAATTCTAACTGACTGAATCCCCTATAACAACCCAAAATGCTTGTGGACTCATATTTATGTGTAAATAAAAGACAATCCACAAAGTAAACAGTGCCTCACTCTCAATAATTTCCCTAATTTGGGGTCATCCTAGTTTTTTTTTTTTTAAATGTTGTATGGAACACATTTAAGAAATAAAATTTAATTTAAAAATGTAAGGTCAGCGTAAAGTCTTGTGGCTGGCTAACATTTACCAAGTGCTTACCGTGCACCAGGCAGTATTCGAGGAGCTTTGTGTGTATCAGCTTACCTCACAGTCACTCTATGCAGTGAATAATAGTGTCTCCATTTTACAGTTGGGAAAGTCGAGGCACACAGAGGTGAAGCAGCTTTCTGTGGTCACACAGCTACTACTTACTGGCAGAGCTGGGATTCCCACCCCCGCAGCGTGGCTCCTGAGACGCTATTAATCACCCCCCTGCGCTGCCTCTGGAAGCCACGGAGGGAAAATTCTGGACTGACTTAAGATTGAAAGAAATGAACAGCACATTCAGTTCCAGCTAAAGTGCAGAGCTGGGGATAATCAAGGCCTGGATGTCCATCTGCACATGAAAACTTAGTGTTCCTCTGGGAGTGAGCTAGGGGACTCTTGAATATAAGGGTCACTCCTACACTAAAAACCACCCTGTTTCCTTTCCTGAGGCAAATACACTGCAGATCTGAAAGTTTCCCAATGAGAACCTTTTATGAGAAGTTACACAACACAGCCCCAAAGGGTGGGTTTTATAGTCTTTCCTGAGACCACATTTCCAAGGACATCTGAATCCTTGGTAGTATAATTCTGAAGTAACTAGCAGTAAAAGTACCCTTCCCCTCAAAGTCAACCTAGTGCTCCCTTGGGGAAAATCCAACGAAATGCAAGCTCGGGCCAGACTGCCATTGCTGTGGTGATTTCACTCTCCCCAAATTATTCTTTGAGTTATTGATCAGTGAGACGCGGTCCTCAAATCAGCATTTTCTCTTGGTTTGCTTTCGGTCTACCTCTGTATGTTTTAGTTTCCACCTTAAAGATGAAAATATTTGTTTACTGTTTGTTTGTTTTTTGCTGCACGTAAAATCTGTGTAATGGTTGGTAAAATATTCCAAACCTACCCAGGAGGTATATACTAACTTGAACGAGTTTTCTTGATGTCCCTGAAAAACAAAATAAGTTCCATTCCCCTTTAGAGTTCCCTAACTGCTTCTTGTTGTTTTCTTTTCACGCTACAACACAACTAAGGAGAAAAAAAATCCATCAAATGGGTCAGTCTCAAAATATGTCATTATAATCAGGAGATGAAGACACATTGCACTACCCTTCCCCCCAACCCAGAGTGGATTTCAAAGACCAAGTTTCTTTTTATCAGTAGTGAAAAAAAAGTCCATTTGGCATTGGAGGGAGGGGGGATATCCCCCACTTGAACCCTGCAGGTGATAAGTTCAAGGTCAGCGGTATGGGAATCATTTGCCACTGACTTAATTTCCTCACTTTGAGCTTTTCTTCTCATTTCAGATGAGAGAAGAAAACAATGGCACATTGGACGGTAAGGTCCAGAAATACTAAGTTTTATAGTTTTCTCCCCTAAAAATACGATTGATCAAAAGCCACTTTGGGTATCAGAAGAAAGCCTAAGGTTAATTTGGTTCAATTCCGTCTATTCTGTGTCCTTATTATATTATGTCACTTTACATATTTTCTAAAAGTAGTTGAGAAAATTTTCCTGATGACAATAATAAACTCCAAGTAAATGATCTTAACCTATGGGGAAATTTCCATTTCCCTCTTGAATGGTCTCAGAGTGTGCTACTTGTGCTCTGCTGAAGTCCAATGAAATCACAGTGGTGACATCCCTCCATCAGTCAAGGAGAGATTTGGGACTCTGGCAGAAAGAGATACGGGCCCCTCTTTTCCACCCTTTCTTCCGCTTTGGCGGAAGACCTGTATGTCTAGGTGGGGAAGGTAAGCGGAGGAGAAGGGTTTGAAGCTTAGGTGGTTTTAAGATATAACCACTTCAGAATTGCTCCCGAACAGGCACGTCTCTGTGGGATCACAGGCAAGGGCAGTGAGGGCTGGGGATAAGGAGTGGCTGCTAAGCCACCTGCCGTGTGTGGGGCTGGGCTCTGGCTGAGCCCACCCACAAAACACAAGGATGTGGAGGTCAGTCTTCTTAAATCTGGTGGGCCAAGTATCAGACCCAAATGAGGTGAATAAATAGGTCTGAATTAGCAAGTTCAGGTAGTGGCTAAGTTTCCATCATGCTTCCTACTTGTCAAGTCCTAAGAAGCACTGTGTCAGTGCGAGGGAGCCCTAGACAGATGAGGGAGTCAGTCTTCAGAGAATAGAACATAGTCACCATGTGGAATAGGAAGGGAGGTGGGGGAGGGGGCGCAAGGATTGGCAGGGGAGGGAAGAGAAAGGAAAGAAAAATTTCTAAGGCTATTTTTGAGCATTTGAAACATGTATAACGTGCAGTTTTTGACTTTATTACAGGTATGCAGATGAGAGAGCAAGCAATATGATAATTCACCACCCTGGAAAAGTGACAAATCTTTCAGATTACATTTCACACATGCTGTCCAGCATGCCACGTTAGAGGTATAACGCTCATGCATAACATTCTCCCTGAGGCCACATTCCAGAACTTTCCTCCTCTATTGCTTAGCTTGAAAAGTGCTCTGCTGACACTCATGAAAATGACAACTAGGAAGGTTTTCTTTCCCCTTCTTCAGGAATAAAACACTCATCCAGGGTTTATTTTCGTGATTTATAGCAATGGAGGCCCCTGCCAGCCACAGGTTCACGGCTGCCTGCAAATATATTGATGATCTGCTTTAAAGGTACAGTGATTTTCTGGCTTTCCCTGTGGTTGCCAGCGTGTCTGCACCGTTTTCATGGAGGGAGCGAAGGGCTGGGAAAGCAGAACTGATAAAACTTGTCTTTCATCTTTAAAAGAATAAGGGCATTTCAAAATCATACCTTCTAGGTATTAATTCATTTTTCCACAAAAATACTTGTGTGGATTTTGTACATTCTCAATTCTTTATTTGAGTTTTAAAAGTTAAATTAAAAAAATTTTTTTTAAGTTTTATTTATCTTGAAAGAGTGAGTGTGAGTCAGGGAGGGGCAGAGAGAGAGGGAGAGAGAGAGAGAGAGAGAGAGAGAGAGAATGCAAGCAGGGGAGGGGCAGAGAGAGATCCCAAGCAGGCTCCACGCTGTCAGCACAGAGCCTGACACGGGGCTCAAACCCATGAACTGTGGGATCATGACCTGAGCTGAAATCAGGAATTGGATGCCCAACATACTGAGCCACCCAGGTGCCCCTAAAAGTCAAATTTCTATAAAATCACAATAAAAGAATGGTAACCTTATGACTACGTAAAAATTAAATGTATATGATTTTGCCAATCTACACTGATACTCTTTATTAAATTTTCTCTTTCATATAATGATAATACAATGAGGACATATGTTAGAAACACTTGACAGGAAAATCCAAGCGAATTAGGGCATTTCCAGGGGCCTGGAGGCAAACAGGTATTGCGCCCCTAAGGCAGTCACTGACCCCAGTCACTTATTAGGTTGGGCTGCAGCAACTATTCATACTGTAAAACAAATTAAAAAAAAAAAGTAGTTTTAAACTTAGAGCTATGACTTAATATGCATGACGATAAACGTTTGCTGAGTACATATTATTTTATTCTTCCCGGTGGTATCTCATCAGTGCCATAAAGGATAAGATGCGCCATTATGTCATGTGTCCTTAAGGAAGGATAAAATGCTGCTAATTTGCTGCAGCCCGATTTCAGTGGCTTAGTGGGGAAAAAAGTCTCAGGATAGGTGAAATATAGTCAGACCGAAGTCACCTGCTTATTTCCAAATTCCAGGCCATGATGTTTCTGCAGAAGATTCCATTGGTTGGTGACAAAGAGCACGAATGGCCTGCGGCAAATCACACCAGAGGATTCTTATTCCCCAACTCAAACGTTTTTATTCAGCTTAAACCAGGCTAAGTAATTCCAAGATCTGTTAGAGGTTGATTACATAGGAGCAACTCGCATCCTTCTTAACCCACCAGAGATGCTTCCAGCTGGTTACTGCATAGGCTCTGGGCTCTGGTTCCCTTCTCCTATCACAGCCCCTCCACGATACACACAGCACACACCGTTCACACACGTGAGCACACCTCATCTACAGCAAGAGTGAAGGAGTGAGTACGGAAATGCTTCATTGAAGGCAGAGCACTGTCTAGTCCAAGCTCCGTTTCCTTGACTTTACCGTAGTTGATATGCTTTCATGTGACGCTGCGGCCTGTTTTTGCCTTCCATGATCACCCCTTCTCCTGGTTCCACCCGTTTCACATTCTTCTGCCTTTTAAGTGTAAGTGTTCCCTAGTATTCCATTCTTGACCCCTTCCTTCCTCTTCACCTCTACAAGGTGACCTTGTCTTTTGGGACCTCAGTCAAATCCAACAAATCACTTGTCCAAGGCCAGACAGCCACAGTTGGTAGGAAAAGACCTCGGCTCTAACTGCTAGTCAACAAACGTGTTCACTTATCATGTTCAGTTCTTTCTAGGCACCAGAGACACAAAATAAACAGGATACAGTCTTTGTCCTCCAGGCGTAGGAAATCTAGCAGATTTCACACATGGAGTCTAGGGCCTTTCTGAAGTCAGTGTAGAAGATCTGAGCTGTCTCAGGGGCACCAGGGCAACTCTGTTGGTTGAGCCTTCGACTCTTGATTCCAGCTCAGGTCACGATCTCATAGCTCATGGGATCGAGCCCCACATCAGGATCTGAACTGATAGCATGGAGCCTGCTTGGGATTCTGTGTCTCCCTCTCTCTCTGCCCCTCTTCCCACTCTTTCTCTCTCTCTGTGTGTCAAAATAAATAAACATAAAAAAAAAAAGAAGCTCTGAGCTGTCTCAAATGAAAATACATTTCAGCCACGTCAGACTAAACTGGACTATCCTCTTAGGCAAGGGTTCCCGACCAGTATGTCATTGTTATGGATTTTTCGTGGATGTGACGCAAAATTCTGATCAATGATATGAAATTCTCCTTTTTAGGGGGGAGTACATGTTATTTATAGTAGTGTGTGTGAGGTGGAATACTTTGCTAAGAAAGTGGTATGAGTAGGTTAAGAGAGCATTAAGATTTACTGTGGGTTAGAGGCTCAGAGGAGCAACAAACAAGAATGGTCGTTATGGAAGTTCACACAGGCAGCATGAGGTCCTTACTAAGTAGGAATTGTCTCACTGCAATTATTGCTGCTGTAGTTAACAGTATTTTATATCTATAATCCCTTTTAACTTAAAGCTTCTGTCATGGACTTCCATTTAAACATGGCAGAAAAAGGGGCACCTGAGTGGCTCAGTCGGCTGTGTGTCCAACTCCTGATTTCAGCTCAGGTCATGATCCCAGAGTTATGGGAATGAGCCCTGCATTGGGCTCAAAGCTGACTGTGGAGCCTGCTTGAGATTCATATTCTCTCTCTCTCCCCCTCTCCCCCACTCACACACACTCTCTCTCTCAAAAAAAAATTTAGTAAGTAAACAAATAAACCTGGCAATCCCCCCCCCCCCAAAATCCCACTGACATGAGAATAAAGAAATCAAAAAGGTGTAAGTCCATAAGGCTAAGGGCAATAGGAGCCTACTTGAGATATCAGCAGATTTCTAGAGGCTGAAAGGATGAACAAATGGTAATTTACTTAGCCTAACTGATTAAGCCTGCAGTGAGGGAACTGATCCAAAGGCAGTGCCATTGAGAATATGGACTCTTGGTCATATTCAGGAGTTAGTGATGCCCAGTTCCTCTAAAAGTGGTAGTGTAGAATGAAGCCAACACAGGAGGCTTGGTGGGCATTTTTCATAAGGAATAGGTAGAGCTCCTTCCCCATTCTTGGAAAGCAAGTATAACCGCACTCCATTCTGTCCGAAGAGGTGAGATTTATTCTTGAAGAGGTTGAGCTAGAGAGGCTCTGAACTTCTGGACACAAGAAAATGAGATTGAACGGTCATCCTGAATAGAAGGAGCTAAATAAAAGTCTGCATGATCAATGTGAGATTTATCCAGGCTTCTTCTTCCACTCAACTCCCTGGTCAGAGGCAGCTATAATGCTTCTCCCCAGGCTACTGGGGATTTATCCCTCAGGAAATTACCCAACACACAGGTGGATCCCCCCCCCCCCCCCCGTGAAGCACCAGCCCCTCACTGGACTGCTGTGACACCATATGGCCAACAAGCCCCATGGAAAGCTTCCAGTCAGCATTTTAGTGCCTCAGTCTTAAATATGAATGGACAGCCAGGGATTATCAAAGAATTAGGGAACGTTTCTAACTTGACTGAATTATAGAGACTCAAAGAAAAGTGAAAAAAGGGGGAATTTGGAAGAAACAAACAATGCAAAGAGAAGAAAATAATCAATACATCATAATTAATTTTCATAGATATTAGAAAGATATTACACTCATGAAAGAGACACAAGAAACAATAAAAATTCACATTAAGAGAATAAGAAAATGTTCTTAGCATTTTTTTTTAAACAACAGAGATGGAAGTTGAGGAAATCTCCCAGATTTGAGGAAATCTGCTGAGAAGAAATTGACAAAAAAGATGAAAAGTGGGAGAAAAAGATTCAGTATTCAAACAACAGATATTCCAGAGAGAAATAAAAGTGAAAAAGTATGTGAAAATATTATTGAAGAAATAATACAAGAAATTCCAAGAACTGAGGAACTGAATCTTCAATCAAAAGGGCCCACGGGATACCCAGCTCCTTAAACAACAAAAGATGCTCACCAAAGCATATCAATATGCACTTTTACAACATAAATGTATCCAGTGGGGGAATAAAAACAAACAGTTCACACACAAAGAGCTAAGAATCAGTGTCCAGTTTGTCAGTGGGAACATGGAAGCAAGAATAAAAATTCTGAGAAAAAAACTCTTTCCAGTTCAGATTTCTATACCCAGCCAAAGTATTAGGGATGAGGAAAGAATGGAGTCAATTTCAGACACACAGGCCTTCCATGTACCTCCCAAGCATGCCTTTTAAGGAGTTTCTAAAGGAAACATTCTACCAAAATGAAGGTAGAGAATGAGAAAGACATTGGACCCAGCAATCAGATCCTATATTTGAGAAAGGGGAAAAGAATTCTCAGGATGATGGTGAATGGGGGCTTAACAAAGGCTGTCTCCATGAAAAATGAACTGACAGATTACTTGGCAGATATTTATGTGATGTTTTAAGGGACAGGTATTACTTTGCTAAAAACAGAAACTTAAATTTAAAGATGACATACACTAGATGGTACTCCTAGCCTCCTGAGGTCCAGTGCCCTTAATCTCTGTGAATCCATACAGAAAGAAAGAAAGATGGGAGGGAGATAGAGAAAAAGAGAGAAAGAGAGAAAGAAAAGGAAGAAAAGAAAAAGAAACTAAGGCTTCAGAGGAACTAAGGAACCAGAAACTAAGGAACCAGAGAGCTGCCTGCAATAGGTGGGGGGATTCAAAAAGCCCATCCTCCTTCTAGAACAGTATCCGACTAGGCCATAAGTTGCAGCTTGAGTGCTGGATGTGACACGGATGAAGACGCACTGAAAACATTCAACAGGAAAATCACAGAGTTTGTGTTAACAAATGCTGGCTGGGTTCAGTGTGGGTGTGCCCATCATCTAACAGTATGTCCAAGCCACTTGGACGGTGATTCTGGATCCTCCTTTTAGGGACAAAAACAGAAAAGGCGTAGATAGGACTTTTCTGAAGATTGCTTTGGAAATGGCAGGAACAGCAGTTCTAGTTCTCAACTAGAGAACACATTCATATGAAAGCTACAGAATGGAAAAATCGAGATCAACACTATTCAGAGCTGCAGTATAACCTACCAGCATCATATTAATTTCTTAAAAAGAAATCAGTGGACACTAAAGTGGGCTTAATTTGTTTTTCTTTTTAAAAACCTCCAAAGATAAAAACAGCTTAAAACCTAATTAATGAACACAAAATCTGTTATTAAGAAAAGATGCCACAAATTATAGCTATATTTTTCCAGAATATAATAATGTTATTGTGATTATGTGTTTTTGAAGAGTCATTGTATTTTACAGATACATACACAAATATTTACAAACGGTATGATACGTGTCTAGGATATGCTTCAAAAGAAAATGGGGTGGAAAGACAATAGGTTAGAAATCAAACAGTACTGGTCATGAGTTGATGATTATTGAGTATTAGGATCCATTATACTATTCTGTCTACTTCTGTATATATTTGACATTTTCCAAATAGAAACTTACCAAAAAAAGAAAAAAAAGGCACCATCACCATCAACAAAACTGAGAATCACTGTAAGCATATTAGGCATTTTTCTAGCCAAGCAATGATGATTAACACCTGACTTTGTTCATATCAGAAGTTAGAGGTAAATCTATGACTCTTCAACAGCCTTGGGAGAGTACAACAAAAATAAACAGGAATTTGGCATCTAACCCATTTCCATGACTGACTTAGTTCTTGTAGAGACTTTATACCCTCGACTGTAGAGCCTCTGTATGGTGTTAGGCATTGCCATTTAAAAATATTTACCGAGCTTGTTTGTTAGTGGTTAAAAACAGTGTATACCAATGACATCTTGTATTTGTGAAATATGGTAGATGGGTTTAGGAGAAAAAGTGGCAATTAAAATATGACACATTCTAGCAGTGTTTCCTAGTTTCATAAATGTTAAGGTGAAAAAAAATTGCCTCTTGGAATTTTCCCAAGAATCCTTTTTTTCTCTCTTTTTTAAATTGTGTTTATTTGTGTGTGTGTGAGAGAGAGAGAGGGAGAGAGAGAAACAGAGAGAGAGAGAGAGAGAGAGAGAGAGAGAGAGAGACAGAGCGTGAGTGGGTGGAGTGACAGAGAGGGAGGGAGACAGAATCCGAAGCAGGTTCCAAGCTCTGAGCTGTCAGCACAGAGCCCAATGCAGGGCTCAAACTCATGAGATCATGACCGATTGAGCCACCCAGGTGCCCACCCCCAAGCATCCTTTCTTATCTCAACCCTTTGGCCCCATGCTAAATCAATCTTTAGAATCAGTAAACCCTCAAAATGATACCTGCCTCCATCTTCTCTGACATTGGTGTCCCTGCCTCCTCCTGCTTGTCCCCATAGCACTGATTTGAAAATATCAGCTTCGTGTGCCTCTCTTCTCCAGTGCCAAGCAAGGTGCCTTATTCCAGAAGTACTCGGAAAATGAACACACATTTCCATTAGTGTTTTTCAGAGTGCATCGCGTTCAGCAGGTCCTAGTGACCGACTGATACGCCAGCATAAGCACAGACTTGCACCCTCTGACAGTCAGGGCTTATTATCACAAGGGACAGAAACTAGCTCTGTCTGTTTAAGCAGAAAAGGAACTTATTCCGACGGTAACCCACCGAATCTCCAGGAGGGGTAGAGAACTAGGTTTAGAGGTTAGGTAGCCAAAAATAACTCTTGAAATGATGACACGGAGCTGGTCCAGTAAAGATACTTCTGATGCCACTGTGTCGAGACTCTGGAGCAGACACTGCTGTCCCCCAGCATTGGCCAAGGGGTGTTGCTGTCTGGAACAGCCGCCCCCAGGGCACGGTCTGGGTCATGGGCCCAGAATGCAAGGATGACGTATCAGCATTTTAGCTCCTATGGTGGGGGGGCGGGCTCTGCCTCATAATGTAGGACAGCCCCCAACACGGGAAGGGGGTTCAGAAGGCAGTGTTCAAAAGGAATGAAAAGTGTCCACCCTACACTATAAACAAATACCTTTGAAAGCCAAAACACAGTGCGGAGTAGTGAGTACACAGAGAGAACAGGGGGGGCACATGCTCGCCTTCCGTCTCTGAGTTGATTAGGTGTGCTGTGCGATTTTATTTTAGAGCCTGGACACATGCCCATTGTATGGCTCTTTAGTATACATACCTTTTTGAACTAAGAATTTCAATGCTGATCTTCGATAATGAAAGAATACCTGTAAGTAGCCTTTTAAATTGAACCCGAGGTGGTCACAGAATGGAGGCACTTACTTTAAGTGATGATTGATTAATTACCGAGGGAATCATCATTAAGTAGAAAGAATAAGAATAGATATTATAAATCAACAAAAGGATATATAATAGTTACATTACATAAATAGTACCAGGCTGAATTAGACATTGGCAGATTCACGTAGAAGTGCCTGGGAGCTCAGTGTAAAGTGCATAATCAGATTTAGGAGGTGCTTTTGAGGTCATGGGTGCCAGCGTCCAGCCCAACAGAGAGAGTCCCTCTTATTACATCCCTGACAGGTGGCTCGCCATGCATCATTTTTTTTTTTTTAACGTTTATTTATTTTTGAGACAGAGAGAGACAGAGCATGAACGGCGGAGGGGCAGAGAGAGAGGGAGACACAGAATCAGAAGCAGGCTCCAGGCTCTGAGCCATCAGCCCAGAGCCTGACGCGGGGCTCGAACCCACGGACTGTGAGATTGTGACCTGAGCTGAAGTCGGACACTTAACCGACTGAGCCACCCAGGCGCCCCTCGCCATGCATCATTTTGAGTATAGTGTGTTATATTGTGTGTTTCTGATACAGACTCTATTCATCTCTGAGTCTAACCAAAGATAGCATTGATTTCTTTTGTATTGTTGGTTAATACTCAAGTGAACTAAAACTACTTTTTACAACCCAAACTGTTGTTAACTAGGACTGCCCACTCCCATGTCCTTGGGCAACTGATTTTACATCCTAAATGAAGCCAACATCTGTTTTTCTTCTTTTTTTTTTAAAAAATTTTTTTTTCAACGTTTATTTATTTTTGGGACAGAGAGAGACAGAGCATGA
This sequence comes from Felis catus, assembly GCF_018350175.1. Taxonomy (NCBI): domain Eukaryota; kingdom Metazoa; phylum Chordata; class Mammalia; order Carnivora; family Felidae; genus Felis; species Felis catus. The sequence continues at coordinate 6,309,731 of NC_058377.1, read as the reverse complement.
ACGGGGGAGGGGCAGAGAGCGAGGGAGACACAGAATCGGAAACAGGCTCCAGGCTCTGAGCCATCAGCCCAGAGCCTGACGCGGGGCTCGAACTCACGGACCGTGAGATCGTGACCTGGCTGAAGTCGGACGCTCAACCGACTGTGCCACCCAGGCACCCCTCTTCTTTTTTAAAAATACTTTATTTTTAAATTTACATCCTAGTTCGTTAGCATGTAGTGCAACAATGATTTCAGGAGTAGATTCCCTAATGCCCCCTTACCCATTTAGCCCATCTCCCCCCCACCCCCCACAACCCATCCAGCAACCCTCTGTTTGTTCTCCATGTTTAAGAGTCTCTGACAACATCATTTCTTCTTAAGTACAGTCTTAGTTTCAGCCCTTGCTCTGGGCTCAGGGATATCAGATTTAATAGTGATTGTCATTCAGGGGCACCCAGGTGGCTCAGTCCGTTAAGCATCCGACTTCAGCTCAGGTCATGATCTTGTGTGTGAGTTCGAGCCCCACATCAGGCTCTGACGGCTCAGAGCCCAGAGCCTGCTTCGGATTCTGTGTCTCCCTCTCTCTCTGCCCCTCCCCCTACTCATGCTCTCTGTCTCTCTCTCTCTCTTTCAAAAATTAAAAAAAAAAAAAAAAGATTGTCATTCAAACACACTAGTGCTTTGAACTTTGCAACATCAGCAAACCTAATGTGCATATGGTCAAGTATACCTGAGTCATTGATAAAACGTTGACATGTCGGTGTCTGAGGCCAACAGAAACCATGTTGGCTTCCACGCCTGTGAACATTCTTTGGGTACAGCTGGTCAACCCAGCTATTAGACCACATCCTAGACCTTATTTCTGCCTCTCCCCCTCAAAGATGACTCCACAGCCCCATTTACAGATGCTTTCCAGAAGGATGTTGTAGATATAAAAATCTGATGGTCTAGCTCTATTTTAAACACACTACGTTATCCACAGTTTAAAGTAGTAGGAGAAATTTCTGATACAACAAAGAACTCTTCAGTGAAGCAAAAACTGTAACCCCAATCCTTTTTTAAGTCTTGATTTTTATATACTGGGTTTACTGTTGGGCTGCATACACATCACACATGAGTCAATATGAAAGTCAAAATTCTATGTTAGGCATTTTAATACAGGCTTTAAAAATTATGACTAGCGATGTGCATAATACACATTTTAATTAAAACAACTTTGACAAATGCTTACCATTTTAAGAGACTGTATGATTTCTTAAGTAAAAACAATTTTTTTTTAAGTTTTTGCTAACTTAAATGGATTCTAAGGCCAAAGAAAATCTAATTAAAATTGAAATGTTCTACTGGAGGGGCACCTGGGTGGCTCAGTCTGTTAAGCGTCTGACTCCTGATTTAGGCTCAGGTCACGATCTTGCGGCTTGTGAGTTGGAGCCCTGCATCAGGCTCCGCGCTGACAGTTCAGAGCCTGCTTGGGATTCTCTCTCCGTCCCTCTCTGCCCCTCTCCCTGCGTACTCTCACTCTCTTTCAAGATAAATAAACTTTTTAAGTGTTCTACTGGAATGTAGAATCTTCAGAAAACCTGTCTTCTAAATTCTGAAGGGGAGAACATTCTTACTCTTCTTCTAAAGGAAAAAGGAAGAAAGGTACTTGTGCAGCAAATTCATTGCAGAGATGGATTCACACTTAAAATATTTATAATGCCAAGTGGTGATATAAAAAAAAATAGGAAACAGAGTTTATGATGTCACTGATATAAGCTAAGCCAAAAAACAGCTGTGGGATAAATAAATTGTTCGTTTCATCATGAATGAAACCTTCAAAACACATGGCAGCCTTTTGCCATCTACTTGTACGAGGGAAATAGGAGGGAGAGTTCTAGCAGCTGAAGTAAGCTCTTATACCAAGACTTCTAATTAACCAAGTCCTAATACCAGTAATTAAGAGGGAAACAACATTTAAAAGCTATATAAAGACCTTTGAATTCTGCAGTTATTAGCTTGTTTGAGACTGATTTTTTAAAGGGGTTTAATGAGTCCTTCTTAAGCATTTACCACAATCATCTTGCTTTGTACCAAAAAAGCAAAAAATGAAACAGCAAATTGTGAATTATCTTGATGGTGTCTAAAACATCGGAGGGTACACAGACAATACACAGATTGTCTAATTATCCTGAAAATGAAATTTATCCCTCAGAACAGTAGTCACAGTTAGCATCTATTTTATAGACATAGAGGATTGGAGCTGGCACGATTTTCTTTTTCTAAATGTGCATATCTTCCATTTCACGGCACAGAAATGAGGTAAAATAAGACTTGCTTGTGGTCAGCAGAAGTGCGCTGGAGGGTTAAAAGCTCTTGGGATGCAAGAACACACTGTCTTCAGATTCTTTAAATTCAGAGTATTTACTGAGGACTTAGACTGTGAACTGAGCACACAATTTCAGTTAAAGCTCTCTTGGGGTGATCGTGCACATAAGCTTGTCATTAGAGACCACTGCAGTAAGCCGTTCTTTAATAAGCCATATCCATGTGAAATCTTGCTGAAAAAAACAACCTATGGTCTAACTGCCTGGAAATTTTAGCAAGCTTAGTATGTGCTAGATCACTTTTTTTTCTCATCTACTATCAGAATTATAAGGCAAGACGGGGCACCCGGGTGGCTCAGTCGGTTGAGTGTCTGACTTTGGCTCAGGTCATGATCTCGCGGTTTATGAGTTCGAGCCCCGCGTTGCGCTCTGTGCTGACAGCTCAGAGCCTGGTGCCTGCTTCGGATTCTGTGTCTCCCTCTCTCTGTCCCTCCCCTGCTCACGCTCTGTCTCTCTCTTTCTCAAAAATAAACAAACATTAAAAAATAAAAATAAAAAGAATTATAAGGCAAGACGTGTTTGGTAGACATTACAAAGAGGAACGGTACAAATACCTGAAATAGGATTTTTTTGGCTCTATTTTAAAGAATAATCCTTTGATAAGAAAGATCCTAATTAACTACTTCATTATACATTTCAGCATAGAGCGATTTTTGTGATTTTCAAGAACTTATTATAAAATACGAAGTGGAAACGTAACCATATGGAGGACACTCAAGCATAGGAGCTTCTTCTGAAGATGGTTGACAAACCAGATTTGTTGACAAGCGCAATCTCGAATGGCACTCTGGTGTCATTTCCTTGAGACTGGCAAATTGGAACCTTCAAGATATGAGTAACACTTCTCTACGTGGCCTGTGCTGGTCTGATCTTCAACTTCTCTGGAAACTTCCTGTGCTGATGATCAATAGTGAAAGTGCCCGCTGGGTTTTCGAAGACGCGAATGTTAAGTGGTGTCCTATTTTTTCGGAATTAATTGCATTTGGAATGTTCTGAGCGGGAACTCTCTGGTACTACAAGCATCTGGTCATTTTCACATAGTGCTATTTCTGTAAAATCTACATTCTTTCCACCATCAGAATCTATTTCTGTAAAACCTACATTCTTTCCACCATCAGAATCTGCTTCCTTAAAGATAGCTGGACCACATCACGCAGTCATTGCCCTTTAGTATCTTTTCCTACTTGAGGCGATAGATTGGTTAAAGCTAAAACACCTGCTAATCCTGTGTCAGGAATTTGTGCCAGAAGCAAGTGAATATCGATCAACATCTCAAATATTACACTTTAAGATCTACTTGTATACAAAACACTATATAAATAGTACACTCCAGTATTACTCAACAACGACTTTTTACCCGAAGAAACCAGGATGGTGGTGGAACAGTGAAGGAGCGCTTTGGGTATTAATCAAAGGGCAGACCAACTGCTTTGTTAAATGCAGCAAAATGCATTCGTCCAGGTACCATTTCCGGATCCCTGCATTTGTCCCCACTGCTCCCTCCAGTCCCCAACTCCCCAACTATTTAAAGTCTTTCTTTTAGAATCCCCTTCTCGTCTCTTACTTTCCTCATTGTCAGCAGGCCACTCATCCTCCAGCTGAGGCCATCAGGTAAAGTCCTTCAACTTCCTGTCCAGCTCCCCTCCACAAGGTGTAAGCCCAGGGGTGTTTTTCCTCCCAGGATAAGGATAAGATCTCCCTCTCTGATTCAAGGCCAGACCCGTCCAACGTGCTGGTCTTCTCACTCCCTGCCTGGAGCTACCCAGCAGAATTCCGTGTGGCTCCCAGGCTGCAACACACACAGGCCCTAGCAGGCCTCAGGTCTCTATGTGGACGCCCCCTCACACACACTTCCCCCACTCTGTAGCTGGCACCTCTCACGAGCAGCTCAGGCAGGGGGACTCGACAGATACGTGTTGAACTGAAACTACTAACTTTTCAGCATGAGTTATTTTCAATAGCTTGAACCAGAACTGAGCCTGTCCCAGATTGTCTGCAGAACAGCATATGATTCCTGCTCCACTTTATTTTTTCAACCCATACATGACCCAAAAATGAGGAGTGAGAAATTTCTAGTGACTAAAGTTGCCAGATAAAATGCAAGCTGCTCCGTCAAAACTGATTTTCAAGTAAACAATATGGATCTTAAGTATAAGTATGTCACAGGGGGCATACTTATACTAAAAACAATTATTCATTGTTTATCTGAAATTCAAATTTAACTGGGCAGCCTGTATTTTTATTTGCTAAGTCTGACCACTCTACCAGTGACTCCTTAAAAATTCTCAGAGGACTCAAGGAATGCTTTAGAGCGCTTGGAGATTTGTGTTCCAACTCTGCAAACTTCTCAACTGGGCAGATTCTGTGTCTGTTAATGCAGCTGGGTTTCTTTCTGGACATCTCAGCAACATACTTTAGCAAGTGCTGTTTATTATATAAAATGTTCGTTTCTTTTGCCAATTTATAGAATTCCTTTCTAATATCTATTAATGATTCCTTTCTAATATCTATTAAGAATACGGTGGTACTGCTCCAAATCTCTTACAAAGCTGATATTCGTATTATCACTATGCCTGAGTCAAGTCCTAGCTACATGTATTAATAACAGTTTTTAAATATTTCATATTTTCAGTTAAACCAGCAAAAGACAATATTGAAGATACCTAAGTCATCTTGGGGTTTCTGTTGTTCATTAATCAGACACCCGAAGACAGACTGTCCCCACTAACAGGCTGGGGAGAAGCAGCCTGGCAGGCGGGGGTGGAGCCCGTGATCTAACCGCAGTGTGTGTGTGTCTTTGCTGGAGAAGCCTTCCCCAATTGGGAAGCATCTGTAAACCCAGGCGCTTGGGCTTCCGTGTGAATGGGCTGGAACCCGAAAAGAGTCGCCTCTTTCAGTATCCTGTAAATCTTGGAGGCTTGAAACCTTGGTTAGCAGAATGCCTCGCAGGTCGTTTTAAAAGACATACCTGTCTCTCTAAGGAAGGGAAAAGCAGGTTTCTTCTGCAAAGGAGTGAGTACCATTTTAGAGGACCGACTGCCCTGTGTGCCGTTGACCCAAGGTGATGGTGCAATGGAAGTTAAACGAACAGCTTGTTCCAGTCCTGAAAGTTTCCTACGTTAATGTGTTCCTGTTTAAGCGTTCTTGACAGCGATTGCTCGTTACTTAAGACACTGACTCCTTATTCCCATGAAAGAAAGCATTAGGGATGAACAGCTCCCTAAGCGGACGGATACGGAGTGTGCCAGCCTCAAAATTTCATCTAGACCGTTCTCGGATTCAACTTGGAGGGAGAGAGTGACCAAGTCCGCCGTGGCCACCGGGTGTCACAAGACGGTAATGAATTAAGACGTCTATCCCGACACAAGCTCAGCACCTGCTTTCCACCATATTGGCCGCTCCGGTTAAGGACGGTTGTCAAGCCACCGGCACCACACGCACACACTGCAGGCATGCAGAACAATGCCTGGATGCCTGCCCAAAACTAGTCTCCAGATGACACACGCGATTTGTGGTCCCATTCCAAAGCTCACCGGGGGTTAGTGGCGTCATTCTCCTGGTTGGTGCGAGAAAAGGGATGGGATTGTTGGGAAAGCGCAAGGGCACGGGGCGCCCACCTGCCGGTGCAGAGAGCGGCGAGGCTCGGCACCACATTCATTAAACTTGATCTGAAGCAGGCGAGCCTGCGAGGTCGCCCCTGAAATATTCATAAGGCGTGTTACCCGACCTCCGCTCGGAGGTGGGGCAGGCGCAGCCCGCAGCCGTACCCGCACTTGGGGGAAAGGCACTCACGACCGCACACGCCACCGCCACGCTCCCCGGTTCCACCTGCCTGGGAAGGAGCGATGCTCTCCTAAGGACTTTCCCGGCAGTTGCAGGAGGTGCGGCGCGCCGGCCCCTGCGGCGGCCCCTCCGGGACGGGGGCGAGGCCGACCCGCTGCCCGCGGCCCCCGCACGGCCCCGGGGGAGCCCCAGGACCCCGTGTCTGCCGCTCGCGGGGCCCAGGCCGCCCTCGGCGTCCCCCCTCCCATTCCGGCCTCCGCCGGGGATGCTTCCTCCAGAGCCCTCGCTCGGTCGCTAGGTGACCCGCGCCTGGGCCGAAACGCAAACGGCCTCCCGCGCGGCCCCGCGCCCCGCCCCCCCGGGTGCTGGTTCTGGGGGGGGCAGGTTGCGGGGAAGGATCTCGGTCCCGAAGCCCCCGCACCGAGGCCGGGCGTGCTTCCCTTCCCAGCCCCTCTCTGGCCACGAGCCTACCTCGCCGCTGCGCCCCGCACGGTGCCGCGTCCCCGTCACCACGTCCCTCCTCCCCAAGGGCTTTCGCCCCTCGCGCCCCTGCCTCTCCGGGGTCGGCCCCCGGCGCGGCGACTCACCGGGCTCCCGGCGGCGGCGGCTGCGGCGGCTGCGGCGGCTGCGGGACGCTCAGCAGGTCCGAGCGCGCGGCGGCCGGGTCTCCATCCCCGCCCTCGGCGGCGGCGCTCCACGCGCTCCGTCCGTCCCCCCGCGCCGCGGCTGCACCGGGAGGCCGCGGCTGCCGCACTGGCTGCGGGCGGGCGCGGGCGGGGCGGGGGCGGGCCCGGAATCTGGGTCGCGGGGAGCGGAGCCCGCCGGGAGGCGCCCGGGCGGCCGGCGGCGGGGAGGCGACCGAGAGCCGCCCGCGGAGGGCGCGCGGAGGTTTCCCGGGGACCGCGACGCGGACGGCGACTGAGCATGCCCAGTCCCCGGGCGGGGGCGCGGACGCGGGGCGGGGGCGTGGCGGGGGCGCGGTAGGGGCGCGGCGGGGAGCGGAGGGAGGGGGGCGGCTCTGGGGGCGGGGGAGCAAGGCGGCCGCGCGGGCCCAGGTCAGTGGCACGGGGCCCATCCGCGGGAGGCGCGCGGACCCGTGGACCTGTCGGAGCGAGATGCGCTCCCCGCTCCCTTCCCAGAGAATTGTCCAGAAGTCAAAGTTTGCTGTCAGTTCAGCTGCGGCCCCGCGGCCTCTCCCAGGGATTCCCGCAGTCCAGACGCCCACCCCACCTGCCTTCCTGTGCCTGGGGGCGGGGGGGGGGGAGGGGGGAGGGCAGCGTCGCCTTTCCCAACTCCTGGACCGGTCGGGTCAAGTTCTCCCAGGGCCAGCTCTTTCATTAGGTGTAATGGAGAGATCGAGTCCGTCTTCCCGGGTCACATATCTGCATTTCAACCAGGGCTTCGGAAACACTAGCCTCACCCCGGGGTTAATTGTTCTGGAGGGATGGTCCACCTCGTGGTCTGGGACTCTTTGAGGAGCATTGCTTCACCGCGCAATAGCGGTGGCCCAGGACTGCTCCGAAGCCCGTGCCTTGCTTTGGGATGGTGCTCGGTGTTCAATGAAGAACGTTTCCTCCCTACCTAAGCGAAAAGCTGCTCACGTTAGAGGCAGCATAGGTCAGGGAAAGAGGATGCGCTTCGAGGTCGGCCTTGATTTTCAGTGTCATTTCCTACCCTGGCTCCCTAGCCATTGGGCACCTCTGTGACCTGGAGGGTGGGGGTCCCGATCTCTCCGGACTGTTGTGAGGATTAAGTGAGGCAATGCGGTCAAACGAAGCACTTGGTACTAGGTAGATGTGCACTGAACAAGAGTCCCTGCGGGTCGCGCGTCCACTCTTCCGTTTTCATGAAAGGGGGTGGGGGGTAAGTGCTAATCTTTAAATGGTGAGCATTTGTGCTGTTGCCTTGAATTGAATAAGCTGAAACTTGGATCTTTCCAACTTTTTGTTACAAAACATTAGCCACTATTACCTCGTGGTTCAACTCTCCAGTTTCTTTGTACTTCCTTGAAGAAACCTCTAGGGAAAAGCTAGACCAAGGCCGTGTATAGGTGGGACGCGCTTTGGGCAGGATTACCTACATAAGAACTGCACTCTATCGTCTTCTAAGAGTAGTTTAATTGGCCTGCATTCCGCTGTGGTCCGTGTTTCACAACTATTGCAGAAAGCGAGGGATGCCTGTATGAAAGGAAATTATAGTCTGTTGTGGGGAAGGTAGGTGGTAAGCACCCAAACAATAAATGATCACCGAGGAACAGGTCAAGACTATTTTTGTGTTTGTGTTATTCATCAAATTGATGTATGCAGTCCTGATTCGTCCTTCCAGAAGTATCAATAAAAATATTAATACTGGCCCTAGGCCCACCAGATTACATGGACCTGGCTGCTGACCTACTTGCTGTTGAACCACTGATTTTTACACCTCTCTTTTGACTCCCTCAGCTAAAACTGTCCTAATCCCAAACGATTCTAGGTAGGTACCTGCAATCCCATATGATGAATGGAAGATGGTGAGGGGTAGGCCAGAGAGTTTAATCCCCACACCAAGTTATAGCCTTTCTCTGACTTCAAGGAATCTCCTCTCCAATGGCTAGATTTAGCCTGAATGCCCATAGCTCTGGAATCCCAATCATCTCTCCCAGGATCATACACCACTCCCAGTCCCTCACCTTCTCACGACCTTTGGCCTCCGTGTATGTGAATAGTTCTTCTCTGTCGTACATCATTTGACTGTTTGGATCTACCCACGATCTGAATGACTCAATCTTTTCTCTCTGATTCTCTTAGTATCTGAGCATGAGACAGACTTGGGGCCACAAAGAACCAACTTTACTGAAGCGGATGTGTTCCATGGCATTGATGACACCCTTGTCACGCGACACCCTGTAGGGCAGGATCTCATTCATCCTTAGATGGCCACACTAGCTGGTGATCATTATACAATAGATCCTCAAGATAAGATTGTGGAATGAATAAATGAATGTATCCAGGTTCTCAATTCTTCTTGCCTTCTCAGACTATAGTTCTTTCTAACTATTCTTCCTACTAAGGCTAGGGTTTGGCTCCATTTCATCCTTTTCTACTCCACGATTTCCCTCCTGCCACAAATGCACAGATTTCTGCACTTTAGGGTCCACAGAGCATTCTAGAGAGAGCCTTAGCCATAATTTGTTACAAATTTGTGTGTTTTAACTAAAGCCACAACCTATTATCTATCCAACAGTATCACTCTTGCTTCCTCCAATCCACAGCAACTATCTTTAAAATTGGGTCTCTTTTCCAACTCCCACCCACCCACCACGTTTTGAACAATGAACCTCTGGCTCTCCCCACTGTAGCAGTGAAGAGAGACCATCAAGGGTCATCAGCTCATTATTATAAATATGTCCTCCATCCCCTCTTTCCTCTTCCTCTTCTTTCTCAGCAGAGTAGGTATTATCCTTATTCTCACGTGCTAGTCCAGTCCAGTAGACTATTTTCTTCCATCTTTGGTCCCTCCCTTTTGGCTATCACCAACTTTCTCTCTCTTATCTCTCTCAACCACCTTCTATCTTCTGATAAACATACTCAGAGTTTGCTAGGAGACCTGATTTGACACCATTGCCCTTTTAAGATGCCTAAAAATGACGGTCTAGTATAATGCTCTTAGGGGTTCTTTAAAGAAAACTCATTCGCTCTTTCCCGTCTCCAGGCATTTCTTTTGTGCCTCATCACGGCTACAGTTACAACTGCCAAGTTTGTAAGTACACAAAGATGTGTGACCTCATGGCCTGCTAACTGAAAAAGCTTTTCTAAATATCTCCATCATCAGACGTCTTTTATCTGTTAGTAGAGTACCAGCTAGGTGCCGTTCAAGGAAAACTCCTCTGACGTGCAGCTTTGTCACAGGCAAATAAAGCATTTCTCGTCAGTTAATCAACATTGGAACACTCAACGGATAGACAGTGTAGTAGGGTGACATACAGAGAGGCGTGTAGAGTTTCAGGTAACAGCCTGTTGCAGACTGCTGCATCTTTGGATTCATCCAGAAAGTCCTCCCGGGCTTCCAAACTGGTGAGGGTTCTTGCCCAGGTGGCTTGGAAGCAATTAATTGTTGGAACGAAGGAAGCCAAGTGCTTGGTGACATTTGCTACAGCAACGTTACATAAAGTGAAAGCGTCAGCCTGGAAAGTCAGGGATGTAGGCTTCATTGTTTTCAGTTTTCTCCCTAAAGTGAGGATGACGAGAAGAACGTCTGCCTCAGAGTGTTGCTGGCGGGATTAAATGAATGATTTGTAAGGTGCTTAGCTTTGTGGCTAGCCCATTGTGCTCAATAGACGTTAGCCATGAGTCTAGCTGCGTTGCTTTTGGATCAAAATCGTATTTAACAGATTACCGTGAGATCAATGGACGTGGTAGTTGAAGGAACCGAGATCGTCCGATGTAGCATTTAGACATAATGAGTGGAGACGATCTACAGAGGAGGAAACTGTGCCACCAAAGCCTGCCCTAATTACAGCAGTGGAGCTGAGGAGGAGGGGAATGCTGTGGTCCATCATCTACGGGATTCCACGTCAGCTCATTACAGGTGACGCAGAGTCTGGGTCTTTCCAGGCAGGTGGGTATGCCGCCCTGCTCAGGAGATCTCTCCCTGAACATCATCCTTAGGAATGTATTTGAATAAAAGCCTCCCCACCCAGAGGTTTCTATCTTTGGCAAGGGTTCTGTTGAGCAATGGGCAAGTGGGAGTTTCCTGCCGGGATCATTTTGTGGGTGGGGTGGAAGTCAGGGCCCATGTATTTATTTTTAATCTAGCTCCGGTCTTGGGTTTTTTGACTTGAAGAACTGCTGGTAGAAGATGTATGTGTTGTGTATATTGGCATCATAATGAAACCAGAAAGGCAACCTCTGGGCTTCAAAAGTATTGGGCCTTGTCCCCTTTTGCCTAATTGTTGTGTCAAGTTTAGAAATCAATTTAAGGCCGTTCTGTCTTCCAACAGCATGGGTTTTGTAAGCCTGTTGGAGTTCTGGGTACAAAACAGAAGTGGCAGCTGGACCCGGTATGCCTGTTAATATCTATGTTGATAAAATTGTGCCTGGGATTATGTGAGTGTTAATCATCATGCCAGAGAATTCTCGAAACCAAGTACAATAAGGCTCTTAGACACGTTGCCTGCCATGTTAGTAGTTCTCAAAATATGGGATAGCGAGGGCTTTCCGGGGGCCTAAACACTGGTCCAAAATGCAACACGTTTAGTGATCATTTATTGAGCACCTAGTGTATATAATGTATTGTGTTAGATAACTGGGGGGACAAAGATGGATAACACACCATCTATGATCTTGAGGAACTCCTATCCAAAGAGACGTATAAACATGTGTGTACACACACACACACACACACACACACACACACACACACAATGTGGGCTTTTTCTCCAGGTTTTCTCTAACATAGGATTAAATCTCTACTAAACCTCCTTCTGTTCCCCTTTCAATCACCCTGTCAGACTCCTCTGGGCCTGGTTTTTGTTTAAGATGTCACTGCCCCATGACAATGCAGGCCCCAAATAGCTGTGAGTCCTGGTGCTCAGTCTTATCAGCCAAGTCCAAGGGAGTTCAATTAATCTCCAAAAGGTGGCTGACCCTGCAGGAATCCAAGAGCAAGAAACTGATGTCAGATAACAGGGCACACGTTGGAATATTTTGTGACTGACACTGTCTGATGCTCCTACGTGGAAATTTTGGTGGGCCCAACCTACAATGGCCTTTCCTGGTGGGCAGCCTTGAGCTGGGGCATTGACGTTTAATATGTGGCAGCTTCTAGACTAGAATATATTTAAGGAGCAAACTAACATTTTTGAAGGGTTTTTTTGTTGTTGTTTGTTTTTGTTTTTGTTTTAGAGGACAGTCAAGTTTAGTGGATGGGAGAAAATGTAGGCTTCTATTAGTCTTTGAAAATCAAGCTGTGATTCGAATTAAGAAGTTGTGTCATTTCTTCCTGAAAATTGATGCTGCTTAGGTTGCAGTGAAATCCTTTGGTAAAACTCTGGAAAGATAAGTTACCTGGTTGGATGCCAAGATAAACTTCAAGGACAATTCAAGACACCTGCAAAAACACGTATTTTCCCATGGACAACAAATAAGAAAAGGCATTTATTGAAAATGACATGACCTAAAATACATAAAAGTAAGTGGGGATGTCCTTGGCTTTGTGGATGGTGCTGGGCTAGACACGGCTCTATATATGGCATCATTTCCCTTACCGGTCAAAGCCTAGCCAACTTCTTGGATCTCAGTAGTGGTGTAAAGGAGTTTCATGTGTATTAAATTTTAAATTGCTCGTTGCTGATCCTGGGGTTGGAACCCTGCTCCACATTGTTTTAGGTGGGACAGTGAAATTAGCTGTATTGTTTACGGCATCTTCAAAGACCGCTGAGAACCAGAACTCATGGCTCAGGTGATCGGACTTGAAGGAATCCGTGTTCAGGGATCTCAGGATAGATACAGCAGTGCCCAACTCTCTGTTGCTTCTGGTGTTGACTTGGGGGACACAGCCAAGAGGGATGTGGCCAGACTTCACCCAAAGGATACAGGAGTGCTGATGCATAGGCACACATGTACCCCAATGTTTATAGCAATGCTTTCAACAATAGCCAAATTATGGAAAGAGCTCAAATATCCATCAACTGATGGATGGATAAAGATGTGGTTTATATATACAATGGAATACTACTTGGCAATGAGAAAGAATGAAGTCCGGCCATCATTTGCAACAGCATGGATGGAACTGTGCTAAGTGAAATAAGTCAGGCAGAGAAAGATGGATATCATATGTTTTCACTCATATGTGGGACTTGAGAAACTTAACAGAAGACCATGGGGGAGGGGAAGGGGAAAAAAGTATATATATATATATATATATATATATATATATATATATATATATGTGTGTGTGTGTGTGTGTATATATATACACACCATAAGAGACTTTTAAATACAGAGAAGAGGGGCACCTACATGGCTGAGTCGAGCGTCTGACTTTGGCTCAGGTCATGATCTTGCGGTTCTTGAGTTTGAGCCCCACATCGGGCTCTGTGCTGACAGCTCAGAGCCTGGAGCCTGCTTCGGATTCTGTGTCTCCCTCTCTCTCTGCCCTCCTCTGCTCATGCTCTGTCTCTGTCTCTCTCTCAAAAAATAAAATAAACATTAAAAAAATTTAAATACAGAGAAGAAACTGAGGGGGGAAGGGAGTGGGGGGTAGTAGGGGGGTGGGGAAAATGGGTGATGGGCATTGAGGAGGGCACTTGTTGGGATGGGCACTGGGTGTTACATGTAGGTGATGAATCATGGGAATCTACTCCCAAAGCCAAGAGCACATTGTATACACCGTATGTTAGCGAACCTGACAATAAATTTTACATTAAAAAAAAAAAAGGATGTGGCCAGAATGGCAAAGAAATGGCTCCTTGTTTCTTTTTCTTCTTCTTCTTTTTTTTTTTATTTTTATCTATTTTGAGAGAGAGAGATAGAGCACGAGTGAAGAGGGGCAGAGAGAGGGGAAGAGCATCCCAAGCAGGCTCTGCACTGCCAGCACAGAGCCCGATGTGGGGCTCAATCTCATGAACTGTGAGATCATGACCTGAGCTGAAACCAAGAGTCAGATGCTTAACCGACCGAGCCCCCCAGGCACCCCTCTTTTTTTTTTTGAGGGGGGGGGTGAGGGGCAAAGGGGAGGGAGAGAGAGAGAGAGAGAGAGAGAGAGAGAGAGAGAGGGAGAGAGAGAGAATCTCAAGCAGACTCCATGCTCAGGGCAGAGCCCAATAGGCTCAATCCCATGACCCTGGGATCATGACCTAAGCCGAAATCAAGAGTCGGACGCTCAACTGACTGAGCCACCTAGGTGCCCCTGGCTTCTGGTTTCTAATTCATGGGGGATTGAAGTCTCCATTCCTAGAGAAAGGGACAGTTCTCATCACTAGAAGGAAAAATAGTTTTCCATTAAAAAAACACAAAACAAAACTGAGTGAGGGTCGGGAGGCATATGGAGAATCTTAAATTTGTACTTTTCTCAATCATTAATTTCACATATAGTTTTCATTAAAATAATTTTGTCATGTTATGCTCTTTACACGGTAAAACTACCAGTGGACAGGGGCGCCTGGGTGGCTCAGTCGGTTTAGCGTCCGACTTCTGTTCAGGTCATGATCTCACGGTTTGTGAGTTCGAACCCCGCATCAGGCTCTGTGCTAACAGCTCAGAGCCTGGAGCCTGCTTCGGATTCTGTCTCCCTCTCTCTCTGCCCCTCCCATGCTCATGCTCTGTCTCTCTCTGTCTCAAAAATAAATAAACATTAAAAAAAAAAAACTACCAGTGGACAGCATTTTGGTGACTTTTGTGAGCAATCTATGTGGATGCAGTGAAAATTTTTGAATTAGGACCTAGTTTAGTTAGTTTAGTTAAAAGAATTCTGTTGGACTCATAGTCTAGGATAATAATTAAAAGAGATAAAAAAAATCTCTGGCAATATTGCATTTAAAACAGATGGCTTGGTCATGCCAAAACTATTGAAAGGCTACAGTGGAGACATGATAACAAATATTACAAACATAATGTTGTTGCAAGTCTCTCATTTCACCACAGACTGCGAATTTATGGGGTTCTTCTATTCCAAACTATTTTCCAATAAAAGTTCCATATGTTTACCTGACATGTGTACTGTACCACTTGCCTTAAACTTGAATATACTGTTTACGTCACAATCAACATCAAACCTAATGGCTTTTTTTTTTAATGTCTGTAGAGCAGAAGTTTTCATTTTTATTTTGTAACTGAATAATTCTGATTCTTCTCAAAATCAATGTAATTGATTCATCTTCAGGTGAGACAACTCTGAAGATCAAGTTATAGTTGTTGGTGCTTTAAATTTATTTTTTCTTCAGAATCTACCAGCTTGTTGCTGAAAGAGGGAAAAATATAATAAAATGTGGCTTTTTCTGTAATAGTTATTTATGTGGTAGAGAAGAATTTGAGTTAAGTTTTAAGTATTGGGGATGCCTTTAAAATCTGTTCACTAATTTAAATCCTATATTATGTGACCTATTGGCAAAAAATTCTGTACTGAGAAGCAAAAAAAAGTAATTTTTGTGACTATACATTTATTTCCTGTCGAAAGCAACAGAGCCCCTCCCCACCCCCCATTTTGGAAGTATGAGTAGGTAATGTATTTTGAATAAATAAGGGATGGATGGATAGATAAGTGGATGGATGGGCAGATAAATGGAGGGAGGAGGGAAGGATGGGACATGGACAAGGCATTTATCTGTCCAGAATTTTCTGAGACTCACCAGATTTTCAAATATTTTTCTCTCGGGGCGCCTGGGTGGCTCAGTCAGTGAAGCGTCCAACTTCGGCTCAGGTCATGATCTCATGAACCCACAGGTTCGTGGGTTTAAGCCCCATGTTGGGCTCTACACTGATAGGTCAGAGCCTGGAACCTGCTTCAGATTCTGTCTTCCTCTCACTCTGCCCCTCCCCCGCTCCTGCTCCTGTTCTGTCTCTCTCTGTGTCTCTCTCAAAAATAAACAAACATTAAAAAAGTATTTTCTCTCATTGTCAGATTCCGTTTCAGATGATGAATCTCAATTTTTGGTTCGGAAGATGTGTTACCATATACGTGGAGATATTTCTCTTACTAATTTAATATGCAAACTAGAAAAAAAAAGATTACCATGACATCCTGTCTTCGTGCTGGATTTATTGAGTGCTATGAGCTAGGTTCTGGTGGATAGTGGGGATGTGAAGGTAAATAATGTGGAGACCAGCCTCAAAAATAGTAGCAGTCTAGTAGCAAAAAGAGTCACGGAAACAGATAAATTTAAGGGGTGGACTGGAGAGATGGACAGGTGCCTGAGGGGAGCCCACCGGAGGGAGTGCCTGAGTCTGTGTGTCTTTAGTATGTCCGGGAATTCCGTACACACAGCAAAGCTTTTCCATCACAGAGCATGTCTCCTTGGAGCTCAGGGGCATGTCGGGACAGCACCCTGTGACTCGTGCGGTGTGGGTATGCAGCTGGTGGTTTTTAAGTGTGTTAGTCACACTAGGGAGCCGCCTGCGGTGATGTGCATCTCAAAGTTTGACTTTCCAGCCCTTGAAATTCCGCATAACAGCCGGGCTGAGAGTACCTGCTCTTTTGTGATCGTAGGAAGGGCGTTTCTTCTGTGAAGCAGCTCTGGAATTCAAAAACATTATGTATCCATTCACAATTAACTTCCGTGGCTAAGATGACAGAGTGTTCCTTGAGGGCCTGCTATAAATGAGACACATTTCTAGGGAGATGCCGCGTAGTTAGGCCCTAGAAAGTAGTTGTAGCCCTGGGATGATGATAATGCCTGAACATAATAAAAAAATAATAAAAATAGCTGACATCGCCACACCGCTCCCACAAGGTAGCAAGGGCCGCTGCAAGCACTTTCTGTATGAACCCAATTGACATGGGGGCTCTCGTGCCCCAGATTTAACTGATTTCTGTGGATTTGGGGATAAAGGGGATGAGAAATTTGTGTTTGGCTGTGCTGGGAAATACTGTCCTCTTGTAAAATCCCTGTTTAGTTCGCCGGATCACTTTAGCCACTGTTTGCTTAGTGCCAGTGCGGAAGGAGCTGCTACAGATGGCCAGATTATCAACAATTTTCGGAGGCAGAGAAGCAGCCAATGGTAATAAGGAGAACTTTTGATGCCGAGGAGCTACAAGTAGGTGAACCAATATGTCTTTTTTATTTATAACATCTCTCCTTTCATGAAAGTCAAACACATGCTTTACTTAAATCAAGTAGAATTCATTATATTTTTCCTACTCCCTGTTGCGCTCTTGTTTCTACATCAAAGTTCTAAGTGACTGGGGTGCCTCATAAGTAAATGTAAACAAGTATCATAAATTAAGAAACTAGGGGCAGAGGCACCCAAGAGAAAAATAAAAATCGCAACAGCCATGCCGTGATGTTTTCAACATCGGCTTCAGGTGAAGGAAGTAAGGCACAAAATTACCCACAAAGGCTCTTTTTTTCTGTTGTTGCTCTCATTAAAATGGAGGAGGAACCCACTAGAAGAGTTAGTAGTTGCTCCGTCCTAACGGAACATAATTCCACGGTTATGTGATGGACTTGAACTGCAGGCATTTTCTTCTGTGATTGGAGAATTGGCTAAGAGATTCCTAGTACGCCTTGTTATATGGAGAGTGCCATCAAAACTGTGGGTAATGTTTTCATTCTAGTTGAAACTGAGTTGTGTTGAATAGGAGGGAAGGGGCCGGGAATACTTGGAGCAGGGGTTTTGCGTCAGAATATCGCTTGGGTAAACACTTCCCAAATAAACATGCTAGAACATCACCTAGGCCTAGGGAATCAGAATCCTTGGGGTGTGGGCCCCAGGTCTGTACGTGTTGGAAAACTCTCTCAGGTGACTCTAATACACACAGCTGATTAAGAACCACGTGCCTAGAAGATCAGCCAAGTTCTGCAAAAGCATAAACGGCAGTTCCTTTGGTTCCTATTTTATTATATTCTTGCAATAAAATAATAAGATGTGTATGTTTTAAGTTTTGGTGACGCTTTTAAAATCTGTTCACTAATTTAAATCCTTCGAAACAAGCCTATTGTGAATAGAATAGGAGGTGGTTATCCCCCCCCCCTTTCTTTTCTGCCTAAGTGGAACTATATTAACTAGCACAACAGCGAGGGCATTTAATGGGCACTCCAGAGAGGGAAGCAATGTTTGCCATCATTTACCAGGAACACTGATTAGGCTGTGGTAGGCCTGGTAAGGCCACGAGAGACTGGGCCGGTTCGTTTACAGAGGAGCACGAGGTAGAGGACGGGTCTGGGGGAAGAGTCTTAAAACAAAATATTTCTCTAGAAGAATGTCCCTTGTTCATAGGGCCTTACTTTGTGCCAGGCCTCATTCAGAACTCTGCTGGCATCGGGCCGTTTCGTCGTTGTAACAACCATACAGGTGAGTTCTTCTGTGATGCTCACCTTCAAATGAGGAACTGGAGGCAAGGTGAGGTCAAGGTCACAAAGCTGGCAAGATTCCAGACGGTCTGACTGCATGTGGGAACGAACAGGGGATATTGTCTCTCAAAGTCATGTAGTTGGCTGCAGTTTGGTAGAAGGGATGATGAGTGCGAGTTTTATTCTGTTGTGGGTTGTTTTTTTTTTTTTTTTTTACTGATTGTTAGAAGCAGCCCCATGCATAGTGGCAGCCTGGGGCATATTTTGGAAGGGGGAGGACGTGGGTTTGTCCCCATTTGCTGAGACCATGCACACCTCCCCCAGCTGCTCTCCTCAGTCGCCTTCTCTCCTTTGTCTTCCCCCTTCCTCCTTGCCCCACCCCTCCTCCTTTCCCACTGCTCGGGCTATTAGTCTAGAGACTTCACCTGCAGAAATTCTTAGCCTTCTCCAGAACCCTCAGGTATGAAACAGGCAGAGTGCGAGAAGAAAGGCAAGCGTAGACCGGGCAAAGGAGGCACCGGTAAGAGTCCTGTGGAGGGGAGAAGCCGAAAGAGGCGGGGATGTATCCAAGGGAGTGGAGGGACGGCTGTCCCTGGTGCCTTTTCCTGCTGTCTGGACACGATTAGGCTCATGAGAAGCTGCAGGGGCAGCGGCGGCCAGGGAGGGAGAGGGAGGCCCAGTCCTTAGGCTGGGCCGGACCACCACCTGCTGGTAAGGCCCTCGTCCCAGGTACGTGTCGGTGACATTGCAAAATCATGTCATGCTACAGCGAAAGGGACTTTGGAAATATTTGAGTCAGGTAATTTTTAAAAATTTTAGCCACCGAAGCCCTATGAACGGCCTTCTACGGTGAACCCCCAAACGTAAAACTGACAAAGGCGGATGTGCTGTCGATGAAGCGGGCGCAGGCCAGTGTCCCTCCCCTCCGTGCTTGGTGACCGCCTGTGGTATCACCAGGACACCCTGAGGCTCCGAGAAACGCAACGTAAAAACCAGGAGTTTGGTCTCACGGCCCCATTTTACGGAGATGTAGGTGAGGTGCGGAAAGACCCCCAGACCTGCTGGAATGAAATGCCCCGCGCTCGTGACCCCCGTACCGCGTTCTCTGATGTACCTCGCTGCCTCTCCACCAGCGAGCAGAGTACATCTACAAACACGTGTCAGCACTCTTCACATGCCGCGCTCGACCCCGGGGGCTATAATGGAAGACAGAACGGTGGAAGCCTTCCAACAGTTGGTCGCTTCCCTGGGGAAAACTGAATTAACGATGTAAAAGTGGACGAGTCGAGGGGGGACCTACCTGACCCCCGAGGGAAGGAGTGGTGTCAGCCAGACCTATCCACCTCTGTTTCCTGTGGGCGCTCAGACGTTCCCAGGGCAGGAGCCTCCTGAACATGCCCTCCGTCCTTGACCTCTCACCTGTAGGCTCAAACCTGGCCCCCACGCTTCCCCCTGGAGGGAGTCCCGGCCGCTCCGTGTCCGTCCCGCCTGTGGGATCTCCAGACGCGTTTCCTGCCCGCTGCTTCTGAGACCGCGTCATGGAACTCGCTTTTCCTGAAACTGAAACTTGCGGAGTCGACTTTGTCCTTCAAGGCCGGTGACTGAGGGCTTTTACCTGCTGGTCCACTTCCCTGAACACGTTCGCTGGGTTTTCCATAATTGCCTGCTGTTGAATTTTTGTCTCCTTCTCGCTGTTTGGGGACAACTCTGCCACCCCGTTGCCTGCATGTCACCGATGGGTCTGCCTGGCTTCCTGGGTGCACTGTCTCCCGGCCACCCTGCCGGGCCGGTTCTGGTTCTGCCTCTTCCCTTCGGCTTTAAGCAGCCCGTGCCAACAGTGGCTGAAGAGGTCCCGTCTCTGCCTGCGGGTGGCTTCTCCTGGTCTTAGCTGCTATGAGACTAACTGAGTCTGGTCTGTCCTCACCTGCGTGCACATGTATCTTTTAGGCCTTTGTGTCACCGCGGGCCCGGAGAGTTGTTTTTGGCGACCTGGTTTGCAAAGAAGAGCAGGAGTGTCCTAGCAGCCTCACCTGGACATTCCTGGCCCTGAGTGCACCCTGGGAACACTGGCTCTGTGGGGTCCAGAGCAGCGGTCACTGCGGGAGAACGCTGCTCTGAGGCCTTACGTCTCCTTCCTCACCGAGAAGGATCACCTCTTCAAGACCCAGCACCTGGGCCGTCTCATCAGGGTGCGACCCACCGCTCTGACAGTTCAACACGTGTGGAGGAGTTAGAGAAGTCTGACTAGCTGTTTGCTGCTGACCTAACCTTTTCCGATTTTTCTAGGTCCTAGAATCCAGTCGCGGGCTCGTCTGATCACATGAAAATCCGGCCGAAGGTCAAGAGCCTCAAGGTAAGCAGCCTGCTGGGTGAATAACAGCCCCCAGGACAGCATTTTTGGAAAAGGCCCCGACAAATCTTGGGGGAGGAAAACGAAGCCGGTGTGCCAGAGAAGCAGTAAACCAGCTTTTAAATCCAGGGTTAGAAGTCTTTCTCCAGGTGAAACTGAAGTGCATCGCGGCACAGAGGAGCTCAAGCCCCCAGTGTTTGCAGTGGACCTAGGTCAACCGTAGGAGTCTGGGAATTTCCCAGGCGTGTGTCCAGTACGCCCCAAGCTGGGGATGGCTCATTTGCATAGCAAAGGGCTGACGGCTCTCCCCTGTCTGGGCTGCTTTGTATTATCCACTGGTGGCATTTGTATATCACTTGGGACTCTGGCTTCCTGGCCAGTGCTCGGGATGGAAATTGCCCTTCTAATCGCACTGGACCTTTGTCAATCTTGACTACTTCTTTAGTGACACTATGAGCTGGAGCCTCAGTGCCCAGGTCCATACAAAACCTCACCTACAGGCACTTACTTCTTGTACTTCTCCCAGCACTTCTTTTTTGTTGTTGTGGTTAATTTTTTTAATTTACATACAAGTTAACATGTAGTGCAATAATGATTTCAGGCGTAGATTCCTTAATGTCTCTTACCCATTTAGCCCATACCCCCGACCCCCTCCAGTAGCTCTCTGTTTTCCATAGTTAAGAGTCTCTTATGTTTTGTCCCCCTCCCTGTTTTTATTAGTTTTGCTTCCCTTCCCTTATGTTCATCTGTTTTGTCTCTTAAAGTCCTCATATGAGTGAAGTCGTGTGATATTTGTCTCTTTAATTTCACTTAGCATAATACCCTCCAGTTCCATCCACGTAGTTGCAAATGACAAGATGTCATTCTTTTTGATTGCCAAGTAATACTCCATTGTGTGTGTGTGTGTGTGTATATATATATATATATATATATATATATATATATATATATATATCACATCTTCTTTATCCATTAATCCATCGATGGACATTTGGACTCTTTCCATACTTTGGATATTGTTGATATTGCTGCTATAAACCTGGGGGTGCATGAGCCTTTTCAAAACAGCATACCCGTATCCCTTGGATAAATACCTAGTAGTACAATTGCTGGGTTGTAGGGTAGTTCTACTTTTAGTTTTTTGAGGAACCTCCATACTGTTTTCCAGAGTGGCTGCACCAGCTTGCATTCCCACCAGCAGTGCAAAAGAGATCCTCTCTCTCCACATCCTTGCCAACTGTTGTTGCCTGAGTTCTTCATGTTAGCCATTCTGACAGGTGTAAGGTGGTATCTCATTGTGGTTTTGATTTGTATTTCTCCGATGATGAGTGATGTGGGGCATTTTTTCACGTGTCGGTTGGCCATCTGGATGTCTTCTTTGGAGAAGTGTCTATTCATGTCTTTTGCCCATTTCTTCACCAGATTATTTGTTTTTTGGGTGTTGAGTTTGATAAGTTCTTTATAGATTTTGAAGACTAACCCTTTGTCTGATATGTTGTTTGCAAATGTCTTCTCTCGTTCTTTCAGTTGCCTTTTAGTTTTGCTGACTGACTGTTTCCTTTGCCATGCAGAAGCTTTTTATTTTGATGA
Organism: Felis catus; assembly: GCF_018350175.1. Classification (NCBI taxonomy): domain Eukaryota; kingdom Metazoa; phylum Chordata; class Mammalia; order Carnivora; family Felidae; genus Felis; species Felis catus. The sequence goes on along the minus strand of NC_058377.1, from coordinate 6,287,675 downwards.
GGTCCCGGTAGTTCATTTTTGCTTTTGTTTCCCTTGCCTCTGGAGATGTGTTGAGTAAGAAGTTGCTGCGGCCAAGATCAAAGAGGTTTTTTGATGGCTTCCTGTCTTACATTGAGGTCTTTCATCCATTTTGAGTTTATTTTTGTGTATGTTGTAAGAAAGTGGTCCAGGTTCATTCTTCTGCATGTCGCTGTCCAGTGTTCCCAGCACCACTTGCTGAAGAGACTGTCTTTATTCCATTGGATATTTTTTCCTGCTTTGTCAAAGAGTAGTTGGCCATATGTTGGTGGGTCCATTTCTGGGTTCTCTATTCTGTTCCATTGATCTTTGTGTCTGTTTTTGTGCCAGTACCATACTGTCTTGATGATTACAGCTTTGTAATACAGCTTGAAGTCTGGGATTGTGATGCCTCCTGCTTTGGTTTTCTTTTTCAAAATTGCTTTGGCTATTTGGAGTCTTTTCTGGTTCCATACACATTTTAGGATTGTTTGTTCTAGCTCTGTGAAGAATGCTCGTGTTGTTTTGGCAGGGATTGCATTAAATATGTAGATTGCTTTGGGTAGTATAGCCATTTTAACAATATTTGTTCTTCCTATCTAGGAGCATGGAATCGTTTTCCATTTTTTTGGTGTCTTCTTCAATTTCTTTCATAAGCTTTCTATAGTTTTCAGTGTATCGATTTTTCACCTCTCTGGTTAGATTTATTCCTAGGTATTTTATGGTTTTTTCTGCAACTGTTAGTGGGATCGATTCCTTGATTTCTCTTTCTGTCACTTCATTGTTGGTGAATAGGAATGCAACTGATTTCTATGCATTGATTTTATACCCTGCAACTTTGCTGAATTCATGAATCAGTTCTAGCAGTTTTTTGGTGGAATCTTTTGGGTTTTCCATATAGAGTATCATGTCATCTGCGAAGAGTGAAAGTTTGTCCTCCTCCTGGTCGATTTGGATGCCTTTTATTTCTTTGTGTTGTCTGATTGCAGAGGCTAAGACTTCCAATACTATGTTGAATAACAGTGGCGAGAGTGGTCCCAGCACTTCTTATTTGGCGTGGCACACCCTGATTCTAACCTGACACACCTGAGCATTGGGCCTTCCATGAAATCTACCTCTTCCATGGTCTGTGATCTCTTAGCATTCCATAGCTAATGGATGATGTCCTCAGTCTCCCCCACAGTGTATATGGGAGCAAGGAGGGGGTTCTCACTATTTTTTAATGGCCCCAGGGGCTAGATCATGGTTATCAAAGTCTGAAACTCAAATTCCTAAGGAATTTCTATATATCAGACTTCCTTGGAGGCTCTCTGGCCCCATTTGTGCAAGAAACAAGCCCAGGGTCTTCTGACTCTGGTTTTGCTTGCTTATCATCCTTGACCTGGGGACCATCTCTGCCAAGCACTTGTTCCTAACCTGACTGACCAGGAGATAGGACCTTGGAATCTGAAGTGAAGGAGCAGGGAGTTGGACCTAGCAGGAGCTCTGCTGAGGCCAAACTCTGTATCTGAGGCTCAGCACAAGGTCCTATTCCTTAAAAGAAGGATAGGTGACTGATTTGGTGCTTAATCCTGGGCTCTGGACCAGACAGACAACCTGGTAAAACCCTGCTTTAATCAAAAAGTGTGGCTAAGGGAGGGAGTATTCCTGAGCACATTTTCCCTCAGGAAATGGCAATGGTGGCTGAAATCTGAGTGTTTTTGTTTAGAACATCAAACAAAGCTTCTTGGCTCTTCTTCAGTTAGGCGTTTGACCCTATTTCTCTACCGTCCACATCCCTAGGAACTTAAAGCTCCAGCCATCACCTTCTGCCATCGACTTGATTAGACCTAATGCCCATTCTAGATCATGTTGTGACTGAGCCGTGCTTTATAAGATAGCGCAGCCAAGGATGCAAGGCATCGCGCTAGACATAATTCCTCACGGTAATACTGTCTCTCCTTGTGGTGATGAGGTCTGACCCAGCCTCAACAACAATCTCTTCAAGATCCTGGGAAAAAACATTCATTGGCCTTTGTTTATCTAAATGATACCTTGGCTTCGTTCCTTATTCCTGTATTTACTTTAACAGTTAATGAAAAGTAAGGGGACATTTGTGATCTGCACCATTTGATTTTAGCTGCTCTCACAGACCACTTCAGTAGGGCTGAAGAAACTGAAGGACCCCCAAACACAGGATGGCTGTGTGTTGCCAAAATACCACCTAACTCAGACCAGACTCCCCCCTTGGGGGTGCTCCCCACCACTACTTCAAGAACTCACGGACCCAGATGCCCAGCCTAGATCTTTGGCTCTGGCCAGTGTTGTCAACATTTTCTGTTCCCGGTCAGATTTGCTTTTCTGGGACACCTGGGTGGCTCAGTCAGTGAAGCATCTGACTCTTGACTCTGATCAGGACTCAGGTCCTGACCTCATGGTTTGTGAGATTGAGCCCCACGTTGGGCTCTGTGCTGACAGTATGGAGCCTGCTTGGGATTCTCTCTCACCTCTCTCTCTGCCTCTTGCCTGCTTGCACTTTCTCTGTCTCTCTTTCAAAAAATAAATAAACACTAAAAAAATAAAAAAAGGATTTGCTTTTCTGCTTTGTTCTAGGACCCAAATCCCTATTCATCATTTCTGCTTCTTACTGAAATGCTTTGGTATCTCTGTTACTTCTGCTTGATTTTTGTTGGTAGGAACCGGGCTGACTTCTGAGAGACCCTTTGCTACCCTGGCTTCGTGGCATCTGTTCAATATGCCCAACCCTTTCTGCTGGGACTCTGAATGGAGAAACCTGTGATCATTTCAGTGACAAGGCACCTCCTAAAGGCTTCTGTACCTGCCAGGAGCCTCTAGTGATTCCGGAGGTCTTGAGGCAGGGTCCTGATTTCAGAGTGTGGAGATTTGCTCAGGATTCCATTTATTTTTCCCCCCTACAAGTTCCCGCTTCTGCTGCTGCCATCTCCTGGTTGGAGGTACCTACTACATATGGCTCCGTGCTTCCTGTGTTTCTTTAGGTCCTGGATGCCCATTCATTAAACAATTCATTCCTAACTCCTTTTGTTTGGAATTGCTGAATTCCCAGCAGGGGCTTGTCTGACCGCTTCACCCCATGCAGTCTCCTCGGGTTAGATTAGAGCCAGTTAACACGAGGCCACTGCCACAATAACATTTACAGTGGTTGGACCGAGAGAGCGTTTAAAACTATGGATGAATTTGTAGTAGGAGGGATGACCCAAGAAATCGGTCGGAGACCCCTAAACCTCCAACAGTGATTTTGGCAGGCACAGAAAACATTTTTTAAAAATTTGAGATCATGGTCACCTGTATCACCACGTTAATAATTCAACTTCACTAAGTTTCTGGTTTCAAATGATTTTTCAAAGCTATCTGTTTCCATCACGGTGTGTTAAATTTCACGAAGAACTCCGTAATCAGTGCTAATTAATTATTAATTCCTCATCCTGAGACTGTCAACAGGCTTCCTAGAGATGTTGAAAAGTAAATTCTAGGTTTAGTTAACTTCCTATTAACCACATGGTCTCCGAGGCCATGATTTTCAACGGGAGAGAAACTGATAGTAGCCAATCTTTTGTTTCTGACACTGGAAGCTGGAGGAGCTGAATAAACAAGACAATTAATACTGCTTGTCTTTTAAAAAAAATTGAGAATAGAGGGACACCTAGGTGGCTCAGTGGGTCATGCATCTGACTTAAGCTCAGGTCATGATCTCACAGTGTGTGGGTTTGAGGCCCGTGTCGGGCTGTCTGCTGTCAGCAGAGAGCCTGCTTTGGATTTTCTGTCCTTGTCTCTTGGCCCTTCCCCTACTCACGCTGTCTCTCTCCCTCTCTCAAAAATAAACATTAAAAAAAAATTGGTAATAGAGCATCTAAACTTGCAATCAAGATTCTGGACTCACTCTCTTTATGGAAGGATAAAAGTTATACTCTGTAAATTATTCTTGCATGGGCTGCTTAAAAGATGCAACCATTTAGACGAGACATTTTTTCATGTTTGTCCTGTCTATATTTGTCTCAATAACACTTGGGTAGTTGTCAGAATATCAATGGGCATTTTCCTACAGTAGTGTCCTTGAACTTAATGCATACAAATGGAAAAGGAGGGACACTGTGTTGACTCGTGTCTCTGTCACTAACTGTGTGATCTTGGGAAAACTGCTTCGCCTCTCTGAGCCTTAGTTTCCACATTGGTAAAATTGAGAACATAAAACTTATGCCTAGGGTTGTTTTTGTTGTTAGGATTAAATGATAATGTATGTTAAGTGTTAGTACTTGCCAAAAAATAGTAGATAGATATGTTTTAACATATTAAAAACTGAGCTCTTTTATTCATGTGAGAACACAGACGTGAATGTAAATCAGTCTCTTAAAAATGTCCCCTATTGGCGCCTGGGTGGCGCAGTCGGTTAAGCGTCCGACTTCAGCCAGGTCACGATCTCGCGGTCCGTGAGTTCGAGCCCCGCGTCAGGCTCTGGGCTGATGGCTCGGAGCCTGGAGCCTGTTTCCGATTCTGTGTCTCCCTCTCTCTCTGCCCCTCCCCTGCTCATGCTCTGTCTCTCTCTGTCCCAAAAATAAATAAACATTGAAAAAATAAAATAAAAAAAAAAATGTCCCCTATTTAACCAGCTTACACTTTGTCTTTAAGGCTCAGTTCCTACATCTATAAAATGGGCTGTGGAGATGGCAATAATTAAAATTGTTCTGAGACAGACATTTGATGGGTTCTCTAATTTGATGATCTGAATGCTGTATCATCTGGTTTCTTGGTCCCTCATTGTACCTTATACATTGAAAACATTTCACCTAAAATAAATCCCAAATGTATTAGAACCCTGGCACTCTGTTACTCTGGGAACTTGGTAGAATTTTTCTTCAATGGTCGAGCGTTTGCAAAAGCAGCAGGATGGCTTGTGAAATGTGCGGATTGTTGGGCCCTAGCCCCCTGAGATTTTGAGATGCACCCTATACTCCTCCGGGGCTCAGAGAAGCTATTTAAACTTAGGTTTGCTTTCAGTTGACTCCTGTTGTCTCGTGGGGTCTGTAACTCTTCATTTTTAACAAGGACTCCAGTGATGCTGGTGGCGGCCAGTCTGAGGGCCACGCCTGGAGAAACATGCCCTTGTGCTGTGGTCTCTAATGTGCAGTTTGCACGGCTGAGAGTATCTGGAAGACGCTGGAAATTCTGCTAATCGTGTTACATAAAGCAAGTGAATCTCCACTCACGGTTCATCTACTGGTGGCTTCGTCAGGCCTGCGCGTCAGATCGTCACGTGTCCGGGACTTGGAGAGATGCTCTAAAAGAGGAGCAGTGTGGGAGTTCTCAGGCACAGGGGCTGCCGTGGCTGCCTTCCCTGCTTTGCCTTAAGCACGGTGTGATTTGGGTGCCTCGTAAGTGCTTACGTAATCCAAAAACTATTTTTGCAAAATGGACAAGTGGGCTAGAAAATTCTAAATTCCCTCCAGTGAGGGGGAATAAAGAGAAGTCCAGCCCCACCAATGAAAAATGGCAGAATTGATGCTTCTAGCCTGAGGTCGTCATTAGCCACAAAGTGAAACCCGAGACCATTTAACCACATGTAACAAGAAGCAATCGTCATGAGAATGTGAAATGTGGATTTATATCTAGCACAGTTAATGAGGAAGCTTACCGTCTCTGGGCAAGTATCTTTTTGTTTCAGTGTGTTTTTGAGAGATTAACGATAACAGGAAGCCATCGAGGTAGACATTTTTAAAGGATTGTTTTTTAAATTTTTAAGAGAATTTTTGTCTTGTAAAGGGACACGTTTTATTTAATTATGTTTTTCAATGTTTACTTATTTATTTTGAGAGACAAAGGGCAAGTGAGCAGGGGAGGGGCAGAGAGAGAGAGAGAGAGAGGGAGAGAGAGGATCCCAAGCAGGCTCCATGCTGTCAGCACAGAGCCTGATGCCAGGCTCAAACCCATGAACCGCAAACTTGGGATCACGACCTGAGCTGAGATCAAGAGTCAGATGCTTAACCCACTGAGCCACCCAGGTGCCCCTTGATCCTAACCTTTTTAAAGCCATAAATCCCAGTACTCTGGCCACCCCAAAGGTTTTCCTGTACCCAGAGTGGTCTGCTCTTTATTCTATTTATGAAAAGTATGTTGCAGGAAAAAAAAAAAAACTCTGGGAAGTAAGCAGGTCTTTAGCCTCAAGAACAAATCATTTTGTGTTTGTCTGTTGGCGGGGGGGGGGGGGGGGGGGGGCAATTAAAACATTGTTTTACAGCTAAAATGTTATGTTTTGTAACTGACCAAAAAAAATCCCAGAAACAATCCTCCAAGCAGTGTTTTACGTTCTGTATAACAAATTGCAGGCTGGCCCCTTTCCTTTTTTCTTTTCCTTTTTTTTTTTTTTTTTTTTTTTTGCCTCTAATTACTGCATGGGAATTTCACCATATGACAACCCGCAAACTTTTCATTGAATTTTTATCACCAGAGCATGAATAATGCATTCAGTCTTGAAATGTCACTGTGAACATCAAATGCTTTCCCATTATGCATTCTTGCTGGAGTTTCAAGAAGCCAGCGATCTGGGAAGCAGCAGAGACAAAAGTTTGGAAAGGAAATTTGATACAAACTTGTCATTTACCTAGGAGGGATAAAATAAGTCGCAGAAGAGTAAGTGGAAAGACTGAGAAATGAAAGTGTATTTTTAAAACCATAAGGAGGAAAGGGGCGCCTGGGTGGCGTGGTCGGTTAAGCGTCCGACTTCAGCCAGGTCACGATCTCGCAGTCCATGAGTTCGAGCCCCGCATCAGGCTCTGGGCTGATGGCTCAGAGCCTGGAGCCTGTTTCTGATTCTGTGTCTCCCTCTCTCTCTGCCCCTCCCCCGTTCATGCTCTGTCTCTCTCTGTCCCAAAAATAAATAAATGTTGAAAAAAAAATTAAAAAAAAAAAACCATAAGGAGGAAAAAAAAATAATAAAACTTGCCAGTGGGGACAAGCGGGGAAAAAGCCAGAAGGTAGCCAGGAACAAATGGTCTGGGGTGGGAGCAAGGGAAATGAGAAAACTCCTAAGCATAGGAATTGAGTTTGAAAGTGCCGTGAAATGGCATCACAATTTGGAACCATAGTAAAAATGTAAGAAGTCTCAGGGTCTGTTGGGAACATCTTCAAATATTTTCTGATTGAGGAGTCTTGAAGTAGAGATGTAATGCTATTAGAATCCTACCTTTGGGGGCGCCTGGGTGGCTCAGTGTGTTGAGCGTCCAACTTCGGCTCAGGTCATGATCTCACGGTTTGTGAGTTTGGGCCCCACATCGGGTTCTGTGCTGACAGCTCAGAGCCTGGAGCCTGCTTCGGATTCTGTCTCCTCCCCACTTGTGCTCTGTCTCCCTGTCTCTCAAAAACTAAAGTGTGAAAAATTATATAAAAAAAAGAATCCTACCTTTGAATGCTCTGTTAGTTTATCACAGCACTCACCCTTCTAGCAATGCTGTCCCTTAGGTTTTAAGATAAATCCAGCCAGGTCAACTGTTCAGTCCTTTTATGGAATATGCTGTCTCTTGTCTACCCAACAGTTGTCTTCCTGTTTATTTCTTGCTAACAGAAACCTACTTTTAGAGTTTATGCCATCAAGGTCTCTTGATCTCGGGGAGGATGGGGCTCATCCCAGCCCCATGGAATTAATGATGATTAGCCTAAAGCAGCCATGGAAATCCCACACTAGTGATCGGTCAGAGGGTAAACACATGTTTTTCTATTGCTGCTGTAACACATAGGCACACATCTATTACTTCACAGTTTTGTAGGCCCTAAGTTTGCGTTGGCTCACTTGGTTTCTCTGCTCTGAGTTTCATAAGCACAGAATCAAGGGGTCAGCTGGCTGGGCCCTGACTACAATGCTCTAGGAAGGATTTGCTTCCAAGCCTATACAGATTGTGGGCAGAATCCAGTTCCTTGTGGCTGGAAATGTGGAAATGTCCCCATTTCCTTGCTGGCTACCAGCTGGGGGCTGGTTCTAGCTTATAGAAGCCTCTCTCCAGACGCTGCACACAGACTCTTACTTCTTGGAGACAGCAACAATATATCAAATCCTTCACACTTGAAATCTTTTTGATTTCTTCCACTTGAACTGTCTTGCTCTGGCTGGAGTAGATGTTCTGTTGTTTAACGACTTGGGTGGTTATATTGGGCCCCTGGATACTCTTATTTTAAAGTTTGCAAACTTTATTATACCTGCATATTCACAGGTTCCAATGTTTAGAGTGTGGTTATCTTTGGGGGTCCATTATTCTTCCTACCGCAGTATGCAACTCATGTCTGCTCAAAGAAATAAGAGGGAGTCCATTGGGACTGAATGGACTCCATTTTCTGAATGAAAAAGACGTAGACTCTGCTCCTTTTTTCCAGCTAGAGACACTAGTATGATGACAAGATATCAGGAGCAGCAGCAGCCACCTTGTAACCAGGAGACATCAAGAATGAGGATAAAAAGTGAACATACAAAGGATGGTGGAGTGGGAGTGTAGAAAGCGCCTGGGTTCTTGATGACATTTTGGAACAGGAGAACCAAAACCAGTGATTGTTTTGGTCTGGATGGCTTGTCAGTTGAGGGAAAAAATACTTTTTAAGCAGTCTGCCTAGGTTTCTGTCCCTGGCAACTAAAAGCAATTCTGAGTGATATGTTGCTCCTAGCCTTAATTCCCAGAGCTCTACTGTGGGACAGACTTCTGCTTTTCCATGCTTAAAATGTAGTAGTGACTAGCCTGATAAAATTCATTTATACACTAATTCATTATAAATGTCTTCAGTGGTGGTGCCAATGTTAGCTTCACCTTGAGACCGGGGTCAGGATTACAGGGTCCAGGAGTCAGAAAACTATAACCCATGAGCCAAATCCTGCTGGCATAAGCCAGGGGAGTTAAGGAAGGTTTTTAGATTTTTTAAAGGGTTGTTTAAAAGCAAACAAACAAAAAGGACAAAAAAAGAATATGTGACCGGAAACCATGGGTGGCCACAAAGCTGAAAATATTTACTTTCTGGTTCTTTTACAGAAAAATGTTGCCACCCCTGCATCAGTCACTCAGAGGACAATAATAATCATGACGCTGAGATGAGGTTTACTAAGGAAAGAGTCATTAGGTCAGCATTTAAGGCCTTAGAGAAATGATCATAGATCACCATGTAAAGCTTTTGGCACAGGTAAGGATGAATTCTATCTTCAAATTAAGTTTATTTTCAGCTCAACATTGATTGGATTTCTATTATTACAAGACTATGGAAGACCCTGGAGTTACATAATGAATACAACAGGGTCTTAGTGCAGCTGAAAATCGCTCCAGGGAGTCCTCTTCTCTGGGAGACACGATCCATGCAGTATTCCAAGCAAGACATAAGGGCCAGTATAAAAAGGATCGCATGCAAAATTTAAAAAAATGCTTACTTATTTGAGAGAGAGAGAGTGAGCGTGAGCAGGGGAGGAGCAGAAGAGAGAGGGAGAGCGAGAATCCCAAGCAGGCTCCCTGCCGTTGGCACAGAGCCTAATGTGGGGCTCCATCCCATGAGCCATGAGATCATGACCTGACCATCCCATGACCTGATCATGACCGAAATCGAGTCGGACACCTGACTGACTGAGCCACCCAAGAGCTACTGCATGCATAATTTTATACGTATCCACCTCTTTCTAAGGATGTCAAGGTGTCATCCTTAGATGTCCATTGTCAAGGATGGACAGCAGGTAGTTAGAAATTTGTGTCTGTAACTTAAGGTCTGAAGGGTAGAAAAGGAACAAACAACCATCTAATGGCTACTTTATAGTAATTATTACATCAGTCCCAAAAGGTGAATGCCATCTTGTAGTTTCTACTTCAGGTCATTCCCCAATGCCTGTGTTGTTTTCATTAAACCAAACTCCCTCCTACAAGGAAGTCAGGGGTGAAGATAAAACATGAAGGAATGATTCACAAATCTTTCAAACTCTGGGGAAGTAGGGAAAGACTATAGAATAAGAGAAAAACATCAAATACACAACCTGAAGGATTGCTTGCATTTAATTGTGGAAAGATGAAGGCAAGCTAGCAAAAAACCCGAAAACTAGTGATCAGAATGTGTAAAGACCTAAGAAAGAGAAGTTTCATGGAGGCTAAGAAGCTCAAAAGTTTTAAAAGCTTCAGCATATTCCAGCTGGGTGGATAAGCACATGAAATAATTGAACTTGGCCAACAGGAGATATTTTATGTTGTTGTTCAATTTGGGAGCCACTAGCCACATGCAGCTGTTTAAATTTTTTAAATGTTTATTTTTAAGAGACAGAGCATGAGTGGGGGGAGGGGCAGAGAGAGAGGGGGACACAGAATCTGAAGCAGGCTCCAGGCTCTAGGCTCTGAGCTGCCAGCACAGTGCCCTATGCGGGGCTCGAACTCATGAGTCCTGAAACCATGACCTGAGCCGAAGTTGGACGCTCAATCGAATGAGCCACCCAGGCACCCCACAGCTGTTAAAATTGAATCAAAACTCAATAAATATTTTTATTTATTTATTTATTTATTTATTTCATTTATTTATTGAGCACTTGAGCAGGGGAGGGGCAGAGAAAGAGGGAGAGAGAAAATCCTAAGCAGCCTCTGCCCTGTCAGCACAGAGCCTGAAAGGGGGGGGGGGGGGTGGGGGGGGGCTGGAACCCATGAACTGTGAGATCATGACCTTGGCTGAAACCGAGAATTGGACGCTTAGCTGACTGAGTCACCCAGGTGCCCCTCGATAAAATTTTTTAAAACTAAAAATTCAGTTCTTCAGTTGTACTTACTAGCCACATTTGAAATGCTCAAAAGCCACATATGGCTAGTGGCTAACATATCGGGCGCCTACAACATTGCCATCATCACAAAGCCCTGTTGGAGTGTGTTTTTGAAAGCATCCAGTTGTGCAGAAGTAAGAACGCAATGGGGGAGACTGAAGAGGTTGTCCCTTATGCCCTCTTTGGTAGTGGCCATGGTGAGGGTGACTTGACCTCTCCAGCTTGCACCTGGCCTCTTCACTTTTGCAATTGGGACTTCCCCTCACACTCTTTCCTGGACTGTTGCAGTGGCTGCCTTTCTGCCTCCCGACTTCTGTTCTTTCCTGCTTCTAACCTCCTCTCCGTGAAAACCCTTCCTCCGCTCAGCAACACTCTCGTTGGGGCCATGTTTCCCGGGCCGGTCCAACCTCAGCTTTCGCTGCCGCTCCACTGTGCTGGGGTGCGGATGGGGGGCAGCACTTCAGCGCCGCGGGGAGTGATCTCCTCCTGGCTCCTGGCTCCACTTCCTTCCCTGCGCTCACGCGGTTCCTAATACAATGCGGGCGGGCTGAATGGTGATCGGTGCAGTCGTGTCACACGGAAAACACTAGAGCCGCAACAATGGCTAACCCTCATCCTCTCCTGTTAACACCTTTTTCTTTTCCGTGCGCCAAGCCTGGGTCCTGGTTAACTGTTTGCTACCGTGCCTTTTTTTTTTTTTTTTTTTTTTTACCAGTGCAACAGCCTGTTAAACAGTCTTCTTTAGTTCCTCGTTCCGCCTCCCAGCGGAAGCTCTGGTCCCAGACCCGCAGGACAGGATGGTTTCTGTGATCACAGAGCGTCTTCCCTGACTCGGGGCGGCCCCTCTTCCCTGCCCTGCACCCGCCTCGGCGTTTTTCCACACGTCTTCCTGTCGCTGTGTGGTACTCACCAACCCCGGGCACGTTCGTGCATATTCCCTGTCCTCTCTGTGGCCCACGCGATGTCACCTTCCAGACCCCAGGGTCCTCGCCCGTCCCTCTTAGAAGATTCGGGAGGAAAGGTGCTCAAAGCCCAAGGAGTAGGGGGGACAGGGGGACACAACCGGCTTGGCAGTGCCCACCTGGGGAGCTATGCAAAGTAAGGAGCACTCCCAACCCTCACTATTCCAGAGAATAAGACAACCACACCTTGATGGTACCACACAGCCATTTACAGGCGGCCGATCTAGGCCGGGGGAGTGGCCGAGGCCCTCGGGGCGGCGAAGGGGATTGTGGGAGCGCTCCTCGCCGCCCCGCAGACTCACGGGAAATGTAGTGCAGTTTCCTCCAACATGGCTGCGCCCAGGTGAGGGGATGCGCCTGTAGCCGCCGCCGCTTTCGGGGACAAACCGGTGAGGCTGGCGAAGGAGAGGGCGCCGGCGCGGTGAGAGCCCAACCTGGGCCGTGGCGGAGATGTGAGGCACTTGTCAGAGGCGGGAGGGGTGGCTGCAACCCCGCGTTCTCCTGTCGGCCTCTTCCGGTCTCCTCTGACCGCCTCACCCCGTGGGCCTCGGCACGGAGGGAGGGGAGGGGTGGCCGGAGCGGGCCCCTGGGACGGTCCGTGGGCTGCGGGGTGTCTGTGCGTCGTCTGGTCGTGCCGCCGTGTGAGGTGCACGTGTGTGTGCGCGCGGTGCGGATGCTCACGTGACTTCGGTGTCGCTCTTGGGTTTGCTGTGGGGTTGGGGACTGGCGGTCGGCCTGGGGAGTGTTCGTCTGGCGCGATTAGGGCTTGTCCGACCTGTGCATTGAAAGAAGGGCGTTGCTCGTGGGGCTGGGCGGCTCACACAGCTCGCTCTTCCTGTGCTCCAGTTTGAGCAACCCCGGAGGCCTTTTGGCCGTTGGTGGTGCCAGGCTCTGATTTTAGTTGATTTCGTTTAACAGGCGTTTACCGATTCCCGCTGTCTGCCGGGCACTTTCTCCGTGACCTCAAGTAGACAGCATTTTTCTGGGCGAGCCCATCACGCAGACGGGTAGTTGTGATACAATCTGAAAAGTGCACAGATAGAGATACACTACGCATTAGTGAAACATTGAAGAGGGCCGCCAGACTCAGAATTCTGAGTGGCTTGGGAGGGTAGAAGGCAAGGTTAGGTAAATTTAGTGAGTATAGGCTTACTCAGTAAACGTTTATTGGGTGGTTACTTGTTGCCAGATCCTGTTTTTTGTTGTTGTTGTTTTTCCTACTTTTTTTTTTTTTAAAGTTTATTTTGAGACACAGAGAGAGGGACGAGTGGAGGAGGGACAGAGAGAGAGAGAGAAAGAGGGAGGGAGAGAAAGAATCCCAAGCAGGTTCCTCGCTGTCAGCACAGAGCGCCATGTGGGGCCGGGTCTCATGAACAGCGAGATCATGACCTGAGCCAAAATCAAGAGTGGGACGCTGAACTGACTGAGCCAGCCAGGTGTCCCTAGATCCTAGGGACGAAATACAGACAAAATACAGACTTTTCTTATTTTATTTATTTTATTTTCTGTTAAGTTAGAGGAAGAAGAGAGGAAAATAATGAGTAGTTGTTCTTCAAAGTAAGAAAATACAGAGTAGGTGTTCTTCAAAGAATTGAAACAGTGAAATGACAAGTGACAAGTGAAATGACAACCATTTACAATTTCAGGGGCACCTGGGTGGCTCAGTCATTTAAGCATCTGACTCTTGGTTTCGTCTCAGGTCGTGATCTTGTGAGTTGGAGCCCCTCATCAGGCTGGCTGCTTGAGATCTCTGTCTCTCTCTGCCCCTCCACCACTCACAGTTTCTCTCTCAAAAATAAACATTATAAAAATTTAATTTTCAGGGCACCTGGGTGGCTCAGTGAAGCCTCCTACTCTTGATTTTGGCTCAGGTCAGGATCTCACAGTGGTGAGACTGAGCCCTGAGTTGGACTCTGTGCTGGGCATGCAACGTACTTAAGGTTCTCTTTTTTTCCCTCTATTCCTCCTGTCTCCCCTCACCCTTACCCATTCACTCTTTCAAAAAAAGGTTTTTAATTTTATTTTTTATTAAAAAAATTTTTTTTAATGTTTATTTATTTTTGAGAGAGAGACAGAGTGCAAGCAGGGGAGGGGCAGAAAGAGAGGGAAACACAGAACCTGAAGCAGGCTCCAGGCTCTGAGCTGTCAGCTCAGACACAGGGCTTGAACTGACGAGTTGTGAGATCATGACCTGAGCCAAAGTCCCACACTTAACCGACTGAGCCACCTGGGTGTCCCTTTAATTTTCTTTTTAAATAGGAATGCAATTTGAAAAGCTGCTAAATTCAAAAGTTATGAAAGAAGAAAGCTCCCTCTCATTCCTGTACCCATCTACCCATTTCCCCTTCCTGGAGGCAACCCTTATCACTAATCTTGTATGTTCTGGAGATTTGTGTGTGCAGCCTATATACCTGTGCTGTAGTTTATAAACAGGGCTCATTTGATAGGAATTTGCCTACAAGCACAGAAGCATTTTTCTTTCTTTCCTTCTCCCTCCCTCTCTCCCTTTCTTTCTTTCTTTCTTTCTTTCTTTCTTTCTTTCTTTCTTTCTTTCTTTCTTTCTTTCTTTCTTTCTTTCTTTCTTTCCTTAATGTTTTTATTTTTGAGAGAGAGCCAGAGCGCCAGCCAGAGATGGACAGAGAGAGACACACACACACACACAGACACAGAATCTGAAGCAGGCTCCAGGCTCTGAACTGTAAGCACAGAGCCCGACATAGGGCTTGAACTCACAAAGCATGAGATCATGACCTGATTCAAAGTCCGAAGCTTAACTGACTGAGCCACCCACATGCCACCAGGAGCATTTTTCTATACTTCTTTGGTTAATTATAGGCACCCCGTTGTTCAAGGAGGATGACACATACTGCTGTTACCACTTAGGGGGATATCCAATAGGATATGTCGGGGTTCAGCTTACTAGCAGAGTCTGTGTGATCTCCAGACTCTTGTGTCCTACAGAGAATGTGCTTTAGACTTTGATTAGACTGGACTCACCATGGCTAGTAGGCTGTCTGGTAAATCGTGATCTCACTCCCGTCACACTCCCACAACATGGCAAGCAGCATCCAAACCTTTGTGCAGTGGTAGAAATTTCTTGGTGAGGGAAGTGGGTTTTCTAGAAAGAGGGCACCTCCAGACCTCAGCAGCTGCTAGCAGTCTGCTCCTGCTTGAGGTGACTCAGACCTGCTGGGCCAGCGCATTGCCACGTCCCTCTAACGGGAAGAAACGAGCCTCCGTGGCTACCTGGATTTGTCTTTCTTCACGTGTAATAATGTTGTTTGAGGGAGGAAGGGAAAGAGGATGACAGAGTGTGGTCATGAGGCTCCATCTGCTGGCACTGGGCTCTTAGTGTCATACTTTTACGAACATGTATCCAGCATCTTTTCTTTCTCATTTCTTCCACTTTGCAGTCTTTGCTCATGTGGCATGTTAAGAAAAAAAAAAAATCTTAATGCGTTCATCCCTTGTTTTCCATTTCACACTGCAAAAATGCCGTTCCAAAGATCATGATCTTGGGATAGAATGGCAATGAGATAGTTCTTTGAGGGCCCTCGGCTTTCCTTTGTCTTCTTAAACCATTCTGATCTGGCTCTTCTGGAAGTCACCAAATAATTATTAATAGGCATATTTAATCCTTTAAAGAAATTTGTGACATAGTGTCAGAGATTAACACAGCCAGACACTAGTTAAAGTGGTGAAAACAGGTTTTAATTAGTAACTACTGACAGTAGGAGAAAGAGCTCAGCTCCGTTCCAGTTTGTGAGAAATGATTCGGATGTTTTAAAGGGAGACTAGGAAGGGAGAGCAGAGCAGGGACTCCGTAGGGCCAGAGAAGAATTACAAAGGATTGGTCCGTGCAAATGCAATACCAGCCAGCCGTGTTTGCCGCTAGCAGTTATCGAAGTTAGGATTCTGTCCTACCATGGAGACTGGGACAGAGGCCCCATCCTTCCCGATGACTACATTCCAAAGGAATGGCCCTTAGGTCCTTGAGAGCAACACTTCTGAGCAGCAAGAGATACATAGTCACAACTGTAATTCCCTTTCAATAAATACTTTCAGAAGGGGAGGTAGGGGTCTGTTGACAGGTGTTGCTGGGACAAATGGCACACTTTCCTGGCAGCATTTTTAGTTTTCTCAGGCAGGCTTTTAATGGGGGTGCTGGGGACATCCTGGCTTTATGCTGCTGGAAGCCATAGAAGAGTTTGGTCAGATTTTTTAGTGCAGGGTTTAGGTGGAGTTACGTGCCAGGAACAGGCACTGTTACCCCATTTTACCGGTGGGGAGCCTAAGCACAGAAATGAGTAACTCACCCGGGATCATATTGCTAAGATTTGAGTGGACAACCGGGACCCCTGAACACTGTGTTACACTGTCGCTTAGCAGTGACAGAGGCTCCGGGGAGGCCATATAATCCTGGTCCTCAGAGAGCGCGTAGTCCAGTGGAAGGGACCAGATGCTGGAAACAGATCATTGTAATTTGTGCAGTTTTAAAAATACCCATTCAGCTGTCCTCTGCCTGTCTGTTGAGGACACCAAAAGCTTTCTCTCTCACCTGGTTTCTTCTCCTTTTAGCCACTTCACACTGTCGCCCGCCAGCCAGGCACCGCAACTCCGTACCTCGCCACGACCTCACACACGTTCTGTCCTAAATCCTACCCACTACCGTCTCGTCCTGACCTTCTTCTGACGTTTGGAGTCAGCCCGGTGTCCGAGTGCCATCACTAGCCTGAGACTCTGCCGTGTTAGTGAGTGATCTGTGTTTCCTCTTTCCCTCACGTCTGGGGAGTCACCAGGCCCTCCTGATCGTACTAGAACTTTCCCCGTGTCCTCCCCTGTCCCTGTTTCCTTTCTTCTTTCTTCCCTCCTTTCCTTTCTTCTTCTTCTTTCCTTTCTTCTTCCTCCACCCCGATCCTCCTGTCAGTTTCCACCTGGTGGGCTGGATTATCGAAGGTCCTCTTGCCTCCCCCTCCCCTAGTGCGCTGTGCAGCCCGCCTGTTGTCGCGGCCTTCCCTCTCACGCGCACTCCGTGTGCCAGGTAAGCTCCTTCCTGGCTGTTGTTTCAGCTGACTCAGCATTTTCTCTCTAGACGTAAAGATGGCTAATTAGAGTTTGGGCTGTTTATGAGCTGTTTTGGAGTATGATTTTATTGAACTTCCTACATTTATGTTGTTTGCTAACTTTGGAGGCTTTCAAGTGGGTGACGAGTGGGATCAGCGGATCAGCCAGCATTCCCTGCTCTAAAATTTTGCCCACCTCTCACTGCCTTTGCCAGACGCATCCAATTCTGTGTTGAGCTTCTGTTGTCTCGCTCGATACCCTCCTTCCGAATGGCCCTGTGTTCCTCCTGTCCTTCAGCGCTCAGCTCAAGTCGGCTTCTGATTTGAAGTTCCCCCAGATTTTTCCAGTTAACATCAACCTTATTTTTCTTGTAATTCACGGCACATCTGAAGACTGTACGGCTAACAATTGTAGAAAGATGTGTCATTCTTCCATTGCTTAGCGTCTGTGTGTTTTCCTCAGCTACGTGTAAGCTGCCTGTTACAGTTGTGGGCTGCACGCGCTGAGACCGTCTGTAGGCACGTGTGTATTTGCCCATCATCATCCGTTTATCCCTTCCACACATTTTCCTTGAGCACCTGCTCTCTTGGGGTTTACCTCCTGAGGGGGGAATTAAGCCAACAAAGGAATCATCACAACTTATGTTAAATTCTGTGACTGAAATAAGTAGGCTACTGTAATAAAGCATGACGTAGGGTCCTGATTTGGATTGTGTGAAGGCCTTTTTGGCAAAGTGCTCGGTAACGACTTGCTGACTGGCATATTTTAGTAGAAGGCAAACAGAGTTCTAGGGGTTCTTATGTCTGTATTTAAAAACTATAGAATTATATAACATGTACTGCTTAAAAATAAAATATACCTGAAACTCCATGTAACTTAAGAAAGACCTTGATGCTTTGTATGTGCCTTTTATATCACCTTCCTCTCCTCCCCCGCAGGAATAACTTTTCTCCTGCATTTTCTCTTTATTATTTCTTTGTTTTTCCTTGCATTTTGCTATGTATGTATTTCTAAACAATATATGGCTTATTTTGGGTTTTGAAGGTATGTCAGTAGAATCGTACTATATATTCTGTGAATTTTTTTGTTTCGTTTGTTTCTTTTTTTTTTCTTCTCTCCTAACATTATGTTTGTGAAATTTGTCTGTGGCGCATTTTACCTAGGCCTTCATAAGTAAGGGGGTATATACCTGTGGGTGATAGAGTGCATTTAATAGAGCTAAAGCATTGGAAAGTTTTGTAGAACCTCCAGAGATACTCTTAGATGTCCTTGCTTCTTTGTTACCTTCTTAAATATGTCTTTGTTGTCCAGGCATCTGTTTGTTTTCACTTCTCTTGGTTGGTGAAAAGTAAAGTAAACATTTTTAAAAATTGTCACATAGAAGTATCTATAAACTATAGAATATACCAATAGCATCATTAGAATTCCCTTTGGGATTCTTAAGGTTGACATTTTGTATCTTTTTTTTTTTTTTTAGTACTGCCATGGACAGCAACCATCAAAGTAATTACAAACTGAATAAAACTGAGAAGAAGTTCTTAAGGAAACAGATTAAAGCCAGGCATACTTTGCTGAGACATGAAGGCATTGAGACAGTATCGTATGCCACCCAGGTGACCTAAAACTATTATTTGAATGTAAACGTATTGCCATGTTATTGTTACAGTAATATTCGTTAGTAATTGCTCAGAGAAGGTGGCTATGATTGTTCAGTCATGTGATACATCTCTACCAAATGTGCATACGGTAGTACCTGCTAACCCTGGATTTGGGGACATACTTTGAATTTCCATTGATTGTGTTGGTTGAATTATGGATGCATATTAATAACATACTGTATATATATATATATATATATATATATATACATACTGTATGTATATATACACTGTATAACTGTTTATTGTTTACAGAGTGTCATTACATTCATTATTATATTTAATTCCTTAAGAATTCTTACATGATAGTTGAGAAAACTAAGGTTCTGAGAGGTTGTGATGTATCCTTTGATATAGTGTGGCTGAAGAGGAAACTAGAGCTAGGTCTTTTGTAACCTAATTCAGTCTTCTCCCCTCTATGCCTGACTTCATTTTTGTTATAAAGTATTTTGATCATATGCTATAAAACATTTTTAACTTATTAGACCTTATTTACAAAGCCTTTCCTTTTTCCGATGACCGTAATTCAGTCATATCCATATCCATATATATATGGGACTATGAGACGTCTCGGACTGTGGGTTAAGAAGAACTTACTTTAACTCTTAGCTTCTCCTCTTACTTGGACACGGGCAGTGCCTCTGATCTCAGCTCTCTTCATTTGTAAAGACCTGTTCCTGCATCCTTTTTATTCTGTTGGATTGTTAGATGCTAAAGGGAACATGTATGTGATGGTACTTACTAGTCATTAAAATTCCATGTGAATATCAAGTATCTTTTCTGGTTGTAAACAGTAGGAAGGAAGCTCGGCCATCATGTAACTGAAAGCAGGAGAGAGACATGTCTTTGAGAAGATGAAGCTGGGATTAAAACTTGGGTTTCTTGACTCTCAGACCAGTTCTCCTCCCTTACGCCATGATCACGCTGTGTCCTGTGACGAGTTAAGGTTGCCAAACGAGTGCTCTGTTGAGGGGGATTTAAATTGGCGAGGAAAAGGCCCATACTTAGATTTCATTAAGCACCATATCAATGACTTCAGAGAATTAAACTAAAATCCTGTAAAGAGGATAAAATACATAACATTACAAGTGGTTTGCCTGCACACACTTTACTCTTTGTGCCAAGAGCCACCGAGGCTGTGGGACGCTCAGAAGATGAAGCTGGCTTGGTCTCGTCTCATTGCCTCCCCAGTGCAGCTTGCTTTCTTTTCCTTCCGGGGTCGTGAAGCGAAGTGGTAAGGAAAGAAATGGGTTAAGTTTCTTTCCTGCCTTGGAGGCTTGTTTCTAGTAGATCCGTTTTCTTAGGATTTCTAGAAGCTTTAATCCCACATTTATGGCTTCCAAAATGTGTTCTTATTTGGGCTTGCTTATTTTTTCTCCACAGTATTTTTTATTTTTATTTTTTAATATTTATTTATTTTTGGAAGATAGAGAGACAGAGTGCAAGCAGGGGAGGGGCAGAGAGAGAGGGAGACACAGAATCTGAAGCAGGCTCCAGGCTCCGAGCTGTCAGCACAGGGCCCAACGCAGGGCTCGAACTCACGGACTGCGAGATCATGACCTGAGCCAAAGTTGGTTGCTTAACCGACTGAGCCACCCAGGCGCCCCAGAAGAATGTTTTTTAAGGGGTGCTGTGATTATAAGAGGTGCTGGGCCATAAGCATCAGAATAAAAACAGGAAGCTTCTCCCCCCCACCCCTCACTCCCACCCCTGAAACAAATCCCTGAAGTAAAGTTTAACGCAGGACTGCAAATAACAGGCAGGAATCATGAAGCTTACTAAGGAAAAAGTTTTAATTGTAAAATGGCTGAGTTACTCAGACACAGAGGAAAATTTTCCTGTTTATGTTCAGCAGAAGCTGTGGTTGATTTTTCCTTGAGTCAGTACCTTTACTTCAGTTTTTAGTAGCCATTGTAGCATGGTTATGTCAAAAGTGTGGATTCTGGAAAATGACAGAAGTATAGGTTGGAAACACAACTCCCCCCAATCACTATCTTAACCTACTTTTCATCTCTTCAATTTCTTCCTTTGTGAAGCGGGGTTAACATTAACCACCTTGTAGGCTTGTTGTGAAGCTTATGTTAACGAGGATTAAGTGGGTAAAAGCATCCATGGTGTAAGGTCTGGCAAAAAGTATTATGTAACTTCTTGTTCCTTCTCTACCTCCTTTCTCTTTCATTGCGTTAAACTTACAAACAGTAATAAATGTTATTTTAATTTGTGTGGCCATTAAAAAAGGAATATTTTGCTGAAAGGGCTATTTAAAAATCATCTATTATTTACACATAGGTGTACTTTTTAATCCTCAGTGTTTAATAAATTGTTTTACATACTGTGTATGAAATTAGAAAACCAAATAACCGCCATAAGGAGACCTTTTTTTCCATCTTAATTACACCTTTGTAGAAATCTAATTTAAAAATAGCCTTATTTTTATTTGAAAATAAAATTTCAAATCTTATTTGAAAATAAATGGGTTGATACTAATTGCTCCTGTTTTTTTGTTTTTGTTTTTGTTTGTGTGTGTGTGTGTGTGTGTGTGTGTGTGTGTTTCAAAGAGCCTGGTTGTGGCCAATGGTGGATTGGGTAATGGTGTGAGTAGGAACCAGCTGCTCCCAGTGTTAGAGACGTGTGGACCAGTAGATGCTCTCTTAATGCCTCCTAACAAGCCCTACTCATTCGTGAGCTACAAAACTGCAGAAGAATCCAAGAAAGCCTACGTCACCCTCAACGGAAAAGAAATAGTGGATGATTTAGGACAAAAGATCATTCTGTACTTCAATTTTGTGGAAAAAGGTATTAGCATATGGGCATCTTTTAAAACATAGTTGTTGCTTTTGGGTGAGTTTTCTTTTCATACCTAAGTGAGGAGGTGTGGTTTTTGTGAAACCGAACAGGACATCAGTTAAGTGCCCCCTCTCTCTTTTCAAACCCTCTTTACGCACCTAGTTTGTTCCAGGCATGGGGTAAGTAGCTGAAGGGACGTGAATTAGACATAGCCTCCCTTTAAGGAGCTGGGCCTACCAGCCCAACAGTGTGTGTATTATGTATGTCACGTAGTTTGGAATCCTGCTGTGTTTTTCAAAATTTAATGGTGAGGATTCAGATTACCAGTTTTGCAATCTACCCAGAAGCTTTCAGTTTAGCACTTTAGAGTTAATTGTGATCCAGATGACTGTGTGTCAGACTTCCATTTATGGAGGCTACCCGTTAGCCGCCAGACCCCTACAGCTTTATAGTGGCAGCGTCCAGTAGAACTCGCTGTGATGATGCAGATGTTCAGACGTTCATAGTGGCACTGTCCAACATGATTGTGGGATTGAGGAACTGATTTTTTAATTTAATTTTCTTTAAGGTAACTAATTTAAATAAAAGCTTTATAGGCTGATTTACAAAACTGCTAGGGAGATTATTGTCTCTTCACCCTTGTCCCATGGAAATGAGATGAACTTTGACTTAGACATCTGATCTCCTATTAAATTCACTTGCCACCTCTTTTTTTTTTTTAAGTTTATTTATTTATTTTGAGAGAGGGAGAGAGTACAAGCAGGGGAGGGGCAGAGAGAGACGGAGAGAGAGAGAATCCCAAGTAGGCTTCACACTGCAGCGAGGAGCCCGACATGGGACTCGATCTCACGAACCATGGGATCATGACCTGAGCTGAAACCAAGAATTGGACACTTACGTTATTGAGCCACCCACGTGCCCCTAACTTGTCACCTCTTCAGACAATGTCATGTTTTGTTCAGGTATCCTGGGGACTGGTAGGTGAGCATAATCTGACCAAATTTATGTGTTGGTAAAGTAAGACTCAAAGGAAACTTTTTAAAACTTTTTAAAGATCTATTTTAGGTGTTATAATTTTCAGTATCTGTATGTGTTTAATTTAAAATCTGGCTTAAGCTTTGCAGATTGAAAAAAAAACATATTATATCTAGTATGTGTTTATGATTGGCTTTTGAAAACTGAATGGTTTGGGAGTAAGTTTTAATTAGAAAATACTGTCTTTGGGTTTTCTCCTAGTCAGTATGTTGAACACCCTGTAAGAAATTGCCCAAAGTGAGTTCTAGAGTGTTCTTTATTTGAAATCCCGTGTTAGATACAGATATACTTTCAAGACTGTTGTTATCATGTTTATAACCTTGGAAAAAATTCTTTTTAAAACTTTTTTTTTAAGTTTATTTATTTTGAGAGAGAGTAAGAGCAGGAGAGGGGCAAAGGGGGAGAGGAGAGAGAGAATGCCAAGCAGGCTACATGCTGTCAGCTGAGAGCCTGATGTGGGGCTTGAACTCGGGAACTGTGAGATCATGACCTGAACCCAAATGAAGAGTTGGGCACTTAACCGAATGAGCCACCCAGGTGCCCCCACCTTGGAGATAATTCTTGGTAGAAATGAATAGACAATAGAGTTGTGTCACAGATGTTCTGATAATCACCACCAGAGAGCCACTGAGTAACAAATACAAGGGGTATTTTTAATCTTTTTTTAAATGTATTTTTAGAAAACTAAGTATGGGGGCGCCTGGGTGGCTCAGTCGGTTAAGCGGCCGACTTCGGCTCAGGTCATGATCTCGCGGTTCTTGAGTTCGAGCCCCGCGTCAGGCTCTGTGCTGAACGCTCAGAGCCTGGAGCCTGTTTCAGATTCTGTGTCTCCCTCTCTCTCTGACCCTCCCCCATTCATGCTTTCTCTCTCTCTGTCTCAAAAATAAATAAACGTTAAAAAAAAAAAAAATCAAACCTTTAAAAAAAAAAAAAAGAAAACTAAGTATGAATTTCTTATACTATAAATTGCCTATCTGTAAGGAATTTTCCCCAAGTGTTTCTTACATAATTTAAACAAATAATATAATGCCTGACATACAGTAAACACTTTGGTAAATATTTATCAGGTTATTCACTATTTGTATTTCTGAAATAGTAATAAAATCTAGTAGACATTTATATTATTATTGTTGTGAATTTTTATATTACATGATTCAAAGATGAAAACTCTTCAGCAGAAAAGCTTTAGAAATCACGTCTAACATGAACAATGAGATCCCTAATGATAAATGTGAATTGCACTGTTCCCTTTAATCATAAATTCTTTTTTTTTCTTTTACGGTTGCATCTATCTTAAACTTTAAGGACACAAGGACTTAAATTATTTTAATATATACCAAATAATTCCTTAATGCATCAATTCTACAATGATATTTTTATTTCTTTAGAATAAGTTTTTTGTTGTTTTACCTTTTTCTGTTACTTGACCATAGTTAGTATCAAGAACCTAAGGGCCAAAATGAGCATTTAAATTTGTGTTTTCAATATTTACAGACAATCTAGCTTTTAAATAGAGGAGCATATTGTAGATATTATGAAAAACCTTGTTTCCTAGTGAGATTTAAAAAGCTCAATCGTGGGGTGCCTGGGTGGCTCAGTTGGTTAAGCATCTGACTTCGCTCATGAATTTGCGGTTTGTGAGTTAGAGCTCCGCGTGGGGCTCTGTGCTGACAGCTCAGAGCCTGGAACCTGCTTCGGTTTCTGTGTCTCCCTCTCTCTCTGTCCCTCCCCTGCTCATGCTCTGTCTCTCAAAAATAAATAAATGTTAAAAAAAAAATTAAAAAAACCCCCTCAATTGTGTTCAAATAATATTGAAGTATATATTGTTTTATTTGCTGTTGGTAACTGTAGTGGATAAAATGTACCATGATTTTTATCTTGGTCTTTATTTTTATATTTTCCTATGTCGTGTGCCTCTAGTGTTCTTATTTATGAATATAAGGATTGGGAATTTTAGGATCTCATAAATGGCTATGGACAGAATTATTTGTATTCAGAAACTGTAAGTTTTGTATGTGACTGTTTTAATTTGGTTTCCCACAGCACAATGGAAAGAGTTGGGGCTTCAGGCCTTACCTCCAGGCCTCATGGTAGTAGAAGAAATTATTTCTTCTGAGGATGAGAAAATGCTTTTGGAAGGTATTAACTGGACAGAAGATACAGGCAATCAAAATGGTAAGTAAAACTTTTAAAATGTGTTATTTAAGTGTCTCAGCAAAATACCACGTTACTGCCCCTTCTTTCCTCCTCCTCCTTTGCTTTATTAAAACTTCTAATATTTCCTCAAAGTTATTGGAAGTAGCCTAGATCTAATATTAGGCAAGTCATACCAATAATTCTTAGGAGCATTAATCATAAATGACATTTATAGAACTATCAATTTTAAGCTCCAAACTAATTAATATTTATTAGCTAACTTTTGTAGAGCTAACACAGATAAGCCCTTTCACATGTATTATCTTAGTTGATCCTCTCCCCTCTAAGGCACGTTTCCTGTGAGGAATCACCAGTTCACAAAGCAGTAAGAGCCTCCTGGAGAGTCTTGCAAATTAGTTACCCTGACTCTTTCCGGATCTTTAATGGTCTTGTGATTGGCAGTGTTTGTGTTTAACTCTTTAAAGTTGACTGGAGTGAAAAAAGGGATTGTCACAATTTTAGACTGAAAATGTAGCAGAGATGAGGTAGAGTGGTTAATTTTATTAACGACCATAATTTAGCAGTTAGCAAAAATTACTGTTACTAAGGGAATCTTTACTCACAATTTTGACTTCGAATATACAAAGAAATGCAATTCTTTTTCTCTCAAGTAGTTTATTTTCTTCTCTTCGCATAGTTCAAAAATCTTTAAAGCACAGAAGAGTAAAGCACTTTGGTTATGAATTCCACTATGAAAACAACAATGTGGATAGAGGCAAGCCATTACCTGGGGGTAAGTAAGGTGACAAATGCTGAGTCAGAAAAGAAAGATTTAATCTAGTGGAAGGATGTCATAGTATGTTTCATTTGTCATTTCTAGGTAAACTGGTGAGATAACTGGTTAAATTTAAAACATTTAAATTGCATACGTAGTGCAGTTTTGTTATCAAAACTGGATACATATAGCCAAGGCTCAAGTCCCTCTTGAACACCATCCTCAGTCGCATACTTCTCAGAAGTAGTACTGTCAACCGGCTAGTACATTTTATTCCAGTCCTGTAACAAATGAGTTTACATCCCACCAGGGACACCTGTAAAGGTAGATAGTTGTTAGTATGTCATACTCACTATGTTGTGGTTATATGTGGTATGTTCACATATTACGTGTATCCTTCTGCTTGTTCTTTTCCCTTCGTTAAATGTCTGGGAGATCTAATACAGCTTTTTAATTTTATTCAGTGTTTAGCGGTAGCTTATTCAATTAGTTCCCTGTTGGTAAACATTTAGGTTGTTTCTAGTTGTTAGCTGTTATAAATAGTGCTGCTGTGAGTGTCTTTGTGCCCGCCTGTCATGCAGTAAGCCAGGAGAAGTAGAATAGTTAGATCAAGGTTGTGTTCATTTAAAAATGTTAGTAGACACTGAAAAATTGCCCCCTAAAGCAGCTGTGTCAACATATTCTTACCAAGCGTGTACCTCCTCTCCCACCCGCCACGCCAACATTTGATGCTGTAAAACTTTTAACTTTCTGTTATTTTTGACTCCAGTGAAAGTAAGTTGGTTCTACTTTGAAAGCTGTGTTTTGTTTTTGTTTTTTAAATATTTTATTTTTTAAAGTAATCTCTGTACCTAACATGGGGCTTGAACTCACAACCCGGAGATCAAGAGTCTCATGGTCTTATCAGCTGAGCCAGCCAGGTGCCCTGAAAACTGTGTTTTTCTAAAGGGAAATGACTTGGAATAACTAAGTTAGATTTAAATTTAATTTAAAATAATTAAAATAATTTAAAAAGAGGGGTCAGGCTAATGTCTAGTATATAATAGTAACTTTTATAATCTTATTGCTGTTTTACAAAATACCAAAATTGTCAGCACAAGTGTTCTTTTGGATACTTTATTGATTAAAATCAACAAAATAACTTCAGAAGCTTCTCAAGAAGGTTTTGTTTTTATTTTGTTTTGCGTTATGGGTCTATTGCTGCATTTGGATCTGACTGCGAAATTAAAAGCTGCGTGATTTTTCTCACAGTGACTTTATTCTTGAGTAAAACATGCAAAGTAAATATTTTAATATGTTTCACCTTTATGATTACCGACATCAGGTCTTCCTGACATTTGTGATGGCATTTTGGAGAAATGGTTGAAAAAAGGTTACATTAAACACAAACCCGATCAGTTGACTGTAAACCAGTATGAACCTGGACATGGTGAGTGCTTCTTCTTTTAATACTCCAACCACATATTTCATAACGAAGTAGAGTGTGCAACTCCCTAAAATCAAAGATGTTATTTTTTATCTTAAACTATCTCTTCACAGTAATTTGCTTGTGTTTGTTACATGTAAGGCAAACGTTAATCCCTTGAGGAACTTGCTTCTCAAAGTGTAGGTAAGCAGGCTGACATAGTTGCTGTGTGATTTTTTTTTTTTTTTTTTTTTGTGATTCCTTTTTTTGTTCACTTCTCTACGTTTCATTTAGAGAGAGGGGAGATTGTTTTAAGGACATAGGAGACAAGTGTGATAGAGGATCCAAATAATTTACAGATACCTGGTCTCTCTCTTCTTTCCCCTCAGAAGGTGAAGACAATTCTAGAATTGTATGTGAGTGAAAAAATCTTTAGGGTCCTGATTTTTTTGCATTTATTAGCATCTCCATTTGATGTTTGTAGTAACGAAATGGTCTTAAGGATCTGACTGATGTCAGACATTGTGGGGTTTTGTTTTTTTTTCCTGCTTTTATCACAATGTATTATAATTGCCTGTTTACCTGTCAGTGTTTCTGTTGGTCTGTACGTTCCTTGAGGACCATACATCTTACTTGTTTTATGTACTCATACCATGAGGCAAAGTTCCTTTTTCTAGGAAATACTCAGTTAACATAGATGAGAAATGGGTAGAGGAAGCCGCATGTTAATTATTGATAGGCTTGGTCCTCACACCTGGCTGTCGCTTTTGCCCTGCGTGTACTTGGGGATCCAGTGTTCAAGGAGAACGTGACTTTGGTATTTATCTTTCACACCTTTCTCTCGGGCTGGGACTGGGTCATTGTCCTAGGTCAGCAGTGACTCTCACGTTTTGGTTTCAAAATTGAGTGCCAGTGGCACTTCATCATGAAGTTAAGATATTTTTAGTTGAGATTTAGTTTGATTTTGTTTAGTCACGTTCACCCTAAATGTTTCCTTTTTACTAAAATTATCCTCCACTCCCGATTATCACACAGTGTTCTCAACCATAGTAATGAGAGGCTGTATTTAGAGTCATCTTAAATCTGCTAAAAGGAAAAATGAAGTGACATGGTATTTTATTTTCTGTCCCAGGAATTCCTGCTCATATTGACACACATTCTGCTTTTGAGGATGAGATTGTTTCTCTCAGTCTGGGGTCAGAGGTAAACGTTCACACATTTTTATTCCCCATCTACAACTCTATTACCTTATCGGATGCCAGGAAAACCCCTGTAATTTGATTTTTCACACATTTCACCGGAAGCCCTTGACTACAATCCAGACTGGCCTTACCCATGCAGCACTGCCATCTAGTGGCGGAAGGCGGTAGCTGCCGGCCACGCAGAAAGGAAACAAAACAGAAATGTGCGTGTCCAGAATTTTGATGCTTTTTCACATATATTAAGTGATTTGGTCTCTTCACGACACCTGAGCAGTACACGGTAATATCCTCATTTTTACAGATAAAGAATAAGTGGCTCATGTATATTCATTGACTTGTTTGTATCGCTGTACTTTACTTGAACTGCTAAAGAAGATGTGAAAAGTGTGATTTCCAGTGATGTTTGCAAACTGCAGATAGAGTTTTAGTTAAAAATCAGAACTTTAAGTCCAGAAGAACCCTTAACATATGAGGTCATGTGATCTAACTAGAGGTTGCTTCAAAATCTAATCTTGTTGCTGAGGGCTGATACTATTGACTAGGGGGTTTGTTTGTTTTTTTAATTTTTTTTTTCAACGTTTATTCATTTTTGGGACAGAGAGAGACAGAGCATGAACGGGGGAGGGGCAGAGAGAGAGGGAGACACAGATTCGGAAACAGGCTCCAGGCTCTGAGCCATCAGCCCAGAGCCTGACGCGGGGCTCGAACTCACGGACCGCGAGATCGTGACCTGGCTGAAGTCGGACGCTTAACCGACTGTGCCACCCAGGCGCCCCTGTTTGTTTGTTTTTTTAAAGGATATTTATTTTGAGAGAGAGAGAGAGAGAGAGTGAGCAAGAATCCCAAGCAGGCTCTAGGCTGTCAGCACAGAGCCTGATGTGGGGCTGGAACTCATGAACTGTGAGATCATGACCTGGGCCAAAACCAAGAGTCAGACACTTAACTGACTGAGCCACCCAGGTGCCCCAGGTGCTTTGGCTTGTTAACCCATGCTGAGCTCGTGTGATCATGTTGATTCTGGGACAAGCAAGCTGGTCTCATTTGATGAGACAGGACCATTGTATCAGCTACATGTGTGGATTTTTTATTAAATGCTTTAAAAAGTAATGAGGATGGGTAGGAAAAAGAAAAAGGTCTTCTTTGTCTAGCTTATTTTTATCTTCTTAATACTGGCTTATGGCTCTAGGGGATCAGTAAAGAACATCTTTGTCCTTTCCTCTCAACTGTGTACTGAACTGAGAAAGGAGACATAACTGGAGATCAGACTGCCCTAGATCTGTAGCCGTGTCCGTGTTAATACTTCCCCTTTGAGTTAAGAGACATGTCGTCCTTGTCCCTGGCACAGCCAGATGGCTGGACACCGTCCTCATAGAGGCAGAGACTTCCCCTAAAACAGGACTTGGAGGAGCATATATTAGGTTCTGCAAGCCAGCTAGATCTGAAAGAGAGAGGAAAGAGCTCAGCCAGATGCGTGGCCACAGGCAAGCCACTCAGTGGAAGCCAGGCCTTCTCTCCTGGGAAGTTAGGGGTGGGAGTGGGGTGGGGAGGAAAGCCTGCTATGTTCTGTACTTTCACTCCAGGGGACATTCCCTCCCCTCCTGGGGAAATAGGAGGACTGGGAACTAAGTGTCCCCCCATAGCCGAAAGTTGTAGAGAAGGGACAACGTGCCCCTTACCTGCACCGATAATCTGCTGTAATTGTTGTCTCCACTTGGTGTCTCTGAAGGCACATAACTGTTAGCTGCCAGTTTGCATGGTGGGGATCTTGCTTACAGCTGGCCTGGTAAGAGCAGGAAAGCATCCATGTTATACATGATGACATGAACAGATTTTCTTGTAAATGAGTTTTTGGGGGGTGGAGAATCTTTCTAACTTGGGGAAAAATATTCACTCGACAGGTAAGTTTGTCATGCTATTTAAAAAGTTGACTGTATTTGGAGCCCTTTGTCTCATATGAAAAATGGCATTAACATCAGCTCTTGCCTGGCTGAAGGATTGGGGGCTAGCGTATGCGGACTGCGTTCTAACTCTGAGCACTGGGTACATGTAGAGACGTCTTACTGAGGGGGAGCTACTTCTGGGGCTCCTTCCTGGAAGGTGTATCAAAAGGAAGGTTACATTCCCATGGCCTCAAAATAAGATTTCCAGTGGTCACCAGAAAAGTGACCTCAGCTTTTCCTCTTGAATTTACCCACTGTCACACCTGGGCCGTGTGCTGTTTGCTTTTTCCTGCTGTGCAATTGCTGGTTCTTTACCCCCGACCTGGAACTGGCTCCCAGACTTCTGTCCTTTTTTTCTCTATGTTCTCAGCCTTGACATCCTTAATTGTTGTAAGAAATGTATTACAGTGTCTATGCCAGTAATAATTTGTCAGCATAACCTTTTTTTTTTTTTTAGTGTTTGTTTTGTTTGTTTCTCCTTGCCCAAAATCTTTGAGATTATATTTAGCTCTTGACTTGCTTGCTTTTCCTAGAAAATTTCTGAGAACTCCTAATTTTTTTGAGTATAATTGACTTATAATATTATATTGAGTTCAGGTGTGATGTAATGATTTGATATTTACATATATTACAAACTGATCAGCCATAGCAAGTCTGGTTACCTTCTGTCACCCTGCCAAGTCCATATGTATCACATCAAGATTCATGGAAAGACTGTCCAGACGGTTACCACAGTGGGCACAGATCGCTGCTGGAATTAAACACAGAGATATTTAGAGAAGTACTAATTTTACAAGAAGTTGGTTTATCCGTAAATATTTTTCATATTGGTTTCTTTTTTTAAGATTTTTATCTTATTTTAAAAAAATTTAACATTTTTTTCAAAGTTTATTTATTTATTTTGAGAGAGGGGGAGAGAGAGGGAGAGAGAGCACATGTGAGCAGGGGAGGGGCAGAGAGAGAGACGGAGAGAGACAGAATCTAAAGCAGGCTCCAGGCTCTGAGCTGTCAGCACAGCCCGATGAAGGGCTCAAACCCACGGACTGTGAGAGCATGACCTGAGCCAAAGTCGGACGCTCAACCGACTGAGCCACCCAGGCGCCCTGGACAGTTATTTTCGTTATAGTACAGTCAACATGGCATTGGGCCACATCTTCATTTTTCTTTTTATCCAGTGTGTCCCTAACATTCAGAACTTCTGTGGATGAGTAGGTCTGCTGGTTTGTGGGCCAGAAATAAATGCTTTCCCTTACTTGGTCATGTTCATTTTTATAATCAAATTCTGTTTTCACTTAAGTATTTTCTCAAACTTGTGTTCGGAAGATTCCTATATTTGTGTAATTTTCTCATCTTACAAGGTCCCTTGGGAGCCAAACTTCCCTTTTGTGTCAGTTGGGCAAATGAGGGTCTGCTGACAGTTTTTAAAGTGTACTCTTTATCTCCTTTATATGCAGTAATATTCGTGCCCTTACAGTAAGGATAATGGCAAAGACATATGTCTATTTTGGCCAGTAATCTGCTAACAGGGTCTGTTTCGTGGTGCGACATCATAAAATAGAACATTTTGTTGTATTCGAGGTCTTCTGAGTACCAATTCTTGGATCTTTTCAGGTAGAATTCGTACATTTGCTTCGTAGCAAGATAGCAGCATTATTGTCACTCCAGGTATGTAGAACTAGGATAAAATTTATCAGTTGAGTGCAGAAAACTACCATAGAGTCAATTTTAGGAGATGTAGTTGGATCCACTGGTTGGCTGCTTATTGAGAAGTCACTGATTTGGGGATAATATTAGTAAAGATACATGTGTATTGTAAACATTTTGTTTTACCTCACATATAAATTTACTCACCAGTATTTTGATGTAGGTCCTTTCTGTGAGAGTCCACGGTCTGCCTTGTCTTTACAGTTTTCATTCCTTTAAAGTGAAGCAAAAGCTTAAAGACATCTATGGAACCTTCCATAGGTTTTAGGTTTTTTAAGGTTTTAGGTTTTGATGTTTTTATTTCTAAGGCTTTATTATTGAACTGTCACATCTGTTACAACGTTTATTATTTTGCCCACTTCTACTGAGTCTTTCAACAGCATTCAACCTGATTTATAGAGAAAAAAACCTATCTTCTCTTAAGTCAGTTTCATCGGTTTGCGTAACAGATGATTAAATCGAGTAACCGCAGAACATTTGTGGATGGCACAGAGTGCTTCACTTGCTCAGGTACAGCCCAGCCGGTGAGAGTAGAGGTCCGAGAGTGTGTCGGAGAGTTGCCGAGGATCAGCAGACACTCAGGGCATGAGTGTACTTTCTAGAAGTAATGGAGCCGGTTGGTTGGTCAAATAGATAACCTCTTAAAAGTGCTTTTATTTTTATTTTTTTAAATTTTGTTTTTTATTTTTTAAACTTTACATCCAAATTTGTTAGCATATAGTACAACAATGATTTCAGGCGTGGATTCCTTAGTGCCCCTTACCCATTCAGCCCATCCCCCCTCCCACACCCCCTCCAGTAACCCTCAGTTCTCCATATTTATGAGTCTCTTCTCTTTTGTCCCCCTCCCTGTTTTTACATTATTTTTGTTCCCCTTCCTTTATGTTCATCTGTTTTGTCTCTTAAAGGCCTCATATGAGTGAAGTCATCTGATATTTGTCTTTTTCTGATGGACTAATTTCACTTAGCATAATACCCTCCAGTTCCATCCACGTAGTTGCAAATGGCAAGATTTCATTCTTTTTGATTGTCGAGTACTACTCCATTGTGTATATATACCACATCTTCTTTATCCACTCCTCCATCGATGGACATCTGGGCTCTTTCCATACTTTGGCTATTGTCGATAGTGCTGCTATAAACATCAGGGTGCATGTGTCCCTTTGAAACAGCACACCTGTATCCCGTGGGTAAATGCCTAGTAGTGCAATTGCTGGGTCGTAGGGTAGTTCTATTTTTAGTTTTTTGAGGAACCTCCATACTGTTTTCCAGAGTGGGTGCACCACCTTGCATTGCCACCAACAATGCAAAAGAGATCCTCTTTCTCCGCATCCTGGCCAACACCTGTTGTTGCCTCAGTTGTTCATGTTAGCCATTCTGATAGGTGTAAGGTGGTATCTCATTGTGGTTTTGATTTGTATTTCCCTGGTGATGAGTGTTATGGAGCATTTTTTCTTGTGTCGGTTGGCCATCTGGATGTCTTCTTTGGAGAAGCGTCTATTCATGTCTTTTGCCCATTTCTTCATGGGATTATTTGTTTTTTGGGTGTTGAGTTTGATAAGTTCTTTATAGTTTTTGGATACTAACCCTTTATCTGATATGTCATTTGCAAATATCTTCTCCCATTCTGTCGGTTGCCCTTTAGTCTTTCTGATTGTTTCCTTTGCTTTGCAGAAGTTTTTTATTTTGATGAGGTCCCAGTAGTTCATTTTTGCTTTTGTTTCCCTTGCCTCCGGAGATGTGTTGAGTAAGAAGTTGCTGCGGCCAAGATCTAAGAGGATTTTTCCTGCTTTTTCCTCGAGGATTTTGATAGCTTTCTGTCTTTTTTTTTTTTTTTAATATTTAATGTTTATTTATTATTGACAGAGAGAGACAGAGCATGAGTGGGGGAGGGGCAGAGAGAGAGGGAGACACAGAATCTGAAAGAGGTTCCAGGCTCTGAGCTGTCAGCACAGAGCCTGAAGCAGGGCTCGAACTCACGGACAGTGAGATCATGACCTGAGCTGAAGTCGGAGGCTCAACTGACTGAGCCACCCAGGCGCGCCCGATGGCTTTCTGTCTTACATTTAGGTCTTTCATCCATTTTGAGTTTATTTTTGTGTATAGTATAAGAAAGTGGTCCAGGTTCATTCTTCTGCATGTCGCTGTCCAGTTTTCCCAGCACCACTTGCTGAAGAGACTGTCTTTATTCCATTGAATATTCTTTCCTGCTTTGTCAAAGATTAGTTGGCCATACAGTTGTGGGTCCATTTCTGGGCTCTCTATTCTGTTCCGTTGATCTGAGTGTCTGTTCTTGTGCCAGTACCATACTGTCTTGATGATTACAGCTTTGTAGTATAGCTTGAAGTCTGGGATTGTGATGCTTCCTGCTTTGGTTTTCTTTTTCAAGATCGCTTTGGCTCTTTGGGGTCTTTTCTGGTTCCATACAAATTTTAGGATTGTTTGTTCTAGCTCTGTGAAGAATGCTGGTTATTTTGATAGGGATTGCATTAAATGTGTAGATTGCTTTAGGTAGTATCACCATTTTAACAATATTTGTTCTTCCTATCCAGGAGCATGGAATCTTTTTCCATTTTTTGGTGTCTTCTTCAATTTCTTTCATAAGCTTTCTATAGTTTTCAGTGTATAGATTTTTCACCTCTCTGGTTAGATTTATTCCTAGGTATTTTATGGGTTTTTTGTGCAACTGTAAGTGGAATCGATTCCTTGATTTCTCTTTCTGTCGCTTCATTGTTCGTGTATAGGAATGCAGCCGATTTCTGCGCAGTGATTTTATACCCTGCAACTTTGCTGAACTCATGAATCAGTTCTAGCAGTTTTTTGGTAGAATTTTTTGGGTTTTCCATATAGAGTATCATGTCATCTGCGAAGAGTGAAAGTTTGTCCTCCTCCTGGCCGATTTGGATGCCTTTTATTTCTTTGTGTTGTCTGATTGCAGAGGCTAAGACTTCCAATACTATGTTGAATAACAGTGGCGAGAGTGGACATCCCTGTCTTGTTCCTGACCTTAGGGGGAATCTCTCAGTTTTTCCCCATTGAGGATGATATTAGCGTTGGGTCGTTCATATATGGCTTTTATTATCTCGAGGTATGATCCTTCTATCCCTACTTTCTTGAGGGTTTTTATTTTTATTTATTAAAAAAAATTTTTTTTAATGCTTTTTATTTATTTTGAGACAGAGAGAGACAGAGCATGAGCAGGGGAGGGGCAGAGAGAGGGAGACACAGAATCCGAAGCAGGTTCCAGGCTTGGAGCTGTCAGCACAGAGCCCGAAGCGGGGCTTGAACTCACAAACTATGAGATCATGACCTGAGCTGAAGTTGGATGCTTAACTGACTGAGCCACCCAGGCACCCCTCTTGAGGGTTTTTATCAAGAAAGGATACTGTATTTTGTCAAATGCTTCCTGTGCATCTACTGAGAGGATCATATGGTTCTTGTCCTTTCTTTTATTGATGTGATGCATCATGTTAATTGTTTTGCAGATATTGAACCAGCCCTGCATCCCAGGTATAAATCCCACTTGGTCGTGGTGAATATTTTTTTTAATGTATTGTTGGATCCCATTGACTAATACCTTGTTGAGGATTTTTGCATCCATGTTCATCAGGGAAATTGGTCTATAGTTCTCCTTTTTAGTGGGTATCTGTCTGGTTTTGGAATCAAGGTAAGGCTGGCTTCATAGAAAGAGTTTGGAAGTTTTCCTTCCATTTCTATTTTTTGGAACAGCTTCAAGAGAATAGGTGTTAACTCTTCCTTAAATGTTTCGTAGAATTCCCCTGGAAAGCCATCTAGCCCTGGACTCTTGTTTTTTGGCAGATTTTTGATTATTAATTTGATTTCCTTACTGGTTATTGGTCTGTTCAAGTTTTCTTTTTCTTCCTGCTTCAGTTTTGGTAGTATATATGTTTCTAGGAACTTGTCCATTTCTTTCAGATTACCCATTATATTGGCATACAATTGCTCATAATATTCTTAAAAAAAAATTTTTTTTAATGTTCATTTATTTTTGACACAGAGAGAGACACACAGCTTGAGCGGGGTGGGGCAGAGAGAGAGGGAGACACAGAATCCAAAGCAGGCTCCAGGCTCTGAGCTGTCAGCACAGATCCCAACATGGGGCTGGAACCCACAAACTGTGAGATCATGACCTGAGCCAAAGTTGGACGCTTAACCGACTGAGCCACCCAGGTGCCCCGATAATATTCTCTTATTATTGTTTTTATTTCTGTTTTTTTGGTTGTGATCTATCCTCTTTCATTCTTGATTTTATTTATTTGGGTCCTTTCCTTTTTCTTCTTGATCAAACTGGCTAGTGGTTTATCAGTTTTGTTAATTCTTTCAAAGAACCAGCTTCTCATTTCATTGATATGTTCTACTGTCTTTTTGGTTTCGATAGCATTAATTTCTGCTCTAATCTTTATTATTTCCTGTATTCTGACTGTTTTGGGTTTTATTTGCTGTTCTTTTTCCAGCTCCTTAAGGCGTAAGATTAGGTTGTATATCTGAGATCTTTCTTCCTTCTTTAGGAAGGCCTGGATTGCTATATACTTTTCTCTTATGACTGCCTTTGCTGAGTCCCAGAGGTTTGGGGTTATGGTGTTATCATTTTCATTGACTTCCATATACTTTTTACTTTCTTCTTTAACTGCTTGGTTAGTCCATTCATTCTTTAGTAGGATGTTCTTCTGTCTCCAAGTATTTGTTACCTTTCCAAATTTTTTCTTGTGGTTGATTTCTTGTTTCATAGTGTTGTGGTCTGAAAATATGCACGGTATGATCTCGATCTTTTTGTACTTACTTAGGGCTGATTTGTGTCCCAGTACATGGCCTATTCTGGAGAATGTTTCATGTGCACTGGAGAAGAATGTATATTCTGCTGCTTTAGGATGAAATGTCCTGAATATATCTGTTAAGTCCATCTGGTCCAGTGTGTCATTCAAAGCCATTGTTTCCTTGTTGGTTTTTTGATTAGATGATCTGTCCATTGCAGTGAGTGGGATGTTGAAGTCTCCTACTGTGATGGTATTACTATCAATGAGTTCCTTGATGTTTGTGATTCATTGATTTATATATTTGGGTGCTTTCACATTTGGCACATAAATGTTTACAATTGTCAGGTCTTCTTGGTCTATAGACCCCTTGATTATGATATAATGCCCTTCTGCATCCCTTGATACAGTCTTTATTTTAAAGTCTAGCTTGTCTGATATAAGTATGGCTACTCCGGCTTTCTTTTGTTGACCATTAGCATGGTAGATGGTTTTCCATCCCTTTTCAATCTGAAGGTGTCTTTAGGTCTAAAGTGGGTCTCTTGTAAACAGCATATAGATGGATCTTGTTCTTTTAACCATTCTGTTATCCTATGTCTTTTGATTGGAGCATTGAGTCCATTGACGTTTAGAGTGAATACTGAAAGATATGAATTTATTGCCATTATGATGCTTGTACAGTTGGAGTTTCTGGTGGTGTTCTCTGGTCCTTTCTAATCTTTTGTTGCTTTTGGTATATATATATATGTTTTCATCTTTTCTCCCTCAGAGAGTCCCCCTTAAAATTTCTTGCAGGGCTGGTTTAGTGGTCACAAACTCCTTTACTTTTTGTTTGTTTGGGAAACTTTTTATCTCTCCTTCTGTTTTGAATGAGAGCCTTTCTGGATAAAGAATTCTTGGCTGCATATTTTTCTGATTCAGCACACTGAGTATATCCCACCACTCCTTTCTGGCCTGCCAAGTTTCTGTGGATAGGTCTGCTGCAAACCTGATCTGTCTTG
This sequence comes from Felis catus, assembly GCF_018350175.1. Taxonomy (NCBI): domain Eukaryota; kingdom Metazoa; phylum Chordata; class Mammalia; order Carnivora; family Felidae; genus Felis; species Felis catus. Next base: position 6,250,472 of record NC_058377.1, on the reverse strand, counting down.
CCTTGTAGGTTAGGGACTTTTTTTTCCCTTGCTGCCTTCAGGATCCTCTCCTTGCCTGAGTAGTTTGTGAGTTTGACTATGATCTGCCTTGTTGATGATCAGTTTTTGTTGAATCTAATGGGAGTCCTGGATTTTGATGTCTGTGTCTTTCCCCAGGTTAGGAAAGTTTTCCGCTATGATTTGCTCACATAACCTTCTACCCCTATTTCTCTCTCTTCCTCTTCTGGGACCCCTATGATTCTGATGTTCCTTTTTAAGGAGTCACTGATTTCTCTAATTCTTAAATTGTGCTCTTTTGCCTTAATCTCCCTCTTTTTTCCTGCTTCATTATTGTCTATAAATTTTGTCCTCTTTATCACTGATTCTCTGTTCTGCCTTGTCCATCCGTGCTGCCGCTGCATCCAACCGTGATTGCAGCTCAGTTATAGCATATTTAACTTCATTCTGGCTATTTTTTCTTCTTTTATCTCTGCAGAGAGGGATTCTAATCTATTTTTGACTCCAGCTAGTATTCTTATTATCGTGATTCTAAATTCTGGTTTAGACATCTTGCTTATATCTGTGTTGGTTAAATCCTTGGCTGTCGTTTCTTCGTGCTCTTTCTTTTGGGGTGAATTCTTTCGTTTTGTCATTTTGAACGGAGAAAAGGAATTAATGAGCGAGAAAAATTGAAATTAACAAATTAAAATTAAAAAAATATTTAGATTAAAAATTAAAAACTCACACATACACAAAAATCGAATAGATGATGCTAGATCCTAGGTGTGTTTTGGTCTGGGTGTTGAAAGTGGTTTGACAGATTAGAGAAAAAAAAGGGGGGTGGGAGAGAAAAAAAAAGGATATCGTTGAGAATTTGAAAAGATGAATACACTGAAGTAGACTAAAACAAGATGATGGGGGTAAAATAGAATTTGAAAAAACATACACGAAAGTAAAGAATATAGTAGAAAAAATTAAAGAAAAATATTTTTAATAAAAATTAAAAATAAATATGAAGTTTTTTGTTTTCTGCATTTAAGAAAAAAGAAAAGAAACAAAAAAGAGAAAAAAGATAAGAAAAAGAAAAAAGAAATTGTTTGAAAATTTGAAAAAGTGAATACGGTGTAGTAGACTAAAATAAAATGATGGAAGTAAAGTAGAATTTGAAAAAATTTACATAAAAGCAAAAAATATAGTAATGAAAATTAAATAAGAATATTTTTAATAGAAATTGAAAGTAAAAATGAAGTTTTTCTCTTCATTCAAGAAAAAAAAGAAACAATAAAGAAAAAGAAAGGAAAAAAAGGAAATTGTTTGAAAATTTGAAACGGTGAATACACTGAAGTAGACTAAAATAAAATGATGGAAGTAAAGTAGAATTTGAAAAAATTTACACAAAAGAAAAAATATAGTAATAAAAATTAAAGACATTTTTAATGAAAATTGAAAATAAAAATGAATTTTTTCTCTTTCTGTATTCAAGAAAAAGAAAAGATTTGTAAAAGAGAAAAAGGAAAAAGAAAGAAAATTGAATAGATGAACCTGCTAACAGATTGAAGTAGGACTGAAATTGCTTCGTTTTCCCCTAGAAGTCAGTCTATGTAGCTCTTTATAGTCCATAAATTAAGCCAGCAGTGAGGTTTGTGTTCTTGAAGAGCGAAGCTGTCCCAGTTGGGTGGGACTCGGTATAACAGCTCCGCTCTCCACTAGATGGCGCTGCTAGCCTACTGGGGTGGATTGTTGCGGCGCTCATAGGTGCGTATTCACATGCTCGGGAGCGGTGAAAATGGCGCCACCCAGCTGCCCAGCGTGTTCTCCTGGATAGGCAATTGCGCACCGTCGTCTGCCTTCAGCTCTCGTCCACTCCCCGCTTCTTTACTCTCTCTGACCACACCCCAGGCAGTACCTCTCTCCCAAGCCTTGTCTCAGATGCGGCTGTTTTCCCCGGCCCCTTACTTCCAAGGTCTGCGGCTTTGACCCATTCCTCCCCTCTGCAGGAGGGTTTCACCAAGCAATGGCCAAATATAGGCTGTACCCAGGTACGCCCGCTGGACCCTGTTGTTGCCGGTGCCCCGAGACTGCAGGCAGATGCCAGCCCGCCCCAGAAAAAGTTCGTGAGATATAGCATAGCAGCAGCGTCTCAGGGATTATGGAAAATCGCAACCGAAATCTGGCACCAGGCTGTACCCTTAACGACCTTGTCCCAGCACCAGCGAATGTGGCCGCCTTCCAGAGTCTTCTGGGACCAGGTGGCTTCAACAGTCTCTACCAAATGTCCTTGCAGCAGTGGAACTGCTTTTCCCTGTGTGGCCTGAGAACCTCCCAGACCCCGCTCTGTTCCTGGGGATTCACCCTTCCCACCAGAGCACCACCAGGTATTGAGCTGTGGAGTTGCAGCCTTTGCGCTCCCCTTGTTTACAGTCTTAATGGAATTTAAACCCTCTCCTTTCTCCTTTCTCCCTTTTTAGTTTAGTCCCTGCAGCTGTTTCCAATTTTCTACTTTCTCTCCAACTGCTTTTGGGGAGGGGTGCTTTTCCTGTATTCTACCCCATCCCCAGTCTCTGTCCTCTCTCTGCCCACAAAAGCAGTTCCCTACATTTTGCGGCTTCTCACTCCCCAAGTTCAGCTCTCCGTGCCATGTACCTGCTGAATTCTGTGGTTCAGGTTGTGTGCATTGTTGTGTTAATTCTCCAATCAGTTTTCTAGGTGTGTAGGATGGTTTAGTGTTGGTCTGGCTGTATTTCATGGACACAAGACGCACTAAAAGCTTCCATGCTGTTACGCCATCTTGGCTCCTTCCTTAAAAGAGCTTTTATTGATGTGAACAGCATTTTCACAAGCAATTTGGGAGATAGAAAAACATTTCCAGCCTTGACTACCCCGTCCCCACCTCAGGTTTTCGATGTGAATATCCAGCTCTCTAAAAGATGTTTTCTTTTTTCTAAATATGAACTTGTTATCTTTGTCTTTAGCCATTTTCCACCCACTGCTATTCTCCCATACAAAACAAAACAGACTTTGTCTCTTCCTCAGTTCCCTGCTCTGTTTAATTTCCTCCAATCGATCAGTGTAGAACCTGGGAAACATTCTTGACGCACATTTTTAAAAATGTGAATTTTGCTTTCAAGTACTATTTTCACTGCACCCCACAATATTTTCTTCCAAGAACAGCTCCTACGTGTAATTGTCAATAGCTGCACATATTAAAATAAACACTCATGAAAGCTTCACCACTCTCAAGATAATGAACATATCCATCATCCCCAAGAGTTTCCTTGTGTCCTCCTGTTCCTTAATATCTTAGATTACATAGTATTTTCCAGAGTTTTTATACAGCAGTCATGCAGTATGTACTCTTTCCTGTATGGTTTCTTTTATTCATCACAATTATTTGAGATTCATTCAGAGTTGAAGCTTAATTGGAATCTTTACTTTTTTGCTGAATAGTATAAGAACTTCAGAACACTTTAACTCTGAGACTCCATTATAATTTACATACTGTTATTACTGTGCAGTTGAATTCTCTTCATTTTTTTTAGCTACTTCCCTGATTTATACCATTAGTGATCATTTAGACATACTTACCATTTTCTTTTCTCTTCATTCCTTGATCTCAGACCTCCCATCTGGGATCATTTTCCTCTTCCACAATGTACAACCTTTAAATTTTCTTGAGTCCAGGTGCACTGCTGGCTGTCCCTGTTATTCTGTCTGCAGGTGTCTTCACCTCACCTTCATCCTTCAGGCTATTTTCACTGGGTATAGAATTTGAGGTTGGCAGTTCCTGTAGTGCGTGCAAGACTTCATTGACTTCCTTGTGGCTCACATTATCACTCCCATGACCTTTGTTTATTTCTCTGGCTTCTTTTCAGATTTTCTTCTTTCTCTTGTGTTTCCTGTACTTTTATTTTGATGTGCCTGATTATTCTGTTTATTTTTATGGGTTTATTTATTCTTGGGACTTATTGGGTTTCTTGAACCAGTGGATTTTTTACTCCCCATCAATTTTGGAAAACTCTGAGCCATTATCCCTATAGATTTTTGCCTCTGTTCTGTTCTCTGTCCATCTGCCTGTTTTCTATAGACTTTATTTTCCTTGCCCTCTCTTCTGTGTTTAGTGTATTTTGTTAGAGACAGTTTTCTTCTGTCACTAATTCTTTTTTTCAACCATGTCTGATTGCTGTTAAACTCATTCATCAGTGGCCTAGTTTCAGTCATGGTATTTGTCAGTTTCAGAGTATCTACTTGGTTTTTCTTCAAATTTACAGTGTCTTTAAAAAAAAATCATTTCCAGTTCTCTGCTGAAATTTTCAGGTTTAGCATTTATATCTGTAAACTTGGTAAGAATTTTTGTTTTATAGCCTGTTTCTGATATTTATATATTTGAGGTCCCTGTGGTTCATTTCTGTTCTTTAGAGATATCTAGAGATGTTTCTCTAGACTATCTAGACTATCTTTTTCCAGAGCAGGTACTGTGGTTTATTCTGATTCAGAATGTCTGAGATGAAGGCCAGTTCTCTATATTTATAGAAGGCTTACAGACAATTATGATATTTAGCTAGAATTCTGAGTCGTTGAGTTAGAAAATGTTAAAATGCTAAATCTGTACAATATCAACTTCAAAGGCAGTAGGATTTCATATTAATCTTTCACAGAATAAATAGAAATGAGGTAATATAGGCACCCGATGGCAGTTGTAATCATCATTCAATCAAATGTTCCAGTGCAGTGCTAGAAACTGAAAAAGTCTGTGTGTCTTGTGTCCAGATCCTTACGTTTGCACACAGGGATTGGGTTCATCACTGGACAAGTCAGGAGAGTTGGGTTGTAGCTCATCCCTACTGGTAACTCTTAATGGACCATGGAGAAGTCACCTCCTTTCTGTGCTCTCTGTCACAGATTGAAGTTGGCATATAATTTTTGAATTTTAATTGTACAGAATTGAGAAGAATTCAACAATAACGGCAGCTACTGTTGCTGCCACCCCTATTGCTGACACTGATGTACCATAATCATCGCGCCAGCAGTGAGTTGTTGTTGTTTTAGTGTATATTTCATAGTTTTGGGGTTTTTTGTTTTGTAATCGAGATGTAATTGACATATAACATTGTATTAGTTTTGGGAGCACAACATAATGACTTGGCATATGTGTATGTTGCGGAATGATCAGCACAATAAATCTAGTAAGTCCCAGTAACTCTAGTGAGCATCTATCCCTGCATATGATTACAGTGTTTTCCCCTTGTGATGAGAGCTTTTAAAATCTCTCAGCAACTTTCATATATACACCACCGTATTACTATTAGTCATCATACTGTACCTTATCTCCCCACGATTTACTAGTTCTATAACTGGAAGTTTGTTTACCCATTTCACCCACTCTGCACTCCCTGCCTTTGGCAACCACCAGTCTGTTCCCTATCTGTGAGTTTGGTGTTTTAATTTTTTTATATTCTACATATTAAGTGAGCTCATATGGCATGTCTTTGTCTGACTTATTTTACTCAGCGTAATGCCCTCCTGGTCCGAGTCCATTCATGTTGTCACACATGGCAGGATTTCTTTCTTTTCAATGGCTGAATAATATTCCATTGTGTATAAATATCACACCTTCTTTATCCATTCATCTTTTGATGGACACTTAGATTGTTTCCATGTCTTGACTGTTGTATATAATACTGCTGTGGAAATGGGGGTGCAGATATCTTTTTGAGTTAGTGCTTTCATTTCTTTTGGGTAAATACCCAGAAGTGGAATTGCTGGATCAGAGAGTAATTCTAGTTTTAACTTTTTGAGGAACCTCCACGCTGTTTTTCACAGTGGCTGCACCAGTTTGCATTCCCAGCAGCAGTGCACAAGGGTTCTCTTTTCTCCACGTCTTTAACTCTTTAATACTTGTTTGGCTTTCCTTCCTTCCTTCCTCCCCTCCCCTTCCCTTCTCTTCCCTTATTTTTTTTCCTTTCTTTCTTCCTTCCTTTCTTCCCCTTCCTTCTTTCCCTTTTCCCTTCCCTCCCTTCCTCCCTTCCCCTCCCCTTATTTTTTTCTTCCTTCCTTCCTTCCTTCCTTCCTTCCTTCCTTCCTTCCTTCCTTCCTTCCTTCCTTCTTCCCTTCCCTTCCCTTCCCTTCCCTTCCCTTCCCTTCCCTTCCCTTCCCTTCCCTTCCCTTCCCTTCCCTTCCCTTCCCTCTAAGAGATGTGAAGTAGTACCTCATTATGGTACCTATGGAAGCTATTCTAATAAGTGGGTTTTGTTTCATGAGAAGTAAGCTAGGGCCTCAGCAGTAGATATACTCGTGATTACTATTGTTCTTTTTGCTTTAGCTGTCTCATTGTGGTTATCTGTGTATGTGAATCTGTTGACTTATTTTGCCTAAGGAGGAAAGCTCAGAAAAGAATTAAATGGAATTTTGGAAGTTTTCTGTCCAAAAATGTAAGGTACATCACCCTATTCTTTTCAAATAAATTGTTGATGGTGAATTTATTCATTAATTTATTCATTCAAAAATATTTGTTGAGTGTAATCTACTAGACAGAATGTAACAAGTAAATAAGCATAAAATATCAAATAATTTTTTAAAAAATTTTTAATGTTTGTTTTTGAGAGAGAGAGGCAGAGCATGAGTGGGGAGGGGCAGAGAGAGGGAGAAACAGAGAGAGGGAGAGAACTCAAAGCAGGCTCCAGGCTGTGAGCTGTCAGCACAGAGCCCAACGTGGGACTTGAACCCATGAACCGTGAGATCATGACCTGAGCAGACATCGGATGCTTAACCGACTGAGCCACCCAGGTGCCCCCAAATAATGTTTTTTAAAGCTAAAATGTTTCATTACCTTTGGAGTTTTGTCATATATAAAGCAAAACTTAATTTTACTGAAGTGGTTTGTGATTGTCTCTTGTTTTTGGATTTCGACTTTGGGGGATGTGGATTTTCACTTGACAGTTCCTGCAAAGGAATGAAGCCTCCGTGTGGTAAATGAAAGCTGATAGCAAGTGGTCCCAGTGCAAACACGTGAGCATGAATATATTACAGACATTTATGCTAAGCATTTATAATATTCATTGGTGGCTACAGTGTGTCCAATTCAGCATCTTTTCTTTTTCCAGTGTATTCTTCCGTTGTGCAGTGTTTACTTTGCTCTCTTTTGTGCCTTTTGCAAATGTATTTAGACCATTTAAACTAAAAAATGCTTCCACTTTTGTTTTATATTCTACTTGAGCTCAGCCAGACAAAACGGTTCAAAATCATGTGTATTTGGGGAAGATGTAGAGATGCCAGCCTCTATTCTTTCAGCAGTGGAGACCTAGTTTTGGAAGACAGAGTTGTATTCGAAAGGTGGAATTTGCTGACATACGCTCTAGAGTTGTTTGTGGTGTTTTCTTCTGAAATTTTAGCCTGATTTTGCTTGTTTCACACATCCACTACTGTAGGCAGGTTCCCAGGTATGGATCCTAAGTGCAGACGTGGTATCTGAGCAGCGGGGAAAGTTTTCACACCAGAAGCTCAGATGATGCTCTGCTTCTCGCATCCTCTCTCAGAGGCAGTGGGGAACGAGGGCATTTGGGCCACAGCGGTAGTTCTCTCCTGCACGTACTTCTTGAAGGACCACTTTGCTGTGCCACAAAGTACCATCTCATCTGTATGTTCTAATGCGCGACTTTGCCCCTCACGACAAGAATATTGAGGCCTGGACATTACAAAATTGCTTCTGACTGTGCAACAAGGGAGTAGAGTTTGTTTTCTTTCAGTGATTTTCAAATGGGAGACCATGGGTCTAGTATGTTCAGGGTGTGTGGCTGCCACAGTTTCTTTCCTTTGAGTTTCACAAGACTTGGTAATCTTGACTTCTCAGCTTTCAAGAAATTTAGCAAATTTCAAGGCTCCTGCTTTTGTTGTTGTTTGGAAACTTATCTTGCCAATAGGAGTCCAGGAAGGGAAATAGGTTTGTTTTGGTCTTTGATTTTAACTTGCCTTAAAGGATGAAAACTAAGCAGACTTATATGGCGTGGGTAAGAGATTGAAAGGTCATTGACATCAGCCAGTGTTCTCCAAGTGTCCCAGACAAAATTCCTATTAGTTCCTCTGCCCTGGAATAATATGGCGTATCAGCAGGCTTTTCTTCCAGCTACTTTTCAGTTTAGCAAAGTACACATTTAGGGGCGTCATTTTTTGTAGAGAGACAAAAAAGCTATTATTTGTTTTACTAAAAATGTTCTAAGTTCCTCTTCTCTCCCACAATGGACTATATATCTCATGATACACTGGGATTCTGTATTTGTGGTCCAAGGAAAGTATGTAAACAGACATTTTTGACATGACCTGTATTTCTTTGTAAATACTTTATAGCTTCAGTCTTGTATATTTGCATTCGTGACTCTCTCCCTTTTTCCTTTTCTCCTTTCCCACTTGTCCAAATGTGGTAGACATGGCCCTGATGAAACATGTAGAGTCACTTGTTTGCCATTTTTAAAAAATATTCATTTATTTATTTTTTACAGAGATAGAGGTGGGGGTGAGATTGAGTGGGCAGACACATAGGGAAAGAGAATCGCCAGCAGGCTTCACGATGTCATCTCAGAGCCCGATGTGGGGCTTGAACTCACAAACCATGAGATCGTGACCTCAGCTGAACCCAAGAGTCGGACGCTTAACCAGCTGAGCCTCCCAGGAGCCCCCTTGTTTGCCATTTAAAATAAGCAAATTCTTGCTTCATTTGAATCCAATGAAAACATCAGTGCAATTACAGAAGATTTATATTTGGCAGGAAATGGGGAACAGGTGGACTTCTCTAGCTCCTGCTACATTCTCAGCTGTGGGATATTTTCTTCAGTCAAACATAGTGACTTCCACCCTATCAGTCTTCATCGTTCTCTGTGACTCACATGTCATGCTTTACATCATATTGTCTCTCGTGCATATGCCGTTCAGGGTTTCAGAATGTTCATGATCTCAACCCAGTTTTCGAACCAGTAAGGATCCACATTAAGTTTGTCTTCTTTCTTGGAAATGCTCCCAGTAGCAATGTACTCTTCATTTTCCTGTTTAGCCGACACGCAGATCTATTTATTTCATGTACTTTTCTGTCATGAGTCATCTTTCCTTGAGGATAGAGTGATGGCTGTGTCTGGGGTTTTCACTTCTATTGTACTTTGAATGCATAAAGGTTTTATAAGATCAGAAAGTCTAGGATTTTTTGTTTGCTTGCTTTGAACTGAACATTATTCTCCATCATGCCCCACGAGCTTGCTGGGACCTTGATCTTTATTGACTCTGCCATCTCGGAAAATAAGGAAAATAGGTAAAACCACAAAGAATAATTGGAAAAAGCTCCTGTGGAGCAAAGCTGTCACATTGGCAGAATGATTCAGCAGTTGCAGGGAGCGTTATTGATTGTGAATCCTTTGTGAATTTTTTAAAAAGTTGTTTTTATTTATTTATTTATTTATTTTTTTTAGTATTAACAAGCCTTGTTTAGTTAAGATACAGATACTTTAAATAAATATGATGATAATGACAGTCTTTTATGATGGACTGTTTTAAGAAAAATTTAATTTTTTTAAAATTTTATAAATAAAAATTACTTTCTTAAAAAAAAAAAACAAACTCTCACATTGTATACCTGTGAGGTAATAGAAAACAGGCATATTAGTCTGTGTCCCCAGTTCCTGGCACAGAACTCCAAAAACACTTCTAAATTTCCTAAATAAGAAGAGTACTAGGAGCATTTTTTGTTCTAATATTTGGTAACTCACCCGGGTTCCTGACACAGACTTCCTAAAGCCTTTGGAATTCCCTGGGGGATGGCAGTGTCTTGTCCTAGTGAGATGACTCCTCGTGGGCTCCTGGATGGTGGCTGCTCACCAGAAAGACCTAGCCAAGGTCAGAAGCTTGGAATTTTCAGTCCCGTTCCCTGTTTTCCAGAGGCGAGAGGGGCTGGACATAGAGTTAGTAACTGGTCATGCCTACATGATGAGGCCTCCGTAAAAATCCCAATAGTCTGGGGGTCAGAGAGCTTCCGGGCCGATGAACATGCAGAGGTGCTGGAAGAAGGGCACAGTAGAGAGGGTATGGAAGCTGTGTGCCCCTTCCCACACACACACGGCCCTGCACGTCTCTTCCATCTGGATGTTCATCTGGATCCTTTATAATATCATTTTATAATCAACTGGTAAACAGTGAGTGAACTGTTTTCCTGAGTTCTGTGAGCCTGTCTAGCAAACCAATAATGATTATCATCAAAAATAATAATAAGTATTATGTATATTCTAACCTAATTCCCGTAAAATTTGACTTATTTGGTAGTGTGTTTTTCTTCCTTGAAACTTGGCTTCTGTATTCAGGACAAATATTTCCCAAATAATTAGCATCAAGTTCATACTTGTCTTGTTAGTTCTGATCATTTGTCTAAACTGAGATTTCTGAATTTTAAGATCATTACTCTCTGTTGATGGAAGGAAATGTGTTTGCATTTTACAAGTAAATAGGCACTGTAGATTTGTAACAAATGTTGAGTGTTTAATTAGCCAGGAACTGTAACCTCTGGGCAGGCAAGGACATGTTTCTTACTTACCATTGTGGCCTTTGAAAGCTCACACAGTGAAAAATAAATATTCATCTAAGGAATAAATGGGAGTCTAGTCTCTCAGAATAGTTTCTTGTCAGCAGTTTTCATTTCCTTAAGCCACAAATGATTTTCTCTGATAAAAAAAATTAATAAATCTGCTTGTCATTCTGTCCTCTACATGGACCTTAGTTTTTCTTCAGAAGATTGAAACCTTCATGTGTTGGTCTAAAAATGGGTCAGAGTGGGTTTTTCTCCCTTTCCCTCAACTTTTTAGTATGAGAATTTTCATATAGGAAAATAGAATGAATTGTATAGCAAATACCTATATAGGTACCACCTAGATTCTCCAGTTTTTAACATTTTTGCTTTATCGAATAGTTGTCCATCTGTCCATTCTTTGATCAGTCCATCGTCTTATGTATACATTTTAGAAAGTTGCAGGTATCATTATACTTCACCCTACAACTTAAGAATTCATCTGCAGTGTTTATAAATAGAATATTTTTAGAGCATGGTTTTTTGAAATTTCAAAAGTGATCATTTGGAACAGATAATTGTTAGAAAATGAAATTCTGTCAGTTCGCTTTATTTTCCCTATTTCCCAGGACAGATGCGAAAGGGAGAAAAGCACCTTGGGTCTTTATAATTCTTTGTAGTTTACGAGGAATTTTCATGTCTGTTGTCTACTTTGAACCGATAATAGTCGGTAACAGTTGTTATGCGAGGTACTGTGCTAAAAGTTCACCTTTAACAAAGATGCTTTGCTAAGTTCGTTCATCCTGCTGATACTTAGTTGTCATATTTATTTTTCAAGTGGATTGAATTGTTCACTTAAAAATATTTTTTAGCCCCGTGGTGTGCCTTTTAAAGTCACCTTTGTTAGCTGCTGCTATGTTTAGACTGAACTCTTTGGCATTTGGGTTCCTGAGGACAAATAGTTTCCTGGTGTTGTATCTTAATAGGTTGTTATTCATAATAATATTTGAGCACAACTTAGAAAGAGTTACTGAAAATGTTCCTGTGTTCTTCGATTGTCTCCTATAAATTAGCCTTCAGTATCCAAAATGTTGCATGACTTTAAAGGCAAAATGGGTTATATGAGAATAGGCATCTAATAGTTGTTTGGGGGGGTGTTATTAATTATTAATATCCTGTGTATAATTATATTATAGAATTTTTATATTATGTGCCAGATAGTGTCTTTTATGTCCATTATATATTTAATTCATGTAACAATCCTATAAGGACTGAAGAAACTGAGGCATGGAGGGGTTAACTGACTTGTCCTGGATCACATAGCAAGTAAATGGAAGAGTCAGGATATGAATGTTTCAGCCCCCAGTCCTAGCATTTGACCACTGCCTTCGTGTTTTGCATTGTATGTATGGTCCTCAGACCACCTGCATCATAATTTCCTGGGGTGATTGTTAGAAATGCAGATTCCTGGGCCTCATCCTAGACCTGCTAAGTTTGAGCTTATGGATGAAGGGTGTTTTTTAGCCATCCAGTTGATTTTTATGTGCACAGAAGTTTGAAGACCACCGTGCTATACTCTTCTGTAAGCATTATCATGTCTGAATCCCTGTTAACCTGGAAAGCCAGAATCAATTAATCATCCTTACCCTTGGAGTACATGACATTTTTGATTCATCTTTATGCTTTTGTCTTTCCTTCAAGGTTGTCATGGACTTTAAGCACCCAGACGGCATCACGGTGCCCGTTATGTTGCCTCGTCGGAGTTTGCTGGTGATGACCGGAGAATCTAGATACCTCTGGACACATGGGTATGTATTGAAGTGACCTTGATGGCAGAATACCTCTTCCTTTGTGACAGTTCTCATTCTCTCCTGCTTGAGCTGCCAGAACCAGGCCCCATGTCTGCACATTGAGGTGTCCAGGTTTAAATCCCCAGAGATATCTATGCCCCTTTTTTGGTAAATCTTACCCTTTTATTTTGATAAAAGTCAAGTTTAATGGAAAGTTGCTAGCATGGTATAATGAACTCCCCTCACCTTTCACCTAGATTTACCATTTGTGAACATTTTCCCGCGTGTTTTATTTCTCTCGTACATATTAGTATTATTATTGTTATTGCTGAGTCATTCGAGAACAAGTTGCAGACATTATGATCCTTTACTCTTCCATGCCTCATTGCAGTTTTCCTAAGAGCAAGTATATTTATTACATCAGGGGTTGGCAGCCTATGGCTTGTTGGCCAGATTTAGCCCATAGCCTGTTCTGTGCAGCTCTTGAACCAAGAATGGTTTTTACATTTTTATTTTTATTTTTTTTTAATTTAGGATTATTATGATTGTGATTATTATTTTGGTTTTTACATTTTTAAAGGGTTGTAAGAAACAAAAGCAACAGAGAATATGTCACAGAAACTGTACATGGCCCTCTATGCCTCAAATATTGGCTATTTGATCCTGTTACAGAAAAAGTTTGCCAAACCCTATGATAGAAGGCTGCTGTGCAACTCAAATTCAGAAAACTCAACATTGATAAAAATGCTCTTAGCACAGTCTTACACAAACCATCTACAGATTTTGCTGGTTGTACTTCATAGTTCAGTCCTGTCAAAGACTGCCAGTAGTTAAAGTGGCAAAACCGGATTTTCCTCAAACTGTTGCAGTAGGAGAAAAGGGACCACAGTATAGAACTTGCCCGGATTCCAAATACAACAAGGAAAAGTCAGGATTGATAGCCAAGGAGCTGGGATGGGGGTGGGGCAGTGTCAGTAGAGGGAAAATTACGAAGAGGAAACATCAGTGATGGGGCCTGAGCAGGGGGGCCGGGGGTGGGGGCACTTCTGGCTAAATCCACATAGGATGCTTGCAGATCAGAGGTCACCTGGGGGTGCCAGTTGGGGAGTGAGGAATATGTTTGGTTATTGAGGACAATCAGATATCTAGAGTGGGGGATTCTGGTTAAACTGACTCAGCAGGATTCTTTCTAAAATTGGGCTCTTGCCCAAGGATGGGGTTGAATCAGGCTCATAGAAGGCCAACTAAAGTTTGGTCAAGCAGAGGATCTTTCCTAGTGGTTTATAGTACACTTCCCCTCTGATCTGGGATCCGTCTGGGAGTTCACAATGTCCTTCCCCTCTGATCTGGGACTCTGCCTATGACATGCTAACTTGTCAGTTCTCTTTAGTCTTCTTTAATTTAAACAGTTCCTCAACTTCTCTGTTTCATCATTTTGGCATATTTAAGGGGCCAGTTGTTTTCTAGAATGTCCCTCACTTTGAGTTTGTTTAACTGAATCTAATCTCAAAGAAATGGGTTTATGCACTTTTGATAAGAATATATCTTTAGTCTTCAGAAGGGAGACATCATACCATTAAAATTTACTTCTATTCTACTTAAAATACTGCTGAGTTCTTCACTTACTAATAATGTCCTGCTTGAAGATTTTAACTGATTCATTTTTATAAGAATTCAAGGAAATGAACATGTAAATGAATTTGTAACCTGTCTTGAATGTGAACCATAAAAACGGATGGCCTGATTTTGTGCAGTGAGGCTTAAATTTACCTGATTTTCTTTTCATGGCCATCTAAAATATTTTCACTTACAGTAAATGAAAAAGGTGAGGTGATCCAATGGCTTCAAGTATTCCTAGAATTTTGAGAATATTCACATTTTCTTTTTTTTAGGTTTAAGCATTTTTACTGTTGGTAACATTTAAACTTAAGAGCAGTGGTATTTCAGCAAATACAAAATGAAAAATGACTTTTCATAAGCCTGTGTTATAAACATATTTTAATCTATTCTGGGTGATGGTACAGATTAATTCTCCTAAACATCATTTTGATGACATTATTTTCTCATCCAAAGTATATTGTGCTGTTCATTGTTAAGAGGAGTTATCTCTGCAAGATTGACCAGAGGGCAGTTATGTCTGCCCTAGAATGTTACTTACAAATTCTTAATTTGATCTAGTTCAGGTTTCCTATTCTAGTCACCATGCTCTTTACGGCAGATGGGCAGCACGTGGGTCAGATACAGTGGTCAGGCGTGTTCTCTTTGGCTGGGGTAGTGGTGGTATGTGTGGTAGCATGTTAAAAAATTGTGTACGTAAGAAAATCAGGTGCTTTCACATAAAAATCTGAGTCTTCAGCGTCCTTTGAAAATTGGGAAATGTGAGGCGCCTGGGTGGCTCAGTCAGTTGGGCATCCAACTTCAGCTCAGCTCATGATCTCACAGTTCATGGGTTTGAGCCCAGCATCGGGCTCTGTGCTGACAGCTCGGAGCCTGGAGCCTGCTTCGGGTTTCTGTGTCTCCCTGTCTCTGCCCCCACACATGCTTTGTCTCTCTCTGTCTCTCAAAAATGAATAAACATTAAAAAAAAAAAATTTAAAAAAAAGGAAAATTGGGAAATGTGACAACAGTGGGCCCTAGCAGCCCTTGGCCGTGGTTTTATTAAGTCAGTGGCCTTCTTTAGATGAGGCGGATGTTCTCAAGTTCTCTGCAGTTCCTGCCTGGTTCTGTGGTTCCCCACACTGAGGCTGAGCATCACCTGTCACTTACCACTGTGCTTGCACTGTTGTGTTTATCTTGTGACAGAGTCACCTGAAAACTAAATAGATCTCGTCTGTGTTACAAGTAGAGAATGGAAAGCTAGAATGGGTGGAAGAGAACACTTTGTTGTTTTGAAATGAAACGATTCCAATGTGTTTAACAGCAAATGACGCATTTCTTTTTATTATTGTTTTTAATGTTTATTTATTTTTGAGACAGACAGAGAGCATGAACAGGGGAGGGTCAGAGAGAGAGGGAGACACAGAATCCGAAGCAGGCTCCAGGCTCCAAGCTGTCAGCACAGAGCCCGACGCAGGGCTCAAACTCACGGACTGTGAGATCCTGACCTGAGCTGAAGTCGGACGCTCAACGGACTGAGCCACCCAGGCGCCCCATCAAATGACACATTTCTAAACAAGCCCACCTGCTTCACTCCATGAGGGTATTTGACTGCCTGGGGAGGCCCTTATTTATACATTTCTTTGATTCTTCTTTTAAATTACTTTTGGAGCGTTTTCTTTGTGCTGGCCCCTTGTGCTTAGAGTTTCACACAGTTTGCTGACTTAACTCATCCTGTCACAGTGGAAAGTTTGTTCCATGCTTTGTCCCATTTTTAAAGGAAATTGGAACATAAAGAGGTTATGGAACTTGTACAGAGTCATAGAACCATTAAGTGTCAGAGCCAAGATGAGAAGCCAGGCAGTCTGGCTTCAGGATCTGTGCCCTTAACCATGATGGTCCAGCTGGACTCGATTGCTCTCTTTCCTCCGAATTTATATGGTGCCCTCTGTACCCTCTAGCCTTTCCACTTGCGCCAGCCCTCAGTGCAGTAAGCTTCCTTTCCTTTGTTTTTACAGTAAAGCTCAACCTTGACTTCCTTTATAATTTATAAAACTTCTGGGTACATTAGCCTGAAATAATTTCTCCCTTAAACTCCTAAAGATTGTTTGATCCTTGAGATGTCTCTTCTATTGAACTATTATTTAAATCTAAAAAACGTTTTTATCTTTTTATTTAAGATTTTTTTTCAACTAGATCATAATTTGAGTACAGAAGGAAAAAAAAAGGATGTTCAGTACTGTTTAAAGAATTCATTCTTAAAAAATTTTTTTTTTAAATGTTTATTTATTTTTGAGAGAGGGACAGACAGAATGTAAGCAGGAGAGAGCCAGAGAGGAGGAAAACACAGAATCTGAAGCAGGCTTCAGGCTCTGAGCTGTCAGCACAGAGCCTCATGCGGGGCTTGAGCCTATGAACCGCAAGATCATGACCTGAGCCGAAGTCAGATGCTTAACTGACTGAGCCACCCAAAAGCCCCAAGAATTCATTATTCTTAACCTATGGATTACCCATTGCGGAAAATCTCAGAAAAGCAGTTAAGTATTGCTTGGCCTTTGTCTAAGCTTTAATTGTAGGCAAGTGAAGTAATTGACTTAAAAGAGCCATAACTGGATAGAACTGGAGAGTGTTATGCTAAGTGAAATAAGTCATACAGAGAAAGACAGATACCATATGTTTTCACTCTTATGTGGATCCTGAGAAACTTAACAGGAGACCATGGGGGAGGGGAAAGGGAAAAAAAAGTTAGAGAAGGAGGGAGGCAAATCATAAGAGACTCTTTAAAACTGAGAATAAACTGAGGGTTGATGGGGGTAGAGGGGAGGGGAAAGTGGGTGATGGTCATTGAGGAGGGCACCTTTTGGGATGAGCACTGGGTGTTGTATGGAAACCAATTTGACAATATATTTCATATTTAAAAAAAAAAAAAGAGCCATAACAGAGAAGTACTTAGTCCTCAATAGAGAAATTTACTTGCTAATTACAGTTTCAGGATACTCATTGTACTAAAATATCTTGACTGCATTTAATACCATAGCTTTAATCATTTTCAGCTATCAGGGTAACAATCATATAAAATCAGGCAATGATTGCTTGCTTCTGCTTCTAAAAAATTGCCTTCAGTGCAAGCTGTTTTCCAAGAGCCACTCTCCTAACTTGTTTTATGAGACCAGCATTACCCTGACACGAAAACATGTCAAAGACATTACAACAAAAGAAAATTACAGACCAATATCTGTCATAACAGAGATGAGAAAACATTCTTAAAAAATATTAGAAAATCCGATTGTATGAGATATATATATAAATACATCATGACCAAGTAGAGTTTATCCCTGGATTGCAAGATTGGTTTAACATTTGGAAACCAAAACGTGTAATTCATGACATTCAAAGGACAAAGGAGAAAAAAAAATATTTAATCATCTTGATTGATGCAGAAATTGTATTTGACAGAATTCAGCATCCATTCATGATAAAAACTTGGCAAACTAGGACAAGAAGGAAACATCTTCAGTCGGATAAAGGCTATCTGTGAGGAACCCACAGCTAACGTTTTATCGAATGGTGAAATATGGAATGCTTTTTCCTAAGATTCTGAACAAGGCAGGGATGTCTGCTCTCACTACCTCTATTGAATATTATAGTGAGTGTTTTACATAGTATAGTAGGTCGAGAAAAAGATGTAAAGATCATTGAGATTTGAAAGGAAGAAGTAAAACTCTTTATGATTGTGGATGTAGGAAAATCCTAGGAAATCTAAACAAATGTTAGAACTAAACCGTGAATATAGTAAAGTTGTAGCATACTAGGTCAACATTCAAAAATTAATTTTTGGAAAATGAAATAGAATACTTAAAAAATTTTTAAAAATATTTATTTACTTTTGAGACAGAGAGAGAGAGAGAATTGGGGAGGGGCAGAGAGAGAGGGAGACACAGAATCCAAAGCAGGCTACAGGTTCTGAGCTGTCAGCACAGAGCCAGATGTGGGGCTTGAATGCAAGAACCATGAGATCATGACCTAAGCTGAAGTGGGACGCTTAACCAACTGAGCCACCCAGGTGCCCCTGAAATAAAATTCTTTTTAAAATAGCATCAAGACCTGTAAAATACTTCGTTTTAGTACCCGAATTAGTTAATTATGATGTGGTTTAAAAAGATATTAGCCTGGGAATTCTGATTCTTTTTTAAATTGAGATATAATTCACATATAAATTGTGTTAGTTTCAAGTGTACAACATAATGATTCTTTATCTGTATGTGTTGTGAAATGATCATCACAGTAAGTCTGGTTAACATCCATCACCACATGTAGTTACAGGCTTTTTTTTTGGGGATGAGAACTTTTAAGATTTACTGTTAGCAACTTCCAAATATACGGTTCAGTGTTATTCACTGTAGTCACCATGTTATACATTGCATGCCCAGGATTTATTTATGTAACTGGAAATTTGTACCTTTGACCACTTTCACCCATTTTGCACAGCTCTGCCTACCCTGGCCCGCCCCCACCAGCCCCACAGCCCCACATTTAAGGTGTTTTAACAATGTTTATTTATTTATTGTGAGAAAGAACACGAGTGGGGGAGGGGCAGAGATAGAGGGAAAGAGAGAGAATCCCGAGCAGGCTCCACACAGTCAGCACAGACCTCTATGCAGGGCTTGATCTCACAATCAAGTGAGATCATGACCTGAGCCAAAATCAAGAGTCAGATGCTTAACCAAGTGAGCCACCCACATGTTCCAAGTTTGCTTTGTTTTTGTTTTACATTCCATATATACGTGAGATCATATGGGATTTGTTTCTCTTTGCCAGACTTATTTCACTTAGCATAGTACCCTCAAGGTCCATTTACATTGTTGCAAATGGGAAGATTTCTTTCTTTTTTATGGCTGAATAATATTTCATTACCCTTCCCTCTCCCTTACACACACACACACACACACACACACACACACACACACACACACACGTTTTCTTCATTCATTCATTGATGAGCACTTAGGTTGTTTCCAAGTCTTGGCTGTTGTAAGTAATGCTGCAGTGACCATGGACTGCAGATATCTTTTCAAGTTGTTTCCTTTGGAAACAAAAAATCCAGAAGTGAAGTTGCTGGATCATAGGATAGTTCTACTTTTAATTTTTTGAGGACCTTCATCCTGTTTTCTCCAGTGGCTGCACCAGTTTATATTCCAACCAACAGTGTACATGGGTTCTCTTTTCTCTGCCTGCTCGCCAACACTTGTAATTTCTTATCTTTTTGGTAAGAGCCATTCTAACAGGTATGAGGTGATATCTCATTGTGGTTTTGATTTGTATTCCCCTGATGATGAGTGATACTGAACACATTGTCATGTACCTGTTGACCATCTGTATGTCTTAGGAAAAATGTCTCATCAGATCCTCTGCCCATTTTTAAATGGACTGTTTTTTTGCTATTGAGTTTTATGAGTTGTTTATATATTTTAGATATTAGCCCCTTACCAATATAATTTGAAATGTTTTTTTTCATTCTGTAGCTGGCCATTTCATTTTGCTGATGGTTTCCTTCACTGTGCAGAAGGTTTTCAGTTTGATGTAGTCCCAGTTTATTTTTGCTTTTGTTGCCTTTTTTTTTTTTTTAATTTTTTTTTTCAACGTTTATTTATTTTTGGGACAGAGAGACACAGAGCATGAACGGGGGAGGGGCAGAGAGAGAGAGGGAGACACAGAATCGGAAACAGGCTCCAGGCTCCGAGCCATCAGCCCAGAGCCTGACGCGGGGCTCGAACTCACGGACCGTGAGATCGTGACCTGGCTGAAGTCGGACGCCCAACCGACTGCGCCACCCAGGCGCCCCGCTTTTGTTGCCTTTTGGGAATTCTGGTTCTAGCAACAAATTGAAGAAACAGTATAACAGTGACAAAACGAAAACAGAGCTGAAATACATTATTTTCACTTCAGGATCAAATCCATTTTAATGATATAGTTGAACTTTCTCTTTTTTAGGTGTGTAGAAAAAAACGTATCTGGCTCTTAGTAAAGAGAAGTCAACACATTAAGTATAAAATTATGCTTTTGTATAATTTGCTCAGACCTTTGAGGCTTAGCACATTCTCTCTGAATGTAAAACCCACCTCTATAGGGAGATAAACTTGCTAGGGTAAATCAAGCAGAAAACTTGGCCTCAGATTTAAATCTTGGGGCACCTGAGTGGCTCAGTCAGTTAAGTGTCTGACTCTTGATTTTGGCTCAGGTCATGATCTCACAGTCATGGGTTCAAGTCCCACATCAGGCTCTGTGCTGATAGTGCTGAATCTACCTGGGATTCTCTCTCTCTGCCCCTCCCCCAGGTTGCTTCCACTCTTTCTCTCAAAATGAATAAATAAACATTTTTTTAAAAAAGTTTTAAGTCTTAGGAATAACTTAACAAAAGATATGCAACACATATACACTGAAAATTATGAAACACTGCTGAGAGAAATTAAAGAAGACCAGAAAGAATGAAGAGATAGAGATGCCATGATCATGGATAGAAACTTAATATTGTTCAGAGGTTGTCCCAAGTTGATCTAGTGTTTCAGTGTAATTCCAGTTAAAATCTTAAGACTCTTTTTATATAAACTGATGAGCAGATTCTAAAATTTATAAGGAAATAGGAAGGATCTAGAATAATCAAAACAATCTTGAAACAGATGAACAGTTTTGGAGGATTTATTTTACCCAGTTTTTAAAATTTACTGAAGCTACATAATCAAAAGAGTATAGTGTTAGTGTATAGACAGACCATTGGGGCAGAATACATCCACATATATAAGATCAGTTGATTTTTGACAAAGACCCCAGTATAATTCAGGGTGGAAAAGACATTTAAAAAAAAATTTTTTTTAATATGAAATTTATTGTCAAATTGGTTTCCATACAACACCCAATGCTTATCCCAACAGGTGCCCTCTTCAATACCCGTCACCCAGCCTCCCCTCCCTCCCACCCCCCCACCCCCCCATCAACCCTCAGATTGTTCTCAGTTTTTAGGAGTCTCTTATGTTTTGGCTCCCTCCCTCTCTAACTTTTTTTTTTCCCCTTCCCCTCCATGGTCTTCTGTTAAGTTTCTCAGGATCCACATATGAGTGAGAACATATGGTATCTTTCTCTGCCTGACTTAGTTCCCTTAGCATAATACCCTGCAGTTCCATCCACGTTGCTGCAAATGGCCATATTTCGTTCTTTCTCATTGCCACGTAGTATTCCATTGTGTATATAAACCACAATTTCTTTATCCATTCATCAGTTGATGGATATTTAGGCTCTTTCCATAATTTGGCTATTGTTGAAAGTGCTGTTCTATCCTATTTTTCAGTCTTTCTTTTCAACCATTATCTGTCCTTATTTTAAGGTATGCATCTCTTATAATTGACATAGAGTTGGACTTTATTTTTTTAATCCAGTTTGACATTCTTTGTTTAGTTGGATATGTTAGTCCTTTTACATTTGACGTAATTGTTGATTGGATTTAAATGGGTTTTTTTGTTGTTTTTGTTTTTGTTTTTTTTTTACTGTTTGTTTCCTCTTTGCTCCATCTGTTCCTTATTTTTTTCTCTCATAATTGGTATTAATTAAATATTAGTTACTCTGTATCTCTTGAATAATTTGTTAGTTGTACATTCTTTTAATATGATTACCCTGAGGATAACTTTTTAAAAGATAGAGACTTCTATTTTTTGTTTTCTCTACAATGCTTAACAATTCAGGAAATCCAGTAGATATTTGCAATAAATTCTTCTAAATTTGCTCTGTTCCCTTACTGTTTTTAAAAGGACCTGAAATACTTTTATGAATGCAGTGTTAAATAAATTATTTTGACTGTCGTTTTTAGAATCACACCCAGAAAATTTGATACTGTTCAAGCATCCACGGGTCACAAAAGTGGAATTATCACCAGTGATGTTGGAGACTTAACTTTAAGCAAGAGGGGAATAAGGACATCATTTACATTTAGGAAAGTGAGGCAAACACCTTGTAATTGTAGTAAGTATATAATTTTGGTTCCACTGTACAATGGAGTAAATCAAGTGTAAAAATCTTTTAAAGTCCCATTAGAACCAAGGAGAGCTCGGTCTTAACTTCACTAAGGGTATTTTCCATATTTTGCTTAGTGTTGTACTTAATGTAGACTTTTCTTTTTTTTTTTTTTTTTAATTTTTTTTTTTTCAACGTTTATTTATTTTTGGGACAGAGAGAGACAGAGCATGAACGGGGGAGGGGCAGAGAGAGAGAGGGAGACACAGAATCGGAAACAGGCTCCAGGCTCCGAGCCATCAGCCCAGAGCCTGACGCGGGGCTCGAACTCACGGACCGCGAGAGCGTGACCTGGCTGAAGTCGGACGCCCAACCGACTGCGCCACCCAGGCGCCCCAATGTAGACTTTTCTTAACCCATCCCCATTAGAGTTTATATTCCTTGAAGGCAGGGACTGCATTTTATTCATCTTTATTTTTCCTAAATATAGTAATTGAGCATAGTTGGATGCCGAATAAATATTTTATTTATTGGAGTCACACTTGTAGGACATTAAAATATCACTTATACAAAAATAGTTTTTATTGGAAATAGCTTGTCTTGTTTCTAAATTACTTCTCATTAACCCAGTGAGGAAGTTAGAGATGACAGATTGTTCCTTAGTAAGTGGGTAACTCTAGGGGGATAAACAGTGGTTTGTGTTTTGGTCAGTTTGGAAATCTAGAAGGGAATAAAAGAAGTGCTCAAAAACATGTCAGGAGTATGTTATTTCTACTTATCTATACAAGTACATCATGACCTGTATTTCTTAGACTCAGTGAATAAAAATCCCTTTCATTTTGTAAATAGTATCTGTTAGAAAACTTGAAATTGCTATATTTGATATCTAGTGAAACTTCAGATTTTTGTTTCTTTTGCTAAAAGTGTCATTGCTACCTTAAAACATCAAAATTTTTATCAATTAAAAAAAAAGCTTATTTAGTATTTGTTGAGTGTCTAAACTGCCAGTAGTTTTATTTATTTATTTTTTTATTAAAAAAATTTTTTTTAATGTTTATTTATGTTTGAAGAAGGGAGAGAGCATGAGCAGGGGAAGAGCAGAGAGAGAGGGAGACACAGAATCGGAAGCAGGCTCCAGGCTCTGAGCTGTCAACACAGAGCCCGACGGGGGGCTTGAACTCAGGAACTGCGAGATCATGACCTGAGCTGAAGTCAGAGAGGCGCCCCATAAACTGCCAGTAGTTTTATAAGATACTGACAAATAAAGCATGGCTCATGTTCTCCAGGAACTGAAGTCTAGTTGGAAAGACAAGCCGGTTTTCTTATGCAAATGTTTCTTTGTTGTGGACATTAATTAAATGTAAGGCGTATTGTAGAAGCTCTGAATGTATATTCAGTTTACAGATGATTTTCACGTTCAAGGCCATCTTTTAGACACTCTTTGTCAAAATGTATGGGTTTTTAAGGATAAGGGTTGCTCCTCCCTTTAGCTAACTTAGATGTTTATAATTTCCAAGAGAATAAAAATGTTCCTAAGATCAGTTTAGGATAATTCTAATGTATATTGTGTCCAAGATAAGGTGACCTGTCTGTTTTCACATGTACGTTTTAGAGCCCTCAGGCTTTCTGTGGCTGCCCTTTTCTGAAACGTCCACATAAACTGTTTACAGCTCCACCTCACACATTAGCATAGATGAGCTATCTCCTGCCCCATTGCTCAAGGTTCAGCACCTTCTAACTATAGGCAGGGAGAATTCCTGAAGCCGTGAACACTGCAGCCCAATTCTTAGCTGCCTCACGATTTCTGATTATTTCCTTTGTCCTGACTGTGGTTTCTCCAGGGACACCACTCCTTTTTCCTTTATTTTCCAGAATAAAACGATGTGTATCATGGACTTTGGCTGAAGATAAAGGGAAATTATAGGACAGCAGAGAACAGACAAGGATTTAAAATGAGTATTAGACATGATTGCAGAGAACAAAGGACAACTTCAGAATTCAGTTAATTAGAATAACAGTGTATCCTAAATTTCCTTCATCATCTTGACTTGATGGTGTTCTCCTTGGAGTTTGCTGATTCGACTGAAGGAGGCGACACCTGTAGTCACTGAGAATGTGGGCTCCTGTGTTCCCACCGGCTGGGTGCAGTTCGGGCTCTACGACTTGCCATCTTTGTTGCTTGAGGATTGTTATTTGATGTTCTCTGCTTCAGTTGCCTCATCTGTAAAGTGGATGCAATAGTACCAGCTCATGATGTTCCTGTGAGAACTGAGAACACACATATAAACTGTTTCAAAGAGTGCTCGTTTAAATGTCTGTGATCATTACCAAATGATGCACTTTGCTCCTAGGGCTTGTTTTTCTGAGAGTCTGAGGGCCCCGGAAGTCCTATCTCCTCTGCCCACCAAGAGAAAAACCCTACGTCATGTTGGTTCAGCTAAATTTCTTCTGTTTGGGCCAGGCCCATCAGGAAGCTTTCCTGAATGAGAGGACCCTTAATCCTGAGAGGTGATAGGCACCTGCATTATATGGCCTGCAGACTTGCAGTCATTTCTGTCGCACATGGATTTTTCCCCTTCTGTGTGTGTTAGACCCTTGCACATATAATTAGACTTGTTGGGTACCAGCTATTTTTAAACTGATAAATCAGAGCCTGCTTAGCCCCCGTCACCAAATTTGGATTGATTTGCTTGTTCTTTTAAGAAAACATGATGCCTTATGAATCACTTGGATAAAAATGAAAGGTTTTTATTGCTTAATTTTTGCATTAGGTTACCCTTTGGTCTGTGACAGCCAGATGAAGGCGACCCCCCCATCATTTCCAGAGAGCGAAAGAGAAGCCTCACAACTGGAGCAAGAGTATGTCCACCGAGTCTATGAGGAGATTGCTGGGCACTTCAGCAGCACAAGACATACCCCTTGGCCACATGTGGTAGAGTTTTTGAAAGCTTTGCCCCGTGGTTCGTTAGTGGCTGATGTTGGCTGTGGAAACGGAAAGTATCTTGGCATCAATAAGGAGTTATATATGGCAAGTAATTGTTGCCTCTGGCTCTCTTTTGCTTTATTTGTAAGGGTTGTTAGCACCTTCTGCCTTATGATATAATGTTGTTTGTTGATTAGGCCATTACAGAAAAGTTATAACCAACAGATGGAAAATTAATGAGCACTCATTCTTATTTATTCCCCGAGAATTTGTGGGCATGCATACCATTATTTGTAATTTCCCCCTTCCCTTTCCTTAGATTTTGCTTCCTGAGATTATTTTATCAGTAATACTATCTTATATCTGTAAAACTCTTTACAGGTTAGAAAGGATATTTACATTTTTTTTAATGTTTATTCTGAGAAAGAGCTTGCAAGTGGGGGAGGGGCAGAGAGAGAGAGAGAGGGAAAGAGAGAATCCCAAGCAGGCTCTGTGCTGTCGGCGTAGAGCCTGACATGGGACTCAATCCCATGAGCCATGAGATCGTGACCTGAGCGGAAATCAAGAGTTGGACACTTAACTGAGCCACCTCAGGTGCCCCTGGAAAGGATATTTATAGAAGCCATTTTCTTTGCATTGATCCTCCTAAATATGAGAAAGTTAAAGCAGATATTTTCTGTTTTTTTTTAATCCTGTTATTTATTTATTTATTTATTTGTTTGTTTGTTTATTTACTTACATCCAATTTAGTTAGCATATAGTGCAGTAATGATTTCAGGAGTAGAATCCAGTGATTCATTCCCTACATATAACACCCAATGCTCATCCTAACAAGTGTCCTCCTCAATGCCCTTTGTCAGTTTAGCCCATCCCTCCACCCACAATCCCTCCAGCTAACCTCAGTTTGTTCTCTGTATTTAAGACTCTCTTATGTTTTGTCCCCGCCCTGTTTTTATATTATTTTTGCTTCCCTTCCCTTATGTTCCTCTGTTTTGTATCTTAAATTCCACCTGAGTGAAGTCCTATGATATTTGTCTTTTTCTGACTAATTTCAGTTAGCATAATATACTCTAGTTCCATCCACGTTGTTGCAAATGGCAAGATTTCATTCTTTGTGATTGCTGAGTAATATTCCATTGTGTGTGTGTGTGTGTGTGTGTGCGTGTATACACGTATATATACGTACGTATATATGTATATATATGTATATACACATATGCACACACAATGGAATATTACTCAGCAATATACATGTATATATATGTATATATATGTATATACACACACATATACATATATACATACACATACATGCACACACACAACACATCTTTATCCATTTATCTGTCGATGGACATTTAGGCTCTTTCCATATTTTGGCTGTTGTCGATAGTGCTGCTATAAACATTAGGGTGCATGTGCCCCGTTGAAACAGCACTCCTGTATCCTTTGGGTAAATACCTAGTAGTGCAATTGCTGGGTCATAGGGTAGTTCTATTTTTAATTTTTTGAGGAAAAAAACTCTGGAAAATACTGTTTTCCAGAGTGGCTGCACCAGTTTGCATTCCCGTCAGCAATGCGAAAGGGTTCCCTTTCTACACATC
The DNA here is from genome assembly GCF_018350175.1 of Felis catus. NCBI lineage: Eukaryota > Metazoa > Chordata > Mammalia > Carnivora > Felidae > Felis > Felis catus. The sequence goes on along the minus strand of NC_058377.1, from coordinate 6,224,045 downwards.
CCCACCAGCCTCTGTTGTTGCCTGAGTTATTAATTTTAGCCATTCTGACAGGTGTGAGGTGGTATCTCAGTGTGGTTTTGATTTATATTTCCCTGATGATGAGTGGTGTTGACCATCTTTTCATGTGTCTGCTAGCCATCTTGATATGTCTTCTTTGGAAAAGTGTCTATTCATGTCTTTTGCCCATTTCTTCACTGGATTATTTGTTTTTTGGGTGTTGAGTTTGATAAGTTCTTTATAGATTTTGGATGCTAACCCTTTACCTGATATGTCATTTGCAAATATCTTCTCCGATTCTGTCGGTTGTCAAGCAGATATTTTCATCTGGTTTTTTACTAATGAAGAAACGGACGCTCACAGACTGTATTCTTCCCTAATGTTGTAGAATTAGGGAATATAACTGGGATTTAAACCCATGCCTCTGACGCCAAATATAGTGTGCTTTTATTCATAGTAGGAAAATATAAAGGTTACTATTTATTGGTGTCTTACTGTTGAGGAAACTAAAGCTTAAGTAGATTAAAAAATGTGACCGAGGTTACAGTGCTAGGCCCAGAATCTGAACTCACCTGTCTCTTATGCCAGGGTTTCTGTTTTCAGTTGCTGTAATTTCCTTTTTCTAAGGTTGACTTTTTTTTCTCTTATGCTGGGAAGTAGAAAGTTCTCCCTGCACTAGTGCATTATTATAAATACATCAGCGCTGTTCTGGGAGGACTGAAGCTTCCCTTTCTCAAACTAGGGAGGGAGGACTAGAGTGAGGACAGTAGGCGAGGAGAATGAGAGCCATCTACGCTCACGGGCTGCTGTAGCACATCAGATTGTGCGTAATGTGTTTGCACCTCATCCTTGACATCACACACCTGTGTCAACAAAGTAAGTTACTCCTGTGCTTGAGGAAAGGTTTGTGCATTAAGAGATAAAAGCATAGCTTTTCATCACAATAAAATGTTAGTAGTTGTATATTGTCATTATGTTTGGATGAAGTTTTAGTTTATAAAGAGAAAGATCGAATGAATTATGTTTTTTCATGTTGAAGAAGTAGGTTTTGATATGCCACTTAAAATCAAAGTGATATTTCTGATTTTATAATCTTAAGGCACTGTCCAAAATGTTTCTCAGTGAGCTCTGCTTTTGCACTTTCTTTTCTTTTTTTTAATGTTTATTTATTTTTGACGGAGAGAGTGACAGAGCATGAGTGGGGGAGAGACAGAGAGAGAGGGAGACACAGAATCTGAAGCAGGCTCCAGGCTCCGAGATGTCAACACAGAGTCCGATGCTGGGCTCGAACTCACAGACCGCGAGATCATGACTTGAGCTGAAGTCGGATGCTCAACTTTTTGAGCCACCCAGGCGCCCCTGCTTTTGCACTTTCTTGATGATAACCCTTAACTTTATCTAGTCAGGCAGCATCTGTGACCAAGAAGCTAGGTTGAAGTCAACCACACTGACTTAGTCATGATGATAACATTATCCTGTTACAATTGAGAAAAATGACTTCTTGGTAAACTGAGGTATAAATCTGAAGCTATTCGAGAAGGAATATATTTAGAAGAGTGGGAAACCCACAAGTACTGTTACCTTCCATTGCTCGTATTCATTTTATCAGTGGCTGTCCGCGTGTATTTCTTCCTGTCTGCTATTCCCAGAGCCTCCTGCACTGTCTGACTTCTCGGGAAGGCTCAGTAAGTGTTGGTTCAGTGAATGAATGAAAGGTACAAGTCTGGTTGGACTTACAGTTTTCATTACACCAGAAATGAAATTATATACAATATAGGGGAGCCTGCTCTTGTAAGCTGCTGAGGCTCCAACCTGTGTATTTGAATGTACTTTGAGCAGCTGTCTTTGAGCCTGAAAATATGTATGTTTCTTGACATTCATGAGGAAATGTGACCTGAGACATTCATTCTAGGTATTAAAACATAGGATAGTCTCAGAATTTAAAAAGTCATTAATATTATTAGTACATAATTCCTTAATAAAGCACTTTATTTATTTATTTATTTATTTATTTATTTATTATTTTAAAATTAATCTTTGTGAGAGAGAGAGAGAGAGAGAGAGAGACTGCATGAGTGGGGGAGGGGCAGACAGAGGGGGAGACATGGAATCTGAAGCAGGCTCTAGGCTCTGAGCTGCCAGCACAGAGCCCAATGTAGGGTTCATGAACTCATGGACCTTGAGATCATGACTTGAGCCAAAGTCAGATGATTAACCGCCTGAGCCACCCAGGGCCCCTAAAGTGCATTTTTGAAATAGTAGCTTAAGCTCTCTTGTAGATACTTTTATAAACTGCTTTTCATTTTTTATAACATCATCGGTTACTGTTCATTTCTGTCATCAGCACTAGCTGTTGTCTTTATTTTCAGAGTTAAATTTTGTAAGCAAAACTTGAGACCTTCAAGAGATTTATTGCCTTTATAATAGTACCAATAAGAGGTGAGACAGTATGAACCCAGAGCTCAGCCTGACTCATCCATTGTAGGGACTTTCTTGGTTGCTTTAAATAGTCTGGATTGCAAATATAAGAATAACTCCAGGAACCTATTTATAATTAGAAAAAATTGGAGATATGTTTATATAAACCTCTTCTGCACGTTTCTGGTTTGGTTTGGTTTTGTGTTTTAACTGTCAACTATGCCAATAAAGGAAAGAACAGAAGGGATATTAACATCGACAGGTTCCTCCCGTGAGCTGAGTGCTGTGCTGTGTGTTCTCACACAATGTGGGAGACTGGCATTACTCCCTCCATTTTACAAATGGGAAACCGAATGCTCAGTCAGGCTATGACAGGCTCATGGTTACATGGTGTCAGGACAAGTGTTGGAGCCTCATGTCCAGCCGCACAGTCTGTACTCTGTGGCATTCTGCTAAGAGAGATTTAGAAAATTAAAAAAAAAAAAATTTATGTGGAGGGGGGAGGGGGCGGAGAGACAGAGGGAGAGAGGGAATCCCAACCAGGCTCCGTGCCTTCAGTGCAGAGCCCAACGTGGGAATCAGTCCCACGAACCATGAGATCGTGACCTGAGCCCAAATCAAAAGAGTCAGTCATTTAACGACTGAGCTACCCAGGTGCCCTGAAATCGTGTCTGTTTTGTTGTCCACCTACTTGGCACGTGATAGAAGCTTATTAATGGTTTGTTGAACGGTGAGGAGCAAACCTGTGAATTCACCCTCAATTTCTTACATGGAAAGCAGAGTATACACAATGCCGTGTTGTGTAATCTTGAAGGAAATGCAACAACATCAAAGTGGGTGGGCCTTCCTCCAGAGTAATGTACCTTGAGGATACAAGGATCTCTCTTTGTATCTAGACTCTGGGATGCGAGTTTTTGTCCACTCTTTGTTCCATATAATAATAATGATAGCATTTGCATAGCCCTGCTGTGGTTAGTGAAATATTTAGTTTACATCATTTTGTTTGATTCTCATATGAACCTTGAGAAGTAGGCATTTTTATGATGAGGAAACAGAAACTCTGAGATACCATGTGGCTTTCCTAGGTTGTTCGCCTAGTTACTGCTGGAGCCAGACTTCAGCTCGCGAGTTCCGAGTGCTGTTTTCACTGTACTGGACTGACTTTGACTCTTCCCCGGCTCTCTCAACTGTGTACTGCCCGTCTGATCTCCCTGTAATTGCTTGTTTTCTTAGTAGTTTTAAAAATGTTGTATTTTCTAAGTAATAAAAATAATGTAGCTGCAGTTCCAAAGATGGAAGGAAAGGTGTTTACCTATAATCTTAACACCCTAATAAACCAGTTTGTTGTGAGAAAGATCGTTCCAGTGTTTTCCTGTAATGTTTATATTGTCATGAGTATGTGTACAGCTCAATAACTCATTTGTATTGCTTCATATTTCCATTTTGCTGTGTGGCCTTACATGGGTCCCGGACTTTATGATGCTCTTTGAGTTACTTGATGGTTCCTCATGTTCAGTGTGAAGTTGTTATAAATAACACAGTAATGAGAATCTACCCTGAGAAATACTGTGACAAGAAGGAAGAACGCGGCTTTTTGGAGTGAGAGACGCCCAGGTTTAAATCTCTGCTCCGCCGCTTAACTATCTTACTTGAGCCAAACTACCTACATGCTTTGAGAGGAGGTTTCCTCATCTGCAGTGTAGTAACAGTACCTGACTCAGGGTGTATCTTTGCGGTGGGTACATTAGCACAGAGAATCTGCTGTAAGATTTAGTGGGTGCCCCAGTAAAAGGCCCCCCCCCTTTTTTTAAATCCTGTTTAGCTTTTTCCATATGTTGGATTATTTCTTTTTTAAGGATGAATTTCTAGAAGAACAATTATTGGGTCAAAAGTTGTGAACATTTTTATCTTCCTTGAAAAGCGGTGTGCCAAACTGCTTTTGAAAATGGGTAGAGTCCATTTGTAGCATCACTAGCACTTTTGAGAGCAAGTTTTGTTACTGCCGTCACCATGGTGTACTGTGGTTTTAAAATATTTTTGATACCTTTGAGGGAGAAAAACGAGATCTTGTTTTTCTAGTTTGCCCCTTTGATTACTAGTTTGAATACTTTTTCTTTTTTTTTTACCAGCCCTTCCAGAATTGCATGTTTAACGTTTTGTTGGAGATTTTAAAAATTATAAACAAGTTCAGGCACTAAGTGGCTCAGTTGGTTAAGTGTCTGACTGGATCTCAGCTCACATCTTGATCTCAGGGTCGTGGGTTCAAGCCTTGTGTTAGGGCGCCACTCTGGGCGTGGAGACTACTTAAAAAAAATAAGTGAAAAAAAATTTTTTTTAAGTATAGAGGAGTATAAGCAAACATTTTAAGTCCAACCTGTATGTGTTTTTATTCATTGATCTCCATCTGCCATACAGAATTAACAGAGCTTTACGTAAGTCTTTTAATGAATGCTAGTATTTATAATTAGGCCATTTTCTGTCATATTGTTGACATTATGCAACATCATTAAGGAGAATTTCAAGTACTGGGTACTATCCTTGGTATAAAAACTTAAGGAAATTTAAAAAGAGAAAAGAGAAAAAGATAGTGATGATTTTGACTGTAGTATATGAAAGACTCAGGCCAGTTAAGTGCAGGATGAAAGTTCTGAGCCAGGCACGAATCACGTTTACGCTACACCTGATGCTTTGTGACTGAGACTGTCCCATCCCTCACACTGCCACACAGGGGCACTTTGTACAGGTAACGGTAGCAGCCTGGCAGCGGGAAGAGGGACATTTCCTCTTGTTTTATTTGGCTGCTCTTCTCCGTGTTCTGCTTTATCTATGGTTCTTGGGTAATAACTTTCTTTCCATGTTGAGCTCTATCTCCTGGTATTTGTTCTGTAGTAAAGTTGCACTTTTTTCCTGTCGACTTTCAGCTAGATTTATAGCAATGTGTCAGGGTTGGACATACTTGAAACATCTGATTCCGTGAACTGAATTTTATTATAAAAACAGTGGCAAACTCTAGAATGTAATATGCATATTACTTCAGTGGTGTTGTCATCTTGATGTTGTCACTGCTAGCTCAGTGGTATAGAATATGGGTGAAAATAAATACAAGGAATAATAAAGCACTTAACGTATCTTGCATAGTTAAAGACAGCAATCATTTGGGAATTGGGCCCCTGTTGTTATTAATGGGCTCTTGGTACTTTTTCATTTTTTTTTTTAAATTCATTTTGAGAGAGAGATAGAGAGGCAGAGAGAGAGAAAGAGAGCGAGCGAGTACAGGTTGGGGGGCAGCGAGAGAGGGAGAGAGAGAATCCCATGCAGGCTCCACACTGTCAGCACAGAGCCTGATGTGGGGCTCGAACCCACGAACCATGTGATCGTGACCTGAGCTCAAACTAAGAGTCAGTTGCTCTACTTACAGAGCCACGCAGGTACCCTAGGACTTTTTTGTCTTAAAATATATCAAAGGGAAATTGCTATATTTTACCTCTAGTGTGGTACCTTTTATTATGCTTCAAAAATAAATGCAGCTCTGGGATAGAATATAGAAGCTGTTTAATACCAATTAGAAATTGAGCAAATTCATATTAAGTATGAGTAGCCTGGCAGTGTCCATTAACTTAATAAGAGTTGTTTTGAGGGGCACCTGGGTGGCTCAGTCAGTTAAGCATGCAACTTCAGCTCAGGTCATGATCTTGCGGTCCATGAGTTTGAGCCCCACATCTGGCTCTGTGCTGACAGCTCAGAGTCTGGAGCCTGCTTTGGATTCTGTGTCTCCCTCTCTCTCTGGCCCGGCTCTGTGCTGACAGCTCAGAGTCTGGAGACTGCTTCAGATTCTGTGTCTCCCTCTCTCTCTGGCCCTCCGCCCGTTCATGCTCTGTCTCTCTCTGTCTCAAAAATAAATAAGAAAAAACATTAAAAAAAAAAAACTTAAAAAAAAAGAGTTGTTTTGACATGAGGACTCATGCTCCTTATTCTCACATAGACCAAGGGAACCCTAACAATCAGTGCTCACTGCATCAGAAATTCAGATGAGTAAACACAGGGTCGAGGTGGCCACTGCTATCTGATGAAACCTGCTTTCACATTTCTTTTTCTCTTTTGTAGAGAGTGAGTAAAGAACTGTCTGGGGATAATTATTAATTAGTGGTTTAACCTTTCTGATGCCCTGCCCACCTTCCCTGTCCTCCCTCATTTCACGTGTGCACACTGCGTACATGCTCTCTCCCTCCCCTCCACACGCACACACGCACACACATGTGTGCACACACATGGTGCCCTCAGAATCAAACAGCAAAACTGAACACAACAGTAACAACCAAAGTAGAGAGGAGAGAGGCTGCCGCGGTGCCCAGATGCTTCCCGCAGAAGCAGACACAGGCAGAAAGGCACGTGAGGTCCCTGCCCAGGGACATGAAGGGAGGCTGCGAGCTGCCTTCATGCTGCCTTTCCCTAGGGACGGTTCGCTTAGACTGCAAGGTGTAATTAGATAGCACTTGACAGATTTTGAATTCAGCACTTCATTCCTGATTTATATGGGTTAGGTGTTTAGCAGAACAAGACTCAATAGCTTTAAAAAATGAAATGTTATTTTACTTTTGTGTTGTTTGGGGTTTTATTTTCAGATTGTACAGTAATATGTACTGAAAAGTAAAAAGAAGCAGGCACAAATCCCAGCCACCCTCTTGCTATCTGGGCCAGCACAGTATCATTGGTGTAGTGATGAGGGACATCTGTAGGTCCGCACAAAGGACCGAATGTCTGCGTTTACAGAATAGTTTTCATTTTTATACGTGCGATCTCACATAAGGATCTAGGTGGGTGATCGATTAGAGGGCAATTAGGCCTTTCCATTTCCACTGCTGCCATCTTTATACTAGTCGTTTTCTTTCCGTTCGCTACTTTGAGCTCAGTCTGGTACCTGGTGAGATCATAAAAGCTGTCCCCTAAACGACGGAATCTGACTTTGTGCCGGCTGTAAGAACTGGTAAACCCTGGCTTCACCCGCTTCACGGTGCATACAAGGTCTGCGCCCTCACTTTATGGTAATGAAGAAGCCCAGTGCTCTTAATTTCCCATGACCTTTAAACAAGGGGTTGTGAGATTCGTCGCTTCTGCCTGTTACAGATCGGTTGTGATCGGAGCCCGAGCCTCGTGGACATCTGTCGAGAGCGGCACTTCCAGGCCTTCATCTGCGATGCGCTGGCTGTGCCCATCCGCGGCGGGGCCTGTGATGCCTGCGTCTCCGTTGCTGTTATTCACCATTTTGCAACAGCGGTGAGTGCTGTCTCTCTCTCTCTCTCTCTCTCCAAGACCTCGTGGCTGTGGTGGCAGGAAATGCTCATGGATTTCACCCACGTGGACCCTACTTTAGCTTTTCTTTTCTTTCCCTTCTCTTCCCTCTTATGTGGTTTGCCCCCTGTGCTGAGAAAGCGCGTGGAAGGAGGTGAGGTTCCCCGCTGCGGTGGGCCTCTGCCCTCTGCCCTCTGCCCACCACCCGCCCTGAGCCTTCCTCATTGTTGTGTCCTCGAATCCGGGGCCACGGCGCTCCGGCTGTCAGGGGCTGGAGGCGCTCATCGGCCCTGCGCCTCCCCAGCAGTCTCTCCTCGGCCTCTCGGCCTCTTCTCTGTCCGTGCCCCACCTGCCTCTCCCTGCCCTTCTCCGCAGCCCTGACATCTGTGTCCTCTCCTTCCCATTCTGCTTTTCTTCTCTTCTCAAAATTCAAGTATTTAGCTGCTGGTGGTATGTTACTCATGCTTTTAGTTAGGCACACAGGTCCCTAATTTTAAAATGAGTGAATTTAGGGGCGCTGGGGTGGGTCAGTTGGTTCAGTGTCTGACTCTTGATTTCAGCTCAGGTCGTGATCTCGTGGTTCGTGGGATCGACCTCCACATCTTCATGTCTCTCTGCCCGTCTCCCGCTTGCACTGTCCCCCCCCCCAAATAAATAAATAAACTTTAAAAAAAAAGTGAATTTAATATTTTATATTTTTCTTATAAGAAAACAGAATCTTATTTTTCCTGTGTGTGGGTGGTTTCTCCCTTAATCTCAGCAATAATTTTATAAATCGCCCTGTGCTGGCATTACCAGCAGTCCCCACGCACCTTGTGACTGAACTGAACGCAGGACAAAACCAAGTGGCAAACCCTCTATGCCTCTATTTAATTAACACAAATAAAAATGTCCTTTTCCTTATTTCTTCAACACTTTTTCCCCTCAGAAGATTTCCCGTCTCTTTTTTCTCTTTTTTGTTTTTTATTTTATTTTTATATTTTGGTAGATTTTCTGAGCTGTTCATCGTAATGAAAAGCAGTGCTATCGCCGGTCCAACTTCCTGTTTCCTCTCTATCTCCTCTTGGCTGATAAATGGCAATGTGTGTTTTTACCGTAGGAGCGCAGAGTAGCCGCTCTCCAAGAACTCGTTCGACTCCTGAGACCTGGCGGGAAGGCACTTGTTTATGTCTGGGCAATGGAACAAGAATATAATAAGAAGAAATCCAAGTATCTTAGAGAGAACAGAATGAGCCAGGGGAAGGAGGAGGAGGTCAGCAGCGATACGCCAGGCCCAGAGTTGCTTGTGGAGCAAGTGCCTGACACAGGCCATAAGGAGCCAGCATGTCGAATGCCCTCCATCAGTGACTTCCAGGAGGGAGGGCGGAATTCAAGGGAAGTTACTAATTCCAAGCTCCCCGTTCACACTAATAGGACTTCTTTTCATTCTCAAGACGTACTGGTTCCCTGGCACCTTAAGGGCAACCCTGGGAAAGACAAACCTGCTGAGCCGTTTGGTCCGGGAGGATCCCATGACCCAAGTGCTGTGTTTCATCGTTTCTACCACGTGTTCCGTGAGGGGGAGCTGGAAGCCGCCTGCCAGACTCTGAGTGACGTCCGCGTCCTGCGAAGCTACTACGATCAGGGGAACTGGTGTGTGATTCTCGAGAAGGTCTGACGTCTCTGAACATACACACCGGAAGGAAAGGCTCGGCTTTATTTTTTAAAGGACTCTAAATTTACTGTCTTTTTAAAGAGAAAATGTGTGGAAAAGAATCAAAGAAAGGAGAACGCCTGAGAGAAAATTGGAAGTAGAGATTAGTTAGGACACATTTGGGCTACTAGTATGGCCATTTTATCCATAAATGTGGGAACGGTTCTCTTAAATAGGGAGGCATAGGGAGGGATTTTAAAAGTGACTGAAGTAGTTTGTGAAGTTTTTGGGGTCCCAGCGTAAGAATGCAGCATTCTGAAGACAAAGTTTTGGTATTAAGGTTACTCAGCGAACTAAATCATGTAGAATCTTAGTGATGCAATCATACAACATTTTAATAAAGAAGTATTTCTGGACAGTAGAGAATTGTCTGAAGACTTTGACTCTTAGCTCTGTAAAGTCACAGGCGATAACCTCTCCCCCCTCACCGTCCTAACGCAGGCTTGACACGTAGTAGGTGCTCAGTAGAATTTCAGCCCATCAGGTCGTTCATCCCACAAATACTTACAGAACCCCTACTAAGTATTTAAGTACTGTGAGTGGAGCTGTGAACAAGAGTGAAAGCTCCTGCCCTCCTGGAACTTCCGTTGTGGAAGAAGGACAGCCGGTATGCAAATGAAATTGATCCAATGTGCCGGGTAGTGAGAAGTGAAACAGGACTTGGAGGTTTTCCCTGGGAACAAAGGATCATTTCCAAAGGGCTGCGGTAACCACGAATCCTGACTGTAGTTGGTTACCGAGAATTAGTTGGTATTCCTGATGTATTTGACCAGGTGTTAAAGGCAACCCCAGTGGGCTCTTATAACTCCTTTGTTTAAGTAGCAAAAGTTAGAATGGTCGGTCAGACTTAATTATGCCCTTACAGCCACAGCTGTGGTGTCACTACCGGCTGTCTCCAGTTCCTTCATGGTTTGTACCAGTCTGGGCTCAGTCAGCAGTTTTTACCTCCAAATACTTCACACTCAGTCAACTTACCACCCAGGTCAAGTTTCCAGGAAGAACAAAGGTAGAAAGTCAACCGTAGCTCAAATGATCACGCAAAAGGAAAGTACTTTTTAAAACATGCATTGCTTTTATAGCAGTTATGCTTAAGACTGCTTCAAGAAAAATTGCTTCCTGTGAACGATGACGCCCAGACAATTGTGTCTGTTGTTATTGTTGAGATGTTTCTTTTCCAGCGTCAAGCTTTCCGAAACCGGCCGTGATGAATAGGTCTCGGATGAGACGACGATTGTTTTTGTCGTGGAATCTTCACTGCAAGATTGTAACTGTTCCCTCCAGATGAATGTATAAGGTTCATGATATGAAAAGACAAATTATGGGGCTAAAAAAAAGCAGTTTTATTCTGACAGAAATTCTAGAACTTCACATTGCAATGTGAAGCTCAGCTCCTGCTAATAACTTTTAAAATCTAGATGAAATGGGCGATTTTCAAGGAGGATGCATATACATGAACTCAAGAAGAGGCAGAAAATGGAAGGTGTTGAAAAAGCCGCATAGGAATTCAGAACTTGGCTCTTGATTCAGACTGGAAATTGAATTCTCGATCTGCCATTAGTTTTAGCCGGAGACTCTGGACAAACTCCCTCCCTTGTCTGTGCTCCAGTTTTCTCAGCTGTAGTGCTGGAGGAGTTGTTCTGCAATTAGCTGGGATAACAGCTCTCAGAGCAGTGCAAGAATAGAGTGTGTGTGTGTGTGAAACATGTTTATTATCATTAGTCCCAGAGAAAGCCCTCAAGAGTTTCAGGAATTGAATGACATCAAATCTAATTTGTTAATTGTGTATTAAAAACCTATGGTTTTACTGATTTTTTGTCTTTTTGCTTGTTCTTATTAGTTGCAACAGATACATCACAATTTCGTGCTATGATTGTGGATTTCTCTATTTTTCCTTCCAGATCTATCAATAATTATAAGGCAGAACTGGAAGGAAAATCCCAATGTCCATCAGCAGTAGAGTAAGTGAATCGAATGTTACTACCTAAGCAGTGGAAGTGAATAAATCGTCTTCACAAGGTACCCTGTGAATAGATCTCAGGACCATAATGCTGAGTAACAAACCCCACAAAGTAAGACCATACAATTCCTTCAGAGTGCAGGTGTCTCTGAGACTACCTTCGCTTCTGACACTGACTGCAAGTTCAGGGGCTCCCAAGAGTATCCTCAGGTTTGGTCATTTGCTAGAAGGATTCATAGGACTCAGGGAAACTGTCATACTCATGACCATTGTTTATTACAGCAAAAGGCTACAGCTTAAAATCAGCCAAGGGAAGAGGTGCAGGAGAGTTACACGCATGGAACTTTCTGTTGCCACCTCCCGGTGAAATCTGGATGGAGCTGACTTCTCCCAGCAGCGGGTAGGATAATACACGTGGAGTGTTGCCAGCCACGGAGGCTCACATGAGGCTTGGGTTCAGATTTTTAACTGAGGGCTTAACTACACGCACATGGTTGACTACCCATATGGCTGACCTTTCATCTCTAGCTCGTCTGGAGGCCCCCCCAGGTAAACATCCTTCTCAGGCAGGATATTGCAAAGGCTTAGAGATTAACTCCCAGGAGCCTAAGACAAAGGCCAGACCTCTTCTTGGATAAGGTCAACTCTACTACATAGTTTTTTTTAAGTGAGAGTTTATAAACAAGCAATGTTATACTTTTACAAGACTGGATAATAGTGAACTTTTGAAAGGAAGGAACGAGTTCAAGGCCTTCTGGGGTGCTCACAGTTTATTTCTCGGGGTGGTATGTACATAGGCGCTTGCTTTGTGTTAATTCACTAACATTGAGTGTGTGATAAAGCACTTAGGATTTGTTACCTTTATATGTAATATAAACTTCAAAATTTAAAACAGTTTGTAAAAGAAAGTTCAAAACATGCAGTGAAATATTTTAAATATTAAAAAAAATTCAGTTTTTTTTTTTTTTTTTTTAAATTTTGAGGGAGAGAAACAGAGTACAAGTGGGGGAAGGGCAGAGAGAGGGAGACACAGAATCCAAAGCAGGCTCCAGGCTCTGAGCTGTCAGCACAGAGCCCAGTGTGAGGCTTGAACACATGAACTGTGAGATCATGACCTGAGCCGAAGTCAGATGCTTAACTGACTGAGCCACCCAGGTGCCCCAAACCAAACTTTTTTTTATGAAATAATCTCTACACTCACCATGGAGCTTGAACTCATTACCCTGAGATCAACAGTTGCATGCTCTACTGACTGAGCCAGCCAGGCACCCCTGTCAATTATTTTTTAATTTTAAAGATTGTGCTTCTTGTGTTCTGTTTAAGAGATTTTTGCCTAAACCAAATCACTAAGATTTTCTTTTATGTTGTCATCTAGAAGTTTTATAGCTTTACCCCTTACATTTAGGTCCATGATCCATTTCAAATTAAGTTTTGTGTACATGTTGTGAGGGTTGGCTTACCTTTCTGCATGCTGCTATCCAGTCGTTCCAATATCATTTTGAAAAGATTAGTCTCTTCCCCAAGTGAATTGCTTGACACCTTTGTGGAAAACCAATTGGTCATACATATGTGGATCTATTTCTGCATAGTTTTTTTTTAATTTGTGTGTCTATTTTATGCCAATACTGTTTTGGCTACTGTAGCTTAATAGTAAGTTTTGGAATAAGGTTTCCAACTTTGTTCTTCTATGCACTTAATAACAGCTTCAAAATACACAAAGCAAAAACTGATGTAAGTATAGAAACATAGACAAATGTATAATTACAGAGGGAAATTTCAATAATTGATAGAACAAGTACCTAGAAAGTCAGTAGGGTAGTATTAACCTCAGCCTTATTGGCATTTTAGAACAGCCCAGCCAACAACAGCAGAATACACAAGAACATTTATTAAGACCATCTTCTAGGCCATAAAACAAGCCTCAGGAATTTAATAGTATTAAAGTCATACAAAATATGCTGTCTGGACACAGTGGAAATAACCCATAGATTCAGCAAGAATTCAAAAGGGAAAACAGAAAGTATTTTGAACTGAATGAAAATAAAAGCACAGCCTATCAAAATTTGTGCACAAAAACAAAAGTATACCAGGCTTGACATTGCTGTCCTTAGAAAGACCTGCTTAGAAGGTTAGCCCTTAGCTGGTGTCCGTGAATTTGGATTTCAGGGCGTGGGATTCCCACTGCCCTAACTGATAGGAGTAGCTCCCTGTGCCTAACATGTTTCTACAAATGCTATGGTTTATGCCGAACGCCTGCTTCCCTTTTGGGAGTCTGGAGTTGGGCTGTGTGCCAGCAGAGAGTGCCTACGTGACCAGCTCTCAATAAACGTGGGCGCTAAGTCTGTAGCTTCCCTGGTTGGCAGCATTTCATGCTGGAGGGATTAGGCATGTCCTACGTGACTGTACTGGGAGAAGACTCTTGGAAGCTTATGCCTGGTTTCCCCTGGACTTCGTCCCGTGTGCCTCTCCCTTTGCTGACTGAGTTGTGTTTTGCTCTCATAAATCTTAGCCCTGAGAACAATCATATGCTCAGTCCTGTGAATCCTCCTAGAGAATCACCAAACCTGGGAACCGACTTGGGGACTCCCAGCACATTGCTCAGAGTAGTACTGAGGGGGAAGCGTACTGCACTAATTGCCTATGTTAGAAAAGAAGAAAGGTCTCAAGTACAAGCACCTCAGCTTTCTTCCTAAGAAACTAGAAAAGGAGGAGTGAATGCAGTGCACTGTATGCAGATGAAGTGATAACGATCAGAGCAGGAATCAGACACACAGAACAACGGTAGAGAAAAGCAGTGAAACCAAAAGCATGTTCTTGGAGACTAATAACATTGATAAACCTCTAGCCCGTCTGAGTTGACCAGGGAGACAATTCTCTGAATTTTATAATTGGAAAATTCAATTAATAAAAAAAATTAAAATTCTCATGTACTCACTTTTTAAGCCTAATGGTTGAAAAGGGTTTATTATTGTATTCATAATGCTTATTTTTCCAAAAATATTTATAGTAGGATTACTTCAAATTCCAATTAATTTAATTATGCAGTTTTTCTATGATCTGTTGAGAGAAGTAAGACACTGTTTGTATATGAAAGAAGCATGATCTTAGTCAGTTCCTAAATATGTTTGGAAATTGTGTTTGAGAATTTGAGATTCCGGGTAGAGCAAGAAAGCCATGTTGACTGACTATAAGGATAAAAATTCTTTTTTTTATTAAAAAAATTTTTTTTAATGTTTATTTTTGAGAGTGAGAGAGAGACAGAGCACAAGTGAGGGAGGGGCAGAGAGAGAGGGACAAACAGAATCCGAAGCAGGCTTCAGGCTTTGAGCTGTCAGCACAGAGCCAGATGTGGGGCTCAAACCCATGAACCTTGAGATCAGGACCTGAGCCGACGGTGGACGCTTAACCGACTGAGCCACCCAGGAGCTGCAAGGATAAAAATTCTTAAAACATATTATTTATTCTTTTTGCCACTTTGAGTATTTCTCTATTACTTGACATTTAAAAAAAATTAAGAGAAATTCTTTCATTGTAATATTCCCTTCATTGCTTTTCTGCTTTCAAATAGCAAATGTGTGCTGTTGGCCACATTAGGAGTTTACTAAGTGAGTCCCTTGTTCTTGCCAATAGCCTCAAGTCAGCCTCCTGAATGTTTTCCACTCACAGTGGGCAGAGAGTGTGTTACTTCTCTCTACGCCTCGCATTCCCGGCTTCTTCTCGGTTCCTAGCTTCGTCTGGTTATTTTGTCTTCACTTGAAGTGGAAGAGGAACATTCAAGGTACAGTCTTGTTGGCATTCTCCTGAAGAACCTTCTTTAGTAAAAGTCTTGATCTTGCCATAAAAGAATTCCCATATAGGAAGAGAACACATACACTAAGATCTGCAATTCGCTTTTGCGGTTATGACCCTATAGTTTTTTGTTTTGTTTTTTTTAATTTTTTTTTTCAACGTTTATTTATTTTTGGGACAGAGAGAGACAGAGCATGAACGGGGGAGGGGCAGAGAGAGAGGGAGACACAGAATCGGAAACAGGCTCCAGGCTCTGAGCCATCAGCCCAGAGCCTGATGCGGGGCTCGAATTCCCGGACCGCGAGATCGTGACCTGGCTGAAGTCGGATGCTTAACCGACTGCGCCACCCAGGCGCCCCTATGACCCTATAGTTTTGAAGAGTTTCTTTAGTTAATGAGAGGAAGAATCTCAAGTTTTAATAGAGGGCGTTGGGGGATCAGGATATACTGCGACTCATAATTCTTCCCTCTACTGTTTGATTAGTTTTTGAATTAAAGTGTTTGGGGGCTGCAGGTAGGGTTAGAAATATTAGCTCCCCACGTGTGGCTTCAAAACCCTATTTATGGTATGGAAGATAACCTAAGTGCCTCTGTTAGAAAAGAAGAAATAATAACCTGTTTAAATCAGCACTGGATAAGATAAGACCCAAGTATAAGAAATAAGAATAGGGCTCTCATGTGATAGGAATCATAGTTTCTATAGCTGGCTCTTTGAAAATTAGTTGTGAATAGCAGAGTATGGTGGAGACTATGGCTGCTTTACTTTTCAGCATCTGCCTTGCTAAATACTCTTCCCTAGTGTCCTTCTGACCTGAGGCAAATTGGTTTAGTGGTTCTAGAATGAATAAAATGTTTTTAAGCCAGACGTGGATTTGAAACTGAACTCCAGTACTTCCCAGCCATAAGACCCTGGGGAAACATGTGTCTGCAAAGAGAGAACAATAATACCCACCTGCAGGCTGTTGGGTGGATTATGTGATTGCGTGTAAAATACTCACGGCACTTACTACATACTAGACAGTCAGCAAATGCCAGGTCATTCCTTCCCCATCTCCCGCTTCATCGCATCCCTGAGAGCAAACAATCTGGTCTTTACCTTCCCTAACCTGTGTGTTTATGTGTATGTGTGTGGTCAGTTTGACACAGGCATTAATGAGTTCAGGGCTCATTTCTCGATCGCTTACTATGTGCCAGGCACTATTTTAAATAATGGATACATCAGTGAACATGAAAGGATCCTGTGCCCACGGAGCTTACAGTCTAGTTGGAGGGAGTAGTATCACGGCCTGTGGTGGAACGGGCGATAAACATAGTAAGTCAACCGTGTATTATGTTGTTTTCCTCCATCGAGAAAAGAAGCAGAGCAGAGAAGGAGGTTAATGGTGGGAGGGCACATGAGTTCCAGCTTCTAAAAGGGTGGTCAGGAGAGTTGTCTCTGAGAAGATGACGTCTGAGTGAAGACTTGTAAAGGGGGAGGATTAACTGTGTACTTATCTGGGAAAGAACATTCCAGAGAGAAGGAGAAACCAATGCAAAGGCCTGAGACGAAGGAGCGCCGGGAGGCCGGTGTGGCCGGGGGACTGCGTGAGAGCTGGTGGAGGTGAGTGAGGTCCGAGAGTTGCTGGAGAGGTGAGGCTTACCAAGCGGGACGTGCCAGAACGTCTCCGGATTTTGCTCTCAGACGGTGAGCTGTTTGGAGTGGCTTTGGGTGGACCAGCCACACGTTCATCAGCTCCATTTTAAGAGAGATGCTCCGGCCACTGGGTGGAGATTAGACAAGAGGATGCAGGTGGTGCGGGGAGACAGGATGGAGGGCTGTGGCCATAATCCAGATGGGAGATGACAGCTGGCGTGCCACAGCGTGGTGGCAGTGGAGGTGGGGGCAAAAATAACAGGCTGGTGATTGTGTGATTTGGAGGTAGAGGCATCAGTGTTTCTGACGGGTTCGATGTGGGGTGTGGAGAGTAGGAGGCGTCAGCGATGCCCCCATCCCCGTGAGAGGGCAGCCACTGCACAGCGATTCCCATCTGTCCCGTGGGCCCTGTCGTTCAGAGGCAGTTTCTGCTTGTCCTATTCTTCCCCTCCTCGGTCGTGGGCACAGATCCATCGTGGCACTGCCCCCAGCATGTCGTCCTGGTAACATCTGCAGATAAACCCAGCAGGTACTTTAGGCTCCCGAGAAGCTCGATGTTCAGTCAGTGTGTGAAAACAGAAATAGAAGGCAGCACAAGGATTGTGATCATAAACTCCTTTAGGGACCATTAGATCGAGGTAAACACACACACCCAGGGATTCCAAAGTAGTGTAAGCAATAGAAAGGCAGGTGATGGAGGGCACTTTATTTTTAGTAAGTTGCTAAGGAGAAAATGCTTCCCCAAGAAGAGCCAGGCATGCAGGACCATAACCTTCCAATGCCCTTTGCAGAAGCAAGGGGAATAAACAGTGATGGAAAGAGGGAGTTAAGAGCTTTGTTGCTGCCTTGCTTCTGTTGCACCTCTGTCAACAGGATCCCCAAAACCCTGAAAAGCAAATGTGAAGGAAGAACAACAATAGATACTCTCTCATGTGCAAAGCCTCATTTTCTTCCCTCTTGCAGAAGAAGCCAGTGGAGTTGGTTATTGATTAATGAGAAATGGCGAAATAAGCCTATCGTGCAATTTTAAAGAATGTCCATTCTGGCTTTTGTAGTTTCCAGCAAGGAAAAGAGGGCAGTTAAGGAAATAAAACCTTTTAAAACACATTTTAAAGGTTCAGCCTAAAGGGCTAAGAGAGGTCTATATAGAGTTCAGGAAGGAATTCTTAACCTGTGGTCCATGACTAAGCTTCAGAGTGTTTGTGAGTGACTCACAATTGTGTACATAACTGTGGGCAGGTGCATGTACACATCTTCTTAGGAGAGGGTCCATTTTTTTTTCTAAAAAAAGTTAAAACTCACAAGCTATAGACTCTAGGCAGTGACCCCCTCCCTTCACCTTGCTTATGCTCATGAGATTTTAGAGACAGCCCAAAGTCCAAGCACCAGAGGCACTGATAGATTCGGATATAAAGGTGCCCCCAAGGTGTGTGTGTGTGTGTGTGTGTGTGTGTGTGTGTGTGTGTGTGTAGGCGGTAGTATGTCTATAAGATTATTACTTATTACTTGAATCAGTCTTTGATCCAACCCTTTTGAATACATATTTAGGTCCTATTTGGAGAAAAGACTGTAAGCAAAAATGAAGAGAGTACATGGTATGTTCTTTAATTTGTGATTGACCTTGGGGCAGGAATAGGAGAGACATGATAAGTATTAACCAGGATAGTGGGTATTTTCCTACAGAAAACTCCCATTTTTGCTCTTGGACGATAAAACAAGCCAGACTAGTACATTTCCTTGTTAAATAGAGCGATTGAACCAATAGTAATGGAACCCTCCCACTTTCAGACAGACCCGTGGCAACAGCCAATTATAGAAAAAGACGAAACTGGGGCACCTGGGTGCCTCAAGTTGGTTGAGCGTCTGACTCTTGATTTCAGCTCAGGTCCTGATCTCACGGGTTCATAAGATCATGCCCCGCGTCAGGCTCTGTGCTGTTGAGAATCTAATTGGGATTCTGTCTCTCTCTCCCTCTCTCTCTGCCCCTCCCCTACTCCACTTGCATTCTCTCCATCTCTCAAAATAAATATTTTTTTTTAAAAGAAAGAAAACAAAAACTATTCCCCTACAGATTATCAGTGGCTACTGGGCTGTACAGTCATAAGACTGGTGGTGTAGGATTGTCTCTGATCTGTTGCACTATCACTGTGGCCAGGGGAATGAGGTGCTGATTGGCTCAGGCCTGGGTTGTGTGCAATTCTCTACACCCATCACTGTAGCTGGAGGAATGGGGTACCTTGATTGGCTTAAGGAGTCAGGACCCTCCTGTGTATCTTTGGGTAGCACCAGTACTACACAAACTATGGGATTGGGAATGGGGAGAAGGTTTCCCGGAGGGAATTTGGCCTGTACTAACCTGAATGACCATAGATGCTGGGCTGCACATAACAAGGATTTTACTGTTACCCCTCCAGAAAAGGGTGCAGGTGAACCTACATCATATAAGGTTTTGTAGCCTTGGCACCATGAGGCTTTCTGGCAGGGCAGAAATGGTATTGCAGCATCTTCTGTCCAGGACCATCATACCCGTGGGATGATAGCAATGTCTCCCAATGACAGGCAGAGCAAGAGGGACTATCCAAGCAGCAGCCAGAGAGACCTCAGAACCATGTGGAGCAACGATGGCGTCAGGAAGAGTGTTGGTGGCTGGGACCTCCGAGGAGATCTCAAGTTTGTGAGGAGTCCCGAGGATCCTTGAAGAGCTCTGTGCTCACTCTTCTCTGAAATTACAGTGAGAGCTGCCAACAAACTAGGACCCCCAAAGCAATGGGGGCAAGGGGATTCTTGGGAGGCAGGGGCTCAGTGGCTGCCCTTGACCACCAAAGCAAGGTGGGCACAGTTACCATGAAGGACAGCAGAGTGGAAGCAGCAGTCAGAGTCTGGCTGCAGGAGACCAGGTGCTGGCTCGTTGACTATTCTGTCCCTATAAGACAGTTGGATGAGAATCTACTAAATTTTTACTTGAACAGTAGAAGCAGGAAAGTTCCAGTTGAAGACTAACTTGAATCACCAAAACAAAGAGTCACAGCTGTTCAGTCAGTTCCCAGGCATGAGCCAGTTTACAGACCAGAACTCCTTGAATTAAGAGGAAGCCAGCTCCCCTTGAGGAAGGATGCTGGTCCCCTGCTAAAAATTTATATTGTGAACCTTTCTCTCAGCCTTCCTCAAAGGGACACACTGGCCTTGACCGGGCGACTGTGCACTGGGAAAAAGAAAATAATCAGACCTTGTGGGGATCACTGGACACGACGCTATAGCTCTGGGAGACCCAAGATGGCACGTGGTCCAGCAGGAAGAGCAGGGGCTCACGGAGGTCAGGTGATCATTGGAGTTTTAGCTCAGGTCCATCTCACAGTGAGCCCAGAGGGCCCCCGAACCCAACTTGCAGTTACTTCCCTGGTTCCAGAATGAATAATTGGAATATTCAGCTGCCACAATCCCTGTGTGGGTTCCCTGCCCTCTGGAGTGAGGGCTATGATTGTAGGAAAGGCCAAGTGGAAGCCACTAGAACTGCCTCCCTAAGGAAAATAATGAGCCCAAGGCAGCAGCACATTCCTGAAGGCACCGCACAGATCAGTGTCACCATCGAGGGCTCGAGCCACATCCCCATTCCACTGGCCTTTCTTTGGCTGGTGCAGAAAACAGGCGGACCTTGACAAATGACGGGGCGATGGTCATAAACGTGCCCAGGTCATGACTGCAATGGCAGCTGCCAATTCAGACACGGTCTAAGTGCTCAGGCTACTGAACCTGTCCCCTGGTTGCTGGCGTGCAGCTGGGTCAACCACCAGGACACATTGCCAACGATTTTTAGTTTTTCTTCGATTACTCTAGCTCAATACTGCATTGTTTGAATAATGAAAAATACTTAGTGACTTAGTTCTTTTAGTAATGAGGAGCAAGCCATGTTTTGGATTCTCAATCTGCCCTTAAATAAAAAGCATAGGTCTTTCACACCAAGAACACCACACGGACTTGTGACTTCTTTAGCAGCAAAGTCACAGCTCCTCGAGGACTCCCAGAAGGCACGACCTCATAACTAGGTATTCAAACATCTACTCTGGCCTCTCCAGCCCTTTTATTTTGTTATTTTTAATTTTTTTTAATGTTTATTTTTGAGAGAGAGACAGAGCGTGAGTGGGGGAGGGGCAGAGAGAGAGAGGGAGAGACAGAATCTGAAGCGGGCTCCAGACTCTGAGATGTCAGCACAGAGTCCAACGCGGGGCTCGAACTCACGAGCCGTGAAATCATGGCCTGAGCTGAAGTCCGATGCTCAACCGACTGAGCCACCCAGGCATCCCTCTCCAGCCCTTTTAAACTACTCCCCACCCTGGACTCCATTCCACACACTGCCTGAACCTCCAGATTCAGTACTGTGAGAGATTCTGTCTCGTGCTGTTCAGTCATTTCTTGCATTTTAGGTCGCCAAGTTCCACTGATTCCTACTCCCGAATATTTCATGCATTGATTTCTCCCCTGCCCCATGCCTCACCTCTCTTTGATTTTCTACACTGCTGCCAAAGTGAATTTTATAACATCTGAAGCTGTTTGTCCTTAACTCCATCGTGACTTTTACTTCCCAGCGATGAAATTCAACCACTGTGAATGTCGGACGTGACTCTTCATCGAACAGTGCTCTGCTAGGTGTGCCCCTCACTTCTCTCTGCTCCCCACCTCCACCTAGGGCCCCATTCATACCAAGCCACTTGGTCATTTCCATGCATGCTTCACACTTTCCCTGTGTTGTTTACTGATTCTTTCTCTTCCTGCTCCCGAGATGTTCTTTTCTGTTATTTTCAGACGCTCAAATCTTATCCATTATTTAAGACCTACTTTGAGTGCTGTCTCCTCTGTAAAGCTTTTTCCCATTCCCCTACCCCAGTTGGGAGTAATATCTTTTTCTTCCAATCTCCAAAGCATTTTACCTGAGATGCTCCTGTTTATTCTTTTGTACCTTATTATATTCATTTGTATATATGAATTACCATCTTTATTTTAGAATGTAGGGAATAAGAACATAGTAGGGAATCGGTAATTCTTTGTTGAAAGAAATGTCATAATTAAAGGTATTAGAGCTAGAGGTGTCTGGGGGGCCCAGTCGATTAAGCATCAGACTTCAGCTAAGGTCATGATCTCGTGGTTCATGGGTTTGTTTGAGCCCTGCGTCGGGCTCTGTGCTGACAGCTCAGAGCCTGGAACCTGCTTCAGATTCTGTGTCTCCCTCTCTCTCTGCCCTTCCCCAACTCGTGTTCTGTCTCTCTTAAAAATAAACATTAAAATTTTTTTTTTAAGTAATGAAGATATTGAAGCTAAATTTTGGAAGGAAATATTAATAAATCTGATACCTATTATGCTTGCTTTTTATTAAAATGTTTAAATGTTTATTTTTAAAAGAGAGACAGAGACAGAGCATGAGTCGGGGAGGGGCAGAGAGAGAGGGAGACACATCATCTGAAGTAGGCTCCAGGCTCTGAGCTGTTCGTGCAGAGCCTGATGTGGGGCTGGAGCTTACGAACCATGAGATCATGATCTGAGCCGACGTCAAGAGTCGGACATTTAACTGACTGAGCCACCCGGGTGCCCTGAAACCTGTTATACTTGTATAAAGTTTAATTATCTCTCAAGAAGCTCACAGGTGTGGAAAAACAATCTGGTTAGAAGTAGAGTAATGGGATAAGAGCTATGTCATGCCATTGGGTTGATAAATTGTTACTTTTTTTTTTACTTCATTCTCAACTTTATTTCACTTCCTTGTGATATGAAGATATGTGTAATCAAATCTATTCTCTTCTTGTCCTGTGTACACTGTCACGCTTAATGCTTGTATCATTCATTGGTTTGTTTGTAATGCAACAAATAATTACTGAACGCTTGCTGTGTGCCAGGTCCTGTGGTGCTCCTGGGTACTACGCTGGGAATGAAACACACCTGCCCTTGCCTTCCTAAAGTTTAAAGTATTGAGAAAAGAAAAACAACAAACAAGTTAAGATGCAAGTCATTACATAAATTACAAATCCTGTAAGTGCTCTAAAGAAATAAATCTGATTTGGGGAGCCTGGTGGCTCAGTCAGTTAAGCATCTGACTCTTGATTACAGCTGAGGTCATGATCTGTCAGTTTGTGACATGGAGCCCCAAGTCGGACTCAGTGCTGACAGCGCAGATCCTGCTTGGGATTTTCTCTCCCTCTCTCTGCCCCTCCCCAACTTGCCTTCGTGCATGCTCTCTCTCTCTCTCTCTCTCTCTCTCTCAAAACAAATAAAAAACATTTAAAAAAATCTTTAAAAAAAATAAAAAAGAAGTAAATTGGATTTACTGATAGAGAATAAAAGCAGGAGAGCTCCTGCAGAATGATGAGATTACCAAAAAAGTAAATGCATTTTTAATTTGAAAACTTAAATAAGGGACACCTGGCATGAGACTCTTGATCTTGGGGTCATGAGTTCGAGCTGCACTTTGGGTGCAGAGATTACTAAAAAAAATAATAATAAACTTAAAAAAAGAAAAAACAAGAAATCTTAAGTAATATAGTCACATGGTTCAGAAAAATTTAAATACAAAAAAGGTGTTTGGTTGCTTCACTACCAAGTACCTTTTCACTGATAACCTTTTTGTTATTTTAAAATTTTGGGCGGCGCCTGGGTGGCTCAGTCAGTTAAGTGACTGTCTTCAGCTCAGGTCGTGATCTTGTGGTTCACAGGTTTGAGCCCCACATCGGGCTCTGTGCTGACAGCCCAGAGCCTGGAGACTGCTTCAGATTCTGTGTCTCCCTCTTACATTGCCCCTCCTCTCTCTCTCTCTCTCTCTCTCTCTCTCTCTCAAAAATAAAGACATTGAAAACCTGTTCACCACCTTGTCATCTATATGCCCAGTTTCTGACATCTTCCTGTTGTAGATTGTGGTTGCAAATGGCTCCCCATGATGCCTGCCTTCTGGTGTTCATGCCCTTGTATGATCTCTCCATTTTCTGTGTGGACTAGACCTTGTGGCTTGCTTCTGAATACAGCAAATGTGATGGATGTCACTTCCATGATTAGGCTACAGAAAGTGACCTCTGTCCTGCTAGCTGACTCTCTATTTCCATCTTGGCTAGCATGCTTGGATGATAGCAGGTGCTGTGGGGGAGAGGCCTTGTGGCAAGGAACTGAGGGCAAGCTTTGGCCATCAGTCAGTGAGGAACTTGGTCCAACAACCTTTGAGGAACGGATGTTGCCAACAGCCACTAAATGAGGTTGGAAGTGCATTCTTCCCCAGTTGCAGCTTCTGATGAGTCTGCAGATCTGGCGGCCTCATGAGAGACAGTGGGGCCGAGGACCAGCTGAGCTATGCCCAGATTCCCAACACACAGAAACCGAGATCGTAAATGTATATTGTTGTAAGCCTCTACGTTTGGGGATAATTTGTTATGCAGCAATATAACCAATACACTTATTATCAGCTATTGTAAAAGCACGTGTCTACCTCATACACTTGTATATTTTTCAATAATATATCTATAGGAACAGCTCCAAAGTGCGGGATCACTGGCTCAGAGAGGATGTGCATATGTAAATTTGTTTGCAATTTCCAATTACCCATCACATAATCCATACTGATTTATAATCCCATCAGGAGTAAGTGAGGATGACTCCCCATCTGAATTTGCTATTAAAATGTTGGATAGATGGAAAATCATAGCTCATGGCATTTAATTTGCATTTCTCTTGTGAGTGAGGTTCAGTATGTTTTCTTGTATTAAGTCATCTATATTTCTTTTTCCATGAATTGTCTCTTCATGTCTTTTGGCCATTTTTCTCTTAAGTTTTTCTCTGTTGATTTTTAAGGATTAGGCCTTTGTGAGATGAGTTGAAAATATTTCTTTCCAGGTTTTTATTTGTCTTTGTAGTTTTCTTATGGTATTGGTAGCCAATCATGGGGCTTTAGTGTCGATCTTTTCTTTCATGGTTCTGGATTTTGAATCAAACTTAGAAGGATCTTTCTTATCTGTGTCTTCCATTCCCACCCCACACTTAGATTTTAGTAATCTTGGCTTTATTTTTTATGCTTAAATATTTGATCTATTTGGAGTTTATCTTATTTCATACTGTACCATAAGGGTCAAATTGATTAATTTCTGCCACATGGCTACTCAGTTGACCCAGTACCATTTATTAAATAGTCTGTATTTGCTCAGTGGTTTGAGATGTCACATTTACCACATATTAATCTTCTGTATGTAGCTGGATGTATTTATGTGCTTTCTAATTTGTTTCATTATTTCTTAATCTACTCATGCACTAGTTCCATAAAGTTTTAATTGTTGAAGATTTATTGTATCTGGCGAGTCTGGTCACCTCTCCCTCCCCACCAATTGTGCTTCTTCAGAGTTTCTGGTGTGTGTGTGTGTGTGTGTGTGTGTGTGTGTGTGTACTTTTGAATCACCTTAATTTTAAAAACTTGGAGGTGCCTGGGTGGCTCAGTCAGCTGAGCATCCAACTCTTGATTTCAGCTCAGGTCATGATCCCAGGGTCATGGGATCAAGCCCCCCAGTGGGGTCCCCTACTCAGCATGGAGCCTGCTTAAGATTCTCTCTCTCCCTCTCCCCCTCCCCCACTCATACACTCTCCCTCCCTCTCTCTCTCTCTCTCAAATAAAATTCTTAATAAAATACTAAAAAACTTGTTGGTCTTTTTGCTTAATAGTTTTAACCCCTCATTTATAATTGTTATGACTCTAGTTTCTTTTCTCATCTATTTGTGTTACTCAGTATCTCCAGTAAAATTTTATTTTATTTATTTTTAATGTTTTTATTTATTTTTGAGACAGAGAGAGACAGAGCATGAGCAGGGGAGGGGCAAAGAGGGAGGGAGACACAGAATCTAAAGCAGGCTCCAGGCTCTGAGCTGTCCGCACAGAGCCCAATGCAGGGGTTGAACTCACAGACCATGAGATCATGACCTGAGCCGAAGTCGGACGCCTAACCGACTGAACCACCCAGGCACCCCTCCAGTAAAATTTTAAATAATAGTAGACATAGTGCTTATCTTTGTCTTATTCTTTTAAAAAATTTTTTAATGTTTATTTATTTTTGAGAGTGAGAGAGACAGAGCAAGAGTGGGGGAGGGGCTCGAACGCATGAACCGTGAGATCATGACCTGAGCTGAAGTCGGAGGCTTAACCACCTGAGCCACACAGGTGCCCCATCTTTGTCTTATTCTTAACATGAGTGGAAATGATTCTTGTGATTTCCTTTAAGCATGTTACTTGTATTGAGGCTGAAATGGCTGAAATTTTATTCTAGTATCAAGTCTATTCCTATTTTATCGACTTTTATTTAAACAGGAATGTTGTTAACTTTTTAAAGTGCTACTTTAGCACCCCAAGACATGGATGTAATTATTTTTCCTTATATCTATAACCTGATAAGTTGTATTGATAGATGTTTTAATGTTGGAGCATTGAAAACTGTTCAGGTGAACCTCATTTGGTCATGTGTGTTTTATTTTAGTAGGCTAATACTTTATCCCAGATCTTTGCATTGCCATTCATGAACAAAAATTGTTTGTAGCTTTCTTTGGAGTCTTTGTCAGGTTTTAGTGTCAATGATATATTCTTTTCATAGAACTAGTATGGAAGTTTTCTCTCCACCTGCCCATTTCCCTCCACCTCCTTCCTCAAGCTCTGAGATGGTTGAATAGCATTGGGATGATCTCCTTGAAGTCTGGGTACAACTCCTATGAAGCAGTCTGGGCCTTTTTGTTTTGTTTTGTTTTGTTTTGTTTTGTTTTGTTTTGTTGAGTAGGGATAGTCTTTAGCAAGTTTTCTATTTCTTCTATGGAAATGTAATTAGATTTTTCTGCTTCCTCTGAGGTCAGATGTTGTATCTTAGAATATTCTCTCTCTTCCTCAGGTTTTCATAATTGTTTACACAAGGTTGAACAAAGTGGTCTTTTATGATTCTTTTAACTTTCTTTTCCTGTGGTTACTTTTTCTTCTCATTTCTTATTCTGTGTTTCTGTACTTTGTCCCATTATCACTTGATTCGGTTAGTAGTTTGTCCAACTTTCTCTTTAAAGAATTAGCTATTGGTGGGGGCACCTGGGTGGTTCATTTGGTTGAGGGTCTGACTTCGGCTCGGGTCATGATCTGGCAGTCTGTGAGTTCGAGCCCCATGTCAGGCTCTGTGCTGACAGCTCAGAGCCTGGAGCCTGCTTCAGATTCTCTGTCTCCCTCACTATCTGCCCCTCCCCCACTCTTGCTCTGTCTCTCTCTCTGTGTCAAAACTAAACATTAAAAAAATTAAAAGAATTAGCTATTGGGGGGCGCTGGGTGGCTCAGTGGGTTAAGCGTCCGACTTCGGCTCAGGTCATGATCTCACGGTTCATGGGTTCGAGCCATGTGTCAGGCCCTGTGCTGACAGCTCAGAGCCTGGAGCCTGCTTGGGATTCTGGATCTCCCTCTTTCTGCCCCTCTGCTGCTCACACTCTCTCTCTCTCTAAAGAATTAGCTATTGGATTTATTCCTTAATACTGTTTTTCTATTTTCTAACTCACTGACATCTTTCTGCTTTCCTTTTTGAGACACGTGCTTAATTCATTTATTTTCATTTTCCTTTTGTATTGATTTCCCTTGTCCTCTAAGCTCTTCTTTAGATTCTGATAACGTCACGTTTCCATCATGGTTGATTTTAAGAAATCTGGCAACTTCCATTTGTCAAAGCGTTAATTACAAAAAAGACCTTTAAATTTCCCAGGCACAGTGGAAACATTTATCTTCTGCTTTTACAATAAATTTTTACAAAAATTCCCTTACTTTTCTCCTCTTACTGCATTTATGATCATAGAATGTTGTCCGTGCTGTTTCTACTTTTTAATAATTTACTGAGGCTTGGTTTGTGGCCTAGCATACGGTTAGTTTTTGTGAATGTCGTAGCATCTGAAAAGAAGGCGTTTATTTTAGGGATATAAGGTTAGATCTGTATCAGTCAGATCTGCCTTATTTATCACCTTATTTGAGAGCTCTCTTTCTTTACTTTCCAAATTTGAATCAAGGCAGCCCCAGTGTCTTTACACCAAGGTTACTAAGAAGTTCAGTATTGTTATGGCCTATTTAAGGGTTACTCTCTGTATAAGTTGGGGTCCAGCAAACAGCACAGATGACATACTCTAATTAGGTAATGGGGGAAAGTTTACTGAAGGGGCTGGTGACAAAAGTGTGGGCAAGGTTAAGGGAAACCATCGGAGAGAAGTACCCCATAGCTGGCAACAGCTGGGAGCCATAACACTCTCCAGGCATGAAGTAGCAAGACCAGAGGGAGGGGATAGTTTCTGGAACCAGGAGAGGGTGGCCGTGGGAGAGGGCTGCTTGACAGCAGCAGTGGCCTTTGATAGAAGAACACAGACTATTTAATCTACAGCCAAGCAGGTAGGGAGTCAGGGGAATAAATACCCCTACTCTTTCTTTTCCTGTCTGCAGTCTTCTGCCTGTGTCCCTCACTGGCTGAACTGAAGAGGAAACCAGAAAGCAAAGGAGCCCGGTGATACAGTCCATGAAGGGCAGCTTCCTGGGGCACGGGGAGAAAGATGTGGATTGGATTTTGCCACGTCTGACCTACAACTAACTCCCTTTTGGCTTGAAATCGGAAAGTTAATTAGTTTCCCACTCCCTTTCCAAAGCACTAGACGGCCTCAATATTGTTTTGAGAGTGGGAAAAATTCTTTTCAGAGAGCAAGACACAGCACTGGGTAATTTGCCAATACCCTGTAGGCTTATCCTCGGTATTATTGTTATTACTGGCCAGATACTCCTGACCTTCATCAGAAACCAGAGGACTGGGAAGGGCAAAAGACAGAAGTTCTTTGAGCTCTAAAATCAAGTGGTGCTCAAGAGAATAGAGAGCCTTCTTTTAAAATTCAGTTTAAACTAGACACAAGGGCTCATCGGATACAGTGTTCTCTCCTTTCTCTACATGATGCTGCATAGTTGAGGGAAGATTCCCTGAAGGAATGAAAGATCTGTTGCCTCCAGTTAGAGAATAACCTTGATAAAAGTCCTGCTGGAGAAATGAATAGACCCAAGTAATCTTGGACGACACAAAGTTCGCACAGGTAAGTCAGGATATTGTTGACATATTTGACCTGCAGAAGAAGTTTCATGCCAAAAGGCCAAGTGTCAGTTTTTATTCTTGGTGATACATTTTCTTCAGAATGTGAAGGTTGTTGTAAAATGGTCTCATTTAAAATACTGGAAACATTTTCCACAGAAGCAGGTGGTTCTGTTTCTAATCTAGGCAGAGTTTTTTGGTTTGTTTTTGTTTTTTGGTTTTTTTTTTTCCAGGAAGCCATAGAACATTACCCTGGTCAACTGAGCAGAATGTCAGTGAAGAGTCTCTCATGAGGGAAATTTGGTTTGAAAGCTCCAAGCCAAATAAACTCCTCCAAAACCCTTCTGGAATGAGAAGTGCTGCATGCGACTTCTGTGCTTCCCCAAGGACAAATATAAAGCCAGTGCACCTGTCATAATTCAGGGGGAGGAGGTTTGCAGTGGCCGCCAAGCAGTCATCTGGTCAACCCACTGTCTGCTGGTCTGGAAGACTGACAGCTGTGGTTTTAAGAAACAACTTTCACAATTACAAAGAAAAGACTCTTGGGCAAAAGGGCTGTGATCTCAACTGGCCAAAAAGTGTTTTTCCCTCAATTAATTCTTAATTATTGTAGAATTATCATTTTACATGGGTAATATGGCCCTTTGGAAGTTTTCCTACCATCTCCATATGGTGTGTATTCACCTAGAGCAGTTTTCCTCAAAATGTGGCTCCTTAACACCTGCCTAAGAATTACCTGGTTGTGCCCAAGGAGATCTGTGCAGGTAGACAAGCTAGAATCGCTGAGGCTGGGACTCAGGTGTGTGCGTTTTAACAGGCTCCTGGAGTGATGTTTGTGCACGGCAAGGGATTTGATTCCGTTCCTGTTTTAAATATTTCTGACCAGGTCATGATGCTCAGAAGACCCAGGCTCAGCGTGCTACTTTGTCATTTACCAGCTGTGTGAGCTTGGGGAAAAAACCACACTCTCTGAACCAGAGTTTCTTCATCTATAACTTGGGGGAGATAAAACCTCCATTATATGGTAAACTGAAAATATTAGGAGAGATTTGCAGAAGAACTTTGTGTACTGCCAGACCTGAAATCAGTGATAATTGATTACTTATCACAATGAGAGATTGTGTAGGTGGAGCAGATTGATGTAAGAATTTGGAGAAAGTCTGAGATAACCTCGGGCTAGGGGAACCCTGACAGAGATTCATGGAGGGTGGTGTTTTAGGGGCACAATAAAGAACGGGTAGGATTTCCACAGCCGTAAAGGAGCTAATTAATCACAAAGAGGTGAAAGCAGAAACGTCCACACTGTCATTTTCAGAGTCTGGTTTGACTAGACCAGGGCTTCTCTACCTCCCTGTACACTAGCATCACTTGGGCAGCCTTTAAAATACAGAGGTCTGATGGGGCGCCTGGGTGGCTCAGCTGGTTGAGCATCTCACTTCTGCTCAGGTCATGATCTCATTGCTTTTGAGTTCAAGCCCCGCAATGGGCTCTGGGCTGACAGCTCAGAGCCTGGAACCTGCTTCAGATTCTGTGTCTCCCTCTCTCTCTGCCCTTCCCCCACTTGCACTCTGTCTCTCTCTCTCTCTCTCTCTCTCTCTCAAAAATAAATAATCATTAATTTTTTTTTTTTTAATAGAGAGGTCTGAGCTACCCCAGGCCAGCTAGAGAAGAACCTCTGAGGACTGGGCGTAGGCATGCTCAGGCGCTTGTAGGTGGAGAAGTGCTATTTTACACAGTGTTGTCTGCGTGGAGGGAGGGGCACCGGTGGTGAGGCTGGAGAGAGGTTGGGATAAGGATACAGTGGGCTTCAAATGCTCGTTAAGGAAAGTGGAGCTTATATATAATAGGAACTGAGTCCTAATAGTTTTCTGAGCAGCAATTCAGGAAGAGGTATCCTGTGGTGGTGTTTGGATCAGGCTGGAGTGGGAGGGGGCCAGAGTAGGGTGCAGGGGTTTGGCCGCAGCAGACTGGTCCCTGAATGATGTGAAAGAAAGACAAATAAGCCTGTCTTGACAAAAGGTGAGATCAGAAAAATGAATTTCTTCTTTAAGGAAGATGTGCAGCTTCAAGGCCCTGTGGTGCTTGTTGGCTAGATGGGAGGTTAAAGGAAAGGTGTCGACGCCAGTGTATTTTTGGTTACTTTTTTCACTATAATAATTGATCTGTAACCGCCTAACTCAGAAAGAAAAGAAGTTTCCAGCGCTTAGAAGTCTCGTGATTCACTGCTTTTGTTTTTCCTCCCTCCCTTCCAACAGATTAAAGACCTTGCATCTCTGGGGCCTTTTAAATGTTTCCAATGCTTCTTACACACTGTTCAGATAATTCTACTTCAGGAAACAGTTGTAGGTGTGAATATTAAAGGTGACTTAAAAATGTATTTATTAAAAGATATAAAAACGTACTCTTTTTCTTTCAGAGGCCGCCATTCATAGCTCATGAGTTTCATCTCTCTTGTTGGTGTTCAGTGTACAACTACCACAGTGGTTGTCAAAGGTGATTTGAAAAGTTTTCCTGAATCTTAAACAGTGCAGAAGAGTTTTGTTTGCCTAATTGTCTTTGACAGTCACGTGATAAGAAAATGTAGCAGTTGGGTAGCAATGGGAGGAATCCCCTAAAAGAAGATACAGCAACTGCCTTGATGGGCGGGAACAAGGGCAAAAGAAAATTGCCCTTGTGGGAGTCCTGGAGAGACGTCCTGAAAGAGAAGCCGGCTCTTGGGAAAGATAAATCCAGCATCACTGACTCGACAGTCTGAGATGCCTGCCTCCCTCCCTCCCACCACCTCCTCCTCCTCCTTTGGACAGGTGGAGAAGATGACCCCAAAGATTACAATGTCATTGCCCTCCTGTTTCTGGGAATGCAAATGTGTGCAGCCACTCTGGAAAACAGTGGAGGTGTCTCAAAAGAGTTAAAAATAGAACAACCCTATGATCCAAGAATCGCAATACTGGATATTTACCCAAAGAACACAGGAACACTAATTCAGAGGGACAGATGCGCCCTGGTGTTTATAGCAGCATTATCTACAAAAGCCAAATCATGGAAGCAATGCAAGTGTCCATCAACTGATGTATGGATAAGGAAGATGTTGGAGATATATATATATATATATATATATATATATATATATATATATATATATATATATATAATGGAATATTACTCAGCCGTAAAGAAGAATGCAATCTTGCCATGTGCAACCACAGGGATGGAGCTGGGGAGTATTATGCTAAGTGAAATAGGTCAATCAGAGAAAGACAAATGCCTGTTTTATGTAGGTCAAGCTTTTGCTTATGAGGTAACATCCATGGGTCATAAACATATGTAGGCCTTTGGCGGCTGTTGATCTCCTACAGTTTACTGAATGACAGAAAGAAATTACAAATCGTCACCCCTGGTCCCGATCACCATGAGTCACACTGTCATTATTCTCCAATGCTGAGTGCTGTGGAAGCAGGGAGAGGACTTTTCAATAGTTCTCTGGCACAGACAATGGCTTAACCATTTCTTTCTTCTGGAGTCGTGTTGTCCAATATGGTAGCCACTAACTACACATGGTTATTAACATTAATTAAAACAGAATAAAACTTAAAAATTCAGTTCCTCACTTGGACTGGTCACATTTCAAGTGCTCAGTAGCCACATGTGGCTAGTGGTGGCTACTATACATTTGAGAGTGAAGCTATAGAACATTTATATCATCACCGAAAGTCCTGTTGGACAGCACTGGTCAAGGAAATTTCAACCTTCGGTGAAAATCTACAGTAGAGCCGGATGCCACGATCCCAGGAGTACTTCTTTGGAAGTCCGTCCTGAAGGATGAAAATATTTTAAAAGGCATCCTTACCCTACCCCGTGCCGTGTTGTGCCCCCTGCCCTGCCCCACCCCTGCTTTGGTAAACGCTATCTTCTGCAGAGATGCTGCTTCATGAAAGTGCTTGGGTATTGACTGCAACCTGAATTCTGGTCTGCAGCACAACCACCCCATGCAGTGAGGGCATTTGGAAGGGAACATGTGTGATACCCTAGCACATCGGATGCAGAATCCCTCAATAGCGGGTTCGGTTATTCTTATCAAATCCATTGCATTTATTTTGTGAAGATACACTGGCACCATGAATTGGGCGGGTTTGGGGGGGCCTATAGGAAATCGTTCTGTAAGAAATTAGGTAAAAGGAAAACAATGCAGACCTTGGGACTTCCCTTCAAGAAGGTGAGTCATGATGAAAAGGAAGCTAGAGCTGGAGGAAAGGAGGAGAAGCTATAGAGAAGTGGAGCTCGAGCTCCTACCCCAGGGCCTCCTAGCGTGTGACTCTTGTGTTTCTCCTGGCGTCCTGTCCTTGGACAGTCGCCTCTTTAGATTATGAACTCACTGGGGAATGACCGTGTTCACTTTACGAGATGCCTTGCACCTGTTCACTAACGGTGCTCAGTTAATATAAACCAGTACAACATGGGGAATTATAAAAGTTGCTGCAGTTACAAAGCAATGAGACTTGCTGCCTTCCAGACAGGGCCGTCTGCGTGACGTGACAGATGGGCTGGTGGTCATCACTGTCCGGGTTTTGGCCTCAGGCTTGCAGATCCTGAAACTCAATTTTGACCAGAAGGCCAGGGTTGATCAGGAGGAGCAGACTGAGTCTCAGTACCCAAGATCATAAGAGGCTGATCAAGTCCCCTCTTGTTCCTGTCTAATGGAAGACTTTTCTTTCTAGAACCTAAACTTCAACCAAAAACATTTGTTATATGTTCTTACTTGTATTTCCAGACACTCCCTTGTCAGAATTGACGTTCCTGGGAGGTAGAGTTAGTCTTAAAATGATGCTTGTGGAATCCCTAGAATAACATGGACACGGTGGCTCCTAGATGTGTGCCTCGTGATGGCCTGGGAATCACAGCACAGATAATATTACAGCCATGATAAGAATTGACAAAACGTTGACAGGTCACATCGCTCTGGTGATTGGCATGTCAAAGTGTTATCTGCTTTTTCCTCTTGAACAATAGCTGATATGTGTTCTTAGCTTTTTCTTCTTCTAGGTTCCCAAAGACTCTTCCCTTTCTAGCATGTGGTTTTCCTCAGATGTAGTTCCCCTCTGTTTTTTTTTTTTTAAGTTTATTTATTTATTTTGAGAGAGATAGTGAAAGCTTGAGTGGGGCAGTGGCGGGGGGAGGGGGGTAGAGAGAGAGAATCCCGAGCAGGTTTCGCACTGTCAGTGCAGAGCCCAACGCAGGGCTCGAACCCATGAACCATGAGATCATGACCTGAGCTGAAACCAAGAGTTGGATGCTGAACCAACTGAGCCACCCAGGTGCCCTCAGTTCACCTCTGCTGAAGCAGGGGCATTTGTATAAAACATAATCTGCATTGACCTACTGTTGTACATAATGCAGATTGAACTAAAATGGAGGTAGAACTGGATAAAGAAGATGTGGTACACACACACGCACACACGCACACACACACACACAATGGAATATTACTTGGGCATCAAAAAGAATTAAATCTTGCCATTTCCAATGAAATGGATGGTGCTAGATGGAATGTATTAGTGCTAAGTGAAATAAGTCAGTCGGAGAAAGACAATACCATATGATTTCACTCATGTGGAATTTAAAAATAAAACATTAACATAGGAGAAGGGAACAAAAAATAAAATAAGATAAAAAACACAGGGAGGCAAACCATAAGAGACTCTTTTTTTTTTTTATAATTTTTTTTTCAACGTTTATTTATTTTTGGGACAGAGAGAGACAGAGCATGAACGGGGGAGGGGCAGAGAGAGAGGGAGACACAGAATCGGAAACAGGCTCCAGGCTCTGAGCCATCAGCCCAGAGCCTGATGCGGGGCTCGAACTCCCGGACCGCGAGATCGTGACCTGGCTGAAGTCGGACACTTAACCGACTGCGCCACCCAGGCGCCCCTAGAGACTCTTAACTATAGAGAACAAACTGGGAGTTGGTGGAGGGGAGGTGGGTGGAGGATGGGCTAAATGAATGATCAGCTTTAAGGAGGGCACTTGTTGGGATGAGCACTGGGTGTTATATGTAAGTGATGAATCACTCAATTCTACTTCTGAATCCAATACTATACTAGATGTTACCTAACTTCAATTTAAATAAAATCTTGGAATAAAAAAAGATTAAAGCACCTAGCTTTAAAAAGTATTGTATGGGAGGGGTGCCTGGGTGGCTCAGCTGGTTAAGCGTCCGACTTTGGCTCAGGTCATGATCGTACGGTTCGTGAGTTCGAGCCCTGTGTAGGGGTCTGGGCTGTGCCCAGAGCCTGGAACTTGCTTCAGATTCTGTG
This sequence comes from Felis catus, assembly GCF_018350175.1. NCBI lineage: Eukaryota > Metazoa > Chordata > Mammalia > Carnivora > Felidae > Felis > Felis catus. The sequence goes on along the minus strand of NC_058377.1, from coordinate 6,188,878 downwards.
TCTCCCCCTCTCTCTGCCCCTCCCCTACTCATGTTCTCTCTCTCTCGCTCTCTGTCTCAAAAATAAGTAAACATTAAAAAAAATTCAAAAGTAGTGTATGGGAAATAAAAGCAGATAAACAAATGTGGATATCAAGAAAACAAAAATATAAATATATCTCCACGACCTACCCCTAGTTTCCGTTTAGCACTCAAACCATCGCCATCTTTTGTCCAAGATTAAAAAAATCTCAATCACTACAAGAAATGTTTCCTCTTCTTTGATGTTCTGTTCAAGTTATACTTAACATCACTGCCCTTTCTACTGTGAAAGGTGGTAGAAAATAAATAGGGAATAATACTGCTGTCGAAATCAGATTGTCTTGGGTTCTTATGCAACATAACCTCTCTGCATTGCCCACCTGTGAAATGAGGACAGTGATGGTACCTTCCTCGCAGGGTCGTGGCAAGGACTCACAGAGCTAATACACATAAATTGCTTAGCACAATTCTTGGCGATACACTTAGCAAGTGGGAGCTTTTCCTCTCTCCTTCCCCCTCCTCTTTTTCTCTTTCTTTTTTTCTCCTGCCCTCTCTCAACGTCTTGACTACCTATTTTATTATAAAATTATTTTCAGTGTGAGGTAAACAAGCATAGTGCTTGAACATGTCCACATCGCAACAGGTCGTTGCTGATAAATGTGTTCTCTCTCTTTTTTCTGCCTGTGTTATTCCATGAGTATTCCATTGGCATAACTGTCCACATATTCAATGCCTCGTTCTAAATTACACCCCACCTGCGCCCCTGATTCCACCATATGCTCTTGTTACGTGATGTCTCAAGTGCTCATAACGGACTCTTCACAGATGTATGGGATTTTCCTATAGTAAGCATCTCGTCTAAATATCTAAGCCAAGTCTGGCCTCTGCCACTGAAAAAAGCTTTTGTGATGTCTTCTCCTATGATTTTAAGGCTCGGTGCTCAGGGAAAGCAGACTCATTTCAATAAAATTACAAACGCAAGATAACTAGCAAAGTACATCTGCCGTTGGGGAGAATAATGAAGCTCCAAAGCTTATGCTATTTAGGACAGTGCTCTACAGAAATATGTCATTCCTCCCTTCTATTACTGTGGACAATGAAATGTTGATTGGTATTTAAAACACAATGAACTTTATACATGGGAAATAGAAATTAATATTTTGTTATTACCCGCCTTTGTTGCTTACAGGACTAAAAATCTGCTGACTGTAGGCTCAGCCAACCTGGGTCCCAAACCCATGAAAACCTCATGTGACAAAACAGTGAAAGTCCAAAGCCCGCTGACATGGGTGGGATCGGTATCCTGACCCCTAGTCACACAGTACACCAGTGTTTCCATCGAGTGGGGGGCACAAGTGAATAGTAGCAGGAATTGGGAGAAACTGTAACAGGGGCAGAAGATATGGTGACCTCCATGGAGAAACAACATTCTTAAATCACTAAGAATAAGGAACTATAGCCAGTTCTGCTCTGCCTAGAGCAAGGGCCAATATCCAAGAGGGCTGGGCCAACGGGAAGACTGTGGGGAATCTGGTAGAGAGATCAGAATCCTACAGGTCGGGGATCCTTGCAAAATAGTGTGAGATAACAAAAACAGGGTCAAGCCCCAGGAGAGAGGCTGGCAGGTAAGGGAGATCCTAGAGCCCCTTCCGGCTGAGCTGAGGTGCAGAACCAGGCTCCAGTCCTAGAATCCAGCTCCAGTTTTACCCCAGTAGAGGAAAACCAGAAACTGCATACTAGTCATGCAGATAGACCACAGCTAGTGCGGAGATGAATGCAAAACACCCATTGTCCCGGATTCACCCCCAAGAACACCAAATGCTGGGTCAAAAAGTAACTACCTAACTCCCTAGTACATGAAGCACTCCCAGTATCCTGCTGATTTAGACTTTAGTTTTCCACTGGGTGGAAATGAACTTGTCAGGTCGCAGACCTCTGGGGTTCATGGTAGTCAGAACACATCAGACAGATGTGTTTGAATACTTTCAAAGCAATTCTACTGAGACATCAGACAGTAGTGAAAGAGTTCATCATGGTGACATCTCTCACCTTAAAAATCAATTATTAATTGAGAATCAATGAAGTAAAATGAAACACATCAGCATTTAACTAACGAGGGTCAGGTGAGGTGAAGGTATTTTGGACCACATGGTCTCTAAGTAGAAGCTAGCGCTTTGTCTGGTGCCCAACCAGGCGAACAGTGATCTGCCAGTTCTGGACAAGTACTGGCAGGGTGGACTCACTGAGAAATGGTTCTCTTCGTTTCCTGTATGACTCGAAAATGTGCATGCGATAAATCTAGCCAGCACCCATGTGGTAAAGATTAGAGAGAAAAGAATGGTTTAGTGTGGCGTCAGGTAATAGACAAGGATGGGATGAAGTCTGAAAAGATTATTGCTGACATGCCCTGAGCTGCAGTTTTGACACATTGTTCTTTTTTTCTTTTTTTTTTTTCTTTTTTGTTTGCTTTGAGAGAGCCTGAGTGGGGGAGGTGCAGAGAGAGAGAGGGAGACAGAAGATCCGAAGCCGGCTCAGTGCTGACAGCACAGAGACTGACACAGGCAGGGCTCAAACTCACTACCCGTGGGATCATGACCTGAGCCAAAGTCGGACCTCAGCCAACTGAGCCACCCAGATGCCCCTTGTCATACTGTTCTAAGGTTTAACTTATTGTACGTTTCAACCCGTCTAATTCTCGCTGAAGTTCTGCGAGGTATCCGTGACCATTATTCCCATTTCACAGGTGATATAAACTGACACAGCTAGTCAGTGGCAGGGTTCGTATCTAACCCAGAACACTGGCTTCGGAACCTGAGCATTTAACACCCAACTAATTCCTTTAAATTATTACAGTCATGGCTGGAGGACAGGGACTTTTAAATCTGTGTGATCGACTGCAGCATATTGTTAGAAGACTCTTGCCCTTTCCTTCAACTCTACCCTCTTCTGAAGATAGGCAGGAGCAAGATCTTCACGGTAGAGTGGCCGTATGATATATCATCCAAACTGGGACACTTCCAAAAGTCAGAAGCTATTAATAACTTCACCAGGAAAACTGGGACATATGGTCAGACTACTCACAAGGTAAGTTTAACTTTCAAGACCTGCAGAGTACTGGAGAAGTTGTAGAAACCTGAATCTGACACACACAAATACGTGTATATTACTGTTTACGGTTGTTTTCACGAGATAAGGTGCCTGTATTTCATGGGCAATTTGAAGGTTTTGATGGATAATTTTGACTGTGCCTGCCTTACCCCAGGGTGGTAGAATTTAACCCCTACAAAGAAACCACCCCATACAGTTAGGTGAAGGATTTTTCAAACAAGTTCTCTTATCTAGCAGGTTAGCCAACTTGCAGAAAGACGTTTTTGAGAGACTCTGTATGAACTGATAGCTTTTGATTTTCCTGCAAGAATTAATACAAATTCCAAATAAATGAGGTTTGCAAAGAGTTTTTTTTTAAACTGCAATAGATTAATACACTTTTTTAAAATATAAATTCATCCCTTCCCTGAATTTGCTGAGCTGCCCTGTCACACTTTGCTAAATGCTGCAGAGACAGCAGGAAACAAATTGGCAAAAAGAAAAAAAAAAATCTCAAACAAAACCTCCCAAAACAAGTGGAGACAGTTACAGGTGGAGACAAGAGCTATGTTGGAAATAAAATAGAGGGTGTGATGGAGTAACCGGGGAGCAGTGTCAGGACAGGGGAATTCGAGTGTGGTCAGGGAAGGCTTCCTCGAGGAAGGGACATTGGATCTGAGACATCCATGACAAAAAGTTGCCAGTTACATGAGTCCCCGGAAGACGCAACAGCACGCACGTGCAAAAAAGCCTGAACTCATGCGCAGGGGTGGGAGGTGCAGAGGGAGAGAAGGGATAGGGGCACTGCAGCTCCCACGCCCTGTGTGTGCATCTCCGTCTGTCACTCAGAGACCAGATTTCCATCTCTGTCGTCCCTTGAGCACTGGCTGTGTTTAGTGTGGATCGGGACCCAATAATGTCTGCATTGGGCAGGCGGCAGGCCTCACCTTTAGGTGAACCAGCCCAGCTAAGCACACTGATGGACCTCCTGTGCAAAGACCTATTTCTTTTTTTTTTTTTTAATTTTTTTTTTCAACGTTTATTTATTTTTGGGACAGAGAGAGACAGAGCATGAACGGGGGAGGGGCAGAGAGAGAGGGAGACACAGAATCGGAAACAGGCTCCAGGCTCTGAGCCATCAGCCCAGAGCCCGACGCGGGGCTCGAACTCACGGACCGCGAGATCGTGACCTGGCTGAAGTTGGACACTTAACCGACTGCGCCACCCAGGCGCCCCAAGACCTATTTCTTGGAGATGTAAAGAAGACGAAGAAGGAGGCCCCAGGTGGGAGCTAATCTCATAACTGAGCCATATTTCCTCAAGGCGATGGAAACTCCTTTCATATCTAGGCTTGAGAAGACCTTCCACTTCTGTAGATTTTTCAAGAAGCCCAGGAGTAGAATCAAGCATCCGCGTGCTATTCAAAGAGGCAGCATTCTCCCCAAGTGGCTACATTAGAAAAAAGGATCATTCTAATTGGCTCCTAGCTACTTTTGTTACCTTTGGGTCCGCAGTTCACCTCCCTCCCCCTGCCAAGGTGTCATGTTCTCTTGTGCTTCTGTACATTTCATTACATTGTGCTCTCTGCCCTGAAGTCGCCCTCTCCCCCCATGCCCTGTCCTCTGTTCTTAAAGGTGTGTCGAGATTCAGTTTAGGATTGTTGCCTATGGGAAGCCTTTTCAGAAACCTCAACGCTGACCTCAGATCATTCCTCTCCCCTCCCCACCACCTACAGTCATGATCACCTAGGGGTTCCTCTAGCAGAACAACCACATGCCTTGAAATTCTCCTGACAAAAACAAGAAAATACAATGTGTATTTACGGTAGGCATTGTTGTGGGCACTGAAAAAAGAGTAGACTAAAATCTCTGCTCTAATAGAATTTATTTTTGATGGGGGAAAACAGACCGTAAGTGGATGAATAAATTCCTATAATTGGATACTATGCTGCTGTGAAAAAGAATCAGGAAGAGATACGTAGCTTGCTATATGGCCTCTAGGATGTATAACTTGTCTAGTAAAATTCTGGACTTGGTGGGTTGGATCACTTCTGTGTAATGTCACTGAGCCTGTTTCTCTAGCTCCTGTGTTTTCAATAAACTAGTTAGATCTAGAAGTTGGATTGAATTCACGGGTTTGTTTGTTTGTTTGTTTGTTGGCAAAAATGCCTTGTCAGCAATGTGCTTCCTAGCGGGGAGGGACATAACGGGAGAATTTATATCAATATTCCTTACAGTGGAAAATATATCATTGCAGTTTTGTATAATAACAAAACATATTGGGAAAGAGAAGGAAACATTGGTAAGCAAGGAAACTTGCAGTATAAAATTAATCCATATTGGTGATAATGAAGTTTATAAATGCTGAGAAAGAAGTTTTTGAAGCCAAAGAGGTATAATATAAGGGAAACACAAAAACATCCTACAAATAACTTGTTAAGATTTAGAAAACTCAAGCATGTGTATGGAGGTGTGTTTAGAGATGACAGGGAGAGGATGTCCAGAAGGCATTTTGATTTCGATGGAAATGAGAGGGTTGGGCTAATAGATGATCCAGATGAGGATGTACAAATAGATATTATTTTTACATAATAATGAAGATATAAATGTTTAATTATATCATGTGAGAGCAGTGAGATAACTGTTAAGAGAGCTAGAATACATACCAAGGATTATCAAATCAATGAGGGAAACCTTGCCCAAGGCAGTGAAAGTAATTAACAGGCGAAAAAAGAAACAATAAAATAAATAGAACAAAATAAAATTTAAGAGAAGCATAAAACAAGGAAGGCCAATATCTGGTTTATCAATCATTACACCAAATTTGAGTGAACTGATTTCTCCCAAAAGACAGGGTTTAAAAAAATCAACATCCAGTTACATATAGAATAAAAGAAATATGTCTATAAAACATGGACTGCTCATCCCCCAAGTGTTGAAAAAATAAAGATATAGGCAAGGAAGCTATACCAGGAAAGTACACAGAAACAAAGCTAGCAGTGGTAATACTAATATCCATTCAAGGTGAGGAACATTAAATATGCTTTAAACAGAGCAATTAAATAGAGTAATTAGAGACATTATGTGTTTTTTTTTCAAGCTTTTATTTAAATTCAAGTTAACGTATAGTGTTGTATCGGTTTCAGGAGTAGAATTTAGTGATTCATCACTTACATACAACACCCAGTGCCCATCCCAACAGGTGCCCTCCTTAATGCCCATCCCCTATCCAGCCCATCCCCCACCCTCCTCCCTCCATCAACCATCAGTTTGTTCTCTATCATTGAATCTCTTGTGGTTTGTTTCCCTCTCTGTTTTTATATTATTTTATTTCCCCTTCCCTTCCCTTATGTTCATTTGTTTTGTTTCTTAAGTTCCACTTATGAGTGAAATCATACGGTATTTGCCTTCTCTGACTTATTTTGCTTAGCATAATATACTCTAGCTCCATCCACATCATTGCACATGGGAAGATTTCATTCCTTTTGATGGCTGATGTTCCGTTGTGCATATATATCATATCTTCTTTATCCATTCATCAGTTGATAGACATGTGGGCTCTTGAGGCACTATCAACAAGAGATATTATGTGTTAATAAAAGGTACAACCCAACAAGAGAGCATAAACTGAAAAAAAAAAAATGATTGTGGAATCTCAGCAGAGGTGGCATAGTTTTTGAATCCCTTGAAATCTCCGAACACGAATATAGACAACAACTAGGAAAGCAACACTTCAACCCAAATAGGCAAGAAAATATCCCAACAATGGAGAATTTGAGTGGGTTAGGCCAAATCATCTACAACTTCAAGAGCTACGAGGAAGCACAGGTGTATGGGAGCAAAGGGAGCAGGGATAGAGGGCACTTCTGAGTGTCCCAAGAACCATGACCCGGAGATCAGCAACAAGTGCTCACTTCAACATGATGGCATCCAACGCCGAGTGAAGGAATAGTTTAACCTAGGAAGGGCTTTACATACTCCCATCTGTAAGTGAGTAGACAGAGGCTGAAGTAAGAGCTGAGCTGAGGTGGCCTGGGTGCTCAAGGCTCTCAGAAACATCCAGAAAACATCTTGGCTGTAGGAGAAGCTTCTGATAATAGAACACACTGATCAGGGCAAAACTCTTCTGGTAAAGGAGACAGAAGGGTCAGATAAGACTGTAAGAGGTGCCAGAGAATGGAAATACAAAAACCTGAGGGAAAGCTGGTGAAGATGTAGAAACTACATTTTTCATGTCATGGAAACAGTGATAAAAGGCACCCTAGAGCCGTGAAATAAGTAATCCTGGCCCCACACATCCTCCTTCTAAAATTCCTAGATAACCCATCTCCCAGATAAGATATTGTAAAGGGGAAAAAATAGAATGATGGGACTATCATATTCACAGAGAATGATATATTGGAGAAATAGAGCTATAAAACAGAAGAAAATAGTAATTCGTTGTTTTAAACAAAGCTGTAGGAAATTAAAGAAAAACAGAAGCTATAAAAAGAATGCTCAGAGAACTTTGGAGAAAATCAGAAATCAAAGAAAACATTTCAGAAAGAGGTACCTGGAAAGTATAAGGAAAGCAGAGGAAGAAGAAAAGTGGGAAAAAAAATCAAACAGAAATGAAGGGAATAAAAGTTTTTGGAAGTGATAGTTATAGATGAGAGTCAAGGAAGAGTCGAAAGGAATCCAAAGAGAAAAGTCAAAGCAATGGCAGAAAACAAACAAGGGTCCAAGGACCTATGGAGAGGGGAGAAGCCTGACTTAAGTTTGGTCAAGTCAGCTTAGCGGGTAGATTGTGCAGATCGGTGAGTGGGAACAAACAGTCCAGCTAATCATTTATTATTTTTTAAAAAGAGAATTTGGAGAGAAGTTGTAGTCTTATTTGTAAATAAGGATGTCATGAGCAAGTCTCATCTAAATCACATGGGAAGGATGGTTCTTTACAGCAAGCCATTTCCTGGCACACAAATGGGTAGGTGGATTCCTACTCCTGACCTCTAAAACGACAACTGTGTCCAGGAGCACAGGGCTCAGGTAAACCTCAAAATGGTCAAAGTGAAGATCTGGGCATTAGACACGATCATTAACATTGGGGGATTGCTGTTTTTAGGTCCTCTTAATGGACAGAGCTGGGGAGACAGGTGATATAGATACACAGAAATGTTTGTATTTCTATATCTACCTATAAATACTAACAACACGAATGCTTACAGATAACTCCAAATCCAATTCAACACCACAGTGTCCATTAGAGTTTGCTTCATTTCCATGCACAGTAAAACGTTGGTTTGTGAGCCTAACTCGTTCTGGAAACATGCTTGTAATCCAAAGCTCTTGTATATTAAAGCGAATTTCCCCATAAGAAATAATGAAAACTCAGATGATTTGTTCCACAACCCAAAAATATCCATATAAAAATGATTACAATATTGTAATATAATACAAAAAAAATAAAATGGAAAATATAAAGAAAAATAAACAAATTAATCTGAACTTGCCTTTGAAAACCTCGTGGCTGGTGTGAGGGAGACAAGAGAGTGTAGGATGACTTTCACTATCACCAACGGAATCACTGCTATCTATTGGCTCAATGGAATCTTTTTCTTTTAGTGAAACTTTAACAAGGAACCAATAACCTAGAATGAAGCAATGCATTCCTAAGCTTACTCTTGTATGGAAAAGCAAAGGTGCTGTCCATAGGTGCTTTTCTTTTTACTTAAAAATTTTTTCTTTAAAATGGTTATTTATTTTTGAGAGAGAGAGAGAGAGAGAGAGAGAGAGAGAGAGAGAGCATGAGTGAGGGAGGGGCAGAGAAAGGGAGACACAGAATCTGAAGCAGGCTCCAGGCTCTGCGCTGTCAGCACAGAGTTCAACGTGGGGCTGGAACCCACGAACTGTGAGATCATGACATGATCTGAGCCCAAGTCGGACGCTTAGTTGACTGAGCCACCCAGGCACCCCCATAGGTGCTTTGAAGTGACAAAAAATACAATAGTGCCCGTGTGGACACCTTCCAACGTTCTGGAAAAAATCACTGATTTCTGACAAACACTGTGGCCTGAGACCGAGCAATTGAGCATGGGAGATGATTGCCCATTCCTGCAGAGAGAGAGAGCGAGAGAGTGAGAGAGTGAGAGAGCGAGAGAGAGAGAGAAAACCATTGGCTCAGTTGTGATCATGTGACATTTGGCATCACATACTATTCGTATTCCAAGACACTGCTAGTTTGTCACATTAAAATTGATGAGCAGTGTTTGCTCATCTTGCAGAACACGTTACTCACAATCCAAGGTTTTACTGTATTCTTAAAATTTGAGACAGAGAGAGTGTGAGTGGGGGAGAGGGGCAAAGGGAGAGAGAGAGAGAAAACCCAAAGCAGGTTTCGTGCTCAACCCCGGGGCCCCACCCAGGGCTCAATCCCACAATCCTGGTACCATGACCTGAGTTGAAATCAAGAACCGGTGGCTCAACTGACTGAGCCACCCAGGCACCCCTTCATTTCCATATTTGAAACTCCATTCTACAACAGGGATAAAGCTAGTATATTAACATCTTTGTGCAAGTATCCAAGATATAATGAGTATTTGTTGCCATCATGGTTCCCTTCCTGGCATGGAGGCCCTCCTCACCCCACTCGAGCCCTGACATCCTGTGCTAGGTATCCCACTCACGTTCCAACAGTGTTAAGTAGGCCACCCTCCAACACAGATGTACTCCTTCCTCACCTGCTTGGGTCCTGACACCCCGGTCTCAGCTGTCCCTCTGCCACAGCAGCACTCTTCTCAACCCTCCTGTTCTGGGAGCATTCCTTCCCATTGCCCCCTAAGTATGCACACCTTGCTTAGCCCACCCAATGAATGACTTCCGGGCTGACATGTAGGGGAAGGGAGTGAAAAGGAGAGGAATTGGAAAAGAAAGATGACCTAATAAACCCGATGCGAATCTGATTTCCTTTCTCTTAAAACGGAATCAGTCTTCCTTCATTCTATTTGTTCTATAACACACACGAATTCCATTTTATTATCATTATTTTAGTTTATTTTATAGATGAAATTGTTGCTTTTATTTAATGGAATATATGAACAATGAACAGGTGAACACGATTTAAAAACACTACATAAACATATTCACTTAAGTCATAGAAGAAAACCTATTTTTTTGTCCTCAGCAACCTTTTAGAGACTAATCTCCATGTGTTTGATTACTGATGCCACACTCATTTATATTTACAAAAAACAAAACAGAAAAACGCAATTGAATCGATCTTTCTGCCTGTATTCTCCAGATACTGTTTTCCCTTTAAAATCCCAATAGTTTTCCTATAATAGGTCTCATTGCTCGCTGTTCTGGGTTGATTTTCCCAAGTACACAGCGCGTACTTTTAGTAAGTAGGTTTATGGCTTTTTTATTAAAAAGAAGTTTTCTTGAATTGTAGCAAAGCACCGAAACTGCACAGCAACTGGTCTTTCCTGCCCCCTTTCAGGCCATCCCTCCTGCACAGGGAAATTCTTTGCCCACAAGGGCACTTTGGTGGGAAATTTCGAGATGTAGGGACTTAACTTCTATGAGCTTTTAACTCGTAGATTTTAAGAGGAAATCGAGGAGAATGCCGTTGGTGTCGTGCGAAGCGCGTAACAAACGCAGTGTGACATTTTTCCTGCTCGAGGAGATTCCAATTTGCGAAGGGAGCACCGGTCCTAACTTCATTCTGCAAAGTCTCCCCTGAAACCTAAAATCCGCGTCAGCACCGGAGACTTAACTGACGCTCACACGCGCGCATGCTCCGTTGGTGTAGCAGCGCCCCTCCTTTTCCGCCAGGAGGAAGTCCTGTTTGTTTATTAAATTACGACAGTCGTAAACTGAGATTTTTGTGCCGGCTTCCTAGCTTTACGACGGTAGCAACAATGGCGGCCACCAGTGGCAGGTTTGAAAGTGAGAGAAGTATTGAAGAACGTAAAGAACAGACCAGGATTGCCAGGGCCGAGGTGTTGCGCCAGGTATCTCCGTTTTGGGGGTTTTGGAATCATTTAGAATTGGGAGTGGACGGTTCCTGGGAACTAGGCCTCTGGCTGTCTTCCTAACCCCCTCTCTTCTTTCGCTACCTCAATGTCTCACCTAATCTGGGTGAGGGTCTCCCTTTGGGATGCGCAAAAAGTCTTGGTTATCTCCCGCCTCGGAGATGCGTTGGCAGTCTCTAGTTGCTCATTCTCTTTTTAGGAAGACCTGTTTCTTCCCTGAGTTTACTTACTTTTGAATTTCTCCATTCTTGATATTTCCATCACTTGGCTACCAGGGGCAGCGCCCTTTTGAGGTACTCTGCCACTAATGACGGCTCTCCCAGCGCGTTTCACAGCCTCGGTCCTCGCCCCTCTTGTATCTGAAATAAAAATTACGGTTTTGAGAAATACTTGTGAGGCACATTGCAACAGACTGTTTCGCGCTCTTGTCTTACTGTTGATATTAGTTGCAGGGTTATTGTAAATCCTTACTGATCAATGCAAGGATTGACAGGAGAGACTCGAAAAAGGTTAAGACACATTGTATTTCTAAGGTTGAGATGCATAGAGGGTAACCTGTAAAGAATGGAGGAAGTAAACTGTATTATCTGACAAGATGTAAGAATGAAGGGGAAAAGTTGTGACTGAAGAGCAGCATGGGGTACAAGTGGGCGTTTTTGTTTTTGCTTAAGATGGAATACTTTTAAATAAATACCGATGAGAAAGAGCGGGTAGAGGGGAAAGGCATAATGACTATAGGCAGATGTCAAGGGGAAGAGTAGGCGATTAGTGTTGGACAGGTGAATGGTTGGTATTGTTCTCTGATTTCAGCATACTGTAACATACATGTATAATAAATATTCTTCATCCTTGCTTTTTTGGTATCTCGGGCAGTTTTTGGAGGGAGTAAGATTTGTAAGCTAGGATAAATTTTATAGTAAAGGGGACTGGATGACTCAGTCGGTTAAGCGTCTGACTCTTGATTTTGGCTCAGGTCGTGATCTCACGGGTTCGTGAATTTGAGCCCCATGTCGGGCTCTGTGCTGGCAGTGTGGAGCCTGCTTGTGATTCTCTCTTCCCCTCTCTCTGTCTGTCTCTCCCCTGCTCATGCCCTCTTGCTCTCTCTCTAAATACATAAATAAACTTAAAAAAACTTTTTTGTAGTAGAGATACCCATAGAGTTTGAGAAGGACAAAACCAGCTTTGGAATTTGGAGAGAGAATGAAAAGGCAAAAGCAACCTCCTAGGAAGAACTTATTTTACTTGACTAATTGTTGAAAGATGAATACACATTAGTAACCCGATCATTTGTTTTTAGAAAGATGATTCTTCCTGAAGCATTGAGGGCATGAGAAGAGTATGACATTGCAGATTGAAGGCATTGCCATTCTCCTAACAGTCACTGAAGTCCCAGGCAGTAGCAGTGGGATGGTGAAAGAAAAAGAGATTCAAGTCCTATTTAAGACAGGGAGCTTGGGCAGAGGGGGCGGTCTACTATAGATCCCAACATTCTGTCCCTGATTCATTAGAGACTGGTGATGTGATTAGTAATGTGGAAGGAGAGGGTTTAAAAAAAATATATATATATATATATATATATATATATATATATATATTTTTTTTTTTTTTTTTTTTTTTTTTTTTTTTTTTCTTCCCTATACTTTGGTAGAAGCAAATTCCTGTCAGGGACAGACAGTGATTTATGAGACTTTATATGAAAGTGGAAAATGACTTTGTTTTACTTTTTTTTGTGAAAAATAATTGGATCACTTGTTAATTTTTCTTTTTTCATTGTTTTAGGCTAAAGCAAATTTTGAAAAGGAAGAGAGGCGTAAAGAACTTAAACGACTTCGGGGTGAGGATACATGGATGCTACCTGATGTGAATGAGCGAATTGAACAGTTCTCACAGGTGAGTATTAACAGGTTTATTGATGTAACAAATCTGTCTTTTTTTTGCTCTTATTCAAGTTAATATTGGAAAAGCAACTTTATTTTTTTTTAATTTTTTATTTTTCAATATATGAAGTTTATTGTCAAATTGGTTTCCATACAACACCCAGTGCTCATCCCAAAAGGTGCCCTCCTCAATACCCATCACCCACCCACCCCTCCCTCCCACCCCCCATCAACCCTCAGTTTGTTCTCAGTTTTTAAGAGTCTCTTATGTTTTGGCTCCCTCCCTCTCTAACCTTTTTTTTTTTTTTTTCCTTCCCCTCCCCCATGGGTTTCTGTTAAGTTTCTCAGGATCCACATAAGAGTGAAAACATATAGTATCTGTCTTTCTCTGTATGACTTATTTCACTTAGTATCACACTCTCCAGTTCCATCCATGTTGCTACAAAGGGCCATATTTCATTCTTTCTCATTGCCACGTAGTACTCCATTGTGTATATAAACCACAATTTCTTTATCCATTCATCAGTTGATGGACATTTAGGCTCTTTCCATAATTTGGCTATTGTTGAGAGTGCTGCTGTAAACATTGGGGTACAAGTGCCCCTATGCATCAGTACTCCTGTATCCCTTGGGTAAATTCCTAGCAGTGTAATTGCTGGGTCATAGGGTAGGTCTATTTTTAATTTTCTGAGGAACCTCCACACTGTTTTCCAGAGTGGCTGCACCAATTTGCATTCCCACTAACAGTGCAAGAGGGTTCCCGTTTCTCCACATCCTCTCCAGCATCTATAGTCTCTTGATTTGTTCATTTTGGCCACTCTGACTGGCGTGAGGTGATATCTGAGTGTGGTTTTGATTTGTATTTCCCTGATAAGGAGCGACGCTGAGCATCTTTTCATGTGCCTGTTGGCCATCTGGATGTCTTCTTTAGAGAAGTGTCTATTCATGTTTTCTACCCATTTCTTCACTGGATTATTTGTTTTTTGGGTGTGGAGTTTGGTGAGCTCTTTATAGATTTTGGATACTAGCCCTTTGTCCGATATGTCATTTGCAAATATCTTTTCCCATTCCATTGGTTGCCTTTTAGTTTTGTTGGTTGTTTCCTTTGCTGTGCAGAAGCTTTTTATCTTCATGAGGTCCCAGTAGTTCATTTTTGCTTTTAATTCCCTTGCCTTTGGGGATGTGTCAAGTAAGAGATTGCTACGGCTGAGGTCAGAGAGGTCTTTTCCTGCTTTCTCCTCTAGGGTTTTGATGGTTTCCTGTCTCACATTCAGGTCCTTTATCCATTTTGAGTTTATTTTTGTGAATGGTGTGAGAAAGTGGTCTAGTTTCAACCTTCTGCATGTTGCTGTCCAGTTCTCCCAGCACCATTTGTTAAAGAGGCTGTCTTTTTTCCATTGGATGTTCTTTCCTGCTTTGTCAAAGATTAGTTGGCCATACGTTTGTGGGTCTAGTTCTGGGGTTTCTATTCTGTTCCATTGGTCTATGTGTCTGTTTTTGTGCCAATACCATGCTGTCTTGATGATGACAGCTTTGTAGTAGAGGCTAAAGTCTGGGATTGTGATGCCTCCTGCTTTGGTCTTCTTCTTCAAAATTACTTTGGCTATTCAGGGCCTTTTGTGGTTCCATATGAATTTTAGGATTGTGGAAAAGCAACTTTATATACAGTTTTCACAAGTTACAGAATGAGTATTACATAGTTGGCATTACTGACTGGTTTTATCTCCCTGGCAGAAATAATATATTTTAATATTTTTGGACATTATAACAGACAGATTTTGTTACTTGAGTTGATGGGTAGGAAGCTTAGCAAATTTCTGGCCCACTTATATCAAGCTTGTGGATCTAAAAAATTATATCCTTTAATATTTTTTTTAAATTTATTTAAGTTTATTTATTTTGAGAGAAAGATAGTGGGAGAGAGAGAAAACGTGTGAGCAGGAGAGGGGCAGAGGGAGAGGCATAGAGAGAATCCCAAGCAGGCTCCATGCTTTCAGTGCAAAATCTGACATGGGGCTCAAACTCATGAACTGTGAGATCATGACTAGAGCGGAAGTCAGATGCTTAGCTGACTGAGTCACCCAGGTGCTCCTACATTTTATATGGCCTAATAATCTTCTATAAATTCTTACAGGGCCATAGAATAATATATATATATATATATATATATATATATATATATATATATATACACACACACACACACAGTTTGTGTATAAATGTATTTATTTGATTATATCTGTCAGATGAATCTACAAATAAATTAAAACTAAAACATCCCCCATATTTTCCTGATAAGGTATCTCAGCTCTGTGACTTATTTGTGGGGCATATATAATAGATGCCCACATCTAAATCTCAGAGGATTTTATTTCAATGTATTTGTTGTCTCATTTCATGAAAATATGGTTTTTGGAATACAGATTTGTTTTTCCTCAAAATACTTGTTTTATTTTTTTAATTAATTTTTTCCCCATGATCCATTTGCTCAAATTACCTCTGATGCTTTTATTTATTTATATATTTATTTATTTAATGAATATAATTTATTGTCAAATTGGCTAACATACAACACCCAGTGCTTATCCCAACAGGTGACCTCCTCAATGCCCATCACCCACTTTCCCTGCTCCCCCACCCCCTTTACCCCTCAGTTTGTTCTCTGTATTTAAGAGTCTCTTGTGGTTTGCCTCTCTCCCTATTTGTACTGATTTTTCCCCCTTTTCTTTCCCCCATGGTCTTCTGTTCAATTTCTCAAGATCCACGTATGAGTGAAAACATATGATATCTGTCCTTCTCTGACTGACTTGTTTCACTCAGCATAATACCTTCCAGTTCAATCTACTTTGCTGCAAATGGCATGATTTCATTCTTATTGCCAAGTAGTATTCCATTGAATATATAAACCACATTTTCTTTATCCATTCGTCAGTTGATGGACATTTAGGCTTTTTCCACAATTTGGCTATTGTTGAAAGTGTTGCTATAAACATTGGGGTACAGGTGCCCCTATGCATCAGTACTCCTGTATCCCTTGGGTAAATTCCTAGCAGTGCTACTGCTGGGTCATAGGGTAGGTCTATTTTTAATTTTTTGAGGAACCTCCACACTGTTTTCCAGACTGGCTGCACCAGTTTGCATTCCCACCAACAGTGCAAGAGGGTTCCTGTTTCTCCACATCCTCGTTAGCACCTGTTGTTTCCTGAGTTGTTCCTCTTAACCACTCTGACCAGTGTGAGGCTTTGATTTGTATTTCTCCCCTTGGGGAGAAAGTCTCCCCTTGGTGGTGGTGGGGAGAAAAATAGCGACACCCCAGTCTCTCCTCCATTGACTGAGTGTCCCAAACCACTCTGTTCCAGCCATTGTCACTGTGCTGTGGATGCAAACAAGGTGGTTTGTCCTGCTCTGCCGACTCCTGTGCCTGGCTCTTGGCTGGGACTCAAACTCCCGCTCCGTGCACCGGGGTACTGGGGAAGCACCGTTACACGCTGCCGGATATGTGGTCCCCGACCGGCGGGCACAGCAGGCTTCGTCCTCTCCTGCAGCACTCCAGGGAGGGGATCGCTTTCTCCTACTGCAGACTGCATCCCTGACCTAGCCACTGAGCCTGGGGCTGGCTCCTTCCTTCCCAGTCACATGATCTGGAGACCTGACCCCAGTCTGGAGCAAGCCCCGCAGTTAGAGATTGGCTCTTTCTCTGTCCTGGTTTGAGGTTTTTCTCTTGTCCAGATACAGTCCTATGCTTCCCCAGCTGCACTTTCTCTTCCCTTTGTCTCTCTGCAGAAGGGGATCCCTCCCCTCCTTTCGTTGTATCTCTCCCAGTTCAGAATCACGCACTTTCGGCCCGTCAGGTTGTCCCTGTGGGTCCCTGGAAGCGACTGTCTCTTTTCCTCCCGGACTCTCAGAATTCACAGTCCTTTAGCTTCAACACTGCTTTGTTTGATAGACGAGGGAACTTGGGATCCCCCTACTTCTCCGCCGTGTTGGCCCCTCCTCTACTGGGTGATTTTTCAAAATGCTTGTTTTAAAGTAAGATAAAACTAAATTCCTTTCTCACCTCTTTGAAATGATTATTTACAGGAACACTCTGTGAAGAAAAAGAAGAAAAAAGACAAGCACTCAAAAAAAGTAAAGAAAGAGAAGAAAAAAAAGAGTAAGAAACAGAAGTGTGAAAAAAGCAAGGAGTCAACTGATAGTTCATCAGTAAGTATGTATTAAAGCCAGGCAAAGCAGCTGCTTGAGAAAATTGTGTTTGAAGGAATGATGTTTAGGAACTTAAAATATATGAGAACTGAAAAAACGTGACGAGTTAGGGTATGAAAACGCCTGGGAAACACCGACTTGGAGATGTCCAGGAAATGCTGGAAACATGGATCTTAGGTTACAGGGAAAGGTAGGAGGATGGAGTTAGGATTTGGGAGTCATTGCTCTGTGAAGCCATGAGAATAGATGAATTGTCCAGGGACACTGAAGAAAAAGGGGGGCACAACACTGAAGAGCCAGGCAGGAGCGAAGGCTCTTGAGTAGAAGTAGCTGGAAATTGGAAGGAGTTGCAGGGAAAGAGCTGTTGTGTACACATAAGAGAAAAGAGTTTTTTTTTTTTTTTTTTTTTAATTTTTTTTTTTTCAACGTTTATTTATTTTTGGGACAGAGAGAGACAGAGCATGAACGGGGGAGGGGCAGAGAGAGAGGGAGACACAGAATCGGAAACAGGCTTCAGGCTCCGAGCCATCAGCCCAGAGCCCGACGCGGGGCTCGAACTCACGGACCGCGAGATCGTGACCTGGCTGAAGTCGGACGCTTAACCGACTGCGCCACCCAGGCGCCCCAAGAGAAAAGAGTTTTAAGACACTTGTGAGTCTACTACTCTTGTTTATTTTTTTTAGTAGAAATTAGCAATTCTTTAAAATAGGACATGGTAATATATTTATCTTCATGGTCACAAGGATGTGGCCCCACTGTGTCTCTAGCCAGTTCTGGGATGAGAGGACTCACAGCGGAAGGGAAAGCCTCTCATGAGTATTTTCAGGAAGAAAGAGGTACATGGTGCTTAGAGAGCTATGGGCTATAGATGTTGAGGGATAGTTTGGTTTTCTAGGTCTGATCTTCAGAGGGTTGTATGTGCAGGTGAATCACCAAATTCCCAAGTGTAGCCCTCTTGCCATTTCAGAAACTGAGCGTGTGGCGGTACCCCTGAGATGATAAATGGCTCGTGGAAGCCTGTCTTATGTGAGAATGCAGTTTATTAATTCACAGTGGATACTTTATCCACAGCTGGATACTTTGGTCAGGTAGCCAGCATATTTTGTAGTGGTAGGAATATTTAGGTTTTACAGAAAAAAATTTGTTAAATATAATTCAGGACGAAGTGAGTTGGAAAGTCTTAGAGCAGAAAGAAGGTAGAAACGGTGTTTCCACAGCTCTGTGTTGAGTTGCTGGTCCTGTTGAGAAACTGAAAGAAGTGAGTGCTCCTCTTTGTGAAAAGAAGTTTGTATTTAAAGTTGTTTATTTCAGTGGGATTTATGAAACTCCCTGGGGTTTAGGCAGAGATCACAGGTTCGGCATCCCTGTCCCATGGGGGTGGATCTGGCAGGCGGAGTAAACATTTAATAATCTGACTCAGGGTGCTTGCTTCCTTTTAGAGGCACACTGCCTGTTATTTCTCTTTGTTCTTCCCTAGAAATACAGTTGCCCCTTGAACAGCATGGGCTTGAACTTTGTGCATCCACTTACAAGCAGATGTGTTTTAGATAAATATAGTACAGTACTCTATTTTTTCTTCCTTATGATTTCCTTTTCTCTAACTTACTTTATTGTACGTATAGGTGCATAATTCATATAACGTACAAAATACATGTTCACTGATCATGTTATCAGTAAGTCTTCAAGTGCACCCATAGGCTATTAGTAGTTACATTTTTGGGGAGTCAAAGTTGTATGTGGATTTTTGACTATGTGGGGAGTCAGCACCCGTAATACCCTCGTCATTCAATGGTCATCTGAATAGATAAGTCTTTTTGTTGCAACACACAACGTGTACACTTTTACATATATAATAAGTTGTATAGCTTTACCTCGGAGAGAGTTGTTTGAGTGAAAGGTCAGTGAAAGCACAGAGAGTTCCAAACAAGATGAACACAAGATGGTGTCTACACCATGGCACCAAATAATTAAAGTGTCAAAGGTTAAAGATAAAAAGAGAATCTTAAAAACATCAAGAGAGAAACAAAAAGTTACCTACCAGGGTAAAACCTATAAGGCTATCTATCAGCTGATTTTTCCTCAGAAACTTTGCAGGCCAGAAGCGAGTGGCATGACATAGTCAAAGTGCTGAAAGGAAAATGCCTACAACCAACAACATTCTCCCTGGCAAGGTTTTCATTCAGATTTGAAGGAGACATGAAGAGTTTCCTAGACAAACAAAAGATAGAGGAGTTTATCACTACTAAACCAGCCTTACCAGAAATGTTAAGGGGACTTCTTTTTTTTTTTTTTTAATGTTTATTTATTTTTGAGAGAGAGAGAGTGAGAGAGAGAATGAGTGGGGAAGAGGCAGAGAGACAGAGACCCAGAATCCAGAGTAGGCTCCAGGCTCTGAGCTATCAGCACAGAGCCCGATGTGGGACTTGAACTCACAAACTGTGAGATCATGACCTGAGCTGGAATCAGCAGCCCAGCCGACTGAGCCACCCAGGTGCCCCAAGGGGACTTCTTTAAGTGGAAAAGAAATGGCCATACTTAGACATAAGATTAATACGAATAAAAAGATGTAAAATAGGACAACACGTACATAAAATGTGGGGAAGGGTGTAAAAAGGGAAGAGAAGGAGAAAAAGATTTTTTTTTAAGAAAATGTTTGAACTTAGATGACCATCCAATTAATATAGACAGCTGTTTACTTAGGATGCTATGTATGAACCTCATGCTAACCACAAACCTGAAACCTATGATAGACTCAAAAAGTGAAGAGAAAGAAAGCCAAACGAAAGACTATAAATAATCATTTGATCACAAAGAAAGAGCAAGAGAAGAAAGGAAAGAACTATGAAAACAATAGAAAGCAAATTTTAAAAATGGCCATAAGTACATACCCGTCAATAATTACTTTAAAAGTAAATGGCCTAAATGCTCCAATCAAAAGACAGAGTGGTGGAGTGGATAAAATACCAAGAGCCATCTGTGTGCCATCTGGAAGAGACTCACCTCAGGCCTAAAGATTCACCGTGCAAATGGAAGTGGAAAAGAAAACTGGGGTAGCAATATTTATATCCGATAAAATAGACATTAAAACAAAGACTACAACAGAGACAAGGGCATTACATAGTGATTATCCAATGATTCCACTATTGGGTATTTACCCAGGGAAAATGAAAACACTAACTTGAAAAGATACATGTACCACTGTGTTTACTGCAGCATTATTAACAACAGCTAAGACTTGGAAGCAGCCCAAGTGTCCATCAGCGGATGACTGGATAAGGAAGATGTGGTACACACACACGCACACACACACACACACACACACACACACACACACACACACACAGAGGAATATTACACAGCCTTAAAAAAGGATGCGATTGTGCCATTTGAAACAACGTGGAAGGACCTGGAGGGTATTACAGTAAGTGAAATAAGTCAGACTGAGAGAGACAAATACTGTATGGTTCTACTCATAAATGGGACCTGAAAAAGATGAATGAATACACAAAAAGAATAAGAACTGCAAATATGGAGACCAAACTGATAGCTGCCAGAGGGGAGGGGTGTAGGGGGGTTGGGTGAAATGGGTGAATAGAAGAGGGAGGTACAGGCCTCCAGTTAAGGAATGAGTAAGTCACAGGAATCAAAAGCAGAGCATAAGGAATTTAGGCAGTGATGTAAAAGCAATGTAATGGGGCGGATGGTAGCTACATTGTGGTGAGCACAGCATAATGTATAAACTTGTCAAGTCACTAAGTTGCACACCTGAGACTAATGTAACATGGTAGGTCAACTGTACTCAAAAAAGAAAGAGAAAAAAACCTCATGTGTAGGTTAACAATAAATATCCTTTGAATCTTGGACTTTGAAAAAAAAAAATTACTGTGACTTATTTTTGGGCCCAGCCTGTGATCTATCTTGATGAAAATTCCATGTGTATTTGAAACAAGTGTGAATTCAGCTGTTGGTAGGTGTAGTATTCTATAAATGCCAGTTTGGGAAAGTTGATTAATAGTGTTAAGTATTTTATATTTTTACTGATTTTTGATTTTTCTCTTCTGTCAGTTATTGAGAGAGCAGTATTAAAATCTCTAACTGTAGTAGATTTTTGTCTATTTCTCCTTCAATTTTGTCAGTTTTTGTCTTATGTATTTTGAAGTTTACTAAGTATGTACACGTTTAGGATTGTTATATCTTTTAGATGAACTGGCCATTATATTTTTGTGAAATGTTTCTTTTTATCTCTAGTAATACTTTTGTTGTAGGTAACTTTGTTTCATGTTAATAAACTTCAGTTTTGCTATTTGTTTTTTCATTTTTTATTCCTTTATTTTTAATTTCTTTTGTTTTTATTGAAAGTATTCTTGTAGACAGTGTATATTTGGGTCTTGCTTTTTTTTTTTAAATAAAAAAATTTTTTTTTAACGTTTTTATTTATTTTTTGAGACAGGGAGAGACAGAGCATGAATAGGGGAGGGTCAGAGAGAGGGAGACACAGAATCTGAAACAGGCTCCAGGCTCTGAGCTGTCAGCACAGAGCCCGACGCGGGGCTCGAACTCACAGACCGCGAGATCATGACCTGAGCCGAAGTTGGCTGCTTAACCGACTGAGCCACCCAGGCGCCCCTGGGTCTTGCTTTTTTATCTAACCTATCAATTTCTGCCTTTTTAATTAGAGGCTTTTCTGCACTATCTAATACAGTAGCCATATGTGGTTTTTAAAATTTTAATTAAAATTCATTAAAGTAATATTAGATTGAAAATTCATTTCTTCATTCTTATTTGCCAAATATTTTTTTAAATTTTTTTTAATGTTTATTTATTTCTGAGAAAGAGAGAGAGAATGCGAGCAGGGGAGGGACAGGGAGAGAGGGAGACACAGAATCCGAAGCAGGCTCCAGGCTCTGAACTATCAGCACAGAGCCTGAGGTGGGGCTTGAACTCATGAACTGTGAGATCATGACCTGAGCCGAAGTCCAACGCTTAACCAACTGAGCCACCCAGGTGTTCTGCCAAATATTTTAAGTATTTAGTTATCACTTATGGCTAGGTTATGCCCACTGTATTGGGCAGTGTAGTATAGAAAAATTCTATTGGATAACAGTGGTTTAGATCACTTATGTTTAATGTAATTATAGATCTTTCTTGACTTACAGTTGGGTTATGTCCCAACAAACCCACTGTAAATTAAAAATATCGTAAGTCAAAAATGCACTCTATACACCTAACCTACTGATTGTTACGGTTAAGTCTAGCCCACCTTAAATGTGCTCACAGCGCTTAACATTAGCCAATGTTGGGCAAAATCATCTAACACAAATTCTGTTTCCTTAGCTCAGTAAGATTGTCATATTCAGCTCGAGTCAACCCTTTCTTGTGCCTTGGTCTGGAAAGTGCTTTGAGGCAAAAAGCTGTGGAGATAGTAATGATAACATTCACCTCATTTGTTTCCCTTTTCAGGGATCACGGCCTGGTATTACTGAGATTCAGTGTTCCGAATAGAGCTTCAAACATTTTCCATTATCATTTCTATTTCTGTGTATTTCTATTTTGATGCCATTTATTTTGTCACGGACAGAGGCAGAAGTCCTTAAGTTCCTTTGATTTTTACTGGTAGCACTTTGCTGTCTGGGTTCCATCTTAGAGATTTTGGCTGATAGGATCAGAGGTATGGTTGTTATAAAGGCTGCATATGAGAACAAGAGTTCTGGGAGCTCTGTTAGGTCAAGCACATTAAGCTTGATGGTGTAGGAGTTCTTCAAGGTACAATGGAGGATTGAAAAACTGAAATCCGCAGAAGGACTGAGGTCATAGCATATTGGGGAGAGGGAAATAGCAGCCATGCTGAAGTAGTGAGCTGACTGTGCAATGGTGAAAGTGAGAAACAAAGTTAACAGACAGGGAATGAAGGTAGGCGCTTTGTACACAATGGTGCAGGTATCACCCTTCTGTAAACAAATAACAAGAATACTAAGTGTATCATTGATGCTTCTTTCCTTCAGTGCCTGGTATTTAATGCTTGAATGCTGGCTGCCGATTAATGTTTCTGATTAGGGCTATTGGAAGGGCAGGAAAAGAGGAGTTAGTTAATTTTAGGTTCACCTTTATTGCATGCCAACTCTGTCAGACACTGGTATAGACACACGGAATGTAAAAATATAGTTTTTTTTTTCAGGCCTTTGGAGAACTCATTTTGTAGCTAGATAAATAGATACATAATTTCATTATGTAGTCTCCTGATGCCAAGATAGAACAATGTATTAAGGGAAAGAGGATTTCATCTGCAGACTTGTTGGGGAGATAATATTTGAGTTGAGACCTGAATAATGACTAAGAATTAGCCAGGCACAGAAGGTTACTGGCATTTCATGCACAAGGAATTGTGAGAGCAAAGGCCTGGAAGTGAGATAACATGGTGTATGTGTGTATGTGTATGTGTAAGTAAATAGAACTACGAACAATATGATAGCACTAGGTTACAAAACAAGGGGGGAGTGGATGGTGATGAAAATGGAAGAGTTGATAGGGCCTGTAAACCAAGAGCTCTGGCACTATTCAGTAGGAAGTGTGTCCTCTAATTAGGTTCAGTCGCATTTACCAGAAAATCTGAGAGTAGCCATAGGTTAAACAAGATAGTTAACTTTTCTCTCTCATGAAAGAATCAGGTAGGCAGTCTGGGACTCGTGTGGTCTTCCGGGACTAAGGCTTCTTCTGTTTTGCCCGTCCCTCATCTTTATAGCATTACCTCTTCATCTAGGTGACAAGAAAGGGGACCCTCTCTTTCATAATTTGTCTTCCAGAAAGTCCCACATAATACCTTCATTTCAGTGTCATTGGACACTTGACCATAGGGCTTTGCTTTGCAGCAAGGGAGGCACGGTAGGTCTCCCAATAAGATTGGGTTCCGTTGGTAAGAAAGAAGAGGAGCTTTGTGACAGGGAGCCATAGAAGGGGTCATATGTGCCCTTTCTGTTTCTCCAGATGTGTCTAGGCTGGAGATTGGAGAAGGAAGGACCGGCGTCCAGGTTATTGCAGTTGTCTGGGTGTGAGATAAGATTTGACCTAGGATGCTTCAAGGATGGACAGGAGAGGTGTGTATTAGTTGGGGCTTTTGGTTGCAGGCAATAGAGATAAAACAAATTGGCTTATCCAGAAAAGGGGGGGACACTTTATTTTTTTTTAATTTTTAAAAATATTTGTTTTTGAGAGCGAGAGAGAGAGCGAGCGGGGCAGGGGCAGAGAGAGAGGGACACACAGAATCTGAAGCAGGCTCCAGGCTCCGAGCTGCCAGCACAGAGCCTGATGTAGGGGCTTGAACTCACAGACCCCAAGATCATGACCCGAGCCGAAGTTGGATGCTTAACCAACTGAGCCATTCAGGCGCCCCAGGGGGGCAATTTATTATCAGAGTACAAAAGTCTCATAGTACCTCTAGGTGTGGGAATGCAGCTGGCCTTCAGGAATGGCTGGAACTGGAGTTGTAATGGTTTTATGAGTTGTCTTGCCATCTTACGTTTTTGTTTTTCTCCGAGTTCACTTTTTTTCTTGGTAACAGATCAGTTTTTTGCTGAATTCTATCCTCATGGCAAAAATGGCTTCTGCCAATCCATTTCCAGTTCTCTTTAGTTTAGAGCAGCCCCGTTTCGTTTTGATTTCAAATTCCTGGAGAATAACTCAGATTGATATCAATTGGCTCAGAATCCTACCTTTGAACCAGTCAGTTATGGCCAGGGGTGGAAGTGGGGTCCCATGGTAGGCATGTGGTGTTCACTGGATGATGTATTTGAGAAAATATTTTGGAAATGAAAATAGTAGGTTTTGATGGGAGGGGCAAAGTTGATCCTAAGATTGTTGACTTGGTTAAGTGGGTGGTTGGTGGTACCAGGTGATTCAGTTCAGCAATTTAGGAGGAGGAACAGGTTTTGTGGAAGAAGACGATGGGTGTATGTTTTGTGTTTATTGAGTTCAGCATGGTATCCAAATATGGTAGGTAGTTGGTTAAATCACCGATACTTTGGGTAGACCAATTTGAAAGATATCAGCACAATTGATGGTAGTTCAAGGCATGAGAGTGGATTTAATGGCCAAAGGGGAATGTTTAGAGATTAAAAAATTAGTGTGCCAAGAAAGGAGCCCCACACAGCATTGATATTTAGGGGCTGAGCAAAGGAGGAAAAATGCATAAGGGAAATGGAGAAGAAAGCAAGAATGGAAGCAGAACTGGGAAAGGTCCTGGAAATCAAGGAAGTTGAGTTATCAAGAGTTGTATTCAGAAACGTTCTGCTGCATTGGACAAAGTGGCAGCCGGTGGTGACCTTTGAAGAAATTTCAGCAGATTAGTGAGAAACTTAGCCATATTGTAGAGTTTTGTGGGGATGTGAAGGCAGTGGCTACAGACTACTCTTTGAAAATTTTGGCTTAGAGTAAAAGTTGGAAGATAAATTGCTGCCAGGGGGAGACATAAGGTCAACAGAGGTTCCTCTTCTTCACTCATTTATACACACATACCCACACACATGCACACACACACGCACGCACACACACACAGGATGGAAAATGCTTGAGCATATTTCTAGGCCAATAGAGTGCTTCTTGTAGACCAGGCTACAAGAAAAGGAGATAATTGATGGTCCATGGTCCTGGAGGAACAGGAATGGTTGGGACCAAGATCTTTGGAGGAGCACCTGCCTTGAATAGGAAGAATTAACAGGAGGAAAGGAGAGGCACAAGTGTACATAATTTTGTTGGGGGTTGGATAGGAAGTTAAGGTGGCATCATTTTGCTTGGTCAAGGAGGAGGAGAGATCCATTAGCTGAGTATGTGGTGAATGGGGTTTGATAGAAAACTTGAGGAAGATGTTGAAGAATATAATAAGCATCACCTCTCTGCTAAGGTGTTAAGCTATGTCTTTGGGGATACGACCTAGGTGAGAGCAGAAGTGGTTTTTGCCCTCCTAGAACTTACTGCCCAGTGGGAGAGTGAGACATCAATCAGATAGTTACACAAGTAAATGTAAGAGTGATACATCTTCAAAGGGGAGTGAGCCAGGGGAATGAAAGGGAGAACTGACCAGGGGCCAGTAAGAGGAATACTGGTTGTGAATGAGAGTCTAGCTCAACTGAAGTTGTAGGTCATGATATGGACTGGCCACCGGTTGCAGCTGTGGTGAAGCAGCTGGTGGCTCTGATCACTGACTCGCAGGTGATTGGTTAGCAGCTAGTAGGATACAGAAAATCTGTGGTTTTAGAGGAGGGCCTTCGAGGGGCGCCAGGCTGGCTTCGCCGCTGGAGTGTGTGACTCTTGATCTCGGGGTTGTGAGTTCGAGCCCCACACTGAGTGTAGAGATTACTTAAAAATATAAATCTTAAAAGGAAGGCCTAAATGTCCATCAACTGATGAATGGATAAGGAAGTTGTGGTTTATATATACAATGGAACACTACTTGGCAATGAGAAAGAATGAAATCTGGCCATTTGCAGCAACGTGGATGGAACTGGAGGGTATTAAGCTGAGTGAAGTAAGTCAGGCAGAGAAAGACAGATACCATATGTTTTCACTCATATGTGGATCTTGAGAAATTGAACAGAAGACCACAGGGGAAGAGAAGGGGGAGAAATAGTTGCAAACAGAGAGGGAGGGAGGCAAATCATAAGACTCTTACATACAGAGAACAAACTGAGGGTTTTTGGGGGGTGGGGGAGAGGGGAAAGTGGGTGATGGGCATTGAGGAAGGCACCTGTAGGGATGAGCACTGGGTGTTGTATGGAAACCAATTTGACAATAAATTATATATACTTTTTTATTTAAAACATTTTTTTTCCCTAACATTTATTTATTTTTGAGAAAGAGAGAGACAGAGTATGAACGGGGGAGGGGCAGAGTGAGAAGGAGACACAGAATCCAAAGCAGGCTCCAGGCTCCCAGCTGTCAGCACAGAGCCCGACGCGGGGCTCGAACTCACAAAGTGCGAGATCATGACCTGAGCTGAAGTCAGACACTTAACTGACTGAGCCACCCAGGCACCCCTATTTTTTTTTTTTAAAGGAAGGCCTTTAACAGAATCCTGTGGAAAGCTAATGTAAACATTTTTTTTTTTTTTTTTTTTAGCTTGATGTTAGCAAATTGGCACCCAAGGGATGTGCTTTCAGATAATAAACTTCCTTTCAGCGGGTAACAGCAAGTGGTAGGAACCAGGCTGCTAAATTGATCTTTTTAAAAAGTTTTTATTTAAACTTCAGTTAGTTAACATACAGTGTTCTGTTAGTTTCAGGTGTACAATATAGTGATTCAACACTTCCATACAGCACCCTGTGCTCATTACGACAAGTGCACTCCTTTCTAAGTTGGTTTGACGATGTAAATATGACTAGACCAGAAATATGTTCATAGTGGTTATCTTAAAAAGTTTTAACTATATATGTCAGTAAGTAGCTCTAATGTTTCTGTAAGTCCAAATCAAGGTCTGAATGAATGAATGAATGAAGTCTGCTTTGTATTGGGAAACAGTTGGCACTTGAAATGCCAGAGACAAATATGTTTTCTCTGAGTAGATTATACCTTTTACCAGACATATGTTTGTTCTCTGGTTAGATAATTATCAAGAACTTTGTGTAGATAGGGGGCGCCTGGGTGGCTCAGTCAGTTGAGCATCTGACTTCGGCTCAGTTCATGATCTCGTGGTCTGTGAGTTTGAGCCCCGCATCGGGCTCTGTGCTGACAGCTCAGAGCCTGGAGCCTGCTTCAGATTCTGTGTCCCCTTCTCTCTCTGCCTCTCCCCTGCTCATGTTCTGTCTCTCTCTCTCAAAAATAAATAAACATTAAAAAAAAAAAAAAGAACTTTGTGGAATGAAAAAATATTGTTCTCATTCAGGAGACCCACCTTTGCTTCCCTTGGCCTCCAGGTTTCTCTGTGGGACATTAGCAAGTGTTGTGTGCTAGGTGATTTCTAGGGTCTCTCCTACACTTCCATTGTACAGCTCCAAAGAGATTTTAGAGCCAGACACATCTAGGTTTCTATTCTGGTTCTCCTGCTTGGATACCGTGGAACTTGGGCAAGTTACCTCATTTGGGGAAGCTTTTTCTTATTTGTAAAACCAAATAGTATTTTATGTAGGGTTGTTTTAAGGAGTCAGCTTGAGAACATATGTGAACGTACTTATTACAGTACTTAACATAGAAGGAGTTGATTGATGTATTTGTGGAAAACAAAATCCAGAACTTGGCATAATGCTGAGCACATAGGGGATGTTGGCTAAATACTTCCTAGCTGATTTAATAATCTGGTATTTAAACACATTAACAAAGTGCCTTACCAGTCTGGCTGTTCACTGCGATCTCTGCATTTTTAAACCCAGGGAAATCCAAAAACTCGAAACTTAGAGGCAGAGTCATTTACTTGGGTGTTGTTTCCCTTGTTGTAGTTAAACAAAGATGTCGATATCACCTAATGTTGGTAGGAACCGCAGCTCTGTGTTGAAGTGAGTTCTCTGCTGTCACTTCTGATCTTTTGTTTTTGCTTTCCCCTGGCAGGAAAACAGTCTTGGTGTTTCATGGGCTTGTCCCAAAAGAGTGGGTTTACAGGTTCTTTGTTCAGATTTTCAGTGTAGCTTTTTCAAGGGGAAGTATACTCTAAGAATTTTCTCTAGGAAACTGAAGAATTTACCATTTAACAACAGCACAGAATTTTTATGTGGAAGTGTGCACGTTTGAGAACTTCTCTTCTATGCCGCCTGTTCCTAGAGCTCTGAAGACGAGTGGGTGGAGGCAGTCCCGGCCCAGGCTCCTGGCAGGGAGAAGGCCTGGAAAGCGAAAGGTGAAAATACGGAAAGGGAAGGCAACCAGGTTGTCCAGGTAAGTCACCCGATTTTAAAGAAAGAAGTATGGACTTCTAAAAATAGATGGATGCTAAAATGACAGATGGATCGAATTGCTTCAGGAGAAAAATGAGACTGTGAAAACAGTATACTTTTACAAATAATTCTGGCAGTGGTACCGTTTGCTTAGTCTTTAGACTTCCATTTTTCTTCTGTGAGAAAGTGAGTACTTCCCTCTGTGTGAGTCCCACAGAGGGTTTCCTGCTTCCAGTTGTTGCTAGAAACACAGCCCTTTGTCCTCCTGCCCTGGCAGCTCTGTGCTGTTACCTGTATGTGACCTTTCTCTACTGAGTAGTTTCCCTTTGCCACACCATGTCATCATTTCTCTCAGCAGTATTTAGAGTTGGGTAGTTCACAAATTTGGGGCCCTAGTTCACCCGGCTATGTGCGAATGCATCGAGCCACAGCGAAGAGGGGTGGAAAGAACTGGTGTTTGAGTACCTGTTGTCTGTCGGGCACTGGCCTTTGCTCCTTAAATCTTGTTTACTCCTTGAAACAGTCCTAAAAGGTAAGACTTTATTCCACTTTACAGGAGAGAGATTAAGGCATACAGAGACTAAAAAACTTGTTTTAAGTTAGGCGAATGTAGGATATGATCCAGGTTTCAGTTCCCCCAGAATCCCTGCTGTTATTACCAAGTGTTTATTTTCACTTCTAATCAATTTAGATTGAAGTGACTTTTTTTTTTTTTTAAACAGAGAGATGAGTGGATGACTGTTGATTTTATGTCTGTTAAAACTGTGTCATCATCGTCGCTCAAAGCTGCAAAGGAAACTGTCAGGAAAATAGAGCGAGAGAAAACCCAAGCGCTAGAACAGGTAAGAGAATATTTCAAATGCTGTAACTTGTAGTTTACCTTTACTAACCAGTGAGACATTTAGGTAAATGCAGTTTCGCTTGTGAAGTATTATTTTCTCTGCTGTGGTAGTTAATAATATTAGTGGGAACAGCTATGAAGTGTGATAGAAGTTCTAGTGAAATGAATCTCCTGTAGGAAGTCAGCTGAATGCTATGCTAGATTTATAAATCCCAGGCATGTATCGTTGCCTGAGTATTGAGTTTGGTTCACGGCATGGATTTGTAATGGTTTCACTGCTGCCTGTGGTCTGAGAATCTTCAAGGTGAGAATTTCTTTTAAAGCTCTCTTGTGTTGGTAGTGCCTTGAAGTGCTTGGCAGTGGTGAACCCTGAGGCTTTCTGGAGGACCGCAGTGTCGCTGTGCATACCACGGGTTTTCCAGAAACAAGCTCACAATGTGGAATCACAAAATACATGAAAATACAAGGCTGGTCCATGAATGAGAGGCTTCTGAGGTAATGAGCAGTAGGATCAGACACGTGAAGCCTTTATCTGTTGGGATATTTAGTAGCGGTATACAGTACCAGTAGATGTGGAAAATGTGAGTAAGAAGGAAAAGATTATTATGAAGGCAGATATGAGAAAGAGCCAACAAGAACTTGTAGAAATGAAAAACACTACCGTTGGAATTAGAAACTCAGTAGATGAGTTATCAACAGATTGAATACAGCTGAAGAGAGAATTAGTGAACAAGAAGATCATCCTTAAGAATTTACCTTGAACACATCATAGACAAATAAACGAAAAATGTGAGAGTGATGGTGAGAGTCCTGTGATCGGTGTTGTTTTCTCCCTCGTCCCACTGTCCAGTCTAATTTTAATTCTGAAAGTGTGGGTGTGGCACGTGGTAATGGCTTATTAGCTAAGCAGCTCTCCACACGGAACATTGAAGTCCAGGGAGTTTTGGAGCATCTTGGCTGAGCTCTGTAAAATATCTTTGAGACCTGAAGGAGTTGGAGTCATGGTATCAAAAGAGGAAAGGGGAAGTGCATGTAGCAGTAGGGAGGTAACCTGTGGACAGTGGAGCCTGCAAAGTCTGGAAGCCGGTAGTACCCATTGTCATTACAAGCTTGCTTCTGAAATCGTGCTCCGCTGTTTGCAGGCACGAACGTTTTGGCATGTTGGGGCAACCTCGCTTGTGGTCTTCTGTTTTGTTCATATCCTATTCTGGCCTATTCTCCATATCAGACAACAGAACATAGTAAACCCTTGACTATCTTTACAGAGTGAAATAGTGATCAGTTATTCTTAGAAATTCTGTCCCATAAAGCTATCTTCATTTTCCTATGAAATGGTAATAGTTTTTTCTTGCTTATCTCCCCCCCTTTTCAGCTTTGTCTTCAGGATTTCTCACTAACATAATCTTTTCTTACAAATTCTTCTATAAACTTCTCTGATTCAGTTACGTCTGCATCTGTTGCTGTGCCCACATCTTGTCCTGTGTCTCTGTACCGTGTTTTTCATTCCTGCTGCTCCTGCTTGAGTTGAGTTGCCACTTAATCAGCTGTATGTCTGACTTGGCCTCTCGTTCCTCATTTACCTCCTCTCTCCTGGAGCTGAGTTAATGCGTGTGACGAACTGAGGACAGCCTCTGGGACTAAGAGCCATTCGCGGTTAGATGTTATTATGGTTCCGGCCCTGATTTACTCTTGCGTGGGCAGTTTCAGTGCCCTCTTCATTTTTCACTCCGCATCCTACAATGATGTCAGGTCAAGTGTTTGACAGGACAGCTCTGGTCATGGCGTTACTCTGTGTAGAAGTCTTCAGTGATGCGAGTTGAGGGGAATGTCTTCACCATTTCTCATGTTTCTTTTTGGGTGGAAGAAGCTCCACTAGTGGTTATCTCACGTCACCCTCTTTCCTCATTCTGTCCTTGAGGCTCTGCAGTAAATATTCTTCTGGAGAATTTGGAAAGAATATACCTGGCATACTTGGCTTAGCCCAGCCTTGCCTGCTTATGGAACAGGCTGCCTGCAGGGACCATGTGGGGAATCGGTTGCGGTGGGGTTGGTTCGGTGCTGATCGTACCTGGGAAAGTGCCTCATTGTGGGGTTCACTTAACAGGCCCGTTTGGTTTTTGCTGAAAGAAAAATTCTCTTCCGATTTAGCCTTCACCAGCAATAAAGGTAGTTTTTGTCATTTATCTCCTTATGTTTTTTTTTTTTTTTTTTAAATTTTTTTTTTTTTTCAACGTTTATTTATTTTTGGGACAGAGAGAGACAGAGCATGAACGGGGGAGGGGCAGAGAGAGAGGGAGACACAGAATCAGAAACAGGCTCCAGGCTCTGAGCCATCAGCCCAGAGCCTGACGCGGGGCTCGAACTCACGGACCGCGAGAGCGTGACCTGGCTGAAGTCGGACGCTTAACCGACTGCGCCACCCAGGCGCCCCGATCTCCTTATGTTTTTATTGCATTTCTTAACTTGTTCAGAGGCTGGGCTGAAAAAATAAGGTGCTGTATTTATTTTTCTCCCCTAAAGACCCTGTCCCTCAAAAGCTGCTGTAAATAGAATTCAGACACATTGGATTGGACTCTTTCTCTTAGGTAATTTGTACCTCAACTAGGCTAGTTTAACCACTGTCCCTCATTTCTTTGCAAATTCCTATCTCTGTATTTTTATTCATTTGGTTCTTTCTTTGCTTCTTTCATGCTAATTAATAGTGAGAGATGGCATTTCATTGTTTTTTCTTTTTAATGTTTATTTGTTTTGAGAGAGAAAGAGTGTGACTGGAGGAGGGACAGAGAGAGCAAGAGAGAGAATCCCAAGTAGGCTCTGAGCTGTCAGCACAGAGCTCGATGTGGGGCTCAAACCCACAAACCGTTGAGATCATGACCTGAGCCGAAGTTGGATGCTTAACCTACTGAGCCCCCCAGGTGCCTCTCTTGTTTTTTTTTTTTTTTTTTTTTTAAGTTTATTTTTATTTATTTTGAGAGAGAGATAGAGAGCAAGTGGGGGAGGGGCAGACAGAGCAGGACACAGAATATCCTAAGCAGGCTTCATGCTGTCAGCCTTTTGTATTCTTTTGAGACTTTGATGTGGATCTTTGAGTGTCTGCACAAGACCACTGGAAGAAACACCTTGATTTTAGATGCTTTGAGATTTTGTAGTAGTCTAACAAGGGAGGTGACAGAATCTTTTTTTTTTTTTTAATTTTTTATGTTCATTTATTTTTGAGACAGAGAGAAACAGAGCATGAGTTGGGGTAGGGGCCGAGCGAGAGGGAGACACAGAATCAGAAGCAGGCTCCAGGCTCCGAGCTGTCAGCACAGAGCCCAACGCGGGGCTCGAACCCACCAACCATGAGACCATGACCTGAGCTGAGGTCAGCCGCCCAACAAACGGAGCCACCCAGGTGCCCTCAGAATCTTTTTTTAATTTTTATTATTTTTTTGGTACAAACTACTCTAAGAAGTCAAATTCTTATGTTTTTGCCTATCCTTCCACGTTAACCTTGAACTTAAATTTTGTACTTTGAAGATTCTCTACTTTTTTTGTCAACTCATGAATGTATTTTAAAAGCTTTAAAAAAGTTTTATTCACCATTTTTTGTTTTCATTAATATGGTTGGCTCATATTACTAGAAACTGACATTGAACTCTCTTCATTCTTCTCCATCTAGTTGCCATTATTAATTCTAATAATTGTTGTTGTTAGTCCTGGGAAACATTTTCTGGCCTCCTCAGGTCAAGTCAGGTACCCCTTGTGTGTGGTTCTATAGCACCCTTTACCTCCATAGCACTTCCTGTATTGGAATTGCTTAATTGTCTCTCTCCTTTCTCTAGACGGTCCTTTCTTTGAGGGAAAGGACTCTGGCTTCTTCATTGCAGCCCCAGGGCCCGCCACTGTGCTTGGGACGCGGAAGGCACTTGGTTTGCGACAGGGCTACTGTCATCTCTTTGCTGATTATTACCACAGTCGTCTGACTGGATTCCTGCCTCTGATCTTGCTTTCCTGTACTCTTTCCTCTACTCTGAACCCAGTTTGCTCTTTGTGTAATTCAAAGCCAATCACTTCCATGATTCACCACCGCCCTACTATGAGAGCCCAGTAGCAGTTTCAACTGGCTCACGTGGCCCTTGTTCCTGGTTATTCTACAACCTAATGTCTTATCACTACTCACTTATGCTTCTAGGTTTTAGACAGTCTCAATTATTTTAAGTTCCTTGGAAGTGTTATGTTTTCTGCTTCCTCTAGGGTTTTATAAATATGCTGCTACTCCTCGCTGGAGCATCTCTATGCCTTCTTCCCCCACAAAAGAGGATTTGGCTAATCCCTGCTCCTCTTTGGGTCTCAGACTGCATGTACTACTTCCTCTAGGAAGTCTTTGATTTGCCAGTGTGAGAGGGGTTTAAGTAATGTGTGGCTATAGCACTCTGCACTTCGTCCTCAAAACACTTGTCAGTTACTTGTTAATTGTCTCTGTTCCTCACTATCTCCTAATCTAGCCAGGGACGAGTTAGGCAGATTATTATATCTTCTGCATCTACCACAGTTTTGATTCATAGTAGGCGTTCATTGGAAGCATTGGACGAATGTTAATTTAGGCATTATTTTTGCAAGTTGCAGAAGAGTGTGTCTTAGGAGTGTTTTAATTATTTGTCCAGGTTTACAATTGTTAACTGAGTCTCATATTAATGTATTTTATGAGTCTCTGATTAATGTATTTTATGGCGGCTTTTTAAAAAAATTATGACCTCTGAAAACGTTTTGTTCTAGTCCAGACTGCTGGAAAGAGAACTGAATCCATACTGGAAAGATGGTGGTACAGGTCTGCCCCCAGAAGACTGTAACGTGTCATCAGTTACTAAAGGTATCTCTACATTTTGGTTGTAGCCACACAGGCGTTTCTTGTAACTTGGTATTCCTAAGGGAACGACCAGAGTTTGTTGGTAGATTGGGAAGATCTGATTATTTAAATATCGCGTGTTTCTGTGTAGTGAGGTGGTTTTAAGTCTGTAATTATCTGTGCTTATTTCTGTATTTGAAAAACAACTGTAAGTTTACTGATCATCTGATGTGGAATCCGGTGGTTTCATATTATGAGCCTCTATGGATTATTATTGAAGGTTCAGATTACATAGGACCAAGTAAATAAAATGTGTGTGGTCTTTTGAGGCCTTGTTTAAATTTAGTACCTGGAAAGATTGATTATGTTAATTATATATGTTGGGGAGGAAATTGATTAAATCTATATTTTTATACTTGATAATGTTTTCATATTTCAGTGTCTGTTTTGAATGGATTAATACAAAGTATGATTTTGTGAGGATATAATAATGCTTTGGGTTGTTACATCCTGTAACAAAATGTAAAAAAGCGGTATGTCTGAACTTTTATGAAAATAACGTATAAATATTAAAGATGTGATTTCATATGTTCTTTAGAAATTCCTACTTTGCCAGCATTCATAAAACTTGTTATTTACCTTGGATAGTGCTATTATTTTCCAACAGATGGAGACAAAATATTTAAGTGTCACATAATCACACTTGATACCATAATTTTGAAAATATTTATATGCCGGGCGCCTGGGTGGCGCAGTCGGTTAAGCGTCCGACTTCAGCCAGGTCACGATCTCGCGGTCCATGAGTTCGAGCCCCGCGTCGGGCTCTGGGCTGATGGCTCAGAGCCTGGAGCCTGTTTCCGATTCTGTGTCTCCCTCTCTCTCTGCCCCTCCCCCGTTCATGCTCTGTCTCTCTCTGTCCCAAAAATAAATAAATGTTGAAAAAAAAAAAAAAAAGAAAATATTTATATGCCAATTAAGTGTTCATTGACACCTCCATGAAAAGTTCATTCAAATACAATTGACCCAGTGTACAGAAAGTGGCATTGTAAGTTAGGGTGTTATCTTTTCATCTTAGTGATTTACCAGATTACGTTCCTGCTTTTTGTTATATCTTTTATTTTTATTGTGGCCATTCATAAAAATTCTTCTTATATTTTATGTAGAGATGTCCCTAGAGCCCCCTTCCAGTTTCATTTGTAGTTTTTTCTTTAGCAGTTTTGCTGAAGTTATTGGTAATTGTAGCATTTTCTTTATTGCCTTTCAGCACTGGTAGAAATGTCTCTGCTGGGTTATATCATAGGAAGTGTAGTCACACAGGAATCTCTTTGAGATACTTTTTTTTTTTTTTTTTTTAGACACTTAAAAGCGAAAGCGTAGAGCAGTAAGTTAGCTTCCTCAACCATTACTGTGTCGGGCTAATTTTATGATCCAGGCTTTTACCAGCACACTCTTGTCAGAGGGCAGTCAATAAATTCATCTCTGGGGAAAACTTAGAACTGACAGACTTAATCTTTGGGTTTTTTGCAGTCAATAGGTTCTTAACTTCTTGAGTGTGGGAGCCTCAAAGTTCTACCTTACGTGGTATCTTTCAGTTGCAACAGCATAATCAAAGACGCTAGGAGAAAAACGACCTAATATGAAGCTTTTGGAAAGCCTTTTTCTTTCCTCTTCATGTATGCTTTCACTGCTTCCCTTTCCTGTATTATTTGGAAGGAAGAAAAATGACAGAAAGCTTCTCTCCGTCAGACGTTCAGATCCCAGAGTTGAAATTAAATTAAAAGCTTTTTTTAATGTGTATTTATTTTTGAGAGAGAGAGGGAGAGAGAGAGAGAGAGCGCGCAAGCAGGGGAGGAGCAGAGAGAGAGGGAGACACAGGATCCGAAGCAGGTTCCAGGCTCCGAGCTGTCAGCACAGAGCCCAACACGGGGCTGGAACTCAAAAGCGATGAGATCATGACCTGAGCGGAAGTGAGATGCTTAACCTCCTGAGACACCCAGGCACCCTTGAGTTAAAATTAAGTTTTAAATGATCTGCGGGTTTTACCACATATGCAGATAGTATAGTCATTCTGTTTAGACCAGTGGTAACGCTGAAATGGTTAGGCACCTAAAAGTGTTGTAACTTTAATATTAGGGAGTTGTGTTTGTTGGTCACGTAGTGTTAGAGTTAAGGACTCAGATTTTGGAGTTAGGCTACTTGAGATTGGAATTTTGGCATTTCCACTTACAGCTTTGTGATTTGGGGAATGTTTCTTGACTTCTCTGAGTCCAGTTTACTCATTTTTAAAAAAGTTTTTATTTAAATTCAATTGCCTAACATGCAGAGTAATACTAGTTTCAGGTGTACAATATAGTGATTCAACACTTGGGTACGTCACCGGGTGCTCATCACTGCAAGTGCATCCTTAATCCCCGTCACCTGTTCCCCCCCCCGCCCCACTCACCTCCCCTCTGGTGACCATCATTGTGTTCTCTGTAGTCAAGAGTTACAGCCCTAGTTTTTAATCCCTGTTTTACAGTAAGAGGTTAAGTAAATTCCTCAAGTTCATGGCTAGTAAGTATCCAGACCACAGTTTGAATCCAGATAGTTTGGCTCCAGAGCCCGCTCACTTCCCAGCATGCTGTTCTGTGCCTCTCAAAGCTGGAGACAGAAGTGTACTTTCATCCTCTGTTTGGTCATACATCTATGCCTGAATTTTTTTCTAGAGTAAGCATGTATTTTGTATTTGGAAAAAAAGAAAACTATTTGAAACCAGCCAGTTTAACTTGGTGTCAAGTTCATGCATTTAATGTTCTGCCAAATTGGCAAATCCTGAAGTTAAGAAAGATAGCCGCATAAGGACGTACCCGCACACAATAAAAACCCTAGGCTGATTCAATATGGTATTAAGTCATCAGGTCCCATTCTTTAGGGGTAGAAAGTAAGAGTTTTTGTGGTGGTGTTAGTTGCCAAGGCTTCACCCTTGCGTATGGAACCAGATTTTGCATCTCAAAAGTAGAAAGCTAGTCAGAATTTTCTTGCTCAAAATATTTTTAAAGAGGAATGTCCTTTATGTAGTATAAGATGGAAAGAATTAAAAAAAGTTTGTCATCTGTACCTGAACCAAGTCTGCCTTTCTCTACACGACCACTTGGCTGTGCTATCTCTTGATTCTGCTCTTGCCTGCTCTTCGGTGATCTGCTTGCTACCCCTGTAGCCCATGCTCCCCAAGACGACCATAAGCAGGTCCTACAGAAGTAAAACCAATCCTGTCATAGGCCTCCTCCTGTAACATTCTTCAAGGGCTTCCCATTGTTCTTGGGGTAAGAACAAACACCCTTCTGGAGGCCAGTGATTCCTTGCACCCTCTGCTTTCTGGCCACTGATGCAGTTCCTGCAGCCTTCATTGAAGGGCCTCAGGGCCTTTGCACAGGTTTCCCCTCCATTACCTAAAGAGCCCCTACTTCTCTGTCACATCACTGCTGCGACATCCTCTGCGAGGCTGTTCCTGACCCCCGGACCAGGCTGTTCCCTGCTGTGTGTGCTAGCTCTGTGTCACCTTCAAGACCCTTACTGTTACGGTAGCAATTTTACATGGACTCATGTGGTTATTTGAATGTCCATCTGTAATGAGATTATGAGCTCTGTGCTGATAGGGTGGCTGTTTTGCTTACCTTTTATCCCCAGTAGCTAGTACAATACCTTTCCCAAGTGAATAACGTGACAGGCTGCTGAGCCAAAGTGCTATGTGAAACAAAATATGAAAAACAGCATCTTGGTGAATGTTTGATGTTTTATCATTCCTTCCATTATTACCCAGTTAAGCTCAGTTTGGAAATGAAAATAGAAAGGAAATGGTATATTATCCAGTTAACTTATTGAATATTACCTACAGAATATGTATGTACCTGTATTTTATGTAAGAAAAAAAAGGGTTTCTCAGTCTTTACATAATACCCATTCTGTGTAGGAATAATAGTAGTCAATGTTAAATACAACTCTATTTTTTAAAAATGGTGCATCTTTATATCAGAACATTCACGGGACATCACCCCTTAATCAACCTAAATTTGCAGTAAAAGTTGTTTTCAGAAATAAGTATTTGTGAAGTTGACAAGCTCCAGTAAATTCTTAAGGCAAATAACTATAAAACCTGGACAGAAGGCTCCTTAGTTTCACATCGTCTAGAAATAGCTTCACAAATCATTTGGAAAATCCACCTAGGCGTAATCATAATAAACCACATTTCCCATTCATTTTTGAAGCCAGTCTTGCTTGAGAATTGATCAGACAGCACCTGTTGCTGAAGGTAGCAATAAGGCCTGACCCTGATACTTAAGCTTTGATTCTGGATCAGTTTTCTGGCTTGGGCTGGTCAGGAGTCACTTCCTTCAGAATCTTCATCAGTGAACTGAGGCAAGTATGCACTCACGTTATCTTCTCTTACAGCTCTGCATCCTTTTCTGGTAGAGAGAGGTTGTCAATACCCAGCTGAGATGCATTTACTGTGGCTTTTGTTTTTAAGAGGTAGCATAGCGTTTTGCCACTGGAAAGGCAGAAGTGACCTCTCAAGGCATCCAGGGCAGCATGGGTAGAATACAAATGGAAACCAGTGGGAATCCCACAGGAAGTCCAGAATCAGAGGTTGTCGGTGCTGCCTTTGAGGAGACCTTCAAGGCCAGCTAGAAAGGGAGCTTCCCATACCACCATATTTGTGAGTCTAGAGAAGCGCCCAGCCCCGCCCACTGCAGCAGGTCTCTGGCCAGGTGCCCAGGGAACCTTCATGGGAGCGCGGTGTGGCGCCAGGTGCACTGGAACAGGTGTCCCTCTCAGTGCGGGGCCAACCAGCTAGGACTGCTCAGCACCTGCGTGTCCTACTCCTTGGACCCGCACAGGAAGTTTATCACTTGCCTTGTTGGTGCCATCACCCCGGGAACATGGTGGCCGGTCTTAGGTGGGTGCTGTGAGGATCCAGGGAGGAGATCTTCCAGCAAAATCTCTGGGATACAGTAAAATAATGATGACAGTGGCAAATACTTGTCCTTATGATGAAATGTTTTGGGAAAATGAAGTTTTCAACGGTTTGGTTTGGTAGTGATTGAGGTGCCATGTTTTCAAAAATCAGTTCATTAGTCTTGATCTTTTCCCCTTAGAAAAAATTAAGTGGACAAGTAAGTAAACTGTTTTCAGCGTTCACACAAAATTATTTTTAACCATATTTTAGCAGTGGGAATATTTGTACAGTTTTAAAGTACCTGCAGCACATTTACACGTGAGCTCATTTTCGTAACAACCGTGTGAAGGTAGCAGAGTAGGTGTTATTGTCCTGAGTGTTACAGCGCAGGAGAGTAAGGCTCAGAGTGGCCGGGTCGTTCCTCTAGTCAGAGGGGTGGTCCTGGGACCAGGTCTTCTGATTGCTGGCCCACGTTGAGTCGCTCTGGATTCTTCACTACAGGACTGGATGTGTGACCATGGAGTTAGTAGACATTCTTGCTTACAAACTGTTCTCATGTATTTTTGTTCTTTCCAGGATGT
The DNA here is from genome assembly GCF_018350175.1 of Felis catus. Classification (NCBI taxonomy): domain Eukaryota; kingdom Metazoa; phylum Chordata; class Mammalia; order Carnivora; family Felidae; genus Felis; species Felis catus. The sequence continues at coordinate 6,148,651 of NC_058377.1, read as the reverse complement.
TTTCCCCTCTGTTTTTTGACTTTTAGAATCTTCTGAGTTGGAAGAAATTTCATAGGCAGTTTAAATCAAAACTGCCCTGTAATACAGATGAAGAAGCAAAGATTCAGTCAGTGACTTGGTTACGATCTTACAACTAGTTTATAGGAACAGTGAGGTTAATATCTTGGTCTCCTGATACTTTGTTTGTTGCTGTTTTTATATTTGTCTTATGAGAAACGTGGGGAGTGGAGCTTGGATTCATTTGGTTGTGTTTTGCATATACCAAATAACCTTTAATTATGATGGAAGCATATACTTTTAGTCTCTTACATTTTGACCTCAGATATAGGTGTATATATGTTGTATACCATGAGATTATTATAGTTATTTGATATATCTTTATCTCTGCATAAAGGATAGCGACTATGTTTTATTTATTTTTTATTTCCTACTGTGTTTAACACGTTTTCATATTTATAGTAAATATTCACTAAATATTTGTTAGAACGAATTTCATGATAGATGGTGCTGCAAATTGGTATTTTTTATTTGTTTTTAAAATATTTGATGATTTTTACTGTTAAAAATATTTCATTATTGTCATCTCTAATTATAAGATTAATAAGACTATTGAAATAGAACATACAATCAACTAAAGATGTAATATTATTGAATAATTTTTTTAATGTTTATATATTTTTGAAGGGGAGAGAGAGAGAGAGAGAGAGAGAGAGAGACAGAGTGTGAATAGGGGAGGGGCAGAAATAAAGGAAGACACAGGATCTGAAGCAGGCTCTAGGCTCCGAGCTGTCAGCACAGAGCCCGATGTGGGGCTCGATCTCACAAACTGTGAGATCATGACCTGAGCTGAAGTTGGACGCCACCCGGGTGCCCCTAAAGATGATATTATTGTATAAATATTTCTAAAATTGTGAGTCTTACTCCTACCTGAATTCATTGAAAGGTTTATTCTTTTTAAAGAAAAAAATTTTTTTAACGTTTATTTATTATTGAGAGATAGAGAGAGCATGAGCATGGGAGGGGCCGAGAGACCGGGAGACAGAATCTGAAGCAGGCTGCATGGTCTGAGCTGTCAGCACAGAGCCGGATGCGGGGCTCGAACTCACAAACCGCGAGATCATGACCAGAGCCAAAGCCGGATGCCTAACTGAGTGAGCCACCCAGGCACCTGAAAAGTTTTTTTCTTGTTTGAGTTTCTTGGTAAATGTCAACACAGAGGAATAAAAGTCTTCCTTTTTCTCTGAGCTTTTTTTCTCTGAACTGTGTTAATATACTGGTGATTGTTAAGGAAATCTTGTCTTCACTCTGCCTGTCAGCATTTTTTTCAGTTTCGTAGATAATTCTTTGAAATAAACTTAATTGTGTAACTGGGATGTTAATATAGGTATTATTGATAATGGGTTTCTCTTATCCTCGTGTAAATTGAGGATTTAGACTAACTTCCTTGAGTAATTGCATTGTTAATTTTGAACTCATACATTGTATAAAATAAAAAAGGAGTAAGAGCAAAATAAACTTGAAAGAAAAGTGAATCATTGAGTTAACTGGACATCTAGGTTTCGAAGTACGAAGTATTTTAGATCTGTAAAGAGAGACTTCTTTTCTTTGAAGAGATTGCTTAACAAAGATAGATTTTTGAGATTTGAGTGAGACTGCAGTTAGAGGATTGAAAAATCTTTTTTTTTCCCTTTAAACTTTTTAGTAAAGTCTAACACATACAGAAAAGTGCACAAATTGTTAAGTGTACAGTCTGATCATTACTCCAAAGTGAAAATACCCGTGTAATCAGCAGACCTTTTGAGAAACAGAACATCATTAGCATCCCACAAGCTGCCTTGTGGCGCTTCTGGTCACTCTGCTCCTGTCAGAATAGCCACTGCTTTGGTTTCTAGCACCAAAGTCCATTTTCCCTGGAATCCCATAGTAAGTACCGTGTTCCCTTTGGTTTCCTGCTTCCTGTGTTCCCATTTTCAGAATCACCCATGCTATGCACTGTTGTAGTCATTGATTTCCATTGCTGTGTATTTTAGGAATATGTCACAATTTATGCTGTTTACCCGTGTTACTAATGGTGGACATTTGGGTTGTTTTCTAAGCTGGGATTACTGCAGACTTTTCCACTATTATGATTTTTACACATGTCTTTTGGGTTTTGTGTGTGTTTTTGTTGATTGTAGAACTGGGATGATCTAAAGCCATCCTATTTTTGGACAAGGAAAATCAGGAACAGAATTTTGACTTAAGTAATTGATTAGATTTCTTTTTTTTTTTTTTTAATTTTTTTTTTTCAACGTTTATTTATTTTTGGAACAGAGAGAGACAGAGCATGAACGGGGGAGGGGCAGAGAGAGAGGGAGACACAGAATCGGAAACAGGCTCCAGGCTCCGAGCCATCAGCCCAGAGCCCGACGCAGGGCTCGAACTCACGGACCGCGAGATCGTGACCTGGCTGAAGTCGGACGCTTAACCGACTGCGCCACCCAGGCGCCCCGATTAGATTTCTTTATGCGCGTAAAAGTGTGATGTGTGTAGAAGGAAATACAAGCAGCTTAATAAAGTTTGTTGAAGGCATTCAGATTTTCATAGCTGGCAGTCATGACTATAATGGAATAATTTGTTTTGGTTTGCCTTTCAGTATTCTCTTCTGTAATTTCCTCATTTGTTCTTTGTTTCTGAGGTAACTTTTTCCTCTTCTGTGTGTGTACTTTCATCCTTTCTTTCTGGGCATGCCCTCCCTGCTTTTATCTTTGTTTGTGGACATCCAGCTCCTTGTTTTCAGCCTGATCTTTAAATTTTACGTGACCTTCCATTTAGAAATAATCCATCTCTCATTGTTGTATAATTCTTTATCTTTGTATAATTTTTACTACATATTATCTTTATTGTTATTGTTTATATCCTTTTATCTTTATACTTTTAGATTGCACTTTTTTTGAGGATAGTTTAATTTTTGCCTTCCTCAGTCCCTAAAATACGTACCTTGCATATATAGGTATGTAAATAATATATTGAATTTTAAATGCACTTATGGTTCTTTTATGTTCAAGGAAGAATAACTTATACTTTAAGAAATTGTCAGAGAAGCAATATTAATTCTGTTATAACTACATGAAAAGTATAACTGACATTTAGTACTGGAATTTAGTTTCAGTGGTAGAAGATGGTGGATTGAGCTGGCTGAGGAAGTCTTACCAGAGAATGAAGGAACAAGCTGAGAAACAGAACAGACGCTTTGAAGACATTGTGGCTGAAAGATATGGGGTAAGTACTGGCATTAAGGAGACATGTATTATATTCAAAGTTGTATGAGAAATAATGTCTGTAACTTTGTCAGTGTCTTGTGCCATGAAGCTCTTTTGAATTAAATGGGTATTTAATCTCAACTCTGTCTACTGCTGAAGCCATTTTCTGCCTTTTTTTAATTGTGTAAACTTCTGTAGCGTATTTTTATTGATATGATGAACATAAAACTTAAGTGTGTGTGTTTAATCTAAAAATAACATTTTCTCATTGTGAGAAAATTTAAATAATGCAGGAAATCCCCCAATATGCCTCTTGAGATAAGCACTGTTGAAATTTTGGTGTATTTCAGAGTTTTTCTTTATTCCAGAGATTTTATTTCCAGAGTTTTGAAATACAAGTTTTTTTTTTTTTTGTTCTTGTTTTTTGTTTTTTTGCTTTCTTTCTTTCTTTCTTTTTATTTATTTATTTATTTATTTATTTATTTATTTATTTATTTATTTTAACATTTATTTTTGAGACAGGGAGAGACAGAGCATGAACAGGGGAGGGTTAGAGAGAGGGAGACACAGAATCTGAAGTAGGCTCCAGGCTCTGAGCTGTCAGCACAGAGCCCGATGCGGGGCTAGAACTCACGGACTGCGAGATCATGACCTGAGCCGAAGTCAGCTGCTTAACTGACTGAGCCACCCAGGTGCCCCTGCTTTCTTTTTAAAGAGAGAGTGTGTGCCCACATGATATTTTAGAACCAGCTCCCCCATTTACCGTGTGGATAATCTATTTCAGTTGTTAGTAATGCCCTTTTCTTTTTTGATTTCTAGCAAAAGATGTAGAAAGTAGTAAGATTTCAAAAATATGGGCAAGTAAAAAAAAAGTGAGAGAAAAATCATATTTATTCTGGAGATTTTTAAAAAATGTTTTATTTATTTTTGAGGGAAACATGAGCGGGAAGGGAGCTGAGAAGGGGACAGAGGATCCGAGCATCTGAAGCAGGCTCCGTGCTGACAGCAGCAATCCCAGTGTGGGGCTTGAACTCACCTTTCAGATCACCACCTGAGCCAAAGTCAGCCGCTTAACCCACTGAGCCAGGCAGTGGCTGGGAGATTTTTTTTTTTTTTTTAATGTTTGTTTATTTTGAGATAGTGCCAATGGGGGAGAGGCAAAGAGAGAGGGGGACAGATCTTCCAAAGCAGGCTCTGCCCTGACAAACTGGAGATCAAAACCTGAGCCAAAGTCCGAGGCTCAACCAGCTGAGCCACCCGGCTACCCCCAAATCATCCTTTTTTTTTTAAAAAAGAATGCTTGTGAGGATAGAGGAAGATGGCGGTGTAGGAGGACGCTGGTCTCACCACGTCCTGCGGATCACTTAGATTCCACCCACATCTGCCTAAATAACCCAGAAAACCGCCAGAAGACTAGCAGAATGGACTTTCCAGAGCCAAGCGTCGACGAGAGGCCCACGGAGAGGCGGTGCACGCTCCACAGACTGGCGGGAGGGAGCCGGGGTGGTGGAGGGGCAGCCTGCCCTGCAAGGCAGAGCCCCCGAATTCTGACTTGCAAAAGCAGAGGGGCTGGATGGAGTGTGTTCTGACAGCCAGCTGGACTTAACATCTGGAATGTTATAAGTCAACAGCTCTGCTCAGAGAGCGGGAGGGCTGGAGGACAACCGAAGGGAGAGTTGTTGAGCCCTGGAAGACAGAGCTCAGCTCTCCGGGGAACAAAGGCACTCGGAAGGGCCATCTCCCTTGTCCATCCCCCAGCAGAAATCCCAAAGGGAACCAGTTCCCGTCACCGAACTTGCTTGCACTGTGCAAACACGCAAGGCTGTGCTTCTGTGGATCCATCCCTCCGACGGGTCTGCCTGCCTGCCTGCCTCCCAGTGCTGCAGGGACCCTCCCACAGTGGACCACTGATGGCAAAGCGAGCTAAGCCTGCCCCTCCCGCCCCTGTGCACCTTGCGGATCCATCACGGCTAATACGCCCTTGGCCAGGTCCCATCTAAGCAGCACCACAAGCCTGGTAGTGTGCAAGCAGTCCAGACAGGGGCCACTCCACTCCACAGTGAGTCCTGCCCCTCGGAAAGGGGAAGATAAGGTACACATCAGTCTGTGGCCCCAGCGGTGGGCTGGAGTCAGACATCGGGTCTGACTGTGGCCCCACCCACCAGCACAAGTTACTCAAGACAGCACAGGGGAAGTGCCCTACAGTTTGGAGCCATCGCAGAAACTACCCAAAATGATAATATGGAAGAAATCTTCTCAAAAGAAACTCCAGGAAGTAGCGACAGCTAACAAATTGATGAAAACTGATTTAAGCAATATAACAGCACAAGAATTTAGAATAATAGTCATAGAATTAATCGCTGGGCTTGAAAAAAGCATAGAGGACAGCAGAGAATCTATTGCTACAGAGATCAAGGGACTAAGAAATAGTTATGAGGAGCTAAAAAATGGTATAAATGAGGGGCAAAATAAAAAGGAGGTGGCCATAGCATGGATTGAAGAGGCAGAGGAGACAATAGGTGAATTAGAAGATAAAATTATGGAAAAAGAGGAAGCTGAGGAAAACATAAAAAAATCCAGGAGTATGAGGGGAGAATTTGAGAACTAAGTGATGCAATGAAGCACAATAATATCCGTATAATAGGGATGCCAGAGGAGGAAGAGAGAGAGAAAGGGGCTGAAGGTGTATTTGAACAAATCAAAGCTGAGAACTTCCCTGATCTGGGGAAGGAAAAAGGCATTGAAATCCAAGAGGCACAGAGAACTCTGTTCAGACGTAACTTCAATCGATCTTCTGCACGACATATCATAGTGAAACTGGCAAAATACAAGGATAAAGAGAGAATTCTGAAAGCACTAGGGATAAACTGGCCCTAACTTACAAAGGTAGACACATAAGGGTAGTAGCAGACCTATCTACTGAAACTTGGCAGGCCAGAAAGGAATGGCAGGAAATCTTCACTGTGATGAACAGTAAAAATATGGAGCCGAGAATCCTTTACCCAGCAAGTCTGTCATTCAGAATAGAAGGAGAGATAAAGGTTTTCCCAAACAAACAAAAACTGATGGAATTCATCACCACTAAACCAGCCCTACAAGAGATCCTAAGGGGGATTCTGTGAGTGAAATGTTGCAAGGACCACAAAGTACCAGAGACATCACTACAAGCATGAAACCTACAGACATCACAATGACTAAACCCATATAATAACACTGAATGTAAATGGACTAAATGCTCCAACCAAAAGACATAGGGCATCAGAATGTATGAAAAAAAACAAGATCCATCTATTTGCTGTCTACAAGAGACTCATTTTAGACCTGAGGACACCTTCAGATTGAAAGTGAGGGGATGGAGAACTATCTATCATGCTACTGGAACTCAAAAGAAAGCTGGAGTAGCCATACTTATATCAGACAAACTAGACTTTAAATGAAAGGTTGTAACAAGAGATGAAGAAGGGCATTATATAATAATTATGAGGTCTATCCATTAGGAAAAGCTAACAATTATAAATGTCTATGTGCCGAATACGGGAACCCCCAAACATATAAAACAATTCATCACAAATGTAAGCAACCTTATTGATAAGAATGTGGTAATTGCAGGGGACTTTTGTACTCCACGGACAGCAATGGATAGATCATCTAGACACAGGATCAATAAAGAAACAAGAGCCCTGAATGATACACTGGATCAGATGAACTTGACAGATGCATTTACAACTCTGCATCCCAAAGCAACAGAATATACTTTCTTCTCGAGTGCACATGGAACCTTCTCCAAGGTAGATCACATACTGGGTCACAAAACAGCCCTTCATAAGTATAAAAGAATTGAGATCATCCCATGCACACTTTCAGACCACAGTGCTATGAAGCTTGAAATCAACACAGGAAAAAGTCTGGAAAACCTCCAAAAGCATGGAGGTTAAAGAACACCCTACTAAAGAATGAATGGGTCAACCAGGCAATTAGAGAAGAAATTTAAAAATATGTGGAAACAACTGAAAATGAAAATACAACCATCCAAACGCTTTGGGATGCAGCGAAGGTAGTCCTGAGAGGAAAATACATTGCAATCCAGGCCTATCTTAAGAAATAAGAAAAATCCCAAATACAAAATCTAACAGCACACCTAAAGGAAATAGAAGCAGAACAGCAAAGACACCCCAAACCCAGCAGAAGAAGAGAAATAAAGATCAGAGCAGAAATAAACAATATAGAATCTCAAAGAACTGTAGAGCAGGTCAATGAAACCAAGAGTTGGTTTTTTGAAAAAAAAAAAAAAAAAAAAAAAAAAAAAAAGAAATTGATAAACCTCTAGCCAGGCTTCTCAAAAAGAAAAGGGAGATGACCCACATAGATAAAATCATGAATGAAAATGGAATTATTACAACCAACCCCTCAGAAATACAAGCAATTATCAGGGAATACTATGAAAAATTATATGCCAACAAACTGGACAACCTGGAAGAAATGGGCAAATTCCTAAGCAGCCACACACTTCCAAAACTCAAACAGGAAGAAATAGAAAGCTTGAACAGACCCATAACCAGTGAAGAAATTGAACCATTTATCAAAAATCTCCCAACAAATAAGATTCCAGGACCAGATGGCATCCCTGGGGAATTCTACCAGAGAGAAAGCAGAGATAATACCTATCCTTCTTAAGCTGTTCCAAAAATAGAAAGGAAGGAAAACTTCCAGACTCATTCTATGAAGCCAGCATTACTTTGATTCCCAAACCAGACAGAGACCCAGCAAAAAAAGAGAATCACAGGCCAATATCCCTGATGAATATGGGTGCAAAAATTCTCAATAAAATACTAGCAAATTGAATTCAACAGCATATAAAAAGAATTGTTCACCATGATCAAGTGGGATTGATTCCTGGCCTGCAGGGCTGGTTCAACATTCGCAAATCAATCAATTGATACATCACATTAATAAAAGAAAAGAAAAGAACCATATGATCCTGTCAATCAATGCAGAAAAAGCATTTGACAAAATTCAGCATCCTTTCTCAATAAAAAACCCTCACAAAAGTCGGATTAGAAGGAACATACTTAAACATCATAAAAGCCATTTATGAAAAGCTCACAGCTAATATCATCCTCAATGGGGAAAAACTGAGAGCTTTCTCCCTGAGATCAGGAACACGACAGGGATGTCCACTCTCATCGCTGTTGTTTAAATGGTGTTGGAAGTTCTAGCATCAGCAGTCAGACAACAAAAGGAAATCAAAGGCATCAAAATTGGCAAAGATGAAGTCAAGCTTTCACTTTTTGCAGATGACATGATATTATACCTGGAAAACCGATAGACTCCACCAAAGGTCTGCTAGAACTGATACATGAATTCAGCAAAGTCGCAGGATACAAAATCAATGTACAGAAATCAGTTGCATTCTTATACACTAATAATGAAGCAACAGAAAGACAAATAAAGAAACTGATCCCATTCACAATTGCACCAAGAAGCATAAAATAGCTAGGAATAAACCTAACCAAAGACATAAAAGATCTGTATGCTGAAAACTATAGGAAGCTTATGAAGGAAATTGAAGAAGATCCAAAGAAATGGAAAAACATTCTGTGCTCATGGACTGGAAGAATAATATTGTTAAAATGTCAACACTACTCAAAGAAATCTACACATTCAATGCAATCCCAATCAAAATTTCACCAGCATTCTTCTCGAAGCTAGAACAAGCAATCCTAAAATTTGTATGGAGCCACAAAAGACCCCGAATAGCCAAAGTAATATTGAAAAAGACCAAAGTGGGAGGCATCACAATCCCAGACTTTAGCCTCTACTACAAAGCTGTAATCATGAAGACAGCATGGTATTGGCACAAAAACAGACACATAAACCAATGGAATAGAATACAGACCCTAGAATTGGACCCACAAAAGTATGGCCAACTGATCTTTGACAAAGCAGGAAAGAATATCCAATGGAAAAAAGACAGTCTTTTTAACAAATGGTGCTGGGAGAACTGGGCAGCAACATGTAGAAGAATGAAACTAGACCACTTTCTTAGACCATTCACCAAAATAAACTCAAAATGGATGAAGGACCTGAATGTGAGACAGGAAACCATAAAAATCCTAGAGGAGAAAGCAGGAAAAAGCCTCTTTGACCTCGCCCGCAGCAATTTCTTACAAGACACATCTGCAAAAGCAAGGGAATTAAAAGCAAAAATGAACTATCAGGACCTCATGAAGATAAAAAGCTTCTGCACTGCAAAGGAAACAATCAACAACACTAAAAGGCAACCTATGGAATGGGAAAAGACACTTGCAAATGACATATTGGACAAAGAGCTAGTATGCAAAATCTATAAAGAATTCACCAAACTCCACGCCTGAAAAACAAATAATTCAGTGAAGAAATGGGTAGAAGACATGAATAGACACTTCTTTAAAGAAGACATCCAGATGGTCAACAGGCACATGAAAAGATGCTCAACTTCGCTCCTCATCAGGGAAATAAAAATGAAAACCACACTCAGATATCACCTCACGGCAGTCAGAGTGGCTATAATCAACAAATCAGGAGATTATAGATGCTGGTGAGGATGTGGAGAAATGGGAACCTTCTTACACTGTTGGTGGGAATGCAAACTGGTGCAGCCGCTCTGGGAAACAGTGTGGAGGTTCCTCAAAAAATTAAAAATAGATCTCCCCTATGACCCAGCAGTAGTACTGCTAGGAATTTACCCAAGGGATACAGGAGTCCTGATGCATAGGGGCACTTGTACCCCAATGTTTATAGCAGCACTCTCACAATAGCCAAATTATGGAAAGAGCCTAAATGTTCATCAACTGATGAATGGATAAAGACATTGTGGTTTATATACACAATGGAATACCATGTGGCAGTGAGAAAGAATGAAATATGGCCCTTTGTAGCAGCGAGGATGGAACTGGAGAGTGTGATGCTAAGTGAAATAAGTCATACAGAGAAAGACAGATACTATATGTTTTCACTCTTATGTGGATCCTGAGAAACTTAACAGAAACCCATGGGGGAGGGGAAGAAAAAAAAAAAAGGTTAGAGAGGGAGGGAGCCAAAACATAAGAGACTTAAAAACTGAGAACAACCTGAGGGTTGATGGAGGTGGGAAGAAGGGGAGGGTGGGTGATGGGTATTGAGGAGGGCACCTGTTGGGATGAGCACTGGGTGTTGTATGGAAACCAATTTGACAATAAATTTCATATTAAAAAAACATTGCTTGTTAAATTTCAATGTATTCATTTTTATAGATTTCTTTCCTGTTTTTTATATACTTTTAAAATAGTTTTATAAGAGTAGGCTCATGGAATACATTCTGGGTTTTTTAATGTACTAATAGAGGCATAGTTGGATGTCAGTAAATACACATTTTAATGACCTTAATATTTTAATATATATTTGTATGGATTTGCCATGTATTTATTTACTTAATGATGGAATGACATTTTTATTTTATTTTCCCCTGTTAAATAATATTGTACTCATCATCTTTGTTTAATGCATTTTGTAAACTCACCAGCTTACTTTCTTAAGATGAATTACTAAAAACAAAATTGTTATTTGAAGGATAGGGATACTTAAAGTGAGTTGTATATTAACAAATATCTCTACAAAAAGGATCAAACAAATTATATTTTCATTACAATGACTCTTATCACATGATTTTGTTAGTCTTCATAGTGTGCTACTGTGCTAAGCAGATTTTTTTTTTTTTTTGCTTTTATTTTTGCTTACTAATGCACTGGAATGTTTTTACATATTTTTTTGGTCATTTGTATTTTTTTTTAAATGTTTATTTATTTTGAGAGAGAGGGTGCATGAGAGTACGTATAGAACTAGCGAAGGGACAGAGTGAGAGGGAGAGGGGATCCCACATTGCAGAGTGTGATGTGGGGCTCAAACTCATGACTGTGACCTCATGACCTGGGCTGAAATTAAGAGCTGGATGCTCAAGTGACTCAGCCCTCCGGGCGTGTTGGCCATTTTTATTTTTAAGTGAATCGATTGTTGATGACATTTACCCATTTTCCCTTTGGGATATTGATTGCTTTAAGATCTTTTAATCTGTTGTAAATTTTTCTCTCAGTTTCATGTTTAGTTTTTACTTTGTTTATATTTGCTATGGGTAGGTTTTGAACATTTTTGCCTAACAAAATCCATCAGGTTTTTCTTTCATCACTTAATATTCTTGCTATAATTCACTGAAAGGCTTTTGTCACCCAAAAAATCATAAAAATGTATGTCTGTATTTACTTTGAGTATTTGCTCAGTATTTTTTATGGGTATCTTTCATCTTTTTGCAATATATGTATATATGCATATATATATATATGCATATATATATATATTTGTGTATGTTGTAAAGTAGGTTTCTAACTTTATGTCTTCAGATAATCATTTATAATATATTGAATAAGTTTTCCCACTACTTTGAAATGACACGTTTATTATATATTAGTTTGTCTTTTATAAAATGAGTCTATTTTACTGTCAAATCTATTCTGTTGATTTTTCTGCTGTTTCCTGGAATTAGTATCCTGCTCTTATAATTACTCTTGTTTTCAGTAACTCATGCAGATAGTAAATGATTAGTGAACACCTACTGTATGGCAAGGTCAGTCTTTTTTTATTAGTTATTAAAAAATTAGCTCTTCATTCTTACACATTTTTCGGTTGTTGTTAAATGTAAAAAAATTGTTAAAAAAATGTAGAAATTGTTTTGTCAAGTTCAAGCTCAACTGAAACATTTTCCCGAAATTTATCATAAACTTACATATCTTTTTGGAATTTTGATTTGAATTTAACTAAATTTAACTAAATCAGGGATGATTAATATCTTTATAATGTTGAATCATCCTAAAATATTGGACATTTATTCAAATTTTCATTTATATTCTTCAGTAAATTTCTCTGTGTAATTACTATGCATGTGTCCTTAAGGTTTAAAAATCTTTTTTTCGGGGCGCCTGGGTGGCACAGTCGGTTAAACATCCGACTTCAGCCAGGTCGCGATCTCGCAGTCCATGAGTTCGAGCCCCGCGTCGGGCTCTGGGCTGATGGCTCGGAGCCTGGAGCCTGTTTCCGATTCTGTGTCTCCCTCTCTCTCTGCCCCTCCCCGTTCATGCTCTGTCTCTCTCTGTCCCAAAAATGAATAAATGTTGAAAAAAAAATTAAAAAAAAATCTTTTTTTCTATTTTATATTGAATCTTTTTTCCTTTGTGGGTTCAGGCTTGCTGTTGGTGCTAGAAGGCCATTATTCTAAACTCGCGTCATTAAATCTAATTTTTTAAATTAGACTCGCGTCATCTGGAAAGATAGTTATATACAAATGATTTCTTTGCTTTATCCCCTCACTATTAATGATGTTTGATCTTTTTTGTCTTCTCAAAATAGAATTTCAGAACTTTGATAGAAGCCCTTGGAAGCTAGTTCTCTTGTTTTTCCATGTAAATGCTAGCTTCTTGCATTTAAGATGAAGATTATCATCTTTAAAAAGTATCCTTGCATTCAGAGTTTAGTAGATAGTAGAGGTGTTCTTTTGTTTCCTTTTTTAAAATTATAAATGGGTATCTTAATTTTTATGAAATAACTGTTGTGATGTCCTTTGAGATTTTAGGATTTTTTTTCTTTCAGTTGATAATGAGATGAATTGTGTTAATACATTTCCAAATGTTAGACTGCTCTTGCATTCTTTGACTCCTATTTGATCATGGCATTTCCTTTAATATGCTACTAAATTAAATTTGTTAATATCTTATTTTGAACTTATATCTTCACTTACATATGTAGTGGCCTTCAGTTTTCTTCGTATGTTATTTTTATTAAATTTTGATAGGGTTATTATAAGTTTATTATTTGAATTGTGAAGTTTGTTATAATTTCTGAATGCTTTAGAACAGTAAAAACATTGGCTTTGTAGTCAAATAGTCCTTAATTTCAATATACGTTTTCTTCCTCTTTTGGTGTGTGGCCTTAGCTTCCTTTTCTCCCCATTATAAAAACACCTCTATTAAATAGCAACCTCGTAGGATTCTTGTGAGCATTAATAATAATTTGGGTCCTTTTCGTGTGCCAAACACTGTTGAAGTGCTTCATGTATAATTAATTAATTTAATACCACAACAGTACTATTATTCTTATTTTGCAAATGAGGAAACTGAGGCAGACAGAGGCTAAATAACTTAACCAAGATTAGATAGTTAATCAGTAGATTTGAACCCCTAGGTATTGTCTCCTAAAACTCATTTAAATGATGTAAAATAGGTAATATAATGAGAATTGGATAAATTGTGGTAATTGGTGTTTTTTTTATCATTACCATACTTTATTGACTCTAAGAAGCCACTAATGGTAGATACACCATTATTTCATGTATCAGTAAGAAAGTAAAAAGCTGCCTTTAAGGAAATGTTTTCATTATGAAACTGCCCTCCCTCCTGCCCCAACCCCCTCCGCTGCCATCATTTCTGTTCTGTTCATATTGTTACTTGATTTAAGAAACATGTCAAATCTATAATTTTAAATAATTAAAAAAAATGAAACATTAGGGATTATCTCTGCCTAGGCTAAGATAATAATTTTACCATATTTTGATCCCCCATCTCACCTTTCAGACTTGGTTAAAATAATTTGAAAAAAAATTTTAAGTTTTAAATTTCAGTTTGTTAACATATTGTGTAATATTAGTTTCAGGTGTACAATGTAGTGATTTAGCCCTTCCAGACATCACTCTCTGCTCATCACAGCAAGTGCTCTCCTTAATCCCCATCACCTGTTTCCCCATCACCCCACCTACCTCCCCTCTGGTACCCATCAGTGTGTTCAGTATAGTTGAGAGTCTGGTTCTTGGTCTGCCTCATTCTCTCTCTCTCTCTCTCTCTTTTTTTTTTTTTTTGCCCCGTTTGCTTGTTGGTTTTGTTTCTTAAATTCCACGTATGAGTGAAATCATATAGTGTTTATCTTTCTCTGACTGACTTATTTCGCTTAGCATAATACTCTCTAGCTCCATCCATGTTGTTGCAAATTGCAAGATTTCTTTCTTTTTTATGGCTGAGTAATACTCCATTGTGTGTATACCACGTCTTCTTCCTCCATTCATCAGTCAATGGATACTTGGGCTGTTTTCATAATTTGGCTATTATAGATAATGATGCAATACACATCAGGGTGCATGTATCCCTTTGAATCTGTATTTTTATATTCTTTGGGTAAGTTCCTAGTGGTGTGATTGCTGGATCGTAGGGTAGTTCTATTTTTAACTTTTTAAGGAACCTTTGTTTTCCACAGTGGCTGCACCAATTTGTATTCCTACTAACAGTGCAAGAGAGTTTCCCTTCCTCTGTCTTCTCACCAATACCTGTTGTTTCTTGTGTTGTTGATTTTCGCCATTCTGATAGATAATAATGTAATATCTCATTGTAGCTTTGATTTGCTTTTCCCTGATGATCAGTGATGTTGAGCATCTTTTCGTGTGCCTGTTGGCCATCTGGATGTCTTCTTTGGAAAGATGTCTGTTCAGGTCTTCTGCCCATTTTTTAATTGAATTATTCATTTTTTAGGTGTTGAGTTTTTTTTTTTTTTTAATTTAAAGTTTATTTATTTTGAAAGAGAGAGAGAATGAGCAGGGGAGGGGCAGAGAGAGGGCTGGGGGTGGGGGGGGACAGAGGATCAGAAGTGGGCTCTGTGCTGACAGCAGAGAGCCCAATGTGAGGCTTGAACTCATGCATTGTAAGATCACGACCTGAGCTGTAGTTGGATGCTTAACCAACTAAACCACCCAGGTGCCCTGAGTTTTAGAAGTTTTTTTTTTTTTTTTTATATATTTTGGATACTAATCTTTTAGCTGATATGTCATTTGCAAGTAATTTCTCCCATTCTGTAAGCTGCCTTTTAGTTTTGTTGATTGTTTCCTTTGCTGTGCAGAAGCTTTTTATTTTGATGTAGTCCCAATAGTTCATTTTTGCTTTTATTTCCCTTGCCTCAGGAGACATATCTAGTAAGAAATTAATGGGCCAATGTCAAAGAAGTTCCTGTCTGTCTTCTCTTCTAGGATTTTTATGGTTTCATGTGTCACATGTAGGTTTATTCCATTTTGAGTTTGTCTTTTTGTGTATAGTGTAAGAAAGTGGTCCAGGATCAACCTTTTGCTTATAGCTGACCAGTTTTCCCAACACCATTTGTTGAAGAGACTATCTTTTTTGTACTGGATATTTTTCTCTGCTTTGATTGAAGATTAATTGACCATATAGTTGTGGGTTCATTTCTGGGTTTTCTATCCTGTTCTAGTGATCTATGTGTCTATTTTTGTGCCAGTACCATACTGGTTTGATCACTGTAGCTTTGTCATATAACTTGAAGTCCAGAATTATGATGCCTGCCTACAGCTTTGCTTTTGTTTTTCAGGATTGCTTTGCCTATTTTGGATCTTTTGTGATTCCATACAAATTTTACAATTGTTTGTTCTAGCTCTGTGAAAAATGCTGTTGGTGTTTTGATAGGGATTGAATTAAATGTGTAGATCGCTTGGAGGTATAGACATTTTAAAAGTGTTCTTCCAATCCATGGGCATGGAATGTCTCTCCATTTTTTTGTGTCATTTTTCCATTTCTTTCATCAGTGCTTTTCATAGTACAGGTCTTTCATATCTTTGGTTAGATTTATTCCTAGGTATCTTATTGTTTTTGGTATAGTTGTGAGTGGGATTGATTACTTAATATCTCTTACTGCTGCTTTATTATTGATGTATAGAATGCAACAGATTTCTTTATGTTCATTTTGTGTCCTGCAGCTTTGCTGAATTTGTGTTTCAGTTCTAGCAATTTTTTGGTGGGTTTTCAATATATAGTTTCTTGTCATGTGCAAGTAGCAAAAGTTTGACTTTTTCCTTGCCAATTTGGATGCCTTTTCTTTTTGTTGTCTAATTCCTGAGGCTAGGACTTCAGGTACTATGTTAAATAACAGTGGTGAGAGTGGACATTCCTGTCTTGTTCCTGACCATAGAGGAAAAATTCTCAGTTTTACCATTGAGGATGATATTAGCTGTGGTTTTTTCATAGATGGCCTTTATTATGATGAGGTGTGTTCCCTGTAAATGTACTTTGTTGAGGGTTTTTATCATGAATGGATGTTGTACTTTGTCAGATGCTTTTTTGAATCTGTTGGAATGATCATACGGTTCTTTTCCTTTCTCTTACTGATATTATCACATTGATTGATTTGCAAATATTGAACCACCCTTGCAGTCCAGGAATAAATCCCATTTGGTTGTGGTGAATGATTTTGTTAATGTACTATTGGAAGTGGTTTGCTGGTATTTTTTTTTTTTTTTAATTTACTTCCAAGTTGGTAGCATATAGTGCAACGATTTCAGTAGTAGATTCCTTAATGCCCCTTACCCATTTAACCCATCACTCCTCCCACAACTCCTCCAGCAACCCTCTGTTTGTTCTCTATATTTAAGAGTCTCCTATGTTTTGTCCCCCTCCCTGTTTTTATATTATTTTTGCTTCCCTTAGGTTCATCTGTTTTGTATCTAAAATTCCTCATACGAGTGAAGTCTTATGATATTTGTCTTTCTCTGACTGACTAATTTTGCTTGGCGTAATATCCTCTAGTTCCATCCACATAGTTGCAAATGACAAGATTTCATTCTTTTTGATTGCCAAGTAATACTCCATTGTGTATGTATATATCTTCTTCTCCATTCATCTGTTGATGGACATTTGGGCTCTTTCCATACTTTGGCTGTTGTTGATAGTGCTGCTATAAACATTGGGACGCATGTACCCCTTCAAAACAGCACACCTGTATCCCTTGGATAAATAAATACCTAGTAGTGTAATTGCTGGGTTGTAGGGTAGTTCTATTTTTAATTTTTTGAGGAACCTCTGTACTGTTTTTCAGAGTGGCTGCACCAGTTTGCATTCCCACCAGCAGTGCAAAAGACATCCTTTTTTTCCGCATCCTCACCAACATCTGTTGTTGCCTGAGTTGTTAACGTTAGCCATTCTGACAAGGTGATGTGGTATCTCATTGTAGTTTTGATTTATATTTCCCTGATGATGAATGATGTTGAGCATTTTTTCATGTGTCGGTTGGCCATCTGGATGTCTCTTTGGATAAGTGTCTATTCATGTCTTTTGCCCATTTCTTCACTGGATTGTTTGTTTTTTGGGTGTTGAGTTTGATAAGTTGTTTATAGATTTTGGATACTAACCCTTTATCTGATATGTTGTTGGCAAATATCTTCTCCCATTCTATTGGTTTCCTTTTGTTTTGCTGATTAGTTCCTTTGCTGTGCAGAAGGTTTTTATTTTGATGAGATCCTAATAGTTCATTTTTGCTCTTAATTCCCTTGCCTCTGGAGACGTGTTGGGTAAGAAGTTGCTGTGACTAAGGTCAAAGAGGTTTTTTCCTGCTTTCTCCTTGAGGATTTTGATGGCTTCCTGTCTTCCATTTAGGTCTTTCATCCATTTTGAGTTTATTTTTGTGTATGGTGTTAGAAAGTGGTCCAGGTTCATTCTTCTGCATGTCGCTGTCCAGTTTTCCCAGCACCACTTGCTGAAGAGACTGTCTTTATTCCATTGGATACTCTTCCCTGCTTTGTCAAAGAGTAGTTGGCCATACATTTGTGGGTCCATTTCTGGGTTCTCTATTCTGTTCCATTGATCTGAGTGTCTGTTCTTGTGCCAGTACCATACTGTCTTGATGATTACTGCTTTGTAATACAGCTCAAAGTCCGTGATTTGATGCCTCCAGCTTTGGTTTTCTTTTTCAGGACTGCTTTGGCTATTTGGGGTCTTTGTGGTTCCATGCAAATTTTGGGATTGTTTGTTCTAGCTCTGTGAAGAATGCTGGTGTTGTTTTGATAGGGATTGCTGGTTTGCTAGTATTGTATTGGGAATTTTTGCATCTGTGTTCATCAGGGATATTGGCCTATAGTTCTCTTATTTGGTGTTGCCTTTATCTGGATTTGGTATCATGGTAATGTTGGCCTCATAGAATGAATTTGGAAGTTTTCCTTCCATTTTTTTTTTAATTTTTTTTTTTAACGTTTATTTCTGAGACAGAGAGAGAGAGAGAGACAGAGCATGAATGGGGGAGGGGCAGAGACAGAGGCAGACACAGAATCTGAAACAGGCTCCAGGCTCTGAGCTGTCAGCACAGAGCCTGACGTGGGGCTCGAACTCATGGACCGCGAGATCATGACCTGAGCCAAAGTCGGATGCTTCACTGACTGAGCCACCCAGGCACTCCTGGATAAGCCCTTCATATGTGGAAATTCGCTCGGGAAATTTTCTTATATTATTCTTATTACTGATATTATTGTTATATTGTTAATACTTTGCTCTATTTTTGCTCTTTCCTCCTGGAAGTACCCATATATGCATATTAGATTCTCTAGAGTTAATTGTCCTTGTCTTTTTTCCTTATAACTTACATTTATTTACCATCTTTTCTTAAGTAGACAGAATTCCCAGACTAGTGTGGAGTTCACTAATTTGGATGTTTTCTTTTCTTTTGTTTGCTATATATATATATGCATATTTTTGGACACGTAGTTTTCATTTACAAGTTTGTCTTGTTCTTGGACTGTTCTTTTTTCATGAAAATCTGTTTTGTTTTAGTAATGTTGTGACCTCTTGAATCTCAGTGACAGTAGGAATTAATTTTTCATAAATGATATCTTCGCTGTTTTCTGTATTACATTTTGTTTTAGTGCTGGGCAGTTGGCCTAAGTGGCCCCACATTTGAGTTCTTATATTTTTTTCATTGTTTGGTAATTTTTTGTTGATTAATCATATTTTTTTAAGCATTTATCTTAGGATGATATATTAGTTTGCTAGGGCTGCCATAGCAAAGTTCCACAGACCAGGTGGTTTAAACAACAGAAATTTATTTTCTCACAGTTCCAGAAAATTGAAGTCCAAGATTAAGGTGTTACAATGTTTGGTTTCTTCTGGAGCATATCTTTTTGGCTTATAAATGGCTGCCTTCTCTATGTCCTCACATGGTATTTTCTCTTTGTGTACTTATCTACTATATCTCTTTGTATTTCCATATTTCTTCTTATAAGAACATCCAACAGGTTGAATTAGGGCCCAGCTGAACTTCAAGCGCCTGTCTCTAGATGCTGTCATGTTCTGAGGTACCAGAGGTTAGGGCTTCAACATATGAGTTGGGAGAGGGCACACTTAAGCCTTTATTGGGTAGAATGATTGTATGGGTTCTTTCTTCTCTCCTTTATTGGGTTTTTCTGCATTGTGCCATATGATGGTGTATCACAGCACAATGGCAAATGGGGGTACGAGTCATTGAACCTTTCTTAATTTCAGATATCTTGTTTACTTTCTCTCCTTTGTAGTCAATGGAAATATTTCAGTCGAAATTAGAAGAAGCTGAAAAAACTGCATCCACAAAAGAAGAGTGTAAACGAGAACGGTGGAGGAGACCAACATGTTCAGATAAAGCACAAAGTAGTCAAGAAAGTAGAAAATCAGACTTGGTAAAAGATAATAAAAGTTCAAGGGATAGATACAGTTTAACAAGTATTACAAACAGTGTCAATAAAGAAAAGTCTAGTGGTGATGAAAAAGATAATAGGTCTGGGTCTTCAGAAACGTATAGAAGACAATCCAATCCAAGCCAAAATCAAGAGTTTTCTTCTCTTGGAAATTTGAAACCTAAATTTTTAAGACCCTCTGATGATGAAGAACTGTCATTTCATAGCAGGGGCAGAAATTTTGACCCATCTAGTTCATCTTCAGTACTGGTCACTCAGGATTCCGTGCATCGTAGTTTTCGAAAACCCACAGAAAACAGTGAAGAAAGTTCATCGTCATGGAGCCAATCTGGTAGGAGAGAAGGAGACAGGAAACATTCAAATCAACGGTCAGTGGACACCTGTGGCAGTGTCGGCGATGGGCACATTTCTGAAGACACAAGAGAAAAATCATGGAACGAAAGCTTGAGAGGTGATTCTGTGAAGAAAGAGCATGTGCAGGACGCAAAGTCTTCCTCTGCTGGGTATTCTGTCATTTGTTTATTAAGCTGTTAAATGTTAAATTTTAGAAGAGTCAAAGAAATTGAGCCGTATTTTTAAGAAATCAGTTATTAATGAGATGTGAGTTATAATCTGTTTCTTAAATTTTGTGGAAGAGATAAGATTTGTCCATTTAACAAATCAGTAGTTTTGTTTTATGGGTTGCATTTATTTCATTTCATGGTTTCATTTAATAAATGGAAGAACTCAGTAGCTATATTAGCTCAAAATCTGTTGCTTTTTTGCACATTAAAATATTAAATGAGTTAATAATCCTTTGAAATGGATATGCCACAGGAGGTATTTTGGTAGATTGTGCTCCTGCTGCCATAATTGCTTTCAAAGGAAACCACTTAATTGTAAAGCATAATCATAATTGTAAATATGGCATGCCTGCCTGGAGGTAGCCCTCATATGAAGTGAAAAAGATATACAGAAGATCCTGTAGAGGAAAGCATGAATTAATGGACTGTTTTGCAGACAAATAATCCACTTTGGACAGTTGACTGGTTTTAAAGATAATGTTAGAGTTTTAAAAGGGTGCCTGGGTGGCTTAGTTGGCTGAGCATACAAATCTTGACTTCTGCTTAGGTCATAATCCCAGGGTCATGAGATTAAGCCCCACGTTGGCCTCTGTGCTGAGTGTGGAGCCTGCTTAAGATTCTCTCCCTCCCTCCCTCCCTCCCCCCCCTCCCTTCCTCCCTCCTCCCTCCCACTCTGCCCATCCTCTGCCTGCATGTGCGCACCCATGCTTTCTCTCAAAAGAAAAAAAAGGGAACTATAGGTAGGTTAGTGGTTGTACCTGTAGTAATTAGGCATAGCACTCACTGGTGTTACTATTCTTGCACCTCTTGTACTTATATACAGAGCTGAGTCAGTAGAACAGGAAACCCAGGTTGAGTGGGATCAAACCTAGGAAAAATTGACTTAGCTATAGAGTTGGTTGTATTGGAAATAGCCATAAGTGGGGAAAAAAGTGTCCAAAGAATAATGAGTAGCTTAGAATGATCATTAAAATATGTTTTAAAATACCACCAAATGAATAGGACCCTCAAGGAAGAGGTTTTAGGAAATAATAGAAATCACTGGTGGCAGTTGTAGGTATAAACGTTGTGGTTTGGGGTCATGAGTATGGCAAATCATTTTTCTTAATCCCATCTGAAGCTGTGGATTATAAAGCACCATGTGCAGCTTTCAGTGGGTGGAAGCTGGCAAAACCTGGACTGAGTGATGGGAGCCCCAGTCAGATGGGCTCTGGTTCAAGGCAGGGTTTTGTTCCCAGGAAACCAAAGGAGAAATCTGGTTGTACTGACTGGATAAACAGGACAGGGATTAGAGAATGTCTTATGCTGTCTACATATATAATTGTCCAGGCTTTGCTCCACCTACTCTGGAAGGTAACTGTTTCTAGTCCCCAGCTGCTGGCACTAGGAGACTCTTACTTTTTTTTTTTTTTTTTTTTCAGTATATGAAGTTTATTGTCAAATTGGTTTCTATACAACACCCAGTGCTCATCCCAAAAGGTGCCCTCCTCAATAACCATCACCCACCCTCCCCATCAACCCTCAGTTTGTTCTCAGTTTTTAAGAGTCTCTTATGCTTTGGCTCTCTCCCACTCTAACCTCTTTTTTTTTTTTTTTTCCTTCCCCTCTCCCATGGGTTTCTGTTAAGTTTCTCAGGATCCACATAAGAGTGAAACCATATGGTATCTGTCTTTCTCTGTATGGCTTATTTCATTTAGCATAACACTCTCCAGTTCCATCCACGTTGCTACAAAGGGCCATATTTCATTCTTTCTCATTGCCACATAGTACTCCATTGTGTATATAAACCAAAATTTTTTTTATCCATTCATCATTTGATGGACATTTAGGCTCTTTCCATAATTTGGCTATTGTTGAGAGTGCTGCTATAAACATTGGGGTACAAGTGCCCCTATGCATCAGGACTCCTGTATCCCTTGGGTAAATTCCTACCAGTGCAATTGCTGGGTCATAGGGTAGGTCTATTTTTAATTTTCTAAGGAACCTCCGCACTGTTTTCCAGAGTGGCTGCACCAATTTGCATTCCCACCAACAGTGCAAGAGGGTTCCCGTTTCTCCACATCCTCTCCAGCATCTATAGTCTCCTGATTTGTTCATTTTAGCCATTCTGACTGGCGTGAGGTGATATCTGAGTGTGGTTTTGATTTGTATTTCCCTGATGAGGAGTGACGTTGAGCATCTTTTCATGTGCCTGTTGGCCATCTGGATGTCTTCTTTAGAGAAGTGTCTATTCATGTTTTCTGCCCATTTCTTCACTGGGTTATTTGTTTTTCGGGTGTGGAGTTTGGTGAGCTCTTTATAGATTTTGGATACTAGCCCTTTGTCCGATATGTCATTTGCAAATATCTTTTCCCATTCCGTTGGTTGCCTTTTAGTTTTGTTGGTTGTTTCCTTTGCTGTGCAGAAGCTTTTTATCTTCATGAGGTCCCAGTCATTCATTTTTGCTTTGAATTCCCTTGCCTTTGGGGATGTGTCAAGTAAGAAATTGCTGTGGCTGAGGTCAGAGAGGTCTTTTCCTGCTTTCTCCTCTAGGGATTTGATGGTTTCCTGTCTCACATTCAGGTCCTTTATCCATTTTGAGTTTATTTTTGTGAATGGTGTGAGAAAGTGGTCTAGTTTCAATCTTCTGCATGTTGCTGTCCAGTTCTCCCAGCACCATTTGTTAAAAAGACTGTCTTTTTTCCATTGGATGTTCTTTCCTGCTTTGTCAAAGATTAGTTGGCCATACGTTTGTGGGTCAAGTAGTTGGGGTTTCTATTCTATTGGATTGGTCTATGTGTCTGTTTTTGTGCCAACACCATGCTGTCTTGATGATTACGGCTTTGTAGTAGAGGCTAAAGTCTGGGATTGTGATGCCTTCTGCTTTGGTCTTCTTCTTCAAAATTACTTTGGCTATTCGGGGCCTATTGTGGTTCCATATGAATTTTAGGATTGCTTGTTCTAGTTTCGAGAAGAATGCTGGTGCAATTTTGATTGGGATTGCATTGAATGTGTAGATAGCTTTGGGTAGTATTGACATTTTGACAGTATTTATTCTTCCAATCCATGAGAATGGAATGTTTTTCCATTTCTTTATATCTTCTTCAATTTCCTTCATAAGCTTTCTATAGTTTTCAGCATACACATCTTTTACATCTTTGGTTAGATTTATTCCTAGGTATTTTATGCTTCTTGGTGCAATTGTGAATGGGATCAGTTTCTTTATTTGTCTTTCTGTTGCTTCATTATTAGTGTATAAGAATGCAACTGATTTCTGTACATTGATTTTGTATCCTGCAACTTTGCTGAATTCATGTATCAGTTCTAGCAGACTTCTGGTGGAGTCTATCGGATTTTCCATGTATAATATCATGTCATCTGCAAAAAGTAAAAGCTTGACTTCATCTTTGCCAATTTTGATGCCTTTGATTTCCTTTTGTTGTCTGATTGCTGATGCTAGAACTTCCAACACCATGTTAAACAACAGCGGTGACAGTGGACATCCCTGTCGTGTTCTTGATCTCAGGGAAAAAGCTCTGTTTTTCCCCATTGAGGATGATGTTAGCTGTGGGCTTTTCATAAATGGCTTTTATGATCTTTAAGTATGTTCCTTCTATCCCGACTTTCTCAAGGGTTTTTATTAAGAAAGGTTGCTGAATTTTGTCAAAGGCCTTTTCTGCATCGATTGACAAGATCATGTGGTTCTTATCTTTTCTTTTATTAATGTGATGTATCACATTGATTTGCGAATGTTGAACCAGCCCTGCATCCCAGGAATGAATCCCACTTGATCATGGTGAATAATTCTTTTTATATGCTGTTGAATTCTATTTGCTAGTATCTTATTGAAAATTTTTGCATCCATATTCATCAGGGATATTGGCCTGTAGTTCTCTTTTTTTACTGGGTCTCTGTCTGGTTTGGGAATCAAAGTAATACTGGCTTCATAAAATGAGAGGAGACTCTTACTTTTATCCTCAGGGTTGGCTTAACATTTGGGCAGTCTGTAGATCTTGACTTCTGTGACTTCGGCTATGTGGGAAATAGCCTTACACTCAGTATTTCATCTGGTTCTCTAATTGCTTCGTATTTGTAGGTCATATTTAAATTGTACATTTCCGATACATATACTGTAATATAGGTACTCACTAAAAGCTGTATTTTTTTGGTCTGAAGGCAATACACGTGCACACACACACACACACGTACATGTATATATTTTAAATGTTTATTTTTTCTGAGAGAGAGCAAGTGAGCACACACGAGTGGCAGGGGTTGGGGGTGGGGCAGAGAGAGGAAGAGAGAATCCCAAGCAGGCTGTCAGCACAGAGCCTGATGAGGTGCTCAAACTCACAAACTGTGAGAACATGACCTGAGCCAAAATCAAGAGTCGGATGCTTAACCAGCTGAGCCACCCAGGCACCCCATGAAGGCAGTATTTTTGTTAGCTGTGTCATTTTGGTGTTGCAGATGGTTTGGAGCTTTCCATGAATTCCATGATTGACTGGAGAAGGAAAGAACAATCTAGAAATCATCTACATATATGTGAAAGAAAAGATTCCTGAGCCCGTGTGGGTGGTGTAAAGTCAGAGACCAGGAAGCATGTTGAGGAATATCTGTTTCCAGGGACTGAAGAGGTTCATTGAAGTATTATGGGAAGCTGTTAGTTTGAACATTATCCTGGGTATATGCTGAATTCTTTATAAAATGCTAGAATTCTAGGGAGCTTTAGAATGAATAAGTTTTTTTTTTTTTTTAACGTTTATTCATTGTTGAGAGACAGAGAGAGACAGAGCATGAGTGGGGAAGGGGCAGGGAGAGAGGGAGACACAGAATCCGAAGCAGGCTACAGGCTCTGAGCCATCAGCACAGAGCCTGATGCGGGGCTCGAACCCACAAACTGCGAGATCATGACCTGAGCCGAAGTCAGACGCTCAGCCGACTGAGTCACCCCTAGAATGAATAAGTTTTAGAAGTAGGGGGAAAAAGCGTAGAAATAATTGTACAACTAGAAGAAATAATAGTCTGTCCTGTATTTTCCACATGCAGAAACTGAGGCGTTGAGGGTATAGCTCACACAGTGGTGTGTTGAGAGAGTTGCCAGGTTGAGCAAATAAAAAATAGTAAGTCCCTTGCAGTATGCGGACAGACTGACCCCAAAAAATTTTTGTTTACCTGAAATTCAAATTTGACTGGGTGTCATGTTTTTTATCTGACAATTGTATGTAACACTTAGCCATTTTCTGGGTTTGTGACCATTTTGGTAGAGATAATATTATATAAAAAACTTAATTACCTATCTAAGTTACATAGCTTCACAATGTATATACCATTCTGAACTTTGATGTGTTTTTTTTCCCCCAATCAGTATATCTTAAAGATGTTTTCCCATCATCCCATTTGTATGTACTTTTTAAAGGCTCTTTAATATTCTATTAAAACTGAGGTATAAGCTAGTAGTTCTCCTGGGTCCCCTCTTGGTGGATTTTAGGTGATTTCTAGTTTGTCGCCCTTACAAAAGTGCAGCAGTAATAGCGATGTGTATCTTTGCACATTGGTTAAATATAGCTGTAAAATAAATTCAAGCGGTTGGATTATATTTCTAAATCTTGTTATATTAGCCAGTTTACTCTCTTACCAGCCAAATATTAGGATGACTTTTCTCTTCCTTACCATCAGTATTATTGAACTTTTTAGCCTTGAACTTTTGTCATATGCATCATTGAGAAACAGAATCTTTGCTTGATTTGCATTTCTTTAAATCTGAGTGAAGTTTGGCGTATCTTTATAAATGTTAGTGTTTGTTTTATTTTTGTTAACTAGTCATCTGTTTTGGCTACTCTTTGAG
The DNA here is from genome assembly GCF_018350175.1 of Felis catus. Taxonomy (NCBI): domain Eukaryota; kingdom Metazoa; phylum Chordata; class Mammalia; order Carnivora; family Felidae; genus Felis; species Felis catus. The sequence continues at coordinate 6,122,476 of NC_058377.1, read as the reverse complement.
TTCTCTGTAAAGACTCTTTATAGTTTTCACGTAATATATAGTGTTTACATCACTTGTAGATTTCCTTTTTCTTCTTGTTTCATTTTCCTTTTTCATCCTTACTTTTCATTCATTCTTGCTGTGATCACATTTCTCATTCTTTTCCTTTGTCCTTTTCAGGCCTTGCATTTTTCTCAAGTAGGCGAAAAGCATCCTCTAGAAGGAAGGTGTCCATATGCTCAAGAACTTTAAGCTTATTATTCCTAGAAATAAAATGCGTTTGTGGATAATTTTGTTTTGTTGGAAAATATATCAGTTGTGTATTTTCTGGATTCTGAAACCTAGAATATTATGCCATATGAACAAAAACTAGTGTGCTGTCCTTAATTTAGATTTTATAAAGTTAGTATCAGGAACTAACCCATTTTATATACTGTCTTAGCCTTTGGGTATAATTCTTGGCAGAGTTTGCTGTGGGAGCTCAGAAGGACAAGAGAAGGATGACAGGTTCTGAAGGTTTTGAGTATAGTCATGAGATCCTTGGACAGGGAGAAAATTGGCGAACAAGCGTTGAGAGTAATTAAGGGCAGGAGATCTATGAACACTGCCAGCAGGCAAAGAATAATTGCAGTGTACTCAGGGTTTCTGAAATGTCATTGGGGTGGAGGTTTTTTAATTACTTCTTCCTCAAAAGTTTTTAGGCAGAGTTGGGTGTGTGTGTGCTGCACAGAGAATACATTTTAATGGGAAAAGGGGATTTGTTTTTTAGAAATTAATTATGAAGAAGACTTCTGAAATGTAGCAGTAATCCTGGAAAATGAGAAATGCTTGTACTTTTTCCTTTTTACAGGATGATTGCAGATGTCATGGCGATGTTTCTTTCAGGGCATTTGCTCATTATTGTCATTGTTAAGAGGAAGTAAGGGAGAGTCTGTTCCTTGCATTTGCTGCCAAGGGGTGTCTTTGCTGTGGTGTTAACCAGATGAAATCATGTGTCCTGTATTCACTGTGTGCCCAGCAACTCATTTTAGTCTTTATTTGATACCTATTATTCTATGAAGTGAATTGAAGTGTATTTAATATTGAAAATATTAGTATCAGAGAGGCTCAGAATTCTTGTTATATCATCTAATTTATCCTTATCTAGTTTTTGTCTCCTAATAAACAATTTAATTTCTGTTAGAAAATACACCCCCCCCCCAAAAAAAAAGATGTACGAGTATGAATTTTATGACAGTGAAGGTTGTTGCTTTTAAAGCTTTCGTGGGATTTCAGTTACCTTCTTGAAACTTGGGAGCTTTGGTTGGAGTTTAGCATACCTTCATTGTCCTCTCTCTCTTTTTTAATGTTTATTTTGAGAGAGGGAGAGTGACAGGGAGAATGAGAGGGAGAGAAAGAGAATTCCAAGCAGGCTTCATGCTCAGCTTAGAGCCCCACACAGGGCTTAATCTCACAACTGACCTGAGCTGAAATCAAGAGTCAGATGCTTAACCACCTGAGCCACCCACGTGCCCCTTCACTGTCCTCTCTTCATTGAATCTTCAACCTTGCATACTAAGAAGTGGTGGGAAGAGTCAAGTAAAATGACAAAGATATGCCTTTGGATAGAAATAATAGAGGTCTTTGGCAGTTTAATAAAAAATATTATCATTGTAGGGGTGCCTGGGTAGCTCAGTTGGTTAAGCGTCAGACTTTAGCTCAGGTCATGATCTCATGGCTCATGAGTTTGAAACCTGCATTGGGCTCTGTGCTGACAGCTCAGAGCCTGGAGCCTGGAGACTGCTTCGGATTCTGTGTCTCTCTCCCTCTGCCCCTCCCCTGCTTGCGTTCTGTCTGTCTGTCTTTCTCAAAGATAAATAAAGATTAAAAAAATTAAAAAAATCATTGTGAAAGAGGATTTATCAGCCAGATTTCATAGACTAAGTTATGACTGTGGGTCATGAGGTGGTAGAGATGGAAAGTGTACATGGGAAACATGGGTTAAGTAAAGTGCCTCCTTTCTCTTTCCCTTTTTTTTCTTTTAAGTTGCAGACACTCGAATATGTTTATATATTAAGGGAGAAGTATCAATTTTAGAAGAGTGATGATAGATGGCATAATTTATGGGCAAAATCCCAAGAGTACTGTGGATAAATGTAGGATCTGATATACTCAGACAAGTGGAAGGATTGGTCTTGGACGGGGGTGTTGAAGAAGAGGAGAGTGTGGCTGTAATTTGTGAGTGACAGGAGAAAATTACAGAAATTCTTGACAACTCAGGTCATTGTTTTTCAACATAGGATCCCCACAATATTGGTGTTCCTTTTTAGTCTTTATATGCACCACAGTGAGTTTGGTGGCTTCAGAAGAGAAAAAGTGACAGAACAATTTAATTCACACACAGCTCACAAAGTTGAAATGTCCTCTCATTGTTATGACTTAACTGCTATTAGCTTTTTTTTTTTAATATGAAATTTGTTGTCAAATTGGTTTCTATACAACACCCAGTGCTCATCCCAACAGGTGCCCTCCTCAGTGCCCATCACCCACCCTCCCCTCCCTTCCACCCCCACCATCAACCCTCAGTTTATTTTGTTTTTAAGAGTCTCTTATGGTCTCCCTCCGTCTCTTTTTTTTTTTCTTCCCCTCCCCTGTGGTCTTCTGTAAAGTTTCTCAGGATCCACATATGAGTGAGAACATATGGTATCTTTCTCTGCCTGACTTACTTCCCTTAGCATCATACCCTGCAGTTCCATCCACGTTGCTACAAAACGCCATATTTCATTCTTTCTCATTGCCATGTAGTATTCCATTGTGTATATAAACCACAATTTCTTTATCCATTCATCAGTTGATGGACATTTAGGCTCTTTCCATAATTTGGCTATTGTTGAGAGTGCTGCTATAAACATTGGGGTACAAGTTCCCTTATGTGTCAGCACCCCTGTATCCCTTGGGTAAATTCCTAGCAGTGCTATTGCTGGGTTGTAGGGTAGATCTATTTTTTGAGGAATCTCCACACTGTTTCCCAGAGCGGCTGCACCAGTTTGCATTCCCACCAACAATGCAAGAGGGTTCTCGTTTCTCCACATCCTCGCCAGCATCTATAGTCTCCTGATTTGTTCATTTTAGCCACTCTGACTGGCATGAGGTGATATTAGCTTTTTATTTTGACCAAAATGTTGATGAACAGTTAAAATTACTGGTCCGTGTGCATGTCATATTTTCTTTAAGTGATCTTTGGAAGTTGAAAGTTTGAGAAACAAACTCTCTTTTATTCAGATTTGAAAAAAAAAGAAAAAGTATCTGTTCTGGTATGACCAGGAATGCAGTGATGAGGGGAGGTGATTTTTGTACCAGACATGTCCCTTGGAACTTCAGTTAGATGGCTTTGACAGATTCTTTCTGCTGTGCATCTTACATTTACTGAATTCAGCACCTCCTTCTTAGGTCTAGTGCTATAAAAACAGTTATGACACAGTTTCTGCTTTCAAGGAGCTCACGGTATCAAAGAGCCAGTTATATAGGCATGTGAAGAAATATGTACATAAACGCCGCGATACTTAGTTAGTTGGAGGTCTAAATATAGATCCTTATGATTACAATTCCTGTGTACAACAAGGGATGATTAACTCCTCTGAGATATCACTGGGGGAACAGAATCCAGGAAAGATAGGGTCTTGAGGGATGAACTCGTTAGGTGTTAAGTGGGAAGGGGTAATCGACATGGAGATAACTTGGAGACAAGTCAGCGTGGTCTAGATGAGCATTTGAGAGTAGAATTTTGGAGTGTCAGATGCAGTAACTCCCTGAGGAGAGGGCATATTTCTTTTTATGGTCTTTGTGTCTCTGAATCCTGGTAGAGCGCATAGCACAAATTCACCTCTCAATAACTTGTGGAATGTAGTTGAATGGGAGGAAAATGGGTAGGCAGTTATAGCGAATATGCCTCACGTGCCTTGTAAACAGCTCCAGAAGTCATGCTCCCGAGTTGGACAGTATTCTCTAGTGATTGGAAACAAGTATCTCCAGGATTTGAAATAGATCAGATTTGTATTTATTTATTTATTAAAAATGTTTTCACATTTATTTATTTTTGAGAGACAGAGCGTGAACGGGGAAGGGGCAGAGGGAGGGGGAGACACAGAATCCGAAGCAGGCTCCAGGCTCTGAGCTGTCAGCACAGAGCCTGACGCGGGGTTTGAACCCACGAACTGTAAGATCATGACCTGAGTCGAAGTCGGATGCTTAACCGACTGAGCCACCCAGGTGCCCCCAGATTTCTATTTTAGAAAGATTCCAACATACTGTGTAGGCCAGTTTGGGAAATGGAACAGATTTGAGGATGAAATATTGGCGAGGAAGCTCTAGTTGAGAGACAAGAAGTCATGAACCAAAGGAGTGAATGTAGAGGAAAGGGGGAGCTTGAGTTGGCTTCTGTGGGCTCAGTGATGAAGCATCTATTTCTGTGGCCCCTTGGAAGGATTTGCTTACCTACTGTGTACCATTTCTGGGCATTCTTTTAAACAATTTTCCTTAAGTTTATTTGTTTAAGTCATCTCTATACCTGACTCGGGGCTCGAACCCATGACCCTGAAATCAAGAATTGCATTCCTCTCCAACTGAGCCAGCCAGGCACCCCTCTTTCCTTTCTTGAAAAGATTTCACTGTTGGATTTTGAACGTGGTGAACGGAGGACTGGTTGGAACATTCCTCTTTGACTCAGTAATTGGCTCTCAGTGGCAAAAGTTACCATTATTGAGCATCAGGCTATGTGTTGTGTTTAGAATTTTATTCTATTACTGAATTTATTATAATTTTATACATTGTCACATTTGATTCTGATAATGTGAGGGTAGGTATTGATCATCTTTTTGGTTTTATAGCCTGAGAGAGGTTAAGATACTTGCCCAGTCTCATAGAGCCTGTAAAGGACAGAGTCTGGATTTGAACCCATGTCAGTCTGACTCCAGAACTCCTTTTCTTGTAATACTAACAGGGATTTCTCATTTCTACAATGATGATGCAACAGTAGGATTAGCATTCTCTTTATTTATTTATTAAAAAAATTTTTTTAATGTTTATTTTTGAGGGAGGGAGAGAGAGAGACAGAGACAGACAGACAGAGTGTGAGTGGGGGAGGGGCAGAGAGAGAGGGAGACACAGAATCTGAGCTCTCAGCACAGAGCCCGATGCGGGGCTTGAACCCACAAACTGAGATCATGACCTGAGCCACAGTCAGATGCTTAACCGACTGAGCCACCCAGGTGCCCCTGCATTGGCATTTTAAAGAAACAGCTTCTAGTGCTTCATGAAAAGGTTGCATTTAGAACTCTTAGAATTTGAATCTGTTTTTAGGTGTTTATACCTTTATTTTTATCCCTATTTGTAGGCATGAATCTGTTGACATATTGACCCTTGAAATTAAAGTAAATTACATTTATAATAAAAATGACGTGTACCTCAGAATTGAATTTGGAAAAAGTTACTGAAAAATATTTTCCATACAAAACAGTCCAACTAACTGACAAGCAATCCCTCCACGTCTGGCAGCAAGTAAATGGTAGTGATGTTCTGCTCACATGAATGCAGTGTCTCTACTGCTCTTCCTAATTGGTTTTTAAAATGTAGACTGAAGGAATTTGAGAGGAACAAAAACATTTTCCTTTCTAATGGTGCTTTACCTAATATTTCTAATGGTGCTAAAATATTTTAGGTTTCTTAGTCTGAGCACCAGGGTGTTTTTTCTTTCTGTGAGAAGAAATGGTTCTTCCAGAATTTCTGCAGATATTAATGTCTTTTTTTCAAAAAATTCACATGCTGTCTCCTGAAAGATTTGCTTTTTTTTTTTTTCCAAAAGGGAATTTGCTATTTAGAAATAATTGCTTGTTAGGTCAAGTTTTGATTTGAAGATCTGTTTATATATTTTGCTGTTACCCACTCAGAATGTATGTTGAAAATGCAAGTTGATTTCAGTAGAGTCTGATGAAATGTGCTAATTCAGGAAAACTAGAAATATCATAGATACATCCTTGATATGTGAGATTCTGACAGGGTTTTTAGCTTGAAAGGTTTTTTTTTTTTTTCAACGTTTATTTATTTTTGGGACAGAGAGAGACAGAGCATGAACGGGGGAGGGGCAGAGAGAGACACAGAATCGGAAACAGGCTCCAGGCTCTGAGCCATCAGCCCAGAGCCCGACGTGGGGCTCCAACTCATGGACCGCGAGATCGTGACCTGGCTGAAGTCGGACGCTTAACCGACTGCGCCACCCAGGCGCCCCTAGCTTGAAAGTTTTTAAAATCACTCCTCTTTGAGGGTTTTGAAAAACAACTATTGAAGTATAATTGACATGTAATAAACTGCACATAGAAATTTACAATCTGGTAAGTTTAGAAGTATGTATGTTCTCACAAAACCATCATCCCCCAGGGTTTTCTGGTACCCTTTTATATTTCTCTCCCACCTCTCCCCACACCCTTACAAACCCCCTAGATTTCACTCATCTGCTTTCTTTAATTATAGACTAGTTTGCATTTTCTGGAGTTTTATGTAAGTGGGATCATATGTTATGTACTCTTTTTTTGTCTGGCTTTCACTGTGCATAATTATTTTGAGCTTTATCCATGTTGTTGCAGTAATTCATTCCTTTTTATTGATGGGTGGGTAGTTTTCCATTGGTAGATAAAACAATTTTTTCATTCACCTGTTGGTGAACATATAGAATGTTTCCAGTTTTTAGCTATTGTACATAATGCTTCTTGGAATATTCATGTACAGAACTTTGTGTGGATGTATGCTTCCTTTTCTCTTGGGTAAATACCTAGGAGAGGAATGGCTAGATCATGTGGTAATTATATCTTTAAATTTTAAGAAACTGCCAAATGGTTTACCCATTGATTGTATCATTTTACATAGATTTGAGATCATTGATTTGAGATCTTTCTTTTCTAATATAAGCATTTAGAGCTATAACTTCTCCCTAAGTAATGCTTTACTAGCATTCTATAAATTCTGATTTGTTATGTATATGTATGTATGTGTGTGTGTATATGTATATGTATATACATATACACATGTTTATTTTTGAGAGACAGAGCGTGAGTGGGGGAAGGGGCAGAGAGAGAGAGGGAGGGAGACACAGAATCCAAAGCAGGCTTCAGGCTCCGAGTTGTCAGCACAGAGGCCAATATGGGGTTCTAGCTCATAAACCATTAGATCATGACCTGAGGTGAAGTCCGGCGTTTAACCAACAGAGCCACCCAGACGCCCTGTTATGTTTATATTTTTATTCGGTTTGCAGTACTTTTTAATTTCTCTTTGATTTTGTTATTGACCATGGGTTATTTCCAGATATGCTATTTAGTTTCAACATAGTTGAGGATTTCTCAGAGATCTTTGTTAATGATTTCTAATTTAATTTCATTGGGGTTAGAGAACACAGTTTGTATGACTTAAATCCCTTTAAATTTATTGAGACTTGCTTTATGGCTCAGAATATGATCTATCTTGGTAAATGTTGGCATGCACAGGAAAGAATGTGTATTCTCTTACGTGGTAGGGTATTCTCTGAATTTCCATTAGGTCGTGGTAGTGATAGTATTATTCAAGTCTTCCATATTCTTGAAGAATATATTAAGTACTGGGAGTGGGGTCTTAAAATCTGCAACTGTAATTGTAAAATTAGTCTCTTTCTCTTTGCAATTCTGTCAGTTTTTGCTTTGTGTATTTTGAAGCTGTCTTACATTAGGGATTCTTTTGTACTCTTGATGGATTGACCTCTTTTTCATATGAAGTGAAACAGCTTTCTTTGTCCCTGGTAATATTTATTGCTCTGTAATCTAATTTGTTTGATAGTAAAGAAGTCACTTTACCTTTCTTTTGACTAGTGTAAAACATGATATATCTTCCCCTCCCCCCTTTTATATTTGACGTGTTTGTCTTTATGGTATGTTTTTTGTCATTGAGTTTTGCTCTTTTATCTGACAATTTTGCCTTTTAACTCACATGTTTAGACCATTTATATATGTGATATAAAGGTTTAAGTCTAATTTTGCTCTTTGTTTTCTACTTGTCCTATGTGTTCTTTGTTCCCTTTTTCCTCTTTATGTGACTTATTTTAATTAAAAAAAATTTTTTTAATGTTTATTTTTGAGAGAGAGAGACAGAGACAGAGACAGAGACAGAGACAGAGACCCAGCCTGAACGGGGGAGGGGCAGAAAGAGAGGGAAACAGAATCCTTAGCAGGCAGGCTCCAGGCTCTGAGCTGTCAGCACAGAGCCCAGCGGGGGGCTTGAACTCACAAACTGGGAGATCATGACATGAGCTGAAGTCAGCAGCTTAACTGACTAAGCCACCCAGATGCCCCTTTATGTGTTTTATTTTAGATTACATATTTTTATGATTTTGTTTCATTTCTCTTGTTATAATTTTTTTGGTATTTTGTGGGGTTTTTTGTTTGTTTTTAGATTTGATAGTATACATTTTTAACTTCTCCAACTTCATTATGCCATTCCTGTATGGCATAAGAACTTTACAATAGTTTATTTACATTTATCCCCTCCAGTCTTTTATTGTTGTCATACATTTTACTTATCTTTGTCATAAACCTCTCATATATTGTTATTATTTTTGTTTAAATAATTATTTTACAGAGACTTATGTAATAAGAGAAAGTATTCTTCATTTACCCTTGTAGGCATCATTCTTTGAGTTAATCCATACTACAGTCTGGTATAATTTTCCTTCTGCCTGAAGGCTTTTCTTTAACATTCTTTCAACTCTGTCTGAAAGAGTTTTCATTTCAATTTGTTTTTGAAAGATACCTTCACTTGGTATAGAATTTTTGGTTGATAATTTAAAGTACTTTGGAAATGTTGCTGCTCTTTTCTTGCTTGGATTGTTTTTGATGAGAGATCTGCTGTCACACTACTTTTTTTCTGTGTGCCTAAGTGTGTCTCTCTTTTATCCCCCCCTGTGGCTGCTTTAACATTGTTCTCTTTATTACAAGTTTTGAACAATTTGATTATGATGTCCCTGGGAATAGGGTTTTTTTTTAATGTAGTGTTTTTTTTTTTTGTTTTTTTTTTTTTTGTTTGTTTGTTTTTGTGCTTGGGATTCCCTGAAATTTTTAGTTCTCTAAGCAGCTTTTCAGGTGTTTGGAAAATTTGGCCTTTGTTTCTTCTGTCTCCCATTTCTTTTGGGGACTCCAATGGCCTAAGTAGTCAGGTTTAAGGTTATCCCATAGTTCTCTGATGCTCTTTTTATTTTTTAAAATTCTTTTTTTTCTGTATGTTTCATTTTGCATAGTTTTTAATGTTTATTTATTATATTAAATTTTTTTTAATGTTTATTTATTTTTGAGAGAAACAGATACAGAATGCAAGTGGGTTAGGGGCAGAGCGAGAGGGAGACACAGAATCCGAAGCAGGCTCCAGGCTCTGAGCTGTCAGCACAGAGCCCGACGCAGGGCTGGAACTCACGAGCTGTGAGATCATGACCTGAGCCGAAATTGGACGCTTAACTGACTGAGCCACCCAGGCACCCCTGTTTGTTTATTTTTGATAGAGACAGAGAATCCCAAGCAGGCTCTGCGCTGACAGCGCAGGGACATGGGTCCCGAACTCAGCAACTGCGAGATCATGACCTGAGTCGAGATCAAGAGTCGCCCAACTGACTGAGCCACCTAGGCCCCCCTAGTTTCTAATATTTTAAGTTCACTACTTTTTCCTTGGCAGTTTAATCTCCTGTGAATCCTATCTAGTGTGTGTGTTTTTTTTTTTTAATCTGAGACACCAGTGTTCAACTGTAGAAATTGACTTCTGATCTATTTTATGTCTTACTTGTTTGTAACGTTTCAAACAAATGGAATGCAGTTACAATAATAACTTTTAATGTTCTTATCTGCTTTTCCTTACATCTGAGTCAGTTCTGGGTTTATTTTGATTGATAGCTATTTCTCCTAATTGTAGGTCTTATTTTTCTACATCTTGGCACGTCTGCTATCTTTGGTTACTAGATGCTATGAATTTTACTGTGTTGAGCATGGGATATTTTTGCATTCCTGTAACTAATTCTTGATGTTTGCCCTGGGGGAACATGGTTAAGTTGATTGGAAACTCTTTGCTCCTGTAGACTTTTGCTTTTAACATTGGTTCATTGGGCGTAGATCAACATTTAGCCTAGAGCTGCTTATTTCCCAGTAATGACGTGAGACCTTTAATGCTCTCCCTAGTGCTGAGTTGAAGCTTTCCTCGTCTGGCTAGCGAGATCAGGCACTTTTCCCAGAAATGCTGGATGTTGCTCCTCTTCTCTTTGGGATGGGACTTTCTCCGGCCACGGGCAGTTTCTTGCTAAATACTCAAGGGGAACTCTTTAGTTTTGTGCGCTTCTCTCACACTGCAGCTTTCTTCTGTCTGGCTGTCTTTGAGTTTTGGAATCTTAGCTGTGTCTCCTTCACTGAGGAGTCAGTCCTTCAGGCTCGGCCTGCATCCCTTCCCCGTACCGCAGTAGGGAAGTAAGCTGGGACAACTTTTTATGTGCCAGGAATCTAACCTTGGCTGGAAATTTCTCTGGTCTTCAGCGAGTCTAGGTTTGGCCCATGACCTTAGTCATAAACTAGTATTTGTTGTCTAATTCAGTAATTTCGCATTTATGTTGCAAAAAGAACACATGCTCATTGTTTTCATTCTTTGCAGTTAAGCATGCCATTTCCTGTTTAGTTTCTTAGACTATCAGTAATTTATCACACCCAGCTGTGTAGAACTATGGCCTGATTGTAGTGTTTTAATTTTCTCTTGTTTGTTTACTTTTTAGAATGAGTATGGGAATATTAGATAGTAAAGAATAGTTCACATAGTATTTATCTCATTCTTACTGGGACTTTGGTCAGTTATTATAACTGCCTGATTGTGGTATTGTGACATAGAGCCTTAAACTGGTGATTTTTGGTGGAATATTGAACCTTTGTTTTTTGTCTTGTTTATATTTTAAGGTTTTAGAATCATGATCTCTTGATGCTGAATATTTTGTTGAGGTCAATTAAAATCACATTTATGAGTCCTGATGTTGTTAGTTGCAGTGTCCCTCTGTTTCTTATGCTCTTAATCTGTCCTGTTCAAACAGAGGCAGTCTTGAAGATGATTCCATCCACATTTTGAGTGTTGATGAGAAGAACAAACTGGGAGCCAAGATTATCAAGGCAGAGATGATGGGAAATATGGTATGTCTTCTGTGGTGTTTCTAGGAGAATAGGAGTTAACTGTTTAACTTCTTACCAGTAATTTTGGAAGTTTCTTCACAATGTTGGCTGTAGCCAACTGCTGCTTACTGATTCTTTTAACAAAATTCTTGAACATTCCTAAATCCTGTACTGCCCACTTCTAAAAAAATTGTCTACTTTTTCTGTCAGATCTCTGAAGTCTGAGATCCCAGGGTATGACATGTTTTTTAAAATTTCTACTTTGCAATTCTAGCATAGCATATTTGAGGGAAATAAAGATGTCATTGTCTTCTTTCCCTTGTTTTGTCACATATTATTGAGAGCATGTATTGCTTTCTTAAATTCCTTTACTTAGGTACCTAACAAATGAGCTCCTAAAAAAAGATAGCTGTTTCATGTAGGCATATTTTAATGTAGTACGTTTGTGCCTGGTAAGTGTTTGATGCATTGTATAGATTAGCTCATTTAATTTCCATAATAATGTTATGCTGTAAGACTGATTGACCTGAGAACTGAATAGAAAATATGGATGATTTGGTGCGAGCTACACCTATCTCTATTTATCATTGCTGTATTTTAGTATCACATTTCTGATAATACTAATACGTGTGACATCATACATGGCAGAATAGCAAATCCAGACAGCTTTGCATGGTGTGACAGAATAGATTTCCTCCTGGTCATATGTATGTACTGATCTCAATACCAAATATAAGTGATCCCTAAGTAGGCTTCCGTTTTGTTGTACTGCCAGTATGACCCTGTTTGGTAGCATAAAAGTTGCCAAACAAGATGCTTCTATTTTTATTAGTTTGTGTGTCTGTTAAAAGGCGTATCTTGCACATGCTGCACTTTCTCATTGAATCTGGTTCTTGGTAACACTGAACTGCAGCTCAACCCTGAAGTTTGGTAAGAGAGACAACCCGCCAGGATATAATAGCAGGAAAATAAAGTTTGAGTTTTGAAAGCACAAAGGAATTAGTTCACACTAGTGAAAGAGAGGCCACCAAGTTAGGAGGTTAATTTATGTTGAAAGAATTGTTCCTTTGGTCACGGAGCCACTGCAGTGGAGAACACTGTTCTTTGCCTGTTCATATGCTCCTCTTTGTTTATTTCTTTACATGTCACTTGTTTTCTATACATTTCTGTAAACTTCCTAGAGTAAAAATGAGATACGTTCAGAGTTCTTATTAAAATTACTTAACAATAAAGAAGGTAATATGTTAAATCTTATTATGGCTTTCTTGTTACAGTAATTGAAATTTTGAGTACTGGATGGTGATAATATCCGAGGAATTATAAAAATGTCATTCTTGAGGTTGTTTTCCCCATATCCCGGTCTCTCCCCTAGAATATATGTCCTTGTAATTGTTTACTCTCAAATCATAAACGAATGCTACGGGCATTTGAGACATATGTAACTGAGATGAATTCATTAAAAAGCAGTCCCCTGAATTTAGGTTTACTGCTGCATGAGTGTTCACTCTGCTCTTTTCCCTTCTGCGTATACATTTGAAGTATTCTTCACTGAGGAATTAAGCTATATATGACACTCATTGTTCTTGTCTTTCCCTCTGAAGGAATTAGCGGAACAACTTAAAGCTCAACTTGCAAAGGCAAATGAATTCAAAGAAACTGTAACACAGACGTCATCCAAAAACCCTGGGGTGGAGGTGAGTTAACGGAAGTTTGTTTGTATACTACTACTACTGGGCAGTGCTGATATTTTAATGCAGGGTGTTTCTATATCTGTGTTACTGTGTTTATACGTGCGTTTGCTTGTTTGTTTACTTGTTTTAAAAATGGATTTTCATATGTATTCTCTTATGCTCCACCAGTGCGTCCCAGGGGAAAAGAGAGAGACCCGGTTTTATTTTGGACTGTGCCATTTACTGACTGTTTGACTTCATAGAAATCACACTGTCCTTAAATTCTTGTCTTAAAGAGTGAGAGACTTAAATTTGGTGTCTGTTTCACATAAAACAAATTATTTTGTTCCAGGATTCGTTCCTCCATCTATTAGTGAGCAAAACAGATAGAAGCGGCTGCCTGCATGGAGTTTCATTTGGGTAGGGAGGAACAGTAAAGAACAAAAGTAATAAATAGTGTAGCATGTTACAGAGTGATACATCCTATGGCAGGCTAGAGGGGATCTTGAGTGCCCAGTGTTGGTGGCTTTGGGTGCACAGGCTAGTTATTATTGAAAAAGTGACCTTGATGCAGAGACTTGCTGTGGAACAGCATATCTGTGTATCTGAGTGAAGAGCACTCTGGGCATGAGGAGTGGAGGATGTAAGGTTCCAAAGATGGGAACATGTCTTATGTGTGGGAGGAATAGCATGGGGCCCAGTGTCGCCAGAGTGGAATGAATGAATGGAAGGGAGGCAGGTGGAATATCCAGGTTAGAGAGGCTGTGGGAGGCTAGACCACGTGAGGCTTGAAAGTCAGGGTCAGGGAGTGGGTTTTATTCTGGGTGAGATGGCATTGGAGGGTTTTCTGTAGAAGATATATTTTGATGAGACTGTCCTGGCTTCCTTGCTAAGGGTGCATTGAAAGTCAGGGTCAGGGAGTGGGTTTTATTCTGGGTGAGACGGCTTTGGAGGGTTTTCTGTAGAAGATATATTTTGATGAGACTGTCCTGGCTTCCTTGCTAAGGGTGCATTGAAGGATCATAAGGGCAGAAGCTAAGGAGATGGTTAGAAGTGGTTAGGTTTTTATATGCATAAATATTTCCTGTGTGTTTTATGAAAGGAGAGCAGACAGGACTTTTTTGATGGTTTGGATGGGTTGGGGGATGTAGGAGATACGGAGGGGAGGCAAAGTCACTTCAAAGTTTTTAGGCTGAGCAGCTGGAAGAATACAGCAGCCATTCTTGGGAGTGTAGAAACAGGAGGAGTGTATTTGGGGGCGGAGGGTTCAAGTTCTTTTGTAGATATTTGGCGTTTGGGTATCTTTTAGATTTGGGGCTGGAGGAGATGTCAGGTAGGGAGGGGGATGTTGGGAATTTAGGGAAGCCTGAGCTGGAGGTGGAAACTGGGGAGCTCTTAACATAGAGATGGTATTAAATCCTGATGCTGCTTGAAATCAGCCCAGGAGTAAAAGTAGATAGAAAAAGTTAAAGGGCTGAATTGGGTATATTACAGTGTTGAGAGGATTATAATTAGGTTTATAAGTGATTTTAAAGAACTGTTCTCAAGGATTAACTTATGTCATTTTAATGTCAGTGTGTGAGATGAGAATGTACAAAGTCAAGTTCCATAGAATTGTCTTCAAGCTAACATTATTGATGATTTAGATAATAGTATATAGAGAGAGTATGTTTGTGAAATTGGCTGTTTTTACTACTATGTGCCAGCTCATGTTTTAAAAGATATTTTTTAATATTTATTTATTTATTTTTGAGAAAGAGAGAACTTGCCAGGGAGGGGCAGAGAGAGAGGGAGAGAGAAATCCCAAGCAGGCTCCACACTGTCAGCGCAGAGCCCGATGCGGGACTGGAACTCATGAACCATGAGGTCATGACCTGAGCTGAAACCAAGAGTCAGACACTTAACCAACGAAGCCACCCAGGTGCCTCGCTAGCTCATGTTTTAAAAAAGTGGTTAAGTTAGAATTCCTTACACAGATTAGGGAGGTTGACTTCTCACGTGGTTTCTTTGTGCCAACCATATTATGTACTGATCTTCCCACAGTGTGGCCTTCCACAGAATAGCCCCCTTTTCCAGCCTCACCTCCAAGGCTCTCTTATCCCTAACATGCGTGTCTCTTTGACATTTACATGTGCTCTTAATTATCCATGCCAGATCCTACCCTCTTGAGTGCTGTCCACTTTTCACTTTGTCTTTACCTCCTTCTTGAAGTGTCTTTTCTCAGCTTCTCAAAAAGTTGTAACCTATTCTTGTTTTGAAACTTTAAAGACCCTTAAAGTATTCTCTGTGGAATCTATCTTTTGAAATGGTATATATTTGTATTCTTGTCATCACCCTGTAATCTACGCGTTTCTTTCCTGACACTTGTCACTTTATATGAAAGGGTTCTAACTCTGTGGCTGGACTTCCAGGGATTCTTGAAATTGAAAGCAATTCAACTGAAAAAACTGAAGCAGATCTTCTTTGGAATAACGTTTTTTCCTGCTGTTTTAAGCATATCATACAGTGACTGACAGACTATATCTCATCCCTTGAGCACACACTTTATAATATTACTGATGTCCATGATTTTTAGCTCCTCCTAGCTTTTGAGCAGTGGCCCTCATAACCCAGTGGAATAGGATTCAAAGTTGTATTCAGAGTTGTACACAAAGTTGTATTTCCACTTCTAAACTCTTTTGAATCCCAAGCTATATGAATAGCCATAAAGCTTCATATAGAAAAAGATTTTTATTCCAAGGATTCTTTGAACACAGAGAAAAAGGTTCATCTTCTCTGCAGAGATGATGGACTTGTGATTTTGTTCAAGCTTTACCCGGCGTATGTGTGGAACAGACTTCTGCCCATAGCTCTGCAGGGATTCTCTGCTGCCAGTAGTCAGTGGATTCTCTCAGGGCCAGGGCCTTGACTTCTATGCCCTGTTTTAGTGTAGTTTTGTTAGGAATGACAGTAGAATGCAAAGTTGTTTACTACCTCACAGGAATTTCCTGACTTTTTAGAGGAAAATCCTGAAACACTTCTGATAAAAATTTTGCTTTTTGAGAGAAAAAATTCCATTCATAGAACAGTTGAACAGGGAAGAAAACTTTTCTTTTCATTTTTCTTTTCTCTTCTTTTGTTTTCTCTTTTCTTTCTTTTCTCTTTCCTTTTCTTTCTTTCTTTCTTTCTTTCTTTCTTTCTTTCTTTCTTTCTTTCTTTCTCTCTCTCTCTCTCTCTTTCTCTTTCTCTTTCTCTTTCTCTTTCTCTTTCTCTTTCTCTTTCTCTTAAGGATAGGGAGAGAATAAACACAGCATGCATGAGCAAGAGAGGGGCAGAGAGAGGGAGAGAGAGAGAATCCCAAGCAGGATCCAAGATCCGTGCTGTCAGCACAAAGCCCAATGTAGGGCTCAATCTCACAAACTCTGAGATCATGACCTGAACTGAAATCAAGAGTTGGATGTTCAAATGACTGAGTCACCCAGGAGCCCCAGGAGGAAAGCTTTCATTGCATGGTTTGTTTGTTAGAAATGTTAGGCTGTATGAACAAGGTGAATATCTTGATTCAGCAATCTATGAGTATTATTTTGCCTTTAGTGAAAAACCATCAGCACTTGTAATTATTAGTTTGCTTATTTCTCTTCCCTGTTAGAGGGTGAACTATTCATTATTTAGGACAAGGACTGTTTCATTTCATATCTAGTGCCTTGGGTAGTACATGGCTGTAGACAGCCAAGAAGTGCTTGAAATATTTGTTGTATGAATGTCTTTGATTTATTTTATCACTTAGAGTTTTCTGTTGTAAATCTTGAAAATGATCCCTGAATTTCAAAATTCTCTGGTCTGGCCTTCCTCTGAGTATAGCTTGCTTAGTGAGACAATAACCCAGCTGCACAGTATCTCCATGTAACTTATGCTTTACACTAAGTGATGGATTTTGGAAGACCACCAGTTCTCTATCAGGACAGATTGAATGCTAATTTTTTAATATAATAGATCCGAATCTGCCTTTCTAGAACTTCTACCTGTTAATAATCCTTCAGTGGAATCACATTATGGACACATTTAATCTAAGGGAATTCAGCTTTCCAGGTTTTGTTTTTTTTTTTACACAGTAGTTCACGAAATTCAGCTCCCCATTTATGACACATAATGAAATCGTCATTGTGTGATGGTGCAGCGACTTTACAGTTTTATAGTTTGTTTACACAACTGGCAAAAAAGAGAAATACATTGTAATAGTCTCTGGGCAGCTGTGTGGGGAGGGTTTCATAGACATTCTCTTGAAAGAAATTGAGGAATTAATGGAAGGCCTAAGAGGGCGGTCGAGAAACATTAAGTAATAAATAATTGAAGAAACCAATAAATTCATCTGTGGCATTTTGTACATAAAGTCAGGCACGTGACTGGTGATTTAAAATATTTCCAAGAGTAGTTTGGCCATAGTTGGCCTTAACACTGTCTTTTGACTCTGATTCTTTAGTATGTTGTGAGTCTATTATTACAACTGCTGGGATTCCTAGAATGTGTGTGTGTGTGTGTGTGTGTGTGTGTACACACACCTAGACTGTGTTTCTGTGTATTAGCATCCCAGTCTTTACACCTGATCCTCACAGGCGTAGTTAACAAAATTAATTACAGGATTAAAATAAGTATTTTGCCTTTCTTTCTTTCTTTCTTTCTTTCTTTTTCTTTCTTTCTTTCTTTCTTTCTTTCTTTCTTTCTAAGAGCGAGTACTTTAGTTGATTTTTTTCAGATTTTGACATGTAACAGATAAGAGAACATAGGGAATATTTTACTAGCAGTGTTAACAAGTGTGATTTAAAATATCTGCATAAAACTTTATTCCCAAAACATGGCATCCACTCTTGTTCCAAATACCCATGGAATATTTACAAAAATTAATTTTACTTAGGCAAAATGTTGATAAAGCCCCAAAGTAGAAGGTTTATAACTAAGCTTTTATTTTCTAACCACAATGCAATAAAGTTGGGATTTAACAACTATGTATTTTTTCCTTAAATAGATAAAAATTTCAAAACCTCATTTTAAACTTCTGGGTTTTTCCATTTCTTTATGTCTTCTTCAATTTCCTTCATAAGCTTTCTATAGTTTTCAGCATACTTTTACATCTTTGGTTAGGTTTATTCCTAGGTATTTTATGCTTCTTGGTGCAATTGTGAATGGGATCAGTTTCTTTATTTGTCTTTCTGTTGCTTCATTATTAGTGTATAAGAATGCACCTGATTTCTGTACATTAATTTTGTATCCTACGACTTTGCTGAATTCATGTATCAGTTCTAACAGACTTTTGGTGGAGTCTATCGGGTTTTCGATGTATAATATCATGTCATCTGCAAAAAGTGAAAGCTTGACTTCATCTTTGCCAATTTTGATGCCTTTGATTTACTTTTGTTGTCTGTTTGTTGATGCTGGCACTTCCAACACTATGTTAAACAACAGCAGTGAGAATGGACATCCCTGTTGTGTTCCTGACCTCAGGGAGAAAGCTCTCAGTTTTTCCCCATTGAGGATGATAATTAGCTGTGGAATTTTCATAAATGGCTTTTATGATGTGTAAGTATGTTCCTTCTATCCTGACTTTCTCGAGGGTTTTTATTAAGAAAGGATGCTGAATTTTGTCACATGCTTTTTCTGCATCGACTGACAGGATCATATGGTTCTTACCTTTTCTTTTATTAATGTGATGTATCAATTGATTGATTTGCGAATGTTGAACCAGCCCTGCAGGCCAGGAATGAATCCCACTTGATCATGGTGAATAATTCTTTTTATATGCTGTTAAATTCGATTTGCTAGTATCTTATTGAGAATTTTTGCATCCATATTCATCAGGGATATTGGCCTGTAGTTCTCTTTTTTTACTGGGTGTCTGTCTGGTTTAGGAATCAAAGTAATGCTGGCTTCATAGAATGAGTCTGGAAGTTTTCCTTCCCTTTCTATTGTTTGGAATAGCTTGAGAAGGATAGGTATTATCTCTGCTTTAAATGTCTGGTAGAATTCCCCTGGGAAGCCATCTGGTCCTGGACTCTTATTTGTTGGGAGATTTTTGATAACTGATTCAATTTCTTTACTGGTTATGGGTCTGTTCAAGCTTTCTATTTCTTCCTGTTTGAGTTTTGGAAGTGTCTGGGTGTTTAGGAAAATTCCTAACCATTTCTTCCAGGTTGTCCAGTTTGTTGGCATATAATTTTTCATAGTATTCCCTGATAATTGCTTGTATTTCTGAGGGATTGGTTGTAATATTACATTTTAATTCATGATTTTATCTATTTGGGTCATCTCCCTTTTCTTTTTGAGAAGTCTGGCTAGAGGTTTATCAATTTTGTTTATTTTTTCAAAAAACCAACTCTTGGTTTCATTTACGGCTCCTTTAGATTCTATATTTATTTCTGCTCTGATCTTTATTATTTTTCTTCTTCTGCTGGGTTTGGGGTGTCTTTGCTGTTCTGCTTCTATTTCCTTTAGGTGTGCTGTTAGATTTGTATTTGGGATTTTTCTTGTTTCTTGAGATAGGCCTGGACTGCAATGTATTTTCCTCTCAGGACTACCTTCACTGCATCCCAAAGCATTTGGATTGCTGTATTTTCATTTTCATTTGTTTCCATATATTTTTAAATTTCTTCTCTAATTGCCTGGTTGACCCATTCATTCTTTAGTAGGGTGTTCTTTAACCTCTATGCTTTTGGAGGTTTTCCAGACTTTTTCCTGTGGTTGATTTCAAGCTTCATCGCATTGTGGTCTGAAAGTATGCATGGTATGATCTTAATTCTTTTATACTTATGAAGGGCTGTTTTGTGACCTAGTATGTGATCTATCTTGGAGAAGGTTCCATGTGCACTTGAGAAGAAAGTATATTCTGTTGCTTTGGGATGCAGAGTTCTAAATATATCTGTCAAGTCCATCTGATCCAGTGTATCATTCAGGGCTCTTGTTTCTTTATTGATCCTGTGTCTAGATGATCTATCCACTGTTGTCAGTAGAGTATTAAAGTCCCCTGCAATTGCCACATTCTTATCAATAAGGTTGCTTACGTTTGTAACTGTTTTATATATTTGGGGGCTCCTGTATTTGGCGCATAGGCATTTATAATTGTTAGCTCTTCCTGATGGATAGGCCCTGTAATTATTATATAATGCCCTTCTTCATCTCTTGTTAAAGTCTTTCGTTTAAAGTCTAGTTTGTCTGATATAAGTATGGCTACTCCAGCTTTCTTTTGAGTTCCAGTAGCATGATAGATAGTTCTCCATCCCCTCACTTTCAATCTGAAGGTGTCCTCAGGTCTAAAATGAGTCTCTTGTAGACAGCAAATAGATGGGTCTTGTTTTTTTATCCACTCTGATACCCTATGTCTGTCTTTTGGTTGGAACATTTAGTCCATTTACATTCAGTGTTATTACGGAAAGATATGGGTTTAGAATCATTGTGATGTCTGTAGGTTTCAGGTCTGTAGTGATGTCTCTGGTACTTTGTCTCACAGGATCCCCCTTAGGATCTCTTGTAGGGCTAGTTTAGTGGTGATGGATTCCTTCAGTTTTTGTTTGTTTGGGAAGACCTTTATCTCTCCTTCTATTCTAAATGACAGACTTGCTGGATAAAGGATTCTAGGCTGCATTTTTTCCCTGTTGAAAACATTCCATGCTCATGGATTGGAAGAATAAATATTGTTAAAATGTCAATACTACCCAAAGCTATGTACACATTCAATGCAATCCCAATCAAAATTGCACCAGCATTCTTCTCGAAGCTAGAGCAAGCAATCCTAAAATTTGTATGTAACCACAAAAGGCCCCGAATAGCCAAAGTAATTTTGAAGAAGACCAAAGCAGGAGGCATCACGATCCCAGACTTTAGCCTCTACCACAAAGCTGTAATCATCAAGACATCATGGTATTGGCACAAAAATAGACACATAGACCAATGGCATAGAACAGAAACCCCAGAACTAGACCCACAAAAGTATGGCCAACTAATCTTTGACAAAGCAGGAAAGAATATCCAATGGAAAAAATACAGTCTCTTTAACAAATGGTGCTGGGAGAACTGAATAGCAACATGCAGAAGGATGAAACTAGACCACTTTCTTAGGCCATTCACAAAAACAAACTCAAAATGGATAAAGGACCTGAATGTGAGACAAGAAACCATAAAAACCCTAGAGGAGAAAGCAGGAAAAGACCTCTCTGACCTCAGCCGCAGCAATTTCTTACTTGACACATCCCCATAGGCAAGGGAATTAAAAGCAAAAATGAACTATTGGGACCTCATGAAGATAAAAAGCTTCTGCACAGCAAAGGAAACAATCAACAACACTACAAGGCAACCAACGGAATGGGAAAAGATATTTGCAAATGACATATCGGACAAAGGGCTAGTATCCAAAATCTATAAAGAGCTCACCAAACTCCACACCCGAAAAACAAATAATCCAGTGAATAAATGGGCAGAAAACATGAATAGACACTTCTCGAAAGAAGTCATCCAGATGGCCAACAGGCACATGAAAAGATGCTCAACATCACTCCTCATCAGGGAAATACAAATCAAAACCACACTCAGATATCACCTCACGCCAGTCAGAGTGGCTAAAATGAACAAAACAGGAGATTATAGATGATGGAGAGGGTGTGGAGAAACGGTAACCCTCTTGCACTGTTGGTGGGAATGCAAACTGGTGTAGCTGCTCTGGAAAACAGTGTGGAGGTTCCTCAGAAAATTAAAAATAGAGCTACCCTATGACCCAGCAGTAGCACTGCTAGGAATTTACCCAAGGGATACAGGAGTCCTGATGCATAGGGGCACTTGTACCCCAATGTTTACAGCAGCACTCTCAACAATAGCCAATATATGGAAAGAGCCTAAATGTCCATCAACTGATGAATGGATAAAGAAGTTGTGGTTTATATACACAATGGAATACTACCTGGCAATGAGAAAGAATGAAATATGGCCTTTTGTAGCAATGTGGATAGAACTGGAGAGTGTTATGCTAAGTGAAATAAGTCCTACAGAGAAGGACAGATTCCATATGTTTTCACTCTTATGTGGATCCTGAGAAACTTAACAGAAGACCATGGGGAGGGGAAGGAAAAAAATGGTTAGAGAGGGAGGGAGCCAAACCATAAGAGACTCTTAAAAACTGAGAACAAACTGAGGGTTGATGGGGGGTGGGAGGGAGGGGTGGGTGGGTGATGGGTATTGAAAAGGGCACCTGTTGGGATGAGCACTGGGTGCTGTATGGAAACCAATTTGACAATAAATTTCATATTAAAAAACAAAACAAAACAAAACCTCTGGGTTATAGGAAGACTAAAAATTGAGTGTATACTTTTTTTATTTTTAAATTTTATTTATTTATTTATTTATTTATTTATTTATTTATTTATTTATTTATTTATTTATGTTTTAATTTACATGCAAGTTAGTTAGCATATAGTGCAGTAATGATTTCAGGAGTAGAATCCAGTCATTCACACCCTATGTATAACACCCAATGCTCATCACAAGTGTCCTCCTTAATGCCCTTTACCCATTTAGCCCATCTCCCCACCTACAACCCCTCTAGTAGCCCTTAGTTTGTTGTCTGTATTTAAGTCTCTCATGTTTTGCCCCCCTCCTTGTTTTTATATTATTTTTGCTTCCCTTCCCTTATGTTCATCTTTTGTATCTTAAATTCAATGTGTAAGTGAAGTCATATGATATTTGTCTTTCTCTGACTACTTTCGCTTAGCGTAATACACTCAAGTTCCATCCTGGTAGTTCCAAAGGCTGCCTTTCATTTTTAAGCAGTGAACTTTGACCTTCATTCAACAAATACCTTTCACTGCCTTCTTTGTAGAAGTCACATGTGTTCTCAGTTTTCTGAATCAAATATTTTAAATCTAAAGTAAACTTTGCGGCCTTGCATTTATTCCACGACTTACCATGTTACATTACCATGGATATACTTTCCTTGGTAGTTTAGCCTTTCCTGCCACAGAACAGGAGCACGGAGAGGTCATATCCCTTTGGTCACTTGGCTGGTTTCCTCCCTAGCCAAGCAAAGTAGGGCAGTGGCTGTACCTCTTTTGTACACACTCCTACCTCTTTTTTTACCCTCTGTAAAGTATCTGTCATTTCTGTGCTCTACATTTAGAAATATCATCCGTGCGTTACTAGAGAGCGTATTTCTTTAAATAAACTATTACTAAAGAGCAAACATTTTAAGCTAAATTAAAGCCAGACAATTTCATAGATGATACATACATACAAACACGTTTTATAGTAACATAGAATCTTATATCTATTCACTCTTCTTACATCTTGCATCAACTTCCTCTTGAAATAGTGTCAGCATTATTTGCTAAATATTTCCTAAATCTGCTGTTTGCTTTTCTTATCACTGCATCAGCTCTTTATGGCTATCAGCCCTTTATCATCATCCTGTGGACCTCTGAGTACTTTTCTCTCCGTTCTCACTGTCTTTGCACAGAGTTTTTCCTTTGCTTAGAATGTCATTCCTCTTTCCCTGTGTTCCCATAGTTACCTCCTATTCATCCTTTACATCTTAACTCAGATACCACATTTTCCTTTGGAAAGCCTTCTCTGTGGAAAGAAATCTTATAAATAAGATCAGTTATACAAATATATTATTACAGCTTTGTTATAAAGGAGAAGTATAGAAATATGGGGATACTGAAGAGGGCCCAGTGCAGTCTGGGCATCCAGAGAATGTTTTGAGGCTGTAGCCATTATTTTTGGTTCTTATCATTAGTTTTGTAACTTTGCCAAAGGAAAAGCTATTTTCTTTATGACTGTGCTCTGTAAGACTACTACTAAGTCACAGAAATAATCTTCACCATGGCTGTTAAGTATTATCCAGCTGGAAGTGATGACCCATAGGCTTCAGTTACTGATTAGGAAACACTCGCTTGAATGACTTGTCGGCCATATTTGTTAACAAGCGCCATCCAGGTAGGTGTTTTGTTTTGTTTAAATGTTTTGTGCAGAGTATTCTCCCAAATGTAGTAACTTAGAGTAACTTGTAATTATTTTGGATAGTTGTGATCATATATGTATCAGATTGAATTTTGGTATGAAGAATTCTTTTGAAGACTCTCTTATATTTTGAACCAAGATCGTACAGAAATTACCGAAGCCATACCTAGTTAGTTGGTTTTCTTGGAGAAGGAGGAATGACCAAGGAACAAGCTCTCCCCTGTACCAGTTCTCCTCTGTTCCCTCAAACGCTCAGTAGTCTGCTGTCGTCAGCGTTTCATTGTTTTTGTGTGTTTTGTTTTGTTTCTGTTGTGTAATTAAATTTAAGGGAAAAATGAAATGCTACTCCATATGGGCAATAGTGCATCCTAAGATTTCTGTGTTCTCTTGAAGGGCTTGATTCTAATACATTGTTTTCGAGATTTTGGCGGGGGCATGGCAATGGAAAGATGATGTCACATACTTATATTGTGGATTTGTAATTTAAAGGTACAATTTTAAGTTAAACAAATCAACCCCAAAGTAAATTTTATCCTTATATGTACTTAAAAATTACTCTATATTCTACTCTTGTAGTATGCATAAGTTAGTTATAAGAAAGTCAAATTTAATGTGGAAAGCCAAAAGGTTTTGTTTTGTTTTAATAATCAAACCATTTTATTGAGGGGCTTCAGGGAAAGGCCAAACAACTGGGAGGATGAGATCCAATGTCCTTGGCCCAGCTGTGATCTCCCCTGCTTTATAGTTCCTGAAAACAAAGTGCACTTTTCAATCTTGTAGTGCATAATAAGTGCGCACGTACCATACTCAGATTCTGAGTACAATAATTATAGTAGACGGTTGCTAATAAAGATTTATGTGGAAGAGAAAATAAAATGAGTTGAGTGGAACTAAACACTAAAAAACAAAAAAAACCTCACTTCAGAGGTTTTTCACAGGCAAAAAAACTTAAAAGAGAAAATAAAAATCATAAAAAAATCATAGAAAAAGTTTATGGTATTTGTTATGTTCCTGTCTGCCCAGAAATACCCAGTGTTTCATCCATGTGAGATTCTCCAAATTAAGTCTAAATAATAAGTGATAAAATATTTTGTTTTAGAAGTCTCTGTCACCTGAGCATTATAAGATATGTGTAATAAATAATTATTACGTTAAGAAAACCACTTTGCTTCTAATTCCTTTAATAATATTTTTTATTTAGGTTCTGTTTCTAAATTTATTTAATTAAATTTCAAGATAGAAGTTTATTTTTCACGACAGCAATATTGATTGATGTGTATAGTATTATAACTGGTGCCATTATTAATAGTAATGGAGGATATTTTTTGAGGACATCCTGTGTGTCAGGACTTGTTTTGATTATTTTATTTATAGAAATTTATTTGATTCTCATTAAAATCCTATGAAGTCATTTATCTTCATTTTCTTTGGATAAATTAAGTGCAGGATGACCTGAGTCTCATTTAAGTTTTTATTTGGTGGCAAGAAATGAGGTTAGGTGTGTGTGCAATTTATAATTATTTAAAGTAAATAATAATTACTTAAAATAATTGCTTTGATGTAAATTGATGAACTGGTGTTTGAAATATAAAAAAAAATCTGATGTTGAAACTGATGTCATATGTGCTGGTTATGCAAACTCTAAACATGGAAATTTAAGTTGCCTAGAAATGCTCACACAGTTAAATAGAAAATTTCTCTATATTTTGTATATGTGCTTTAAAAAGTAAACTATGTTTTCAGGATGCATGGGTCGCTCAGTCAGTTGAGCATCTGACTTTTGATTTCAGCTCAGGTCATGATCCCAGAGTTGTGGGATGGAGCCCCACATCGGGCTCCACACTGAGTGTGAGTCTGCTTAAGATTCTCTCTCTCTCTCTCTCTCTCTCTCTCTCTCTCTCTCTCTGTTTCCCCGTCTGTCCCTCTACCCTGCTCACACTCCTTTCCATCTAAAATAATAAACTAGAAAAAAATAAAAAATAAAGTATATTTTTCTTTATTTTTTTATTGTTAGGTGACTTCTAAGTAAAAGTATAATATGTATTCTTTGTAGAAACATGGAAAATGCAAAAAAACTTAAAAGAGAAAATAAAAATCACACCAAATCCTACCACTTAGTGATTATACACTGATAAATACTTTAAAGTAGTTCCCTCTAGATTTCTTTCCTTCCTTTGTAATGACATGTTAAATATTTTTGTACAATTGGCAAGCAATGCAAAAAACACACAAAAATCTACATTTAAAAAATATTCAATGTTTCCCTTAAGTCTCTATCCATTATAACTGTGTAAACACATGCATAATTTACATAATTGTAATCTCTTTTGGTCTTTTTTTAAAAATTCATTCTGTCAACATTTCTCCATGCTGTACAGTATTTATTATTAAATTAAATTGTAATTAATCAGCAAGCATATTTGGTATCCCCAAAATACAATTTCTAAATTTTATTTTAGAAAAGGAGACTGAAGAAATTCAGAATGACCTATTTCTCTCTGCAAATTTGCCTGCAAAAAAAAAAATCGTTTTTCTCTTAGCAGTTACTCAAAATTTTTGCCATTCTCCCCGAATTCCCTGGTTTATTCTTAGGAGTCACTTTGCTGTGTACCTGACTACAAGGTTGAATGTCTTCAGTGTCTGTCTGTTGTTTTTGTCCCCAGAAAACCAGTCTTTCTGTATCTCTCATCTGGCAGTGGGGACAGTGTTGTCTTTGCCTTTGGGGTAGGTTCCTTCCCAGTGCTCATGGTCTCCGTCCTGTTCCGCCTCTGGAACAGTTCCCACCTTGTCTTGTATGGGATCTTCAGTTTCCCTCTGTTGGCCCCTTTCTCGTTATTGGCAGATGCCCTTCATTCGCTGGGCCTGTGACACGAACAGCTTCCTTTTTTCTTGGCGACTTCACTGTCCTCCTCCCGCAAACCAGCAGGGAAGGGAGGTCTAGGCATAGGAGCATGGGTGAGGGTGCTGATGTGAGAGTGAGGTGGTATGATCTGAAGACGGTGTGTTGTTCTGAACGGCCACACAGTGAGCTAGGAGCGAGGGAGGGGGAAGAAGAGGTTGGGTCATAAACACGGATCAAATCCCTGTTCTCGCCCTGGCTGTATCTCTTCACTTCGTGGTCCCAGTTTTCATCTTTCTGTGGATGATCTGTCACTGGAGCTCTGCACTCTGGGCTGAGCTCTAGACTCGCGTTTTCAGTTGTCTGCCTGACTTGTAAGGATGTACCATGACTTCAGAACCTATAAAACCATCCCCTTTACGGATGGAATTTTCCTTCTCTTAATTGCATGCTCATCCTGCTGTTTTTCTGAGTTTAAGCCACAAAGTCCTTAATTCCTTCTTCTGGCAGTACATTCAGATTTCACCAAGTAATAGCGTTTTACTCCACCTTCCCTCCTGTGCACACCTCACCCTTTTCATTTCTCCTGTCCCTGCCGTAGTTCACTGCCCTGTCGTCTCTTGTTTCGAGTACGGCAGTAGCATCCCAAGTGATCTTCTTGCCATGATTCCTTTGCTTATCACAGTGTCCTTTTGATTGCCACCAGGCTTCATCTCAGTGCAGTTGTGGTACAGTTGAAAGAGCCCTGGGTTTGGGGAGTTAGAACCTCAGGTCATGTTTGACCTTCTTTACTCCTTTAGCCAAGTTAGTTATCTTGAGACAAGGGCATTTGAAATACTTTTGAGAACTTTAAAATGTAATATAGGTACAAAATTTCTCTAAAACATGAATATGCCTTTACTTAGAAATCTTTAAGCAATACTGGATCTCTGCGCTTTGTTGTGGTTGTTTCCTTTACTTCTTAACCCTTTGCCATTTCATCTTTGTTTCCAAAGATGCAGTTCATTTGTACCCAAGAACACATCTGTTTCTCCATCCCGTGTGATCGGGTACCACTTGATTTATACTTTATCTTACTTAATAGTCTAGTGGAGATTTCTATCAACTCCCTGTTTCATCTTTCTCCCCCTCTCCCTGACATTTAATTTATGAATTCCTTAACAGCTGGAACCATGTCTTGTTCATCATATTAGACACATTCACACATTCATGCTGTTGGATCACATCATGACAAAAGTTATTCTGAGTGGTAGGAATTCATTGATCAGATGGAATGGAATGAAATAGAATATTAAAAAAAATGAAAAGTCTGCAATGTTTTTGATTTACTTTTTATGCCACTTATGGCCGTATCTTTTCAGATTGCCCGAAATTTTATCCAAAAGCTGGATAGTATCATAAAATACATTAAGCCAGTAGTCAAAATTTGGCTTGGTTGTTGAGTCCTTAATAAGGTACGCAGGCATTCTCAGGAAGTGTGCAGATTTTCATTTGGGGGAAAGAAATTTTTTGTAATCACAAAACCTATCATTTTTTCAGTTAAAGGAGCATTGCCAACTTACCTTTTCTTTGAAAAAGTGTCCGTGTTTACTAAAGTGTTAGCGTTTACTAAAATTTCATTTTTTAAAAACACTTCTTTTTTTTAAATGTTTACTTGTTTTTGGGAGAGAGAGTGGGAGAGAGGCAGAGAGAGAAGGGGACAGAGGATCTGAAGCAGGTTCTGTGCTGACATCAGAGATTCTGATGTGGGGCTTGAACTCACGAACCGTGAGATCATGAGGTGAGCCGAAGTTGGGTGCCCAACCGACTGAGCTATCTGGGTGCTCCTAAAATGTCCTTTTTACTGACTCATTTTATTAGAGAAATGGAATATTAGAAATAGCACATGATAGAACTAGTAAAGGAATGGAAATGGGATTTTAAAGCCAAAGATTTATATTGGATCCAGAACTTCATCATTTATTTTACATGGTCCTTAGTATCCTTCCTTATAAAATATGGCTCAGTGATAGCCGTGTTACAAGGTTCTTGAAATCACATGAGCTCTATTTTAGAACTTTATAAAATTATATGAATATTAATTTCTTTTTTAAACAATTTTTTTAATGTTTATTTTTGAAAGGGTGACAGAGTATGAGTGGGGGGAGGGATGGAGAGGGAGAAACAGAATCTGAAGCAGGCTCAGGCTCCAAGCTGTCAGCACAGAGTCGGACGTGGGGCTGAGCTGAAGTCAGACACTTAACTGACTGAGTCACCCAGGTGCCCCTATAAATATTAATTTCTATCTGGAAAAGTTGTCTCGGCTTTTTTGTTTTTAAGTTTATTTATTTTGAGAGAGAGTGTGTGAGCAGGGGAGAGGCAGAGAGAGAGGGAGAGAGAAAATCCCGAGCAGGCCCTCAGCTGACAGCACAGAGCCCAACATGGGGCTCAGTGTCATGAAGCATGACATCATGACCTGAGCCAAAATCAAGTGTTGGACACCTAACTGACTGAGTCAGCCAGGCGCCCCATCTTGGTTTGTTTTTAATGAGGAAAAATATAAGGCAGTGTTTAGATTTTTTTGCTATTGTTGATATACTAAATCACATACATTATCCTTAAATTTATCTATTTCATAAGTGTCAGAATAAAGATTTTTTTTCTTACATCTGAAAGAACTCTATCATTTTAGTGTGGAAAGATTCCAGAATGTCAGTCAACGTTAAAAAAAATTTCTCAATCTCCTTTCCTCCTCTCATCCCTCCCCACCCCGGCAAATGCTGAAAGGAACCTGGTTAAAAATACAGCGTAAAGTCATGTGTTTTTTTCCTAGCTGGCTTCACATGTAAGGCTTACAAAGAAGCAACGATGAAAGAAGGAAAGGAGACTGAAGAACGGAATTGGCTTTCGTATCCGCCGGCACCAGATATCACGCTGGCTGTACAAAATATGTGCCTAACAAAATTAAAATCACTAGTGGTTAAATGTGTCCCAGAGAATCCACTGTTGAAACTGTGAACTGGAGTCTAGTCTTAAGTATTACTTACAGTTTTTTAGTAATGATCCCTCACGTTGATATTTGATTTTCTCCAGCTTGTGCGTGGTTAGTGTCCCTCCCACCAGCAGCTTCGTGGCGAAGAGGTTAGGCACCTCTTTACTGTACCAATTTGACGGGAAAGAAAACCGGGATAAAAACGTGCCTTTGGTCTAATGCTACAGCGTGCTCTAGAAGAGTTCCACGATTAACGGGGTGGCTTGGGGAGCCGGGGGACGCGCTCGTGGAGCACGTTTCAGTCTGTGTGGGGCCCTCCCGGGTCTTCCGAAGTTCGGCGTCGAGGCGCCGCCTCCCGGTGGCCCCTGCGGCGCCGCGTGTGAGATCCCGGAGCGGCATTTCCGAGCTCTGACCGCGCGTGCGTCGTGCTTTGAGGCCTGCGCTCCGTGCGAGAGGGTAGCGATCGCAGACAAAATACGCAAAGAGAAAATTGGGCGGCGTGTAAGGCGCTTAGAAGTAGAGACGGCCCTCTGTGGAAGAGAAGCTGAACAGAAATCCGAAACTGTGAGGAGCTGGGGCTCGCCGGGATCCGGCTCCCCAAACAGGCAGCGCGGCCGAGAGCTGAGCGCATCCGAGAGGCCGAGCCCTAAAGTTCTCCTTCCGGCCTCTCCCTGCCTCATCCCGGTCTGAGGCCTCCTGACGACGGAGGCTGAAAAGGCCTTGAGTACTTGGACGTTAGCTCGCGGGAGACTGTGAAGGCGAGAGGTGTTCTCGGTGGGAGAAACACACGTGGCCTCGCGGCCCTTGCTTGGACTCTGTGGACCGTGCCCAGTATCACAGGGCGCGAGGTCATCGTAAGAACCGGGAACCCCCGTGCATGGGGCGCACACTGTCAGAGCCACGGATTACTGACGGGTGAGAGGAGGCGGAGAGGCAGGAGGGACGAAAACGCACCTCCCACTGACGCCCCGGGCGCTAGCGTACCAGAAAACATTAGTTTTCCCTCAGACAGAAGAAAAGAACCCCGTTCCCTCAGACAGTAGGAAAGAATTGGGACGTAAACACTCGTTGCCAGTAAATTTCAAACGGTAGTGCAGTCTTAAAAGGACTCTAAGTATGTGTAGTAGCCTCGCTTACAAGTACAGAATAACATTCTGAAGAGTAAGTGAAACAATAGTAGATGAATGTGGAGAAGAAATAATGTCCTAGGAATTTTAGAGATGAGAAGGGGTAAATCCTAGGAAGGCCTCAGTCAGATAAAGAAAGGACTGGATAAATGAAAGTGAGCTAAAGAGTATAGCTAATATTTATTGATCACTCACTTTATTCCTAGGCGTTGTTTTATTTTTTTATTTTCATTTTTTTAATATAATTCATTGTCAAATTGGTTTCCATACAACACCCAGTGCTCATCCCAACAAGCGCCCTCCTCGATGCCCATCACCCATTTTCCCTCTCCCCCACCCCCCATCAACCCTCAGGTTGTTCTCAGTCCTTAAGAGTCTCTTATGGTTTGCCTCCTTTCCTCTCTGTAACTTTTTTCCCCCTTCCCCTCCCCCATGGTCTGTTAAGTTTCTCAAGATCCACATGTGCGTGAAAACATATGGTATCTGTCTTTCTCTGCCTTATTTCGCTTAGCATAATACCCTCCACTTCCATCCACGTTGCTGCAAATGGCCAGATTTCATTCTTTCTCATTGCCAAGTAGTATTCCATTGTATATATAAACCACAACTTACTTATCCATTCATCAGTTGATGGACATTTAGGCTCTTTCCATAATTTGGCTATTGTTGAAAATGCTGATGTAAACATTGGGGTACATGTGCCCCTATGCATCAGCACTCTTGTATCCCTTGGGTAAATTCTCCTAGGCATTGTTTTAAATACTTTGCATGTTTGATCCTGTAAATACCTTGTTATTTTATTTTACAAATGAGGAAAGTGAGGTAATTAAGTATACTTGGAAGGTTCTCTAATGAGGCAGGATTGACGCGTGGGCTCCTGACCCTGGGATCCACGTCAGCATGCTCTCCTGGTGGGCCCAGGCCAGGAACTCATGGCAGAAAAGATAAGAGAAAACGTATCAAAGGTGTTAAAACATATCAAATGAAATTACTGAAATAGCAAACCAAAAGTAAGTAGAGGTTATCAAAAAACCAAGAAAGAAATTAATAGATAAGCCTTTAGGAAGGCTGATCAAGGGGGAAAAGTAGAACACACAAAGAGTATTCAGAATGGAGAAAGAGAGAATTGAGAATTATTGAAAGGTGGACAAAACTGAGGCTGCTCGGAGTCTGTCTGGTACCATTATGCGCTTAGCAAAAGGTGCTTCCCTTGAGCCTGTGCAGTCATGTGAATAACTCTGTACCAATTGAAAAATAGCCTTGAACCAGGATACGCATGTCGGTGAATGTAAAATGGCTTGATGTTCAGTCCTCCCATTGCCGTGGTTGGGAGCTTGTATGTACTGAGTAACCTGCTCTCTATGGACATAATTAGAGATAGAATAGGGATTGTTTAGAAAGCATGAAGATACCCTGAACTGTAATTACTGCTTATTTATTGAAACGTTAAAAGATAGAAAATGGAAACAGGTGTTGTAGGGCCTTCAGTGATGACGAACTTGCCGAATACCAACTGGTGGGAAAATCTGATGTAGTGAAAGTTTTCCTTTATTTACAAGATGCCACAAAAGGATTTTAAGCAAACATTTAGAATTTTTAAATACCAGCTTTGAAGCAAGGCCCTGAATGCTTTTTCCTTTTCTTTTCTTTTTAATCAGCGTGTTACATGCAAATAGTGCTCAAAGGCTGATGGGAAAGAATGACGGTGCCTCGAGCCCTTTTCAGACCTTATCCTGGTCCTAAGATCCCAGTTTTAGTTCTTGGCTCTTTCTTCTGGCCTGGTTGTTTCATGTATTTTTCCATATTGTCTAGCTTCTTAACTGTGGCGGGTTATATCTGGTTTTCCTTGTGGCCCTTCTGGCCAGAAATGGACTTCCAGCGTATGTTAACAAAATGAAAGCGTACCGGGTCCCTTTCTTTCTGTCTGTGATATTATCAAGCAGTTGCAAGTTTTTATCTTGCTGTTCTCAGGTAAAGTAATCATTAAATGATTTTGAATTAGTTTTATCCCTTGAAGAACAATAGAGATCAAAGGTTAGCAGTCTTTTTCTCTACAGACCAGATAGTAAATGTTTTAGGCCTATGGTCTATCCAGTCTCTGTCACAGCAACTCAATTACATAGCTCTTAAGCTGTCGTGGAATGAAAGCAGCTACAGACAGTATATAAATGGGTGAACACGGCTCTGTTCCAGTAAAACATTATGGGAACTAAAATGAGAATTGTATGTAATTTTTATTTGTCATGAAATATATTCTTTTGATTTTCCCTCAACAATTTAATAGTGTAAAAACCATCCTTAGTTGGTGGGCCAAACAAAAACAAGCAGCTTGCTGGATTTGGCCCACAGGCCTTAGTTTGTTGGCACTGGTGTGATTCTTAAATAAGCGCCGTGTTCTGTATTATTGTAGTAGCCAATGTGGAATTGCTTGTATTTCTGTCGTGGGAACCCAAAGTGGGGAAACCTGGTGTCCCCTGGCATGCCCGAGGAACAGAGAGTAGAAAACTGTGGAGAAGAAGACCGTAGATGGGGCAGTGGGTTAGCTATGGGGGTAGAATTCATCTGTCCGAGGCATTTAGTAAGTACACATTGTTTTTGCCACTGTACCAGGTACTGTAGACAACAGGTAGTGTGTAGCTTGGTCTTTGGCCTGGAAAAGTGGCAAAGACCGATCATTGTAAATAAATAGACAGATAGTGACTGAAAAGATTATGGTCTGGCAATACAAGTATGCCCAAATTTATGCCTACAGTTATCAACTGGATGGTAAATTTATAAAAATTATGAGGAACTAGAGAAGAAGTGTATTTCAGGAAGCCCATAGTATTTGAATTTGAAGGGCCTTATGTGTTGTGTTAAGGTGCTTGGCCTTTATCCCACTGTCTAGGACAGTGTTTCTCTGTGCTGTAGGATCAGATTTTTTTAAAAAAAATTTTCCAGCCCATTATGAACTAATAGTTTTATAAAATACAATAAAAATTATAGAAAAATGAAATAAAGATATTATAAAATATACGTCCAAATTTTAAGTTAGATTGAGCCAACATAAAATTACTCTTTAAGATTGCTGGAAAAATTTATAAGCACCCAGGTTTTGTACTTAACTCCTCACAGGCTGATAACAAATATATCGTGGCTGACAATTCTCACACTGTCACTGGTCTGTGGGCCAACTTTGAGTGGTACTGATCTCTCCTAGCTAATATGGGGTCTCTGCAATTTTTCAGCAAACAATGACATAGTTATTTTTGTGTTTAGCATAATGAATTTTTTGTCAGCACAAGTGGTAGTTAGGTTTCTGGGTGGAAGGATGGAAACCAAGGAGCCTTGGAGTCATCAATGCTTGAAATGTAGCTCAAAGTGGAGGAGAAAGTGAAATTGACTCTTCTGATTCTCATTAATTCATGTACAGGATAATTCTTGCAGTAGCCTATAAACTTCTTGTAGGCAGGTACTGTATTTCTTTTAGTAACTACATAAGGCAGGCACTTTTCAGAATATTTAATGACTGAATGAATGGGTCAGAGAGGTGAGGCAGAACCAGGAAAGAGTAGAGTATGTATAAAACTAGAATAAGAAGGGTTTCAGGCTGAGAATATAATGAACAGAATCAAATACTTTCAAATAAACGAGGGTGATAATTGATAAGTATTTATTAGATTTAGTAATTTGGAAGTCCTTAGGGAGATCACTTTAGTGACATGATAAACTTAGATAAAAAATGTGTTTCCCATTTCTGTTATCCAGTAAGAGAATGAATAGAGATACCCTGTATTTAAAAAAAAATTTTTTTTAACATTTATTTATTTTGTGTGTGTGTGTGTGTGTGTGTGTGTTTATTTTTGAGACAGAGAGAGACAGAGCATGAGCAGGGGAGGGGAAGAGAGAGAGGGAGACACAGAGTCTGAAGCAGGCTCCAGGCTCTGAGCTGTCAGCACAGAGCCCGACACGGGGCTCGAACTCACAGACCGTGAGATTGTGACCTGAGCCAAAGTCGGACGCTCAACCGACTGAGCCACCCAGGCGCCCCTAACATTTATTTATTTTTGAGAGACAGAAACAGAGAATGAGCAGGGGAGGGGCAGAGAAAGCCCCTGAAGCAGGCTCCAGGCTCTGAGCTGTCAGCACAGAGCCCAGTGTGAGGCTCGAACCCACGAACCGTGAGATCATGACCTGAGCCAAAGTCAGACACTTCACCAACTGAGCCACCCATGCGCCCCTCCCTTTTTTTTTTTTTTTTTTTTAAGGTAGAGATACCCTTTAAATATGACACATCATTAGGGCGCCTGGGTGGCTTTGTCAGTTGAGCATCCGACTTTGGCTCAGGTCATGATCTGATGGTTTGTGAGTTTGAGCCCCCCGTGGGGCTCTCTGCTGTTAATGCAGAGCCCACTTGGGATCCTCTATCCCCTCTCTCGCCCCTCCGCAACTTGTGTGTGCGCATGTGCTCACTTTCTCTCCCTCTCTCTCTCTCTCTCTCACTCTCTCTCAAATATAAATAAAAATATCTAAAATATGACACATTCTTAACTAATGCTAATTATTTGAAGAAGAAAAGTGATAACTTTAATTAGTATTGTATGTGAATGTAAGATCAGTATTGTATTTTTTTCTTCCATCTTAAAAAGGGAACTAAGTCTCTAAATGGAGTTGAAATTGATTTTTAATAACTTGTTCTGAGTTGAGCAAAAAATTGAAATGTGAATAATTTGGTTGGTCTTATTTCAAATTGATCTTTAATAAAGCAGTTATCTAATATTTTTTATGTGATTCTTTGTTAGAACCTTTCCAGTAACATTCTATTTTCATCATAGAATAAAGTTTAATCTTAATCTGTACTGTACCAGGCAAGTATTTGGCCAGTAGTTTGTAGGAAAAAGATGATGGATTGAAAGTATGTGGGTTATAAATTCTGAAGAGTCAGGGAACTGAAAAGCATTTGAGGGCTGTTAATGGAAAGAATAGAAGTTGTCTGGAGCATCATTATAGCAGCTAATGTAGCAGTTTGTTGTGTCCTTTAGTTGCTTTATGTCTTAGAAACAAGTTTTAGTAGCATCTTTAAATTGAAGAAACACGCATTAAACATGATATCTATTGCCTAAATGTGTGAATATTGGTACTTGGTCATCTTTAATATTGTCTAGATGGAAACGTTATTTGAATTTTCCCTCTGTGATTGCTTTTCAAAAAAAATAAAATGGACTTTGGATATTTTCCCCCCCTTTTCTCTGAAAAGATCGTGATCATTTTACTTTACGGTGGGTAATGAAATTCCAGGCAACTTAAGGTAAACTGTAATTTTTATGCTGTTTTGTATTATGAAATATAAATATTCAGTACTCTTCACAAGAATTTCAAAAGTTCTCTCTACATCTTTCCATAGAATGAAGACCAAGAAGTGGTCCTGGTCAGAACAGATCGGTCTGGAGGAGTGTGGCCTGTGAGCACAGCAGGAAAACCTCTGGAATCTACAGGAGGAAGAAGGAAGAGGCAGATGGTGTGTTTACCATATGTCATTTTTAATTCGGAATTCCTTTCCCCTCCTTGGCTTTGTTTGCATCAGACTATTTCAGAATATTTTCTAAAGTGTAGGTTTATACTACAAGCATTAGAAGGTAGTAAGTTATAGTATTGCTTTTATTCTCAGGTATATCCCTTTGCATTTTACAAAATGGAATCTAATTCAACTATGGGTTTCAAATGCGAACATGGAGTGTTTAAAACAATTTTAATTTTGTGTACGTTGTTTTTGCCATTGTTTCTAACTTCCTTTTACATATTCACCGTAGCTCTTAGGGAAAATTTTGCATTAGCTAATTTGAGCCCTGGTGATGGGGTGTCGATATGCAATAATGTCTTAATTATGTGGTTCCTGTGATCCGTTATAAGCCTTATTTTCTTTTCCATCTTCCAGCTCTACCAATTAGTTTTTAGCACTACCCTGAGGCTCTAGAGATGGTAAGAAGAGTGTATTCAGTTTTCCCAAGTTAGATTTTTTGTTTTAAATTTGGAAGATCATACAAACAGTAATTGGGTCCACAGAAGATTTGTTTGTTCATAATTTTTCTGTCATATGTTTACTATTTGTCTATTGAGTGCCTGTGCTGCTGGAGAGAGTAGTTGGTTCAGCAAATAGAGCGGGATAGATCCCTCCTCTAATGAAATGGGAAGAACTAAGGGTTTGGAGCAGAGATGGGGCAGGAGAATAGTAAAGGTTTGAATTCTGTGGAATGACGGAACTGGCTAGGGAGCCATAGATGCATTATCCGATGGCATCAAGGGCTCTGTTTGAGTTGCCTGCGGCCGAGCACTTTCAGGTACAGGGTGAAGAGGGCAGACACGTTCATGTGGGACCGAGGTTTGCCTTTTGAGTGTAATGACAGGATAGGAGGGCCAGAAATTAAGGGTCTGGAACCAAGGAGTGATTGAAGCCACTCAATGTGAGATTTAAGCTAGTGATTTCAGGAATAGGAATGTTGGGAAAAGTACTGGGAATGTGCTTCCAAAGGTCTCAAAGAGGTTGAAGAGTGGGTTTTGTTTGGCTAAGGGAGTGTGATGATAAGGGACATATGGGAGATGTGACTTAGGAGAAAATACATGACACTTTTCTTTGCTGCAGGTAGGTATGGAACCCACTGATAGAAAGACCCAGGACTGACTTAGATGAGAATCAGAGTATCAGCCTTGTCCCTGGCAGAGCTGTGTGAAATGAGTTTGCTCGTACTTGCCCTCTGTTTTCAGTGTGCTCACTTTATCTCCCGATGGCTGTGCGCTTCCCTCCACAGCAGTCAGGAGTTACTCCAAGGACAAGAGCAGATGGGAGGGAAGAAGGTTAAAGCCATTCTGCCTTTTCCCCCAAACCCGGAAGTCAGATAATGCCATCCCTGGGGAAGAAGAGAGTAATGGGGCAGAAAGAGAAAGTGGTATTTGAATGGAAATTCTTCCAAACCGGAAACACATAGAAAAGGGATAAGCTGGAAGGAAAGCTTGTGATACGTCGTGGCATGTTGTACATTTAATATGAGATTTACAGGTAATTAAAAATACTTCAGAGACCCAGACCCATGTTTTCACTAAATAATGTTCATTTTCTCATAGGCTTCAACTCACGAAGAAAAAGAAAGGGTTAGATACTTTCACGATGATGATAATCTCAGCCTAAGTGATTTAGTCAAGAACGAAAAGATGGGAACAGCAGAAAATCAGAACAAACTTTTTATGAGAATGGCATCTAAGGTAAGATATATTCCTAGGATATCTTTCAGTTTTGAGAAGCTGGTTACTCCCATCTAGCAATGATGGATTTTTCACAGAGGTCTGTTCTTTCTGATCTTGATTTATTTGAATAAGTCAAACCCTTTGTAAGACGTTAGGAACATGCATTTTGGAATTGATTGGGAAGTATATATTTGAGATTGATTTTGTTTTTATTTTTTATCTTTATTTATTTCTTTGAAGTTTATTTTGAGAGAGAGAGAAAAAGAGAGAGAGGGTACATGCACGAGCAGAGGGGCAGAGAGAGGAAGAGAGAGAGAATCCCAAGCAGGCTCCATGCTGCCAGTGCAGAGCACGATGTGGGGCTTGAACTCTTGGAAATCAAGAGTAGATTCTTTAACCAACTGAGCCTTAGCCACCCAGGCACCCCATTTCGTTTTTAAATATAAGCTCTGGTTTAGTTTTTTTATGTATGCCATGAAAACATTAATTGTGTATTTGATCTACCAGTTAAGGGAAAGTCTTGGGCCAGAGTTTAATGTTAGCAACATGCTGCTAGTTAGGTGACCAGTATGTTTTGTCTTAATGTTCCTCCAGTTCTTCATAATGTTTACCACAAGGAATATATTTGAAGTAAGGTATTACGGATTATAGAGGAGGCATCTTAGAATAATCTTAAGTCTGTTTATATGAGAACTTGTATTTGAAAACATTTTTTTAATGTTTATTTTTGACAGAGAGAGAACAGAGTGCAAGCAGGGGTGGGGTAGGAGAGAGAGAGAGAGAAAGAGCGAGGGAGACACCGAATCCGAAGCAGGCTCCAGGCTCCAAGCTGTCAGCACAGAGCCTGACACAGGGCTTGAACTCACGAGCTGTGAGATCATGACCTGAGTTGAGGTCGGCTGCTTAACCGACTGAGCCACCTAGGTGCCCCTGAACACTTGTGTTTATATTTCATATTTAAATGAAAATGTATATTAATACATCATTATGATTAGTAGGATTAATATTTGTTGCAGATAGCATTCTTTGTTGCAGTCCCTTCCAAACTTGCCCACTAACATTTTTGATACAAGAGATATTTAAGCTCAGCTGTCTAACAGGGTTTGACTCCCCTGGAGCATCAGCTTGCTGTCTCTTTGCAGATGCAGTTTTCCTGGAAAACAGCTGTCTGCATTTGTTTACATATTGCCGAAGATTGTTTTCACTCCATAACAGCCGAGTTGAGTGAGTTGAATAGAGTTGAGTGAGTTGAATCAAGTTGAATGAGTTGAATCGTTGTGGCAGAGACCTTATAGACCACAAAGTTGAAATATTTGAAATACTTTGCCCATGCCTTTGTGATACCATTGGTTACTTTTTGGTGGTGGGCGTTTGGACCAGGTATCTGAGGTACGGGAGGAAGACTCTACTGCCTGGTGAAAAACTTAATGGAAACTAGAATAAAGATAACTAGAGGTATCTGTGTATGTATATGTGTGTTGGGAGGAGTGACACAAACTTGGGTTTAAATAGAAATGGTCATTCTTCCCATCACTAAGAATTGTAAATTTAGCCCATAGGATCATTTCATTTCTCTTCATCTGGAGGGAAAGACTAGAAATCAATCCCCTAGGGTCTGGAATTTCATTTCTATGAAAGTTTTCTTCTCAGAAATGGGGCATGCCACTTTATGTGGAACTCTGAATTAAATACAGTTTTAGTAATCTGAGCATAGTACGTTTGGGTGTATACACAAGATTAAAAAAACACCTTGTTAAAAATTGTAATAGTCATTTGTTCACTTGTTCATTGAACAGCTGAGGGGTGCACAGTAGTCCCTATGCTGGTGCTGTGAGTAGGGATCCGATGAGTTCCTCCCCTCCAGAGGCTTATGTTTCTAGTGGATGAGACAGAAAGTGAACAAATAGATGGTATAAAATACTATATAACATAAGTAATATTACACAAAATAGGAAATATTTTTGTAGGAAATAAAGCATAATCGGAGGTGATAGGCTGGTGTTTTCAGTAGAGAGTTGAGGGCAGGCCTCTCCCTGGAGGTGGTGTTTCTGCAGCCTGTGAACAAAGTCGGGGGGTGGGGTCCACATGACTATCTGGAGGGAGGCTATTCGTGCAGAAGAAACAGCACATGCAAAGGGTCCACAGCAGAGGCGAGCTTGGAGCATGTGTGACCTGACCAGGGGCACAGGGAGGTGGGACAGGGGAGCAGAAGAGGCGGGGGACACAGCAGATCTTACAGGCTGTGGTGTGGGAGCGCACGCTTTCGTTGTTAAGTGATGGGACGCCATTGTGAAGCTTCGTAGTAGGACGGTGTCATGATTTGGCTTATGCTTTGTAGTTGCCCCACAATTCTTGTGTGTTCTGTTTTTTTCATTTGTGGAAGTTTCTCTTGTCATCTTCCAGCTCCGAGGTTCTTTCCTCCACTGTGTCTGGTCTGCTTATAAACCCATCATTTCTTCATTTCCGTTGTAGTGTTTTTAGGCTCTAGGATTTCTTTCTGGCTCTTAGAGTTTCCACCTCTCAGCTTACATTACCTGTCTGTTCTTGGTGAGCCTACGCTCCTGGACTGTGAGCCTCACCCGTACTTGTCAGTTTGTTTTTCCTGCTTAGTTGGGAAGGGATGGCTGGGGGGGCTGGAGTCAGGTGCTCCCTTTACTTCAGGTGGGTTAGGCCATGATAAAGCCCCAGCAGGTACAGCTCTGGTAACATTGTTCCTCCTGAGAGCTGGGCTTAAGATGAACAGAATGTTCTGGTGTATTTCACAGTGGTGCTCCTCTCCCTGCCTGCTGCTGGAAGCGAGAGAGCACCTGGAGGTAAAACTCACACAACTGTGGGGACTTTATCCATGACTGGGTCCCCCTGGAGTTTTTAACTCTCAGACTTGTCCATTTTGTCCACACTGAGCCTCCAGCAATTTGTCAGCTAAAGCTTAGGTTTTCCTGGCCTGGCGGTGGTTCCCACGGAGCCCCTGCTCTGTGCACACAGATAGATTGTGATTCCCTGTACCCCCCTGACTGGCTCCCTGACTTTGGGGTAGAGTCGCTTTCCTGAGAGGCTAAGGAGAGGTGTTGATTTTTCAGCTTCTTCAGCTTTATACTTGTTTTTGGGGCAGAGTGGCAGCTTCTCAGCTCTTTAAATGCCAGGCTGGAAACTGCTGTTTTATTTTTGAAAGGATTTTTCTGGCAGCTCTTTCAAGAAGATGATGTAGGGAGGCAGGAGTGGAAATAGGGAGATCACTTTAGGAGGGTCTCGCATTAACTCAGATAGAGCCTGGGATTAGAGTGTAAACTGGTGAGAAGTGTTAGGCCTCGGGGCAGTGCTGATGCTATTTACTGAAATAGAAAACCCTGCAGGGGTCACATATCGCTGGAGGTAGGAGATGGGGAATACTCTCACACATACGTGATATATGAAATGCCCATGAGACAGTCACATGGTGCCGTGGGCTCATTGCCATGGAGCTCTGGGTCTGTGTTAGCTCTCACAGATGCTTGGGTGCTCTGAACGTTGAAATGTATATAGAGCCATGGGACCCAGGGAATTATTAAAGTGGCTGTGAAGACTGAGCTCTGGAGCACTGTGTGGAAGGGGACAAGGAGGGTTCCACAACTGATGCTGAGAAGGGGCAGCCACTGAGGCACAAGGAAGACAGGCTGTGGTGGTTGAGAAGCGGGAGAAGATAGGAAGGAGCCTGTGAATAACTGTCAGTTGCTTCTGAGAGGTTGAGTCAGATCTTTGAAGCCGGGGAGGTGACCGTTAGGTTTGGCATTGTGGGGGCTTCTGGAGACTCAAAGGGAAGGCAGAGTGTCCATGTGCAGAGGCAGATGGGCTTGTAAATATGGTAGAAGAAGGAACGGGGCCCCTCCTCTTACTGTTCCCCTTAGTTTAGTGAACACTAAGGTTTTCAGCTGGGAGTCATGGTGAGGAAGGGGACATCAGAGGGTCGAGAAGAAAGAGCGAAATGGTTTTAGAGAGAAGCTGTGTGAAGTAAAGCAGGATTGCCAAGCAGTACTGAAGGTCCATCTGAGGTTTACAGTTATAAATTTAACAGTGAACATGGCAGGGTGTTCGTGTGGTTTTTTTTCTATCATGTTTGGATGGAGACTTAGTTTTACTGAATCATGATATAGTCATCATGACTTGTTTTGTATTTTTCAGATTTTACCACCATTGTATCTTGCTTTAAGGGTGCAGATAGTAGACCATGTTTATGTTTTTTTTTTTCTCTGTTTGTATATTATAAGATCTTTTAGTAATATTTTATCGGATAGGGTTGTTTTTAGTACTCACCGAGTTGACAATGATCATGATCCCTGAACATCTAAAATCTTTGACTTTTTGAAAATTCGAGTTTACTAAGCTAGAACATTATAATAGGTACTGTAAAAATTCACAAATGGGATGTCACCAAATGGCAGAGTAATGGCCATCACCTCCATCCCCTCACAGAGATCAGCCATCAGGTGGCTGACGTGACCAAGGAGAGCTCTAGAGTCTGCATAAAACCTTCAGCAACACAGTGGGACAGAAACACAGGAGAATGACTGCACAAGATGGGAAAGAGGACAGCTTCACTTTTGCTTGGACTGTCCTGTCCCCACGCTGGCGTTGCTCAGCACCGAGAGGGAACGCTCCAGCTAGGAAGAGTTCCTGTGGCAGGGAAAAGAGCAGGGTGAGTGACCAGCTTCCCTAGTGTTTCGTGGCACCACGTGAAGTTCCCAGTTCAGTTTCCGCCCACCCAGGGGCCGAGAGCAGAGACAGAGAGACAGCTAGGAACAGGGGAGAAAAGTAGGGGCCCCCAGGAGCAGCCACACTGCGGGTGACTATGGTTCCCAGGGGTCTGTCCTGCAGACAAACCAACAGCATTTGCCCCTGGAGAGAACAGTGAGTGCTGCCGCTTGCCCTGGTGTGTAGCTCTTGCAACAGCCCTTGCAGCCTCTTTGGGCCCCCCGGAGATTCTGCCGAGGATCACGTGGTTGTTGATGGCATGGACCCCGGTGACTTGAGCCAGTGAGCCACTGCCCTCCCCAGGCTTGTTGCCACCATATGCCCTCATACTTGGCACCCTACACCTTTAGACCTGAGGTCACCACACACCCCAGCATGCCCCTGCGTGCAGATAGACATTTTCCCTTACTGCAGTCCATAAAGTCTGGAAGAGAGGACTGCTTTTTCAAATGCACATCTACACAATGTTGTAGGGATTGTAAATAATTAGAGAAACATGACTCCAACAGTAAATATCTAATTACCATCACCCTCCAAAAAAGAAGATAACAGGCATTACCTGATGAAGAATTCAAAATAATCGTTTTAAAGATGCTCAGAGAGCTGTGAGGACATTGATAAGCAGTGTAATGATATCAGGAAAACAATACAAGAACAAAATAGGGA
This sequence comes from Felis catus, assembly GCF_018350175.1. NCBI lineage: Eukaryota > Metazoa > Chordata > Mammalia > Carnivora > Felidae > Felis > Felis catus. The sequence continues at coordinate 6,079,124 of NC_058377.1, read as the reverse complement.
GTTCAACAAAGAAACAGAACACAAAAATAAACCAGACATTCGTAGTGGAAGAATACAATGAGTGAACTGTAAAAAATTCAGTAAAGAGCTTCTCTCGCAGACCAGACCAAACAGAAAAAAGAATCAGCTCACAGAGAATTTGTTTGAAATCATCCCATCAGAGGAGCATCAAGAAAAAGGATGAAAAGGAAAGGAAGAAGGCATATGGGTCTTAAGGAACACCATAACAAATAATCTGCATCCCTGGAGTCCCAAAGGAGAAGAGAGGGAGAAAGGGATAGAAAGCTTACATAAAGAAATACTGGTTGAGTACCTCCCAAAGCTGGGGAGAGATTTGCACTTTTAAGTTCATGAAGCTAATAAGCCACCCCAAAATTTCAATCCAAAGTGATCTTCTCCAAGACACAATTTAAAACTTAAATTGAAGAAAAAAAGAATTTTAAAAGCAATAAGAGAAAGAAAAATTCTCTCCTACAAGGAACCCCTTTAAGTCGTACAGTGGATTTCCCAGCAGAGTCCTTTCAGGTCAGGAGAGAAGGGTTTGGTACAAATGCTGAAAGAAAGAAACTACCAACCAAGAATATTTCACCCAGCAAAGCTGTCCTTCAGAAAGGGCAAGATAAAGACTTGAGCTTGTTACCACTAGGCCTGCCTTCTAGGGAAGGCTGCTAATTAGTGACATGAAAACATAGGAAAATGTACAACACCCTAGTAAAGGTAAGAATCTAGTCAGATACAGAAGGGTGTTAACCACTTAACTCTAGCCTAAAAGTCGAAGGACAAAAGTGTTAAAAATAGTGATAGCTACAATAATTCGTCAGTAGATACACAATATAAAAAGTAAAGTGTGGCATCAAAAACGTGAAATGTGGGTGTTGTGGGAAATAAAAGGGTAGAGTTTTTCTGTGAGATAGAAATTGTTAGCAGTTTAAAATGACTTCTGTCTCTAAGATGTTTCAGGTCAGCCTTAGGGTAACCATAAACCAAAGCCTGCAGTGGAAAAGATGAAGGGAACCAGTGTGTCCCCCTGTGGCCAATCATCCATTCACAGAGGAGGACAGCAAGAACGGAAGGAAAGAAAAAGGAACTGCCAAACAGCCAGACCCATTCACGAGATGATGATACAAGCTCTCACCTGTGAACAATTACTGGGAATGTAATGGCTTAAATGTTCCACCAAGAAGGCAGAGAGTGGGTGAATGGATAAAGAACCAGACTCAACTATCTTCTTTCCGTAAGAGACCCACTTCAGCTTTAACAACACAGATAGGTTCAAAGTGAAGGCATGGGAAAGAATAGTCCATGCAAACGGGAACTAAAAGAAGCAGGGGTAGCTCTACTTCTACAGACAAAATGGGCTTGAGGTCAAAAACTGTAACTGGACACGAATAAGGTCATTATAAAATGATAAAGGAGTCAACTTATCAGAAGGAGATAATTGTAAATACATAAACACCCAACATCAGAGCCCCTAAATAGGTCAGGGAAATAATAACAGATCTAAGAGTGCTAGATAGCACTACAGTAATACTAGAGGACTTCATTCAGTACCTCACTTTCATCAGTGAACAGATCATCCAGCCAAAAAAAAAAAAAAACAAGAAGAAGACATTGAACTTGATCGACACTTTAGATCAAATGGACCTAAGACACATATACGGAACATTTCATCCAACAACAACAGAGTATGTATTCTTCTCAAGCACACATGGAACACTGTCCAGGATGGAACATAGATTGTTATATCACAAAGTTAATCTTAAGAAATTGAAAAATAGAGAAATGATGGCAAGTACCTTTTGAGACCACAGTGGCATGAAACTAGAAATCACTAATGAGGAAACCTAGAAAATTCACAAATATGTGAAAATGAAATAACACACTCCTGAACAACGAATGGGTCAAACAGAAATCAAAAGGGAAATTAAAAAAAATATGGAAACAAATGACAGTCTAAACAGAATATACCAAAACTGATGGGATGCAGCCAAAACAGTGCTAAGAAGGGGGTTCATAGTCCTAACCATCTATAGTTACAAAAAGTAAAGATCAGAAATAACAACTTACCTCTTATACCTCAAGAACTAAAAGGAGAAGAAGGAGATAGCAAAGACCAGAGCAGAAATAAATGAGCTGGGGAATAGAAATACAATACAAAAGAGCAAGGAAACTAACTTTTTTTTTTTTTTAAGATAAATAAAATTGACCAACAATTAGCTAGACTTAGCAAGAAAAAAGAGAGAGGACTCAAATAAGTAAAATTACAAATGGAGGCACCTGAGTGGCTCAGTCGGTTAAGTGTCTGACTTCAGCTCAGGTCATGATCTCGTGTTTGTGGTTCCAGTCCTGCGTTCGGCCTTGTGCTGGCAGCTTAGAGCCTGGAGCCTGCTTCAGATTCTGTGTCTCATTCTCTTTCTGCCCCTCCCCTGCTCGCACTCTGTCTCTCTCTGTCTCTCAAAAAATAAAATAAAATGTTAAAAAAAATGTTTTTAAATTACAAATGAAAGAGGAGACCTTTCAACTGATGCCACAGAAATTTAAAAGATCATAAATCAGATACTGTTATGAACAATTACATGCCGACAAACTGGACAACCTAGATGAAATGGATAAACTCCTAGAAATAAGCAACCTACCATGTCTGAATCATGAGGAAATAGAAAATCTGAACAGATCAATAAAAAGTAAGGAGATGAATTCATTTATCAAAAACCTCCCTTTAAAAGCCCAAGGCCAGAAAGAAAAGGAACAAGTGGGCGCCTAGGTGGCCCAGACGGTTAAGCTTCCAACTCTAGGTTTCAGCTCAGGTCATGATCTCAAGGTTCGTGAGTTCAAGCCCCGCATCGGACTCTGCACTGACAGTACAGAGTCTGACTGTGGTTCTCTCTCTCCCCCTCTCTCTGCCCCTCCTCTCCTCTCTCTGTCTCTCAAAATAAATAAACTTGAAAAAAAAAAACAGAAAAAGAAAAGGAACAAGTAAAACTGTCTCTGTTATTTGCAGATGACCTATTATATATAGAAAACCATAAAGATTCTACCAAAAATGTGTTACAGCTAATCAACAAATTCAATAAAGTTTTAGGATATAAAATCTATATATAAAATCAGTTGCATTTCTATACAGTAATAATTAACTATCAGAAAAAGCATATTACAAAATTCAACACTCTTTTATGATAAAAATTCAAGAAATCGGGTACAGAAGGAACATACTTCAACATAATTAAGTTCATATACGAGAAACCCACAGCTAACTTCATACTTAACACTGAAAAGTTGGCAGTTTTCCTTCTATAATCAGGATAAGACAAGAAGGTTCACTCTCAGCATTCCTATTTGACATAGCAGTGGCAATTCCAGCCGGAATGGGTAGGTCAGAAAAGGAAAGAAATGGCATTCAGATAGGAAAGGAAGAATTAAAGTGTTCTCCATTGAAGATGTGATTGTGTATTAAAAAGAAAAATGCTAAGCACTCCGCCAAAAAACTGTTAAAACTAATAAACAGTTCAGTAAAATTTCAGGATACAAAATCAGCATGTAAAAACCAGTTGCATTTGTATAAATTAGCAATGAACTATCTGAAAAAGAAATAAACAGTTTTCATTTACAGGAGCACGAAGAGCGGTGAAATACTTGGGAATAGATTTAACCAAGGAGGTAAAAGATCTGTACACTAAAAACTATAAGACACTGATGGAAGAAATTGAGGACAAATAAATAGATACCCCAGGTGCATGGATTACAATGGTTAATGTTAAATTTTCCATACTGTCCAAAACCATCTATAGGTTTAGTGTAGTCTCTAGCAAAAGTCCATCACCATTTTTCACAAAAATTGTAAAAGCAGTCCTAAAATTTGTGTGAAATCACAGAAAACCCCAAGTAGCCAAAGCAATTTTGAGACTACAAACTTGGAGACATACTTCCTGATTTCAAACTATAGTACAAAGCTATAATAGTCAAAACAATCTGGCACTGACATAAAAAGAAACACAGACCAATGAACAGAATTGAGAGCCTAGAAATAAACCCTCACATAATATGGTCAACTTTATTTGGCAAGAGAGCCAAGAAGCTTGATGGGGAAAGAATAATCTCTTCAAAAAATAGTGCTAAGAAAACTGGATATCCACATGCAAAAGAATGAAATTGGACATCTGTTTTGCACTTTTCACAAAAATTAACTTGAAATAGATTAAGGATTTAAATGTTAAGACTTAAACCATAAAATTCCCAGAAGAAAACATAGGGAAAAAGCTTCATGATGTAGGTCTTGGCAGTGATGTTTTTTTGTTTTTGTTTTTGTTTTTTTTTGATAAGACAAACCAAAAGCACAAGCAACAACAAAAAAATTAGCAAGTGGGACTACATCAAACTAAAAAGCTTCTGTAGAGCAGAACAAAGGCAGCCTGTAGAATGGGAGATAATATTTGCAAACCATCGCTCTGATAAAGGATTACTATCCAGAATATGTATAAAGAGCTCATACAACTTAATAGCCAAATAACAAACAGTTCAATTTAAAATGGACAGAGGACTTGAATAGACAAAATTTTTCTAAAGACGACATTTAAATGTCTAAGAAGTACACAGAAAGATGCTCAACATCAGTAGTCATCAGGGAAAAGCAAATCAAAACCACAGTGAGATATCACCATACACCTGTCAGAATGGCTTTATGGAAAGGAGAAGAGATAATGTTGGTGAGGATATGGCAAAAAAGGAACCCCTGTGCACTGCTGGTGGGAATGCAAACTGGCGCAGCTGCTGTGGAAAACAGTATGGAGGTTCCTAAAAAAATAATAGAACTATCCTACGACCCAGTAATTCCGCTTCTGGGTATTTATCCAAAGAAGATGAAATCACTCTCTGGAAGACATTTGCAACCTTCACATTCACTGCCGCATCATTCACCATAGCCAAGACGTGCAAACAACCTAAGGGTACATTGATGGATGAATGGATAAAGAAGATGTGATGTGTATGTATTTGTGTGTGTGTGTGTGTGTGTGTGTGTGTGTGTGTATTTCAGTAAAGCTGGGAAAAAATTATCAATGGTATTTGCCTTAAAAATTCCATTCCTGGTCTACACACACACACACACACACACACACACACACACACACACACTGGAATATTAGTCAGCCATGAAAAATCCCTAAGTCATTACTGCCATTTGTGATGTGAATGGACCTTGAAGGCATTATTCTAAGTGAAATAAATCAGGCAGAGAAAGACACATAGTGTATGATCTCATGTGTAAGTGGGCTCTAAAAACATCAAACTCATAGAAGCAGAGTAGAGTGGTGATTGCCAGGGGCTGAGGGGTAGGGGAAGAAGAGGAGAGGTTGAACAAAAGGTACTACGTTTCAGTTATAAGATGAATAAGTTCTGGAGATCTAATGTCCAGCATGGTGACTATAGTTAACAGTGTTGTTTGTACACGTGAAAGCTGTCGTGACAGTAGTGCTTTAACGACCTCACTGCAGCAATAACAATGGTAGTGACGTGAGATGTGCAGTATTAACTAACTGTATTGTCATAAACAGTATGCAATATGTATCAGATCATCACATTGTACACCTTAAACTTACACAGTATGTGTGAATTGTATCTCACTAGAGCTGGGAAAGAATTTTATCAATTGTATTTCCCTTGAAAATTCCATTCCTGGTCTGCATTAGCTACAACGGAAATTTTTGACTTCCAAAATAATGTCCCAATTTTATAAAATGACAAATTTAGGATTTAATAGATGTACAAAATCATCCTTATTAAATGGATTTATAAATCTTCCCAGGGTAGACAGTTGGCATTCAATAATAAATGTTTATTTCCTACCTTCTGTTCATTTTTTACATTTTTCATAAATAAATACTGTTTTTATTATATGATTTAGATATTACCAAATAGTCTTTGGTAGAAATCAGCCAGAACTGGTAACAATAAGTAAACTTACAAGCCAGAATCATTTTTGAGTGTGAAACTGATAAACTTAAAACCCAGGTTCTTAAAAAAAAATCAGTTATGTATTGTTGAATTTGTAGTGGTGTCAAGATTGTGACATGGGCGTTTTTCTCTGAGCAGATTGTCTTCTGTGTATTACTTGATGGGGGTGTTAATTTCGTTCTAGCGGCTGAGGAGATACCATCCCACCCATCTCCCTCCTGCCCGCAATCCTTTTAGCTTTTTCCTGTTTTTTTTTTTTTTTTTCTTCTTTTTGGCTCAAGATTGGTTTGTATATGATAGCAGAAGGAAGAGGTTGGCTTTTCATAGGAAAGGATAAGCTTTTTTTTTTAATTTTTTCATGTTTATTTTTGAGAGAGAGAGGAGTGAGAGACAGAGCATGGACAGGGGAGGGGCAGGGACAGAGGGAGACAGAATTTGAAGCAGGCTCTAGGCTCTGAGCTGTCAGCCCAGAGCCTGACATGGAGCTCGAATCTACAAACCCTGAGATTATGTCTGTAGCCGAAGTTGGATGCTTAACCTATTAAAGCCACCTAGGCGCCCTGAAAAGGATACGCTTTTTAAGAAATACACAAGGTAATGCTAGACCCTATCTATATGCAGTAGAGCTAATGGAATGACAAGTTACTATAAAAATACTGGTTTGGGGGTGCTGAGCCTGGGTGGCTCAGTCGGTTGAGTGTCCAACTTCGGCTCAGGTCATGACCTCATGGTTTGTGAGTTTGAGCCCCGCGTCGGGCTCTGTGCTGACAGCCCAGAGCCTGGAGCCTGCATGCGATTCTGTGTCTCCTTCTCTCTCTGCCCCTCCCACACTTGTGCTCTGTCTCTCAAAAATAAATAAATGTAAAAAAAAAAAATGCTGATTTGGCACTGTGATTTTTTTTTTCTTTTTTAAAATTACTTAAAAAAATTTTTTTTATTCTTATGTTAGATAACGTACAGTGTAATCTTGGCTTCAGGAGTAGAATCCAGTGATTCATCACTTACATATAACACCCAGTGCTCATCCCGACAAGTGTCCTCCTCAATGCGCATCACCCATTTCCCTCCCCCACCCACCCAACACCGTTTTTTGTTAATTGTGTCTGATAATTAACCCTAGCATAGTAACAATTTATTTTGTGTGTATGATACTTAAAATCAGCTCTGCTAAAAACCTGTAGTACTAAAAGCTTACTAAAAAAAAGTATTTGAGGGCACCTGGGTGGCTCAGTCAGTTAAGCATCTGACTCTTGATTTTGTAGTTCGTGGGATCGAGCTCCATGTCGGGCTCTATGCTGTCACTGCGGAGCCTGCTTGGGATTCTCTCTCTCTGCCTCTCTCCTTGCTGGCACTCTCTCTCTCAAAATAAAGAAACATTTAAAAAATATCAAAAAACCCCAAAGCATTTGGGTGTTAACCATTTTTATCAATACCATGCTTAATCTCTTTACTCTTAAGAGACCTTGAATTCACAGGTGTGATTACATTTTTAGAGCCAGTCATATGATTGCCTTATTGTCTAGATATGTTAAGTATTTTCATCAAGAGACACAAAAGCTCATCTGTATTTCTTCCTTTATTAGTTGAAAGGCATTAGTCTAGGATAGAGATTGGAAAAGTTTTTCTTACAGGACCAGATAGTAAATATTTTCAGCTTTCCGGTGCAGCCACCAGAGGTGGCTGAAGGTGGTACGGTAAGTGAGCGGCAGTGAGCGATATGGGGGTACTCCAACAAACCTTCACTTACATACACACGTGGTGGCCTGATTTGGCTTGTGGGCCATGGTTTGTCAGTCACTGGTCTGGGAGTCTAAATGATAAGTTATTTCCACGGGAAATGTCTTTGAATTTGGGTACTTTCCTTACTCAGTAGTTACCCTGAAAATGGATCTTAAAAGGCCCTGGGAGAGGTAACCAGTCAGGAATAGTTGGTATTAGATCAAGATCCTGTTTATCCATTTTATCCATTTATTCCGTCAACAAATACTAATTGATCGCACTGGTTGTGTGAGGTGTTCTTTTGAGGATTCACTGGTGCATTAGGAAGACATGGCCTTTGCCTTTAGGGAGCTTACAGGCTGGAGAAGTGAATTCAGTAATTATAGATGTGCAAATTACTGTGAAAGACAAGTGGAAAGTCTTTTGAGAGAAACATCAGGGGGTCTTAACGTAGATGCTGCTTCTGGTCAGTATTCATTCCTACCCTATCCTATATTTTTTACTGTCCATCCTTTTGTTTTCCTTTCTTTCTTTTTTTTTTTTTTTTTTGGCAATTCTGAAATTCAGATTATGCTTACTTTCTTTTATATTTTAGCATTAAGTCTCTAATAGTATTTCTTTCTTATAACCAGGTTAAGAAAGGAATCTCATGCCAAATACAAATTTGATTATATTTTTGTGTTTGGATAGGACATTTATGATTTTTTTAATGATATCTGTAATTTTTAGTTTTCCTGAATATTTACTACATAATTCATAAAAAAAAAAGGGAACAATCAGAAATCCTGAAAAAGAGGGGTATGTGCGTCTCTTACCGTACATACGTATGTGTCTTAGAGTATGGCTGGTACTATGTTCATTACGATGTGGTAGGAGACCGTAGGTACCTAGTAACTTCCTTTTTGGAAGTTTCTTCCTCTAGAATCCTAGAACCGAAGCATATGTGACTCTGGGGAGAGATTTTGCGAATCTTGCTCACCCTTTCACCTGTTACTGAAGAGGGACCGGGGACACTAAGAGAATCACATGGCCAGCGCCAGGCTGAGTGGTGTGTCCGAGTCCCCACAGCCAGTGAGGGGCAGAGCTGGCATCCCAAGCCTCAGCCCCGACTCACAGTGCAGCTTTTCCCTGGAAGGTTACGGCCTTTCATGTGACTTGGGTTAACGGGTAGTTGTTGGTTGTTGCTTAAGTTTAGTTCTCTTTGTACAGTTTCCATGTGTCATGTATTGGTGTCTGTGAATAAGTGGTGTGTGCTTTGCTCTTTCTTAAAATACATCCTATCGACTCCAACTTTCTTTAAATATAAACTTTTCCATTTAAAATCTAAGACGTCAGTGTTTCCTTGGCAACATAAACTTAAGGCGCATCTTCATGAGATCTCTGTACATCTTTGCTCATTAATTTTGTTAGCACCGTGGGCAGTAATTTTATCCTTTTTGTACTCACGGTGCATTAAAAATGGGCTGGAGGGGAGAGAAGATGGAAGGTACATGAGAAGAATAAGATCGGAGAGAAAGACTCAAAAAGTAATTAGGGTTTTACCTTAATATGGTAAGAAAACAAGATGATTTTATGGTCTAATAAAAGATGCCTGCATTTCTGTTGATAAGTTCATTTTTTTCTGAATTTGTGACACTCAAGGCTTGATAATTTTTTGATGGAGTAGTCTTGAAAATGTGAAGTACATATTTCCATAAGAGGTGGTAGAACTTGGAATCCTTTTTAAAAAAACTTCCAGCAAACTGTATTAGTAAGGGTAAGTCTTGAGAGGTTGGGGGGCTCAGCTTTGTTAATTGAGCGATCAGAAGGTGAGGAGAATCAAGACTGCCACCTCTTGGCAGGACCCCCGGCTGTGTGGGTGCTCAGGACAGCCACTCCTGTCATCCTAGACATTCGCTCACCTGGGCGAAATTAGCCTGGGAAAAGGCTAATCCATGCGTGTGAAATTATGCATATTGTCCTGTGACGTCCTCTACGGAAAGTTTGGAATTTGGGCATCAAAAGATGATAGAAGTGATATTTTGCTTTGGTATGTAACTGAATAAAGTCTGATGTAGTTTGTTCATTTTTCCAGAAGATGTAGGTTTGAATTCAGTCCAAGCTGCTAACAAAATAGTTTTGTTTTGTTTTGTTTTCTGAGTATCACTTAGGGGTGAGAACACCAGAAAAGTAATTTATCTAGCTTTCTTTAGTTCAGGTCCCATTTCTTTTTTTAATACTAAGATATGCATGAAATTTAACCATTTTCAAGTGTACAATTTCAGTGACCTTAAGTACATTCACAATGTTGTACACCCATCTCTACCCTCTGTTTCCAGAATGTCTTCTGTCATCTCAAGCGGAATCCCTGTACCCATGAAACAGTAACTCCCTTTCCCACCCCTGTATCTCCATCAACCCTGGAAACCTCTCTTCTACTTTTGTCTCTATGAATGGGCCTATTCTAGGTACCCCGTATAAGTGGAATCATATACCATTTGTCCTTTTGTGTCTGGCTTACTTCACTCAGCACAATGTTGTAGCAGGAGTCAGAATTCCATTATATGTATATACTACTTAAAAATAAAAGCAATCTGTTCACCTGTTGATGTGTATCTGGGTTGTTTCCACCTTTTGGCTATTGTGAGTAGTGCTGCTGTGAGCATTGGTGCACAAGTATCTTTCTGAGTCCCTACTTTCAGTGCTACTGTGTTTTTATCTGGGTGTGGAATTGCTAGGCTGAATGCTAATTCTGTGTTTGATTTTCTTTTTTTTTTTTTTAATTTATTTTGATTGCTTTCTTTTTGTATTTATTTTGCTTTATTATGTATTTATTTTGAGAGAGAGAGAGAGAGAGAGAGAGAGAGAGAGAGAAAGTACAGAGAGAGGGAGAGAGAGAATCTCATGAACCAGAGATCATGACCTGAGTCAGTCAACCGAATGAACCCCCCCCACACCCCTGTGTGTCTTTTCAGGAGCCACCAAACTGATGTCCATGGCAGGTGTTCCATTTCACATTCCCACCAGTCATGCGCAAGGGCGCCAGTCTCCCTACATTCTCACTAATTCTTACTGTTTGTATTTTGTTGTTGTTGATTTGTCTTTCAGTAGCAGGTGTCCCAGTTCCTGACCATGGTGAGATTTTATGAGAACTGTAGGCATTCCTGCCAGATTTTGACCTATTATGTTGAAATTGTTGGCCACTGGGTATGCTGGTTCAGTACTTTATCCTTTTTTTCTTCCTAAAGAAAAATAAGGTCTAAAATTGTATGAAATTTTATTTCATTAGCTAATTAATCTTTTTTCCAATGAAACTGAGGGCTTGGAATTTGAAGGATCATTTCAAAACTTTGATTTTGATCAAAATTTTGATTACAAGTTTGTCATAAAACTTGAAAAGCTTTTTCAAGTCTAAGAATTAGACACAGTCTGTTTTTCTTGTTGATAATCTCTGTGTCATAATGCAATACTAATTAGCCAGATTTGTTGCAAACCATTGTTTCTACATAATGCTAAAAAAAGCTTGTAGTTTTCAGTTTTCATGGAGTCTTTCTGAGTGTCTGATTTTTTATAAGATGGCATCTTTTTTGTCTTTTTTAGTTCAGGCTTTTTTTTTTTTTTTCTCCTACTAAAACACCAAAATGGTGAAGCAAATTAGTGTTCATGGTTAGAAAACATTTAACATTTTCATACACTTAGTATTTAGGCTGTGAATTCACTAACATCTTCCATTGGCAGGCTTGAATTTGGAAACTATTTGCTTGGTTAAACAGAATCTAAGTAATAATTCCATTTAACTTCCAATTCATGTGGACAGTGGTTACCATTAATGAATCCAGAAGAACTTCCCAGGCTACAGTAATGTGATCATAATCCCTCTGGACCAGGGTTTCTCAGCCTTGGCCCTGTTGACGTTTTGGGTTGGCTAACTGTTGTGGGAGGGCTCTTCGTCTATTATGGGATATTTCACAGCCTTCCTGTCCTGTACTCAGTAGATGCCAGTAGCATCCACATCCACCCTGTGTTTTGAACAACTAAAAATGTCTCCAGATATTGTCAAATGTCTCCCAGTGAGAAAGTTGCCCCCGTTGAGAACGCTGCTCTGGGACAGTGTGGGAGAGAATAACAAAAACTACTATTTTGTGAGGATCTGCTCCATGTTAGGCTCTTTGCATACGTTGATGCTTAGAATTATCTGGCAGCATTGGTATTGTTAACTCCTTATGGTAAACCTATGTTCAGAGATACTCTGTGGTTTTCTTATGATCACATATCCCTTTTCTGGACTGAGTTCATTTTTATTTTTTCCTTTATCAGTATGTAGTATTACTAGCTATACTGGGTCAGAGAGCTGGGAGTCCTCAGCGATCCCTTTCCTTCCCTCCCTTTCCACATCAGATCTGTTGCCAGTCCTGCTCTCCCCTCAGTCCAGTCAGTCTGCTTCCCTTCAGTCTGCTAGATCTGTGAAAATAGGCTTGTAACCGGTTTGCTGGCATTTCTTTTTATTTTCCTTCATTTCTTTAAAAAAAATTTTTTTTCAACGTTTATTTATTTTTGGGACAGAGAGAGACAGAGCATGAACGGGGGAGGGGCAGAGAGAGAGGGAGACACAGAATCGGAAACAGGCTCCAGGCTCTGAGCCATCAGCCCAGAGCCTGACGCGGGGCTCGAACTCACGGACCGCGAGATCGTGACCTGGCTGAAGTCGGACGCTTAACCGACTGCGCCACCCAGGCGCCCCCTTCATTTCTTTTTTAATTCTCCCTCATTGAAACCAGAGTGATTGGTTTTTCTTTTTCCCAAATGTGTCTCTGACCCTTTGGCCTCTATGTGAAAATGTTTCCTATGGTATTTGGTTGCTGTCAGATTCTTTAACAGGACTTAACAAGACCTTGACTGGTGTGGTCTCTTAGGTTTCCTGTCTGGTGTCAAATCTTGCTCTGTTTGGCTTTGCCTCCTCTGTGTCAGCCATGCTGACTTTGCTTCGGTTCCTCCTGGGTGCTGTGCTTTCTCTTGACATGGACTCTTTACACGTGCAGTTTTTGTTCTGTCTAGTTGACTTCCTGTTCGTACGTGTCTCACCTTTCTCATTCTTTCAGGGAAGCCTTTTTTATCTCTGTGATTGTGTCATCCCCTCTGTTAGGGCCTCACATTGCCATCACAACTGTAACTCGACTTTTTTTATTGAACATCCCTGTAGTTAATGCCTGTCTTTCCCATATCATTCCATGTTATTGGAATCATGTCTGCTTCTGCTCACCATTGTGTCTTCACTATCTGTTCTACATTTTCGTACACAATAGCGTCTGATAAATATTTACTGTGTAGAATAACATACCTTGAGGCTTGAAATTGAGTGCAGAAGTCTCATTTTTACCACTATACTACATTGCATAGAAAATTCATATATTTTCTGTTGTTTTCATCAATGACTATTGTTTTGATTTTGCAACAATATTATGTTAAAAACAAGCATGTCTCTTATAATTGTTGTCCTTTTTATCATCAACCTTCTCCACTTTGTTCCAGTACAGACCACATTTGAAAAAATTTCATAGTGGGCCTAACATTGATCTGCAGAGAACTGTCGCTTAGGTTTTATCAGAGGAGACGTGTGGTCACTCAGATAGTCAGATCCTGAGACAGGTTTCCTGGAATGTATGGGTAATTTGTAGTGTGCAGGATCCAGAATTAAATATATAAGTTTTTAAATTTCAGAAATAGTGATTTTTTTTGGAAGTTCAGATGCTTAAAAAAATAGCATGATGAGAATATATTAACTATTAAGTTGGCTGAATAAAATTAGCAGGGTTTTAATGGCACCTTCAAAAAAACATTTGTCTGTAATTTGAATATCAAATACTTAGTTACACATAAGCCACTGCTACAGTGGAGAATAATCTTGAGTTCTGCCTGTAATTCCTACCATTGTTCTTGCAACAAAGACTTTAGGGAGGGATCAGGAAGTTTTTACTTCCTGGCATAGTATGCATGACCTAAGAAAGCTGTAGATGGAAACATTGGAAAAGTAAACTTATAATTAGGCAATATCGATATTGTAAAATAAATAAATAAACAAACAAACAAACCTTGTTGAATAGTCTTTTGAAAGGTGTTTTATAGACCAAAATGAAACAGAGCACCGTTCCTGTGCTTCTCAGTAGTTTAATAATAAATTACCTGTATAGCAAAAGAAGAATGGCAAAGATTAACTAAAATGTTCCCTGATCTTTTAGAGATTTTAGACATGGAAATAGTCTAATGAAAAATGTTGACAGTTTTCTGTCAAAGCTAACATTAAAGTTTATTTACTTGGATAGTAAATAAAAGGATGTGGAATTAAAAGCTGTCCTGGATTCTGGTCACTGATAGGTCAAATCTCTAGTGCTTCTTATGGCATCAGTAATATCCACGCTTTAATTTTCAGTGTTTAAGATGAGGTTTTCTTAATTCTGTGATTCAGCGTGATTTCTTCTCTTTCCTGATGGCATGATAACTTGTGTGTATGTGTATTTTCTTCCTTGAAGAAAACAATTGCTTATGAAAGAATGACTCATTTTTGTCTCACAAAAGCTGTTATCTCTAATAAGTTAGTTTTAATCCTCAGATGTTTCGTGAGGGGCAAAGATGAGTCAGAAAACAACATAAGGACTTAAATCATCTGGGAGTGAATGATTTGTTATTTTATTTCATAAGATTTTAATATAGTTTTAATGGAATTCTGTTGGGTTTTCTTGTCCTGTTTTTTTTGTTTTAACAGGTTTTGTTAGATAAATTATGATCTATTCAGCATATCTATTTAGCTGCTGACTTTCTAGTGTCGGAGAGAGCAATTTTTAGAAATAGAGTTTGTCAGCTGAGTTGCTATAGCGGGATGTATTTCATTTGAGATTTTTCTCTCAACTGAAACTTAAACTTAATGGTTATGTAATCATCAGGAGGCAGCGTATCAAGAGTGTTAATTGTATTGTGTATGTACTTAGGTGGTGATTATGTGAATAACTGAAACATGAGTATATTTCTCATCATTTCATAAAGCTAATACTTGAAATTAGTGTTCTTTTCAATAAGCTAGGTGATAGTAATATTGGTTCTTTATGAACTCTGAGGGTTTTAATTGTCAAAGAGGTAGATAATATGGTCCTTCACATAGTTCGAAAGGATCGGGTGAAGGCCAAAACCACAGTTCATTTATTTCGTCTTAATACGTCATTTGTTTTGTCTTTGCCAATGGGCTTTAGTTTCACTTTGAAAAACACTTCCTTGTTAGTCTTGGTTTTGAGTGATCTGAAATTAATTTTGAAAATGTATGGAATCAGTTTCCTTATTTTCTTCTTGTAACAAATTATTGTGACTATTTTAGCGTCATAATAATGCCTTGTTTAAATGGCAATTAGTGGTAGAAGAAACAGGATTCAGAAAGTTTCTTCTAGCCAGGATGTCATTGTGTACCAGAGAATATAAAACAAACCCATGAATCCCTTTTTCTATGATTTGTCATGGTTTTAAAAGTCATTTTGTGTATCATCTCTTGATGCTAATCACGTTTATAGATCGTAAGCTAGCTTTTTAATGTTTACTCTAAATTTAACAGCTATTTATTGATTCCCTACAGGTTTCCCTCAAGCCCTACTTTTTTATATTACAAATAATGCTAATGTACTTGGTTATCCAGTTTTAGACCAGAAGTATAATAATAAAAGCAAACTGGAAGTGAGGAAACAGACAACCACAAGAAAAAATGCTTATAGCAGTGAGAATTGACAGCTGGCTTAGTATAGAGAGCAAAGAATGAGATGGAAGAATGGGGAGAAAGAATAAAAAATCATGGACCTCTTTGTCGATGTAGCTAGCATAGAAGCTACCAGCCCTCGAGAGGGTCATTCCTCAGTTATGATACATTATATTACTTATCCCAGTAATTATTCTATATTATCAGGAAAAGATTAAATTAAGTTCCATGTATTACGTTTTATTTGTTTTCCATAATAACATTCTTTTTTTTAAATATGAAATTCATTGTCAACGTATATTATGTTTTACATGGAAGGAAAGTTGATAATACTATTTGGGAAATTTCCTTTCAAAATGACTGCAATGAGAAATGTTTTTTATACTTAAATGGAAAACCCTTACCTACTTGGAAATTTCCTGTTCAGAAACGCTGACTCTAGCAGTTTATAATAATGGTTGTATTCTAAACATCAGTCATATATGATTATCGTTCACATTATTGTCAACTACCAGTCACTCTCTAATAAAACCCTGACTTCTTTCTTTTCCTCCCTTGACAACTCATTCAGGAGGCTTAGCTTCCTGAGGGAAGGTGATCAGTATTTGAAAGGAATGATTAAAATAGAAGAAGCTGTGACATGCTTAAAACACACTTTCTAGTTTGGAAGAGTTGTTGGCGAGGGGAAGAAAGACTAATGGTGCGGGAGAAGAGGAAGTCCTGAGTGCCATCTGTAAGCTCCCTGCAGGGTGCGTCATACCCAGAGAGTATGAAGTGGGGTCGGGGCCCAGCGAGTGGACGACGGGGCTGTTCCCACAGAGGCACAGGTGCCCTCCAGTGCGGCAGGGGGGAAGGAGGAGGAGCCAGCATTTGCTGGGGGTCAGTAGGTCCACTGGTGGGAAGATGAGGAAGTTCTTGTCTGACTTTTCTTTGAGGTCTTCTACCGAGAGTGAGAGGAAGATTCGTGGAGCATCCAGGGCTCGATGGTGATCGAGCCACTGTGCACAATGGGAGGTTTTCAGAATGGTGTTGAAGAGCCAGTTCCGCTTGTGAGTTTATAGTGAAACCGATTGCAAAATTTAATGACTTTTCTATAGCACAGCAACCAGGGCATACGACCAGAGCAGGAAGGTGGTTGATCACACATTCAGATTAGACCAGACTAAAATAATACTATTGGATTTAGTCATTAGAGATAATGGACTGGAGCTGAAAAGGAGTGGTTTTATTTTATTATTAATTTTCAATCACATATTATGCAGTTGACATTTGAAATATCTGAATTCTGTATACTGTTATATACCTATTTTTGCACAGTGGTTAATGATATTTAAAAAATAATATTATTCTTGGAACATTCTTGAAAAAATGTACAAGCAGAGCCTCTGAACAAAAGCAGCTTGTTACTGCTATTTATAGAAGGTTAAATCTGTACCAGTCACTTTTCAGTCAGAGAAACAGAACTAATAAAAGACAGAGACACAGGCTTCTTACAGGGATTTGAACTTGTACAGTTGTGGGAGCTACGTAAGCAGTCCACTTCAGGCTCTTGTGTTTGTGTCTTTGTGTCTTTGAGCCCAGAGGCAGGCACTTGGGAAGGAAAAAGGAATGTAAAGAGACTGAGACCAAGAATAAGCTGGAACCCACAAGCATGAGCCGGGGCTCTCAAGGGTGGGCAGGAAACACACATCCGTTCTTGTTGCCTCTGGCCTTGGTAGTGTGGATACCCTGTAGACTAGGCCAGGAGCTACATACACACGTCTGGCCCAGAGCTCAGAGAAGCTGAAGGGAAGGGAGGCAATGGGGGAGCAGGTGCAGACCCAGCGGCTGCCCCATACAGGAGGCGAACCAGCAGACAAGTTGACAGTGTCTACTGGACAATGGCTGGACTTCGCCTCTGTTTTCCACGTCTCCGGTGAGAATTTCTCCCATTGCCCACCTTGACCAGAAACACACAGGAAAGGGAATTCTGGAAAATGTCTCTCAGAGTAGTCAAATTGACAGTAACCACAACCCATGGCTTTTTACTTCGGCACATCTCCTTAAGATGTATTTAATCTCCAAACAAAGAAAGTTAACAAAATCGTGCTTCTGTCTAACATGATACAACTGTCCCACATACAACCAAAAATATGCTAACTCTTTCCCCACAATAGAACACAAAGCTACTTCTGGATTTTTAAAACTAAAAAAAAAAAAAAATTTTTTTAAGTTTTTGTTTATTTTTGAGAGACAGTGTAAGCAGGGGAAGAGCAGAGAGAGAGGGAGACACAGAATCCAAAGCAGGCTCCAGGCTCTGAGCTGACAGCTCAGAGCCTGACATAGGGCTTGAACTCACAAACTGCGAGATCATGACCTGAGCCGAAGTCGGACACTTAACCGACTGAGCCACCCAGGCACCCCTGGATTTTAAAAAATTTTTACATGTTTAAATTTTTAAAAATGTTTTTAGAGAGAGACAGAGCATGACAGAGAGAGAGGAAGAGAGAATCTTAAGCAGGCTCCATGCTCAGTGTAGAGCCCAGCATTGGGCTGGATCCCACAACCCTGGGATCATGACCTGAGCTGAAATCAAGAGTTGGATGCCCAACTGACCGACCCACCCAGGCGCCCCACAAAGCTACTTTTAATATACTTATGTTAGGTGGTAAAGAGATGAGAGAGGGAAGAGAAGAAAACATTTGGTTAATATTTAAATGTAGATTCACACATATTCGTATCAAAGTAGTGAAGAGATACTGTAATTATTATAGTATTAACTTTTGAAGCTGGTTATGTGGTTTTAGCTAGTGTGTATAACCACGTTCCTCCACTACCTGTTCCATATTCCTTTTGCCCTCAAGGTTCCTTGCCTGGTGGGGTGGACCCAAGTCTTCATTCTGAAGGTCTGAGCCATTTCCTTGTGGCCTTAATTTGAGTCGTAGTTTATCTGTGACTTGAATCAGAGGCCATTAGAATACTAAGAGGTGCCCTAAAAGATCTCCTGCATTCAAGATACACGTCGCCTTGCCTCTGTGAGGTAGTGCCCGACCCATTTTGCCCTTGGTCAGGATCAGTCACTCCAGGCAGGATGGTAACTGCCTTCTTTGCCTTCTGGTTTAGTGGAATGAGGGGTCAGAGCAGCCCCGTGGCCGTGTCACCTTCAGGTGCAGTGAGTCACTGTTGTGTCCCTTGGTAGAAGTGTTCCTCCCTTTGGAACTGACACCTGTATACCAGTAGGGCCTTACGTCAGAGGCATGGGAGCATACGTTTTGCTGGTGTATCATAAGGGGTAATGATAAGATGGGTCACGCCTGTTTTTCCCCTAGTTCCCCAGACCTGTGAATCCTGGCAGTGAGAGAGATCCCATCATCGTTTGGATGTTGATTTAGAGCACATACTGCATTCTGGAGGACGTTGCCCTAGCCCCCTAGGGGCCATCTAGCCAGCATTTCTCGTTAAACTTTGAAAAGGCCAGTTTACTGTTCAGTCAGCTAGCTACCTCGGCATGATGGGAATGTGGTGATCATCATTGCATAATGAATGCAGTGGGCGTGGACCCATTGCCACAGTGCATTTGCTAGGAGATTAGTTACTTGGTCACAGGAATGCGTGTGATACCATGGTGACATGAGTCCAGAGATAGTATGTTTGGCAAAAGTATTGCATGTAAATCCATCCATATCCAGAGTAAGCATCTCTTCCAGCAAGTACAGGGTCCTTCCCCTTCCATGACAGAAGCAGTCCAGTGTGCCCAACCTGTCATCAGGTAACTGGTGCCGATCAGGGGCACAGTGTGATCTCTCTTGTTCGTGGATTGGGTCTTCAGCAGTGGCTGTAGCCGGATCAGCTCTGATAAGTGGAAGGTCATGTTGCTGAGCCCACTCCCAACTTCCGTCCCAGCCTGGTCACCCCATTCATAACCTCATTTGGACAAAGGTCGGAGTGGCTAGTTACATAAATGTTTTCACAAAGGCTGGAAATGGCTTTGTACTCTGTATCAGTTTGGAGAGATCTGTCCACGTATTTCTTCCCCAGACCTTGTTACTAGTTCTCTGATTGTGTTACGTCCAGGTCCCTGAGCATCCAACCAGACCATCAGCCCTAGTTGACAGATTAGTTCAGACTTGTGGCTCTCCCCATCCCTCCTTCCAGGCCGCATGAACCAGATGCTCAGAGTTCTTCTCACTGGGAGGACTTCCTTGCCCCACTGTCCCCACTGCCCTCAGGGCCGTCTCGGTGTGGAGCTGCCGTGCTGCCACTGTCCACTGTTGGGTGGTGTCTGTGTCTTGTGCAGAACCATATGTTTACTTGAAAAGTATTCATTTATAACCTATATTTAGGGGCACCTTGGTGGCTCAGTCGGTGAAGCGTCTGACTTCGGCTCAGGTCGTGATCTCACGGCTCGTAGGTTCGAGCCCCACTTCAGGCTCTGTGCTGACAGCTCAGAGCCTGGAACCTGCTTGGGATTCTATGTCTCCCTCTCTCGCTGTCCCTCCCCCACTCACGCTGTCTCTCTCTCTCTCTCTCTCTCAAAAATAAGTAAACATTAAAAAAATTTATGATCTGTATTTAAATTTTTATAATTTTTTTTTTTTTTGAGATCCAGAATCTGACCAGTGTTTGTACATTGCATTTGGTTATTATGTCTCCATGGTGTTAGACTCCCCAAGACACCAGCTGCAAGTTCAGGGATCCCCAGGGCTACCCTTCGGTTTGATATTTCACTGCAAGAAGTCACGGAATTCACTAAAAGCTGTTACACTTGCTGAAAGAATACAGATATAAACTCAGTCAAGGGAAGAAGTGTATGGAGCTGCGTCTAGGAGGTTCCAAGCCTGAAGCTTCCATTTGTCCCATCCCATTGAGTTGTGGACAGGGCGAACTTCTCCCAACAATGATGTGTGAAATGTGGCCAGAGTATTATCAACTAGGGAAGTGCACCCAAGTGTTAGCATGCAGGGTTTTTATTGGGGTTTGGTCATGTAGACATGGTTTGTTGCTTGTGAGGATGACCTTAGTTTCCAGCCACTCCTGAGGTAGAGTTGATGATGTGTGGCCCAAAGCCCCCACCATAAATCACACTGTTAGTGTAGACTGTCTGGTGTGACCAAAAGCCCCCAGGTAAACAAAGCCGCTCTTACCAGAAGGGACATTCCAGGAGTTTAAAGATACCTTCCAGGGGCACAGACAAAGGCCAGACCTTTCTTTGGTTAAGGTGACTTTTTTATTTAAAAGCTTTATTGAGATATGATTCATATACCATATAATTCACCCATTTAAACTGTACAATTCAGTGGTTTTTAGCATATTTACAGACATGTAGTCCCTTGAGACTGTCAGTTTTAGGACATTTCTATCACCTCAAGAAGGAATCGTGTAACTTTTAGCTGTCACCCCCTAACCCTTTCAGGCCCCCTTGCATCCCCAACCTCAAGGGCCACAGATCTGTTTTCTGTGTCTGTAAATTTCCTTTCTCTGGATATTTCATGTTGATAGTGATTTTGTGACTGGCTTCTTTCACTTAGCATGATGTTTTTGTAATTCACGTTGTAGCAGGTGTCAGTACTTAATTTCTTTTTTGTAGCCTAATAATACTCTGTCATACAGATTTTACACGTTGTTGATCTCTTCATCAGTTGATGGGCATTCACCTTGTGTCCATCTTTTGGCTGTTATGAATAATGCTGCTGTAGAGATTCATGTTCCAGATTCATTCCTCCTGGAAGTGGAATTACTGGGCTGTGTGGTAATCCATACGTTTAGTTGCATATTTATTAGTTTGTATTTAATTGTTTGAGGAACTACCAGAATGTTTTCCAAAGAAACTATAGCATTTCACATTCCCACCAACACTGCGTGAGGGTTCTAGTTTCTCCACATTCTTGACAACACTTGTTATTATCTGACTCTGTTTTAAAAAATTTTTTCTTAATGTTTGTTTATTTTGAGAGAGAGAGAGAGAGAGAGAGAGAGAGAGAATGAATGAATGGGGGAGGGGCAGAGAGAGAGGGAGATACAGAATCCCAAACAGTCTCCAGGCTTTGAGCTGTCAGCATGGGGCCCAAAGTCACGAATATTCAGATTACCACCTGAGCCGAAGTCGGAAGCTTAACCAACTGAGCCACCCAGGCTCCCTTCTGACTCTGATTCTAGCCATTCTAGTGAGCCTCAAGTGGTAACTTCATTGTCGGTTTGCTTTTTGCATTTCCTTGTGCTAATTGGGCATTTGGGTAGCTTCCTTGGAGAAATGTCTGCTCAGAACCTTTACCTAGTTTTAAATTGGGTTGCTTGTTTTTTTGCTTTGGTTTTTGTTGTTGTTGAGCTCTAGGAGTTATTTATATATTTTGGATATATGATTTGCAAAGACTTCCATTCTGTGGGCGGCCTTTCTTTCTGTTGACAGTGTCCTTGGTGCACAAAAGTTTTTCGTTTTGATGAAGTCCATCTTACCTGTTTTTTCTTTGTTGCTGTGACTTGTCATCATAACTGAGAAATCATTACCAAATTTAATGTTAGGAAGCTTTTCCTCTATGATTTCTTCCAAGAGTTTAAAAATTTTAATTCTTAGGTTTAGGTCTATGATCTGTTTTCAGTTCGTTTTTATATATGGTGTAAATTAAAGGTCCAACTTTTTTTTTCTTTTTTTCTTTTTTTTTTTTGGCATGTAAACATTGAGTTTTCCCAACACCATTTGTTTAAGAGACTGTCATTTCCCTGTTCAATGATCTTGGCATCCTTGTTGTGAGTATTTTCAGCATACTTGAGAGGGCTTATTTTTGATCTGTCTGTTCTATTCTGTTAGTCTGTTTGTCCATCTTTATGATAATATTACATTGTTTTGGTGACTGTAGCTTTGCAGTAAATTTTAAAATCAGGAAGTATGAGGGACACCTGGGTGGCTCAGTTGGTTGAGCATCCGACCTCAGCTCAGGTCATGATCTCGCAGTTCATGAGTTGGAGCCCCGCATCGGGCTCTGTGCTGACAGCTCAGAGCCTGGAGCCTGCTTTGGATTCTGTGTCCCTCTCTCTCTGCCCTTCTCCAGGTCATCCTCTATTCTGTCTCTCAAAAATGAATAAACGTTAATTTTTTTTTTTTAATCAGGAAGTGTGAGACCTCTGCCTTTGTTCATTTTCAAGACCATTTTGTCTGTTTGTAGTCCCTGAGCCCCATCGTATGTGAATTTTAAGGTAGATTTTTCTCTTCCTGCAAAAAACATTATTGAGATTTTGATAAGCATTGTGTTGAATCTCTAAATCACTTGGGTAATCTTCCCCCTCCTTTCTTTTATCTTATGTTTTTTAATGTTGTAACTGTTTTACCACATTTTTCTCGTTTATTTGAAAGAGGTTCTCAGAGTTGAAAAATTTATGATGTATGAACTTGAGCTTGAATCATCCCATCCGCTTTCTTTAGGACTTTTTAAATGATGAAGAGTTTTTTTTCCATACCTTCTTTTCTTTCTTCACCTCCTTTCTTTCGACAAGGTTTTTGCTTTTTTTCCTTCTTAGACTCACTTCTCCATTCTGTGTTAACATTCTGTCCATTAAAACAATTTTTTGTTGTCAAATAGGAAGATGGTGGGCTGAAGATCACAGGAGATGTGTACATGATTAATAAGTTGAAAACATTTTGGATCAAATCCCGCAGAGAAGATAATGGGAAAAATTCAAATAATTAGAGGGTGTAGGAGGAGAGGATTGTAGTTGTGTTGAAGCATCAGTTTTGTATTGTGTTAAAAAATTATGCAGATTTAACAGACAAGACTGTCCTCTATTTAATTCAATACTATGAATCAATCAGAGAAGTTTGGCAATGTCCACAAAACATAGATTTAAAGTATAGAAGCACTATCTTCTGTATACAAAAGATTTGATTTGAATTGAATAAATTCCCTGATCACTCATGAACTGGTTTTTAATAACAGTGTTTTTATAACATTGTACATGTGAAGGGACAGTTGCATGTGGAGGTATGTATTCTGCTTCATTAATATACTTTAGAAAAGATCGATACCTGTTAGATGTCTGTGTTGTCTCTGATAAGTACCTTAAGTCATTTGGGTGTATTTATTCTAGATGACATTTAAGATTTCTTCGAATTCTCTGTTCTGCTTCATAGACTATATTTAAAATACACCCTTTTCGGGGCGCCTGGGTGGCGCAGTCGGTTAAGCGTCCGACTTCAGCCAGGTCACGATCTCGCGGTCCTTGAGTTCGAGCCCCGCGTCGGGCTCTGGGCTGATGGCTCGGAGCCTGGAGCCTGTTTCCGATTCTGTGTCTCCCTCTCTCTCTGCCCCTCCCCCGTTCATGCTCTGTCTCTCTCTGTCCCCCAAAAAATAAATAAACGTTGAAAAAAAAAAATTAAAAAAAAAAAAAAAAGAAAAAAAATAAAATACACCCTTTCTGTCTTTTAAAGGTGGATTTCTTTTCTTTTTTTTTTTAATGTTTTATTTATTTTTGAGACAGAGACAGAGCTTGAGCAGGGGAGGGGCAGAGAGAGAGAGGGAGACACAGAACCTGAAGCAGGCTCCAGGCTCTGAACTGTCGGCACAGATCCCAGCGCGGGGCTCGAACTCATAAACTACGAGATCATGACCTGAGCTGAAGTCAGACGCTTAACTGACTGAGCCACCCAGGTGCCCCTAACGGTGGATTTCTTAAGTGAGAGGGGCTCCCTGAATGTCATATACTCTTCGTTTTTATAGTCAGATAGGCCTACTTTGGATTCCTGCTCCTGTCTCTTAATAGCTGTGTGATTTTGATTATTTAGTCTCTCCTAAGCTTTTTTTTTTTTTTTAATGTTTATTTATTTTTGAGAGAGAGAGCACAAATGGGGGAGCGGCAGAGAGAGAAGGGGACAAAGGACCCAAAACTGGCTCCGTGCTGACAGCAGCGAGCCCAGTATGGGGCTCAAACTCATGAAGCATGAGACCATGACCTGAGCCCAAGCCGGATGCTCCACCGACTGAGCCACGCAGGCACCTTAAGCTTTGTATTGTAATCTAACAAGTGACAGTGACAATTCATTCCTATGTTGTAGGGATATTTGGATGAGAGAGTACTTAAGGTCTCTATTAGTACCTAGCACATAGTTGGTGACTATTACGAAAATAATTAGTGACTAGTTCTGATATTTTTAAATGTTATGTGTTACAGTCGAGATAAAGGTCTGAAGTTAAAATAATTTGTAAGTCAGGGCAGTTCACATAAATAGACAAAGTTGACACAATAGAGAGGTATAAACAAGGATCAATAATGGAGAAAAAGTAGAAGATAAAAAATAAATTCTAGTATAGAAAAGGAAACTATTGTGCTCAGATACCTTATTACTAATAATTAGTACCTGGTTTCTGATTTTTACCTAGTTCTATCAATAATGACATCTTAGAAATC
Source organism: Felis catus (assembly GCF_018350175.1). NCBI lineage: Eukaryota > Metazoa > Chordata > Mammalia > Carnivora > Felidae > Felis > Felis catus. Next base: position 6,054,370 of record NC_058377.1, on the reverse strand, counting down.
TTCTTCTGTTTACATTCTGTTCTCTTTTCTATTCTTTTTTTAAATTTCTTAAGGTGGATGTTGACATCATTAATTCGCATGAGGCCTTTCTTCTTTTTTCTTTCTTTTTTTTGTCTTCCGATATAGGTGTTTGGTGCTGTAATTATCACTTTAAGTACTGCTTTAGCACCATCCCACAAATTCTCATTTTTTTTTTTAATGGCAGTTCAAAATACTTTCTGATTTTTCCTTCCTTCCTTCCTTCCTTCCTTCCTTCCTTCCTTCCTCCCTCCCTCCCTCCCTCCCTCCCTCCCTCCCTCCCTTCCTTCCTTCCTTCCTTCCTTTAATACATGTGTTATTTGGAACTGGGCTATTTAATTTCCAAGTACTTGGCAGTTTTCCAAATGTATTTCTGCTGGGATTTCTAGTTTAATTCCATTGTGTTCAGGGCACATACTTTACGTTACCTGAATCCTTTTAAATTTATTAGGAATTGTGCTATAACTAAGAATGCCCTCTATCTTGGTAAATGTTCTTTGTGCACTTGAGAAGAATGTTTATTTTGCGGATGTTAGATAGAATTTCTGTCGATGTCAGTTAGGTCAGAGTTTTGGATAGTTTGTTCAAGTCTTGTGTACCTGTTGATTTTCTCCTTGTTCCATCAGTTATTGGGAGAATGTGTTTAATTCTCTGACTACAGTTGTGGACGCGTAGTTTTCTGCAGTTCTGTCAAGTTTTGGCTTCATGTATTTTGAAACTCTGTAATTAGGTGCATAAATTTTGCTATTGTTATATCCTCTTGATGGTATGACCCCTTTATCCTTATGAAATGATCTTTTGTGTCCTTCATTTCTTTGCTTTGAATTCTACTTTCTCTGACATAAATGCAGCCATTCTAGCTGTCTTCAAATCTTTTTAACTGTCTGATAAGATCCAAGCATCCTGCTATTGCTTTGTATTTGATGATGAAAAAGAAAAAGAGTTCACTTTTGGTACTTAGTAGACTAAATAGAACTTTGAACTTAGCCTAATGAGAGAAAAACAGAAGTTAGTGAGCAATTATGATACAGTGTGGTCATGAAACTGATAGGAGTGCAGTACTAGAGGGTCTTGGGAGATCCAGGGATGTTCTTTTGTGGAGGTGACAGCTAAATCTAAGCCTCAGGTTGGAAAATGAGTAGCAAATGGCTAAACTGAAGGCAGAAATTGGTCAGAGAGCAATATGTGCAAAGCCTGAAAAGGTAACAGTACTTTTGGGTTGAAAACAGGAAGACCAGAGCATAAAGTTCAAGTAAGGGTGTGATCAGATGTGACTGGAAAGGTCATCAATGCCAGATTATGAAGAAAATTGTAATAATAATGGGGGCCCACATTTGTGAGTCCTTATTGTGTGTCAGGCATGCGTTGAGAGGATTAAGCAAGATAGCCCTGTTCGGTGGATAGTATTGTTACAACCATTGTGAAATGAGGAAATAAAGCATGCGGAGAGCACAGAGAGATTAAGTAACTTGCCCAAGGCTCTACATACAGGAGACAGAACTTTGCCAGGGTCATTCTATCTATGTCTATGATGTAGTAGGCAAACCAGAGTTTGAACTTGATCCTGTTCACAATGTGGAGTTCTCTGAGGATTTTAAGCAGGGACATAAATAAAATAAGTAAAATTTGTGTTTTAAAAGCATCCCCCTGGCTACAGTTTATGTTGGGGGAGATGGGGAGAAGCTGCCTGGAGAGAACAGTTGAAAAATGTTTATGTTCTCTATGGAGCGTATGCTAATTTTAAAATGAAAGTAGTTCTTAACCTCTCTGTGGTTCAGTTTCCTGATGCGGTAAATGGAAATGATGATGGTCTCATTCTCACAGGAGCATAAAACAAATTGCATAAAATTGTACATGGTAAATACTCAGTCAACTTCAGCTGTGATGATGATGATGATTGATTGATTGACTTGAAAATCAAGCTTAAATGTTTAATCACGTTTTTCTTCTTCTTTTATTAAATTTAAAAGTTGTACCATGGAACTTACAGATATGTCTTTGGTAGCTGCAATACAATAAAACGTTAACCACCTCCCTTCTCCCCACTACTGTTATTTTGGTTTTTCAGTTTATGGGAAAAACAGATGGAGACTATTATACCCTAGATGACATGTTTGTCTCCAAAGCAGCTGAGAGAGAACGTTTTGGTGCAGAGGAAGAGAACCAGAGGAAAAAAGCCATTGCTGAGCATCAGAGTCTCGCTGCCCGAATGGAAAAATGTCCCTACTGTTTTGACAGCTCTCAGTTTCCCAAGCACCTTATTGTTGCAATAGGTGTTAAGGTAAGAAATACCACACTCATGGCCCCAAGGAAGTGACGTAGTGCTGTGTCCAGATTTGCCTCTTTCTTCAGACCCTTACAGGATTCTAACATGTCTGGTCTTCTCTTACTCTGTGTTGCAAATAGTTTTCTTTTCTGACTTCCTGTGATTCTTAGACTCTTCCCTAGAGCAGCATAAAAATTTAGGTGACTTGAAGCTCACATTTTGTATGATTCTCCTCTTTAGAGGAGCAGCACTGGACCTGAACTTGGGAGCCCAACTGCCTGAACCCGGGTTCTGGCCCTGGCATTGGCCAGCCGTGGGACCTCATTTTCATGGTTGGCACTTGATTCTTAGTATTCAAATCACTTCAGAAATACTCCGTCTAAAGCAGTTGCTGCTTCTTCCCTTACTTTCTCATAGCACCTATTTGTTTCTTCTTAGAATATCTGATAATTTGAAAAATTTTACCTTATTTTACTTGTGTATTAAGTCCCTCTTCTGATAGGCTGTAAGTTCTGTGAGCACCTAGATAACTCTCACTCATCATTATGCACCAAGCATGAATTCCATTGTTGACCAAACATATATCCCATCGTATATCAAGAGTGTATGTTCGTAGTCACTTATTTTAATAAATATTAATGATTGCTTAATTACTGATAATTGTCACTTATTTCAATAAATATTCAGTGAGTTAATTCTTGTATTGATTAATTATTGTGTACCCGACATACACCAGACCGTAATTAGTTTCTAGAGAAAAGTAGACTCAGAATCAGAAGTACTTGTGGAGCTTGTATTCTAGTAAAATAAGGCAGAAAATAAAGTAATAATTGCCCTGATTGAAGAAAGTGTTGTCAGAAAGCAAATAGAGCAAGGGAATGGGACAAAATGATGGGAGAGTATGTTTTGAGAAGGTGATCTAGAAGGCCCCCTGTAAGGAGGTATTTTAGGGAAGGTATGAAAGATGGAAGGAGCAAGCAACATGAGGATGTGAATGACTGATATTTCAGGAAGGGACGTCAGCAGGTGAAGGAAGAGCCGTGAGGAGGAAAGAGCTGGTTCGTGGAGCAGAGTGTGGCCCAGGGCAGAGGGAGTGAGAAAAGGAGAGGAGAGGAAGGAATGAGTGCCATGCTAGTTCAGGAACTCATAGTTCAGGGACTGTGCATATACGTGTTTATTTGCTAGTTTTTTGTTTCTTGTGTATGTCCCGCCCCTCTCCACACACGTGTACCTGTGTGTCCAGAGAACTGGTGTGGGCTTTTCCATTCCGACTCTAGCCTTTAGTATCTTTAGGTTGTTGTTAAGACAGTCAACTTATCAGTTCACGTTAGGGTTTCTTTAACTTTATTTTTTCACTCTTCTTTTTTCCCCCTTCCAAACTATCAAAGAGGTAAATGTAAAAGTTCCATTTAAAATTTATTCACTTAAAAAAAATAAAATTTATTCAATTAAAAAAACCCCACCATAACCAATTACTTGTATCAATTTTTCTGAATTCTTTTCCAGACTTTCATAAACATTTACATTTTTCTAGTTACGACATTATAAATATTTCATTCCTCTTCAGTCCGATCCCTACCTTTTAAACACGTAAGAGCAAATTAAACAAAGTAAATTTTTCCTGCTGTGCTTTAGAAGTGTGGAGAATTTTCATTGGGGTTTTTTGTTTTCCCCAGTGCACTGGAGACAGGCTGGGCCCAGTGGGGCACAGACCTTCTGTTCACCTCCTGCCTTGTAGGCTGCTTCCCCAAGGAGGCGTTTCTCAGTTCACTCGTGAAAGTGAACTGCTGGCCTGTGAACAGACACTTTCTGGTTCTTATCTTCCACCCTTACTATTTGTCATACACGTCTTTCCCTGTTCTTGTCGGTGGTCCTCTTCCACTGTCAGGTAATCCACTCTTTCCCACTAGTCTTTCCTCATGGTATTAAATTCTTTTTGCCTTTCACTTCCTGAGAGTTGGCTGACCTGTTTCTTCCCTTTGGGACTCAGTCTTTTCATTCTAGTTTAACTTAAAAAACCACTGGAGTCTCTCCTTTCTGCATCTGTGCGTTATATGCTCTAAAAACTACCATCTACCTCCAGCCTTTCGGCTGTGACTATGTTAATACAGAAATATTTGAAATATTGATTAGAAGGAACCTTATCCGTCATCTGACTACCTATTCCATCCACTGTAGCTAACAGGCCATTTAATTAATCTGAATAAACAAGAAGAAATTACTCCTTTCAGTTATTACCTAAGTTAATCTTAGATGGTTTTGAGTTTCTAAGGAATTATTTTGCCATTCAGTGAAAATGATAAATCACATTCCACAGCAATTCAGTAATTCTCACTCAGCTTGAATTTCTAATATTTAAAGTGAATGTTTTAAATCCAAATGTATTAATGAAACTAATACTCATTAGAATCACAGAGTTAAATAACTTCTGATTGTCAGCTTTTTGTGCTTTCTTCCTCCTTTTTTTAAAAATAAAAGTTATCTGTCTCCCTCGTCTTAACACTGTGCTTTACTTTTTTAAAAAATAGACTTTGTTTCTTTTTTAGAACAGTTTTAGATTTACAGAAAAATTAAGAAGACAGTTCCATGTACGCTGTATCCAGTGTCTTCCCTTACTAACACCTGACATTAGTAAGCAAATTTACAAGTTGTAAATTTGTTACAATTAATGAATCAGTACTGATGTTATTTTTAAAAATATTTTGAATATGGTTATGATCTTACTATAAACTTAGGTAAATTTCCATATCCATTCCTTCTTTGTCCTCTCTCAGCAGAGTTTTAGAAAGTTTGCATTATTTTGTAAAATAATATTGTCTGCCATACAAAATAGTTCTATCTAAAACCTAACAAAAAATAGTAGAAAATAAGAGTGAGCCCCTTTGCAGAATATTTTTAATGTTCCTCCTGAGCACTCTTTGCTCACTATATATAGGCTAATTGACTTTTTTTCTTTTTTAAGACAGTTGTATATAGTGGAAAAATAGCACCAGTTTGTAGGTAACACATGTATTTAAACAGATGGAACTTAAGCAGAGCTGTAAAACCATACAGAGAACATTTCCTTTCTCTCTTACTTGGGTTAATTCTCTTTGCTTAGGCAGTATGATAAGGAAAACCTGATTGATAGGCACCAGTTAGACTTCTCTTTGATTACCAAGCCATATATCTTTTCATTCTTGCCCCAAATTGTGTTGTTTCAAGGGCTTTGAAAGCATATAACTTTCTCAGATCAAGGATAAAGTGTGTCATTCATTTTGCCCTTGGGTACGCTCAATCTCTGAAATACATAGAACAGTTAAAATTGAGACTTGTGCTGTAAATTTCCATTTTATTAGAATCTGCCTTCATGGCTTTTAAAAGTATTTTGAAAATATCAGCTATCTTTAAAAATATTAAAATAAAATATATTGCTTGTAAACAAGTGTGCTTTATTAGGTGTCAGCCATGTTTCCCATGGCTCATTGGTCGCAACTGAGAATAAATACAGTAACATTTCTCTTTGCAACTTTTTCCCCATAGGTTTATTTATGTTTACCCAACGTCCGATCTCTTACTGAGGGACACTGCCTGATAGTCCCTTTGCAACACCACAGGGCTTCCACCTTACTGGACGAAGACATCTGGGAGGAAGTTCAGGTCAGCATGGTAATCTCATCATTGTAATGCGCAGGAGCAATTTTCACAAAATAATTGCCAGTGGGTTTCTTTATCACCTTTGTCCAGTGATTTTGCTTTCTGAACTTAACACATTTGTATACATTTCCCTAGTTGTGTACATCTCCAGATCATGTTTTCACCACTCACTCCCTTTTTAGTTTATTTCCCTTATGTACTCCCTGTTTTGAAGGTTTTTTTTTTTTTTTTAATTTTACTGAGATACAATTGATGTATAGCCTTACTAGTTTCAGGTGTACAACTGAAAGCTTTTGTGTGCTAAACAAACTGTGACAAAGTAATAAGTATTTTTACTTAAAAAATCAGTGTAAGATTTCTAATCTCTACTTTTGTGGAGCAGGAGATAGCCATTCTTGACAAAGTAAGGTAATAAAAGAGATTTTCAGATAATAAAAAATAAATTTTGGAAGCCAGAGGTTCATATTCAGCATTTGCCATATTTTCCTGTAATGGAATTGGTCTCTGCTGCTGTGATTTTGCTATCAGCCCTTACTTTTATACTTTTCCCTTTATTACCTGGCCCAACTTTTAGATTCAGGATTTTTCTTCCCTCCCCTCCCCTCCCTTCCCCTCCCTTCCCCTCCCTTCCCCTCCCCTTCTTTTTGTGGCTGATTCTGCAAGAAACTGGAAGGCACGACATGGGTGAAATTGCTGCTGAATTATTTCAAGACCTCATAATGACCAAAAAAGAAAAAAATAAAACTCTTCATTTTTCTAATACTTGACAGTTGAATAGGGGTTACAGGGACCCCTAGTTAGAAAATGTGAAAATTATGAGACTGTAAAAGACACTATGTACTGGTCTTTGCATCATGTTGACAAAGATGCCAAAGAGGAGATATTTTGACCACACATTGTGAAATTCAGTCTCTTACTCCTTGTAATCTTTACATTTATGCTGTGAAAGTAAAGGGCAGACTGTTACCATACATCTGTGGCCAGGCATGGGTAAGAATGTGGACAAATACACTTGATGTGGGAAAAAATTTTTTTCTAGTAGTGGATGCCAGTGCAGTAAATAATTTAAAGTGGAAGTATGCAAATTTGGTTTTCAGAATTATTTTGAGACTTTTCTGGAATGTCTTTTTAAAAATTTATGCATGCAAAACTGATTTAACTTAGAGCAAACTACAGTGCCAAAAAGATTTTAAGTAATACAGGAATCTAGTCTGTGTGTTTTATATTTCTGTAAGAAATTAAGCCACTTGATGGAAAACATTGAGGTGGATAAAGAAGAAATGTATTCATTCAGTAGATACTGAGGACATGAATGTCGATAATCCCGGTGTCCTGAGAAATGCAGAGATAAAATCATTAATTCTGCCCGTAGGTGTGGTGTATTTTCGTACAGGTTATATTGCACTACAGTGGATTTGGGAGCTGTATGCACTATGGAAAATTGAGTGAGGGAGGAAAGCCAAGTTCTCTTACACAGAGAATAGCATTATGGCTTTTTGTGTGATAAGAGAATTAGTTGTTACAAGTTGTAAATTAGTATAAGACAGTGAGCAAATAAAGTATTTGAATTCTAGCTTATTTAAAGAAATGTAGTTTTGGGGATTTTTGTTCTTACCTTCAAATATATTCAGAAGTTCACTACTGACTGGCTGGCTCAGTCAGAAGAGCATGCGACTCTTGATCTTGGGGTTTGAGTTTGAGCCCCATGTTGGGTATAGAGATTACTTAAAAATAAAAAATCTTAAAAGAAAAACTTCAAGTTAATCACGCCCTGGTAAATACCTTTATGGTTATTCACCCCTTCTAGAGAATATTTAACAAAGATTATTTGACTTAGGAAAAAATAATGTTTGGAAATGCAGGAGCCCATTTTTCTAAGTGATGTTTATCCCCATCCTCTAGTAACATTTAAATTTAATTTTGGATCTTATATTTAATAGAAAATGCAAAACTAAGTTTCAGCACAGCATATGGGAATAATCACAGATTTTGAATGAATAGGAGCCAGGTTTTTTAGTTTCATTAACTATATAGTGAAGCTTGGTCCCCTTTAAAGTTATTCTTACCAGTTTGACAGATAGGTTTGAGCTTATGTTATCGTCAGACACCATGGATCCATTATTTAAATATCCCAAATTAGTGGTGTGGTGGTGGGGCCATTGCCTACAGTGGGCTTTGCTGCTGAGCGGTGTGATGGGGCCATTTCCCTGGGAAAGCTCCAGTATTGCACCCCCAGGTCTTTTTCTGGGGGCGATCAGACTCTCCAGAGACAATTCTTCCCATCTCTCACCTGGTGCATCTGAGACGGTTTGCTCCTGTTCTGGCAGACGAGTGGGGGAAGAAGGCTGGGGCAGCAGAATTTCAACACTCTGTAACATTTCCTGTAATGCCCCCGTTATCAGACTCCAGCTGTGTCAGGTTTTGCCAGCCCAGCAAACTTACTGTTGACCTTCTACAGAGAATAATGCAACAGCGTTCTGCTGGTGTTGAGGGTATCGGCGTGTTAATTGCTTTTTTCAAAAGACTTCCATCTATGCCATTTGCTTGTTGCTACACCTTCACTCTCCTTCTGTAACCGCTTGGTGCTTACCAGTTCTTGAGCCTTGTGAGGGTTCTGTGGTGCGGGATGGCTGTTTTCTCTGCTACCCCTGCCGATCCCCTGCCGCCACACCTGCCAGGGATGAGCCAGCTTGCTGATGTTTAAGTCACTTATTATGGAGTGATCTGATTTCCAGTGAGGCTTCTCTTGTTCTCTTTGTTCCAGTAATTTGGGCTGTTTTAAAAATTACTTTAATGTCATTTCTGAGTGGCTACTCCATGGAGGGCACAAACTTAAATATATGTATTCTATCTCATAACATTTATCTCCGGATAACTTTACCTTTGGACATGTTCTATTTAGAAAATCTGAATAAATTATAGTATTAATATTATATGATCAACCTTACATAGCTTTGATATTTCCAAATATAATGCTTTAATTTTCATTTCAAAAAGTTTTACTTATATACACCTGAATTGTTATAATGTGACTTGATACAAATTAAGAATTGCAACACTCTAGTATAGCTTACTTAAATATATTGTAAGGAATTTTAGTCTAGATGTGTTAACTAAAATGAGGAATGGCATGTAGGTGAGTAGTCATAGTTTAGAAATGTGGAAAATAGTGATTACCCAATGGGTAGAGTTTTTTCTACTAGAAAAATGGGAATGTTCTATAATCCCCATAATATGGAGATCTATATCTCTGTGAAGCATAAAATAGTTTTGGTATGTTATAATAATGAACTAAAAACCTTTCTCCAGTGTTTGGTTGTCGTATAACTTAAAGAATGAATATTATTTAAATACGTATAGTGTATGTGTTATACTGAGCTTCGGGAAGATCCTTCTTTAGTGGAGCGGGTAACCTCAAATTCTTCCATTGAACTCGTGTTTTTCTTTTTTTTCTTTTTTTTTTTTTTAAATTTTTTAACATTTATTTATTTTTGAGACAGAGAGAGACAGAGCATGAACGGGGGAGGGTCAGAGAGAGGGAGACACAGAATCGGAAACAGGCTCCAGGCTCTGAGCTGTCAGCACAGAGCCCGACGCGGGGCTCGAACTCACGGACCACGAGATCACGATCTGAGCCGAAGTCGGCCGCTTAACCGACTGAGCCACCCAGGCGCCCCTGAACTTGTGTTTTTCAAGTACAGTTTTTTTATGCAGAGAGAAGTACTTGAGTGTTTGTGTGTGCCCTGCTTGTATGATGTTTATATTATCATGGTGAACTATTCTTGCATCACTACTAATTTAGTACCTTTAAGTTTGCATTTGTAATTCATGACGTCTGGAGTCTGTCTTCCTCACTGTCATCCACATAGTATCTAGAACAAGCATCAAAACAGTTAAACCAGGAAAGGGCTGTGAATCAACAGGAAAGCAAGGAAGTTTGTGAGACAATGTTACATTGTCGGTGCTGCTGCTGCTTTATATCCATTTGCTCCTTTCTTCAAAGAAGCTTAGTTTTCAAATATGTAGTTCTACTCCAGCAATGGTTTTCCTTTTTCTAGCCGGTAAGATTATGTTACCACTGCACTAGGTAATGAAATAAATAACAGTTCATCGAAAATATTCATAATAAATAAAAATTCACAAACGGTAGCAGTTAACAACATAGAGACAGTCTAAAAAACTATCTTATAAAACCAGCTTTGTATATTTTCCCCATTTTGTTTTCTAAGTGTTTTGTGCAAGTGTGTTTGTTTTCTAAGTGTTTACTAGGCCTGCGAAGGTAACTTTTGGGAAAAACGACAGGGTAGAGGCGGGAATGGATGAACGGTTGTCACTTCCTGGCTCGTGAGCCGTGTCAGTCTTAACACCGATGTCTGTGAATCGTCCATCGAATTGTGGTCACTGTTGTTGCAAACAGAACCGAGCTCACAGTGCTCAAGACAGGAAAAGTTAATTTCTTATGTCATGGTCCAGTGTGGGTTGGGCAGTTCCCAAGGCAGATCGCCCCCAGGCGTTTAATTGGGTATCCAGGCTCCTTCCATCATCAGGCTCTCCTGTGGTGGGGTCCTCTTTCAGGACCTTGGATGGAAGAAAATGAATACAAGAAGGCACACTGCCCCTTCACTGTTTCAAGGGACACATAAGTCACTTGTCACAAGTGACACCTATCATTTCTAGATACATTCCTTTGCCCAGAATTAAATATGTCCCCATCTAAGTCCCAGAGAGGCTGGGAAATCTAGTCTTGTTTGCCCAGGAAGAGGAAAATGAAACCGTTTAGTGAACATGGCTTTTCTTGGGAAGGTTTGTTGTCTGCAGAAATCAGATTGGGGCCATGGCAACTATAAAATTTGACCACTTTCACCATGTAGATACCTATACCAGTATTTTATATTTTATGATTTTTTACTGTAATTTAAACTCAGTTGTGTGTGCACTGTTAATTTGATTTTATGAAGTGTAGTACAAGATTCAGAGGATTTTTAAAGGGGAAGCACTCCTATATAGTCATCTCTAATGATTTAGCTAACAAGTCACCTGACAATGAGATTATTAGACTATTAGCCAAGACTTTGACAACAAATGGAGTCTTTAAAAGAGGCTTTGCTGAACTTCTCTACAGCTCTGGTCAGAAATGAAAAGCAAATCCTGTGTCTGTTGCTTACTAGGTATCTTTGTAGTTTATCTCAATGTATAATTATTTGATTTCCTTTTTTCCTACTTGTTCTTGTTTTATGAAATGAGTACAAAACGGAAGCGTGACAAGTCATTACTGACAAGCGATCATCAGAGGCCTGGCGGAGTCCCAGGACCCCCATCCCCCAGGCAGCAGTGACAAGTAGCTTCTCCCCTTTTGGGGTGTCCGTGGAGGCTGAGTGGGGAAGCTGAACAGCTGTCTGCACGTGGCAGTCGCTAGGCAGTGTCTGAGCCACAACCTGGCTGAATCTCCAGGGAGTTAGGCTGAGCTAAGACCAGGAGCCTCAAAAGGTGGTGTGATTCCACCTGTACGGCATGCTTGAAATGGTAGGATTAAAGAAATGGAGAACACAGTGGCGGTTTTGCCCATGTGATGAGAGGGAGTGTGGCTGGGAGCATTGGGATTGCTCTGTGCCTTCACTGTGTCCCTGTTAATATCCTGGTTGTGATGCTGTACTGTGGTTTTGTAAGATGCTACCATTGGGGGAAACTGGGGTAGAGGTGTATGGGATCTCTCTATTTTCTACGTGTGATCCATAGTCCTAATTGAACAATTTAATTAAGATATTTGAAAGTTATAAATTAGCTGACAAATCTAGATTAAAAAATGTTTCAAGGGGCGCCTGGGTGGCGCAGTCGGTTAAGCGTCCGACTTCAGCCAGGTCACGATCTCGCGGTCCTTGAGTTCGAGCCCCGCGTCGGGCTCTGGGCTGATGGCTCAGAGCCTGGAGCCTGCTTCCGATTCTGTGTCTCCCTCTCTCTCTACCCCTCCCCCATTCATGCTCTGTCTCTCTCTGTCCCAAAAATAAATAAACGTTTAAAAAAAAATTAAAAAAAAATGTTTCAAAAATAAATTTAATAAGGTGGGGGGGGGGCGCGCCTGGGTGGCTCAGTCAGTTAGGTGTCTGAATCTTGGTTTCGGCTCACGTCATGATGTCACAGTTCATGAGATCGAGCCCCGTGTTGGCCTCTGTGCTAACAGTGGGGAGCCTGCTTGGGATTCTCTCTCTGCCACTCTACCGCTTGTGCACTCTCTGTCTTTCTCTCAAAAATAAATAAACTTTAAAAAAAATAAAAAAAAATCTTTCTTCCTCCTACTTAGACAAATATACTAACACTTAATAAAGTTAGAATAAATATATGACACTCTACAAGGCCAATTTTAAATTTCGAATTCTTAGACACCTTGGTGGTGTGGGGAGAGTCAGCTTCTGGCTACAGCCTTCAGCCTGGTCCCCTTTCTTCTAAGCCCTGACATCATCCTCTACCACAGGGGATGTCCTGTGCATACCTGTGAGCGTCTGGACGGCGTGTCTTTGCTCCAGGACTCAGGGTGTGAAATAATAAATATGTAAATAAGTAGAAAAGAATAAAAAGTAGGGATTTTATAATAACGCTGAGTTCTTTGGGAAAAGAAAACACTCTTACTGTTCCACCGTAGTATATTTGACTTTGATACACTCAGTGGGACATGATTGTACGTGAAAATAGGGGATGCTTGAGTATACAAGGTCCAAGTGCAGGGTCAGCAGACGTGTGTGGGAACCAGTGGATGAAGATGCTGTGAGCCTAGGGAGATACTTGGAAGTGGGTTCCACACCCACCTTCCAGGAGTAAGTACCTTCTGTGTTTTGTGGTTATTTTCCTCTGATTTTATCATCTGTTCTGCCTATTTTACTCCTTGAGTTTGATTTTATCTCTTCCTTGTCTTATTGTAGTCTATTGGAACATTTCCAATATATACACAAAACTCTGCAGAGTAAGTTTCAGTTTAAAAAGAAAAGTTGGTTAGGGGCGCCTGGGTGGCTCAGTCGCTTGGGCTGACTGACTTCGGCTCAGGTCACGATCTCACGGTTCGTGGGTTTGAGCCCCGCATGGGGCACTGTGCTGACAGCTCAGAGCCTGGAGCCTGCTTCTGATTCTGTGTCTCCCTCTCTCTGCACCTCCCCTGCTCGTGCTCTGTCTCTCTCTGACTCTCAAAAAATAAATAAATGTTAATAAAAAAAAAAAAGAAAAGTTGCTTAAATATGTGAAATGATATAGTAGATTTAGAAAGTAAAGTAATGGTAAGGTAACAGTACGGAATCTAAACATTGTTGACCATTTATTTTTTATTTTAAAGGGATTTAGTGTACCTTTTATTGTTTTCCATATTTTGTCTGTAAGTCTTTTAGTTACCTCATCATTTTATTTTCTTCAGATGTTTAGGAAATCATTGGTAAAGATGTTTGAAGATAAAGGGTTGGACTGCATCTTTTTAGAAACCAACATGAGCATGAAGAAGCAGTACCATATGGTTTACGAGTGCATTCCTCTCCCGAAGGAAGTGGGTGACATGGCTCCCATCTACTTTAAGGTATTTCTGGATACTTTTGCATGCATCCTGTTTCACAACAGTGCTGTTTTATGAATACGGTTATCTTTTTTCTTGTATTTTTTGTCCTTATATACTAATATCAAACTTTATATAAAGAAATGCAGTAAAGCACACAAAAAAATTCTTTGTAAATTTCTGTAGAGAGAAATTTGGGATTTTGACCTTTAAAAAGCATGCTTATTTGGGAGTGCCTGGGTGGCTCAGTCGGTTGAGTGTCCAACTTCAGCTCAGGTCGTGGTCGCACAGCTTGTGAGTTTGAGTCCCGCATCAGGCGCTGTGCAGACAGCTTGGAGCCTGGAGCCTGCTTTGGATTCTCTGTTTCCCTCTCTCTTTCCCCCTCCCCTGCTCACACTCTGTCTCTCTCTCTCAAAAATAAATAAACATTGAAAAAAAAGCATGCTTATTTGTAAATATGAATATACTGTTGAATGGCAGTTTATGATTTCTATTTTAATTTTTCAGTTCTAAAATGAAAAATCAGGGTTTTACCTTGAAGTCCTTTGCGGTCAAAATTATAGTCGTAATTCTAGAAAACTCACTGAAATTCACAAGAGCTGGAGAGAGTTACATACAAATAGTCCATGTTACAATTGCTGAGACAAGTTACTGTTCTTTTAGTATTTAATACCTCATGATGCTATTTGTAAGAAGAAACTAGTATCTAACCTTGACATACGTTTTTGGACATAATTACTAGAGTTTTTAATCGGTTAAGTGTCATTATAATATTCAGGCAGCTTTTACAAGATAGCATGGTTTTGAGGCTGAGCTGAATACATTATAATTTATAGGCTAATATAAATGCATGTGTAGAAACGTATATGAAATAGTAACATGTAAAGTGAAAAATGGAGGCAGTGTTTTATGAAGTGATGCACGGAGACTTTCCCATGCAACATTTAGACGATACAGGATGGGAGAGTTTATTCGTGGACTGGAAAACCCTGTACAAAGGATGGTGAGACTTGTTGAGGTTAATGAGGTGGTGAAAATACGCTTTCTCTCTACAGATTTCTAAAAACAATTTGATTATTTGATTTTAAGAAATATACTAGTAAAGTAGGAGAAAGAGCCAACTTGCCAGTTGTGTGTTAAGCAAAATCAGTTGGGAAAGAGATTATTATTCTTTTCTTCATTTTTTTTTCTTTTTTTCTTTTGTATCTCCTCAGTAGAGTCTTAGGTGATTGTGACCACAGGCATTTAGGTAATCGGAATGTAAGCAGCCACTGTTGCTCATGTTGGGTGACAGAAGTGTCATCACTTAGAATGGTGTGTCACTTTTCTACCCTAAACCTTTTATTTGATTTGCCTTCAGTTTTATACTGAATGTGCTGTGTTATAGTATCAGCCCCAGTGCCCCATATGCCTTTTAAATATGGACCAGCAGTGTATCTGATACTTTTAAACTGTGGTTATTTGAATGCTAATTTTATGTTTAAAATTTGCTTCATTAAGGATGACAACTGTACAAAAGTGAGAGTACTTGATACTCATCATCCTGGTTTTTCTATTAAATATTTCTTTACCATAAATACTAGTTCTGTTGCTTAGGCTCGGGGGTCTTACAATGCCATATCTATGTATTTTTCCCCTTCATTTTCACTTCTTTGTTATAGGGCCAAATAGTTCAAGTACTTGGTTGTCAGAAATTACTCTTTTGCGAAAAGGGCAGTAAAACTAAACGAATTTATTTGAGTAGGTTTCTATGAATGGGATAAGGAAGTTGTGAACTTTTATGTTCATAAACTTACGTTTAAATTAAATTGCTTAGGCTTATTAAGGATTGTATTTGTGGTGTAAAGTTGGGCTGAAGTTAGTACAAGAATTAAGAATGAGTAAATAGTATTTCCTTTTTCCTAAAGATAGGACTTTAAAGAAAATTAAATTATTTTAAATAATGAATTAAAGCCTTAACCCATTTTAAATAATGAACCACCTACCATGTATACTATATCTGTGATTAATTCACTGTATTACTTTATTTTAAATTATTTTAAATAATTTACTTTATTTTAAATTATTTTAAATAATGAATTAAAGCCTTAACCCATTTTAAATAATGAACCACCTACCATGTATACTATATCTGTGATTAATTCACTGTATTACTTTATTTTTAAACAGTCTCTTTGTGTTTGCTTATAAGCTATTTTTTCATTAATAAATGGCTATTTCTTAGAAAGCCATAATGGAATCTGATGAAGAATGGTCTATGAACAAGAAATTGATCGATCTCTCTTCGAAAGACATCAGAAAGTCTGTAAGTATCTTTTTCTTGCCCTTGGTATAAGAAATGATCCTGATGTTTAGGGATCATTAATTGTCACATCTTACTTAAGAAAGAGACCATTTGGGGCGCCTGGGTGGCTCAGTCGTTTAAGCGTCTGACTTTGGCTCAGATCATGATCTCACGGCCTGTGAGTTCGAGCCCCGTGTCGGGCTCTGTGCTGACAGCTCAGAGCCTGGAGCCTCTTTAGATTCTGTGTCTTTCTGTCTCTCTCTCTGCCCCTCCCCTGCTCACACTGTGTCTCTCAAAAATAAATAAACATCAAAAAAAAAATTAAAAAAAAAGAAAGAAAGAGACCATTTGGCTGAGTGACCCAAGGTGAAGTAAGTAATTCTATGAATAAGAAATTCTTTTCATTCTACTTGGTCTAGCAAGTGCTCCTTTGTTCAGATGCTTATGTGAATATTTATTCCTGACCTTCTGGCCTTGTGCCTTCCTCACCTTCTGGCACTGTGCCATTGTGGTGCCTACAGTTGGCTGTGACCACATCAGACTCTGCTGTAGGAGCTCCTGTAATGGGCTTCTCAGCCTCTGTGGAAGTAGGGAGAGGGGCCCTCTCGTTACTCAAATTATAGTGAGGATAACATTTTCCTAGAGGCTCTGTTTGATTTTGGAGTTCTTCCCCCTCCCCCCCCCATATAAAGATTACCTGTTACAATCTTTAAAACAGTGGCTAAGTTAGATTATGGGTTCATTTTTCTTTAGGGGAGTTTCCCAACCGAGCTTCACAGCTTAGTCGATCCACAGACTCACTCTGAGACACGTTACACAAGTTGAGTACTGTCACAAGGACCTCTCTCTTTTCTAGACGTCTAAATGAACTGGAATAGAGATATACTAGAACTGTGGATTCCTTTTTGGTTTTCTGTTCAAAACACACTTTGCTGTACAGCCGTTCACTGAGTGAGAGCTGTTTACCAGGCACTCTTCTATGTGCATTGCACGTGCTGGAACAGAACAGGGATGTGGACTCAGGGGGCGGGGCAGGCACTTCAGCCTGTGTGCTAGGTCATCCCTCTGCCCTCGTGTGTAAATAACGTTATTCGAGTGCAGCTACACCAGTTTGTTAGGTGCTGCTTTTGGAAGCTTTCATGCAGCAAGGGCAGAGTGGAGGGTTGCAGCAGAGACTATGTAATCTTCAAAGCCGAGAACATTTTATTTAAATTCAGACTCTTATGTTTTCTTAAGTTTGCTGACCCTTGTTCTAATAGATGACACTAGGCTCTTTTCTTCGTATATTCTTTTTGGAAAGCCAGACTCCTGATACAGGTGACTGGTAAGATATCTCATTGCATTTATTATGTCCTACTCAAGAGATTGAAATTTCATTGCCTTACTGAAGATAGGTTTAATACAAAGGTAAAACATTGTCTATAGTCTTCTTTTCTCCCCTTGCTGGCGAATTTGACCAGACAGTATATTAACTCCCCCCTTAACAAATGTCCTTTTCATTTCTGTCTTCTCTGAGCCTATAGTAAAACGTATCAAGGGGGCAGCTGAGGGGTTCATTCAGTTGAGTGTCTGACTCTTGATTTTGCCTCAGGTCATGTTTCCAAGGTCATGGGATCAAGCCACGTGTTGGGCTCTGCACTGAATGTGGAGCCTGTTTGGAATTCTCTCTCTCTCTCTCTCTCTTTCTCTCTGCTTCTTTCTCTCTGCCCCTCTCCCGTGCTTACATGCTCCCTCTGTCTCTAAAAAAGAAAAAAAGAAAACGATACCTAACATACACACATCTATTATGCCTGAGTTTTTCACTTCTCATAATCTCCATTGCCATTAAATATTCTTTTTTTTCTTTTTTTTTCTACATTTATTTATTTTTTGAGAGACATAGAGAGACAGAGCACAAGTTGGGGAGGGGCAGAGAGTGAAGGAGACACAGAATTCGAAGCAGGTTCCAGGCTCCGAGCTGTTAGCACAGAGCCCGATGCGGGGCCTGAACTCACAAACCGTGAGATCGTGACCTGAGCCAAAGTCAGACGCTTAACCGACTGAGCCACCCAGGTGCCCTGCCATTAAATATTCTTTTATAACATGATTTTAATGGCATTTGAAAGTATTTCTAAGTAGAAGTTTTTAAAGATATGTATTATTCTCTATTTGCTATCCTGCGTATGCAGTTTTCTTCCTGGTGAACCATCTAGTACCTATTTTAAGTTTGTTTTTTAAAACGTGCTCAGTACTTGAGTCAAATGCCTAGGGAGTTTTAATATTTTAACTAATATGGAAAATCTGAAACAGATACAGACCTTTGTAGGAACAGTAGTTGTATATTCTACTTGGAAGCATTGCCGGGATCCCAAGAGTTGCCTTTCTAAGTCATCACATAGTATCTGAGAGTCACAGCAGACAGGGAGTGGGCCAGATGACATCTCTGGTCCCTTTTAGCTTTAGGATTCGATAATTATGTGGATGGAATTGTGAAGAGAACTTGAGTATTAGGAATAATTCTAAAGGAGGTCACTTTTTAGGTTAATAAGCTTTTCAGTGGCTTTTTAAAATGATAAAAGTGTTTCTGAGCACAAGGTGAACAATCTTGACTTATTTTAATGTTATTTCTATTCTGGAAGAACCTCATTATACTTATTTTTAAAACTCTGTGTCCTTGGTAGTTTCATAAAGTGTTTTACCTGCTTTGTGGGGTGGGGTGATTTTTTTATTCAAGTAAATTCTTGGCTTCTGGTGATTTATTCTGATTCTTTGTTGATTTATGTATTTCTGCTGTGAGTATGAGCTTCTCTTTTTGTGCCCCCTTGCTCCCTTTCTGGGTCCTGATTTCTCTGTAGTTGTGTGAAGTTCGTGGCAATACACAGGGAAACACATCTCTCTGTGTGCTCAGTGCAGAGCACTTGTGTGTTATCAACTAACTTGTCGACAACACTGCTCGGTTTTCACAAGGCTGTGACATTAAGATTTCATGTGAATTCTTTCTCAACTTTTAATGTGATGATTTTAAGTTTAATTTTGTGATAGCTATAATTAAAAAACACCTAACACATTTAGGGATTTTTAAGACTGAGGAAAGTCCATGTCAAGGAAAATTTGGGTTCACCCAGAGACCTTCAAGCTCAAGGACAATTAGAGCAAGTCAGGAGTAATACCTGGAAATATTGAAAGGGGCAGATTCAAATATTACTGTTTTGTTGTTGTTTTCCATCAATAAAATGTTTTGCCATAGTTCTGTCAGTGTCTTTCAAGAGCGATACCAGAGGTCGTTCCCTCTGTCTAGCCAAGGCAGGAAAAGCAAAGTGGTAAGTGTGCACGCGCTTTGATACTAGAGCCTTCATGCGCCTGCTGACGAGCCACCGTCCTGATGAGACAGCCGGTTGTCCCCAGTAGCCACAGGGAGAGGACACAAGCTCGTGGCAGCCCCCGCTCCTTGCAGAGCAGTGGTGTGTTTACTGTGCCGTCTGGGCACTTACGTCCTGAGTTGTTGAGTCAGTCACTTGGCATGGATGTTCGTTTCCTACCGGCGGCGGAAGGACACAGATTTATTTTGCAGTTCTGGAGGTCACAAATACGAAATGTGCTGCACTGGACTCAAATCAAGGTGTTAGCAGGTGTGCGTTCCTTCTGGACGCTCTAGGGAAGAATCCGTTCCCTTCCCTTTTCTAGAAGCCACTCGAGATTTCCTTCCTTCATCTTCAGTTCCAGCGGTGTGGGATCTTCCAGTTTTTCTCTGATGCTGACTCTCCTGACTCTTACTTATAAGTATCCTTGTGATTGTATTGGGCCCACGAGGATAACCCAGGATATCTCCTCATTTGAATATCCATAAACTAATTGCATGTGTGAAGTCCCTCTGCCGTATAAGGTAGTATATTCATGGCAAATAGAGGATTAGCGTATATTTCAAGGGCCATTTTCCTGCCAGATACAATATGTTACAGACAAAGGGCATGGCCCCCATCCTTACAGATTGCTTCCTCAAGTTCCCTCTCCCTTGAAGTGCTGTCTGGTAGTCAGCATAGTTCCGTAACTTTGTTTTAGCCATTCCTGTTCATGCCTCACGTACAACGCTCTGCGTCACCTACCAAAAATATTCTTAGGGAGTCCTCTATCCTTTTTGCTTTGACCACCATGTTTGCACAAAGCCCTGTTGTTTGGAAACCAGGAAAGACAGTAATATTTGAATGACCTTCTCTGTGTGAGGCATCGGGCTTACCCTGGGTGCGCAGCTTCTAGTTCATCCTCGCAGCAAACCTCTCAGTTCTTCATATTTCTCAGGAGACCCAGAGGTGGTAAATGACTGGCCTGGGGCTACATAGGCAGAAGGTTCAGACCTTTGATTAGAGGCCTTCTCAGTCTCTTGACTTTATTTTTTCCTGACTGTCTAGGTCGTGTACTTGTTTATCCTATTCTGAAAACGTGAAAGTAAGAAAAATAAATAAAGCCACAAAACAGTAACCTGTTTTCCCTGCATTTGATGTTATATACTATTATATAGTGTGTGTGTGTGTGTGTGTGTGTGTATATATATATATTTGATGTTATATTCTACTATTTGATGTTATATACTATTTTATAAACTGATTTTTTTACAACATTAACTACTTATAGTGAAATAGACATGTGGGATTCAGGGCCAGAATGAGCACGTGCGTGCGTGCGCGTTTGTGCGTTTGCGTGTGTGTGTGTGTGTGTGTGTGTGTGTGTGTGTAGAAAGGAGAGAGGAAAAGATCATAGTTAGTCCTGGAGATACTTTGAAATGAGGTTGGTTAACTAAATATTGTTATACCCACCTCACCAGTTAAGAAAAAATTATGATTGGGTTTAATTTATTTTTAAATTTTTTTTTCCACGTTTTTATTTATTTTTGGGACAGAGAGAGACAGAGCATGAACGGGGGAGGGGCAGAAAGAGAGGGAGACACAGAATCGGAAACAGGCTCCAGGCTCTGAGCCATCAGCCCAGAGCCCGACGCGGGGCTCGAACTCACGGACCGCGAGATTGTGACCTGGCTGAAGTCGGACGCTTAACCGACTGCGCCACCCAGGCGCCCCATGATTGGGTTTAATTTATTTTTGATAAATAAATGGTAATAAAAATATTATGAGCAAAGCTCTAAGTATATGGTTAGGCCTCTCTTCCTGTTCTGTTTTGTGAGGGAAATATAGGAATGATACCCTTATTCTCTGTGTAGTTTAAAGAAAATTATTCTACTGTTATCTATATAAAAACAGTACCTTTTCTTGCTGTTTTCCACAAAGACAGGAAAAGAATTGGTTTTGATTATAGCTAAAGAGCTATCTGGCTGAAAGGCTACCAAATGAAATGTTTGACTCTGAAAGTTACGTCACTACGTATTCTTGAATTGGAAATTTATTATATGCTCTTGTTGTGAAGGGTTGCCTAACTTCCGTCATATCCTAGAGCAGGAGAAGGGATTGCACAGAACTTGCCGATTCCAGGCTGTACTCATGTGTGATTTATCTGTTTATTTAGGTACCCAGGGGCTTACCTTACTTCTCTGTAGATTTTGGCCTCCAAGGAGGGTTTGCCCACGTCATTGAAGATCAACATAAATTCCCTCATTACTTTGGGAAGGTAAGCTCACAAGTTTAATAAAATTCCAGAGTGTTGTAGCAGTTTGGTAATAGCACTTTTCTTTCAAAGGGAAATCAAAACTTGGGGCACAATATAGAGTGAAGTTGGTGAGTGCTCTTCTACCCAGTTTTAGAGAGAGGACCTCAAAGCTGCCAATAAAAATTCCTCAGACCGTTGCTAACAGTCAGGAATGTCCCTTTGGAACCCACCATTTTCTGACACCGTCGAGAGGGAGGGTAGCCGTTTTCCTATGGAGGCAGCCGGCCTTGTGCCACAAGGGTGACACTCTAGACACCCACAGTGAGTTTGCTCGCGGTGACTCCGCTTTGTGGAGGCTGTCCTTCCTTTCATCTTACCGATGTGGGAGCCGGGCTGCAGACAGGTTGTGTGACCCAGTCACGCGCTTCTAAGGGACAGAACTGGTCCGTGCACCTCTCATTCCTGGTTGAACCTGAGAACGGATGACCTCACGTCTGCACTTATGACGGAGCACCATGTGGTCTGAGAAGAGTATATGACTGAGTCATTTCACATGGTTTCTGGGCAGATGTCTGCGTGGCGATCATAGATCGCCATTCGTTTCACTGCTGGGGGTGCAGCCACAAAGTAGGGTCCACTGCGTATCTGGGAAGTACGTGAGGTCGTGTCAGGCGCTGGAACGAAACTAACGTGGCCGCTGCAACAGTCAAAAGAAGTCTGGGCAGTAGTAGTTCTAGAAGTGGCTTTTGAATCGAGTCTGGCTCAGGCTTTCCTGCTCATACCATCCTCTGACTAGAGGAGCCCTCGTGAACTCTGCCCTGGGGCCCCTGTCTCCCTCCTCACTCTCATCTCCCCTGTATGGCTGTCCTCTACAGCGAGTAGGCTCGTGTCAGGAGGAATCTCGACCCCAGAGGTTCGGATTCAGAACTATTTATTCTGTTGCCTTTAAAATGTTAGAGGCCCCAAATCACATGCATTTTTGAACTGTTGAGATATAGTACAGAAACGTGTTTGAGAAATTTTCAAAATGTTTTTTCACAGAGTTAATTAGAAAGAAATTTGTTTTCATTGCTCTGAAAACCCCTGTTGTTTTAATCAATAGAACTCTATAACTGAAGGCTCTCAGACTCTGGATTCCTTCCTTCCTTCCTTCCTTCCTTCCTTCCTTCCTTCCTACCTGATCTTTTTGAAAACAAAGTAAAATACCCATTTTTTTTTAATTTTGTAAATTTAATTGGGAGATTGCAGTCCTGAACAAATATGTTTATATGATACTGTTTAAAAAGAAAGCTTCCTCAGCATGGCATCGCTGATCCGTTTCCCCCCAAATTTGCTTCTCAAGAAGCAGCCTGTGAGCCCAAGAACTCCCTTCAGCCTGCTGCCTAAGCGAGTGTTCAGAGAGCAGGAGGGGGATGGTCTCTTTCCATTCACAGCTGCTTCTGTTACCAAGACTCAATGGTACCTGTATGGTACCCATAAGACAAAACTTGGTATTTTACAGAGACAGTGTTAGGCCAGTTCATAAACTAGGCTTGCTTAAACTACATTGCTTACTTGGGCTGATGCCAAGAAAACTCTCGCATTAAATCTAAATTTAGTCTTGATGTTTTCTAAAATTACTCTCTTTGTTGGGCCCTTTATTTCTGTTTCTCAGTGAAGGAGCTTACACTAAGCCTTTTTTGATGTATCCAATAACTAGAATCTTCTTTTTTTTGAGTCTCCATGTAGTCTGCAATGGCATTTACCTTATTCTGCTCTTTAAGACAGTTCTTTGTGTAGTTGGTCATTCTTCTGGTCCTACCACAGGCCCACATTCTGTTAGTTCTCTGAAGACAGGTTGATGTATGTTAGTTATCTTTGTATCCCCAACGACATTTGGTACTTGCTTGTACACAGTATGTCCCCTTGGTAAAAATGTTAAGAGCGTGTCCAGGATCTCACCACACAGCCCTGTGGAAGTAGACTGAACATGCAGAGTTTGATCCTCAGCCCAGTGTTGTCCTGTGTTGCCATACTGCCCTCCCGTAAGCATTGCACGTTTCTGCCGTATCCTTGTGTACGTGGATACTCACAGGCATAAATTGCATTACTTTCTGTAGCTAACAGCACAGGAAGAGAATCATGAGGGAAGTAATCTAGGATAATGAAAGCAGTCAAATCAAAATCCATCTCTTACAGGAGTTTGGAATGTGACTCTTAAAAGAAGGTGGTTTATAATTTTTAATTCTTTGTTTATTTGGATTATTAGTATTAAAATATGATTCTAGGGATGCCTGGGTGGCTCAGTCATTGAGCGTCCGACTTCGCTCAGGTCATGATCTCGAGGTCTGTGAGTTGGAGCCCCACGTCGGGCTCTGTGCTGACAGCTCAGAGCCTGGAGCCTGCTTCGGATTCTGTGTCTCCCTCCCTCTCTGCCCCTCCCCCGCTCATGCTCTGTCTCTCTCTCTCTCTGTCAAAAATAAATAAAACATTAAAAATAAAATAAAATAAAATAAAATACTCTATTTCCTGAATAAAGATCTCCAGCTAATAGTAGAAGAAACTGGCTTATAAATATAAGGGGTAGTGGAGAGAATGTTGGCCTGAGATTCAACTGCAGTCCAACACCAGAGTTAATAATTGTTGCATGTCGGCCAACTTTTTATCCATGCTGGTTACCAGAACAGCTCATGAGGACCAAATTAATTAAATGTTACGCTCCCTTCCTCCCCTTTGCACCTCTCTGGTAGATGTGCTAACAAGCAACAAAACAGACAAAGAACAGGACAAGAGACAAAACTAGCACTGCTAGAATTCTAGGGCTTGCATAGTTAGAACTAACTGAAAACAAGATTTTTTTCCCCAAGTTTTCATTTAAAGTCCAGCTTGTTAACATACACGTGCAATAATAGTTTTAGGTGTAGAGTTTAGTGATTGATCATTTACAGACAGCACCCTGTGCTCATCCCAGCAAATGCCCTCCTTAATACCCATCACCTGTTTCTCCCATCCCTCGCCCACCTCTCCGCTGTAACCATCAGTGTGATCTCTGTGGTTAAGAATCTGTTTCTTGGTTTGCCTCTCTTTTTCCCCCCACCATGCTCATTTGTTTTGTTTCTTAAATCCCACATATGAATGAAATTGTAGCCATTTGTCTTTCTCTGCCTGACTTACTTCACTTAGCATTATACTCTCTAGCTCTATCTGCATTGTTGCAAATGGCAAGATTTCATTCTTTTTGATGGCCAACTAATATTCCATTGTATATATACCACATGTTCTTTATCCATTCATCAGCCAGTGGACACTTGGGGTCTTTCCATAGTTGGCTATTGTAGATAGCGCTGCTGTAAACATTGGGATACATGTACCCTTTGAATCTGTATTTTTGTATCCTTTGGGTAAATACCTAGTAGTGTAATTGTTGGGTCATAGGGTAGTTCTGTTTTTAACTTTTTGAGGAACCTCCATACTGGAAAGTAAGATTTTTTAACTTGAAACTACTATGTGTGTAGAATTTGAGTATCATCTTGGAGAACTACTGACTTTTATACTTAGTATAAATATAAATATAAATAGTTTCATTCTGTTTTCAGCATTTATACATATATGTGTCTGTATTTCTCTCATTCTTTAAAAGGAAATCATTGGTGGGATGTTGGATATAGAACCCAGGCTGTGGAGGAAAGGGATCCGGGAAAGCTTTGAGGATCAGAGGAAGAAGGCACTGCAGTTCGCTCAGTGGTGGAAACCATTCGACTTCACCAAAAGTAAAAAATGTTGAGTCAAGCCTTTCAGTTTTTAAACGTCTTCTTCAGATTCCTTTCACTTTTATTTCTATTCTGTCTCAACAACTGACCCTCAGGCCACAGGGAGAGAAAGTCCTGCTCTGGGTCTTAGATGCCTGTGCATCACCGGATTGTTTCCTTTCCTACCTTGTCCTGCGCCCTTCCCTGTTGTCATTGGGGAGCAGGACCAGATACGGGGTGACCCTGTGTTCCCGCTCTGTCCCTACGTCTTTGTGTTCCGACCAGTACAGTTAAGATGGGGAAGGACTTTCCTGAAGGATTGCCGAGGAGGGACAGCAGATCACTGGTTCAGAGGGAGGTGGGGCTGCTTCAAGGTGGTGAACACTGTTGACCAGCTTCTCTTGAATATTTTAAACTGAGTTGGCATATTCAGTAATAATTGCAACTTCTCTTTGTAGCCTTTTATAGAAGAGCTCTTCATTTTCTACCAGTAGCAGATATATCACTGCTATTCTTTTTATTAAAGGAAGAAGAATGTTCGAGAATAATAAATAAAGCATCACATGTTCATGATTTGTTGGTTTCTATTTCTGGATTAAAAAAAATTTTTTTATGTTTGTTTTTGAGAGAGAGAGAGAGAGAGAGAGAGAGAGAGCGAGTGAGCCTGAGCGGGGGAGGGACATAGAGAGAGGGAGACACAGAATCCGAAGCAGGCTCCAGGCTCTGAGGTGTCAGCACAGAGCCTGACGTGGGGCTTGAACTCATGAACTGGGAGATCATGACCTGAGCTGAAGTCGGATCCTCAACCGACTGAGCCACCCAGGCACCCCTTAATTCTGGATTTTTAGATAGTGTCTTTGAGTTTGCGGGATGTTGAAAGTCATTGTTCCAGATGACACAATTTACAGCTGTTTGGGTTTTGAAAGTTGAAAAATTTAGCCAAATTGTCATTTTGGGTTTGTAGTATTACAAAAGCTTAAGTAATTAGAGTATTCTGAATGTCTAGAGCACATTCCGTTGCTCGGCACTTGATCGAAGCTTCCTTTTTCTTTGTTCTTACGCTTGGTATCAAGGGGTTTCGAAACCATATATTTAAAAAATATGACCATGGGGTAAGAGTGCTCCTATTTTTTTAATATGGGAGATGTTTTTGATGTAACCCCTTCTCAAAGATCCTTGACATTTTGTCATGAAATGTTGAATACGTAGAATCAGTGTGATGCATACTCTGGAGAAACTCCTAACTCTACACAGTTATTTTTTAATATCGGCGTCTCGTTATTTCTTTAGTAAGGCACAAAATGTTTATATTCTACCTGTAGTTTTAAAATTTCGCATATGAGCTGAAGTTTACTGGTTTCATTTTCTCAGTATTTGCAAATTGAATTTAAGTATAATTATCAGATACTTGATAGTATTTTTTTTTAACTGCTATTTTCAAACTTGTTAGGCTGTATTACAGAGACACAGAGGAATCTATGACATTTATGTAATCAGTGAGGTAACAGTTCGTGGGGAATTTTGGTTTTGTGCTAGTAGAGTGCAAAAATAAAAAGTACTTCCCCTACTTTAAATTATTTTACAGTCTAGCGGACGAGGAGACTTGCGTCAATGATATAGCACAGTGTAAGTTCTAACGCGAGGTATGTGTCAGGTGTATCCGAGCGCCATGCTGAAGGACTCTTCACACCTCCTCTGTCTGTCTGGGTGGGTGACTTTGCTGCTCGTTTTACTGAGATTGTAGAGCCGCAGAGACGAGATTTTCCACGACATCTCCCAGTAGTCCTCCATGTGCACCCATGGGCTCTGCGTGCCCTCTTGCTAACTATAGATAAATTATTTTGTTGTTCTTCTCTAGGGCTCATCCACGCCATTATGTCCTGGATTTCACCCCCCTCACCTACTCAGTTGGCCCTACTCTCTCCCTATTACTAGGATTTTCCTCTTTCTGTAAAAGTGAGTTCCTATTAGCATATGAAAACATCTTGTAACAGTCCACCACAGACCCCCCCATCACATCCCCTCTAGCCATTTTCCTTCTCTGCTTGACAGCAAAGCTCATTTAAATAATATTTGTGTCCTCTCCTTCCCTCCTCCTCCTGTTCTCAGTACGCTAACCCCCCCCCCCCCCCCCCCCCCCCCCCCCCGCCTCGTTCTCAACTGCTTGTGTCAAGGTCCTCTGTGAACCTGCCACATCGGGAAATCACGGAATTACTGCCCATGTTCCTCTTGCTTGCCTGTCGGCGTCACTGACAGACTCGAGACACTTTCTCTGCTTCCAGAGTGCAGTTTCTTATTTCTCCTCCTTCACTGCTGGCTCCGTCCTCCCAGCCTCCTTTGCTGGTTCCTCTCCAGCCGGTCACGTGTTGAAATGCACATCCTCACTTATCTGTTTGCTGTTACATGCTGTCTCTCAAGGTGATGTCATACGTAAAATGGTCCTATGGACCACCTTTAGGTTGGCTCATTTATTCAACAAATATTTGAGTGTTTTCCTTGTGCCGGTTACTGTTCTGAGTGCAGGGAATACACTATGAATAAAACAAAAATGCCTCCTTTGAGGAGTTCATATTGTATCAAGGAAGACAAAGTAGTAAATAAATTATCCAGAAAATGTCAGAGGTGGTAAGTGCTATGGAAAAAGGAAAAGTAGAACAGGACAAGGAAGACGCCTCTCAAATTTATGCCTTCATCCTGGACCTCTTCTGCGAACTCCGGAAACAAATACCAAGGTGACATCTCTACTGTATCTAATCTGTGAGATGGACATCCCACCTGAACTCCTGATTTCCCTCTCGTTCCAGGTATTTATAACAACCATTTCATTACACCATGTGGTTGTATAGATGAGGTCTTTGTTTAGGGCTCAGCTGGATGATTTGCCTCTGTTTCCTGATGTCTGGGGCCTCAGCTGGAGTGACTCAAGCGTCTGGAGATGACTGGGGCCACACGTGTAGGGCCTCCGTTCTTCACATGGGCCATGTGTGCGTGGAGCTGGAATAGTCGAAATAGTCTTTCACTCACATGTCTGGTGCCTGGGACAGCTTGGGGACAGACTGATGACACTCTCTTCTCGTATGGCAGTTTCAGTGTAGTTGGGCTTTACCATATGACTTCTGACTTCTGTTCCAGAAGATGCTTCCAAGAGAGAAGAGGTGGAAGGTGCCACTCTCTTAGTTAGGGCCTGGGACCGGAAATCAGCACCGCGTCATTTTGCTGTGTTTTGTCTGTCAAAGTTGTCACAGAACCCACCGACATTCCAAAAGAGGGGTCATTGGTGGCCCCCCTTCATCCACCACAGTCTGCCCTCCGGCCACCAATTTATACTCTCCCACATTAAAAATACATTCAAGTCCTCCCAAGGAAGCCTTATCCCAGGAATGCACTAGGCCTGGGCTGGAGATTCAGGATCCCAACTACCCAGGCTCAGATACACAAGGCCCTTCATTCAGATGCTTCAATCTGAAGATGTGTGAGTTTAAGAGACAAATTATCTGCAACCTAAACACACAATAGTGAGAAAAGCACACAATAACTTCAGTATAGGCACCTTCACTGAAAAAGATGGAAAATTCGAGACACATTGCCATCACTGTTGACTAGTTCTAACATCAAGTCGAGTGTATGTTGCCAGTTTCTTGATTAGGACTGCAGTCCTGCTTCTTGGAGGTGATTCTGTGGGGCTTTGTGCTCCGCCCTGCATACTCTTAGTTCATCCCTGAATCAGCCTTTTTTTCCCCCCATAAATAGCCGAAGACTCATGTTTCCACCTGAGACCAACGAGCCACGTTATCTTCCAGCCTCAAACGACCAAAGAATTGACAACATACATGTAGTGATGGTTTTTAAGACATGGGTATCAAGCAAGAAAGTATAATGATCCCTAAGTGACGGGAAACAAGTAAAATAAGCTTTGTGATGGCCCTGCCCTCTTGCTCTGAGACTGTCCTCATCTCATGGTACCAGGTGTGGGACCCCAGTCAGAGCTTATAGAACAGGCTGAGTTAAGGACATAGACTTGGGAATCTTGGGGGCCCAGAGCCACAGGGCGGGTTAGTAGGGAATTACGTGCAGATGCGGAGGCTACCTGGGGCCAAGCATAGGTTGACCTACCCGAGAGGTTAGAGGTCACACTTCCCACTAGCTAGAATGGAGGGTGTCAAGACTGTCTGGGAAGTGCGAGTACCCACAATGATGGTGAGTAGTGTGGAGTGATGAAATCTCAAGACTTAGCCCTCATCTAACCTTGACAAACAAATCTTACATGCAAGAGGCAAAAGGATCAAGCTGTTTCCAAGTAACTTTACTGTGTCCCAGAACAAAGCTCAACAACACATAGGAATAAAACTATATCCAGTAGTCACAACATAAAAAGTGTCTGGAGTACCAAAAAGCACAGGATGGTAACTACATGGGTAAATATATAAGATTTTTCTTATTTATTACTTTTATTTAAAAGATACTTTATTGTTCAAGCAAGAACAATTAGTATGAGGTTTATAACATATGTAAAGACTAAATGACGATAATATAATGAAGGTGGGAGGGGGACAAATGGAAGTATACTATTATAAGGTCACCGTACTCTGCTTGAAGTCGGGTGGTAGGACTTGAGCACAGACTGTGATAAAGATGTAGAATTCTGGGGCACCTGGGTGGCTCAGTAGGCTCAGGTCTCACCGCTCGTCAGTTCAAGCCCCGCGTCTGGCTCTGTGCTGACAGCTCAGAACCTGGAGCCTACTTTGGATTCTGTGTCTTCCTCTCTCTCTGCCCCTCCCCCGCTTGTGCGCACGCTCTCTCTCTCTCTCTCAAAAATAAATGTTAAAAACAATTTTAAGATGTAGAATTCTGAGCTGTAAAGCAGGCCTTACGATTAAAAAAAAAAGCAAATAGAGATTTATAGCACTAATCCAATAAAGAAGATAAAGTGGAGCATGAAATAATAATCTAAATGAAGGCAGAAAGGAAACACTACAGGTGGTACAGATAGAAAATGAGCAGCAAGATGATGGATTTAAGCCAAAACATTCTACCAATAATACTCATTTTTTATAGCTGCTTGGCAGTTGAAAGCAGCACACATTTATTATTTCTCGGCTTCTGTGGGCCTGGAGTTCAGGTACAGCTTGACTCATTCCCACACTGAGCTGGGAAAAGACCCATTTCCCCGCCCACGTGGTTCCTGGCACCCCTCACCTCCTTGCTGGCGGCCCCGTGTCCCTTCCCACATGAGCTTCCCCAACACAGCCCCTTGCTTCCCTCACCACCGGCGAGGAAGAGGGAGATGGTGACAAGGTGACACTGACATCTTACACCACACAGTAACGTCATCACACAAAATTACACACACCCCTTGCCTTAGGGTATCATTGGAAGCACATCACAGGTCCTGCCCGCACGCAGGGGTGGGATCACACCAGGACATGAGCCCCAAGCAGGATTGGAACACCCCGGAGGCCCCCAAAGAATGTGCTACTTCACATCTGAAGAGACTTAAACTGAATTCGTACATTTCTCCCATCCTCTGCTTTGTCTTCCATTTTACTAATGTGTCTATCATAATCCGCAGAATGCATTCTTTTGCTTTAAACACCCAATTCTAAAGTATTTTTAATGAGAAAAAGAGCTTTTTATATTTGTTCAAATATTTGCTGTTTTTCGTACTCTGCATGCCTTTGAGTTGATTCACATTCGCATTTAGTGTCCCCTGAGTCAATGCGCATGTAAAGTCAGTTTGAAGTTTTTTTCAGGCTTGCCTTTTCTGTTTCCTGAGGTTTCTGAATTGTTGATCGATTCTGTAGTGATTTTTGTTTTCTTTTCCCCCCTTGCTTGCTCATTCATGTTTTTATATCCAAGTGATCTCCCTAGTTCTATTTTTTTTTTTTTTTAACTCATCTTGTTTTTGAGCTCTGGATATGAGATTTTCATCAGGCTTTTCAAGACACAGTTTATAGAAATGTCTTTCTTTTGTGGTTGATCTTTCTTCTAACTGGGTTCTTTTTAGTTTGCGTGTTTTGTTTGAACTCATTTATACATTTATTCTTTTACTATTGTTTTGCCAGGGTGTGTATACAGAGTTGCCACAGTGTTTCTTTTCATCAGCTCACGCTTGGAGGTCTGTGCTTCATGATGATGGTTACATTGTTATTTGGTACATAAATATTCATCAGCGTAATTTATTTTTTATTGTGAATTGTGCCTTTCAGTATTAAATAGGGAGCAGCCCTAGGCTCCTGAATCACCTCTTGTAGGAATATTGCCAACCCATTAGTAACACCTGGTTTGGATTTTATAAGAGCAATAAATAGACTCTACCTTTTAGAGTCATTAGAAATTTTAAATTTTTGTTGAAGCAGCCTGAGCTACTATAGAATTTGGCACTTTGAAAATCGGGAGCTTCTAAACAAAAGCCTTTAAGATATGTGACATTGGTTCAAGTGCAGCCTTCTATTTTTAGCACCCAGGTTCCTTGTGTGTGGATAGTCCTTATAATATGAAAGTAAGTGTAGGGAACTCTGGTTCTGATGTGTTTGTATTCTCTGAACATGAATTGTTACCCATAAGGTGTGTAGAGATCACATGATGTCAGTTCATCCATTTATTTGGTGTCACTCGCTTGAATAATCAGTTCTGACTTGTCCACTGGGTTGCCAGTTGTGACAGCTACTTAGTGCTCATTAAAGGAACTCGGTAAAATAAATATTATCATTAAAATGTCAGCTGTGAAAACAGTTTTTTACGTGTTAATATAGTGTTAGGTTTTTAAAGGGAATGCTAAGCAGTGTGTGAAAAACCATTTAAATGGGTGTCAAAAGGGAGAACTTTCTCCAAATGGAATTATGAGTGTCCTTTTAAGAACCTTTAAAGATATAGACACATGATGTAAAGAGAGAAATGAAAAATTAGAGTCCCATCACCTCAGTGTTAGCCAGATAATGCTTAAGTCTTTAGGCTGCTGCTCTAGATGATGTAGGATTTTGCTGGAACGTGTTTTGGTTTACAGATAGTTAAAAAGGAATCTTACTCATTTTTTCAAACAGTAGAAATGTAAGTTTTTGTTTTGTGAATCCCTTTGGAATTACTAGTGATTCTTTGTTAATTTCTGTTTCATTAAAAAAAAATTTTAATGTTTATTTTTGAGGGGGGCGGGCAGAGAGAGAGGAAGACACAGAAACTGAAGCAGGCTCCAGGCTCTGAGCTGTCAGCACAGAACCCTACATGGGGCTTGAACTCAGGAACTGTGAGATCATGACCCAAGCTGAAATTGGATGCTTAACCGACTGAGCCACCCAGGCACCTCTGTGTTTTCATTGTGCTCTCATAAGTTGTGCTATTTTTCCTGGAAATGAAAAAGATATACAAAAGGGAAGACTATGAAATTAGTCATTACTGAAATGTCATCTCGGTGATTAATTTGGTTAAACAATAATTCCTGGAGTACCTACTGATGATAAAAGCATTTGCTCTTCAAGGAAACTTTAGATTCCTTCCTGGATATCATAACACAAGTCAATAGCAAATGTAAGTAGTATACTACTTAAGTCAGCTAATTAATTTTACCCTCACATTTTCCTCAGGAATTAATTAATTAATTAATTAACATCCAAATTAGTTAGCATATAGTGCAACAGTGATTTCAGGAGTAGATTCCTTAATGCCTCTTACCCATTTAGTGCATCCCCCCTCCAGTACCCCTCTGTTCTCCATATTTAAGAGTCTCTTGTGTTTTGTCCCCCTCCCTGTTTTTATATTATTTTTGTTTCCTTTCCCTTATGTTCATCTGTTTTGTCTCTTAAAGTCCTCATATGAGTGAAGTCATAGGATTTTTGTCTTTCTCTAATTTCACTTAGCATAATACCCTCCAGTTCCATCCACGTGGTTGCAAATGGCAAGATTTCATTCTTTTTGATTGCTGAGTAATACTCCATTGTATCTGTATACCACATCTTCTTTATCCATTCATCCATCGATGGACATTTGGGCTCTTTCCATACTTTGGCTATTGTTGATGGTGCTGCTATAAACATGGGGGTGCATGTGTCCCTTCGAAACAGCACACCTGTATCCCGTGGATAAATGCCTAGTAGTGCAATTGCTGGGTAATAGGGTAGTTCTATTTTTAGTTTTTTGAGGACCCTCCATACTGTTTTCCAGAGTGGCTGCACCAGCTTGCGTTCCCACCAACAATGCAAAAGAGATCCTCTTTCTCTGCATCCTCACCAACATCTCTTGTTGCCTGAGTTGTTAATGTTAGCCATTCTGACAGGTGTAAGGTGGTATCTCAGTGTGGTTTTGGTTTGTATTTCCCTGATGATGAGTGATGTTGAGCATGTTTTCATGTGTCAGTTGGCCATCTGGATGTCTTCTTTGGAGAAGTGTCTATTCATGTCTTTTGCCCATTTCTTCACGGGATTATTTGTTTTTTGGGTGTTGAGTTTGATATGTTCTTTATAGTTTTTGGATACTAACCCTTTATCTGATATGTCATTTGTAAATATCTTCTCCCATTCTGTCGGTTGCCTTTTAGTTTTGCTAATTGTTTCCTTCACTGTGCAGAAGCTTTTTATTTTGATGAGGTCCCAGTAGTTCATTTTTGCTTTTGTTTCCCTTGTCTCTGGAGATGCGTTGAGTAGGAAGTTGCTGCGGCCAAGTCAGTAATCTTCTTAGATGAGTGACAGTTCAAAAGTACCTTGGGGATGATGGTAGTGACAGTGAGTTTTTGAACCTCACTAAATGCTATAAATAGCAAAGCAACTAAAATGCAAAACTGAAGACCCACAGAAACCATCTTCAAAACAGAGTATTCCCATAGCCCCCAATTATAGTATGCTTGTAGGGACAGACTGCCAACATTCATAGCCTCTGAGCAATATCAGCATCTGCACAAGAGAGAGTGGAGGGAAAACACATGGCCTTTTAATGTCCCCAGGTACAAAAGAACCCTAAATTGCCAAAAAGTGCTGACTGTAAAGCCTGACAACTTAGTCTGAAAAGAGCAGCCGAAATTGGAAACAATCCCAGTTGGGTTGAGTCTGATGGCATCTGATGGCTGTGAAGTTAAAAGAAATAAAGAGCTACTCTGGCATGTTCACTGCCTCTGAAAGTAGAGGCCGACTGTCTTCATTCAAAACAGTAAGTGACAGGAGATAATCTCAGTTAAATCCCATGCGAAGTTTTTATGAAATAAATGTGAGAGATTAGGAACCAAACAGTATTCCTATAGACAGAGCTCACAGATAGATATGTCTTCAAACTGATGAAAACCATAACTCCGTAGTTCAAAATGAGCTTAAAAATGTAAGAAAATGATATAATGTATGAAGAACAAACAGCATATATTAGGACTGTAAAAAAAACCTCAGAGATGAAGTGAGGAAAGGAAGATTTTACATGATTATTTATTTACTTTAAGAGAGAGAGCATGAGCAGGGGAGGGGCAGAGAGAGAGGGGGAGTGAGAATCGCATGCAGGCTCCATCCACCCTGTCAGTGCAGAGCCTGATGCAGGGCTTGAACTCATGAACCATGAGATTGGGACTTGAGCCAAAATTAAGTGTCGGACACTCAACGGACTGAACCACCCAGGTGCCCCAAAAGGAAGATTTCAGATGAGAGTTTCCAACACTCAGGAAGGATTTAGGATTCAGAAATGAAGACAAACTAGGAAAAAAATATATATAACAGATAATTTAATAGAAAGGTAAGCTGTAAAGAGGAAAACTTTTTTTTTTTTTTTAATAAAAAAAGATGTAAAAGGTTGAAGAGAATGTGATGGATACAGAAGATAGGCTGGACTTCAACACAAATTCAGTAAAAAACTTTGAAGAAGGAAATCAAGGCAGTGAACAGAACAGGAAGAATGAGGCCCAGATAATGTCTTGAGATTTTACTAAGCCTTTAAATGTCCAACAATCCTAATGCCTCTTCAGCTTTTTCAGTGGGCAGAAGGAGAACTTCCAAACCAGTTTCATGAAGCAAGTATACTCTGATCCCTAAACTTGAGAAAGGTCGCACCAAGATAGAAAACTCGCAATATCATCTGTCATTTATTAATATTGATGCAGAAATTATACACTGATATTAGTAAACATGGAAGGCGTCCAAGATGGTGGTGTAGGAGAATCGTGAACTCACCTTCTCCCACACACCACAGCTACATATGGATTATTTCTCTCTGGAAAAGATCTTGAAACTGGCTGAACTGCTCCACAACAAATAAAATGACCCCATTGAGACTTATAGGACAGACAGAAGCACAGGCTGGTAACCCCGCCCTCCCGCCTCCCCTGCCCACCCCAGCTCACGGACATGAAATTGGGAGGGATCTCACCAGACAGGTGCTTCTCCTGGAGGAGTGAGGGTCTGGCAATCTGACCTCTGGGACCTGCAGGGGGAAGATGAGCCCCTTGAAAGTCTGGCCTGGAAAACTGTGGGGGTCCCAGAATTCTATAAGAAGCTAGGTTCCCCTCTTGGAGTATTTGCATGCAGTCCTGTTTGCCCCCAGGGCCAGCGAGCAAACAGTGCGTTGGAAAGTGCCTAGACTATATGTGAGGGAGATTGATTTGCTGACCTGGGGGTACTGGCTGGAGGGGCAGGGGCCAGTTCAGACTCTCCCCCAAAAACAGAGGTGTGTGCAGATGCTGTTGCTGCACTGTCCATGCAGCCTGCTAAGCACGGGTGGATGAGCTTGGACACGGCACCTTTGTACCACGTTTCTGGGATAGAACCGGGTAAACAGTCATAGCAGTTGCTCAGGCCAGAGAGTGCAGGTGATGGCAGTGTTTTCCCATTCCCTGGCTGCAGGGGGCAAGTACGAGTGGTCATAGAGTTCTCTCACTTCCTGGTGAAAGGCTGCAAGTGTGGGCAGTTCCTATACTCTGCTACCCGCTGGCCAGAGCTGGTGAGCGTGAACGGTCACAGCATTCTTCCACTCTCAGTCTAAAGCTGTGTGCAGACGCTGGCAAAGCACTCTCCCCCTGTGTTTCTGAAGCTTGTAGGCACAGGCATTCAAGACATTTCACATTACTTTTCCGAGATCAGCAAGCGTGCGCTGCCCCCTGCACTCTCCAGCTGCCTTGACAGCAAGGAAAGACAGGTGTCAGCAGGCCACTTCCCCCAGGGCACCGCAAAGACAGACTGAAACAATCCCAATCTTCCTGTGAAAGAGGCCTATTAGCCTGGAGCTTCAGCTTGAGGGACAGGCTTCAGGTTTCCCACACATCTGGAGCCTAAGTAGGGGGACAGAGTCCTTGTGTACCCCTTTGGCCTCACTACAGGTAAGACTTCCCAGAAAGGGGATTATATGTGGAGCTCATGTGGAGCTCCAATTTTTGAAACTTCACTCAGAGGACACCTTCAGATCTCCAGTCTGGAGGCCACAGGGATCATGATTTTGGCCCCACAAGATTGTGTATATATATTCATACTTCAAAAACTGCTACCTGAGCATCTGCCTTCCAGTCAACCTGAAACTAGATGGTAAATGGGATTCTTCCCCTTGGATCACTGACAGGTCTTGGCACACTCTCAACAATGCGGGTATATCAAGAATAAATCAAGCAGTTTAGATGGTCACAAAAGTTGGGAAACAACGAAGAGCTAGAGGAAGGTTGAATGAGAAAGATTATCACCTATGCAAGACCAGCTTTCAAGGCTGAGAGAGATAGCTGTCTTCATGCACAGAAACACAAGAGCGTTGGCCAAAATGGAGAAACAAATATGTTTCAAATGAAAGAACAAGAAACAAGAAAACCTCAGAAAAAGACCACAATGACACAGAGATCAGTAATCCACCTGATAAAGAATTAAAAGTAATGGTCATAAAGATGCTCCCCAAACTCAGGAGAAAAAAAGATGAACACAGATCTTCGAGAAAAAAAATCATAAAGTACTGAACAAAAGTCACAGAGCTGAAGATTACAGTAACTGAACTGAAAAGTACACTGAGGGGTTCAACAGCAGACTGGATGAAATAGAAGAATGGATCGGTGAACTTGAATATAAAACTATGAACTCTCAGACATAGCACCTGAAGGAAAAAGAATTAAAAAAAAAAGATAAGGGACTTCTGGTATGACATCAAGCAGAATTACATTTTCAATTAGGGGGTCCCAGAAGGAGACAAAAGAGAGAAAGAGGCAGAAAACTTATTTGAAGAATTAATGGCTGAAATTTTTCTCAACCTAGGGAAGGAAAGAGACATTCAGGTCCAGGAAGCCCAGAGTTCCAAATAAGAACCTAAAGAGAGCCACACCAAGACCATTAGGATTAAAAGGTCAAAAGTAAAAGGTAGAGAATCTTAAAAGCAGCAAAACATATCATTACATACAAGGGAAACCCCATAAGGATATCAGCAGATTTCTCAGAAGTTTGCAGGCCAGAAGGGAGTGGCATGACATATTCAAAGTGCTGAAAGGAAGAACTTTCAACTAAGAATACTTGACCTACCAAGGTTATCGTTCAGATTTCAGGAGAGATAAAGAGTTTTCCAGACAAGCAAAAGGTGAAGGAGTTCATCACTACTCAACTGGCCTTGTAAGAAATATTAAAGGGACTTCTTTAAGCTTTGGAAAGAAATGGCACTAATTAACAAAGCATATGAAAGTAAAATCTCACTGGAAAAGGTAAATATATAGTAAGGATAGTGGATTAATCACTTATAAAGCTACTAAGAAGGTTAAAAGATAAAAGTAGTAAAATTAACTAAAACTACAGTAATAAGGGATACATGAAATAAAAACAGTATAAAAAGTGACATTGAAAACATTAAATGGTAGAAATAAAAATGTAGGTGTATAATGTGTTCAAATTTAGGTTGTTATCAATTTAAAAAGATGATTATATACATAG
The DNA here is from genome assembly GCF_018350175.1 of Felis catus. Lineage (NCBI taxonomy): Eukaryota > Metazoa > Chordata > Mammalia > Carnivora > Felidae > Felis > Felis catus. The sequence goes on along the minus strand of NC_058377.1, from coordinate 6,016,488 downwards.
GATGATATATATGAATCTTAATGGTAACCACAAAACAAAAACTTACATACACAAAAGAAAATGAGTAAAGAATCTAAGAATAACACTAAAGAAAGTCATCAAAACACAAAGGGATAGAGAAAGAGAAAGCAGGAACAGAAGAACTACAAAAACAGCCAGAAAAAAATATGAACAAAATGGTAGTAAGTATATACCTATCAATGATTACTTTATTATTATTTTTTTTATCAACGATTACTTTAAATGTAAATAGACTAAATTCTCCAAATAATAGATAGAGTGGCTGAATGAAAAAGAAAAAAAGGAAGCAAAACAAAACAAAAAAAAGATCTGTATACTGACTACAAGAGAATTACTCCAGAAATAAGGACTTACACAGATTGGAAGTGGAGGGATGGAAAAAGATATTCCATGCAATTGGCAATGAAAAGAAAGCTGGGTAGCCCTAATCATATCAGACAAAACAGACTTTAAATCAAAAACTGTAATAAAAGACACAGAGGAACTACCTAATAATAAAGAGGTAAAACTAGCAAGAGGATACAACATTTATAAATATATATCCACCCAGAATAAGAGCGCCAAAATATATAAAGCAAGTATTAACAGACCTAAAGGGAGAAATTGGCAGCGATACAATAATAGTAGGGAGTTTTAATACCATATTTACGTTAATGGATAGATCATCCAGGCAGAAAATTAATAAGAAAATACTGGCCTTAACACAGTAGACCAGATGGATTTATTATATACATACAGAACATTCCATCCCAAAGCAGTAGAATGCACATTCTTCTCAAATGCACATAGAATATTCTCCAGGATTGATCACATGTTAGACCATAAAGCAAATCACAATAAATTCAAGAAGTTTGAAACTATATCAAGCATCTTTTCTGATCACAATGGTATGACACTAGAAATCAGTTACAAGAAGAAAACTGGAAAACTACAAATAGGAGGAGGTTAAACAATATGTTACCAAAAAGTACTAAGTCCTGGAAGAAATCAAAGGAGAAATAAAAAAAATACATAGAGACAAGTGAAAAAAGAAATATGAGAAATCAATGGGATGTAGCAAAAGTGATTCTAAGGGGGAAGTTAATAGCAACACAGGCCTACTTCAAGAAACAAGAGAAATCTCAAACAATTTAACATTACACTTAAAGAATTAGAAAAAGGACAAATCCCAAAGTTAGAAGGAGGGAAATAATAAAGATCAGAATGGAAATATATGAAATAGAGACTAAAAGACAGCAGAAAAGATCAATGAAACTAAGAGCTGGTTCTCTGAAAAGATAAACAAAATCAAACAACCTTTAGCTGGACTCACCAAGAGAAAAAGAGGGCACAAATATATAAAGTCAGAAATTAAAGAGAAGTTACAATTGATAACCACAGAAATACAAAGGATCAGGACAGACTGTCATAAACAATTATATGCCAACAATATTGAAAAACCTTGAAAAATGGATAAATTCCTAGAAATTTACAGTCTTTCAAGACTGAAATATGATGAAATAGACAATCTGAGTAGGTGAATTACTAGTAAGGAGATTGAATCATTAATTAAAACTTCCCAACAAATATCTAGGACCAGATGGCTTCACTGGTGAATTCCAGCAAACATTCAAAGATTTGTATTTATTCTTCCCAAACTATTCACCAAAATTGAGGAGGAGTGAATGCATCCAAACTCATTTTATCAGGTCAGTATTACCCTGATACCAAAACCAGAAAAAGATGGGGGGCAAGGGGGAGCCAAGAGAAAAGAATAGAAAAGGAAAAGGAAGAAAATTACAGATCAGTATCTCTGATGAAGATATACACAGCAATCATCAACAAAATATTAGCAAACTAAATTCAATGATACATTAAAAATATTACACCATGATCAGGTGGGATTTATTCCAGCCAGGGATGCCAGGATGGTTCAACATACAATCATTCAATGTGATAACTGAATGAAAAATAAAAATCATATGAGCATCTCAATAGATGCAGAAAAATCATTTGACAAAATTCAACATCTATTTGTGATTAAAAAAACAAACAATCAACAAAGTGCGTACATGGGGAAAATACCTTAACATAATAAAGGCCATATATGACAGACCTACAGCTGGAAGCTTTTTCTAAGATTAGAAATAAAACAAGGATGCTTACTATTCCCACTTATATTCAACATGGTATTGGAAGTCCTACCTACAGCAATTAGTCAAGAGAAAGGCATACAAATTGGAAAGGGAGAAGTAAAGCTCGTTATTTGTAGGTGACAAGATACCATTTATAAAAAAAATTGTTAGAACTAATAAATGAATTCAGTAAAGTTTCAGGTTACAAAATTAATATACAGAAATGTTTTTTCTATACAGTAATAACAAACAGAAAGAAGTAAAAAAATCCCATTTACAATTGCATCAAAAACAGTAAAATACCTAGGGTAACTTTAACCAAAAAAGGTAAAAGATCTAAACATTGAAAACTATAAAACATTGATCAAAGAAGTTGAAGAAGACACAAAAAATAGATCTTCATGCTCATGGATTGGAAAAATTAATATTGTCAAAATGTCCATACAATCCAAAGCAATCTAGAGATTCAACGCAATTGTTATCAGAATTCCAGTGGCATTTTCTTTATAGAACTAGAACAAATAATTCTAAAATTCTTATGGAACTACAAAAGGCCTAAAATAGCCAAAAACATCTTGATAAAGAAGAAAAAAGTCAGAGGTATCATTTTGCCTGATTTCAAAGTTACCCTGCACAGCTATAGCAATCCAAACAATATGGTATGTATATAAACAGACACAGAGATGCATGGTACAAAATAGAGATCCCAGAAATAAACCTATGCATATATGGCCAATTAATTTGTGAGAAAGGAGGCAAGAATATAAAAAGGGGAAAAGGACAGTGTCTCCAATAAGTGGTGTTGGGAAAACTGTACAGCTGTTTGCAAAAGAATGAAACTGGACCACTATCTTATACACAGAAATAACTCAAAATGGATTAAAGACTTGAATATAAGACCTGAAACTGTAAAACTCCTAAAAGAAAACATAGGCCATAAGCTCCTTGACATTGGTTTTGCAATATATACATATATTTTTGGATCTGACTCCAGATGCAAGAGAAACAAAAGTGAAAATAAGCAAATGGCACAACATCAAACCAAAAAGCTTCTGCACATTGAGGGAACCATCAACAAAATGAAAAGGCAACCTGGTGAATAGGAGAAGGTATTTGCAAATTATGTATCTAATAAGGGGTTATTATCCAAAATATATAAAGAACTTCTATAACTCACTATCAAATAAAAACCCAAATAATCCTATTAAAATGGGCAGGGGAACTGAATAGACATTTTTCTAAAGAAGACATACATATGGCCAGCAGACATATGAAAAGATTGTCAACATCACTAATCATCAGGGAAATGCAAAAAAAAAAAAAAAATGACAGAGATATCACCTTACACCTGTCAGATTGCCTATTATTAGAAAGAAAGAAAGAAAGAAAGAAAGAAAGAAAGAAAGAAAGAAAGAAAGAAAGAAAGAAAGAAAAGAAAAGGAAAAGGGAGAAAAGCAGGTGTTGATGAAGATGTGGAGAAAAAGGAACCCTCACGCACTGTTGGTGAGAATGTAAATTGGTGCAACCACTATAAAAAATAGTATGGAGGCTCCTCAAAATATTAAAAATAGAGCTACCATGTGATCGAGCAATTCTACTTCTAGTTATCTACCCAAAGAAAATGAGAACATGAATTGAAAAAGACATGTGCACTCCTGTGTTCTTTGCAGCATTATTTACCATAGCCAAGATGTGGAATCCACCTTGTCCATCAATGGATGGATGAATGGGCAAAGATGTGGTATATATACATATATAGTGGAATACTGATTATCATAAAAAGGAATGCATTTTTACCATGTGCTACAATATGAATGGACCTTCAGAGGCTTCATTCACTTTTTGCTTTATTCACATTGACATCCGGTGTTAATAAGCTTCTTTGCCAGCATCACACACAGGAAGTTGTAATGATGTTGACCCCGACCCCATGATTTCCAGAATACTATTTGAGGAATTTTGGCCTGATGTTAGTTCCAGGTAACTAATATCCTCCACAGGTTCAGATTGAGAAATTCGATGCTTCTTCTAATCTGCCAAAAATCCCAGCTGACTTGCTAATAATACTATCGAGTGTATTCAAATAAGTCAGCAAACATTACAAAATGTATAAATTTAATGTAGAAAAAACTGAGTGACTTAAAAATGCAAAAAACCTAAAATATTATTTGCTACGAGTGTAAATAAAAACAAATAATAGGGGAGAGGATGAAAGTTTATATCCAACAGAATTTTCTCTGCATGGTATACATGCACTCTCTATGAAGTTAGACTCCAGTGTTAATGATTTGGCCAAAGCTTTCTGCTTTTGGTAGTGGCAGACTAGGAAATACGAGCCAGCTTTCACACACAGAAGCTGAAGTATCTAGAAAAATGTAAGGCAAACCAAATCTACCTGCTTGAAGGTACAGAAAAGAGTTCACAATGTAGTAGAGTCTAGGAGAGATAAGTATCCAGAGAAATCCAACATTTCCTATCACTTTGCCACTGGGGTTAATTACTGATTCCAGAAGCCAAGCTGCATTACATGTGCAGCGTTTTATTTGTTGAGGCAATCCCAAGGATGTACCCAGTTGCAAGTGCAGGAGAAGTAGACTTCACCTTTTGCTAGGGGAAGGGCAGGGTATTAAAAGAGCACACAGAATGAAAATATTATTACATTCATTTCTGGAAAATACAGTCTGTTATAGAAGGTCAATGGAGTTAAAGTGTCCAGAGTCTGCAGAGTGTTCAGAGGGACACCTGGGTGGCTCAGTCAGATTTCGGCTCCAGTCATGATCTCACGAACCCATGAGACCCATGTCCATGCTCAGCATGGAGGCTGCTTAAGATTCTCTCTCTCTTTCTCTCTCTCTCTGTATGCCCCTCCCCGACTTGCTCTCTTTCTCAAAAAAAAAAAAAAAAAAAAAAAAAAAAAAATTGAAAAGCAGTAGTACCCATTAACACTGGACTTTGAAAACTCAGGGCTGCATGATGTAATCATTAAGGTGACCAGTGGAAGAACCATCGAAGAAGTGTGTATCACTATGCAGCTAATAGACAGGGATGTGTAATAACAGAAGACAAAAAAAGACAAAGCAAATATAGAACACATGGTTGAAGAAAAAAAAAAACCCTATGGTAAAATGGCAGTTTTAAATCTATACCATCAAGAAAGATTGCCAATCTGTATTTTAAAAGTCAACCACCAAATCTGACCAATTTTCTGTGAAATCTGGCACTGAGAAAGGTCATGGTTTGTGTTTTGCAATCTGCTCTCCTTCCATTTCTCACGGTTTGTTAATTCAATAAGGGTCGAGTCAAATTAGAGAATATTTACTGAGTGCTATAAACAACAGACCGTGTTGAGCAGAGTGGACGTGTGAAGAAGAGTAAAATGCGCTTTTTATCCTCAAGGAGATTAAAGTTTTAAGATGTTAAATTATGGGGCGCCTGGGTGGCTCAGTCAGTTGAGCGTCTGACATCGGCTCAGGTCATGATCTCGCGGTCCGTGAGGTTGGGCTCTGTGTGGATAGCTCAGAGCCTGGAGCCTGCTTTGGATTCTGGGTCTCCCTTTCTCTCTGACCCTCCCCCACTTAAGCTCTGTTTCTCTCTCTCTCTGTCAAAAATAAACAAACATTAAAAAAATAAAAATAAAAGATGTTAAATTATGAAAGGCTTGATCACATTAACATTTAAAAAAAAGATTTTTTATTTTTAAGTAATCTCTGCACCCACTGTGGGCTCAAACTCACAATCCCGCGATCAAGAGGCTCATGCTCTACCCACTGAACCAGCTAGGTGCCCCTCATGTTAAAATTTTTAATTATATTTTAGAACTAAAGAACTTGCATGTCGTGTCCAAAGGATCTCAAAGGAATGAGAGAGAGTTAGTTCAGGATGAGACAATTTTAGAAAAGTATGGATTTTACTGAGTCAGTGGATAATATTTAGTGGGTCGGTAGGATACGATGTCCTGGTTGGATAGAATAGTGTAAGGAGAGTGCAAATGGAAAATACAAAGGCATGTTTGGAGGTTAGCAAGTAAACCAAGTGTGTTTACAGAAGTCATCTAAGGAACTCTCAGGAGATGAGAATACCCTGAAAGATTTGGGACAAATTTCGGAAATCTCGTGAGTCTAAGTAATTATGGCCTTCTCCTATCAGTATTGTGGCATTAGTGCAGATGTTAAGAAAGAAGATAACCTACTTGAAGTAGTGTTTTAAGAAATTAACCTGGAAGGGAGTAAGTAAAACTCAGGTAGATCATTTACAAGGTCTAGCACTCGTCTTGTTACAATAAAATAAGGGCTGGGACTTTTGGTCACACATTTCAGGGGCATATCAATGTAGAGTTGAAGGAACAGTGTTACTAAAGTAACAACAAGGAAAAGGGTTCTAGGTCTCTTTCAGAGATACTTCTCTATGCATCTTTGGTACATGCACCATTTTCTTTTCTGTCAGCTTCTATGGTCCCATGGTAACCATAAAGAGTAGTAGTTAAATGAAATTAAATCACTAACACTCTTTCCTTCCTTTTATCTCTGTATTTTTATATCATTAGAATGGATCACTGGATCAATGGATATAGTACTTGAGAGAGAATCCATGAATTAATGCCCTCAACACAATGGTAGAGAGTCAGCTTTTGGACAGAAAAGGTCATTCCTACCCTGAGTTAGACATACTCAGAAACTCTTGGTCCCTTAAACATATTGATAAAAATTGATGAAACTTTGGAGTCTTGCAGCAGTAATTTTCAAATATCACAGTCTCTACTAGTAAAAAGTGCATTTATTTCTTGATGATTTATCCGTATCTCTGGGCTCCAGAATGATCATCTGGAATATATAAATCTTTGTGAAATATGTAGTCATGGAATTTATTGCATAGTTAATACTTTTCATCAATCTTACCTTTCAAATTGGTAGTCTCCATTAAGAAACATTTTAATGATAAACAGTAAAATATGCCAACCTTCCTATTAGTTATCTTTTTTGTATGTACCTCTGAATGTTAAAGTGTTGATCATTATTTACACAGCGATATTTCATTGTAGTTACTATCGTATAGTTCAGCTCAATGTCAGACTGCCCACTGGATGCACTGTACAAGTCAGTAAATGAATATCATTATATGTATTTTTGGTTTTTAAATGAAAGTATTGTAGCAGCAAGGAAAATGCAACCCACTTCAATTTATTTACTTGTTTTTTTTTTTTTTAAACTAATACAGGAAGTTGTGTATGGAGCATTGTAAAGAAAAAGATTTTGGAGTAGTGTGGTCGTGTGTTAATAATTGTGTGGCCTTATGCACATTATTTAAATGCTCTGTTGTACTTACTCTGAGACAGGCATTGTGCGAGGCTCTGGGAATGGAACACAAAAAAGGTAGAATCTGGCTCTAAGCTGATTAGAGTTTCATGAAAGTGGAGGTGGGACGAGAAAAACATCACAAAATTGTTGAAATGAAATGAGTTTATGTATACCTAGTGCACAGATAAGTGCCGGGTAACAGAGACAAAGTTGTAAATACTGGTTTTCCCTTTCCAGATGTTCCCTATTTGTCTTCTTTACAGAAGACCTGATACCATACAGTGACATTTTATCATAATACCAAACTGCATTGGTGATTGGAGTTTGGCTGAGCATGGTCTTATTTGGGTCAAGGTGAGAGTTTGAACTGTTCTCTACATATGCACTCTTCTTAATATGCAACTTGGGTTTCACAGCAGAAAACAGTTTTTCATATTCTAATAAAATTTCCTGTGCTTACTTGAATTTAACAAATTAACCATCTCTCTCTTTTTAAAATATAACTCAAGGGAATGAGGAACAAGGCGTTGTTGAGATGTATTATTAGCTGGCATAATTTTTTAGAATTTCTGTACAACGACACAGTGTTGGTAATACTCAGAGGATCTTACTTTTCTAGTAAGTAGGAAATAAACTGCTCATTTTTAGACCTTACTTAAATATTCTAAGCTATTATAGTCTGTTAAGATTCATCTTTCAATTTTTTTAAATCTTTATTTATTTTTGAGATAGAGACAGAGTGTGAGCAGGGGGAGGAACAGAGAGAGAAGGAGACACAGAATCCGAAGCAGGCTCCAGGCCCTGAGCTGTCAGCACAGAGCCATACACGGGGCTCGAACTCACGAACTGTGAGATCATGACCTGAGCAGAAGTCGGATGCTCAACCGACTGAGTCACCCAGGCACGCCAAGATTCATCTTTAAATACTCTAAATGAGAACCAAATGGACCAAATCAGCACATCACTGATCAAGGAATTCAATGCCCACAGAAGCATATGATATTATATAAAAAGACAAAGACTGTTTTTTTCCCAAGGGGGTTTACTATAATTTAATCTTATGAATTCTTTGAATTCAAAGAGCTATCTCTAATAAAACATGTTCTCTGAAGAGATTTTACATGGTGGTAATGACATTCTGCTCTTCCAGATACTTACTTATCTGGAAGTTGGACTTGACATATGCCTGGGCCCAAAAGGAGCTGGACAGACATATAGAAATACAAAGTACTTGAAAATGCAGTTTGTGGTAAAGAATAGAGTTCATTCAATTGGAGCACAAGAAAGCATGAAATAACTGAAAGTGCATATTTAATTTTTCTCTACCATATCTACTTAAATACTTTCCTTTTTGAACAAATATTTTACTCTTTCAATGCATGCTAATTGAACACAATTATATGGAATATTGTTGAAGACACTTATTAGCAACATCTTAAGGGCTGAGTTTCTGGAATCTAAAATGGCAAGCAAAAAGTAGTGAATGGTGGGATTGCCTGCATTTTTGTGCTGAGTATTTGGTTTCCCTCTCCAGACAAGTATTTCTAGGAGTTAATTTTTTAAAAATTCACTTTATATACATACACAAATGAGTAATATTTCATTGGAAAACTCTGGTGGGTATGTCTTTAACCAAATGATCAAAGTTAGCATTTCCACCATGATGGGATAAAATGGCTTTCTTTTCCCCCAGTGGGATGCACTGGGAAGTTCACAACATGACCTCTGTCATATTCCAACAAAAGGATGTTTAGCTTGAATCTTCTCATCAGGAAATAGTCCAGATTTTGAGGCATACTGTAAAAGAAGTGGTTGGTACTCTTACATTGTCAATGACACAAAGGGGCTGGTGAGCTGATTAGGTTAGAGGAGACTAAAGAAATTTGCCAACTAAATGCAAATATGTGTGCTTCCTGATTAATACCTGGAGAAGAACAGGAAAATAAGAAGAAAACCACCACAAAGGAACAGTTGACCTAATTTGATTTTGGAACAATTGGCAAAGTTTGAAGGGGGACTGTATCTTGGATACTAGTTCTTTATTCATGTTAAATTTCCTGAGTGTAATCATTGTGTTGTGTTGTGTAGGTGAATATCTTTGTTCTTTGGAGATGCCCACTGAAGTATTTAGGGATGAAAGGTCAGAGTCTGCAAGCAGCTCTCAAATGGTTGGGTGGGAAATATGTATATAAAGAGATAAAGCAAACAAGGCAAAATGCTAAAACCAGTGAATCTAGGGGAATAGCAAACAGGGATTTCATGTATTATTCTTGCAACTCTCTTAAATGTGTGAAAATTTTCAAAATAAAAACTTGCACCTGCAAAAAAAAAATGGATATACAAATTGGAGAGAAAATTAGGTTGGATGAATAATATAGAGTGAGTCCAGTTGTGACCAATCATATCGGACCCAATTCTTATTTTCATAATAAATATTTTTAACACCATCTTTACTATATGGATGAAATCCATAGATTATATAACCTAATATAAAATTTTAAACATCAATGGAATGACCTACTGTAATAGAACAAAAGATTGTGTTCTTCATTGGCTTAATTTTTGGGCACAATTACAGTGTTGTCCTCCTAGATTTCCAGATTTTCCCCTAGGGGGTGGTACTGCCCCTGGTTGTGACACCTGGGTTAATTATTTGCTAGTGTAGCAGGGATATTATCCTGAGACATCACTGTGATTAAAACATGACTGTGTGTGTTTGCTGAATGGGTAAGAAGGCCCAGGAGACATCAATCTGTATTCCATTAATTTGCCTGAAGGTTTTGAGTTTTTGGGGCTCCATTGGGAAGAGAATTAGTGGATCTCTGAGTTACAGGTGAAGTATGAAAAGTCCTGTAAGGTGTCTGTTTTCTCACTCGGTTCCCATAGATTTTGTTTAAGCCCTATGGAGGAATAAGGTTCTAGGCAAAAGCTAAAGAAGCTGTGTTTTTTTAGGGTTTCTGAGGAAGATGTAGACAGTGTATATTTGTGTGTTGATATGTTGACAACACAGCTGAATGCAATTTATTTTGTTTCTCTTGGTTCTTTAAAATTTATACAGAGGAGGAAGTTTTTTCCATACCCCTGGATGAAACCTGGACTGGTTCATTGCTCTCTTGATTAGTATTTGGTAACTAATATTTAAGGTTAGTTAACTCTTAGTTGCCCTGATTCCATAGTTTAAAATGTTCAATCCAATATGTTAGAAAACTCTTCATTGCAAGATATAGACTCCCTGTTCTCCAGTTAGGGCCTGTAGTGGGTAGGCACCTACCCTCTCTGAAAGAGGGAATAGTTGACTTCTCCTTAATCTTTCCGCCCCCACCCTCCCTTCACTAGCTACTCTTACTACTGATTCCTCCTGATGGAGTTGGAATTTGCAGTGGGAAAGGGTAACGCAGGCTGGAGAGTTTCAGTAAATAGGTCTTAAGGTGACTTTGGGCTCTCTGAGTCTGGCAGATGTAGAACATTGACTGTCCTATGCCTGCATTGTTGGCATTTCAGAGGTTCTCCTGCTGGGCTGTCCTGGTTGTGAGGTGTGTAATGAACTCTCTTCTTTCATTGTCACTTGTCTATGAGCCCTAGTCTTCTGGCAGGCTTCCTACTAGCTCTCTGTCCCATTGGGGCCCACATTTGGTTCATGGATAACATTCCTGAATTCATTGACTCATAAAAGTGAGGAGGGAAGGGCAACACAACTGTGCTTACCTTGCTCCTATAATTGAAGTGTCCAGCTGGTCACATTGCAATGGACAAGAACCCATTAGGTTTCTCAGGCAGGTGTCACACTCTAGTCCATTGTTTGTTCTCATCTTTGGAAAATACCTGCCAAGTTTTCCAGGTGATCCCACTGAAAGTCTTCTCTGCAGACTAGATGAAGGAAATAGAGTTGCCCTTTCCCCCCTCTGTTTTGGGGAATTGGTGGTTCTCGCAATACTCTGTTGCTCTACTTTCACAAACCTTCTCTGACTAGTTGATACCTGTTGTAACACATGACTTTGGAATTTTATATATTTTTTATCATAGAGTCTCCATGGAAACTCCCAGCTGAACATTCCATTCTTCTTGGCGTCCCAGGTAACAGTGCAGGGGGGCAAGCAGGCTAGATGTTGGAGAGTCAAGTCTGAATTTGACTTTGGATTCCACCACTCGTTTTGTGATCTTGGCCAAGTTACTTAACCTATTAGTAAAATAAAGGTAACATATGCTAATTGGAAGTGAGATACTCTGTGTAAATCATTTAGGCTGGGCACAGCGAGTGCTCAGTAACTTGTGTAGTTATTACCAGCATCCTTTCCATTTATGTGTAGAACAAAGTGCTGCTCTAATGTCTTCAGAGTCAGCAGATTTGAGGACATCAGAAGATATTTACTTGAAATGAACATCAGCATTCCAATGGGAGGCATCCAACACTGTAGCAACAATGAGGCACCTTCTGTGGCTTCATGGGTAGCAGACATTAACAGGGTCTGGAGTAGGAGAGGTGATAAACTGGACTCTATCTATGAGATTCCCCTAGAGACTCCTCGATGCGACCTGGTGAGACTTAGCAGGAACAGAAGTCCTCCATGACCTTTCTGTGGGAAATCCCAGTGAAATCTGTGTTGAGACTGATAAAGTGAGCCCAGCAGCCAAATAACTCGAAGTGAAGAGCAGAGCTTTCTTAAGGCATAAGATTGTATTTTCTTTTGTTAAGAGAGAAATACTGAAATGGTAAAAATGTGTTCAGCTACAAGTAGAAGGATACCTAACAGTGAATTATGAAATAAAAACTCTTAATGATCTCATATAACAAGATATCTTGGGCAGGCAACTGCTGTGTTGGTTAGCTGATTCAAAATTGTTATGGCAAGTGTCTCTACACTCTCTGCAGTTCTTTTAGACTTCCATCCTCGTCACAAAATGTGACCAGGTTTTTTCTTTGTTTGTTTGTTTGTTTTTGCCTTTCTAGGCATCAGGTCTATATTGAAAGCAGGAATAAATGGGAAAAGTTGGTATCAGTCACATCTGTTCTTTCATCAAGAACGCTAACATTTTATAGAGTCACCCTGTACCCCCTAAAACCCCTGCTTGCATCTCATTCACCAGGATGGCATCACAAGGCCACCGCCATGAACCACAGGGGAGATTGAGAAAGTCTCTTGGAACAGATGTCGTGTTAAGCAACCAACAGAATCTCCCACAAATACCATCACCTTCCTTTGAGTGTGAGCATCATTCTAGATATTTCCAAAGATCAAGAGCACAGAGAATTTGGACAGGTTTCAGATATTTTCCAAGAACTTTAGATAAATATAGACAGAAACTTTGAGAAGAAAATAGACATGGAGCTACAATTTAGAAATTCCAGAAGAAGAGGCTGAGGTGGGTGAAGGGTAAATTAAATAGTGGCACATATTCTCTGGAGTGAAGACAGATTATGAGAGCAAAAGACCTCCCCAAGTATGAGGTAGAATTAACAAATATCTTAGCCCATAGTTGATATTTTTGAGTTTCAAGTTTTAACTAAAAATGTCTAAAATCATCCAGGCAAAGGAAGTGTATTACCAACAAGGAAGAAGGATAATATTCTCCACAGTATTAAAGGTTAGAAAACTGAAACAGCTACAGACTTCTGAGGAGAAATTGATTCAATAATTCTAAGTTCAAAGGCTTCACAAACCTTTTTCATACATGCAAGGCTTTTAAGCAGTTCACTTCCATACTTTCATTACAGATATGACCTCAAAAGTGTTTTCAGGTTGAGAAAGAAATGCACAAAAAAAGACAATGAGGGGTGCCAGGTGGCTCTGTCACTAGAGCGTGCAACTCTTGATCTTGGGGTTGCTGGTCTGAACCCCACATTGGGCATAGACATTACTTAAAAAATAGACAATGATAAGGCTTAATATGCAAAATATTATAAAGCAATGAAATTGTGAAAGTTAGAGATTATGTTTAAGTAACTTTTTAAATTTTTGTTTTGAAACTTATGACATTAATTAAATATTTTTCTATTTGAAAATACCACATGTTATATAATATAAATTAATATTTACCTGATTAACATCTGAATTATTTGAAATAAAAAATATGGAGTAGGAGAATGGAAAACTTAAAATGTTAATCTTTCACCAATAAGTAGATAAATAATTGAAGAAAATTATTGATGTGGGTGTTCACAGACTTTGTCCTTTCCCCCAATCCACACAGGAAAATATTATCTTGCTTGCTGCATTTCCACTTGCCCTTTAACTGCCAAATTACCTCCTGTATTTTGATGACGTACAATGAGGACACTGGCAGGGGAGGATGGGTCCAGTGAATCTGAAGTAAGAGGGTAGAGTGAGGGAGCTGGAGACATCAGAAGTTGCTCAGGATGGGGTGGATGAGTTGAAGTTTCTCCCTGCTTTAGGGCTGAATTGGTGAGTGAGGAGCTCAGGAGTGTGTGGACAACTAGACAACTGGCCAGATGGAGAAAGGATTGTAAGATGTATTCATGGGGGTTGTGTATCAGAACCTCCTCATGTCCTTTGACAGATGCAAGCAGAGGATGCAGTCTCCTTTTTAAGAGCATCGAATCTCAGAACACTGTTACCATTCTGATCAACTGTGCTTTGGGATACTTCCCAGAGCATGAAACACAAAGGTTGTAGCTCTAGCAGGGCTACTCTTGGGGGGCTTGTCCAATAGTGTACTCTCAGTACTCTCAGTACTCAGTACTCAGAGAGTACTCAGTACTCTCAGTACTCAGCTGAAACTTAGTATAACGTCATTGCTTTGTCACCTGAGTCAAGAGCACATTTTTATACCCAGCCCAAGAGCACCCTATTACTGTGGCTAACAGACTTTATGATGATAGTGGAGAGGAGGGCAGCTTTGATGGCAGCAGGGATAGCAACAAACACATCCTGGTGGGTAGGCTGAAATCCAGGTTGTCAATGATATTCTACTTGGGGTGGATGTACCAGATGCAGAACTAAACTTATACATGAGTTCACTAAATTGAGAAAGTCTAAAGGAATCCTTTAAGAAACAGTGCAATGAAAATTATGTTTTATCCCAATATCCATGGATATCCAATTTCTCAAGGAGATAGACCTCTATGGCTCCTCAGAGGAAGCCAAAGCCAGATGTGAATAACTCCAACCTTAGTTGACCAGATCCTCATGCCAGAACTAGATCCCATGGGGACATGGTGGTGGCCATATAGACTGAATTTAGAAGCACTGGTAGGTTATTTGCCAGAAATGAAACATGATACATCAAAGACTGAAGAAAAGGACTTTGCATTATGGTTAGAAAAAGTTCAAGGGTGAACAGAATCAGCCTCAGAAGGGTATCTCCACTGTGAGATTTCTTATGGGCATAAAGAGCTGAGCTTTATATACAGGTCAGCCTCATAGAGGATGACCATTGAGTGACATTTGTGAAACTCCGTGTGCTCCAGAGACTGGAACACATGGACCATCACTTCATCAGGGTTACAGATGCTGTTTTGTTTGGGATATTGATATGAAAGTGTATGTTCAAAGATTATCTAAATATTAAGATAATTGTGAGACAAAAATCCTTGAGGAGTCTCTCCTACTAGCTCCATCAGAACATTCCCAGGGTAAACTTTGACTTGGGTTCAGTTAAGCTCTGTGAAAATGATACCCACTGGGATTTCACGAGAAGAAACCAGAGAATGAATCCAAGAACTTTAAGTGCCAAGAAGGTAGAACCCAAATAAGAAGAAGACTTCGTGTGGAGTTAAGCAGTAGGATGTTCCAGATCTGTGGGATCTGGTCAGCTTTGCATGTTGACACTATGTGATGATCACCACATGAAAGGGTGTGGAAAACAAATGAAATATTTTTGAGATGAATAATGTTTAAAATGTTATGTGGTGTCAGTGATAATTTGCATTGATGCTTCCTCCTAGTTAATCTATATTGACAGAAATTGCACTATGAAATCCTAAAAATAGAATTTCAAAGTGAAATTCTAAAAAACTCTAAAAAGTGGTGCAGCCACCTGTTTTGTGTAGTGCTTACACACTCGAGCTTTGACTAGCTGTAAAACTTGGGACAGTAAATCTCTCTGAGCCTGCATTTCCTCCTTTGTAAGCTGGAGATAATAATATCTACCTTACATATGGTGGTTAGCACACACACATCTCTGTCAACACACACACACTTATAGATGGATACACATATACATATAATGCATCTCACGTAATAAAGTGCTTAGGGAATGCTATTCTAATATAATGGTATTATTGTTGTAAGTATTGCATATTTGTAGACATAACAGCACTGAAGACATTGATCATACACTAAAGGAGATTTTACAAATAACAAATATCTCTTCTGAAAAAAAAAACAAGATTGGGGAATGGCATAGTTTTAGGGAAGATGAAGAGTGTGTGAGTATCAGGTGCAGATATGGATGAGTGATGATTTTGACCAGTAGGAGATTTAACAAGGTAAACTTGGACAAGATGGCCCTGGAACGGGACCTTGGAGGCAGGTGCCCTCTGCTGGAGAGGAGTAACAAATGCCAGCATGTGGGGAGGAGAAGGAAACTGAGGAAAGAGGATCCTATTTGGGCAAGAAGCATCCAAGTAGACAATAGAGGTAGATTAGATGGCGACTTGAGCACAGCCCTGTGGAACTCAGTGAGGCTCCCAGTCAGGTGGCCCTCCCCTCCCAACCCCCACCACCTCTGGTCCTGACTTTGGGCTCCCCCAAATTTTGGCTGACTTCCAGGTGGAATCTCACAGGAATCCCATATGTACTTTTTCCCTAAATCTAGCCTCTGTTTTTTAGTCTATGGGGGTATTGTTCAGTTTCTAGGGGGTTTAACTCAACTTAGAGTCTCTCCACATGGTTGTGTATTATCTTGTTATACACACATACCACACGTGTGTGTGTAGATGTAGGACATGTGTGAATATGCACATATATATTACCCTGTCATTTCTGGTGTTTGGTGAAAGACATAAAGAGTGTAGTATGTGTCGAGTTCACATCTTGAAACTGAGAGTCCTTTAATGAAGGCCTGTTATGCTGTGGTCATGACAGAAGCAAAACATGGGGCACAGGGGACAAGAATAAAGCAGGGAACAAGAAGTAGGTGCCTCACAGTGTGTAACTGGAAAGTTAACGCTGGCAGTTAAGAGGTGGTTTTGTTCTTAATAAAGTGGCATTTTATAGTTGTAAAGAATCATAAGACACTAGGGGCGCCTGGGTGGCGCAGTCGGTTAAGCGTCCGACTTCAGCCAGGTCACGATCTCGCGGTCTGTGAGTTCGAGCCCCGCGTCAGGCTCTGGGCTGATGGCTCGGAGCCTGGAGCCTGTTTCCGATTCTGTGTCTCCCTCTCTCTCTGCCCCTCCCCTGTTCATGCGCTGTCTCTCTCTGTCCCAAAAATAAATAAAAACAAAAACAAAAAACGTTAAAAAAAAAAAAAGAATCATAAGACACTAAGTTCTATACTAGAGCCTTCCACTTGCCATAGAACTCTGGGTACAAGTTTGTATTTTCATTTAGTGATTTTGATTTTTAGAAGGAGAGAGAGATAGGACCCAACAAATCCATTTCCCGAAGAGGCTAAAGTTAAGAGGAAAAGCTTTTCCAAGGACACAGCCTGAATTCTGTTATGAAATCTCAGCAGAGTGAGCTGTTTCACCGAGGACTCCAATTTAATCATTATCTCATTTGTCTCATGCTGAGTCTTTTGCTTCCACCTTTCTTCATTAGAAAAAGCAATCAATCTCTTAATTTTGTGGAGTTTTTAAATGAGTTCCATCTAGATCCATATCAAATGAACACAGGGAATCATACACATGATGCAAGAAGAGATAGTCAAAAGTAAAAACCCCTTGAAAGTATGAATTAAACCAATCTGACCTTAGGCTTTCCAGACAAGGTGACTCGATCTCTACAAAGACTTTTATTCTTCTCTTTCTCCTCACCTCTCAGATGGTTTTCTCACCCCAGATAATAGGAGGTCCTATAAATTTCTAACCCTCATTGCTATTAAGATTTATTAACATGACTATATGACAAAGGAATATCCCAACACCACTGGTTTGAATGTCTGTGCTCTAGGTACATGAATACTAACGTGGCTGATGAAAGTGCTAAACCTTGCAGTGGTGTTTGGCTTCGAAAACTAGGTCTGGGCCCAGCTCTCCTGAAACAGAAGCGTGATCATCATCATATCATGAGCATTTCGTGAGCTCATGCTCAACGTTGTCGTGCATTGTTTCCCTTCATTTTAACAGTGATTCAAAATTAGGTAGATGCTCTGAATGCCCTTATATGAGGCCTTATTCTGCAGATGAAGGAACTGAGGCGTGGAAAGAGAAGCGATTCAAGGCACACCAGGGCTAGCACCGCCCAACTCCAGGGGGCACCATCACACCACAGCCGTAGAGCTGACCATTGCAGATTTTGCACAGTTCCACACAGTCGTGTGCTTCACAGCAGTGGTCCTGTTGGTAATGTGCAGGGTGATGGTAAGTGCTTAAACATTTTCCAGCAGGCTTCAAAGCTATCATTTAGAAGAAGTACTGTACTCCAAGGGTAAATGCTGGAATGAGTTCCTTTAATAAGTTCTCTTTGGGCTTATTTGGGACAAACCTGACATAT
Source organism: Felis catus (assembly GCF_018350175.1). Lineage (NCBI taxonomy): Eukaryota > Metazoa > Chordata > Mammalia > Carnivora > Felidae > Felis > Felis catus. The sequence goes on along the minus strand of NC_058377.1, from coordinate 5,998,446 downwards.
GCTTAATTCTCTATTGTTAATGGATGAAGTCTAGAAAATCTCACATTTTGTTTTTTGTAACAGTTCCAAATGCTAGGATTTTTAATTTATACATTTCATTTCAGCATATCTGGTGTAAGACCACTGAACCTTCTTTTTTTTTTTTTTTCCAACATTTATTTATTTCTGGGACAGAGAGAGACAGAGCATGAACGGGGGAGGGGCAGAGAGAGAGGGAGACACAGAATCGGAAACAGGCTCCAGGCTCCGAGCCATCAGCCCAGAGCCCGACGCGGGGCTCGAACTCACGGACCACGAGATCGTGACCTGGCTGAAGTCGGACGCTTAACTGACTGTGCCACCCAGGCGCCCCTGAACCTTCTTTTTTAATTTAAAATTATGTAGGTATGTATGTATTTATAATATAACTTATTGTCAAGTTAGCTAATATACAATGAATGTATACAGTGTGCTCTTGTTTCAGGGGTAGATTCCCATGATTTATCGCTTACATACAACACCCAGTGCTCCTCCCAACAAGTGCCCTCCTCATTGCCCATCACCCATTTTTCCCTCTCCCATGCCCCGCCTCCCCCATCAACCCTCAGTTTGTTCTCTGTACTTAAGAGTCTCTTATGGGTTTGCCTCTGTCTCTGTTTGAAACTATATTTTCCCCCTCCCTTCCCCCATGGTCTTCTGTTAAGTTTCTCTGCTTCCACATACATGTGAAAACATGGTATCTGTTTTTCTCTGACTGACTTATTTCACTCAGCATAATACCCTTCAGTTCTATCCATGTTATTGCAAATGGCAGGATTTCATTCTTTCTCATTGTCAAGTAGTATTCCATTGAATATATAAACCACATCTTCTTTATCCACTCATCTGTTGATGGGCATTTGGGCTCTTTCCATAATTTGGCTATTGTTGAAAGTGCTGCTATAAACATTGGGGTACACGTGCCCCTATGCATCAGCACCTCTATAGCCTTTGGATAAATTCCTAGTAGTGCTATTGCTGGGTCATAGGGTAGTTCTATTTATAATTTTTTTGAGGAACCTCTATAGTTGTCCAGAGCGGCTGCACCAGTTTGCATTCCCACCAACAGTGCAAGAGTGTTTCCGTTTCTTCACATCCTCACCAACATCTGTTGTTTCCTGAGTTATTTTAGCCACTCTGACTGGTGTGAGGTGGTATCTCAGTGTGGTTTTGATTTGTATTTCCCTGATGAGGAGTGATTTTGAGCATATTTTCATGTGTCTGTTGGCCATCTGGATGTCTTCTTTGGAAAAGTGTCTATTCATGTCTTCTGCCCATTTCTTCACTGGATTATTTGTTTTTCTAGTGTTGAGTTTGGTAAGTTCTTTATAGATTTTGGATAATAACCTTTTATCTCATATGTCATTTGCAAATATCTTCTCCCATTCTGTCGGCTACCTTTTAGTTTTGCTGATTGTTTCCTTCACTGTGCAGAAGCCTTTTGTTTTGATGAGGTCCCAATAGTTCATTTTTGCTTTTGTTTCCCTTGCCTCCAGAGACATGTCAAGTAAGAAGTTGCTGTGGCTGAGGTCAAAGAGGTCATTGCCTCTTTTCTTCTCTAGGGTGTTGATGGTTTCCTGTCTCACGTTTAAGGACCGTTGAATCTTGAATTGACTGGAAGCATGCAGCGAGTATGTTCTTATAATTTATTCCATTACATGTCCCAGTTAACCATCTAAATCTTTGTGGGGTTTTTTTTGACTTTCACATTAAGCAAAATAGTCTACACGTTGCTGGTACAGCATTCATTATCTTTCAAAGCTAAGAATAGGCAATAAAGAGACTGGCATTTTAATTAGATACTTACCTTCACATACCTTCCAGCAACAGCCTAGCAAAACTGAATAATAGATGACTGTTTGGTCTGACTTCAGACATCCTCAACCCTCAATTGCATCATGACAGACCACACAGGAGTGCAGGATAAGAACAATTTTGTTCATTTTTTTTCTTAAACCATACCTTGCTCTTCTTTCCCTATAGTTATTCCAATTCACTCTGGTTTTCTGTTCTTCGAGCAGTGCAGTGATGCTTGTTGGCAGAGCACCTGCTATCTTTATACGTAATCATTTTCTGAAATGCTGATGTTAGAAAATGACATAATGGCATTCGAATTAGCCCAGCCTGTCCCTTTTTCTTCTTTGTCTCCCACACCTACAGGTGGGTGTTCAGGGCACTGGGTTTGGGCTGCCCTCCTAGAAAACTGGGACCAGATGGCGCTAACCTCTCTTGGAGCATGAATCTGAATAGAGGAATTCACAGGCTGCCACCTTGAACCAACCGCTGTCAAACCTGGGCAGACTGTCAAATTGGATTGTCAGTTTAAGAAGGCTAAGTCAAGAGGGAGAATCTAGGTGGGAGACAATAGTGGAAAAGCCAGAAAACCAGGGTAACAGGTAATTGCTAGAGAATTTGAAGTAAATGGAGGGGGGGGCAGATTCAGGAATTACTGAACCCTTGCTGTGACAGGGTTATAATTACAATGATAGACAAGATGTGGTGCTCTGTCCTCAGAAAAGCTCAGATAATAAGACAGCTACAATATGGGGTGACAGATGTTAGAACAGAGGTGTGCACAAGGTATTGCGAAGGAAATTAAACTACTTGAGGTGAATGGGAACGAGAGGACAGCCAGGAACCATGTAACAAGGAAGAAAATATGGCAACTGAGCTTGAAGGATCAACGGGATTTAAATAAGCAGAAAATAAGAGAGAACATTCTAGAAAGGGACATCCTACTGCAAATCCACAACGTTGTTCTACAGCCAGTGGAAGGGGGAGAGATCTCAAAATGGCTATAACCCAATGGAGATACAAGAAGTGATACTGGTGAGGTGGGAAGAAGCCAGGATGTACAGGGACATTCGGTTCCATACTCACAAGTTGTTCTATACTCACAATTCAGGTGGGTAATAGGAATCACTAAAGATTTTAAGGTGGGGTAGAGAGATGATCAGATTTGTGTAGAAAAGCCACTTTGGCACCCATGTGGAGGATGCCTCAGAAGGACCTGACATAAGAGAAGGGAGATTAGGGGCAGGGGCACCTGGGTGGCTCAATTGGTTAAGCGCCTGACCCTTGGTTTCAGCTCATGTCATGATCTCACAGTTTTGTGGGACTGAGCCCCCCCGTTGGGCTCTGCCCTGACAGTGTGGAGCTTACTTGGGATTTTCTCTCTCCCTCCCTCTGTCCCTTTTCCATTCATGCTCATGTGCGCGTGCTCTCTCTCTCCCTCTCTCTCAAAATAAGTAAATAAACATAAAAAATATTTAAAAAAAGAGAAGGGGGACTAATTTATAGGCACTTGTAATACAGTCTATTTGAGAGATGAAAAGGACCTGGACCAAGAAAGTAGGTAAAAGATATATCTGAGAAATACTTTGGAAATAGAAACTTGAAAACAGATCATAGATGGGTACCAGATTTTAGATGGTTGGAGAGAACACAGGAGGAGAAACAATTTGAAAAGGGGAGATAAACCAAATGAACTTGGTTTTAGGTTTTCTGAATTTTGAGAGCTCTAGGACATTCGGGAGGGTAGTCCCAAAAGCAGAATGGACTTTAGGAGAGTGGTAATCCTGGAGATAAACCACCTGGGTTTACATGAGATCAATTTATAATATCTGAGATAAATTTAAATGAGATAAATCACCTGGATTTACATGACACATGGAGTGTTACCAACTCATGGATAGTAGTTGAATCCATAGCCTGGATGAGCTTAACCAAATTGATGTGGAATCAATTCTGGATATGTAATGTACAGCATGATGACTGTAGTTAGGTATTGCATATTTGAAAGTTGCTAAGAGAGTAGTTTTTTTTTGTTGTTGTTGGTTTTTGTTTTTGTTTTTTTTTTTTTTTTTTTTTTTTTTTTTTTTGCCAGGAGAGTAGATCTGAAACGTTCTCATCACAAGGGAAAAAAAAACTTGTAGCTATATGAGACGATAGATGTTAACTAGGGGTAATCATTTCACAATATGTACCTATATCAAATCATTATGTTGTACTCCTTAAACTTACATAATATTATATGAGAATTACATCTCAATGAAACTGGAAAAAAATGAAAAAAAAAAGCAACTAAACAAATAAAGCCCAAGGACAAAGCCATGGGGAGCCCGAGTTAAAGGGGACAATGGGAATTTGTCGTGAAAAGTGCATTGCCACGGAAGTGGTGAAACAGTGGCATTCAGTATTGCCCAAAGTACTTGAGGGTAAGTGACAGTTTGTAGAGCATTGTTATATTCAACAACAGTGATGTCAGAGCCTTCCGGTGGAGGGTCAATTTTGGGTTGGGGAGTGAATGAGAGGAAAAGAAATCAAGACTGTGACTATTCCATTTTTCTAGAAGCTTGACTTTAAAGGGAAAGAGAAAAAAGACTTAGCACAGCTGGATGAGACAGGAGGGTCATGTGTTATCTTTATATAACAGATAGCAGAATGGAAGCTCTGAGAAGTTGTGATTTGCCCAGGGTCAACCCCTGGTCAGTAGTGGAGCCAAAATGCAATCTGATTCTGAATTCAGATTTTCTCCTACTTGTCCACCTGAGTAATTGCAGGATCATCCGTTGTAGTGGATATGGTCATAATCAGTGTAAATGAGACCGTGGTATATGTCATCTGGAAGAGGGTGGGGTAGGAAAAGGGAAGAATTATTTCCCATGTTTGTCCAAATTGGTGAGATGTAGACAGGAAAACTTCATTTTAAGCCTCATTTGGCCTGTTTTCTTGGCTGGCTGTGGTTGCTCTGCCAGCCAACTCCTGCTTTCCTCTTTAGCTGTAGCCCTGACAGCCTTGTGCTCCTACTGTGATTTCAATTCATGACCTGACCAAGGATGATAAAAAGTAAATCGCATTCCCAAGTATATCCATAGTACAGGCCAATTACTTAGCTGCCCGAAATACTTTGTCATTTGGACGACATGCATTAAATAGAATCTTTCTTCCTTGATTGAAGAAATGCAAATTGTTCAGTGTTTTCTTTAGGGATTAAAGCACCTGTCCTTGTGGTGATGCCCAGTCTGTTGGAGTTGGAGCAGCCATCTGCAGTAACAAGGATTATGTAACATCCCTTGCTTTCACGTAAAGATAAGCCTCCCATGCAGACTTGAGGAAACCAGATTCTATTCTGAAGTCAGATGCTGTGAACTTGAGTCATCATCTCTTGGCCCTCCTCACCAAGAACCTGGAATCTTAGAATCAGAATTAGATGCAGTGCCGGGGCACCTGGATGGCTCAGTTGGTTAAGCATCTGACTCTTGATTTCGACTCAAGTCATGGTCCCAGTGTCGTGAGATTGAACCCTGTGTGGGGCTCTGTGCTGAGGATGGAGCCTGCTTAGGATTCTCTCTCTCTCTCTCTCTCTCTCTCTCTCTCACTCTCTCTGCCCCTTGGCCCTGCTTTTGCATGCTTACTCTCTAAAATAAAAATGAAAAACAAAATTAGATGCAGTGCTTTGTGATACTTGGAGTCCAAGTTCACGTGGAAGATGGTATCCACCTTAGAAAGGATTAAGACAATAGAGTGCATTCACATACCTTGTGAATGGGCCTGGCCTGAGAATGGACTTTTGTCATAATTACTCTAACCCAAATATCTATTCCCTTTTTTTTTTTTAGAGAGAGAGAGAGAGAGAGAGAGAGAGCGAGCACATGTGCATGCATGAAGTGGGGGAAGGGCAGAGAGAGAAAGGGAGAGGGAGAGGGAGAATCCCAAGCAGGCTCCATGATGTCAGTTCAGAGCCTGATGCAGGGCTTGATCACACGACTCTGGGATCATGACCTGAGCTGAAATCAAGAATTGGTCATTCAACCAAGTGAGCTACCCAGATGCCCCCCAAATATCTATTCCTAAGTAGATTTACCTCCTCCTGTAAGAAGTAGCAAGTTAAAAAATGATATTTATTGAAATAGATGCTAAAGCTTCTTAAGAGTGGGAATCCTGTCTTATGCTTGTTTCATAATAATAATAATATGGTTATGTGTAATAATTGCTATATCCCATAGATTAATGAATATTATGGGCCAGTACTTATTGTTCAGCTTATAGTCATGCCCAGTAAATAACTGTTGACTGATTTCACCTCATTCTAAGTTCCTTAGTAAATTAACTGCAGTTTGTAAGTTGAACTAATGCCCCTTCCAACAGTACTAGCGAGCTTCAAAGAAAGCTGCCTTTAGGGTTTGTTGGCTGAAGAGCTCTTCCTAATATAATATGATGCATTCAGGAAGAAACAACAAAAATATGACAGTTTCCCTTCAACATTTTCCTTTTGTTTTTTTTGCCTGTTAGTTGGATTTACTATCTAGTTATATCTGATTACAGTGGGAGGCATAGGTGCAAATAAAGTAGATACGTGTGTGCTTTGTTTATTTTATACTCAGTTATTAAATGGCTTTATGAAATAAGAACTTAGCAATGGAAATATTGTCTTTTCTCTTTCTACATCCTGAAGTTCAGTCCTAGGCTGTCTTTCCCCATCACTTTGCATCTCTGCATATTAGGAGGAAATGGATCTGAGATTAAAAAGCCCTAAGTGAAGTCCATGAGAAGTTGTAATATTTTATGAGAGCATACATTTTCTTGAGCCAGGAACCCTTCTTCCATTCTCTGTTTTGTGAAAAATAAGCCCATCTACAGTGTCATGGCCAACCTTCCAGCCTGACCAAGGCTCCAGCCAAGCAAACAGCAAATAGAACTTGAGATCAGATGGCTACAAAGCAAACACCAAGTCCAAGAGGAACCTGTTAGCTGTTCATGGAGTGAAAGCACCTCAGAATTCTTTCTAACTTCACACCTGCATTACAGCTATACCTAAAACCTTCATAAGCTGCACATCCAGACACGGAGTACTAACTGACCAAACATACAGATCTCTTTGGGCAACACAGCTTGAATTTTGATCTCCATTCATTGCGAGGGAAATGCAGGAAAGGTCCATCTTTGAAACAGTGGAAAATTTTGCCATCTGTGAAAGTGAGGGATACTGCTATTTTATTTTTGATTTTTTTCAATATATATATATTTTTTTCAGGAATAGGATTTAGTGATTCATCACTTACATATAACACCCTGTGCTCATCCCAACAAGTGCCCTCCTTAATCCCCCTCACCTTTCTAGCCCATCTCTCCACCCAACACCCACCAGCAACCCACAGTGTGTTCTCTGTATTTAAGAGTCTTTTATGGTTTGCCTTCCTCTGTAAGAAACTATTTTTTTCTCCTTCCCTTCCCCAATGATCTTATGTTAAGTTTCTCAAATTCCACATATGAGTGAAAACATATGATATCGTCTTTCTCTGACTGACTTATTTCATTTAGCATAATAACTCTTGTTCCATTCAGGTTGTTGCAAATGGAAAGACTTCATTCTTTTTTTGTCACTGAGTAGTATTCCACTATATATATATATATATATATATATATATATATATATATATATATATACACACCACATCTTCTTTATCCTTTCATCAGCTGATGGACATTTGGGCTCTTTTTCTTTCCATACTAGGCTATTGTCAATAGTGCTGCTGTAAACGTTGGGATGCATGTGCCCCTTAGAATCAGCATTTTTGTATCCTTTGGATAAATGTCTAGTAGTGCAATTGCTGAGTCATAGGGTAGTTCTATTTTTAATTTTTTGAGGAATCTCCATACTGTTTTCCAGAGTGGCTGCACCAGCTTGCATTTCCAACAGTACAAAAGAGTTCTCCTTTCTCTGCATTCATGCCAACATGTGTTGTTGCCTGAGTTGTTAATGTGAGCCATTCCGACAGGTATGAGGTGATATCTTTTTGTGGGTTTGATTTGCATTTCCCTGATGATGAGTGATGTTGAGCATTTTTTCATGTGTCTTTCAGCCATCTGGAAGTCTTCTTTAGAAAATTATTCATGTCTTCTGCCCATTTCTTCATTGGATTATTTGTTTTTTGGGGTTTTGAGTTTGATAAGTTCTTTATAGATTTTGGATACTAGCCCTTTATCTGATATGTCATTTGCAAATATCTTCTCTCATTCAGTCGGTTGCCCTTTACTTTTGCTGATTATTTCCTTTCCTGTGCAAAAGCTTTTTATCTTGATGAGGTCCCTATAGTTCATTTTTGCTTTTGTTTCCTTTGCCTCCAGAAACATGTCAAGTAAGAAGTTGCTGAGGTTGAGGTCAAAAAAGTTGTTGCCTGTTTTCTCCTCTAGGATTTTGATGGCTTCCTACCTTACATTTGGGTCTTTCATCCATTTTGAGTTTTTTTTTGTGTGTATGGTGTAAGAAAGTGGTCTAGGTTCATTCTTCTGCATGTCGCTGTCCAGTTTTGCCAACACCATTTGCTGAAGAGACTTTTTTTCCATTGGATATTCTTTCCTGCCTTGTCAAAGATTAGTTGGCCATTCATTTTTGGGTTCATTTCTGGGTTCTCTATTCTGTTCCATTGATCTTTGTGTCTGTGTTTGTCCCAGCACCATACTGTCTTGATGATTACAGCTTTGTAATACACCATAAAGTCCAGGATTGTGATGCCTCCAGATTTGGTTTTCTTTTTCAGGATTGCTTTGGGTATTCAGGGTCTTTTCTGGTTCCATACAAATTTTAGGGTTGTTTATTCTAGCTGTGTGCAGAATGCTGGTGTTATTTTGATAGGGATTGAGGGTAATGCTATTTTAATGAACAAATCCAAAGATGATATTCAAATCTTAGTTTGGTCAGTAGGGCACAGAGCCCAGCACTGTACCTGACATATAACAAGTGCTCAAAAAAATACTTGTTAGTTGAATAAAGAGTGAATGTCTTGTTCACTGTCTTTTCCATCCCTCATATCACCACCTGCACCCCCATACCAGGTTTTTAACTTGGGATGAAAGGATTGCATTTGAGCCTCATCTTCATGGCTATTGTTACACTTTATACAAATTTAGTTTTGAGGGCGGTTCTACCTAGCCAAAAAGTATCGAAGGGGAAGGCATTGGGTCTCCTTTCCCCCAGTCTCTATAATTTGTTTGGAAATAAGTTCAAGTTGGTTACTTACCCATAGCAAAGATAGGAAGGAAGTTTTGATAGTAAGGCACATTTCTGGCTTTATTTTCTCTCCATTTTATAAGAACAATTATGCACATTTAAAGGACTTCTGGACATCTGGTAGCTAAGGAAGGTCAAACGAAACACAGAAGATGATTTCTCATCCCTGAAGTGAGGGGTCAAGTCTCTTTTCCAAATATAATAGTCTGTTAAATGGGACATATGGCTGCTGCCTCTAAATTTTAGCTAAAGCTTCAAAACTATGGATGATAGGGGAGATGTAAACCAACTTTCTAATATTCTTAACATTTGCAGTCTTTCTGGAATGATTGAAAAAGTTATATATATATTTCATACAAATCATTACATTAGGATGTCTTGTCATGTGTGTTGTCTCAGGATTTCAAAGCCAGGAATAAAAAGGTCTACATATAGTAATAATCTAAATACAGAACGCTGCCAAAGTGGGCAGCAGCCATTTATCCATACAGCTTACTGAAAAACTGCAGGGAATTGGTCTGGCATTGCCTCTCTGTTCCTTCAACTGCCTTTTCCCCTCTCCGAGTCCTCATACTTGCTATAAGGAGAGATGTGCCATTGGGGAGGGTGCCTTTGGGAAGCATGATGCAGTGTGTCTAAGAATACTGTGTTTTTCTCCCCAAGACCTTGTGTGTAGAGAGGCAACTGTGGGTATCATCTGTCCCTGTTGTGAAGGGAGAAAGGTCTTGGTAGAACCACTTGTAAAGACGAGGGATGGGATGGGAAGGAAGGGAGACTGATGTGCTCTTCTACTGGGTGTTTGCCTGTCCTCCCCTAGCTGGGCCTGCTAACTTGCATCTGTGTTAGCACAGCATGTGGGCAAGAGAGCGTCGAAAAGGGTGTCACCCTGGAACTGCCGGACAGAGATGGGCCCAAAGCTGCTCCTGTACCTGGAGGTGTGGAAGATGGATCCCATGTGGATGGAAGGCACCCAAGAGATGGCCACATCACGCAAATGACTGCTGACACCTAGAGTTGCTGCTGGGGAGAGAGAGGACCCCTCACTGGACAGGGCAGGTTGGATGGACCACCCGCCCACAGCCCACATTCTCTGTCCTAGAAAAGTGGTCCTGGATACCCATGGGAAGAGCTGAGAACTCACAGTCAGGGAAGATGTCAGTTCCTCTCTCTTCCTCTTTCCCACCCTGACTGGGAAGGGGGAGTGTAAGGAAACATGTGAGGGGCAGGTGTGCCCCCTCCTGCACAACAAGCTGCTAGAACCACAGGGGGATCTGGAATTAGAGCTGGGGAGGGTACAGGAAGGGGGAAGCTCTTTGAATCATGTGGGAAATTGAAGTTCAAGAGTGAAATGTCTCAGCTAAGACATTTTGGGAAGTCAAAAGTGACTAAAATGTTATGAGACCTCGTCGGGAGGAAGGATGGGTTTGACAGAGTATATCATTGGGCAGCAACTGTGAGGAAAAATGGTTCCACCTTTTAATCCCAATAATTGAGACCCCTCCACAAACCGGTTGTACCATCTGACGTTCCATCTCGATGAACTCTCAGGTGGCCCATCCTTGTGTCACGCCTTCAACATGCTGAATGCCATTTCTTCGTTATCTTTGGTTTTGGAGCTGTTTTGTACCTCCAGAGTATACATTTATGGGAGACAAGGACTTTGCTAGTTTTGCATTCCCCCACCCCCACCTCTGGTATCTGATATATGTACTTGAGACATGAACTCAGCTGCAGATTCACCATGATGTCCTTTCCAACTATTTGGGGACAAAATAAGGAAGGAAATGATAATTTGAATCTAAAATTAATAAAGTGTCGTAAATGAATGAGATTTTCCATCTGTGGAAATCTTTTCAGAAGGAAATGATTTTGGCTGAGGGTTTCTGATAAGATTAGAGAGTTCTTAGCTCCCAGCCAGGGACCTCAGGGGCTCCTCCTTCCCCCAAAAGAAGGCATCGATTTAGAATGTAACTAATGAAAGAGAGGCAGTCATCTTGGAAATAGTGATATGTCTATCTTGAAGGTATGTTGTAATGACAGAAGTCTTTGGTGGCTGTTAAAGAGCATTGAAAAAGCAAGTGTTTGGGAAGAATTTGTGATTGCTAATCTGTCATTGTCAGAGGCACAGACACCAGACACTGTGTCTGGCAGATGTGTCTTTTCTAGTCATGTTAAAGCTGAACTACCTTGTGGACTCGGACTCGGGGTAGCATCCAGAACACCACCCAGGTTTCTTTGTTTGGGGTGGAATCCTTCCCACAAATCTTCTGGTGACAAGTCGGTCTCCCAGGTAACGTGACAGCTGGAGGTGAGTGGACGGGGGCGGAGGGAGAGCTGTGCCCTCGAGAGCAGACATGAGTATGCCAATCACCACTTTCCATCTAAATTAAGTCTGCCCTCATGGTGATGTCTTGTCAGTTTGGATAGCAAGGATCAGTTTCTGGAACATGCGTGGTCCTCAGGAGGACAAACACAGTGATCAGAGTTTGCTGCACTTGGAAGCAGATCTCAATCTCTTGATCATCCCCCTCTGGGAGTAGGCATCAGGTGCCCCACTTCTCTCCTCTCCACCCCTCATGTTTGTGGTGTAGGAGGGGGATGGGGTAGCGGGGAGGGTTGGGATGGGAGGGAGTAGCAGCCCACAGATGGAGTCTTGTCCTGACAACACATGTGGGTGCTGGGGAGAGGAGGCATACGGGGGGTAGAAGGAAAGTGAAGGATGTCAGGAAACATGGACACAGTATTTTAGGTAGAAGGATGTGTGGAGCTAAGGTTTCTGATGTTGCTTGAATGATAGTACATTCCTTCTAAGGAAGGATGTCTAAGTATGGACATCATCTGCAAAGAAGTCCAGACCAGAGACAATATTGTGACACAGATGCCAGACTCACAAATAAGCATCTAAGGCAGCGCAATCCCACAAATCTCTTAAATTTTCTTTAAGAAGCTTGGATGCCTTCATTCCATTGGGCCCTCATAGCAATAAGGAAAACGCTCTTGGCTTTATAGTTACATTTCATCTACTTAAAAAGCCTGGGGAGAAATGTAAAAAGAAGGAAAGAAAACACATTTGGCTCCATCACAGCCACTCTGCTTTTAAGCAGATGCACATTCAACTGCAGACTTTGTTTTTTCCCCCAATTAGTCTCCAAATGAGTAACTCATAATTTCCATTTGCATGGTTCATTTTGTCTCCCAGTGAAGTAAATGATTATTTCTTGGTTCAAAGAAAGTCTTTTCAAGGACACCAGAGACCAATAGCATTCTCATCCATTAAAAAATGAAAAAAGTTTTGCTTACAGTAGTAAAACCAAGTCTTTGAGGCTGCCTTTCTGTCCCTAGCAGCCCTGGGGTGTATGGATAGGTCAGTCATGTGCCTCTCAGGAAACCAGTTGGGGTGGCCAAGGGCTTCCCCTCTCTGGTTACGTATGGCCTATGGGCTGTCAGCTCAGCCCACAGCCCTGAGAGGTGATCTGGTATGTTGTGTTCTGCTCAAACAGAAAGGCGCTGGGCCAGTTGTGACTTTTGTTCAGGGGAAGTGTGGTAAATGCAGTCTTCCCCCCATACCCATTCACTGCAGGCTTTTACTGGCTTAAAACCATCAATGGATTCCATTGCCATGGAATGGCATGGAATGACCATGACCATGGCCATGACGATAAACAAAAAGTTCTTTATCTTGTCCTAGGGATTCCTGCCTGGTCTGACCCATGCCTGTTTTCCTGATTGTGTCCTGAACCTTCTCCCTCCCTTTTTGCACCATCCACACTGTGTTTTTAATTCCTTAAAATGCCGTTGGGACATGGTCTGCTTGGAACTTTCTGCACCCGTTTCGCATCTAGTATCAGTGAAATAAACTTACAATTTAAAATGAGGGCAAGTGTCTTGAAGTAAGAGTAGATAGAGCTAGGGGCGCCTGGGTGGTGCAGTCGGTTAAGCGTCCGACTTCAGCCAGGTCACGATCTCACGGTCGGTGAGTTTGAGCTCCGCGTCAGGCTCTGGGCTGATGGCTCAGAGCCTGGAGCCTGTTTCCGATTCTGTGTCTCCCTCTCTCTCTGCCCCTCCCCTGTTCATGCTCTGTCTCTCTCTGTCCCAAAAATAAATAAACGTTGAAAAAAAAAAGAGTAGATAGAGCTAGGAGAGAAAATAAGGGAGGAGGGAATCTAATTTGGATTGGAGAGGGGCAGGAAGGAGCACTCAGAAAAGGCTTCTAAGCTGATGAATGAAGGATGAGGACCTCACATTTGTTTAATAACTGATTCTCCTACGAGACAGAACTCTGCGAGGGCAAGAGCCTTCCTCAGTTGGTTTCCTGCATTACCTGCAGTGCACAGAACCATACTGGTCTGGAAGACACTTAGTGTATATATTCGCAGATTGCCTAAGTGAACATTCAGAACACCCCATGAGGTTAGGCTGTTGTTCCCATTTCCCAGTGAAAAACACAGGGCTGAGAATGACAAGGCTACTTGCCCAAGGTCACCAGGACTTTCCTCTAGGACATGACACGGCCAAGATTAGAAGCCAAGTTTAAGTCCAAGGCTCTGACCTACTACCTCGGTGGCGTCCTACAGGAAAGCAATACGTGAATTTGTGCTTTGGGTCAAAGAGGTTACAAGAGCACACTGACCTCCAGTCAAACGGGACGCTCTCCTGATCACATCCTGAACTTTCCCACTCTCGTCTCTTTGGCCCTTTCTGTTCTACCTGGAAACTTTCCCCTCTTTCTGTGTCTGTCCAAATCTCACTGTGCAGAGGCCACCTCAGATATACCTTCTAAACTCTGTTTGCACTTTTGCTGCGATGCTACCATCTATTTTGTGTGAGGATTATTTATATCTCTCTCCTGTTGGTTAATTCCCTCCTTGAGAGATGAGATCGTATCCTATTTGTATTTGTAAACCTTGAAGCACTTAGCACAATGCCTTGCATATAGTTTGTGCTTTTTTAAAAAAAATTTTAAGTTTATATTTTTTGAGAGAAAGAGAAAGAAAGAAAGAAAGAAAGAAAGAAAGAAAGAAAGAAAGAAAGAAAGAAAGAAAGAAGAACAAGCAGGGAAGAGACAGAGAAAGGGAGAGAGGGAATCCAAAGCAGGCTCCACACTGTTAGCACAGAGCCTGATGCAGGGCTCAAACTCACAAACCATGAGATCATGACCTGGATTGAAACCAAGAATCAGACGTTTAACTGACTGAGACACCCAGGTGCCCCTAGTTTATGCTCTTTAAAAATTATAAACCTTGATTCCGAAGCCTCAAGTTGTGCTATTTTCCATAGATGTGTTTCTAGGACAGTATGCATAATGGTGTCTCCCTTACTCACTGATGAATGTGGTCTAGAAAACCCTGCTTGACTTCCAGACTTGTCTCTCTGCTGACCAGGCAAGTCATTTAATCTCTCTATGCTTTTTCTTTCTTTCTTTCTCCCTTCCTTCCTTCCTTCCTCCCTCCTGCCCTCCCTCTCTTTCTTTCTTTCTTTCTTTCTTTCTTTCTTTCTTTCTTTCTTTCTTTCTTTCTTTCTTTCTTTCTTTCTTTCTTTCTTTCTTTCTTTCTTTCTTTCTTTCTTTCTTTCTTTCTTTCTTTCTTTCTTTCTTTCTTTCTTTCTTTCTTTCTTTCTTTCTTTCTTTCTTTCTTTCTTTCTTTCTTTCTTTCTTTCTTTCTTTCTTTCTTTCTTTCTTGTTTAAACTTGGAAAATGTAAGATAACATATGTAAATATAAGTGTAAAGCTGTTACAAAGTTTGACAACTGCCTCTTGAGGGTCTTGGAGGTGCTGGCTGGTCAAAGATGTTGATAGACCAACTTCATGTTCTGATTGGTTTCCTTAACATTGTTTTCCTTGTTCTCACTTTTCAGCATTTAAGTGAATGCATGGCTAATGGTGTGTCAGATTAGTAAGTACGAGAGAAATAATAATAATAATAGCAATAATAATAATCATAATAAAGTATTCCGTTCTAACACTATGTATAATAATCTTATACCAAATTGTCTCATGATCCAATTGTTCCATTCTTGGTCATTAGGCTATAAACCAAGAAGCCAGACTAGATGGAGCCAGACCACCCATTTCTCAAGTTTGTCTGTTGACAGAAAGCCCAATACACACACACGCACACACACACACACACACACACATCAGCATCATCAGGAATGGTCAGTGTGAATTCCTAGTGACCTACTGCTCAGGAAGCTTAGGGCTCTGCCCATCATGGCCATCATGTATTTCCTGTGGCTTGTCTTCCTCAATGGAACTCTCTGTCTCAGGGATGTCTAGGCTCTGGGCCAGAAATAGGCTTCTCACTGCCTTTTCAAAAAGCAGTCTCCCTTAACTGGCCCTACATGATGCCTGGCTGAAAAATGTCTCGACTATAGTCACATCATCACTGTGGAGGTGACTATAAACATCATTAACCCTAGAAAGGCAATGTGCATGATACATAGCCCTGTGGGGAACAGTCTGACCAATTCTATTAGTGCAAGAGAAATACAGCTTTGCAGATTACTGTCATTTATTTTATAGGCCTTTGTTACACTTGTCATTCAGAGAAGAAAGAAATCCCTAGTGAAACTTCCATAATATTGAATCGGAATGACTCATATTCTTGCCTAACTATTGTTAAGCTTTTTGGTAGAATTCTGTCTGGTCCTAATTGAAGTTTATAGAACTTTTGCCTTCAAATGCAATAAACCTGTCATCACTAGGGAAGCACTTTGCACCTGGGGATACAGTGTGACATTGTCGTGTGTGTAGGGTTGATATTCTGAAGAAGAGGATGCGACCAGGAGTCATGCTGATGTCAGCTCCAGCAAGCCCACGTGCCACCGGGCTCCCCTTGACAGAGGAGCCCTGGCCTGTGGCACAGTGAGCATGGGCCCTGGGCAGGGAGGGAAGCAAGGCAAGGCTGACCTCACAGAACTTCCTGCCCCCACACCTGGAGGTGCCAGCAAGCTGCTGGGAGTTCACATGCAGTGTGAACTTTCCCCTGTGCCCACCCCCCATGCTTTATCACACATGGGGTTGGATACCCCAAGGAACATTTCATTAGGGGAGTTTGGAAAACTGTACCCTTCAAAGCTGATAAATGGTAACGATAAATCTTATTTCAAAAGTAATACATACTCCTTATAGGACATTTATTTGATAAACAAAATGAACAAAAAAATTAAAGTTATGCAGTTATTCTACCACCCACAGAAAACGCTTTTCGGCATATCTTTGAGGGCTCTTCTCTGTGCACATTCACGTGATTCCTTTCCAAACCTGAGGCGGATACTATCCATATGGTTTTGGCACCTGCTGTTTCACATGATACAGCATGAACACATTTCCTATCACGTTGAATCATCACAAATTGTAATGCATGCAAGAGTATTCCGTTTTAGGAATGTGCAACTATCTTGGAAACATTCCTTTATTAAGCAGTTAGATTGTATTAAATTTCCATGTGAAGTAATGGAAATAATTACTTAAAACCTTTTTCCAATTGGATAAGTAGATAGTAACATTTTAAAAATTTGAATCTATTTAAAACCATTGGGTTATATAGATTGTCATGTCTTTGTAGCCACTTAAAAGTTTCTTATGGGGTGCCTGGGTGGCTGAGTCAGTTAAGCTTCTGACTTCAGCTCAGGTCATGATCTCATGGTTTGTGGGTTCAGGCCCCAAGTCTGCCTTGACAGCGTGGAGCCTACTTGGGATTCTCTTTCTCCCTCTCTCTTTCCCTCCATTGCTTACCCTCTCCATCTCTCTCTCAGAATAAATAAACATTTAAAAAAAGTTTCTTTTGTGATTTCCCTATTTACTGCATTTATATTGATGTGTTTATTTATTTGATTTAATTGATTTGTAGAGATTCATGCTCTAATAAGGATATATGTATTCCACACACACACACACACACACACACACACACACATTATACCTGTATGTCATATCTATTATAAATATTGAAATTTATACTACTTTTTTAAAATTTTACTTTGGGAGATTAAAAAACTATTGAAAATTTAAAAATTAGTTAAAACTCTCAATTCTTTTTCCAGCTTTGAGATATAATTGAAAAAATTGTAAGATATTTCTTGTATTGCTTTTTTCCTTTTGTGAAATACTTAGAAATCTTTCTTTAATCAAGATTGTCTTAAAAATATTCACCTATACTTTTTATTCTTAGTTCTGTTAAAGTTTGCTTTTTTGTTTTTTTTACATTTACTTATATCTGGAATTTATTTTGATACACGTGTGGTAGGGTATTTACTGCCTTTTGCTGCATTACTTCATAGATGTCCCAACACTGTTAATTGCATAATTCATAATTCTCCACCGTATTCAAAATTGTCCCATTATTATATATTACATTTTTGTTTTTAATTAAAAAATGTTTATTGATTTATTTTGAGGGAGAGAGAGCGTGTGAGCGGAGGTGGGGGCAGAGAGGGAGGGAAAAAGACAATCCTAAGCAGGCTCCATGGGGCTGTATCTCACCGTCTCACATGGGATCATGGCCTGAGCTGAGATCAAAAGTTAGACATTTAACTGACTGGCCAGCGAGGCACCTCTTCTATTACATTTTTATATACATGTTCTATTTTACTGAACCGTCTGTGGAGCTGGTAGCTGAGAGCGATCACACACTGAAGAGAGAAAACAATAAGCACAGGTCGGTTAACTGCCAATTTAAGGCACCACAGGAAAGCTGGAGACCTCTGGGATAGCTTTTAAATATTTCCCTGCAGCAGAAGCCAATACAGCTAACGTCCAGGCCCAAGACCTAATTGCAAAACAGGCAAAAGTTCATAGAAGGCTGAACCTGCCTTCTAAAATCGTTCACTCCCAACTCAGGGCCCGGGGAAGGAGACCTGGGGAATGTGGTTGGGCACTTCCAGGTAGATGCACCTGAGACCCGGAAACGGCCAGATGCCTGCAGAAGTGGTCTCCTGCCTCCCGAGGAAGATGGCAGCTTCCCTCACACCACGTGACCAGCGCTCAGCCAGAGCCCGGTCACGTTCCTCAGGGTCTGCCGCCACCTTCCTTCTCGGCTGCCTGGCCCGGCCTGGGGGGTGCGTTTCAGCACTGGCTGTCCCGGGTCACGAGGGCCCTGCTGGTTTTCACCGAAGGGGCTGGTGGAGCCTGTACCTCAAGCCGGCCGGAAGTGGGCTAGCTTGCCCGGGAGAAGGGAGTGCTGTCAAGCTGGATAAGAGAGAGCTAGTTACAATGGGGGAGTCTTTTGTTACTAGCAGTTGATGCCCCCACGTGGAGAGACAGGGCCCTATGCTGCTGTGATGGCTTTTAGAAAAGCTGGAGAAAGTGATGGCTTGTACACAACAAGCGAGTCATTTTCATTGTAGAAAACTTAGAAAAAAAAGTATTAAAAAAAGTCCCCCTAAATCACTCTTTGTCCTTTGCTCTGAAGATAAGTGCTATTAATATTCTGATATATTCCATCCCATACCTTTTTCTCTGTGCACGTGTGAACACTCACACATCAAAAACCCACTGTAAATATTGAGATGACACTGTATAGAAAGTGTTTTTAATCCTGTTTTTTAATTTTTAATTTTTATTTATTGTTTTAATTTTTAATGTTTATTTTTGAGAGAGAGAACACGAGCTGGAGAGGAGCAGAGAGAGATGGAGACACAGAATCTGAAGGAGCCTCCAGGCTCTGAGCTGTCACAACGGAGCCAGACACCGAGCTTGAACCCAGGAACTGTGAGATCATGACCTGAGCCAAAGCTACGAAGTCGAAGCTTAATGGACTAAGCTACCCAGGTGCCCCAATCCTGTTTTTTTTTTTTTTTTTTAAAGAAATTGACATTACATTGTAAGTATATTCCCCCAAACACTAATACTCCTGGAGAATGATACTTTTAATTTTAGCAAAGTATTCCATTATGTGATGTTAGGTTCACCGTGGTTGACTGCCCAACACCTGGTTCAATGAGTTGCAGTTAGAAAGCTTGGGGACTTGACTCCAGCACCAACAATTGGTTCATGGGTGGGAAGCAGGATGCAATTTGGGCCAGTGAGGTGCAAGGAGAGGTGCATAGGTGGGTTCTGGGTGGGTGGGAAGGGGCAGTATTCCTCTGGCAGCTGACTTACGACGTGAGAGGAATCAGAATAAGGAAACAATCTGACATATGGAAATGGGCCAAACCAGGAGAAATACCAGAAATCAAGTCAGAGCCCCAGATAAGGTGTCTAAAGCCCATCCTACTTTTGGGCTTCCAGTTATGTGAGTCAGTAAAACTCATTGTTGGAGCTAGTTTGAGTTATTTTCAGCTGAAAGCATTTAGAGAATACGTATGGAGTCCAGAGTTGGCCTTCAGACTTGCTGACTCAGTTCTGATTTTCAAACACAGCAAACCTAGATCTGGTAAGTAGAGCTTCATACTAAAGCTCAGACTTAGGAATCAGAAGTGCATGGGTTTGATTCCTTACTCGGCTACTGACATCTGATCTGGGGCAAGTTATTTGTAGCCTCTGAGTTTCATCATCTGTAAAACAAAAATAGCTATTTCACAGAATCTTCATCTAATGAAACTAATTATTGTTATCAAAGGAAGGTGGAGAGAAGATAAACTCTATCCCTAGCTATAAAAATAGCCTGCAGAGGGGCGCCTGGGTGTCTCAGTTGGTTGGGCGTCTGGCTTCAGCTCAGGTCATGATCTCGCGGTTTGTGAGTTCCAGCCCTGCGTCGGGCACTGTGCTGACAGCTCAGAGCCTGGAGCCTGTTTCGGATTCTGTGTCTCCCTCTCTATCTGCTCCTCCCCTGCTCGTGCTCTGTTTCTCTCTGTCTCTCAAAAATAAGTAAACATTAAAAAAAATTAAAAAAAAAAACAGCCTGCAGACTGCCCTGCCAGTGTGGAGCCTTCTTGGGATACTCTCTCTCCCTCTATCTCTCTGCCCCTCCCCCACATGCTCTGTCTCTCTTAAAAGAAATAAATAAAATGAAAAAAAAAAATAGCCTGCAAAGGGTCTGTATGGTCTTAGAGTCAGTCTTTTATATTTTTTATTTTTATTTTTTATTAACATTTTTTAAAAAATGTATATTCTTGAGAGAGAGAGAGAGAGAGAGCGCGCACAAACAGGTAGGGGCAGAGAGAGACGGACACACAGAATCCGAAGCAGCCTCCAGGCTCTGAGCTGTGAGCACAGAGCCCATCGTGGGGCATGAGCTCATGAACCATGAGATCATGCCCTGGGCCCAAGTCGATGCTCAACCAACTGAACTACTCAGGTGCCCCTTGGTATCAATATTTGTAAATGGGACATTTTTTCTATAAAAGTAGTAATTTCTTATTTAAAAATTCTGGAAAGTATTGAAAAAGAAAAAATTACTCATAATCCCACTTTGCTGAGCAACCAGCATAGCAATCAGCCTCCCTGTTAAGCGGTGCCCATAAAGTAGACAACCGGAGTTGTTTGTCTAACTCTGTCTGCGTTACTTCTACAATATTAGCCAAGGCACTCCACCTCTCTGTGCCCTGGGGAATGCCGACTTCCACAGGAGGAAACAAAGAGCTTCCTACCTAATCGTGGAGGGCAGGCATCTAGCAATTTCCCATGTCTACAGGTCTAGAGAGATTTTTTTCCCCTAGAGTGTTTTATGTATACCAGTCCAGGAGAAGAGAATCCCGTTTATACAATTAGAACCAATTCATAGGTGTCCAAAGGGAACATAGGCAGGGGCTCACTGCATTAATTTTCAGGCAGGCAGATGAAGTGATCTCTCTCTCTCTCTTTTTCCCTTTGGCTTATTGGTTTGCCAGCAAAATGCAAGCAGTGTCTCCTATTTAATTCTGTGGGAACAATCTGATGCAGGAGGACACACTTCCTGACCCTGAATTGTCTGCCTCTGAATGAGAATCCTCGGTGGTTTCAAAAGGCAATTCAATTTGAGGTTGTTCCAGATTTTTAAAGCATAGAAACCAACAAGTACAGATACATATGGAAGAGGCATTCTGGGCATGAATTACCACTTACATGAAAGAGGTGAAGAGACCAGTTATCTGCCAAGGGATCACAATTCCAGTGAATGGATGGGCACCTTTTCCAGAGCAAAGACCTACTTAATCTCCCAAACATGTTAAATTGAGTACAGAACCAGCCTGAATAGCCTGAGTGGCTGTATACCGGAACATTCTCCAAATTAGATATTGCCTTGCCTACCTAGATGGCCTTCTCTTGTACCAATCTCACTTCCTCTTAATCTTACTGGATAGAATTTAACAACCCTCCTCCACACACCCTGTTAACTTTTGTTCTTCCCACATGCTAGTGTTACTACTCTGCCCTAGAATGTTCTTCTTTCCTGTCTTTGCCTTGTCAAATCCTCCCTGATCTTTGAGCTTCATCTTCTGTGTGACAAACACGGTGGGGGCAGCTGTCTCAAGCCCTTCAGACAAGGTTGGATCTTCTGTTTTATATTCCTAGAGCTTTCTGAACTTCCTGTTTGGGAGCATGGTTACACATTTCATCACCTGCCTCAGTGGGAGACTGTCTTTTTTAAAAATATATACACTTGAGGGAAAGGCTATTGAACCCAGAAAGAGCCTTTTTAAAATTTAAAGCAGAAATGATTGAATTGATGTTGAACTGTAAGATTTGGTTTTCTGCCGTTAGTGAAAGTGGGATCTTGGAAACTAAGCAAAGTGCAACGATTAAAAAAAAAAGTAAGTTCTATTCTTGCAAATGGCAGCCCTTCATTACGTGAAAGTCATACTCTGAAAAAATGTTCTCTTTACAACCTGCATGTTTACACATGTTTGTTGTTGGGTATCCAGCAAATGGGTTTTGGTCTTGTGGTTTGTTGTGTTTTTCCTGCAGGTGCTGAGAGAGGACTTTGTGACACTAAATGAGAGAACTAGGTCAGGCTGCTTGTTCAGAGTGAATGCCAAGATTAAGTCAGCATTTGGCTTTTCCTTATCCTGAGGCTTTGGAAGGAGAGACAGAAGACACTTTTTTTTTATGGGATTTAGAAACATGATGTACGAATTCTTTCCCCAGGTATCTGTTGTATTTATCAGTTTTAAGAAAACCTATTACACGAAGAAGAAGGAGAAGGACAAGGAGAAGAAGAAGTCAGACTCTAAGAGGAACAGAAGACAGAGGATTCACAATTTGAATTAGAAGATAATTCTTGGCAGTACAAAAGCAGTTCTTTTCTTTCCTGAAGTTCTCATTTATGGATCATTAGCCACTTGGCAAGAAAGATTGGGAGAAGACAAACTAGCAGCTAAAGCACTAAGGACGAATAGCCATTGGAAGATCAATCATAAATGAAAGGGAGCCTCTTGGTAATTGCCATTCGCTGGGAAAATGTAATTCGATTTACAAAGTTATCGATTTGAATTCGTCTTCTGGAGAGTGGCAGGAGGGTGACCTTTCAGTAATACCACATATTTCTTGCTTTGAAATTTCATCCAAAAATGTAGGAAAATCTCTCTACTATGGTAGTCTAGGGATCTGGCAACATCTCCCCAGCTGGCCATGTAACCATCACTTGGTCAGTATCACCCTGGAGATGGAGATATGGAGTTCTACAAGGGTCATATTTGTTATAACTAAGGTTCTTTCCCCCCCTCCATTGAATTGCAGTAATATTTCTGCAGCCTGGAGCTTGTCCCTGTCTTGGGTTTCAGCCGTGTCTTCACGGGTATGGTTCCCAGGTCTTACACTGGTTTCTCGGTGCCCATGTGAGGTGCAGGCTTATGCCACAGTGGAGTTCTGAGGACCCAATGAAACAACATGCATCACTCACTCTCTCCTCCATCTCCTCCTCCATACTCTCCCTCCCCACAAAGGTGCCTCCACTAAGCAGAAGGCACTTGTCTCTCTGCACGGGGAGACACAACCTCTCCTTCAGGGGGAGGTCAGTCAGAGACCTCAGTGTATTTTGGAAGTCAGAGGAAGGAGCCTGAAGACGAGGGAGACTGAAGGGAGAAGAAAGGAGGCTATTAGTGGAAAAAGTCTTGAAGGAGGTGATGGAGTGGGGAGAGGAAAGGGAGGGGACAGAAGAAGTGTCTAGAACACAGATGAATGTGTTACCTTTAAATAGGAGAAGGGGTGAATTTTCCTTTTAGATGAGGTGGCCAGTTAAAGAGGGTAGATATTGGTCTAGGCATTTTGACATGGTGATTGACACAGTGATTTTTACAAAGCTGGAAGACATTTTGAGAAATCTCCAAGGACCCAAACTCATTCCTGCTGAATATCACCACCTGTCTGTGTGGGGAGCATAGGACCCTCCACCTGCCGCCATTACTCCACGGGCATTACTGGTCCCACTGACAGACGAAGGCAGTGGCACTTGGAGCCTCTGCTATGACCCAGCTATTGTACAGGTGAACCTCAAGAAAATAAAATGATTTCGGCTCCTTGTTCTAGAGGTAACCTTTAGGTTTATATGGTCTCACTTGTGGGGGGACCATATGGGGTCTCATATGTGGGGGGTTAAGAGTTTTGAAGACATTTTAAAGGACCTTTGGAATCTCATTTGGCAAAATGTACCCAGTGAAATGTGACTCTTTTCAGTCCTAATTATTCTGACTCAATGAAACTTGTTGGCACAAGTTTGAAGAGGAAAATACAGTGCTTCATGACATGGCTTCTCAGGTATGCTGTGCTTGTGGGCAGGTGGCTTTGCCCTGGAGAGTCCTAGAGAGGCCCACAGTTCTCAGGCCGGAAGTAGAAGCGGGTAGTGCTAGATTTGCAAATCCAGCCATGTAATGGATGTTGTGATTCTATCTGAGGCATGACAAACTGTGCTTAGATATTTTTCCCTCTGGAAAAAAACTGAATCTACTGAATCAGGAGAGCATGCAAATGCATAGGGATCCAAAAATCTAAACCATAGTATTTGTCAAAGGCAAAATCTAATGGCATTGAAATCTATTTTGGGGGTGTCTCAATTTGCCTTTCTTGTGTTCCCTTTTTCCTTGCTGGACCCCCACCCCCTACTTCACATCTAGCATCATTTTTTTTTTGAGAGACAAAAAAGAGAGCATGAGCGAGGGAGGGGCAGAGAGAGAGGGAGACAGAATCTGAAACAGGCTGTCAGTACAGAGCCCGACGTGGGGCTTGAATTCATGAACCGTGAGATCATAACCTGAGCTGAGGTTGGACACCCAACGGACTGAGCCACCCAGGCGCCCCACATCTAGCATCCTTATACTGACACTTTCTGCTCCCTCATCTAATGTTTGCCTTCATAGGCACCATGACTGCAATAATTATATATTTTAGACAAAAATTACACCGCATGGTTTAACAAGAAATTTGCAAATGTATTTATACGAAAGTCATACAATTATAATTAATTATAACTATAGTTGTAATAATATATAAATTCTGACTCAAAATGACCTCCCTTCCCAACACCTCCCTCCAACCAGTGACATTCTTCTTCTTCAGTCAACTACTCTCACCTAAAATTGCTTTGGTGAAATAATAGACTTTCAAGTGATGGTGGCTGAAATACACCGATTGTGGATATTAATGATTTGTGTGTGTGTGTGTGTGTGTGTGTGTGTGTGTGTGTGTGTCCAGGACATCTTTCTTCTTTTGAGAATCTCACTTTCTTCCTGTTAGTGACTCACATCTCTACTCCCCACAGTCACAGGAAATGGATGAGAGTCTATATTTTTTAATGACCCCACCTCCCTGGCAACAGTGATTGGTTCAGGGATAAAATCTAATCTGAACTGGTCAGGATCCTTCGCTAGGAAGTTTTGTTTTTTAAACTACCCGGGAGGTAATAGTCTCTTCCCTGTCTGATTTTTGAGGGTCAAAAGTTAGAAGGCAATAACGAGTAGTGTCCCGGTCTTCGGTGGTAGAGACTTCATTCACAATAAACAGCTGACACATTTGAGAGAGTCCTACAGACGTCAAGCCTCTGCTTCATTTTGTCTTGGCCCTACCTCTGCCTTGCTGTTCCTGCAATTGGCTCTTATTACTCGAGAAATGTCTACTCCTCCTTGTCCTTTTCCTCCTCTGTTTTCCTCTTAAATATTAGGAGGAGCTCTGGGGTGCCTGGGTGGCTGGGTCGGTGAAGCGTCCGACTTCCACTCCGGTCATGATCTCGCAGTCGGTGGGTTGGAGCCCCCGCGTCAGCCTCTGTGCTGACAGCTCAGAGCCTGGAGCCTGTTTCACATTCTGTGTCTCCCTCTTTCTCTCTCCTCCCCCGCTCAGGCTCTGTCTCTCTCTTCTCAATAAATAAATAAATAAATAAATAAACGTTAAACAAAATATTAGGAGGACCTCTATTACGATTCCATAATGAACTAACTCAACCGAGGAAATCTTTACTTTTCAAGAGGACATGGTCACTAGCATTTATAAAGTTCGTCTGGTGGTGGTTCAGGCAGTGTGACAAGTGGGAGGGAAGGGGTTTGGAGCAGAGGGTCTACTTCCAACACACTACTGCTGGTCTGTGCCTCTCACCAAAAATGCTACTTTTGCCATAGATCTTTTGGGGGGGCTTAGAGGTATATGAGCTGGACAGCGATGTCCAGCCACCTCCTGAGTGTTCTGAAACAACCTAGAAAGAGAGAAGGTAAGCCTGCCCTGTGCAGTGCTTCTCCCGTTCTGCCCTCTGATCTGAGCTCTCTAACAGCTATGTCTGCGCTTTGATGCCGCTGACTCCATGTGACGGGTGCCTGGGAACAGTCTGCACTGTCATAGAGGATGTGACTGTGGGCCAGCGATGCCGGGGATTTCCTGGGAACCATATGGCTTTTCAGCTGAGCAATTTTTTTTTTCTGTTTCTAAAAGGAACCTCAGCTGGCCGGTTGTCCAGAAAATTCTCAAGCTTGGGGCCAAGGTTTCTGGGAACCACAAAATCTCTTTTTGCCCCTGAGTCTTTGAAGTTCTCAGCTTTGGCCCTGGAGGGATGGGAGACAGTTTACTGCTAAGCAGATTCTCTTGGAACCATGTTTAAAATTGTGAAGAGAGTTGGTGAGTATGTTCCTTGATCTTCCTGCCTGAGAGCCTGTTGAGTGTGGCTGGCTTTGAAATATCCTCTGGAGTCTATGTTGACAACAAATGGAAGGATATCTGCCTTTGTTCATGGTGAGGACGAGCCTCACGGAGCATAACAAAGAGTCTCCCCAAAGTCCTTGTCAAGCTGTCTAAGAGTAGTCATGGCTGTGGTTATGTTCTCTAGGAGCAGTATAGTGTGCAATTAAAGCTCTCTGTGGGGGTGAAGTGTTAGCGTCCCAGTATTTAGCATGCGTTCCTAAGAGAATAGTAATGGCAATGTACCTTTCATTGAGTACCTGTTATGTGCTAGGTGCTCTTCTACCCATGTTACATGTATGACTCCACTTAATTCTGACAAGAAATCCATCAAGTAAGCACCCTTATCCCCTCCATTTTATTGATGGAGAAAATGAAGCACAAAGAATTGAAATAAATGCCCATGGTTACTATGGTAGCTTGTCTCCAAAGTTGAGCCTTCTAATGAACCACGTGCCATGATATCTTGAATCTCTCTTGGCCACCATGACTCACCTTTGACCAAGAAATATGGCACGAGTGATGTTACATGAACTCCAGGGATAGTTCATAAGTAGTCTTACAGATTCTACCTAGTTTTTGGGGAACACTTGGTCTTGGGATCTCCCTTTTGGAAACACAAAAGCTAATAATAAACTTTATTTTTTAAATTTATTTTTATATTTAATTTATTTATTTAAAAATATTTATTTTGAGAGAGAGAGAGCTCAAGCGGGGAAGGGGCAGAGAGAGAGGGAGAGAGAATCCCAAGCAGGCTCCACACTGTCAGCACAGAGCCTGATGCGGAGCTCAAACTCATGAACCGTGAGATTGTGACCTGAGCTGAAACCAAGAGCCAGACACTTAACTCACTGATCCACCCAGGCACCTGTATTTTTTTAATTTTTTAAGTTTATTTATTTACTTTGAGAGTGAGAGAGAGACAGAATATGAATGAAAGGAGCCAAGAGAGAGAGAGGGAGGGAGAGAGAGAATCCCAAGCAGACTTCGTGCTGTCAGTGCAGAGCCCAACACAGGGCTTGAACTCATGAACCGCGAGATCATGACCTGAGCCGAAATCAAGAGTTAGACACTTAACCAACTGAGTCACCCAGGTGACTCTAAATTATTTTTTTAAAACATGAAATTTTAGGGTCGTTTAGTATACAACAATAGACAACCAGAACACTTACAGAGCAGGTAAATGGCAGGGCTGGGATTGAAACCCAGGGAGCTTGGCTTTAGATCCCTTGCTCTCAACCGGTAATCGACAATGAGCCTCCAGGGCTTTTTATTGTTACTGTCCTGATGAGGATTTTCACAAATGCATTGTCCTCAAACAGGCAGGCATGCAAATCTGTAAGTGCACAGGGTAGATTTGTAGAGAAAACACAACATATATATATGTGTGTGTATATATATATATACATATATATATATATACACACACATATATATATATATACACACATATATATATGTATATATATATATATATATATATATATATATATATATATATATATGTCAAACTCAGGTGGACCTGGGTTTGAACCTCTGCTTCACCACCTCCTAGTTTGTGATCCTGGACAAGTTACCACCAGTTGGGGTCTGATGATGGTGAAGGTTGGGTTCTCAATCAGTGCATGCAATCAGTTACGTCTGAAAGCTCTTCACATTCTGTTAGTACAAACTCAAGTGTCCTGGTGGCCACCTACTCCTTTTGGTCAAATATTTTCTTTTTCCGATACTGTTTGACATCTGAAACAAAGGTTCATTGAATGAGCTGTCTGGAGCCATGGGCACTATTAAAAGTAAATACTTGGTTTTATAGCTTGACTGAATGTACATGTAGTTGAAGTCACTTAAGTTAAATGTGTTAGGAAGAGCCTCCATCCACCTTTTCTGTGTATCCGTTTCCTTATATAACGTGGGAGTTAAATTAACTGCACAGGGATCATGTGGTATTAAATGAGATGTTGTAAGAAGAGTGTCCGACGCTTGCTTAATTCAAGGTAGAGGATTACTTGGATGCTCTTACGACCTGGCAGACTGCCCCATCGCCTACTAGACTCCTGTGGGGAGAAAAATAGATCGGTGATACCAAAACAAATTTTTAAAGGACTGAAGAAATCAATTTACTTCACTAAACCTTAAACCAAACTTCGTCTTTTGTACCCCAGAGATTGAAATGTTTGTGTTTGCAGTATTTCCCACTGTACGGCGGACAAATCAAGAACATGGTATGGTCATCGCCTAAGCCAAGACCACACTTGTACACTAATCATGTAGGAGTTAGTGTGTCTCTTGAGAGTCCGATTATAACAAACATGGTGACGTTTTTCAACTTTCTACTCAATGCTTCCATAATTAACCTGAAGGAAACTGTGATGGGAATCCCTGCAAATTCTCATGTGCAAACAAGCAGTGGAAAGAGAAGATAGGAAAAGTATAGATAGCTAGGGTCCCATTTCACAATTGCTGTATCTCTGTTCTTTTTTTTTTATTTTTATTTTTTTAATTTTTTTTTAACATTTATTTGTTTTTGAGACAGAGAGAGACAGAGCATGAACGGAGGAGGGTCAGAGAGAGGGAGACACAGAATCCGAAACAGGCTCCAGGCCCCGAGCTGTCAGCACAGAGCCCGACGCGGGGCTCGAACTCACGGACCGTGAGATTGTGACCTGAGCCGAAGTCGGCCGCTCAACCGACTGAGCCACCCAGGCACCCCTGCTGTATCTCTGTTCTACAGAGAACTTGATTGCTAGAATCCATCGGGACTATCTGTTGCTGTATAGTAAATCACCCCGTACTCTCATAACTTAAAACAACAATCAAGCATTACCACTCATGGCTTCTATGGCTCAGGAATTCAGATAAAGCGCAATGAGGATGACAGACCTCTGCTTCACATGTGTGAGGGCTTGGCTGGAACACTTGAAGGCTGGGGACGAGAATCATCTGCAGTCTCAAGCACTCCTATGTCTGACAGTACATGCTGGCTTTCAACTGGGGTCCTAGCTAGAGCTGAAAGCTTCATCAGCTGGAACACCCAAACGTGGCTTGTGCTTCCTCAAAACATGGTGCCCGGGTCCCAAGGGCAACCATCGGAGAAAGAGAGGGAAACAGAGACAGACAGATGGAAGTCATCATGCCTTTTTATGACCTAACCTTAGAAGCCAAGTAGCATCCCTTTTGCCATGTTTGATTGGTTAAGATCAGCGCAAATTTAAGGAGGAGGAAAAGGGGGGTAGGGATAGGTCCTACTTCCCAAAGAAAAGGTGTCAGTGTCACTGTGTAAGAAAAGTATCTGGGGGGCATCTGGGTGGCTCAGTCAGTTAGGCGTCTGACTTCGGCTCAGGTCATGATCTCATGGTTCTTGAGTTTGAGCCCCGCCGTCAGGCTCTGTGCTGACAGCTCAGAACCTGGAGCCTGCTTCGGATTCTGTGTCTCCCTCTCTCTCTGCCCCATGCCTGCTTGAGCTCTGTCTTCCTCTTTCTCTCAAAAATGAATAAACATTTTAAAAAATTTTAAAAAAGACAAGTATTTGGAATGGGATGTGTGTGTGTGTGTGTGTGTGTGTGTGTGTGTGTGCACGCATATGTGTATGTATATACAGTCTTCTTTGACAAATACCATCTCCCCCCCACCCCCCCACCAAGTTTGAAGTAAGTTTTTTGCTAGGTCCCACAGAAGTACCCTCAAGCCTTATCTGCTTCCAGGGTCTGTCCCATAACACCAGCCTGGATGGTTGAACAGTTGGGGCCACAGCAGCTCAAATGATGGGAGGGGCCAGGTCTCTTAAATCCTGAGCTTTGGCAACAAGCGGAATGTATGAAAGACTGTGTGAACTGAGGGAAGAAAGCACCCAGGATTCAGTACACCAAAAGACAGCATTTCAGTGGCCAAGAGAACTTTTTATCTTCAAAACTAGGGCAGACCTGGAAGATGTCTTTCTAGATCTCTCACAACACTCCCTTTTTCATTTGATCTCTGGCTGGTTAAGGGCCAGAGAGAATGCCCAACTGGATCACAACACAGGAGAGGCTCCAATTTTGGCATATCTAAGAGGATAGGAACGAGCCAGAGGAACTCACATACATCAAAGTCAAACGTGATAGATTGGACACTTTGCTTCATTTTTATTTTCTGTTAGCCGTGCATGTGCAGAGAGTGTCCCACACTTTCTTTTTTTTTATTTATTTATTTATTTATTTTTTTAATATGAAATTTATTGACAAATTAGTTTCCATACAACACCCAGTGCTCATCCTAAAAGGTGCCCTCCTCAATACCCATCACCCACCCTCTCCTCCCTCCCACCCCCCATCAACCCTCAGTTTGTTCTCAGTTTTTAAGAGACTCTTATACTTTGGCTCTCTCCCACTCTAACCTGTTTTTTTTTTTCCTTCCCCTCCCCCATGGGTTCCTGTTAAATTCTCAGGGTCCACATAAGAGTGAAACCATATGGTATCTGTCTTTCTCTGTATGGCTTATTTCACTTAGCATCACACTCTCCAGTTCCATCCACGTTGCTACAAAAGGCCATATTTCATTTTTTCTCATTGCCACGTAATATTCCATTGTGTATATAAACCACAATTTCTTTATCCATTCATCAGTTGATGGACATTTAGGCTCTTTCCATAATTTGGCTATTGTTGAGAGTGCTGCTATGAACATTGGGGTACAAGTGGCCCTATGCATCAGTACTCCTGTATCCCTTGGATAAATTCCTAGCAGTGCTATTGCTGGGTCATAGGGTAGGTCTATTTTTAATTTTCTGAGGAACCTCCACACTGCTTTCCAGAGCGGCTGCACCAATTTGCATTCCCACCAACAGTGCAGGAGGGTTCCCGTTTCTCCACATCCTCTCCAGCATCTAGAGTCTCCTGATTTGTTCATTTTGGCCACTCTGACTGGCGTGAGGTGATACCTGAGTGTGGTTTTGATTTGTATTTCCCTGATAAGGAGCGACGCTGAACATCTTTTCATGTGCCTGTTGGCCATCCGGATGTCTTCTTTAGAGAAGTGTCTATTCATGTTTTCTGCCCATTTCTTCACTGGGTTATTTGTTTTTCGGGTGTGGAGTTTGGTGAGCTCTTTATAGATTTTGGATACTAGCCCTTTGTCCGATATGTCATTTGCGAATATCTTTTCCCATTCCGTTGGTTGCCTTTTAGTTTTGTTGGTTGTTTCCTTTGCTGTGCAGAAGCTTTTTATCTTCATAAGGTCCCAGTAATTCACTTTTGCTTTTAATTCCCTTGCCTTTGGGGATGTGTCGAGTAAGAGATTGCTACGGCTGAGGTCAGAGAGGTCTTTTCCTGCTTTCTCCTCTAAGGTTTTGATGGTTTCCTGTCTCACATTTAGGTCCTTTATCCATTTTGAGTTTATTTTTGTGAATGGTGTGAGAAAGTGGTCTAGTTTCAACCTTCTGCATGTTGCTGTCCAGTTCTCCCAGCACCATTTGTTAAAGAGGCTGTCTTTTTTCCATTGGATGTTCTTTCCTGCTTTGTCAAAGATGAGTTGGCCATACGTTTGTGGGTCTAGTTCTGGGGTTTCTATTCTATTCCATTGGTCTATGTGTCCGTTTCTGTACCACCACACTTTCTAACCACCTGTGCACGAAAACATTTTTAGTTTTGTTGTTAAACTCTTGTTTGAAATTCCCATTTTTAAAAATCCAGTGAAATTTTCTATGAGGTAGGGAAAAGTTGGGGTTGTGAGCTGGACAGAGAGGAGTTTGCATCCTGACTCTGCTCTACATTATCTGCTTGATTTGGGGTAAGCTCTTAAAACTCTCAGGAAGATCAAGAAGAACATGCAAACAAAATACGGATAGTGCCATAAGTCAGGCACATAGTTGGAAGCCAGCTGAATGTCACAGAAGTCTCAAGGAAGATGCCAAGAATTATGCTGTGCAGAAGCTGTTGGCATTTGCCCTGCTTGCACTGATGAAGTCATCTCCAGAAAGTCATCGGTAAATGAAGTGTGCCACAACCGGGGAGGGGCTGAAGGTGGTGTGGGGGGATCCCTCTGGCGGGGGGGGGGGGTTGAATTATGACTCCCTTGCCGGGGTGTCACCACGGATGGCTGAAAGGAGAAAAATGTTGAGTCTGACTGAGAACTTCCTGGGCATTGAGCAGGTCCACTGTGCTGCCTGGAGCTGAGCCAGTGTGAATACACTTCGTGTCTCATTGTCGCAATTGCCTTGCCTCCTGAAGCTGTTGGCACCACTAAGAAAGGGTGTCTTATCTGAAAGATGGGGGGGGGCTCTGTATCAATTGGCTGGGAACTTTGAGCGGTTTCTAGCAGCCTGACCTTCACTATGCACTGTCCTTGCTGCTGCTGCAGAGGGCATTTCTTGAGGTGGTGGGATGTTGGGAAGTCAACTGTTCTTGGTTACGATGACAATGTGATCACATGAAGAGATTCTTTTTTAAAAATTTTTTTTTATGAGAGAGAGAGAGAGAGCATGAGCTGGGGAGGGGAAGACATACACACACACACACACACACACACACACAATCTTAAGCAGGGTCCACGCTCATCACGGAGCCTGACATGGGGCTTGATCTCACAACCCTGGGATCATGACCTGAGCCAAAACCAGAGTCAGATGCTCAACTTACAGAGTCACCCAGGCACCCCCATCTTGAACTTCATAATTTCTGAGTAGGATGCATGTCTCTTTATTTTCCTAAGCTAAACTTATTTATTATTCCTGCTAGCCATTCGTTTATTCGTGCACTTGTGGTGCTGAGAAAAATTATCCAAAAGTTGGAAATGAGAAAGAAAAAAATATGAGCACTTAACATTCACAAGATATTCTGGCATTTGCAAGCTAGGCCATGTTACTCTCCAATTAGGTGTAAACAACCTGACAGAATTTCAACTTCAGACAAGGTCTCTCATAGATAAACGAGACCGAGTTTACTCTGATAAAATGAGACAAAACAGGACCACTTTTTTTTTCTTTTGAAGCACAAACACAAGGTCACTGTGCCATTTACAAAAGAGCAAATCTCTCTCTCTCTCTTTTTTTTTTTTTTGATAAAATGAGTGCCTGCTGTTCCTTTACTGATCATAGCTCTATCCTTGTTCTAGTTTCCCTCCCTGTAGATAAGATTTAATGAGACCCCTGATCACAGAATTGCCCCTGCCCAGCAGATGCTCAACCCAAACCCAAATCCCATAAAGGGTTCTTTCTCGTGCCCAATTACTGAGGCACCGCACAGTTGTCCGCGGTGTCCACGGTGAGCATTGTCTCTAGCTGCAACGAGAAATGAACGCTGTTCAACTGTAGATGTGTTCTTGGTGGACTTTGGCTGAAGGGCGTGGATAGAACTGAGGCACAACGGTGATTATGTGAGGTTTTAATACCACACAAAGAGCATTGTCTAGTGGGTCTTAAAATGCCCTTTGGCTCTTCAGGAGCATAAACTCTGCACAATTCATCAAACAGTTCTGCAAACTAGTAAGATACACATGTTAATTTTAGATAACTTCCCCTCCCCCGCTGTGCTGTAGAAAAGATAGCTCTGAAGGTTCTGGTTACATTGTGCTGAAGGATATTAACTGGTTTTGTAGCTGACATGGCTTGTTGGTTCCACTGTTCTTTTTCTTCCCCCCCCCCACTTATGATAAAAAAAATCTTAGTTTTTCAAATTCCCTTGGAATCAACTTTGTTATTGTTTTGGTACAGGCATTAATGCTCACTCTCTGTATGAAAATGATGTTTCTAACGTTTTGAGATTTCTATTTTGCCAGTTTGGACCATAAGGTGGAATGTTGAAATATGAGATGTCTTGGGGGAAAACATCTGAAATGTTTCTTGTGCCTCACCTGTCAACACAGGCTTGTGAGGTGGGGAGCAGAGGGGGCCTTGAGGGTGGTAGTGAGACAGAGGAGTTGACTTTTGATGAATTTAAGTGCTCCCTGATCCGATTTAGCAACCCTAGGGCTACATCCCCACTGGGCCCAGCCCGTGGGTCCTGACTCCAGCCCAGTGATTGGATGTCTCATAGGCTGCCACTAAATCACACTTAGACTTTTCTTCTGCGCTCTGAATAATGTAGGAACTCATCAAATATGAATCCACATTTACACATCTGGGACATCGTGCTGAGGTTTTGAAAAATGATTATAGAAATGATGTGACTCACAGTGATTCTTGACCAAAAGCAATAAAATCTCAGATGAGTCGATAATGGAGACAATTTGGAGCTTTATTCCCCAAGGACAGGGTACAGTCCTGGTGTCTTACTATGTAGAACAGGAACGAATCCAAACGCACCATGGTTTCCCTACAGAAAATAAGTGAGACACACACACACACACACACACACACACACACACACACACACACAGCAGAGGTATAAAACATCCAAGTGCATCCTGAGAAGGTTCACTTAAGAAATGGTTTAGATCAGGGGCGCCTGGGTGGCGCAGTCGGTTAAGCGTCCGACTTCAGCCAGGTCACGATCTCGCGGTCGGTGAGTTCGAGCCCCGCGTCAGGCTCTGGGCTGATGGCTCGGAGCCTGGAGCCTGTTTCCGATTCTGTGTCTCCCTCTCTCTCTGCCCCTCCCCCGTTCATGCTCTGTCTCTCTCTGTCCCAAAAATAAATAAAAAACGTTGAAAAAAAAAATGGTTTAGATCTTGTTGTTGTGAATGAGTGGCCCCCTTACTTTCCTGTGAATAATGACTCTGTCTAAAGCAGATCTTCTTATCATCCTGGAATTTCGGAGCTGTGTCTCTCATCCGGGAACCTTTATGGTACCGAGGACAAGCGCCCAGAAGCTTTAGGTCCTGAGTCTATGAAAAACAAGTTGAAGTTCTTTGTTCCGTGTGTGAGATCTTTTTTTCTTTTTTTCTCTTGTCTGAGTGGGACTGAAACAGATGATCTCATTATAAACCAGGCTGTAGCCATTCTGTATCTTGTATAATTTGCCCGGGTCCTGGAGATAACACAGGCCAGCTGCAGATGGCCGTGAGACACATTGTTATTTGCCTTTTCATCGATTTAACACATGTTTTTTGGACCTCACTATGTGTTAGGCTTTGGGCTAGGTAATGGGAAACATCGGTAACTGAGACTAGCCATTTACCACCCTCGTGGAGATTATGGGGAAATAATGAAGCGGTCCAGGGCACCGACCCAACTCTAGGACCAATTACCTGGGTTCTTATACCAATTTCACCCCCTCCTGTTGTATGACCTGTGCAAATCACTTAGTCTCTGTGTTGTATTTTTTTTTAATTCATTTATTAGCTATTTTGAGATAGCACGAACAAGGGAGGTGCAGAGAGAGAATCCGAAGCAGGCTCCATGCTGTTAGGACAGAGCCTGATGTGAAACTCAAACTCGTGAACCATGAGATCATGACCTGAGCTGAAATCAAGAGTCAGATGCTTAACCGACTGAGCCACCCAGGCACCCTAGTCTCTGTGTGTTTCAGACCATTTGGGTCAGTATAACAGAACACCACAGACTGGGTGACTTATAAACATCAGAAAAAAATTTCTTTGTCACAGTTCTGGAGGCTGGGAAGTCTAAGATCAAGGCCCCAGCAGATGTGGCACCTGGTGAGGACAGTCCAGCTGGTTCATAGGTGGTTGCAATCTCTCTGTGTGGCCAAATGGTGGAAGGGACATCAGAGCTCACTGGGTCTCTTGTATAGGGCATTAATCCCTCTTTTATATGTCTTTTAAATATCTTTTGTAATCTTTTAAATGTTTATTTATTTTTGAGAAAGAGAGAGAGAGAGAGAGAGAGAGAGAGAGAGAGAGAGAGAGAGAGAGCATGAGCAGGGGAGGGCAGAGAGAGAGGGAGACACAGAATCGGAAGCAGGTACCAGACTCCGAGGTGTCAGCACAGAGCCGGACGTGGAGTTTGGACCCACAAACAGTGAGATCATGACCTGAGCCGAAGCAGGATGCTCAACCTACTGTGCCACCCAGGTGCCCCTTTTTTGTAATCTTCACATGGACTCCACTCTCATGGTTTCATCATCCCAAAGTCCCTCTCCCTGGTACCATCGCGCTGGGAGCTAGGATTTCACCGTATGAATTTGGGGTGACACGGCATTCAGTCCACAACAGCGTATATGAAGGGAGTGATTTGGTGAATTGACCAGAAAGGGGCGGGCGGTGACTGTAATAGCATAAAACAAGGACTTAGACTTGAGATAGGCCTTCAGAAAGGCTTTTTATAGAAGGCGACGGCAAGGCTGTGTGGTCTGTGGTAACCGTGTGATCTCCAGGCCAAGTGGTGGTAAAGAGAGTGGAAGTGAGGCTGTTGGAGTCTGCTAGTTGTCTCTCTGTCCGTCTTCCCCTTCTCTTACAGCCACGAAGTGTAAGGTTTTAGCGAAGCACACGCTACCCGAGGCAGAAAATGTGGTTCTTAGCGTCTCTCACAGTCAGATGCCGCCTGTCACCACTTTCTGGTCGATGACTTGTAAGTGCCAGCAGTGGGAGCCTCTTCCAGGAAGTCCTCCTAAAGGAAAGGGACATGTGCTTCTCACCCTCACGTTTCTTGCCTCCTCAGTGCAATGCAGTTGTGATGACTGGAGCTGCAGCAACCCTTTTAGACCTTAGAGGAAACTGAGGCATGGAGGCTGTACAGAGCAGAACAAGAAGCCCTCCCACCTCATTACTGTTTCCGCAGCAGCTCTCCATGGCGACTTGAATATGTGAGCAGGAAATCAACTGTCACGTCTAAGTCATTGTCGCTGGCGACAGACTCAATTCTAACTAGATGACAGGTAGAAAAGAAAGGCTGTTACAACACCTGAAGGTGAGCAGGAGCGTGGTGCCTTCTCAGAACCAGAAATATTTGAGAATGGCCGAAGCGTAGGGCAGCACTGAGTGCACACAGAGGAAGGGTGTGGATGGGAAAGGCCTTGCCGGCCTGGATGAGGACAATGGCAGGTACTGTCTTATTCTGAGAATACAAGGTACTGTTGAAGGGGTACAAGCGGAGAACTGACCTGACCGTGGTTATCATCAGGAAGAAAGAGGGGTGCCTGGGTGGCTCAGTCAGTTAAGTGCCAGACTCCTGAATTTGGCTCAGGTCGTGATCTCACGGTTCGAGGGTTCGAGCCCTGCATCAGGCTCTGTGCTGACAGCTCGGAGCCTGGACCCTGCTTCGGATTCTGTGTCTCCCTTTCTCTCTGCCCCTCCCTCACTCTCTTTCTCTTTCAAAATAAATAAATAAACTTAAAAAAAAAAAGGAAGAATGGGTTGGCGGTACTGTGCTGAAGGGATGCCACCCAGGACTCCTGGAGGGCAGTCAGAGCTGGCACAGAAGCTGTGGGGACCTGCCTTGCTGGCTTGAGGGACAGAACATGGCGGCAGAGGAAGAGAGAACAGGGACCACTGGCCTTTATTCAGTCCCTGTCGCCTTGTCTCCACGTCTCTCCACCTCAAATAAGACTTCATTCATGGATCTGTGGATGTTTCCCTTGCCCTTTGTTATGGACCCTCCTTCCCATCTCTTTACAATTAGAGGGAGGTATTTACGGACTTGAGGAGAATTTCTGTCATCCACCCTCCCCCCCCCCCCACCCCCTTTTCCTCCGCCAGGTACCCAGCTGTACACAATTTAACTCCTACACAATAGCCTGTTCATTACTGTATTCGTTAATTTAACAGTATGATTAGCTCAGAGCCTTGTTCAGTTATTCCAAGCTGGATTTTTACAAAATGGTTGTTTATTTATAACCCCCCCTGACACGGGGCTCGAACCTACAAACTGTGAGATCTTGACCTGAGCTAAAGCCAGACGTTTAGCAAGACCAAGCCACCCAGGTGCCCCCAAGGTGGATTTTTAAGAATGACAACTAGGGGCGCCTGGATGGCGCAGTCGGTTAAGCGTCCGACTTCAGCCAGGTCACGATCTCGCGGTCCGGGAGTTCGAGCCCCGCATCAGGCTCTGGGCTGATGGCTCAGATCCTGGAGCCTGTTTCCAATTCTGTGTCTCCCTCTCTCTCTGCCCCTCCCCCGTTCATGCTCTGTCTCTCTCTGTCCCAAAAATAAATAAAACGTTGAAAAAAAATTAAAAAAAAAAAAAGAATGACAACTAAAACTTGTGCCGTGTACCCCTTGCTTGTTTGTTCATTTGTTTGTTTGACAGATAGCTGTGGTTATAACTAGTTCTATTAAAACCACTTTAAGCAGAGCCAAATGAGAGGCAGGTGAAGGAGGCAACTGGCTCCTTTTATAAGGGATTAATTTGTTAATTTATAATTTATCAGGGGTAATAATTTATTTACTTATAAGAGATTTATAGGTCCATTTACGGGGGTTACTAAAATATTACTACAAGTATAGGAGATAGAGCGCAGTAGAAATGTTTAGTCAGAACTTTCCTCAGGTGTGTGTGGTATGCTGTTGGCATTAATTCTTTGTCAAGCTCACTTGGTTGAGGTGGAATAAGTTTCCCCATGTGCTGGCTTGTGATGGTTAGTTTTATATGTCAGGTGGACTGAGCCCGTGGGGTGCCCAGAAGTTTGCTCAAGCGTTGTTCTGTGGGTTTCCGTGAGGGTGTTTGGGGATGAAATTAACATTTAAAACAATAGACTGACTACTGGTTTGCACTCTGGCCCCTGTCCCTGGAGGGAGAGAGACCAAAGGAAGAGGCAGACCCTCCAGGTTGCTGGGAAGCGGGTTTAAGGAGCAAGGAACTGGCCTATGAGGCTTGTCTTGGGTGGTCACAGATGACTAGATCTCTGCACCTGACCCCCAGAATCTTAACAAGCCTCTATATAAACAGGTGGTCTCAACGACATCTCGCTCTGTCAAGGTGATTCCTTACAAATGATGCCAGCTGTGGGAACGGTGGGCGGAAAGTACATTCCAGGGACGGGAGCAGGTGAGGAGGCTCCCCTTGCCCAGTCCTGTTCAGGCTCAACCAGCGGTGGTGCCCCTCAACCACCTTCTCCAACGTGGACGGAAGCAGACTGCTCTCTCCCAATCAGCTGAAGGCCCAAACAGAGCGGGAAGACCTTTCCTGTGCAACGTAGAATTCTTTCCAGCCTTGATCACTGGCCTTTTTACCTGAACTGAAACACGGACTCTTCCTGGATCTCCAGCCTGCTGGCCTTCCAACGGGAACCAAACCTTTGGTTCTTCTGGTTCTCAGACCTTTGGACTCGGACTGGAACTAACCCATAAGCCCGCCTGGGTCTCTGGCTTGCTGACTCACCTGCAGATTTGGGACCTCATTGCCTCCATCGGTACGTAGGTCCATCCCTAACTCTGTCTCTTTCTCTGTATGCACATACATATACGTATGTCTCCCTGGAGAACCCTGACAGGTAAAATACTCAACTGGCCAGAGATGATGCACAAAGTGTCTTCTAAGGATGAGAGGCAGGAGCTTTGTTTTGTTGAATAGACCATGTAAACTGGGGCCGGACCCGGAATGTTTGGTATAATAGAGGGAAGACTAGGCTTCTTTTTCTACTCGTATCCGTTCGGATGCTTTAGAAGAAAGTGAGAGAAAGCCTTTCTCAAACTATTTCAAGGAATAATGAAGTCCTGTCACAGCCCCAGGTCCTCAGGTGGGGTTGGCTTTGCCGTTGGCTGATTTAGTTAGCAAGACAGCTGTGGCATCGAGAACCCGGGTTGTTTTCTGCTCCTCAGTCCACCATCCGCAGAGCTGGTGCTGTTGCAAGCACGCTTCCTGTCATAGTAATAATGTGGTTCCACTATTAACTACATGCTGCCTATGTCAGAGAGCAAGAGGGTGGGGGTGGGGAAGAGATGGGGGGAGGACAAAGAAAGCTATAGGGATGGACGGAGTCACTTTTGGGGCCAATTTAGATCCCGAGCCTAACTCTGGACTCCTAGCTTACACTGGAGAGATGCCCTGAGCTGACTATCTGTGGCTCAGTTCCTGGGGTTGGCAGGGTTGGCACAGACCAGTCGTTCTCATTGAAAGGACACTGTTCACCTCGGGGGAATTTGGAAACGTGTAGGGAAATCTTGTGGTTGCCATAATGATTGGGATGCACATTGGCATTTAGTGGGAAAATGGCAAAAGATGACAAAAATTCTCTAAGTCCAGGATGATTTCTCACGGTGAAAATTGTTTCATATTCCAAGCTATTTTAAATGCCGTGAAACACTAAGTCCACTCTAAATATAACTCTTGGTAGTATTTTTAGTACATATGATGAGCAATTTTTAGCAAAATGACTTGAAATATGAAAAAACAGGTTTTTATGGAGAGAGAAGATTCGATGACGTACAGAACAGCTGAGATGGAGGGGCTTGTGGCAGACAAGTAGTTTCACTGAGAAGAACTGAACAAGGTAAAATGAAGGGAAAACAGTGTGTTTGAAGGCAGTGGAGAGTTGCTGAGGAAGTCAGAATTTGAGGACTTGATCCCAGAAATAAAGTGGGCAGATGTCCTTTATGTCGCTTCTCCCCTCAGACCATTTCCTGATTCTTGGCTTGGGGGCGACAGGCTGGGGATCTGGACAGAAATTGAAGCCCCCTTTCACTGCTTGTGAAAAAAGGATTTCTGAGTTTCCATTATAACCTTAGCTAGTGG
Source organism: Felis catus (assembly GCF_018350175.1). NCBI lineage: Eukaryota > Metazoa > Chordata > Mammalia > Carnivora > Felidae > Felis > Felis catus. Next base: position 5,957,865 of record NC_058377.1, on the reverse strand, counting down.
AACTTGGGCCTGTCATTTTCTTTCTTCGGTGGTCAGTGGCACCTAAGAGCAGCCTACCAACTCCATGCTGCTTAAAATGACCATATATATGACCTGCTGGAGAGGTTGCACAGGCCGGTGTGTGTCCTTGAACCTGTATCCCATCTCAGTTTGCCACGGATGACAGCCTTCGTAATTGTGATCCTGCAGCATTGTAGACATCGCCAAAAGCCCGGCGTGGAGTTTGGGTTGTAATGTGGCCTTGGGTGATCCAGTTCCTGAGGCTCTTCTTAGGAATACTTCTACTACTAAGTGTTTCAGATTTGGTTCCCAGCAGTGGGTCTTACTAAGCCATCCATGTTTTCAGCAACTACAGCTTTATCTCATGGAGAAACTGGAAAAAGAACACAGCACATATATTAGTATTATGTCACCAAAGGGGAAGGAGCTGGGGTATTTCTGCATCAACTCCTAAGAGTTGTTTGTGGGGAGGTACTTCTCTGGGTGGTAATTTCCTCTTCCTTCTGGACTGCCATGCAAATATAGGCAGATCAGCCTGTTGCAGTTCCAGAAAACCTCCTCATGCAGAGAGGAGAGGACGAAGCTAGTTAGAAGTTGGCCAGACAACAGTGACATGGCACAGACAATGTCTGCAACACCTGTGGAAACCATAGTGGTCACTTAGGCTCTGACTTTAAGATTTGGGTGGGGGGGCGCCTGGGTGGCTCAGTCGGTTAAGTGTCCGACTTCAGCTCAGGTCATGATCTCACGGTCCGTGAGTTCGAGCCCCGCGTCAGGCTCTGTGCTGACCACTCAGAGCCTGGAGCCTGTTTCAGATTCTGTGTCTCCCTCTCTCTCTGACCCTCCCCCATTCATGCTCTGTCTCTCTCTGTCTCAAAAATAAATAAATGTTAAAAGATTTGGGGGGGGGAGAAAAATATGAGTCAGAGTATTCTATCCAAGTTTGTGGGGGTGAGTAATGGGTTTAAAGTGGAATAAAGATACTTCCACACCTTCTTCTCTTAGGAAAACAAAAAAACCCCACAAAATTTAAGTCAAATCAAGGAAGACAAGAAATGGAGGCATCTGAACCAGCATATGAGGATGAGAGGCAGATGGAGAAAGGGTAAGGAAGGCAGGGAGGAAGTCAAGCTTAGGGGTGGAGAGGACACTGATAAGACTAATCCAACATGCTCAGGTGGTCCCCAGAAAGCCTTGTAATTGGATGCTCCAGGTGCCAAAAATATGTGAGGCTAACAGTAGAGAATGAGTTAGGAGTGGCTATTGGAAAGTCTGTGGAGAGTGAGGGTCCTCACTTGGCATAGCGACTGTCTTTTCTCACCCCTCTGCTTAGCTGAGCTTCTGGGACACCAGCTGAGCAGGAACAAGGCATCAGATGTAAAATTGAGGGCTTATATTAAAGTTCAAAGCCAGAAAGATAAGGCTCCAGCCTATGTCCCCAGGCAGCTCTGGAACATGAAAGACCAAGTCCAAAATAATAGTAAAAAAGCCAAGAATAGAAGAAGTGATAGGCTATAATTAATAGCTTCAGAGAGATGAGACTTTTTTAAATTCAGTACTCCTAAGTAAGTTTTAGGATTCTATGAGATAATAAAAAAAAAAACAGGAAAGAACTCTTAAAAATAAAAAGTAACATTTAAAACTTGAACAGATTTCCCAGAGCTGAGACTTAAAAAAAAAAATCAGAGAATAAACAATAAGGGAGAAGAGTAAAGGAAATTTGAAGAACAATTCCATATTGGAGTCACAGAAAGGAAAAACAGGGTAACAGGGATGGGACTACCAAAACATGAGAAGTTTCCCAGAACAAGGAATAAGAGTCACATTTTCTAACACAGCTGGCGGATGAGCTGAGCTCTAGAATCAACACGAAAGGCTCCAGAAGACAAACCAGAGGGAAGGAGGGAGTTCATCTAGTCATATTACAATTTCTGTAAAACTGAAAGATAGGAATTTGTTGATGGAAAATACCTGTTGAGTACCCAGCAAACTGAATGACAAGGTGTCACCCCAGGGCATAGAATCATGCCCTTTTACAACATAGAGATTAAAAGGAGATTCCAGAAACTTGGAGAGAGAAGAAAGGAAGGAACACATATACAGGACCAGGAATCAGAATGGCATTGCTCAAAACAGAGTCTGAATGTCAGAAGACAGTGGAATAGGTTTTCAACAATGTGAAGGAACATGATTTCCGGCACAGAATTCTTAACCAAGCAAAATGATCAGTCTAGTCCACAGCAGAATAAAAAGATTTCAGGCACGCATGATTTCACAAATACGTCTGCCAAGAGCTCTATTTAAAGATCCCGGAAGAGGTCCTCTCTTCAATGAAAGGCTAATGCAAGAAAGAGGAAGACAATGGACCCCGAAAACAGAATCCACCACGGGAGAGAGGCCGGGAGGGGTCCAAGTGGACACAGGGGTTGGGGGCCACCCAGTCCAGACTAGATTGGGAAAAAGGAGGACTCCAGGAAGAATGTCTCTGGGAGAGCAATGGACTTAGTAGATTATCCAACAGGTTTGAGCAAGAGGAAATTTGTATTAAGCAGCCTTTTACTGAGCTTTCAGAGGAGGTGGAAAGAAAATTAAGAAATGAAGAAAATTAAATTAATCACAAAATGGGGTAATTATTAACTCTAGGAGCAAAAAAAAAAAAAGTTCAGAAACAACCATAATCCTAGTTGCTACTTGGCTCAGCATAAACAATTAAAACAATTTTTTTCAATGTTTATCTTTGAGAGAGAGAGAGCATGAGCAGGGGAGGGGCAGAGAGAGAGGGAGACACAGAATCCAAAACAGGCTCCAGGCTCTGAGCTGTCAGCACAGAGCCTGACGTGGGGCCCAAACCCATGAACTGCAAGATCATGACTGAACTGAAGTCAGATGCTTCACCGACAGAGCCACCCAGGTGTCCCTCAGCACAAACAATTTTAACATAGTCAAATAGTGACTAAAATTTGTGACTCAAAAATATTGAACACATAGTAAGAGAACTTTAGTTTTCTAAGGGCAACACAGTAGACACTATAAGTCAAGAGATAATAGTACACATACGTTAGTTAGGAATATGGTGATAACGTAGTTCACCTGCAGTATTGATTGGATAGGCTGAGAAAGCAGATGATGTGTTCAGGGTGAGCAAACTTGGCCAGCGAAGGGATGGAGACCAGAGTGATCCCTGCTCATTTGGAAGATGTATGGAGACCAAGCTGCTAAGAGGGAGGAGAGCAACTGGAAGGGCTGGGAGAGGCTAGGCGGTACAGTCAGGTGCGTGGAGTAAAGGCAAAGGCAACTCTCAGTCCTGGCCTGCTGAAAGTGGACAGGATGCGAGAACACGCTTGAACTGCTGGAAAGTCTTCCCGAGTCTGATGCACCCCTATTCCCACGATTCCTGTTGTTAACAGTGATTACACCATGATTGCTTCAACATGGTGGCAGTTCAAGGTGTCTGCTGGAGTGTGACCTGCTCGAGACTGCGCACCCGTTTTCAGGGGAGTTTTGTTCCCAGAAACACCAGCAATCACACTGAAACACCGCTTGCCTTGAGATGGGAACTGTAATGAGGCTTCCGCATAATCCGAGCTGATTTAGCATCTTCTAAAGTATCTCAAACAAGACAGGGTAGCCGAGGCTTGGTGTAGAAGAAACCTTGCTTGACATGTTTATGTTAGAGGTTTTGAAGGCATTTTTTTCCAGGGCACACCTTCCTTTTATGTCTTTAGGAAAAGATTTGGAAGGGAAGGCACATGTAAAGACAGGAAATGGAAGGGAGTGACTTGTCACTTCCCAGCCTTTAGTCGTTTATCTGCTTTTATGGGGTTGTGTGGCCACATTCTGTGTCGTCCTCGCCTGCTTTATGAAACAGTAGAGTCTTCTCTTAAAGATTGTACCCCCTTGAAATGAGCATGTGCGAGGCAAGAATTGTTTAGATCCTGAGTTTGCTAAGGAGTATGTAAATACTTAAGGGAGAGTGGTTTCTAATACGTCAGGCCTTGATTCTATGACTAGTAGACAAAGAACCAATAACAGGAAATCAATGATATTTTCTTGCCATATCAAAAAAATTTTTTTCTTCCATAAACGGAGGCAAACTCTATCATCAAATCTATGCTTCTTTCTTTATTTCTAGTAATCTTGCGGCAGAAAGAGCTGTCCTGGGTAGTTCTGCCTGGCACATAGTGAGCCCTCACAACATGGTAATTTTATTCTTACAGCTTTGTCAGATTCTAGCCCTGGCTGTTTCCCTGGGGTAGATGAGGGATCACAGAAAGCCTCTTAAGCTCTTTAGAGATGAGACTGTTCATCTATAAATGAGGATGTTAGATAAAAATTGTCCTTTTAAATTTATTTATTATTTATTTATTTAGATAGTGGGGAGGGTAGTGGAAGAGGGGGAGAGAGGGAGAGGGAGAGGAAGGGGGTGAGAGGGGGAGAGGGGGAGGGGGGAGGGGGAAAGGGAGAGAGGGGGAGAGAGAGAGACAATCTTAAGTAGGCACCGTGCTCAGCGAGGGACCCCATTCCATGACTATGAGATGTTGACCTGAGCCAAAATCAACAGTCAGATACTCATCCGACAGCCACCCAGATGCCCCAGGTAAAAATTGTTCTTAAGATTCCTTCAGCACTAAAGTTTTGTGATTTAATAATGTTAAGAGGCAGAGACTATGATTTCCGTGGCAAAGATTTTCCAAAGATTATGTCTAATGGCATGAACTTTAACTTCTAGGTATGATAAATATATTGCTTTTTTATGACCGGTAAGTAGGGAAACAGAGTTATGAATTGGAGGTAACTGGCCTTGGTGACAAAATATTCAGTGCTGCACCGATCTGTAATTACTGCCGATCCTGGTCCCTCGTCTAAACCCTGCCCGTAAGTCCATGGATTGAAAAGACAGGCCTCCTCTCCCTTCACAGCAATTTACTTTGACACTAGTGAATGAAATCACCTTTTATTAAAATTTTGGTTTTAAGTTTCAAAGTATATATTTGACCCTGTGAATCCAGATACCTAGTTTAATGATATTTTCCCTTTAACAAACATTAGTTAGGCATCTGCTATGCTCTGGGTGTCTCTATGAATTTCCAGAACAGACTGAGTGTTCTCTATCATTATCTTCACAGGACCTACAGATACAGAGGATGCATGATAGGCAAAACATAGGGAAATCGAACACCCTTTTGAAGAATGTCTAAAGATATTTTCTCAATTCATATTCATGGTAATCCCCATAACTCGTAGGGTCTCTGGTTTATAAAAGCAAAGAGCCAATTTAAAAAAAAATCGGGTATTCACTTGAGAATTTTAAATATGGCATTTCACTCAGTAATGCCAACTGGCATTTGATGAACCCTTTCTTTATATCACCTCCCTCACTTTCTCTTTTTAACTTCAACACAGGTACTGTTCCCATTTCTGCTTTACAAATTCGGGAACCAACATATGTAACCAAAATGTATAAATGTTAAGTATTTTGTCCAAGACCACACTAGTTAGGGGTGGACTTAGAACTTGAAGCTGGATCTTTTTTTTTTTTTTTATAAAAATTTTTTTTAATGTTTATTCTTGAGACAGAGACAGAGACAGAGCATGTACAGGGGCAGGAGCAGAGAGAGAGGGAGACACAGAATCTGAAACAGGCTCCAGGCTCTGAGCTGTCAGCAGCTGTCTGAAGCTGGGGTCCTGTCCCCAAATTTCTGCTGGTCGCAGTCCCACACAGCTCGGTAGGCATCAGGTGGAACTGGAGGCCTTTGGTTCTCTGGTTTCCTAGCATTTGGATGTTCACCCTCAGAGCACAATGGCCTGCAAAGAGTGACAGCTCTTATAAGTGCCACCAGAAACACCTGTATATGCAACGATACGTCTCATTGTCAGCATGCCATCAATTAATCAACAAATGTTGGCTAGGTGCTCAGACACTGCTCATTACTTTTCACTGCCTGTCCTGAGCTTTGAGAATCAGCAACAACCCAGGTACAATATTGTGGTCCCCTTTACTTTGTGTGGTAATCAGGTCTGGCTAAAAGATGTTACCCATTTTATGGAGACTTTTTGTAGTCCTCAGATCTGTAGGCCCTTGGTTCAAAGATACAGAGCTAAGGTAAAAGAATAGATAAATTACTTTGTCATTAGGGTTAATGTCCAACTTCTCCTATTTCTTTGCAACTGTCTATGTGATGCTCTTAAGACACTACAATGAATGGAACTTACTCACATGTGAAACATTAGGTGTTCAGGCACTGTTCTTTTGTTGTATCCAGATGGTATCTAGTTTGCAAACATGCAGTCAATAAGAATTAATATCAGTGCTAAAATTTTGTATAGTTTTTTTATGGCATGTAAAATAGATTATAAAATCATTACAAGTCCCCTCTGAAGTGGGGATTATCTCCAATTTTGTAGAGATGGAACAAAGATTCCGAGGAGTTACATCATTAATTAATTATTTATTTAGTAACATGCAGAGTAGCATAGTTTCAGGATTACAGGATTTGGAATCACACCAAAATTTTCATTCAGTTTCTGGCCTGTTTATTAGCCATGTGATGCTGGCCAAGTTTTCTAACCCTACTAAACTTCAGCTTTCTTATGTGTGTTTTGGGGCTACTCAAAATATACACTCATAGGGACGCAGCGAGAAATTAAATATGGTAATTCATGTAAAATATGAAACACAGTATTTGGAGCATAGCTGTTGCTCCATAAAAGTGGTGGCTGATGTTGTCATATTAATATGACTGCTTTTTCATCTATGTTCTGGGCGCTGTGATAGGTGCTGGAGACAGAACTGTAAAAGACATAGTCTGGAGTACTTGCATAAATATTTACAACTAGTAGGTAGAAGAGACTGCACACATTTTCTGCTTCTTAATCCTTAAACCAATTTAGTTTTAATTTTTTTTAACATTTATTCATTTTTGAAAGGCGGAGATAGACCAAACGCGAATGGGGAAGGGGCAGAGAGAGAGGGAGACCCAGAAACAGAAGCAGGCTCCAGGCTCCCAGCTATCAGCACAGAGTCTGATGCGGGGCTTGAACTCACGGACCACAAGATCATGACCTGATCCGAAGTCGGCCACTCAGCCGACTGAGCCACCCATGCGGCCCTAAACCAATTTAGTTTCAAATGCATTAATGCCTTTGGGGTGAAGAAAAGTTAAAAAGTCTGAGAAATGCAAATAAAACCTAGTTAGGAAAATGCCGATATCTCATGAGTTGTTCAAAGTAAAGATGTTATCCCTGGGTTCTGGGCAGAAGCCCTTTTCCTGGAAGTGAAGGCCATTCTGATTTGCAGTGTGTGAACCTGGGTGCAGTGGCCAGCTGATTCTTTTCTAATATGGTCCTCACAGATACAGCATTTTCTCAGCAGATGTTGAAATCCAGATTGAAAAAATTTTTCAACGATGGATTGCAAAAACTATCATCTCAAATAAGATACCATGTTGCAGACGGTCTTGTTTAACAGGCTTAGGGAGTAGTTATGGTTTCCATAGAAACAAGTCTAAATCCTTCCTTTAATACAATCCTGGAGGTCTCAGCAGACCTGCAAAATATGCCATGAACTGTCAAAGCCCTGCTTCTGCTGACACATGGGAGCGGCATTGTTGGTTCACCAACGCTGTCCCTGCATGGTACGATGCACTGGAAATTTCAGTTAAGATTCTGATTTTTACAAAGGAAACACGTCTTCCTCAAATGTTCTACTTTTTCACTGCAGTGTTCAACAGGACAATAAGACAACGACTTAAATCCGGACCTCTCTCATATAGTGTGCTTGCAGTTTCTTTTTCTTTTTCTTTTTTTTTTTTTTAATTTTTTTTTTCAACGTTTATTTATTTTTGGGACAGAGAGAAACAGAGCATGAACGGGGGAGGGGCAGAGAGAGAGGGAGACACAGAATCGGAAACAGGCTCCAGGCTCCGAGCCATCAGCCCAGAGCCTGACGCCGGGCTCGAACTCACGGACCGCGAGATCCTGACCTGGCTGAAGTCGGACGCTTAACCGACTGCGCCACCCAGGCGCCCCGTGCTTGCAGTTTCTAATAGAAGAGCTCTCACGTGCAGATTCACCTGCTGCAGTTTCCTCATAGTTGACTTGTCATCTCATAGTAATTACACTTTTTCCTCAGCCTACAAGCTAGGTCATGTCACTCAGTTTTGATCTGCTGGAAAGAGACAGCAGACTCTTGGGAATTTTAACCATCATGCTCCCGGAAAGTGCTTGGACTCAATTCATTTATAATTCTTTCATTGTCAAGAAGGGTAAAGATATTGATTGATCCACACCATAGGGAAGCTCCGAAACAGAGAAGTAACTTCAAAGGTTGCAAAAAAAAAAAATATTTCATGCTTCAGCATTCTGTTTTTAGACCAAGTTGGAAGGGATGATCCATTGGAAATGGTAGATGACTACGGACAAGTAATAATAAATTCTCAGTGATGTGATTATAGTGTGAGACCAGCTCTTATGGTAACCAAAGTGGACATAGAAGGCAGGTAGAGAGATAGTCAGCTAGAGAAAGCAGAAATGTTAACAATATGTAATTACAGTATAATTTTCAAAAGTTTATTTGTGTAATAGCCACTTCTGGAGTAGGCCAATGACCTCTTTGTGAATATTGCTTCCTTTTTATTACTATTTTTTTCTCTTTACATTTGACCATTTGGCTGTTGGCCATCAAATGAATGTTACTCCCTTTTTTGCTGTTTATAAAGGAAACACATATGTATTGCCAAAAGATGTAGTGAAATCCAGTAAATTACAAAGAAGAAAGCAAAAGCCAAATGTAATCTGATTAGTAAAAGGCTGTTACCACTTTGGTGGACATTTTCTCAGAACTTGTTCATATATATTCATAGAAATACATAAACATTTTAAAGACAAAAATAAGTACCATATTGTTTTGTCATCATTTCTCATTTAGTATAAATGGGTTTTTAAATTTTTAAAAAAACTTTTGTAAAAATATTTTTAATTTTTGTTTTGAAAAAGAGAGAGAGAAACAGAGAGAGAATGAGTGGGGGAGAGGCAGAGAGAGAGGGAGACACAGAATCTGAAGCAGGCTCCAGGCTCTGAGCTGTCAGCACAGAGCCTGATACAGGGCTCGAACTCATCAACTGTGAGATCATGACCTGAGCCGAAGTTGGGTGCTTAACTGACTGAGTCGCCCAGGAGCCCATTTATTTGGGTTTCTATATCAATAAATTGGGGCCTATATGTTTTGATGGATAAAAACATTCCATTCATGCACTCACTTAACAAGTAATTATTGAGTCCCTGGGTAGTCTGAGACACTGTGATAGACAAGAATAAGGATCTCTAACTTATTTAACCATTCTCTTACCAGTGGCTAATCAGATTGTTCTGCCATCTTTAAATGGACTTTTGTTCTTGTCTGGAACACTTGATAACTGGCAGAGAAATTGGGAAGAGGGTAACTTTCTTTTGGAAAGCTCTCCCAATATTAGGGTTTGGGGCAAAACCTCTAGAAGAGCCTTTGCTACCTTTCAGAATATTCAAATAAAATCCTGTCTCTCTATATCCATTACAACAATAATAACAATGGCAGGCACTTAATGAGGGCAGTATAAATTCATTCTGTTGATAGCTTTTAGTCCTCACAACAACCCTATGAAGTAGGTAAAATTAACTGGTTGTATTATGATTCCTACTTTAATAGCTGAAGGAAGAGAGGAGCAGTAAATGCCTAAAATAACAAAGTAAATAAATAGAGGGATGGGGATTTGAGCCTGATGGCCTGACTCCAGAACCTTTACTCTAAGCTCCTCTTACTCATACTGAACTCCAAGCACGTACAGTGCTATAGTAATACACTACATAACTGTGTTATTGAAGCATTGTCTGTGTCATAATTCTTTGTCATGTCTGACTCCTAAATATGAGTGTGAGCTTCTTGACAGTCGAGGTCATGTCTTTAATTTTTTTTTTAATAATTTAACTTTATTTTTTATTTTTAACATTTACTTCCAAATTAGTATATAGTGAAGCAATGGTTTCAGAAGTAGATTCCTTAATGCCCCTTACCCATTTAGCCCATCCCCCCTCCCACAACTCCTCAAGCAACCCTCAGTTTGTTCTTCATATTTAGGAGTCTCTTTTGTTTTGTCCCTCTCCATGTTTTTATATTATTTTTGTTTCCCTTCCCTTATGTTCATCTGTGTTGTCTCTTAAAGTCCTTATATGAGTGATGTCATATGATTTTTGCCTTTCTCTGACTGACTAATTTCACTTAGCATAATACCCTCCAGTTCCATCCACGTAGTTGCAAATGGCAAGATTTCATTCTTTTTGATTGCCGAGTAATACTCCATATTACTCGGTCATGGGGTAGTTCTATTTTTAGTTTTTTGAGAAACCTCCATACTGTTTTCCCGAGTGGCTGCATCAGCTTGCATTCCCACCAACAATGCAAAAGAGATCCTCTTTCTCCGCATCCTCGCCAACATCTGTTGTTGCCTGAGTTGTTCATGTTAGCCATTCTGACAGGTGTGAGGTGGTATCTCATTGTGGTTTTGATTTATATTTCCCTGATGATGAATGATGTTGAGCATGTTTTCATGTGTTGGTTGGCCATCTGGATGTCTTCTTTGGAGAAGTGTCTATTCATGTCTTTTGCCCATTTCTTCACTGGATTATTTCTTTTTTTGGGTGTTGAGTTTGATAAGTTCTTTGTAGATTTTGGATACTAACCCTTTATCTGACATGTCATTTGCAAGTATCTTCTCCCATTCTGTAGGTTGCCTTTTAGTTTTTCAGATTGTTTCCTTCGCTGTGCAGAAGCTTTTTATTTTGATGAGGTCCCAGTAGTTCATTTTTGCTTTTGTTTCCCTCACCTCCAGAGATGTATTGAGTAAGAAATTGCTGTGGGCAAGATCAAAGAGGTTTTTACCTGTTTTCTCCTCGAGGATTTTGATGGCTTCCTGTCTTACATTGAGGTCTTTCATCCACTTTGAGTTTATTTTTGTGTATGGTGTAAGAAAGTGGTTCAGGTTCATTCTTCTGCATGTCACTGTCCAGTTTTCCCAGCACCACTTGCTGAAAAGACTGTCTTTCTTCCCATGGATATTCTTTCTTGCTTTGTGAAACATTAGTTGCCCATACATTTGTGGGTCCATCTCTGGGTTCTCTGTTCCATTGATCTGAGTGTCTGTTCTTGTGCCAGTACCATACTGTCTTGATGATTACAGCTTTGTAGTATAGCTTGAAGTCTGGGATTGTGATGCCTCCTGCTTTGGTTTTCTTTTTCAAGATTGCTTTGGCTACTTGGGGTCTTTTCTGGTTCCATACAAATTTTAAGATTATTTGTTCTAGCTCTGTGAAGAATGCTGGTGTTACTTTGATAGGGATTGCATTGAATATGTAGATTGCTTTGGGTAGTATCGACATTTTAACAATATTTGTTCTTCCTATCCAGGAGCACAGAATCTTTCCATTTCTTTGTGTCTTCTTCAGTTTCTTTCATAAGCTTTCTATAGTTTTCAGTGTATAGATTTTTCACTTCCTTGGTTAGATTTATTCCTAGGTATTTTATGGTTTTTGGTGCAACTGTAAATGGGAACGATTCCTTGATTTCTCTGTTGCTTCATTGTTGGTGTATAGGAATGCAACCGATTTCTGTGGATTGATTTTATATCCTGCAACTTTGCTGAATTCATGAATCAGTTCTCGCAGTTTTTTGGTGGAATCTTTTGGGTTTTCATATAGAGTATCATGTCATCTGTGAAGAGTGAAAGTTTGACTTCCTCCTGGCCAATTTGGACGCCTTTTATCTTTTTGTGTTCTCTGCTGAGGCTAAGATTTCCAATACTATGAACTCCTTGATTATGATATAATGTCCTTCTGCATCTCTTGATACAGTCTTTATTTTAAAGTCTAGCTTGTCTGATATAAGTATGGGTACTCCGGCTTTCTTTTTTTGACCATTAGCATGACAGATGGTTCTCCATTCCCTTACTTTGAATCTGTAGGTGTCTTTAGGTCTAAAGTGGGTCTCTTGTAAACAGATGGGTCTTGTTTTCTTATCCATTCTGTTACCCTATGTCTTTTGATTGGAGCATTGAGTCCATTGATGTTTAGAGTGAGTACTGAAAGATATGAATTTATTGCCATTATGATGCTTGTAGAGTTCGAGTTTGTGGTGGTGTTCTCTGGTCCTTTCTAATCTTTTGTTGCTTTTGGTGTGTGTGTGTATATATATATATATATATATATTTTTTCATGTTTTCTCCCCTCAGAGAGCCCCCTTAAAATTTCTTGCAGGGCTGGTTTAGTGGTCACAAACTCCTTTACTTTTTGTTTGTCTGGGAAACTTTTTATCTCTCCTTCTATTGTGAATGACATCCTTGCTGGATAAAGAATTCTTGGCTGCATATTTTTCTGATTCAGCACACTAAATATATCCCACCACTCCTTTCTGGCCTGCCAAGTTTCTGTGGATAGGTCTGCTGCAAACCTGATCTGTCTTCCCTTGTAGGTTAGGGACTTTTTTTTCCCTTGCTGCTTTCATGATTCTCTCCTTGTCTGAGTATTTTGTGAATTTGACTATGATAAGCTTTGTTGATGATCAGTTTTTGTCGAATCTAATGGGGGTCCTCTGTACTTCCTGGATTTTGATGTCTGTGTCTTTGCCCAGGTTAGTAAAGTTTTCTGCTATGATTTGCTCACATAACCTTTCTACCCCTATTCTCTCTCTTCCTCCTCTGGGACCCCTATGATTCTGATGTTGTTCCTTTTTAATGAGTCACTGATTTCTCTAACTCTTAAATCGTGCTTTTTTGCTTTTATCTCCCTCTTTTATTCTGCTTCTTTATTCTCTATAATGTTTGTCCTCTATCGCTGATTCTCTGTTCTGCCTCGTCCATCCTTGCCACTGTTGCATCCATCCGTGATTGCAGCTCAGTTATAGCATTTTTAATTTCATTATGGCCATTTTTTTACTTCTTTTATCTCTGCAGAAAGGGATTCTAATCTATTTTTGACTCCAGCTAGTATTCTTATTATCGTGATTTTAAATTCTGGTTCAGACATCTCGCTTGTGTCTGTGTTGATCAAGTCCCTGGCTGTCGTTTCTTCGTGCTCTTTCTTTTGGGGGTGAATTCCTTCGTTTTGTCATTTTGAAGGGAGAAAAGGAATTAATGAGGTAGAAAAATTGAAATTAAAAATTAAAAAATATTAAAATTAAAAATTAAACACACATACACACACACACACACACACACAAATCGAATAGATGATGCTAGATCCTAGGTGTGTTTTGGTCTGGGTGTAGAAAGTGGTTTGACAGATTAGAGAAACAAACAAAAGGAAAGGGCGGGAGAGAAAAAAAAACGGAAATCGTTTGAGAATTTGAAAAAATGAATACACTAAAGTAGACTAGAATACACAAAAGTAGAGAATATAGTAGAAAAAATTATAGAAAAATATTTGTAATAAAAATTAAAAATAAATATGAATTTTTCATTTTCTGTATTTAAGAAAAGAAGTGAAAAAGATAAAAAAGATAAAAAGATAAAAAAGAAAAAAGAAAAGACAAAAAAAGAAATTGTTTGAAATTTTGAAAAAGTGAATACACTGTAGTAGACTGAAATAAAATAATGGGAGTAATATAGAATCTGAAAAAGTTTACATAAAAGCAAAAAAATATAGTAATAAAAATTAAATAATATTTTTAAAAGAAATTGAAAGTAAAAATGAAGTTTTTCTCTTTCTGCATTCAAGAAAAAAGAAATGAAAAAGAGAAAAAAAGAAAAAGGAAAAAAAGGAAATTGAAAATTTGAAAAGGTGAGTACAGTGAAGTAGACTAAAATAAAATGATGGAAGTAAAGTAGAACTTGAAAAAATTTACACAAAAGTAAAAAATATAGTAATAAAAATTAAAGACAGATATTTTTAATAAAAATTGAAAATAAAAATGAGCTTTTTCTCTTTCTGTATTCAAGAAAAAGAAAATTGTAAAAGAGAGAAAGGAGAAAGAGAGAGAGAAAAAAAATTGAATATAGATGAACCTGCTAACAGATTGAAGTAGGAATGAAATTGCTTCATTTTCCCTAGAAGTCAGTCTGTGTAGCTCTTTATAGTCCATAAATTAAGCCGGCAGTGAGGTTTGTGTTCTTGAAGAGCGAAGTTGGCCCAGTTGGGCGGGGCGCGGTGTAACATCTCCGCTCTCCACTAGATGGCGCTGCTAGCCTACTGGGGTGGATGGTTGCGGTGCTCGTCCGTGCACGTGCGCATGTGCGGGAGTGGTGAAAAATGGCGCTACCTACCCACCCAGTGTGTTCTCCCAGATCAGCAATTGGGCACCCATCATCGTCTTCAGCTCTCGTTCACCCTCCGTGACCAGGCCCCAGGCAGTACCTCTTTCAAGTTTTGTCTCAGATGCAGCTGTTTTCCCCAGCCCTTTACTTCTGAAGGCCTGCGGCTTTGACCCGTTCCGCCCCTCTGTGGGAGAGTCTCACCGAGCGATGGCCAAATGAGCAATGGCCGAATATCGGCTGTACCTAGCAACGCCCACTGGACCCTGCTGTTGCCGGTGCCCCGAGACTGCGGCCAGATGCCAGCCCGCCCCCCCCCCCCCCAAATCGTGAGACAGTGTAGCCTCAGCGTTTCAGGGATTATGGAAAATCGCAACACACATCTGGCACCTGGCTTCACCCTCAACAACCTTGCCCCAGCACCAGCGAATGTGGCTGCCTTCCGGGGTCTGCTGGGACCAGGTGGCTTCAACAGTCTCTACCAAATATCCTTCCAGCAGTGGAACCGCTTTTCCCCGTGTGGTCCGAGAACCTCCCGGACCCCACCCTGTTCCTGGGGCTTCACCCTTCGCACCAGAGCACGGCCAGGTATCGAGCTGCGGAGTTGCAGCCTTTGTGCTCCCCTTGTTCATAGTCTTAATGGAATTTAAACCCTCTCCTTTTTCCCTTTTTAGTTTAGTCCCTGTGGCTGTTGCCAATTTTCTGCTTTCTCTCCAGCTGCTTTTGGGGAGGGGTGATTTTCCTGTTTTCTCCCCCTCTCCCCAGTCTCAGTCCTCTCTCTGCCAGCAAAAGTGGTTCCCTACCTTTCGGGGCTTCTTGCGCCCCAAGTTCAGCTCTTCGTGTCGCGTCCCTGCTGAATCCTATGGTTCAGGTTGTGCAGATTGTTGTGTTAATCCTCCAATCAGTTTTCTAGGTGTGTAGGATGGTTTAGTGTTGGTCTGGCTGTATTTCATGGATGCGAGACACACAAAAAGCTTCCATGCTGTTCCCCCATCTTGGCTCCTCCCACCCATGTCTTTAATTTTTATGTAACTGGAAGAACGACTGGTTTGTAAGGGGTACTGAGTAAATTCTGAAGAAGGAAAGAATGAACAAATGAATGAATGCTATCCTGTAAATGTAACATAACTCAAAAGAAGGTAAGGTTATGTTGGTGAATAGGTGTTCAGAAAACATAACAAAAATGTCAACTTCTTACAAAAGCAATCTTTGCATGTATAGGAAGCATATCTAGTCCAGGATCATATGTGTCCTTACCAGCATCAGACTCAGATTTCTACTATGGTCTCTGAAACTTGAAAGAAAATCTAGATGTAATATCATCCAGTCACCGGCACATTATGTGGCTGTCCATTATCTAGATGTTTGATGAAAGGCCTGTATTAGGAAATACTCAATGTTTCATGTCCTCACAACCCTGGTTTTACTGGGGGAAGTTTTACTTTTCATCCTGAGATTTTCATGCACTATTAACACTTTTTAAAACTTGTTCAGGGCTGATGGATGAAATCAACTTAGAAGTTACAGCAAAAGCACCAACTTGTGGGTGATGTTGAGTGTCTCTCCTTGTGAAATGGAGCCTCTTCCCAAGGATGGCAGAGTTAACCTCTCAGTTTCGAAAATGGTTATGGGCAGGCCAGCAAGATCAGTGGTTCTTTACAGAGCCTGGAAGGGCCTTCAGAAAATTCTTGGGAGGATTTGATGGTCACGTCTGCTGCTGGCATTGCAGAGATCTGACCCAGGGAAGCTGGACAGCTAGACAGGTAGACAAACCCCCATCACATTGGGGGTTTGTACAACAGAGATCTGTCCCACGTCCCATTTGATTTTTAAATATTAAAAAGGTATTATTTTATTATAAAATACTTCCTTTGATATATGTGCCGGTGGTATACATAGACAGACTCTCTGAATTTTTTTTTTTTTTTTTGTCTAGAGAGTTAAGGGACTTTAGAGAGTATTTTTTTTTTTATTTTTTTCAACATTTCTTATTTATTTTTGGGACAGAGAGAGACAGAGCATGAACGGGGGAGGGGCAGAGAGAGAGGGAGACACAGAATCGGAAACAGGCTCCAGGCTCCGAGCCATCAGCCCAGAGCCCGACACGGGGCTCGAACTCACGGACTGCGAGATCGTGACCTGGCTGAAGTCGGACATTGTTTTAAAAGGGGAGCATCAGGTCTCCAAGAACCACACCACCCACCTCCAGAGGAAAAGCTTTCCAAATCATTGTAGTATTTCATTTTTCTCAGAACTCAGTTTTTTAGAAACTGAATTCAATGTGAAGTATAGTAGGGCAAGGTGTTTTGTAAATACCCAGAGAGGCTTCTTGAGTTAATGCTTGAGACTAGAGTCTACCACACCTTAAGTCTCCACTTCCCCAAGTCCACCATGTCTGATGTGTTCTCTCCTCTCTCCCCAGTGAACATGACCGCATCTGGGGTAGGGAGGATTTTTCTAAATGCAATTGGAAGGAAGTGGACTGTGCAGCCTAGAAGCTTCCTCGCTTCATGTCTGATGTGCTCAGATCTTTTCTTGAGAAAGATAAATCCGGCAGCAGGATTTTCAGATAAGAAAAATCACGCCTCCCAGACTGGGTCACTCACTCTAGAGGCAAGTAAAAATAAGTAACATTTGTCACATTTCCTTATACTTACAGATCCTTCTTTTTCCCTCTGATTATGCTTCCTCGATTCTTCAGGCTCTTTTCATCTCCTCCTCTGAAATTTCAGAGGAGAGGAATCTGCTGCACACGGGGATTATAGGGGTCACACGGTTGAACAGGTGATTGTCTAGAACGGCCCCCAGTCTTGGCTTATCTTACTTTCTCAACCTGCCCTAGAGAGCGAATATAATCTTGTTTCTTTGCTTTCTGGGCTAACTCCTCTTTGGAGCCTGACTCCTTGGTGCTGTGTGAAAATAAAATTTTATAGCTAGTGACTTCAGCACCTTAACTGTTATCCTATTAGGATGTTTTGGAAACCACTCTCCTTGAGAAGAAGTCAGCCTAAGCTTCACCTTACATCACCTCTGTCCCTTTTTGTTCCCCAAAAGCTATGTCCTATGTTTTCTGTGGAGGAAACTGGGTGGATAACGAATCGATTCTAATTTACTCCTCATTATGTAATAGTTTTCAATAAGCGTGGTATACTTCAGAGTACTATAATAGGAAAGCTGGGCAAACATGGCTCGCATCAATGATTAAAATCCTAAGCTACACTACTCTGTCCACAGAAACAGATTCCTCACTGATCTCTTCATGATGTTTGGTCTCCTCTTTGGTCCTGTTTACAGGAAGGTAGACTTTATTTATGAATACGTTTAACACATGTGTTCCTGTGAATGTTTGTGGTGGCATTTGTTTTGTTTCTGCAAAAGCAAAACCAAACCAAGATCACCACCATGTAGGTGAGAACATTTCGACCATGAGCGGAAGGTCAGAGAGTAGAGGGGGCAGAGGGCTCCCCAGGTGGGTTGGGAATCCAGTGTTAAGTGAAACCAATGTCCCTAATGACCTTTTCTGTCACGTTACAAAATATCTCGAGGCCTCTCAGTATGTTAAGGTTTTAAACCTAGGTGGTTGAGCCCGTGTTAAGCGACCATATGGTTCTACCTCCTGATTTACCATTGGGTCAAAAATTACCTCAGAGGGATGAGAAAAGGCCCACAGGTGAGCGCTGCTGGGAGGACAGGTGGGGTCATCAGGGAACTGCCTGAGGCCCTGACTCTGGGATGGGAGGCAGGAGCACTTGGACGGCCCCAGGACTAGATGAACAAAGGAGTCATGAAGGGCGCAGGGGTAAACTTCTCCCGTGTGCATGTGCTGGAAATGGCCTGTCCTATAGTCACTGCAGCCTTCCGGGACATGCACTGGATGCTTGGTGCTCTCGGCCCTCCTGGTTGGTCAGCTCTAGGATGCAGGGTGGTGTTGGCACTGTTGTTCTCCCTACTCTGCGTCCCACACACTGGAGCCTCGGTCCAGGCCCGCCTAGCAGCTCCCTGGTTGTGTGTGCCTCAGTGTCACCATCCTCCCTGCCATCCTGCCGTCCCCTAACACGAGTTCTTTTTTTAATTTTTAATTTTGTATTTATTTTTAGAGAGAGAGCATGAGTGGGGAGAGGGGCAGAGAGAGAGAGAGAGAGAGAGAAAGAAAGAGAGAGAGAATCTCAGGCAGGCTCCATGCTCAGCTCAAAGCCCTACGTGGGGCTGGATCCCACCAACCTGGGATCATGACCTGAGTCAAAATCAAGAGTAGAGGATCACCCAACAGAGCCAGCCACCCAGGTGCCACCATGCATTCTTGTGTCAGAGCCAGAGACACACTCTTTTTATGATCACTGCACGGAGCTCTGTACGTATTACATAAGCCTGATTTTGCATCAACTTGTCTCAAATATTCTCAGATTATTTTACCCTAAGTGACTTATTCTTGCAAAAAATACCAAGTTTGAAGCTCAGATATTAAAAATAAAGCTGTCTTCCTTAAGAAATGCAGCTTAGTAATCTCCAAAATTTACTTTGGGAGGACAGTTTCCTGGTGGACCTGCCCAGCCCTCTGTCCTAATTTCACTTCCCTGAGTGGTTCCTTCTCCTGTCGGGCACCAGCTCACCAGATGAGTTTGGATATCCCTGGTACATAATAAACTTAAGATTCAGAGAATCTTTTGACAGTTGATGAGCAAAAAGATGAGAATCCGTAAGAGTTCTAATTCCAGATCTCGCCTAAAAGTCTTTGTCCACCTTTTGGAAAATCAGTTATTCTCTGAGTCACTAGAAATGGAGGCTAACAGTGCTTCCTCTTTCGCCCTAAGGGATTTCTCAGAGGACGAGACCAGAGGTGTCTGTTTAAGTGCCTGTTTATGGGTGAGTTGCCCAATGCCCAGGATGGGGAGCTGCAATTTCCCACCCGGGTTGGGTTAAGGCAGAATGGGAAAACACTAGGTTATACTTGGTTTGGGAAGTCTCTGCTCTGTGCAGCCATCTATTTGTATGCTCTTGGACTTTCTTTGCTTTTCACTTTCCCATTAATTTGGGAGAAGATCCCAAGTTGCCTTGCTTCATTAGGCCAAGAGGAAATAATTTTTCTACTCATGCCTCTCAGTCAGTTCTTGGCCACATTCTAGGAAATTGTGGGGATTCATTACCAAAATTCTTTTCTTCTTTAAAAAAACGTTTTTAATGTTTATTTTTGAAGGAGAGAGAGAGAGAGCATGAGCAGGGGAGGGGCAGAGAGAGAGAGGGAGACACAGAATCCAAAGCAGGCTCCAGGCTCTGAGCTGTCGGCACAGAGCCCGATGTGGGACTCAAACTCAAGAACCGAGAGATCATGACCTGAGCTGAAGTCAGACACTTGGCTGAGCCACCTAGTTGCTCTAACAAAACTCTTTTCTTGTGAGTTAAAGCAGTTCTCTTTCCATTCTCTTTCCACCTTCATCTCCCCCCCCTCCTCCCCATTGTCTTATTCCTTTTCCTGGGTGTGGGTTAGAATCATAGTCTACACACTTTGGATAATCTCTTGTTTGTAAAATGTAATGGCCCCCTCGTAATGAAAGAGCAAAATGGGAATATTCTGTGGGAGGTGGGAAAGGGTGTTTTTCTTACCAGTTTCTACCATACTGAAAAATAGTATGCACATAACTTAAGAGCCCCTGTGTGGACGAACTTACCCCTCTTCTTCTGGAGGCAGATAAGATAGCACATTTCATTTTGCTTTCTACAAGCGTCCCAGTGGGACTAGAGGGCTCTAATTATTAGTTAGCAAAGTGATTCTATAGGGCTCTATTGGAAGCATCTTCTCTTGTGTCATCAGCTTTTAAATTGCTTCTCTTCTGTTACCAGTTTTAAATTGTGTCTTTTCTGTTATCAGTTTTTAATAATCTAGTGAGGGGGCAGGCAGAAATTTATCCAGTGTCAGATTTTGTTATACATTGCAGAAATGTTAACGTTCTGTCCTTTTGATGTGGTGGGTGCATTCTACACAAAACAAGAGTCAACAAGGTAACTTCGGTGGGGCGTGCTTATCAAAATAGAACAGAAAATCATGTTTACCAATCAAAGAATGGTGAGAAACACTCCAACTGGCCTTGTCCCATATTCATGAAGAATGCTGGCATTGTCCCAACTTTGGGTATCATTTATTTATTTTTTATTTGTAAGACATGGTATGGAAAGTAACCTGTCACACACACACACACACACACACACACGGAGAGGAAGAGGGAGGGAGAGAGAGAGAGAGAAAAGGGAAAAGCAAGAAAAATCATGTTCAACAAAACAACGTATCACATGGGCTTCAGTTTACCTGGCTTCAGGTTGGCAGAGTCTATCGGCTCTCCTTCTGCCATCTGTTACTGTTGTTTCTGGTGACGTTACCCAGCCAACATTAGCCAGGGAGGCTGGGCAGATACTACATCATGTGAGGGCAGAGCAAATTGGCACAGCCACGCGGGCTGAGTGAGGTGCAGCTCATTCTTAACTATTTCTTCTTCTTTTGATTTATTTGTTAATCTTTACTTATTTTTGAGAGAGAGAAAAAGAGAGAGAGGGAGAGAGACACAGACAGGGAGACAGAGAATCCAAAGCAGGCTCCAGGCTCTGAGCTGCCAGCACAGAGCCCGACGGGGGGCTCCAACCCACAAACTGTGAGTTCATGACCTGAGCCGAAGTCAGATGCTTAGTGGACTGAGTCACCCAGATGCCCCTACGTGTAGCTCATTCTCGAAGGGCTCTTGCTTCCTGATCCAGGCTCCTCAGTGTTCTGTGGGAGGCAAGACTTTGCTTTTAATGTTTGGCTTCAGCCAGAGCTACTCTCTTTTGTGTGTGTGTTTTACACATTGAGATCCTATAAAATATTTGGTTTGAAGGAAAGGTTTCTGCTCCCAAAACACACATGTCTCCCACTGCTATAGGGAGGAATGTCTAATTTAAAAATAGCGTGTAAGTTAATTTGTTTTCTGAAAAGCAACACACTTAAATTCTGGAAGGGAACTCATTATTTCAAGATAACCTCTTTATTCTTCTGAGAAGCAGAGTAGTTTTGTAAGCTTAATGATAATTGCTTTTTTTTTCCCCTGAAAATCCAGATCTTTCTTTATATGCTAAATTTGCCTAAAGGAGGGTATGTCTTTAAAGGTACAACAGAGAAATTATGTATGTCTCCAACCCTCTTCCCTTTCCCAGGTCTTCATGTTTGTCTACAACTCTAGCCTTTGCTTATGTTCCTCTGATTTTCTGAAATGCTGGTGGACCTCCTCTGTCTTTTCACACCCACCTTTCTTCAGGGGCCAGCTAGAAATCAACTTCTTTAATGAGTATCTCCCACTGACAGTCATCTTTTTGCCTGTCCTTTTTAAATTTGGTTAAACAGTGGATAGTGTGTATGTGAGCTTAAGCCCTTGTTTGTGGCTTCTAGTATACTGTGCTGTTATATATTACTCAACATCTCCACCCACACAGGGAAGAGAATGAAATCGTCCTCAGAGAGGAAGGAATGAGTCATCAGGGATGGAGTGCCTCCTCAGCTCAGGCTGCGTGTTCGATGCCTACCCATGCACGGACTCTGTGCTGGGTACTTTTGTGAACCCTGGGGTTAGAACCTGAGCTTGAAGATTGGCTCTTTGGTGTGCTAGCTCTGTGGCTCTGGACACACTTTTTTGTGTTTTAGTTATTATTTTATCTGTAAATTGGAGCTAATTATAACCTATTTGGTTTTTGTAAGGATTAAGTTAGATTCTAGATGTCTAAGACTTAGAGTACTTGGCATACTGTAAGCCTTCAAAGTATGTTAAATATTTTTGTTTTTTAAAGTTTGCTTATTTATTTATTGAGATAAAGAGAGAATGCACAGGAGGGGTGAGAGAGAGTGGAGACAGAGAATCCCAAGCAGGCTCCATGCCATCAGTGCAGAGCCTGATGTGGGGCTCGATCCCACAACTGTGAGATCATGACCTGAGCTGAAATCAAGAGTCGGTCGCCCAACTGAGCCACTGATGCACCCCTGTTAAATATTTTTATTAGCCCAATGAGACGTCCTATGAGGTAGACATTCTCTCCGTCTTGAGGTGAAAAGCCTGAGGCTGACAGGTTAAAGAAATTGCCTAAATTTATATTCATCCCTGACAGGATCGACATCGGTAAACATACGTCTCTTAACCCAGAGCTCTGGCTAAGAAGATGCTAATGACATCGTTCCCTTCATATTTGTATAGAATGAACTATGCCCTGTTACTTCTACATGTTCCTCTCGCACTGCCGATAGCAGTCAGCTTAGTGGCAGCATATTGGTAAAGGTCAGTAAATACTTGGCAATTAGATGAAGTCGTGAATGTGAAAGCATCTGGCAAAGTGCTTAAAACTTTTTCTTTCAGACACTGTTAAATACCCTTGCTGGGAAAGGCCCACACAAGCATAATAAACTCGCAGTGCCTGGCACGCTCCTTCCAGTTATGAATAGTACAGTGGGAAAACTGAGGAATTTTCAGAGTGAGATCAGAGGGAAGGAATGTTGAATTATAAGGGATCTAGGTAACTGAGGGGTTTTCAAGTATTTTTTAGTCATGGAACCTTGATTTTGGATTACATTAAATCTTTCCCATAAATCCAATCAATAACAAAATAAGTCAAGGTGAAGTTCTTTTTTTTTTTTTCTTTGAGAGAGAGAGAGAGACAGAACATGAGTAGGGGAGGCACAGACAGAGAGGGAGCCACAGAATCAGAAGCGGGCTCCAGGATCTGAGCTGTCAGCACAGAGCCTGATGCAGGGTTCAAACTCACATATCATCAGATCATGACTTGAGCCAAAGCCAGATGCTCAACCAACTGAGCCACCTAGCTATCCCCAAGTTGAAGGTCTTCTAATTGGAGCTGAAAGGAGGGACCACATCATCCCTGGGTTTGGTCACCCCCCCCTCCTCCTTTGAGATAACACCTCTGAGTCATGGGGGGTTTCAGGACTCAATCTTCTGTTTTGTGTTTTACTGTGCAGTCAACAGGGCTGAATGAGGTGAAGTTACTGGTCAAGGCAGGAAGTAATACAAGCCCAAGAATTTGTTTTTTTTCATCCTGTCATTATGCCTCAAGGAGTCACGTGGTCACCTCTTGGACTTTTCCTTGACTAGATTTCTGTGACTGTTCCTGACAGTCGGCATAATGGAGAATGAAAGTTCCCTGTCTCCTAACCCCAGTAAGAGAACAGAAAGGCCACCTCTACCCACACCTGTCAGAAACAAAGTGCCTCAGACCGTTTGCAGGCACTAAATTACCAACGCCGAAGTTTTCAAAGGAGACCATGTGCTTCAAAGCTTTTCATTTGAATGACTATGTGTATACAAAATAATAAAATGGATATCTGAATTTTTTCTTTTTAAATAATATAACGCATTTCAAGGATTTGAAGCATAAGCTGGTAGGAATGATGGGGAAGGTGGCTGAGACATCTCAAGTTTTAGTGGTCCACATCTGAGCATTGTACTTCATTCACATTAATCACCTGTTTTTGATGTCACAGTTGTAAGAGATTCAAGGATATACAGTAACTTTAAGGGAAAATACAATATAGAAATACCTTGAGATACTTCAGGGCTCCAGACCACCACAGTAAAGCAGAGATCGCAATAAAGCCAGTCAAATGAATCTTTCGTGCACATAAAAGTTACGTTTACTGTAAGTTTACCCTAAGTTACTTAATAGACTATGTTGTAGTCTATTAGGTGGCAATAGCATTATGTCTAAAAAAACAATGTCCATGCCTTAATTTAAGGATACTTTATTGCTAAAAAATTCTAACCAGCACTTGAGCTTTGAGTGAGTGGCAATCTTCTTGCTGATGGAGGTCCTGCCTCAGTGTAGATGGCTGCTGACTGATCAGAGTGGCAGTGGCTCAAGGCTGGGGTGGCTGAGACAGTTTCTCAAAATAAGACAATAAAGTTTGCTACATGGATTGATTCCCTTTCAGGAGTGATTGCTCTAAAGCACGCAGTGCTATTTGATAGCATTTTGCCCTCCGTAGATCTTCTTTCGAAACGGGAGTCAATCCCCTCAAACCCTGCTGCTGACTTATCAGCTAAATTTGTCATGTTCTCAACCCTCTTTTGTCATCTACAAAGAGCCTAGCATTGGGGATTTAAAGATGAATAGAATCATGGTCCCTGCCCTGAAAGAGCCCAGTCTCCGATAATACTTGTGTCAGTCTCCAAATTTTACACCCTGGAGATGAAGTGGAAATGCATGATTCGAGCCGACACTAGGGTGTAGGCTTTGGAGAGAGAACATGTGTGGGCTTGCACAGTGTTGTTAGGGGACACAGTGGAAATGTATGTGAGAAGAAGATGGGGTCTTTGATTGGGGGACTGTGCTCATCCCTTATTTATTTCATGTCTTTGGACAACAGGCCTAGCTTCTCTGGGCATCACTTTCCTGGCCTGTAAAACGGGACTAATACTAATACCATTTTTATAAGTTACTGTGGAGACTAATCCGATTATAAATAGGAAAGTGCTGTGTGAACTATTTTAATCCAGACACCAGTTGGGACTTTTTCAACCTTGCTCTTCAGCAGCCCTTCTAAGTGCCCCTTGTGGCTGCAGCACTGACCCACATGTGTGATGAAATGGAAGGAAATGTCTTGGTGACTTCCTCCCCAAAGAATTTATCAGCACTGGCATTTCATGTGGTCATGGAGACGGGTCAAAATACACTCTCATAAACATCTGGCCATTTTATTGTTTTTCATCTGCATGTCCTGGGTTTCTTCTAGGAGCTCCAACTCCTTTGCCTTCGATGACACAAAATAACTTTCTTCGTTTTGGGAGGTACTGGTGCCAAGCCAACACGAAATTCCCCTCCCAAACACTTTCAGTGAGTTTTTCCAACAAGGCATCTTTCTTCCTCAGATGAATGCAGCTCAGACCCTATAAAGTATTGAAACACATTTTAGTTCTTAAGGTGTTACAATTTTTATTGTGGCAGAAACACATACCATAAAATTTACCATCTTTACCATTTTTAAGCGTACAGTTTAGCAGTATTGAGTATATTACTGTGAAATATACTCTGCATAACTTTTCATCTTGTAGTGAAACTCTGTACCCATTAAGCTACAACTCTTTCTTTCATCTTTCTCTATCACAGTTATTTAAAAACATTTCAAGGGCACTGGGGATGGTTTAGTCAGTTAAGTGTCCAACTCTTGATCTCGGCTCAGGTCATGATCTCACATTTGGTGAGACAGAGCCCCATGTCAGGCACTGTGCTGATAGCACAGAGCCTTCTTGGGATTCTTTCTCCCTCTCTCTCTGCCCCTCCCCTGCTCACACTCTCTTTCTCAAAATAAATAAACTCAAAAAAAAATTGAGTGCAAGAGCAACACTTGGAATTTCTTTTTAAATAAAAATGATGTGACCAAGCAGGTATGTTAAGTGAGTTTGAGGACGATGTGAAAAGTTGTGAGGTAATAATTTGGATGAATGAATGAGTACATAATGAATGATGCATTTGATTCTTTTCCTTTGGATCAGTGCCGTCCCAAGAAGAAATGTAACATGAAGTCAAATGTATTCATTAACACAAGTAATCCGAATGCATAAATTAAACCAGAACAAGATTTCCATGTTACATCCAATTTATAAGTGAATTATGGCAGAATGTCTAGTTTCACATTAATCTTTTCTTTAGAGGCAGGTGACCTCTTACAGAAATCAAATGATCCTAGGAATTTTGGATGACAGTTCTCTTACTTGCAAGACATACACATTTACTCCAGAGTCTCTTAATTACAAAAAGAGAACTTGAGCATCTTGTAAGGTTTCTTCCATGAAATAGCTAAGATGCCCTCTGGCAGCTATATTTTACATGGTCCATAGGCTTATGATCTCTGAAGGAGAAAAATTTCTTCTCAGCCTGTATCAGTGTTCAGTAGAGGATCATCATTGTCTAACTTGAGCCATGAGCCTACGCTCTGGGCCAATCATTATTTCCAGAAGGATGGGGTACTTAGGTTAGACAGCCTGGGTCTTGACTGAAGGGACAGTCCTCAGTTATGGTGGGGGGCACAGGATAATGGATATTCCTGTCAGGGAGGACTAGGCAGTTCCTTAAATGACAGGGAATGAATAAAAGAGGGAAGAGGTAATAATGCATAGGCAAGAACGGCAGATGTAAGATTTTGTAAAATTTAAAAACCTTTCAATCATTTGAAGGGTTGTAGAGGATGCAACGGTGGCCCGAATCCTTGGAAATTCCCCTCAAGTGCCCAGTACACTCATGGATTCCCTACTTTGCTATGTATGTGGAAGTCACACGGCTCTGTTTGACTGAATTTTTTTCTATCACGTGATAAGTTTTGAAAGATCAGTATTTTAAAGGATGATGATGATGATCATTACTATTAATTATAAATAGGAGTTTTGTATTTCAAGCACAGTATCTCTGTCAATGTTTCTTTCCTTTGGGAAGCTCTGGTTCCATGGTGTCCATCAAAGGAGATTTTAGTATCTAAAAGTATCTCCTGAGTCATCTGCATTTATGAGGGAGATATTAGAGGTTTGGAAAGGAGAATACCTTTGGTTTGTGGCTCTAGCCACAACCCGAAAATCTTTATACAGTATCCCCTAAGACCTCCCAAACAGGTCCAGTGTGATTCTGAGGTTCAGTAATTGTTACTCCTCCCATCCGTCCTAAACCTGGCAGCTTGAACACGGGAGATTTATCAGGTGTATTAAATTAGCCCCAATTAGGTTTTTGCCTCTCTGCTTGTTGATTGTGCTTTATACTGTCAGGCCTGGGGGCGCCTGGGTGGCTCAGTCGGTTAAGCATCCGACTTCAGCTCAGGTCACGATCTCACAGTCCGTGAGTTCAAACCCCACGTTGGGCTCTGGGCCGATGGCTCAGAGCCTGGAGCCTGCTTCCGATTCTGTGTGTCTGCCTCTCCCCCGTTCATGCTTTGTCTCTCTCTGTCTCAAAAATAAATAAACGTTAAAAAAAATTTTATACTGTCAGGCCTGATTCTGATAACTAAATTCAGCCCTGCAGTTCTCTCTGTTCCAGAGTGCCCATTAGAAATTCAAGATTAGTTACCTGAGGGACCAATTAATTCAGTTTGGAGCTCCAAGCCGCTCAGGCCATTTGCATGCAGTTTCATCTAAAGCGAAGTGGTTACCAGCTGCCTCTTGCTGCCTGGACACAGACCTGGAAAAGTTAGGCTCTGGTAGGAAGCGTGGCAGGATAAGGGGTATATTCATTGGCTATAATCGGGCACAAGCGCAAAGATACATGAACGTGGATTTTCACTAAAACATTGTTTTTAAAAGTCAAAGATTGGAAACAATTTAACAGTTGGAATTTCCAGTGGTAGAGGATTGGCTCAGTAAATTACGATAGTGCTGTGTTCACCCAACAAAACCGTTAAAAAGTGAAAAATTAAAAATAAGGAAGTAGATGTGTGTTTAAATATATATCAGCCTAAAATATGATTATTTTTTTCTTTTTCTTTTTTAAATATAATTTATTGTCAATTTAGTTAACATATAGTGTATATAGTATGTCCTTGGCTTTGGGAGTAGATTCCAGTGATGCATCACTGACATAAAACACCCACTGATCATCCCAACAAGTGCCCTCCTCAATGCCCATCACCTGTTTTCCTGCCCCCGCACTCCCTCAACCCTCAGTTTGTTCTCGGTATTCCAGAGTCTTGTATGATTTGTCTCCCTCTCTGTTTGTAACTATTTTGTCCCCTTCCCTTCCCCCATGGTCTTCTATTAAGTTTCTCAAGTTCCACATATGAGTGAAAACATGATATTTGTCTTTCTCTGACTGACTTATTTCACTTAGCATAATACCCTCCAGTTCCATACCACTTTGTTGCAAATGGCAATATTTCATTTTTTCTCATTGCCGAGTAGTACTCCATTGTATATATAAACCACATCTTCTTTATCCATTCATCAATTGGTGGACATTTGGGCTTCTTCCATACTTTGGCTGTTGTAAATAGTGTTGCCTTAAACGTTGGGGTACATGTGTTCCTATGAATCAGCACTCCTCTATCCTTTGGATAAATTCCAAGTAGCGCTATTGCTGGGTTGTAGGGTAGTTCTATTTTTAATTTTTTGAGGAGGCTTCACACTGTTTTCCATGTGATTGAGTTATTGATCATCATTAACATAGATAAGGTGATATGTATAATACAACTTCATTTTTATGCAAATGGTTTATTTGTATAAATAGCGTAGAGGTAAGAGGTGATGATATATGGTCAGGTATGCAGGAATGCCAAGTTTCTGCCATGCTGATTGTGTACCTTTCTCAGGTCTTATCAACCAAGCAAGTGCTACTCAAGGAGCAACAGGAGATGGTATTGTTTCCTAATACCTGGATAAGCATTTAGTCCACCTGGGAACTCTGAGTTAAAAGATCAGTAGAGGGGCGCCTGGGTGGCGCAGTCGGTTAAGCGTCCGACTTCAGCCAGGTCACTATCTCGCGGTCCGGGAGTTCGAGCCCCGCGTCAGGCTCTGGGCTGATGGCTCAGAGCCTGGAGCCTGTTTCCGATTCTGTGTCTCCCTCTCTCTCTGCCCCTCCCCCGTTCATGCTCTGTCTCTCTCTGTCCCCAAAAAAATAAATAAACGTTGAAAAAAAAAATTAAAAAAAAAAAAAGATCAGTAGAAGCACAAGGAGAAAATACTTAAATCCAGAGATCTTTAAGTGAGGCTTTCTGAATGAAAGATGGCTAATTTAGCTATTTAGTTATAGATAGGACACACACACTAACCCCTTCAGTCCTTGCTGCTATCATCACAAGTCATAGAAAGAGGTGAGCCAAAGGAGAGAGCTTGTGGTCTTTAAGGTGTAATAGCTTGATCTGCTGGTTAAATCTGGCATAACAGCCATCCTGAACTCTGGCCAATAAAATGACCAACTAGGAGATGTTTGAGTGGAGATGTATTTGGAGTTAATAAGATGGGCAGAAGATGTATTTTTACCAGAACGTGCGTGTACAGAAGAAAGACTGGAACCTTTCATATAAAAGGCCATAGCGCTTTTGTTCTGGGTAGGAGGACTGGAAACGATTGTGACTTTTATAAATTCATGATTGTACTTCCTGGGTTACACGGATTCTTTCTGTGCAGCAAGCACACATAGAACTTTGGCTTTATTGTCATTTTAAGTAAACACTCTACCTCCACCTCGGCCAAACATTCATGTTCTAATTACCAAGGCATTTTGCCTCTAATCAACTGGAGGCATTTTAAAGAAATGGGCTCCTTTCTTTTCCACTGTTAGGTTGCCCAGTGTGTGGCCCATGTTTCACACCAGGCATGGGTGAATTCTCATGAGCTCCAACAGAACCTCTACTAAATGCCCATCACATTGGCTGCCCTGGATATGCCTGAGCTGTAAGCACATTCAAGGAGATTAGAACTTGACTAGAAGCTTCAGAGGAAGGCACTGGGGGAAAGAAAAGCAATAATAATGATGATAATAAAAGTTAACACCGCACTAGGGATTGCTTTGTCCCAAGGTTTGTTAAAAGCCTTAGTTAACCCATTTGGTCCCCACAAGTCCTTTAATTAGAAATTATTATAATTCTCATTTTACAGATAAAACCCCAAGGGGCCAAATGATTTGCCAAAGCTCACTCAGCTAATGGCTGGCAGAGCTGGGATCCAACCCCAGGCAGTCAGCCACCGTGTCCAGATGTCTGCCACTCTGCAGTATGTTGGTGGTGGCAGGTGGGGAGTCTTACTCTTTGGTGAACTCCTGGTGTTCTTCAGGCTAGCCACAGTCCCCTCAACTCACCTGGGGGGCTCCCAAATTTTATTCATGATGTCTCAAGTATTGTTAAACTGATTTGTGTTTTCATTTGTTTGTTTTTTAAAGCACTCTCTTCCTTCTTCTAGCCTGTGAGATTCTTGAAGATAGGGTCATGTCTTAGCATTGTCTCTCTGGAAATAACTTTATTGTCTGACTCCTAGAATATGTTCAATCAACATTAGTGAATAGTTGGTTATCCTGGTATCGTGGGCACACAAACTCTACAAAGTGCAAAGTTCCACTGAATATATACCCAAGGGATAGATTAGTTTCTTCCAGTGATGTGACTGTATAGGTAAAGTGTCCTCTTCAGGAACTGTCTCACTGAGTTGCTCATATGCATGGTCCTGGGCTTAGTTACATGGAGAAGTAATTACATGAAACCTCTACTTTCTAAGAATTTATAGTCTAGGGAGCCAGATATGAAATTGCCATCATATCTTGTCTATAAAGCCAAAAGCACTTTTGTTCTGGGTTGAATATCATGCTTGGAATTTTGTGGGCTAGAGAAGGAAATAAGGGAACATAGCCCCAATGTTAAAAAGAAATTATGATGATGACGATTTTTAAATGTTTATTTGAGAGAGAGTGGGGGAGAGGCAGAGAGAGAGGGAGAGAGAGAATCTCAAGCAGGCTCTATGCTGTCAGTGCAGAGCCCGATCAGGGCTTCATCCCACAAACCATGAGATCATGGCCTGAGCCAAAATGAAGAGTCAGATGCTTAACTGACTGAGGCTCAGATGCCCCAAGAAATTATGATTATTAAGTAAAAAACCCCCATATAGCCGTTGCTTTGCTGTTTTCCTTGTAATTTACTAAATTACACAAAAATGATTTTGTGATTTATGTGATAACAACAGTAATGATTATAGTTAGTATTTCTTGTCAATGATTTTATTAATTTAGCTTATTTATATTTAAATGTATAGCATATCTTGCCTTGCTTAGTCCTTACAGTAGCTCTCTGAGGCAGATACTATTATTATCCCCCATGTTATAGATGTGACTTCAGAGTTTTCCAAAGTACACAATTCATTTATTTTAATGACTTTAATTGACAAAATAATAGGATCATATTTCAGAATTTTGTAAAATAAAATATGGGGTAAGTAACTCATTGTATTCCAAATCCATCACAGTAACATATTATTACCAAGTGCATTACTCAGTTTTTCTTTCTACATTTAAACAGTGTGACGTTGTTTCTAAGCACTAAGAAGTTCAGAAGGGGACATTTCTTGGAGGAAATGTTTTCAAGTTAGTCCCTGAAAGATTTTTATTTAAAGGCAAGTTTAATGTTTCTTTTTAAAAAAAAAGCTTATTTATTTTTGAGAGAGACAGTGACAGCATGAACAGGGGAGGGGTGAAGAGAGAGGGTGAGAGAGAGAATACCAAACAGGCTCTGCACTGTCAACGCAGAACCTGATGTGAGGCTTGACCCCACTAACTGTGAGATCATGACTTGAGCCGAAAACAAGAGTCAAACACTTAACTGGCTGAGCCACCCAGGCGTCCCGCAAGTTTAATGTTTCTTGAAATACATTTGATTTTCAACTTTTAAAAAGTCTATTGTTGTACACTCTTTTGTTCCTTCCTCATTGCTGACTACAGATGGGCAAAGGATTCTGTGCAAGGGAACTTATTTCTGCATAGGCTATTACATTTATTATTTCCCAAGGTTGTCTTCCATCACTGAGAATCAGGACATCACTCCCACAAATATGGGTTTTATCATGAATCTTCCCTAATACTCTTATTACATACCTAAACATAAAGGCAAAGCAGGTAGAGAATTTGTATTTAGTGACTGTCAGGAGGAGAGGTAGAAAAAAGGAAACATTGAAACACAAACTAGTTCTATTACAAGTGATCATTGGGAATTCTAAGGCAATATGGTGCTGTCTTATCCACATTTTCCTTTAAAATATTTTTGAAGATGTACAAATTTTTCATTGCTTTGGAAATCAATGGTAAGAGTGTAATATAGGTTAGCATTCAAGGTCAGTGTCTATGAAATGAAAAACTGATTGGGTTCGACTGAGAAATACTTCCTTACATTATGCATGCTGACTCTTCACCTGAGAAGGTTTTGTCTCATTTTGTGTGTCTTCCTCTAGCTCAGGTACAGAAGGGGTATACTAATCAGGCAATTGATCCCCATGCTACATAGGAAGTATTTCGCCATTGTCCCAGAATTTTCCCTCCCTCTGCAACCCAAACAAGTAAATTATCTCATTCTACATCTGCAGCTTCCAGGACACATGAGGGGAGAAGAAGATGTACATTAATCTTTGCATCCTGGGACATGTATTTAATTAGCTAACATGGAGAGTCTAATAGCAAAGGAGAATATTTTAGAGCCACAAGGGATGAATGCTTGGCATATCCCATAAATTGGATTAGGGGTGTACTTACTATGTTCCTAACTTTAGATTTGAAATAAACCATCTAATGTTCCAAATGCCCAACAAAGAGACACTTGAAGACTCACAATTTACCATGTTTTTTGGCAACACTAGATTTTAACAAATCTCAATTCAGTCAATCATACATATTTTAAAAAGGCAAGAAAAAAAAAGCAAAATAATTTGGTTTATGAACTATTCTATAGCACCAAAAAAGAAATGATGTTAACCTGAAGGTTCAATGCAGGGTAGACATCTAAATATATTATGATGAGAAATAGAAGAATATTTAGATAATCTATTTAGTGTTCTCAATGAAAGATTTGAATGTATGACCTTTAAGAAGTACGAGTAACTAATAGTAAAGGACAATTTTAAATGGAAGGTAGTAGTTATGAGGATAAGAATGCAAGGAATGTAGAAAGGAAATATAAAGAGATAGAAAACAAACAGCAAAAGTTGATAAATGGAGAGTTTAAAAATTTTAAGTGTTTCAAAATAAGATCAAGACATATAGATCACAAAAATTAATACACACTAAAATAGAGGTAGGATTTTTAGTTTTCTCTAAAGGGATAACTGTTTTATATGTAATATTAATAGTAATACATCTATAATGAGGCATGATAGAAGTATTTTTCAGTTTCAAGAGTAATGGGGAAAAACTCATGACCATTAAGGGGAAAAATAAAATATAACTTTTTGCAAAAAGATCACGAAGTGGGCTTATTTCATACTTTTTAAATATTACCATCTTTTAATATTGCCATTAAAAAAAGGGCAACATAAACAGAAAGTACCCAGTAGAACTGCCTTTTGTGATCATACATTAAGGCAACGGGTAGATTTTCAATTCAGTCAGAGCTTTAGAATATGCCAGTTATGTAAGCTGCATGAAGAATAATTACTCAAAGGCATTCTTTGATTGAAAGATTCTTTTGATTATGAGATGAATTATTCAAACCCAGAAATTGAAAAAAATGGAAAAATAATTAGGTGAGTCTTGAAACAGTATAAATATAGAGGTTGGAATCAAAACATTTTAAATAGAATAACAATCCAAATGTTTAAAATTTCTTGAATACTCATAGAAATAAGCAATATTATAATACTAATCTGAAATATGAACACCTTATTATAGGAATTTTTGGTTCTAGTCACAAATGAATTATCTAGTATTGGACTTAATATCCTGTAGTAAACAACTATAAAGTGGGGAACACATATGAAACAACATTTTCAAGCATTAAAGAGTGGACAACATGGGGTCACAGTCTTTGAGATAATAGAAGCATATGAGGTGAGATCTACATCCACTCAGGCTTCCTTTCAGGGGGCATTTTCCAAAATGCAGCAGTGAAATGGAGCCCAAGCATAGAACATTAACCTCACTGGGCAGAAAAAAAAATGGAGTTTGTGTTTGCTAAAGCAGTTGATTTCAAATGGCAGAGTTCCAGAGAAGAAGATGCAAATAATATTTAGAAATTTGTATAGGGATTCCTTTTGGGTTCTTGACAAATTCTACTAGGACAAGACTCTTCAGGTATAGCAGAGAGCAGAGGTTGGGATAGAAGAGAGATCATACAGTACTGAAGAGATATTGGTGTTCTGACACAGCCAGAGTAGGCAGATCTTAGTGTACATCCTGATCACATTTAAGACTTCAGAAAGGTCCTGCTTTAGGAATAGGTATCACATTCTAAGAGTAAGTGTTATTTTAGTTTTGAACTTACATTTAGACGTCCAAGACATCTTAAAAAAATTTTTTTTTCAACGTTTATTTATTTTTGGGACAGAGAGAGACAGAGCATGAATGGGGGAGGGGCAGAGAGGGAGACACAGAATCGGAAACAGGCTCCAGGCTCTGAGCCATCAGCCCAGAGCCTGATGTGGGGCTCGAACTCCCGGACCGCGAGATCGTGACCTGGCTGAAGTCGGACGCTTAACCGACTGCGCCACCCAGGCGCCCCATAGACGTCCAAGACATCTTAGACATCTAAGTTTAAAACTAAAATATGCCAAACCTAAAAAAAAAACCCCTAAAATTAAATATCTGTAGGATCAAAGTGATCCCCCAGTTACTTGTCCACCAGACAAGATACAGCCTTCACTCAAGGAAGATAACAGAATCCAGAGTGTCTTATTTACAATGCCCATCATACAATAAAAAATCACTAGAGATGCAAAGGGAAGGAAACCGTGGCCCATAACCAAGAGAAAAATCAGTCAATGAAAGAATATCCAGAGATGACCACAATGTGGAAATTTGCAAAGATTTGAAAATTACCATTGTAGAAACATTATCTAAATGTAATTTAGAACAGATAATAGATAAATATAGTTGAACTGATGTGGCATTTTAGTAGAGAGATGGAAACTCTACAAAGAAGCAAACGAAAATTTTAGAACTAAAAAACATTGCAATATCCAAAATAAGCATAAGACACAAAACAGAGGATCTAGGGCCTGTGGCACAAAACAAATGGTTTAATATATGTGTATTTGGAATCCTATGAGGAGAGAAGAGATATAATGTGGTAGAATAAATGAATACAATTTTTCTACAATTGATAAAAGATATCAACCCCAAAATTCATATCCTGAGCAAAATAACTACAAAGAGGGCCACACTCATAATGTTCTAGATAAACTACTGAAAACCAAAGATAAAGTGAAATTCTGAAAGCAGCCAGAGAAGAGGGATGCAGTGTGTTTAATAAGACAACTGACTTCTGGGGCGCCTGGGTGGCGCAGTCGGTTAAGCGTCCGGCTTCAGCCAGGTCACAATCTCGCGCTCCGTGAGTTCGAGCCCCGCGTCAGGCTCTGGGCTGATGGCTCAGAGCCTGGAGCCTGTTTCCGATTCTGTGTCTCCCTCTCTCTCTGCCCCTCCCCCGATCATGCTCTGTCTCTCTCTGTCCCAAAAATAAATAAACGTTGAAAAAAAAAATTAAAAAAAATAAGACAACTGACTTCTAATTAAAAACAAAAAAGATAGAAGAATAGAATGTGATCTTGAAAATCCTGAGAAAAAATAATATCACCAGAAATTCTACATGATGTAAACATGTCCCTTAAAAATAAAGATAAAATTAAAAAATTTTCAGATAAACAGAAAAACTGGGACAATTCACTGCTATCAGAGACAAACCACAGGGAATAGAGAAAGAAGTTCTTTAGGCTGAAGAGAAATGATTCCAGATGAAAGCAGAGCACAACAAGTGGTAAATATCTTCATTAAAAAGTCCATTAAAATATTAGAGATTAGTGGGGTGTCTGGGTGGCTCAGTTGGTTGAGTGCTGAACTCTTGATTTTGGCTCAGGTCATGATCCCAGGGCTGTGGGATTGAGCCTTGTATGAGGCTCTGAACTGAGCATGGATCCTGATTAGGATTTTTTTCTCTCTCTCCCTTTGCACCTCTCCCCTGCTCACACATGCCCTCTCTCTCTCAAAACAAAAGATTTTTGGCTGTTTAAAATAGAAATAATAAAAATGTATGGTAGGGACACTTGGGTGGTTCAGTGGGTTGGGCATCTGACTCTGATTTCAGCTCAGGTCATGATCTCACAGTTCATGGGATTGAGCCACAGGTTGGGCTCTGTGTTGTCAGTGGAGCTGCTTGGGATTCTCTGTCCCTCTTTCTGTGCCCATCCCCTGTTTATGCACTCTCTCTCTCTCTTTCTCTGCCTGTCTCTCTTAAAATAAATAAAATTTAAAAAACGTATGGTAGAGTTTATGGTGTACTTAGACGTAAAATCTGTATGACAAAAGTGACATAGAGGACAAGGAAAATTAAAAGGAATTTTACTGTTAAAGGTTCTTACATTTTATGTAAAGTGGAAGGACATTAATTCAGTGTAAACCGTGCACTTTAATTTCCCCTATTGTTTGATTTCTGCCCTTTCTTTAGATTCCTTCTTCTTTCTTTGTATTTAATTTGCTGTTTTTCCTAACTTCTTGAAGTAAATCTCCTATCACATTGTGATTGTGAAAGATTAAAAATTCGCATTACAATCTTTAGAGCAATTACCAAAGAAAACAAAAAGAGGTATAGATAGAAGACTAATAAAAAAGTTAAAGTAGGATACTAAAAGTATTAATTAACCTACCTATATCAGTAATCACATGGAATGTAAATGGATTAACACTCCATATAAAAGACAGATATCGGGGCGCCTGGGTGGCGCAGTCGGTTAAGCGTCCGACTTCAGCCAGGTCACAATCTCGCGGTCCGTGAGTCCGAGCCCCGCGTCGGGCTCTGGGCTGATGGCTCAGAGCCTGGAGCCTATTTCCGATTCTGTGTCTCCCTCTCTCTCTGCCCCTCCCCCGTTCATGCTCTGTCTCTCTCTGTCCCAAAAATAAATAAACGTTGAAAAAAAAAAAATAAAAGACAGATATCGTCAGACTATATATTTTTTACAAATCCAATTATTTTTTGTTTGCAAGAATTGTAATCTTAAATAAAAGGACACAGATAAGGTGAACATGAAAAAATGGAAAAAATGAAAAAAACATATATCATACAAATATTAATCTTAGGAATGATAATGTGGCTTTATTAATTTCAGACAAAATAGATTTCAAGACAAAAGTATTACCAGATAAAAAGACGAATTTTTCGTAATGGTAATATATTAAATTTCATCTAAAAGATATAAAATTTTAGACATCTGATTTTAAAATGTAGCTTCAAAATGCATGAAGAGAAAAATGACAGAACTGAAAGAAGATATAGACAAAATAATTGGAGATTTTAAAACTCCTTTGTCAGTAATTATTTGAACAAGCAAAGAAGTCTTTTTTTTAAAACTTCCTTTTACATTTTATTTATTTTTGAGAGAGAGAGAGACAGAGAGAGAGAGAGAGAAGAGACAGAGCACAAGTGGGGGAGAGGCAGAGAGACAGGGAGACACAGAATCTGAAGCCAGCTCCAGGCTCTGAGCTGTCAGCACAGAGCCCGACATGGGGCTTAAACTCACAAACTGTGAGATCATGACCTGAGCTGAAGTTGGATGCTTAAGCGATTGAGCCACCCAGGCACCCCCAAAAAAGAGTCTTGAGAACATAAATTTAAACACTATAAACTAGCTTGATATAATTAACAATTATAGATAACTATACACCAAATAACCATACATTATATGTTCTTTTTCAGTGCCCATAGATTATTCACCAAAATATGGTCCATATGATGGGGCATAAATAGATTTTAACAAATATCAAAGGATGGAATTTGCACTGCATATGGCCACAGACAACAGTGGAATTTTCTAGAAATCCATATATTAAAAGGTAACAAGAAAATCTCCAAATACTTGGAAATTTAACAGCATACATCTAAATAACCCATGGAAATTAAGAAACATTTTTACTGTAAACATAATGTATGTACAACATTTCCAAATTTGTGGGATGTAGGTAAATTACTGCTTTATTTTATTGCTTTTATTTATTGCTTTAAATTTACATATTAGAAGGAAAAGAAAGACTTAAAATCAGTGATAGGAGATTTACTTCAAGAAGTTAGGAAAAATAGGGGCGCCTGGGTGGCTCAGTCGGTTGAACATATGACTTCAGCTCAGGTCATGATCTCACACTCCATGAGTTGGAGCCCCACGTCAGCTCTGTGCTGACAGCTCAGAACCTGGAGTCTGCTTCAGATTCTGTGTCTCGCCCTCTCTCTGCCCCTCCCCTGCTCATTCTTTGTCTCTCTCTGTCTCAAAAATAAATAAAAACATTAAAAAAATTAAAAATAAAAAAAAGAAGTTAGGAAAAATAGCAAATTAAATACAAAGAAAGAAGAGGGAATCAAAAGAAAGGGCAGAAATCAAACAATAGGGGAAATTAACAAAGCCCACAATTTCGCCTTTGAAAAGATTTATAAAATTGAAAGAAATAAAACATACAAATCAATAATGAAAATGAGAACATCCTTAGAAATTTTACAACCCTATAAACAAACTTTAAACCAATAATTTTAACACCTTAGGAAATTCCTTAAAAGACCTAATTTTCCCAAACAGACACAACCAGTATAAAATATGAACACTTGTAGATTTGTTAAGGAAATTGAATTTCTGATTCAAAACCTTCTCTAATCCCAGATTACTTTACTGGTGAATTCTCCCAAAGACTTAAGATACAATATCAATCATATAAAATTTTTCAGAGAAAAGAAAATGAATGCTTTCTAATTCATTTTATAGGACCAACACAATATTGTTTCAATAATCTGACAGATACCAAATTACAGAACCAGCATCTTTTTGAAGCTGCTTTATAGATGCAAAAACACTTATAAAAATTTATATGTATATGTATGTACTTTTATATTGTTCTCATTATTTATTGTAGTTGTGTTCTGTTAAGTCACTGGATGCTTTGACCTCGCCAAAATTCTGTCATTGTTCCCAGTACAGGACATACATTCCTGTGAGTCTCTGGTCACAATATTTTCATCAACCAATAAATATATAACTTACTCTTTAAACAATATATATGGTAGGGGCGCCTGGGTGGCTCAGTCGGTTGAGTGTCCGACTTCATTTCAGGTCATGGTCTCGGGGTCTGTGAGTTTGAGGCCCACATTGGGCTCTGCGCTGACAGCTCAGAGCCTGGAGCCTGCTTTGGATTCGTGTCTCCCTCCCTCTGCCCCTCCCCGGCTCATGCTCTATCTCTGTCAAAAATAAAACATTTAAAATTAAAAAAAAAATACATATGGTTGATATATATGTATATATATGCATATAGCATATATCATATACATATCATTAACATTGATCTAGAGCCAACAGCATTATAATTCATGCCTGAATGAAGCAAATGTATTTTCTCCATAAGGGACATTGCAGCCTCTTGTGCTTTGGAACACTTGACAGCACTTCATCACTATGGATGGTGCCATTTTAAACAGAAAATCCCTGGGTCACCTCGGTGACTGCCTTGGCTTGGGTCATGATCTTGTGGTTTGTGAATCTGAACCCCACCTCAGCCTCTGTGCTGACAGCTCAGAGCCTGGAGCCTGCTTCACATTCTGTGTCTCCCTCTCTCTCCCCCTCCCCTGCTTGTGCTTGCTCTCTCTCTCTCTTTCAAAAATAAATAAACATTCAAAAAAACCTTTTAAATAGTGAAATCCTTGAAAAAAGTACAAAAATGCCAAAAAAAGTGACACAAAATAGACCATAAAAGGGACGCTTTTTCACAGTTTGAGACTGAAACAGGAGGACACAGAATCTCTTTGTTTGGCCTCAGCTGGGAATGTGTCTCTTGGCACCTTCAAATCAATTTTTTTCCTGCCCTGCACATGTCTGCCAATGACAATGAGGACACTGTGAGCATGGCTTTGGGGGTTATAAATAAATTTTAGTGAGTAGGTACATTCAGAATCCATGAATAATGAAGATCAATTCTATCATCTATCTACCTATCCGTTTTTTTCTTGGCAAAACTCATCAGGAGATCAAAGGCCCTTTTACAAACATGTAGAATGAAGTTCAAAAACAAAATTAGGGATAAGCTCTAAGAAAGGTAAAATATTGGAATTATATTACTTTGCAGTGATACTTTTCATAATCTTGAAGGAACTGATCATTTTCTGGTAAAATATAAAACACTGAAATTGACTCAGAAGTGGAATAGCTGAATAACCATGAAGTACATTGAAAGTGTTTCCAAAGGCTTACACCCCTAAAGTTTTTTAAGCAAGATGACTTTGTCTCTTCCTATGTCAAAAAGTTTTCATTAAATTTAATAATAGTTTCTGATTTTCAAAATAAACTCTTGGAAATTGGGCATATATATTTCTGTGGAACGAGATCATGAACTTAAAGTCAATAATATGTTTAGTCATGAAATATTACAGGCATTGCTGTGTCGGTGAGAAGCAAACTAAGAATGCTGATTGTTACAACACATGCTAAAAATATCTTTGAATTTCTAGTCAATTTAAGATGACCTGAAACAGACTATGCATATACATATATGAAAAGAGAAGACAGAATTATTAGAATTTCCAGATAATATCTGTACATCTTATTTGGAAATCCAAGAGAATCAACCTAGAAATTATTAAACTAAAAAAGTTTTTTTTCCCCCCCGGCCCCACATTAAAAAAGTTTTTTGAGGTAGTTATGTATAAAATAAATATTAAGAAATCCTTCAATTTTCTTATACCAGAAAAAAATTATGTTAGCATGTAAAAATGATGCCACAAAAATGGAATAATGTAAGAAAATTAGGTATGATGTAAATGAAGAAAAACATGAGATTTTATTGAGTGGCACACAAAAAATCCAAATTGAGTTGGAAGACTGAATATTTTAGCTGTCGGTTTAATCCAAAGTAATCTAAGGGTTTGATGCAATTGGATCTCTTTTTTAACTTTCTGAAGTTAATTTTGAAGAATAAATAAATAAGAATACTTAAGATAATAATGAAATAAGTAATGAAAATTGATGAGTAGCTGAGATGCAATTCCTCATGTTGACTAGATGCATAGAACTTCTGCTAAAGCAGCCTCACAAGTCAGTGGGGAAAGGAGAAATTATTCAGGAAGTGGTGCTGGGCAGTTAATACTGATTTTCACTTCATACTGCATTTCATAACTTGAGGTTTAGAAAGAGCCAATTTTACAAATTAAAAAATAATAGGAGACCAGAATACAGAAAGACTACTTATAATTTAATGATGTAGCAATAAGAAGACGACCTGATTGTTTTTCAAAAATGGCGAGATATTTGAATAGACCCTTCATTATGAAGACATATGAATGGAAAATGAGCAAAGGAAGAGATGCTCAACCACATTAATTATCTGCAAAATGCAAATTTAAATGATAGGGAGAGAACTCTACCTACACACTAATGCGTACTCAGTGGAAAGATCAGAAGACTGGTCTGAGAACAGCATAAAATCAGTGGGGTTTTACAGGTTGCATTTGTGAGTATGTTCAAGAAGGTAGTAGTTAGGTCAGTACATGCTCAGTCTGGTCCCACAAAGCGGGGTTTGGCAAACCTTGGGCCAAAGGACAAATCTATTTCACAGCCTAATTTTGAGTGGCCTGCAGATCAAGAATTTTTATTTATTACAATTTTAAAGGATTGCAAAAAAAATATTACACATACATAAAAAATACCTTGTCAGAGATCACATGTGGCCCAGAAAATCTGCAATATTTATTACCTGGTCTTAAAAAAAAAGTTTATATTCCTACTTGAAACACTTGAAACTAACTAAAGCAATCTACACTAAGATCCCCGGCCAAGAGGAACTTGTACAAAGTAGAATCTAAATTGAGCAGAAGAACAATAGGAACTAAAGCAAAAGATGGTTTTAGATAAGATTCAAACAGGAGAACATAGCAGGTCTTTGGAAATGTTAACTGCATATGCATTTTTCAACACTTTGGGGACAACATAAGCAGAGAGATCTGGAACCAAGCATCCAGGAAAGTCATTCTGGACTGCTCTCTCATATTAAGAGTGGAAGAAATTTAAATTAAATGTGAGACCAGAAGAGCACTGTATTCATTACTATTTAAAGCCATAAAGTTATTACCAGAAAAAAGTGAGAAACAGAATAAAATTCTTAGAGACAATGCTCATAGAAATAAAGGAAAAATTTTCACCTAATGTTTCAAAGTAAGCTTAAAGGAATTAAGAGATCACGGGAAACTATAAAAGAAAACGATGCAAACTACATTAGAATACAAGAATACAAAAGAAAACAATAAAGCTATAAACTAAAAATAACTCCAAAATGAAGGCTAATCTAGAAGGAACAAAAAGTAAACATACACAATGCATTATGTCTAAACAGCAATGTAAGTTTAAAAA
Organism: Felis catus; assembly: GCF_018350175.1. Classification (NCBI taxonomy): domain Eukaryota; kingdom Metazoa; phylum Chordata; class Mammalia; order Carnivora; family Felidae; genus Felis; species Felis catus. The sequence goes on along the minus strand of NC_058377.1, from coordinate 5,915,549 downwards.
AAAGGGAAAATTTCTGGGGTGCCTGGGTGGCTCAGTTGGTTAAGTGTCTGACTTCAGCTTGGGTCATGATCTCATACTTGGTGATTTCAAGCCCTGCATTTGGCTCTGTGCTGACAGCATGGAGCCTGCTTAGGATGCTGTCTCCCTTTCTCTCTGCCCCTCCCCTGCTTGCTCTCTCTCTCCCTCTCAAAATAAATAAAAAATAAACTAAAAAAATTTTTTTAAAAAAGTAAAAGAAAAAATTTTAAATGAATTAGAAATGAAGAAAGAGATTATATGTATTTGAGAGAAAGTAACAGGTAGAGAAGACAGACAAAGATGATCCACAGCTAGAATCCAAACCCTGAAAAATCAGCCAAAGGAATGAAGCAGAAAAAAAAAAAGTGTGTGTGTGATCATAATAATCCAAGAGAAATTTTCTGAAATAGATTTTTTTAAATTTTTTAACATTTATTTATTTTTGAGACAGAGAGAGACAGAGCATAAGTGGGGGAGAAGCAGAGAGAGAGGGAGACACAGAATCCAAAGCAGGCTCCAGGGTCTGAGCCATCAGCCCTGAGCCTGACGCGGGGCTCGAACTCACGGACCGTGAGATCGTGACCTGAGTCGAAGTCGGACGCTTAACTGACTGAGCCACCCAGGCACCCCTGAAATAGATTTTTAAAAATTAACAAAAGAAAGAAAAGATAAAGCTTTGTTCTTAGTTAAAACTTAGAAATAGGACAAAATTAGAAATGTAAAGGACAATCATTAATACGTAAAATTACAGAATCAAGAGTATCTTATGAAAATCTGAAAACAGAGAAATTGATAATTTTCTAAAATACACAGTCTTACAAAATTGACTCTTCCTAGAGGCAGAAAGTGAAATAAGCTATTTATGCTATAGAGTAAAAGATCTACTGTTAAGTGTCCACACAAAAATATCAGACCAGATATTTTTATAGGGAAATTAACAAATTTTCTTGTTTTTCATGACCCTGACAGTTTTGAGGAGTCTTGGTCAGATATTTTGTAGATGCGCCTCTACTAGAACTTCTCTCATGTTTTCCTCATGATTAGAATAGAATTATGGGTTTTGGGGGAAGAAGGTCACAGAGATAAAGTGCCATTTTCATCACTTCACATCTAGGATTTATGGCATAATTTAATTTACTGCTGCCTATGTTAAAAAAAAATTTTTAATGTTTATTATTACAGAGAGCAAGCAGGGAAGGGGCAGAGAGAGAGAGAGGGAGACAGAATTGGAACCAGGCTCCAGGCTCTGAGCTGTCAGCACAGAGCCAGATGCGGGGCTTGAACCCACAGACTGTGAGATTGTGACCTGAGCTGTAGTGGGCTGCCCAACCGACTGAGCCACCCAGGTACCCCTACTGCTGCCTATGTTGACCTTGACCATTACTTGCCTAAAGTAGTGTTTCTCAGGTTTCTTCACTGTGAAGTTACTCTTTCTGCCCATTTCTACAGAATATTCTTTGGAAGGAAATGGCTACACACAGCCCACACTTAAGGAGTTGGGAGTTATGCTTCATTTTTTTAAAAAGCAGAGTATCAACATAAATTATTTGGAATTCTTCTGTATGAGAGATTTGTCTCTTTCCCCCAATTTATCTTTTAATATCAATATAGATGCATAGATATTTTATACTTCAGGTTATAATCTAATACTATATTTTGTTGCTCAAATTGTTCTAGGTTTGGCCATTAGGAGCTCTTTGAGTTATGTCCCTTTGACATACTTACTATCATAAATGGTAATTAAAATTTTTTTTATTACATTTGGCACTATAAGTTGCTCCAATCTCATCTTGTATATTTTCTGCTCTAATGTAGTCCTGGAATCAGCCATTTTCCAAGGAACCCTGGTTACTTTTATTGGACAATAGTATTAGAAGCTAAGATGTGAGCACTAACTGGACTCACTGTTACTGAGGTATTCCTCTTTTAGGCTCTCTCAGCTGACCTAACAAGGAATTAGACACGTGTATACTAACACATGTATGTACACATATCTATAAATATTTTTATTTATTTATTAGATGTTTATTTATTTTGAGTGACAGCACACAAGAGTGGGGGAGGGGCAGAGGGAGAGGAAGAGAGGGAATCCCAAGCAGGCTCTGTGATGTCAGTGCAGAGCTTGACACGGGGTCCATCTCATGAATCATGAGATCATGACCTGAGCTGAAATCAAGAGTTGGATGTTTAACTGACTGAGCCACCCAAGCGCCCCAGTAATATTTCTTGATGTGACTATTTGTATATATATTAAGAAAAATAAGAGTTTATTCTGCCATTTCCAACTCTAATCCGTTACTCCAGCCTCCTGTCCCTGCTGTCTGTAAATTCCTAATTCAGCAGTGGGAAGCCTGACTCCCATCATCTACCCTCCATTCACTCAATTCCGGTATATCTTAGAACAGTATCATAATTGTTAAGCCACATCATCGTGGAGAATAACCTCATCAGGTAGAATACAGTTCCTGTGAGCAATTACTTTTGACTTTTGTCTTTTAGAATCCACTGAATTCCAAAGTTACTTAGGTCAGCATCATTTCCCCATCCAGTGAGGTGGATTTATACATTTGTTACACAGTTAGGTTCTCTTGTCGCTGTCTGCATTCCTTTCTAGGATCCTCTGACTTCCTAAATGATTTTCAAAAGTTTGCATACCTTAACATTGAAGCTCTTTATGCTCTAAAGTTTTATGGGTTTGACAAATGCAAAATGTCACATACCTCCCATTTACTGATAATTGGTAGGTAAGAAGGGAAGAATACTACAGGTCACCTCTGAACAGACAGTTTTACATTACAAAAAATTTTTTTAATGTTATTTATTTTTGAGAGAGAGACAAAGTGCAAACAGGAGAGGGGCAGAGAGAGAGGGAGACACAGAATCCGAAGCAGGCTCCAGGCCCTGAGCTGTCAGCACAGAGCCCGACGCGGGGCTCGAACCCACGAACCATGAGCTCATGACCTGAGCCGAAGTCGGACGCCCAACTGACTGAGCCACCCAGGCGCCCCTGAACAGACAGTTTTATTTTTTCTTCCTAATCTGTATGTAGGAAACACTGAGATTAAAAGTATTTTTCCAGAAATGGCAGGAACCATCTTTGTCGTACTTATCAATTGTGGTTTTCTTTGGTTTTATCATATGCTGTTCCCTTCCCTTTTCTGTGTCCCAAAAGTTTCAAAGAGAAGATTTTTGTTTTTCAACATAAAGTGGATTTTGTTACAAAAGAAGTCCATTTGGAACAATGAAACTCTCTCTTCAGATCCACTATTTAAGAAGGGGAAAACCCCCTCAAATCCCATCCTCTTAGTTCAGCCTCATATGGTTGGATAATGGACATAATGCAATCCTGTGGTGAAATTTGGGATTTCCAGGTGAGAAATTGGCTAGTGTCACTGACGATTAATATACCACAAGAAAAGGTCACAGTCACCATAAACAGGGTCTTTGTCTTTTACAAATCCAAGGATCAGTGAGTACATGATTCTGAGTTTGTAAAGGGTGTTCTATTTCAGATGTTTTGCCCCTACAGAAGAGCAAAGAAGAAAACTTCCTACCCAGGCAGAGCTTGGGTTTGTCAGGTGTGATTTATGGCTATTTATTTTAGTTGCTATATGAGTAATCATTTTTTTCCCTTGACAGTCTATTCTACTATTTAGTTTTGCCAAGTTTTTAATAATGAAAAGAACGAGATTTGAAAATTGAAATGCCTCCAGCAGTATATGTGAATGTGCCTGGAAAGATAGAAAGGAAAGGAAGGGAGTTCTCTGAAGGAGGTGGTTGTGTCTGTTTTGACTTTGTATTTCCCTTGAGGCATAATGAGTGCTGAAAACATGCCATTCGATAAGTGAAAGAGTACATCACCTGGTGTCATTTTTACAGAATGGTACTGGGAATGGAGATACACCAATACATACCCATTGCAATTATTTGATAATTCAGAAATGGGATCATTGGAGGTCTCACAACTTTTCTACCCCTATAATAGCTCTTCTCTCTGCAAACTCAGGGTTCTTTGGTTGTACGTGGCAAAAACATGTTCATTGTAAGCAAAAAAGTAGATTAGTTACTGCTGTGGACTGAATGTTTGTGTACCCCCCAAATTTATATGTTGAAGCCCTAAAACTCAGTGGGACTGTATATAGAGATAGAGCTTTTGTCAAAGTAATTAACTCATAAGGATAGGGCTTGGATCTGATAGGATGAGTGTCCTTATAAGAAGAGGAAGAAAGGCCAGATCTCACCCTCTCTCTGCATGCAAGGAGGAAAGACCATGTGAACACACAGTGAGCAGGCAGCTCTCTGTTCCAAGCTAGGAAGAGATATCTCACCAGAAACCAGACTGGCCTATAGCTTGATCTTAAACCTCCAGCCTCTAGAGCTATGGAAAATAAATTTCTGTTGTTTTCAAGCCTCTCAGTCTATGGAATTATGTTATAGCAGCCCAAGCAGATGAATACAGCCATTCATCTGATAGAATAGATAATGGCATAACTCACAGGCTTAAAGGAAGAGATGTCTAGGAAGGAAGGAAGGAAGGAAGTCTAGCCTCAGGGAAAGCCACCAACACTTGCTCACTCATGCTCTCCCTCTTTCGTGTGTGCTTTTGTCTGGTTGGCTGATTTGAAAGACTTTTCCTGTTGAAAGACTCTTCACATGCAGAAAAAAACCACTCACACTCAGATTTACACTCTCGTAGTGCAGCAACCTAAACGGGAAGTTCTATTTTTCATGTCTGAAAATCAGCCCTGGAGAAGGACTCTGATTGGCCCTGTTTATAACACAGGCTCACACCTTAGGGTAAATCTCTCTTATTGGGAAGATAATTAGTTATCATTGACAAGGTCGCATGCCCATTACTGTCACCGTGAAGAAGAGAAGAGCCAGGTGCCACCCCATAAAAACCACGCTTAATGGGTTAATGCTGATTCTTTAAAGGAGAGGATGCATTAATATGAAGGACATATGCTCACTCCATAGAGGCTGGGCATATCTGTGATTTGGGGAAATTGAAGCATCTCAAAATTAATGCTCAGGGATTCAGAATCAAGCCATATTTTGACTCATACAGCTCTGATGGTACTAAAATGGTGTTTCTCATTTTCAGAAATTAGGCTTCTTTCTAGTTCCTGAGACCAAGCTGTTGCCAAGTACTTGGGTTCTGAGTATTTTAACACTGTTTTGTCCCCATTTCCATAGGCTACGCCATGATATAATCTCTAGATTTCTAGTTCCTCTTGACCTGAAATTAGTCAGGAAGTAGATAATTCTATGGTTGGATCTACTCCTTTGAGATCAATTTCCTCCCTTTTCGATTCCCAAACATTATTTGCTTCTGGATTTTATATTGCCATGCTATGTCTACAGTGTGCTTATTATAAAAACCCATTTTCCTCGTGTTAGACTCTGTGAGGTTGGTTGATATCCTGGAGTAATACTTACTACCTATATCTGACCAGGCTGGAGGAGGACTCTGGAAGTAGTCCAGTGGCAGTCCTCCTGCGCTTCTTACAGACCACTGTCAGTGGGTGCAGACTTCAGTTTCCTCCCCTATGATAGCTTTCCCTGAGAGAGAAGGCATACCATTTACAGCTTTTACATTATATATACCATAACTTTTGATATTCACATTTTATGTAGTTTCCTCTGGTATTAATTCTGGGCTTTGGCCAATGGGACACGAGCAAACATGACACAAGCAGAGGTTTGAAAATCACTTGCATACTGGGGTGTTGTACTCTTAGAATGTTCAATCTTGGATTCCTGAGGCCCTAAGTAAAGATGTCTGGCTGCACTATTGGAGAGACCATGTGGAGAGAGGGAGAGAGGCAGAGAAAGAGTAAGAGAAAGAGAAAGAAATGCTAGGAACAGCTCCAATGGTTCCATCCATCCTAACTAAGGTACCATACAGGTGAAAGAAGTTATCTTGGATAATCCAGCCCCACTAGAAGAAATGCCAAGTAAAGCTTACCTAGACTGCGAAATTGTGAGAAATAATGAAGCATTATTATTTTAAGCCACCAAGTCTTTCCAATGGTTTGTCATCCATAATAGATAATGAAACACACTACTTTTTTTTTTTTTTTCAAATTTGGAGGTGCCATCAATGTTTTGTCCTTGCACAGCCTTGCTTCCAGTCCAGAAGTCAATGTGAGTGCTTAGTTATCAGGAGACGTTCCTGCCCCATTTCTGGTTCAGTAAGAAGGTAGCATGTCAATCTATCAAGAACCTTCACTCTGCAGTGGAGCTGGGAAAATCCCAGTCTGTTTTCTGTCCAGTGGTGGCGATGTGTGTGCATGATGTTTTGTAAGCTGGGAGGTGTTGGCTTTTACATCTTTAGTTCTTTCATATGGTGGCTGAGAGAATTTAATGCAACGATGTGTATATACAGCATCAGGCTAAGACTTGATAATCCATCCATAGTAGCTGTCATGCTTATCAATCTTTCTTCTTTCTTCTCAGGTTTCATAGACTGTTGAATTTTCTCTGTGGCCTCCAGAATGCAGATACTTGACGAGGGGTTTGCAGTTGTAATGAGGCTCCATCTCTGTCTAACTTACTGGAAATTTCAGTCTTCTGTGTCTCACTTTGAGTGCACAATATTCTAGTAGGATTTGTCAAGGAAACTATTTTCTTTCCACCTAATTTCTCTCCACACTTCTGAAACCACACTCCCAGTATGTTCTCATGGATGCACTCTTCCCTTAGGCTTCCACTGCCTGTTCAGTAATCAAAGTGAATCCCTGATTCCCATGTCTGGACTTCATCTTTTATTAGCCAACAAATCATTACCATGTGGTTTTGGCTATTTTCCCAGCTTTACTTGTTTAGCTAGGGCTGTGACAGTCAGCTATATGACAAGTTACCCATGGAAATTGATTATGTCATTCAACAGCCTAACTCTCATTTAAAATATAATTTTTGACAGATCCATCCATAGCTGTGAAATATGTTGTGGAAAGATAATTGGCTAATGCCCATGTAATAGCTATCTCTTCTTTGGGGATTAGGCATTGAGAATATTTGAAAGAAATGAGCTGGCTAATGCACAGTATTATTAAACTTTCCTCCAAAGGTTACACTAGTTGAATACGCAATCTCAAATAGTATTTAATTAAAAGTTAGAATTTCTAGTTCATGGTTTTTGGAGCAGCAGAATTTTTAATTAAACTTATCTTTGCACTGGTATATCTTATTTTTTTTTAAAGTTTACTTATTTTGAGAAAGAGAGATGGTGGGGGCAGGGAAGAGAGTGAGTGCATGCAAGCAGGGAAGGGGCAGAGAGGGAAACTCAAGCAGGCTCTACACTGTCAGCATGGAGCCTGAAGTGGGGCTCGACGTGGAGCTTGAACCCATGAACTGTGAGATCATGACCTGAGCCGAAATCAAGAGTTGGTTACTCTATTCACACAAGAGCCCCTGCCCTTGTATAACTCAAGGGATATTAACCAACAATACAATTTTCAAAAAACCTGATTTTTCAATCAAGACACTAACATTGTGCCTTTAAATAGGTCATTTAACTTCTCTGAGCTTCAGTCTTATCATTTAGAAAAGAATAGGTTACATATACCCATACATTTGGATAAAATCCTAAAAAATTAAAACTTAAAAAGAAAGCCTTGTTACTTTTATAACCATCATATTTGTCTGCTGAGGGTTCTATAACAAAGTACCATAGACTGGGTTGGTTAAACAACAGAAATTAATTTTCTCAATATTCTGGAGGCTGAGAAGTCCATGTTAAAGGTGCTGGACAGTTTGGTTCCCAGGAAGAATCCTTCCTGGCTTGCAGATAAATGCTTTCCCACTGTATTTTCACATGGCACAAAAAAAGAGGTAGCTGTCTAGCAGCTCTTACAAGAACACATCCTTTAGGATGAGAGTTCCATCCTTATGACATCATTTAACCCTGATTACTTTCTTACTCCAAATACAGGCACACTGGTGGCTAGGTCTTTTCAACATATACATTTGGAGCAGATATAATTCACTTCATAGCAATTATTAAATAAATCACTAGGACCTTCTCATTAAGAAAACAGAAGGAAAATATGGTTTCTGTGAAGCTTTAAATGAAAAGATCATTAAAAAATTTTTTTTAATGTTTATTTTTGACAGAGAGAGAGAGAGAGAGAGAGATAGAGCATGAGCTGGAGGAGGGGCAGAGAAAGAGGGAGACACAGAATCCAAAGCAGGCTCCAGGCTCAGAGCTGTCAGTACAGAGCCCAATGCAGGGCTCGAACTCCTGGACCACGAGATCATGCCCTGAGTTGAAGTCGGACTCCCAACCTACCAAGGCGCCCCCAAATGAAAAGATCATTTAAAACTTACAGGAACTCTTTCAGAGTCTAGATAAGGAGTGAATATTTTCCAAATCATTTTATGCAGCTAAATAGAACCTTGATTGCAAAACCAAGTGAGGACAACCTGAGCAAAAAAATTACCTGCAAATCTCCCTTGTGAATATAAATGTATAAATTGTAAAAGAAAATTATTAGCAAACCAAATCCAACAGTATATGATCATAAACAAGTTTAGTCTAATACTGAAATCCAAGAATAGTTTACTATCAGAAAATCTACAAATCTTATTTATCTCATTAACAGATGAAAGGAGAAAGATAATACATAATCATCTGAAAAGATGCAGATAACTTATTTTTAAAAAATCAGCATCCTTTCATGAGAAATACTTTTAGTGAAATATGACTATAAACAAACTTTCTTAATACAATATATCTAGCAAAATTCAGTGCAAATATCCTTCATGGAAAATTGTTGGAAATATTTATTTTAAAACTAGGAATAAGACACAAATGCCCATATCATCTTTTCTGGAGGGCCTACCTAGAATAACAAAATCCATTGGACAAACTACCTGAGAATTGGAACTAACAAACCTGTCAATACACAGAGTTGCTCTGATTGAATACATAGAAAATGCAAAAGAATCTATAGTGAAATTATTAAAAGCAATGCAGGTGTTGATCTAAAAGTAGAATCTGAGAAAGGAACTAGGATGCATGGCTTTTATTTGAGAGGTTAGCTCAGAGAAGTAGCAGTGAGGTGGCTGGAAGAATGGGACAGGGAGTAAGAAAAGCCAATCCATGATGTGTTGAGTTAGTTACTGCCAAGGGCATCTGCAGTTTAGTACCACTGGTGACTTTGTGAAGGTCTGTGTAGATAGAATGTGGCTTAGAACTGTCCCTCCAAACATGGGACACTGGGGAAGAGGCACCAAAGCATATGCTTGAGGTAGGACACTGGCAGTATGTACATCAAATGCCCACCACTGTTGTACTAAAATTGGAAGTAGGGTGACAAAATGTGGTGCAGGGCATCTGAGCATCTGCTGCAGTGACTGGATATAAGACCACTATAAAAATAAAATGAATTTCTATATACCAGAAATAAACAGAAAACAATTGAAAAAATGTGTTAGACATGTATGGAGAAAGTTATAAAAATTATACACTTCCTTGGAAGTCATTATATATGGCTAAATAAGTGGAAAGATTTACCATTTTCATGGAAAATAAGTCAGTGTATTGTAAAGTTATAAATTCTCCCCAAATTTATTCCTAGAAGTGAAATCCAATCAATACCATCTTTGAGTTTTTCTAAAAATACTTCATATGGATTTTTCTTGTCTTCCCGAGAATAATGAATGACAAGGAATTTATATCAAAGCAACGTGATAAGGTGGAAAGAACATGCACTTTGGAGTAAAGCTAAACATTATTTTTAATGCTGTTTTGAGAAAATACTTAACCTCAGAGAAATCATTTCTTTAATTTTATGCAAGAAGGGTAATGCCTAAACTCAAAGAATTATGAGGACTAAATGAAAAAACAACAACAACAATTAAGTGAGAATGTAAAGAAAGTGCCTGGCACATAGTAGGTATTCAGGAAGTGTTCATTCTCTTCTTTTCTCCTTGAAGACAGCCTTCCACTTTTATTTATTTATTTTTAAAATTAAATTTATTTTTTAAATTTACATCCAAATTAGTTAGCATATAGTGCAACAATGATTTCAGGGGTAGATTCCTTAATGACCCTTACCCATTTAGCCCGTTCCCCCCCCCCCCCCCCCCCACAACACTTCCAGGAACCCTCTGTTTGTTCTCCATATTTAAGAGTCTCTTATGTTTTGTCCCCCTCCCTGTTTTTGTATTATTTATGTTTCCTTTCCCTTATTTTCATCTGTTTTGTATCTTAAAGTTCTCATATGTGTGAAGTCATGTGATACTTGTCTTTCTCTGACTGATTTCACTTAGCATAATACCCTCTACTTCCATCCACGTAGTTGCAAATGGCAAGATTTCATTCTTTTTGGTTGCCAAGTAATACTCCATTGTATATATATATATATATATATATATATATATCACATCTTATTTATGCATTCATCCATTGATGGACATTTGGGCTCTATCCATACTTTGGCTATTGTTGATAGTGCTGCTATAAACATTGTGGTGCAAGTGTCCCTTCGAAAGAGCACATCTGTATCCCTTGGATAAATAACTAGTAGTGCAATTGCTGGGTCATAAGGTAGTTCTATTTTCAGTTTTTTGAGGAACCTACATGCTGTTTTCCAGAGTGGCTGCACCAGTTTGCATTCCCACCAGCAGTGCAGAAGAGATCCTCTTTCTCTGCATCCTCGTCAACATCCATTGTTGCCTGAGTTGTTAATGTTAGCCATTCTGACAGGTGTGAAGTGGTATCTCATTGTGGTTTTGATTTGTATTTCCTGGATGATGAGTGATGTTGAGCAGTTTTTCATGTGTCAGTTGGCCATCTGGATGTCTTCCTTGGAGAAGTGTCTATTCATGTCTTTTGCTCATTTCTTCACTGGATTATTTGTCTTTTGGTTGTTGAGTTTGATAAGTTCTTTATACATTTTGGATACTAACCCTTTATCTGATCTGTCGTTTGCAAATATCCTCTCCCATTCCTATGGTTGCCTTTTAGTTTTGCTGATTGTTTCCTTGACATGCAACAGCTTTTTATTTTGATGAAGTTCTAATAGTTGATTTTTGCTTTTGTTTCCCTGGCCTCCGGGGACATGTTGAGTAAGAATTTGCTGAGGCCAAAGTCAGAGAGGTTTTTGCCCGCTTTCTTCTTGAGGATTTTGATGGCTTCCTAGCTTACATTTAGGTCTTTTATCCATTTTGAGTCTTTTTGTGTATGGTGTGAGAAAGTAGTCCAGGCTCATTCTTCTGCATGTTGCTATCCATTTTCCCAGCACCACTTGCTGAAGAGACTGTCTTTAATCCATTGGAAATTCTTTCCTGCTTTGTCAAAGATTAGTTGGCCATATGTCTGTGGGTCCATTTCTGGGTTCTCTATTCTGGTCCATCGATCTGAGTGTCTGTTCTTGTGCCAGTACCATACTGTCTTGATGATTACAGCTTTGTAATACAGCTTGAAGTCCGTGATTGTGATGCCTCCTGCTTTGGTTTTCTTTTTCAAGATTGCTTTGGCTATTCAGGGTCTTTTCTGGTTGCATACACATTGTAGGATTGTTTGTTGTAGCTCTGTGAAGAATGCTTGTGTTATTTGGATAGGGATTGCATTGAATATGTAGATTGCTTTGGGTACTCTTGACATTTTAACAATATTTGTTCTTCCTATCCAGGAACATGGAATCTTTTCCATTTTTTGGTGTCTTCTTCAATTTCTTTCATAAGCTTTCCATAGTTTTCAGTGCAAAGATTTTTCACCTCTTTGGTTAGATTTATTCCTAGGTATTTTATGGTTTTGGTGCAATTGTAAATGGAATTAATTGATTCCTTGATTTCTCTTTCTGTTGCTTCATTGTTGGTGAATGGGAAAGCAACAGATTTCTGTGCATTGATTTTATATCCACTTTGCTGAATTCATGGATCAGTCTAGCAGTTTTTTTGTGAAATCTTTTGGGTTTTCCATTTAGAGTTTCATGCCATCTGCGAAGAGTAAAAATTTGACTTCCTCCCGGCCAATTTGGATGCCTTTTATTTCTTTGTGTTGTCTGATTGCAGAGGCTAAGACTTCCAATACTATGTTGAATAACAGTGGCAAGAGTGGTCATCCCTGTCTTCATCCTGACCTTAGTGGGAAAGCTCTCAGTTTATCCCCATTGAGGATGATATTAGCGTCGGGTCTTTCATATATGGCTTTTATTTTCTCAAGGTATAATCCTTGTATCCCTACCTTCTTGAGGGTTGTTATCAAGAAAGGATGCTGTATTTTGTCAAATGCTTTCTCTGCATTTGAGAGGATCATGTGGTTCTTGTCCTTTCTTTTATTGATGTGATGAACCATGTCGATTGTTTTGTGGATATTGAACCAGCCCTGCATCCCAGGTATGAATCCCACTTGGTGGTGGTGAATAATTTTTTCAATGTATTGTTGGATGTGGTTGGCTAATACCTTGTTGAGGATTTTTGCATCCATGTTCGTCAGGGAAATTGGTCTATAGTTCTCTTTTTTAGTGGGGTCTTTGTCTGGTTTTGGAATCAAGGTAATTCTGGCCTCATAGAAAGAGTTTGGAAGTTTTCCTTCCATTTCTATTTTTTGGAACAGCTTCAAGAGAATGGGTCCTTTCCTTTTTCTTTTTGATCAGACTTGCTAGTGGTTTATCAAGTGTGTTGATTCTTTTAAAGAACCAGCTTCTGGTTTCTTTGATCTATTGTACTTTTTTTTCCTCTTGGTTTCAATAGCATTGCTTTCTGCTCTAATCTTTATTATTTCCTGTCTTCTGCTGGTTTTGGGTTTTATTTGCTGTTCTTTTTCCAGCTCTTTAAGGTTTAAGGTTAGGTTGTGTATCTGAGACCTTTCTTCCTTCTTTAGGAAGGCCTGGAGTGCTATATACTTTCCTCTTATGACTGCCTTTCCTGCATCCCAGGGGTTTTGGATTGTGGTGTTATCATTTTCATTGGCTTCCATGTCCTTTTTAAAGTCTTTAATTTCTTGGTTACCCCATTCATTCTTTAGTAGAATTCTCTTTAGTCTACAAATATCTGTTACCTTTCCAAATTTTTTGTTGTGGTTGACTTCAAGCTTCATAGCATTGTGGTCTGAAAATATGCACAGTATGATCTTGATCTTTTTGTACCTGTTGAGGGCTGATTTGTGTCTCAGTATGTGATCTATTCTGGAGAATGTTCCATGTGCACTGGGGAAGAATGTATATTCCGCTGCTTTAGGATGAAATATTATGAATATATCTGTTAAGTCCATCTGGTCTGGTGTGTCATTCAAAGCCACTGTTTCCTTGTTTATTTTCTGTTTAGATGATCTTTGCATTGTTTAAATTGGGAGTTGAAATCCCCTACTATTATGGTATTACTATCAATGAGTTTCTTGATGTTTGTGATTAATTGATTTATATATTTGGGTGCTGTCACATTTGGTGCACAAATGTTTACAATTGTTAGGTCTTCCTGGTGGATAGACCCCTTAATTATGATATAACGCCCTTCTTAATCTCTTGTTACAGTCTTTATTTTAAAGTCTAAATTGTCTGATATAAGTATGGCTACTCTGGCTCTCTTTTGTTGACCATTAGCATGATAGATGGTTCTTCATCCCCTTACTTTCAATCTGAAGGTGTCTTTAGGTCTAAAGTGGGTCTCTTGTAAACAGAATGTAGATGGATCTTGTTTTCTTATCCATTATGTTACCTTATGTCTTTTGATTGGAGTGTTTAGTCCATTGATGTTTAGAGTGAGTACTGAAAGATATGAATTTATTGCCATTATGTGTCTTGTAGAGTTGGAGTTTCTGGTGTGTTCTCTGGCCCTTTCTAATCTTTGTTGCTTTTGGTATTTTTTTCCCCTTCTTTTCTCCCCTCAGAGAGACCCCCTTAAAATTTCTTTCAGGGCTGGTTCATTGGTCATGAACTCCTTTAATTTTTGTTTGGGAAACTTAATCTCCCCTATTTTCAATGACAGCCTTGCTGGATAAAGAATTGGATGCATATTTTTCCAACTCAGCACATTGAATATATCCTGCGACTCCTTTCTGGCCTGCCAAGTTTCTGTGGATAGGTCTGCTGCAAACCTGATCTGTCTTCCTTTGTAGGTTAAGGACTTTTTTTTCCCTTGCTGTTTTCATGATTGCTTCCTTGCCTGAATACATGGCATATCATAGTCAAATTCACAAAGTACTCGAATCTAATGGGAATCCTCTGTGCTTCCTGGATTTTGATGTCTCTGTCTTTCTCCAGGTTAGGAAAGCTTTCCTCTATGATTTGCTCACATAACCCTTCTACCGCTTTTCCTCTCTCTTCATCTTCTGGGACCCCTATGATTCTGATGTTGTCCCTTTTTAATGAGTTACTGATTTCTCTAATTCTTAAATCATGCTCTTTTGCCTTAGTCTCTGTCTTTTTTTCTGCTTCTTTTTTCTCCATAAGTTTGTCCTCTGTATTGCTAAGTCTCTTCTCTGCCTCGTCCATTCGAGATTGCAGCTCAGTTATAGCTTTTTTTTTATTTCATCCTGCCTAGCTTTTACTTCTTTTATCTCTGCAGAAAGGGATTATAATCTATTTTGGACTCCAGCTAGTATTCTTATTATCACGATTCTAAATTTTGGTTCAGACATCTTGCTTGTATCTTTGTTGATTAAGCCCCTGGCTTTCATTTTTCCTGCTCTTTATTTTGGAGTGAATTCCTTTGTTTCATCATTTTGAAGCAAGAAAAGGAATTAATAAGGTAAAAAAATTAAAATTAAAAAATTAAGAATAACACACACACACACACACACACACACACACACACACACACAAATCAAATAAATGATGCCAGATCCTAGGTGTGTTTTGATCTGGGTGTTGAAAGGAGCTTGATAGGTTAGAGAAAAAAGGGGGGGAACAAAAGGAAAACGTTTGAAAATTTGAAAACAATGAATACATTTACATAGAATGAAATGATTGAGGTAAAATAGAATTTGAAAAATTTAGAAAAAAGTAAAAAACGTAATAGAAAAAATTAAAGAATATTTTTAATAATCGACAATAAAAATATATTTTTCTTTTATTCAAGGAAAGGAAAATAAATGAAAAAGAAACAAAAAGCAAATTGAACAGATGGAGCAGTGAATAGACTGAAATACAATTGAAATTACATCGTCTTCCCCTAGAAGTCAAACTATGAAGCACTTTATAGTCTGTAAGCTAAGCAGGTGGAGAGACTTGTGTTGTTGCTGAAGAGCGAGGTTGGCATAGTTGGGCAGAGCTTAGTGTAACAGCTCTGTTCTCCACTAGATGGTGCTGCTTAGCTTACTGGGGTAAATCATTATGGCTCTTGTAGGTGTGTATGCGCATGTGTGGGAGGGGTGAAAATGGCGTCACACAGCTACCCAGTCTTTAGTATCAGAACTCTGTTCTCCCCAATCAGCAATTGCCCACCTATCCTTGGTCTCTGACTTCCATCCACTCCTACTTTTACACTATCTGTGACCAAGCCATCAGGTTTCCAGGAAGCACCTCCCTCCTGAGTTTTATCTGAGATGTGGCTGTGTTTCCCAACCCCTCATTTCTGAGGGACTGTGGCTTTGACCTGCTCTGGGTCACCAAGCAATGGCTGGGTGCCAGCTGTGCCCAGGAACATTCACAGGATCAAGCTGCTGCCGATGCCCAGATACTGTGGCTGGGTACCAACC
The DNA here is from genome assembly GCF_018350175.1 of Felis catus. Taxonomy (NCBI): domain Eukaryota; kingdom Metazoa; phylum Chordata; class Mammalia; order Carnivora; family Felidae; genus Felis; species Felis catus. The sequence goes on along the minus strand of NC_058377.1, from coordinate 5,899,882 downwards.
TGCCCCAGAAAAAGTTCACGTGATTGTGTAGCAGCAATGTTTCAGGGATTATGGAAAATCACAACACACATCTGGCACAAGGCTTCACCCTTAATGACCTTGTTCCAGCACCAGTGAGTGTGGTTGTTCTCTGGGGTCCACTGGGGACTTTGCCTGTGGCGGAGGGGGGAGCACACAGCCTGTACCCGATATCCTCCCAGCAGTGGAACGGCCTCTTCCCGTGTGGTCCGAAGACTCCCAGACTTCACTCTATTCCTGGGGATTTGCCCTTCCACCAGAGCACTGCCAGGTATCGAGCTGCAGAGTTACAGACTCTGTGCTCCCCGTTATTCCTTTGACAAATGAACCTCTTTTTCTTATTTTACTACCACCTAAATCACTGTTGTTCCTCACTTTCTTTATGATGTTTTTTTAGACATTCTTGATTTTAAAGTAACCAATTCCAGCAATATTTTTTTAAATTTTTTAATGTTTATTTATTTTTATTTTTGAGAAAGAGAGAGAGAGACAGAGTGTGATTGCGGGGGGGGGGGGGGGGTGGAGAGAGAGGGAGAATCTGAAGCAGACTCCAGACTCTGAGCTTTCAGCACAGAGCCTGACATGGGGCTCGAACCCATAAGCATGAGATCATGACCTGAGCTGAAGTCAGATGCTTAACTGACTGAGCCACCCAGTTGCCACCTAGCAATTTTTTCTTATGCTTAGTGCCTTTTTGTTTCTTATTCAATAAATATATTAATTATTATAGCTTTATGACAAATTTTGATGTGTAGGAGAACAAGTCTCCTGTATTATTCTTCTCAAACACTCTTGGGCCTTGGCTCTTTCCTGCTAATTTTGTAATCAGTTTATGAAATTGCTCAACTAACTATGTTTGGATTTTGATTGATATTACATTATTCTCTAGGTTAAGTTGAATTTACATTTTTTAGAATATTGAGCTTTTCTGTGAATACAGAACATATCTAATTTATTCAGTCTTATTTAACTTTTTTTTCACTTTTATTTTTTTAAAAGTTGAGTGTTTAGTTCCTGGGTGTGAATTTGGGATTATGCTTCATAACTTAAATATATGCATTATGTATCCAACATAACATAATCTTTTTAAAAATGTGGAAATATGCTTTAAGTGGAATATAGCTATTCAAAGTGATGGTACAATTACTGATATGAAAAGATCCAGCACCTTAATAAGTGAGTCATGCCTTTTTCATAATAGCATATGTTTAGGTAAATGCCATTCATTTAAATTCATGTGAAAGTATGAGTGTAGAATAAAGAGATATTTGAAAATCTACTAAAAATGCAGAATTGAGTGCAAGAGTCAGATAGAGGAGCACTTCTAGGATGGTGGAGTAAGAACCCCTGAAAATCGCCTCCTCTTTGTAGAAAAGCAACAAGAACACTGACAAAAAATGTCAAAATTAAAATGTTCAGAACTCTGGAAGCTACAGGATTGCAACATTTGAGGAGCATCTGTTCAAGAAAGTCAGCTGGATCATGGTAAGAACATTGAGCTCTGTGGTGTCTTAAGTTGCTATCATCTCTTGCTATTTTTTTAGATCTGTAGTAACCTTGAACACTGACACTTTGATAACTACAGTAGCTGTAATAACCAGCAAACTAGTGGCTATTGGAGGGCCTGGTATGGTTTTGAAGCTCTCTAAATCCCACAACCAAGACATGTGACATTATTTGACCCGTTTGGTAGCTCACTAAAGAATTCCATTCCCAGGCTTGTCTTTATTTGACTTCAGAACTCACTCTGTGTCAATAGCCCTATCCCTGGAGAATTTGTCAAAAATAATTGTTTAACCCTGCTGAGTGTAGTAAGGGTGAAAAAAGGCAGACTATACCACTTAAAAGGAAAAAGCTGGGAAGGAGATGTCTGCATGGAGCTTTGAAAAGCTCCAACATATCCTGGGAATTTAGAAGGCCACATGCATGTACACGGATGTGCACATGCCTAGGAAAGGCTTGAAAAGTCTCTAAACTCTCCGTGACCTTGAGGCTGTTGCAAGCAGGACCTGAGGCCTAAGGAAGAGTTGTAAACAGCCTGCCAGAGCATTGAAGGTGTTCCCCAATACCCACACAGAGCCTCTCAGCAAAGACTGAGACACTTACTGGTTCAAGGAATTTACAAAAATCTCTGTCCAGTCTTTAGCTGATCATTAAGTTAGTTGATCAATCAGAGACTTTAGGGGCCATATACAACAAAGAATACAGACTTAACAGTATTAATTCATAGAAGTAACTAAACAATAACATCAACAAACCTTGGGAAGGGAGGATCAGATTTTTATTAAGTTAAGGAAGTATATCATTTAAACAAGTTTTTTTTTTTAATTTTTTTTTCAACGTTTATTTATTTTTGGGACAGAGAGAGACAGAGCATGAACGGGGGAGGGGCAGAGAGAGAGGGAGACACAGAATCGGAAACAGGCTCTAGGCTCCGAGCCATCAGCCCAGAGCCCGACGAGGGGCTCGAACTCACGGACCGCGAGATCGTGACCTGGCTGAAGTCGGACGCTTAACCGACTACGCCACCCAGGCGCCCCTAAACAAGTTTTTAATGAAAATTAAGAGACATTCATAGAAATAAGCATGACTTATAAACAGAAAAAAATGTAGTCACTAGATGCTGCCCCTAGAAAAACCAAACATACTCACTACACAAAACATGTAAATAAGTTATTTTAAATATGTTCAAAGAGCCAAAAGGACAAATGATAATGAGGTCTTGCCAAATAGTGAATATCAATAAAGGGAGAGAAAGTATCAAAAAGAACCAAATAGAAATTCTGCAGTTGAAAAGTACAATAAATGAAATGTTAAATTCACTGCAGGGGTTCCATAGCATATTGAATAGGAAGAAGAATGAAGCAGAGAACTTGAAGATAGATAGGTAGAGATTATGTCGTCTGAGCAACAGAAAGTACAAAAGAATGAAGAAAAATGAACAGACCTTCAGAGGTGTGTGTGACACCACCATATGCATAATGGAAGCCCCCAAAAGAGAGAAGAGAGAGAATGGGAATGAAAGAATTTTTGAAGAAACAATGATTAAAAACTGTCAAGCTTCTGAAATCCAAAAAACAGAGAAACCTGAAAGCATTAGGAGAAGAGTGATTCATCACGTATGAAGGATTATCAATAATATTATCAGCTGATTTTTTCTCCTCAGAAACCATGGACACCAGAAAACAGTGTAATGACATATTTAAGTCCTCAGAGAAAAAAGACTGTTAACCAAGATTTCAATACCCAGCAACACTGTGATTCAAAAATGAAGGATAAATTAAGGCCTTTCCAGATAAACAAAATCTGAATTTGTTGCTAGCAGATCTTTCCTACAACAAATACTAAAGAGTGTACATCAGACTGAAACAAAAGCATAATAGATTGTATTATGAAATTAACAAGAATTAATGAGAGTTGTAAATTAACAAGAATATATAAAGAATACTAGTAAAGATAACTATGTAGATAAATATAAAAGACAGTATAAGTGTATTTGTAATTCCTTTTTTTCTCCTATTGGATTTTAAAAAGAACTGCATAAAGCAATAATTATAATATTGTGCTGATGGGCTTATAACGCATAAAGATGTAGTTTGTGTGGCAATAACAGCACAAAGGAAGTGAGGTAAAAGCTCTGTTGCAGCAAAGCTTTTGTATACTATGGAAATGAAGTTTTGCTTATCTAATAGAAGCTTTTAAGTTGAGAACTTAATTTTAGCACTCCAGGTTACCCGCTAATATCACTCAAAAAATCATAAAAGAAACAAGAGAATTGAAATGGTATACTAGAAAAATATCTGTTAAACAAAGTAGAAACAGTGATGGTGGAAAAAAAGACAGACGTAGAGGAAACAAATAGTAAAATGACAGAAATGTATCTTGCCTCATCAATAAGTATATTAAATGTAAGTGGACTAAACACTCCAGTCAAAAGTCACAGGTTGGCAGAAATGAATAAAAATATAACCCAGCTGTCATCTCTGTATAAGAGGCACACTTTGGGCATTAGTATCAAATAGGTTGAAAATAAGAGCATAAGAAAAGATAGCATGAAACAGTTCCCAAAAGGTATTGAAGGGCCTATACTAATACCAGCAAAATAAATTTTAACAACAGAAAAATGCGACTAGGGAAAATAAGTTTGCCTTATTGGCCTTTATAAGAGGGAAAGTCCATACTAACATCATTGGAGTGCAGGAAAATCAGTGCTTAAATGAATTTATAGGTTTAAATGTAAATTTATAGCTAAAAATTACTAAATGAGTCAGCAATGTGGCAGGGTACAATATCAGCATAGAGAAATCAACCGTATTTCTATACACCAGCAATGAATAATTCAAAACAAAATTAAGAAAAGCAATGAAGATATAAGAAAATGAAGGCTATTCCATTTACAATAGAATAAAAAAGAATGAAATCCTTAGGAATAAATTTAACAAAAGAAGTATAAGATTTAAGAATATATTTTTTCTTTTTTCTTTTTTTGTAACTGTATGAGATGATGGATGGTAACTAAACTTACTATGGTCATCATTTCACAATACATGTAAGTCAAATGATTACACTGTACACCTTATCCCTGTACAGTGCTGTATATTCATTATATTTCAATAAAACTAGAAAAAAGCAATCTAACACAAGTACATTGTAAACCGGAAGTATTGTTATAAGAAGTATTGGTGAGAATGTGGAGAAATTGCAATCCTCATACATTGGAAAAAAGTTTGTAGTTCCTCAAAAAGTTAAATATATGATTACCATATTATCTAGCAATCCCACTTCTAAGTATATATCCAAGAGCATTGAAACATATATCCATACAAACTTGTACACAAATGTTCATACCTGGGTTATAACACTAAACATATGGCAACAATTCCTATGAATGGAGGAACACAATGTTTTATATTCATACAATGGAATATTATTCAGCTGTGAAAACAAAGTACTGATACCACGTGGATAAGCCTTGAAGGCATTAGGGTCAGTGAAAAAAAAGCCAGTCATAAATGCATATTATATTGTATAATATTGGTTAGTCCCCATTTATATGAAATGTCCAGAATATGCAAATTCTTAGAGACATAAGGTACATTAGTTGTTTCCATGGGCTGGAGAGAGAGGAACACAAGGAGTGGCTGAGAGGTATAGGGTTTCTTTTGGGGTTGGTTAAATTTTCTTGAATTAGATAGTGGTGATGGTTGCACGATTCTGTGGATATACTAAAAACCACTGACTTGTACATATGAAAAAATTGAATTTTGTGTTACATAAATTTTGTCTTAATAAATTTGTGATTAAAAAAACAATGCATTCCAAGGTCCTTTTCAGTTCTGGTACTTTCTTTTAAGGCACACAACTGAATCATAACAAGTAGCTATAGCAAACCTAAAAAATCACAGACTCATCCCTGAAAGGACTGTTTTTCCTTAGTGCCGTACCCACAGAGAATTCTTTGCAGATATTTCACCTGTACACAACCTGTTTGAAAGTGGCTCAAAGGGAAGTCCCCCACTGCTAAACCAGGCCAAGGGAGTGACTGCACTTGGTGGACCTGTCTCATGACATGGTCCCAGAATTGGAAAATCACCTTCTCTGCCTGGTAGAAGTGAGAGTGTTGCCTCGTCTTAAAAGATGTACAGATTCCATATCCCTCATTATGCTGAAGTTCACCTCTGCTCAACTGGGCAGCTTCCTGTGGTTGCATCTGGCAGCTCAGGATTCTAGGCTGCCTGGTCTACTGAACAGGGGACAGTTCTTACAGGAAAGCATCAGAAACTTAAATGATGCAATATGAAAATGTACAGTCTTTTAAAACAGCAATTTATTATAATAAAATTTATTATTTTAATTATATTTAATTATATATAATATATATCATATATAGTGGTTATATATTATATATAATATATATGTTACATATATATATGATAAATTTAGTTATATTAAAAATTATGTGGGGGTACCTGGATGTCTCAGTCGGTTAAGCATCGGACTCTTGATTTTGGCTCAAGTCATGATCTCTTAGTTCGTAGGTTTGAGCCCCTCATTGGGCTCTGTGCTGATAGTGTGGAGCCAGCTTGGGATTCTGTCCCTCTCTGTCCTTCCACTGCTCACCTTTCCTCTGTCTCTCAAAATAAATAAATAAACATTAAAAAATTTATTATGTTGAAAATTATATGTGTACTTAAAAAAATGTTGATTCATTTTCTGGGGGGTGGGGGGTGGTGGAAGTGCAGAGAGAGAAGGAAGCACAGATTCTGAAGCAGGCTCCAGGCTCTGAGTTGTCAGCACAGAGCCTGAGGCAGGACTTGAACTGATCAACTGTGATATCATGACCTGAGCCGAGGTCCAACGCTCAGGGGTCCACCCAGGGGCCCCAATATGTCTACTTTTAAGAATATTCAACAAGAACAGAAGAAGAGTCTTCCTTTGTCACCAAACCCACATATCACTCCCAAGAGGTAACCACAGTGAAGGAGCTAGTATGTTATTCTGCCAATCATCTGTGTATTTGCCCTCAAATCCTGTCTCTCCTCTGTTCTGTGTTACCAAGAACTCACTTCCCATCCTCTGCTTTATTCTCAGGTTTCCAGGAAGGTTCAGTTGATGGAATACACTGGTGGGAGACTGAATGGTACCGTGGCATTTCTAAGGCAAGTGTATCTCATCTGTGACCCCGTGTCCCTCTCCGGGGCCCATCATGGTTCATGCTTCTCTTGTATGGCTCCAGCACCTGGGATTTGGTGACACTGCCTCCCTGTGTTCTTCCAGCCGAGGAATCTTAGTGACTTCCTGATTTTGTTAAATTCTGTGGATGCCTCAGGTTTTTCTTCGTCTGTTCCACAGCTGTATTAAGTTCTTCTTTTTGAAATATCTAGGGTAGCGTGTTCTCTGTCTTGACACTGACTGATAAGCAATGTTCTTCCAGAAATTTTCTATGATTATATATTCATATACATAAATATTCTTTTTTATGTAAGTGAGATTTTAATATTTATATGTTGCCTTTCTATTTTATGATATAGCCTGGAGATCTTTCCTATTAGCCTGTGTAGATTGACAGCTGTATGTTAAATAGCTGCATATTATTCCATCCTAGGGACGTACCATGGTGTATTTGTTAACCAGTGTTCTATTGGTGGAACTTGAAATTGCCCCCAGTTTTATGTATTAATAACACTGACACATAGATAAGTCTTTGTATATATGGGAACTTTTCAAAGTTGAGAGAAATTGCCAGATTGGTTTTTGAAGAGATTATTCAAATTTCTACTCCAAGCCAATGTATATAAGTACTCATTTCTCCTATTCTTATTCATTCTGTGTATTATCAAACCTTCAATTCTTTCCAATGTGATGGAGGCAGAAAAGGCAATATCTCATTGTTTTAAGGGCAGTTTTCAAATAATGGACATGATTAAGAGGACCAGTGTCCTTCTGTAGAGAAGTCCCGGGGCATGACCTGGAAATCAGAGATTGAAAAAAGGAAGAGACTGTCATAGCCAGCATAAAAATGGGAAGCCAGAGCTAGGGCCTGTGCAGAGGATAGAGATAATCTTTCTTCAGTCTGGGTCTAGAGCAAACTGATTCTCGGGACAAATGCCTGTCTTATGGATGGGTGATGTAGGGTGCGTGCTGGTGTGTTGGCATGCTTCTGTTGTATGGGATTTAATGTTTATTACCTAGAACACAAGGAAGAGCCTTCATCTGACACCTCACACTGACCTGCACAGTCAAAGCCCACCCTAGACCTTCTTCTTGAAGATTTCCTGTGGAGTCAGCCTTAAGTAGCTTAGACTTCCAGAAGAACCAACTGCTGAAGATTAACTCCTAGAACAACATCCCCTAAGTAAGACTGTGGTTTTTAGGGACCCAATCAGTGGGGTTTTTCTTTATGGGATTGAGAGCCCCATACTGAAGGCTCAATGAAGGAGTTACTGTCTCAAAGGAGAGTAGGTGCCAGGAAAGGAGACCTAGACTTGGACTGGACTTGTGGCCCAAGAGTTCCAGGTTGTGCCTGGTAATGAAGTGGGCAGTGGAGGGTGGATGTAGGGGTAGAAGAGCTTGGAATGCAGGGAAGAAGCTTCCAGAAGGACAATCCAGAAGTAGTTGTTGGGGAAAGAATCTACTTGAGGGAGGCTGATCTATGCCACCCCAACATAGCCTTTTTCACTGGTGGTGCCCCCACAGGTAGATTGGCCAGAGGAGGGAGACAACAATCAAGTAAAGATGGAAGGGTAATTTTCTGAAGTTTACAGTTGCCCAGTTCATAGATTTACCCTTGCTCCTGCCACAGGACCCTTTTAGTGTTTCTCCATTTTACGTTTTTTTGTTGTTGTTGTTGTTTTGTTTTGTTTTGTTTTTTTAACGTCTTAGCACAGAGTTCATTCTTTGCCTTATGCGTGCTCCTCCAGTTAGCTTAAATGGGGGGGGCAGGGAGGAAGGGGGAAGAGACTAGAAAAAAGAAGAGGTGTGGGTGGTAGGGAAAGAGGAAGGAGAGGAAGAGAAGGTGGAGGAACTAATGCCCCCATGGGTCTCTTACCTAAGGTTAACCCCTATCTAATTATTTTTCAATCTATTTCCCTGTCAGTCCAAGTCATGTAGATGGGGTCCCTTTTATTCCTCAGCTACTGTTCATCTTAAGCAGTCTCTGATTTTGGGCAAAACTCTCTTTCCTGGGTGTTAAAAGTGGAATTGCTTCTTTGTTGTCTACATAGATAAAACTGTTCCTGAATATCTAAAATCTATGCATTCGGAGAGAAACTGCTACTTTCCCAAGCACTCTCTCCCCCTTACGGAATTAACTAACTATGAAAACTGCCCAGCTTTTCAAGAGGTGCCCACTGGTCTTGGACTGTCCATTGACCTTGGAGTTTTGGAAGCCGGAGGTAAACAGCGCCCCTCATCACCTTTACTCCACAAGGATCTTGCAGGAGGGAAGCATTCATAGCTTGCTAAATGGAACAGGCTAAAACTGGAAAGGAAATAAATGGTATTTTCCTGCTTCTAGGAGCATATTACAAAAATAGAAGCTGAAAGTAAAAAAAAAAAAAAGAAAAGGAAGAAGAACAAGAATTCTCAGCTGTACTGTGATGCACAGAATTGAAATTCCCTTAAGAATTTTGGTTTAGGAAAAGCATTCCTGCAACTTTTCACAACATTCTGAGTGGGGGATATTAAGATCCTTAATAAATATCATTGTTAATTTAGGAAAGCTGAGTCAACAAATGTGACTATCACTCATGATTTCTTCCTCCTTGCCATCTTGTAAGAGGAATTTTTAGCGAGGCCCCCTGAAAATGGGGGCAGTTGCCTTGGTCTCTGCTAAATATTGCCTGACTGGACAGCGTGCCATTTCAAATATTTTGCATACACGCCTACAAGTTATTCACAAATAAAAGCATTCAAACAAGCCAACCTATGACCCCTGCTATTGCTAGGAGAAAACACAGCTGCTGTGGGAAGCACATGAATTTCCATCTATGCCATTTTCACGGGTGCAAGAAACAGTGAATTTCCCTTCTGGAGCTGGGACCAGTCAGATACGAGGAAGTTTGACTGTCAGGGATTCAGAGGTAATAGGATGGCTGAGAAGCAGGGACATGCTCCTCATGCCAGGGGACTGTGTGCAGCTGGAGTTAACACACATCAGATGAGATGTCACACTTTTGGGAGCACTGGAGAGGCATTTAACTCAGGCCAGATCTCTGCTGTGTGAGCTCCCTTTCCCCAGTTGGCATGCTGTGTGTAAGAGCTGAATTTATAAAACACCACAGTGAAGCTGGCAGGCTGACAGCCAGTGGGAATTGGAAAGAGAATAGGTGAGATTGTCTGTGTTATTGGGACCTGGTGGACGTGAGTTTGGCTTCATCTTCCCATTGTATTAAGGTAATGTGTTAGGACGGAAGTACGCAGGACTTTGATTACTCAGTGTTGCCTGTATGCAGAGAGGGTCCTGTGGCTGGCTCTGAGCAAAACATAGACTACAAAGATGCTAAAAGGCTAGATATCCCTGGATACCATGTTTTAACAGTGGGCTTTCAAAATACTCTTATAGGTTTGCTGCCCAGCCTGGAAAGTGACACAGTGGAGATTTCAGGCAAGAAAATACAGGATACCATATTCACGCAGAGAGAGATAATTGACCAGGCCCCCAGTTTTGTCGTTCTTGTGGCCTCCATTGCTCTCTGTAGGGTAATCCTTTATCTCTTGCTTTACTATCACAATAACCATTAAACTTGTTCCTGTCTCAGATTTTTCCTGATTCCATGCTCCCTGCTGCATGTGGCACACACAGTGCTCTGTGCTGGGGATACATATAGAGATGCATTCTCTTTCCTTAAGGGTTTATGGTGTGTGGGGAAACAACCAGGCAAGAGACCAATTAAGTGCAATTCTAGAAGAGTTGCCAAAGACAACAAAGTTCTGGGAGAGTGTCAAGCATTTTTTTTTTTCTTTCTGGAAAGCCCCTTAAGGTTATTAACTGTTGATTTTTAAATAAAGAAAGGTAGTTTCTTTCTCCACAAATAGCCAGTTACAGTCTTTCGGTAGGAAAAGTGGGGTTTATGGTCACCCATAGACAGTGGTAAATAAAAATAGTCCTCTCTAATTTATAAACTGGAAGCAAGGCATTCAAGTTCATGTATCAAAAAATCATAAAGGTACAAGCATATATCACTCACGATAAGCAAATACATTTCCAGAGCTTAATAGAGGAATTCTACTTAAAATTTCTATTAAACCTTTCTACTTAGACTGATATCAAGTCAACTCTTGCCTTAGACTCATGGTTCCCTTAAACTTAACACATATCTACTAACTATGTACTAGGTGCAAATTTCCATGCCAGGCACCAGCAGCAAATGGAAGAGAGAGGGAGAACAGGCCAGGAGGACCCGTGGCTGCTTAGCTGTGGCCAGGAAACCAGAGCTTCAGTTTTGATGTTGGCCAGTTCTCATTCTAGCCTTTCTATTAGGATCTGATGAATCCTTTAAATGCATTTTTCATCAGACACCCAGATAACCAGAAGACATATGGTGCTAACGTTTCACTGGCATTTATGAACAGAAGCAGCTGGTAAGCAGATTGGAAAAATTTTAAAAAAGGAACAAGTGAGCCTAAGGGGATCAAAATTGTTATCAATCAGCCCTGAGTTCTTCGGCATTCATGTGTGTCTTTAACTGGCCAGAAGGGGTTGAAAGAATACGCAGAACTGGCTTTGCTTTGAAGAGCCTGGTTGGGAATGTGTCACCTGTGACAGGAACAGATGTGATCCTCTTTGGGCCCATGGGCCTCCATCATGACAAGAGATATGAACAGGTCCTGTTTCCAGAGGCATAGAGCTGTCCAGGCGGCTCCAGGGAAGATGGAGGGAGGCTCACTGGCCGTGTAGGTCCTGGGACAGGGTGGTGGAGGCTGGTAGGGATTTCTCAGACTGCCCTCGTGTTTCTTTCTTAGTTCTCATTTGTAAATTAAAACCACAATGTCTAAATTTTGGAACAAGCCCAATCAACCAGCCAGAATCAATCACATTCTCCTTAAGAGTTTGTTTTTTTCTCAACCAACTAACTTCAAATTATTAGACTCCATTTCTATACCTTATTTCCCTCCCATTTTAGGGAAAATTTTCAAAGACTTATGGGACCATCGCTGCTTTATTTGAATCCCATATTATGATAAACATATTGTTTATTGAATGTTGAGCATGTACTAAGTGTTGCGCTGAGTGTTTGGCATTCACTGTCCGATCTGAGTCTTGGAAAGAACATACGGCCCTTCCAGAGATAAGGAAAGTAAGACTCAGAGGAGGTAAACAATCTGCCTGAAGATTTGCCAAGCCAATAGGTAGCAGAACCAGGATTTTAATCCCCATTTCTCTCTCTCCAAAGCCATTCTCTGACTCTTGCCCTTCAGTACTAGAGAAGTCATAATTGCTGGGGTCTTTCCATGACTCCAATGTGATGGTCCACAAAGATCACCAGAGATAGTGTATTCCAATGCTGAAAAGGAAGAGGATGAATTGTATAAAGGGTTACGTAACCCTCAAAGGATTCAGTGTGAGCTTTGACCTGAATTTTGTGTCTTTAGCAGTGGGGAGTCAGGGTAACGCTGGCTTAGGGCTCCTGAAAGTTTGGCTGCCGGGAACAAGGGCACAGACAACAAGGCTAGCTTGGAGTACATTCTTTGACTTGAGTTCTGCAGCGAAATGAGGAAACTTACTGCCAAAGCTCCATGTCCTCCATGCTCTGGAAAATGTTTCATTCTCCTCAAAGCTAGATTTTAAACATGAGGTGAGTGGTCCCAAAGAGGAAGATACAGCAACCATTCTTTAGAAAGAAATGAAGATTTCAACATCCACTGACAAAAATGTGCTTCATTAAGTAGCTGAGATAAATACAACTGTCAGCTGATTTCCTTATAAATTGTTCAAGACAGCGCTGCCATCTTGATGCTCTTCATCTAAAGGTCCAGACGAGCAACCCTGCTTCATTTCCCAGTATTTCCTAGGAGGAGAGGAGATTAACAGGAGTGATGCCCATCGGAAGCAGGGGAAAGAGTCCCACTCTCCCAAGCCCTGTCTTTAAAAGTGCAGGTTTAGACCTATAGTCTCTACATTTCCTGCTACTTGACTTTGAGAACAAGTCACCCTGCTGACAACGTCTGACACACTTTGTCCATTCATGGAAGCGATCACAGGGCTTTTTTCTTGCTGAGGGTCCAGTTTCCTGTGATGACTCACGTCTCACCCCTTTATATTTCCATGTCTCTAAATGCTTCCAAGTGCACTATCTCATTAATTCCTCACATCTGCTCCACAGGGTAGATGTTATTATCCTCAGATGTTGAAACTAAGGCTCAAGGTCATAGAGCTTGTAAGAGGCAGAGCTGGAATGCAAACTCAGGACTATCTGTCCCCAAAGCCTGGGCATCTTAACCATTATGCTACGCTTGTCTTTTACAGATATGGGAATTAGGGCTTGGAAAGATGTGGCAGCCTGCTTAGGGCAGAACCAGTAAGAAGACACACAATCAATTCTTGTTTTTCGTTACAACTCTCTGCCTTAAAAAAGAAGGTGATTTATTTATTTATTTATTTATTTATTTATTTATTTATTTATTCATTCCTTTCAAAAATAACCTTATTTTTTAATAAAAGTTCTAGATATACAGAAAAATTATGAAGATGATACAGAGAATTCCTGAATACCTGTTGCCCAGTTTCCCCCATTATTAACATTTTACGAATATGGCACATTTGTTACCACTGATGAGCAAATATTGGTGCGTTAGCATTAACTGATGTCTGTATTTTATTCAGGTTTCCTTAGTTTTTACCTAATGTCCTTTTTTCCATTTCGGGATCTCACCAAGATACCATATTACCTTCGCTTACCATGACTCTGTAGGCTCCTCTTGGCTGTGATGGTTTCCTAGACTTTCCTTGGTTTTGATGACCTTGACGATTTTGAGGAATGCTGGTCAGGCGTGTTGTAGGATGTCTTTCTGTTTGGATTTGTCTGATGTTTTTCTCAGACTAGTCTGTTGTGGATTTTTGGAAGGAAGGCCACCAAAATAAAGTGCCATTTTCATCACATCATATCAGGGATAGATACTTTCAATATAAATTATTGCTGTGGATATTGATTTTTATCACCTGGCTGAGGTGGTTTATGTCAGTTTTCTCCATTGTAAAGTAATTCTTTCTCCCCCCTTATTGTACTCTTTAGAAAGAAGTCACTGCACAGCTCATGTTTAAAGGGGTGAGGGGTTAAGTTCCACTTCTTTGAAGGTGGAATATCTACAAAAATAATTTGAAATTTTTCTGTGCAGGGGATTTGTCCCCCGCCCCTCCCCCCCCCCCATTTATTTATTTATATTAGTATAGATCTATGGATATGCATTTATTTTTGACATTAAAGTTTATCTAGTCTACTGCAACAATAAGAAAGTAATTTAGGACAGCCCCTATTGCTCTAGTTAAGTAGTAAAAGTTTCTGTTTATTCTAAAGAGGTAGTGGTGTATCTGGAGGCATAGTCTATCTGTAGGCTGTTTATTGACTCTTGAAATGTTGGTGCTGGAAGGTATCATTGGTATCCTTTATTTACTGATTAGGAAATGTCCTATAACTACTATGACACCAATGGCCCAGTTTATTTCTCACCCTACTCCATCTATACCCATTCCACCCCCACCTCCACCCCCTGGGCCAGATACCAAGGGAGCCTAGTAGCTTCTCTGTGACTCAGAGAGCTGTGTCAATTCCTAACCTCAGTTAAAAAGAGCAGTTTACACCTCACAGCACCTACCCCAGTGAGAGTGCTGTCAATTTTGCAACATACGGAGGACAAGCAAGCCAACATCTTTCCTTTTCAAGCACAGAGGAAAGAACTAGATAATCTTTGATGTCTTGAATCTCCTTGAGGAGTGAGAAGGATATGGTATTTTTGTTTTCCCTTAAGTACTTATTGGGTTTTGTAGAGCCCATTTTGGTAAGAGGAGCCAGCTATACCTGGGCAGTAAACTTTAGTGTGTTTTGTGCAGATCTTCAAATTGAAATGATAAAACCTTGGAATTTGCACCAGCCCAGCATGGGAGAAACCAATTAGTAAACCTTGGTGGCAGGAGTGAACTATTATCCACCTACCCATGATGTCCATATTAATCATCTCTGCCACATACTGTCAAGAACAAAGGTCTCCTCAGCATGCCCTGACACTTACCAGCACAGGGTGGAGTGGAACACTTCCCTTCTCTGTCTCCCAAGGCTTTAGCAGAGAAAAGTAGTTAGAAACAGGCTGCCTCTCCTTTGGAAAATCTCCATATGTATGTAATTCTTACAAGAGTAGTCTTGGCTTTCAAGCATCATCATTTGGGTAAGCTCACCCTGCTGACCTGGAGCTTCCCTAGGATGTCAGAGATTCCAACCATATTTCCTTTCTTGCCTGGTGTGCTCCACGAGTGAAATTGTTTTGTATCTTTATTTAAATGACATGCTCTCCCTTTCTGGGACACAAAAAGTACAGTCTGGTCCAGTGATGCAGTCAGTCCTGTAGAGGCAGAAAGCTGGCAAATAATACTTGGACTCTTGGTGAAAGGCTGACCTTCAAAGAATGACCTGGGGCTACCTCTGTCAACATGCCCACGGGGAATGGATGGCAGTGTAGACTGACATATAAATCAAAGAGATTTGAGTTGCAATTCTGCTCTATCCCTTATCAGCCAAATGACCTTGGGCAGTACTTAACCTCTGAGAACTTCTGTTTTGAAATACCTGCCTTGTGTGATTTCTATGTGGATTACATGAGACAAGGTATATCAAGGACCTGAAGCATAGTAGGGAACCATATATGATACTTGTCATTCTCATCATCAAATTGTTGATGCTATATTCTCTATGATTATAATTCCAAGATTCTGAAGTCTCCATGCATATTCCAACTCCTCTCACTTTGGGCTTGGCTTTAATAAGAAATTTCACAAAGGAAAATGTCTCTTCTGACGTATCACTACAGCATCATTTTGAATTATTTTCACGGTAGGCTAATTTGTTCAGACACATTCTCTCCCTCTCCCTTTCCTGATTTTATGTTCAGCAGTGAACATCTATAAGATCGCTGGCCCTGGGTATGATGTATTCACAGCTCAAATAAAGAAATGGGTATTGGTACCAGGGAGTGAAACCAGGACTGTGACTTCACAACTTGGAGCACAGCTAAATGATCATTGCAGGTATTGGCTTGTGCTGGCAGAATGCCTCTGAGCCTCCAGAAGGTTCACTTACTTTCACACCTTGGTGTGCTTCCTTTTCCTCCGTCTCCCCATGAGCAAAACAAACTCACGTGTTCTTACTGATGTATCATTTCTATTGGACAGAGGTCAAAACCGTTTGAAGGTCCTACCTGATACATACATACAACCACAGACTCTCAAGGCTAGTCAAGAGCTCACTAGTACTTCAGTCCTAACCGGCCCTATAATAATTTGGGGATCACATGTGGCCGGCCTGGTATGTTTCTACCTTTCTGCTGGGTTAGGCTACATGCCATACAAATGTTTTTGACTTTCATCTAACACAACATTTCTTACCAGCAAATTCCCTCCCCCAAGCCCATCTTGCTTCCTCGTATATGTGAAACTCTGCATCATCCTTCTCTTCCTGCAATGGCTTGCCCGACTTCTAATATTTTCTGCTACTTGTCAGATTGTTCCTCTGTCTGCTAGGCTGATGTTTCCTTCTTTGCCCACCTTAGAAATGTAGGCATTCCCCAAAGGCCTATTCTTACCTGTGTTATTTCATCTTCCTGCCAACCCCTTTTCTCAATCATCTTGTCCACTACCACGGCCTCAAATACACCTTCTCGCCAATGGCTCTCAAATCTTAATCCACATCTTAACTCTCTCCCAATCTCCTGTTCTCTCTGTTCACTTGCTTGTTGTTTTCACCTGTGGATCTTTGGGTACCTCAAAAGCAACATATCTAATCTGAATTTATCATTCATAGGGTTTTTTTTAGTTTTATTTTAATTTTTTTATTAATTATTTTAATGTTTGTTTATTTTTTAGTGAGAGAGAGTGTGTGCGAGTGGGGAAGGGTCAGAGAGAGGCAGAGACACAGAATCCGAAGCAGACTCCAGGCTCTGAGCTGTCAGCACAGAGCCCAACATGGGGCTCAAACTCAGGAACTGTGACATCATGACCTAAGCCGAAGTCAGATGCTTAACCAAATGAGCCACCCAGGTGCCCCAGTTTTATTTTAATTAAAAAAAATTTTAATTCCAGTGTATTTAATATACAGTGTTATATTTACTTCAACTGTACAATATAGTGATTCAACAATCCCATCATAGGTTTTTGAGTTGGGTTTTCCTGATCCCTAGGGTTCATGAAAATGCCTTACATGCTAACTGGAGGTAGGGCTAGTGGCCATGAGAATGAGGGCCCCAGTTCTCCGGTTCAACTAACTGGAGCACTTTTTGTTCTTCTCTTTGATATGTGGGACCTCCAAGTGTGATTTCATTTTTCTCAAGAGTTATGACGTTGAAAAAGTGTTTGGAAACCACTAAGTTACCCTGAGCTAGTTAGTATCCTGAGCTAGTTCCTTCTACTCGTGGCTTATTCATTTCCATTGTTGTTACTAGGACCTACAAACATATGTCTACAGGGGCCAGGTACAAAATGTAAATGAGTGAAATTCCCTGAGTCGAAGACAAAAGAGAGTAGTGGCAATTGTGATGTTCTGAAGATAACATAACCATAACTAAAATCCTTCTAAGCAAAAAGTTAACTCAGAGTAGGAGCCACAAAATCCTTATCTGTAAGTGACACTTTCCCAGGGGTTATACATTACTAGTATCCTAGTTACCCAGGCTGGACATCTTGGAGGAGTTTCTGTCCTTCCCTCCCCCTGCCCCATACCCCCTACCCCCATCATTAATTTTCTTCCTGTCATTTCATTCGTGACCAAATGTAAGGCTTCTTCTGTCTCAGTAGTTTCCTCTTCTGTCCGTTTTCATCTTATTCTTATTGATCTTGTTTTAGATTCCTTACCAGATTATTCATGGACTATTTCTTTGCTCCTTCCTCTGAGCTCTTCTGCATCGTCTGTTCAAAACGTGTCCACATTGTCTATAGTGAGAAGCCAAATACCTCAGCTTAGTTTTTGAGGCCATTTACCTTTCTGCCTTATCTTTGCCTTTCCACAGAAGCTAGTTATAGTCACCCTCTGATATTTTCTGATTTCTGTATCTTCTGTCTTTTACTATAGTTATTTATATGTATGTTTCATTCATCCTGCTAGATTGTGAACTTCTACTATTTTATTTAATGTAGGCATGCATTCTTTAGTAACTATCATCTCAAACAGGTACTGTTTTAGGTGCTTTGGACATAGTCTTTATCGTTAAAGACGGCAAAGATGAGGCATGAAGACAGTCATGCAAACAAATAATTAAAATATGAAATAATGAAGGCATGTAGTAAAGATCTGTCCAAAATGGTATGGGAATGCAGAAAGGGGACTAGTTAATTCTGAAGGAGTTGTAGGTTAAGTGAAGGATCCTGGAGGGTGACACACATGCAGGACTTAGAACGAGGTCTCCTTGGTGTAGGAGATACCAGGATGGAGAAAAGACCAGGAAAAATAACTGTAGACATTCCACATGGCTGAAACAGAATCTTGGAAGTAATGTAATATAAGGAAATGTGGGAGGTATTAGTGCTGTTTGCCTGGAGAACATTTGAAGAGAAAATGGACTCTTCCCTAGGAAATAATAAAGACTAATATGTGGAATTTATAGAAAGAAATTTTGGATTCAATGTGATAAAGGTCTTTTCTGTAATTAAAGGCCCTGACCTTGGGCATGGGTTTGTCCCGTAGTATACTCTGTGTCAGGTGGAGGCTGAATGAGCATCAGAAACTATAGAAGGATGGATTACAAAATGGAAAGTTTGACCACAGTATACTTTTAAAATATGTTTTAAGGGTGGTTTTGTATCAGCCAGTGTGACTATTTTGGCCAAACTGATTACAGCATTATCAGACGAATTAAATGTATTGGTTCTATCTACACTGCTTAGCACAGGAAAGGCTCTCTATAAATGTGGAATCAAATCCAAGTGGATGAATAAACTATCTGTGATCAATAGACTGGCTTCTAAATAGGAGCTTTGTAGAATATTTTCAGCGACTCTGCTTTCAAAAACTTTCTGCAGGCCATTGGGAAATGGGCACTTTTTTCCTTTGCTTGTGGAAATAGCAATTAGCTCCACCTTTCTGCAGGGTAATTTGGCTTTACACATAAAGAGCTTCAGCACATTCCTATCTTTTGACCTAATACTTCTACATGAAGTAGCTCCCACTAAGGCAATTAGTATAGATTGTCAAAGTTTTACCTATAAAAATGCTCATCACAGAAGTACTAATAATAGGAAAAATTGGAAATAATTAAATGTGCATCACTGTGTAATTGGATAAATCATGGTACATCTGTACAATGAAATATTATTCACCCACTGAAAATAACATTATAAAAGAACACTTAACAAGGACAACACCTTCACAACCATTTGTTAACTTTTTAAAAATTTATTTATTTATTTATTTATTTATTTATTTATTTATTTATTTATTTATTTATTTTAGAGAGAAAGAGAGAGCAGGGGAGAGGGACAGAGAGAGAAGGAATCCCAGGCAGGCTTCATGCTCAGTGTGGAGCCCACCATGGGGCTTGATCCCACAACCTTAGTGTCATGACCTGAGCCAAATTCAAGAGTTGGATGCTCAATCAAGTGAGCCAACCAGTTTCCCCCTTTTTGTTAACTTTGAAAAGCAAATTTCCTAAGTACTATAATTCTACTTTTATCTTCCATATACATTGATTGCTGAGTTGTGTGGTTATGGAAGATTTTAATTTTTTCTGCTTACTTATTTGTAGTAAACATTTTTCTACAATAAAAATATGCTTGTGTAATAATTTAAAAGGGTATTTTTTTTTTTTTTTGAGAGGGAGACAGAGCATGAGCAGGGGAGGGGCAGAGGGAGAGGGAGAGAGAGAATCCCAAGCAGGCCTCATGTCCAGTGTGGAGCCTGACACGGGACTGAATTTCATGACCATGAGATCATGACCTGAGCTGAAATCAAGAGTCTGAGGCTTAACTGACTGAACTACCGAGGTGCCCCTAAAAGGGTATTTAAAAAAAGCCCTCAAACCTGTGTACATGGCTGTCCTTGCTCCCTTGGAGTTAAAACCATCACACCTATAATATGGAAGCCACAGGGGTGTAAAACCCAGAAACCAGGCCAAGCTGGAGGGGCAGAGGGGTCCTCAAGTTGGGTTCAGTGTCTCTGGCCAGGAGGATGGATACCCCCTCTCTTGAGCATCAAAGGCTGTCTTCCTCCTCTGCATTGTACTGGCCACAAATTCACATGAGGAATTGTCCTTTGTTTCTACTTTTCCCCCTACAAGACTTACCTCATTTGCACTTCCTAAAGCCTTTCTGTGCTTTCCCTCTTCTACTCTTCTCACAAGTCCTGGTTGTCTCACTGTGTCCAGTGCTAGGCAGTAATTGAATGAACAGATAATTAAAGAAGGCACTCTCATGGGATAAGTGTAAAGAATAACCCATTTGCTCTCTTGGGGGTCAGGACCTGAGCTTCTATAGCTTTTCCTACTGAAGTGAGCCTTCTGGCTTCAGACCTTTGTACCTGCTGTCTCATGGATGTAGGAAGGGACAAGAGTGTCACACAGGAACAAGTGCATGGTGTGAGAAGATGAATTGGGCCTCCATCTGCCTCCATGAGAAGGTGACAAGCACATAGAGGCCTGCCGGGACAAGCTAAGGTGGTTTCATTCTTTTCCTGGTGGCTGAGATTTGGACAATGTTACTTCCCTGCCCTGAGTTTATGTGATTTTCTGGTGATTATGTTCTTTTCTCCTTTACTGGAAACAGAAGTCACAGTCAGTATAAATGACTTTATTTTAACTTTAACACTACATTCAGGGAGCAACTTCAGCTTTGGGATCACATGTTTGTTGGTTTATTTATTTATTTATTTAAAATATGAACCACATAATGGGCCATGGTGGCATGCTAGGGCAGCAGCAGCAAAAAGCTTCAGAGCTTATAGGAAAGATGCTGTGTGGCAACTGTTCCGACATTTATTCAACAAAAATCTACACAGGCACTTTTGGGCCATGGGAAGACAACGAAGATGGAGTCATCATTTCTTCCCATAAGTAGAGGAAAGAGGCTTTTCTAGATGATTCAAGATTATGACAGTCTGTGTGAAATGCAGGGGCAGAGGAATGCACGCAACTTGCAGGAGTGTGGGGTGCTGGTGGAGGAAGAAGGGTAGGGTTTGGGGACGAGGGAAGGCCTGAACTGATTGTACAGGATGAAAGGAAATAGGCAAACCCAGAGGAACGTGGGAGATATTCCAGACAGAACGCCACATGAACAAAGGAACAAGGTGTGAAAATGCGTAATGTGTTCAGGGATTAGAATGTGACATGATGAAGTCTTTGGGAAGGACGTGAGGCTGCAGACCTGAGCATAACCAGGTATTAGAGGACCTTGTGTGCTTTTTGTTGTGCATCTGGACTTATTTTGTAGGCAGTGGGGAACCATTACTGAGTTTTAAGCAAGGAAGCGTTATAATTGTATTTGAGCTTGAAAAAGCTCATTTGGTTGAAATGGTGTTCATTGGAAGGAGAGAGGATTAAGGGCCACTTAGGAAGTAGTTGTTATAGCTCAGGATGGGATGGAAAAGAAAAGCTTTAATGAAGGCAAAGGTGGCTAGTAGTTTGGAGAAATACTGAGGAGATGAAACTAACAGGATTTGGGAATTAATTGGATATGTATGCATGATGGCACAAAATTGGGAATCAAAGAGACAACCTGCATTTCAGGTGACCATTGCTGTGTGGAATGACAGTCACATGCTTCTGTGGGTCCATTTTACAATGGGCAGCTATTCCAGTCACAGTCTGTCTGGGTGTCTGTCTGTTTGGCTTGATATTAGGATAGAATGATTGAAGGCATTTTCTTCTTGAAAGAATATGAGGCAAACATTTTTCATCTGAATTTTGTCTTTCTTTCTTTTTTAAAAAGAAGGTTGGGGGAAAATAAAAAGGGAGAAAAAGAATCTCTAATTTTTTATGAAAAGAGATACATTAAAGAGGTTTTTTTTTTTTTTTTGAATAGAATTATAGTCTCCTTGGTATCAAAGTATTAGGGATTAATGGTCCAGATCAGCTTTAATTTTGGATGTGAAGAATTAAATGTTGGCAAGCAAAATATCTGTTACCAAAGGAGCAATTTGAATGCCTAAATAGGTAAAACCCAAGGTAGTTAATCAGACTAAGTACTGCTGGGGACGGCTTTCCTTCAGAGTATTGCCAGGAAGGATGATTAAGGATTTAGAAAAATTAATTTTGCATCCAGGGGAAGGTGAAAGACACCCAATGATTCATCCAGTGGCTGTTAAGGACGATCTGGCATCTGAGCTATAAAACAAAATGCTGTCTTTGTGTGAATTATGTTTCCCTAGTGCTTCCCTGGTGGACACTGCTATGCCCAGGGCTTACCTTTCCGTCCACGTGTTCTTTCAGTGTCAGGGTGGAGGGGATGTAGGGGGAAGGATTTCAGATAAATGAGAAAGGGCTGGGGAAGCTGTACTTATTTTAGGGATCTCTTTGGAGGGTAATACCCCCTTTTTCCTTAATGGTGCTTTACATCATCATGAGATCATGCTCCTAATATCTTCATTTTTCTCCTTTTTCCTTTCTCTTTTTCACCTCTCTCCTCTATATCCTCTCCTTCAACCTCTTTCCCCTCTTTTTCCATAAACTCAAATACTGTCTTATAAACTCAACACATTGAACAGTACAAAAACCAATTTATTGTACAATTATACAAAGTAAAGGAGCCACAATCTGGCAGTTTTGGGCTCAAGAGCCCTGTGTACTTAGCTGTGCACCTTTCAGCAAGGTAATTTTTTCTCTTAAATTCAGGGAGTTCTGACAATATTTTTTTGCTACTAAACCCAAATGTCTGTGTGGTTATGCTTGTTATATGTTAACTTTACAAAGATATTGAAAAGTACCCTAGGGAGTAAGCTCACACTGATGACTTCTGACTGTAAAAGTAGAATGTTTACTGTTTCAAATTCTCATGATTTCAGAGTAATTTCTCTAAACAAATGCAATTAGAAAATGATACTAATATGTCAACAGGACAATAGGTCTTTGAGTTCAGAAAAACTGCAACACCACGACAGTGTCAGTGTTTAGTTCACAAACACATTTCCGATGCCTCTGAATGCCAATTAGTGTGATGTAGGAATTGGTGATGCGTGTGAGGGGTGTAAATGTCAACATCATTAATTACCTTTAGCTGTTAATTACCCAGTAGATGCATTACTAGAAAAACTCAGAATGTCCTAAATCTGTTAAATGGATGTTAAATAAGCTTTCACGTCCCCATTTTGATTTAGCAGTGGAACTGCCAGTGAAAAGACACAATGGTTCAAAGGAACAGAAATTTTATTATTTTTTTCTCTATGGATCCAATTAGTCATTTTGTTATTTTGGTTGACTAATATCCATTTCCCTTACCTAAAAGCATCCTAATTTACTTTTAGAAAATAACCTCATTTTCATTGGATATAATTTGATTGTAATGTTAAACTTGTGCCTTGACCTTTCTAGCCAGAAAACTAGGCATTTGACATTTAAGTCTGTGATCTATTTTGAATTAATTACTGTGAAGGAGGGAAGAATGTTTGCATGCAGATGTCCAGTTGTTCCTGCACCATTTGTTGAAAAGACTATCTTTTCTCCATTGTATTGCCTTTAGCTTTTGTCAAAGATTAGTTGACTGTATTTATGAGGGTCTACTTCTGAGCTCTCTGTTCGGCTCCATTGATTTATTCATCTATTCGTTCACCAGTATCACACTGTCTTGATTACTGTAGCTTTAAGGTAAGTCTTTTTAAAAAAAAATATTTATTTATTTTGACAGTGAGCATGAGCGGGGGAGGGGCAGAGAGAGAGAGGGAGTGAGAGAATCCCAAGCAGGGTCTGCACATCAGTGGCGCAGCCTGATGTGGGGCTCGATCTCGTGAACCATGACATCATGCCTAGAGGCAAAATCAAGTCATACGCTTAACTGACTGAGCCACCCAGGCAACCCTATAGTAAGTCTTAAAGTTGGGCAGTGTCAGTCATCCACCTTTTTTCTTCTTCACTACTGTGTTTGCTACTCTGGGTCTTTTGTCACCCCCACCCAAAGCCCCTCAAGTCTTAACCCGTCACAGCAACAACTTTTACTACATTTTATTACATTGATTCTCAGTTCTCCTGGTTTAAGCCACCATCATTTCTTGTCTGGATTATTGCCGTATGTCCTTACTGGGTTCTTCACTTCTGCCATTGCATCTGTGAAATTGATCCAGAACACAGCATCCAGAACGTTTTTTTAAAAATGTTAAATCAGATCACATCTCAAAATTCTCCGCTGGTTTCCCATCTCATTCTCTAAAAAAAATTGAATTCGTATAACTCTCCTCTTACTACAATATTTGGCTCCTGTTGCCACTGTGACCCCCTCTCCTCTTACTCTCCCCCTTACCTTCTCTACTACAGTCCTACTGGTCTCTTTGTTGTTCTGTAGCATTCTGTGAACACTTGTGTGCTCAAATGTATTGGTCAAGGAGGAAGAACAGTCAGCCTCCAGTATTGACTATACTGCACTAGCTTGCATCTCTGGTCATTGCCTCATCTTCAGAGAGGTTGTCCTTGACCATCCCATAAAAATTAACCCATGTCCCAATCGCCCTTTTCCCCATTCACTTATTTTGCTTTTTTCTTCATTGCATTTACTACTATCTGCTATTATCTCATGTAATTCTGTTTTCTCTCTCCACTGCCAGAAAAGTAAGCTTTATAGCAGCAGGTTTCTTTCTTTCTTTCTTTCTTTCTTTCTTTCTTTCTTTCTTTCTTTCTTTCTTTCTTTCTTTCTTTCTTTCTTTCTTTCTTTCTTTCTCCCTCTCTTCCTCTCTTCTTCTATTTCTTTCCCCTCCTTCTCTACCTTCGCCTTCCTCCCTCTCTTTCTTTCCTCCTCCTTCTTCTTATTCTCCTCCTTTTCCTCCTCCTCCTCCCCCTCCTCCCCTCCCTCCCTCCCTCCCTCCCTTCCTCCTTCTCCTCCACTTCCTCCTCCTCCTCCTCCTCCTTCTTCTCTATCCCTTCCTCCCTCCTTGTATTACAAGCATCTAGAATAATAGGTGGCACACAAAAGGCACTCAGTAAACATTTGCTGCATGAATACCTACACATTATGTGATTGAATTCCACAGTCATTTACCTACAATTACATATCTGCTGATATATTTAGTCTTTTGCCATTAACATCCTTGTTCATTTATCTTGGCGCAAACGTGCAAACCTGGTGTTAGGGACAATTCTTAAGGAATATATGCTTTGGAAATTGTAAAAGATATTACCAAATTTTCTTCAAAGAGGTTGCAATGATTACATCCCCCTAATAATACATGAAAAATTTCAGTTTTCCATACCTTAAACTACATAGAATGATCTTTACAATCGATAGGTAAAAAATTATTTGTTATTTTAGTTTATACTTCTTTTTTATATTAAATATAATTTATTGTCAGATTGGTTTCCATACAACACCCAGTGCTCATCCCAGCAGGTGCCCTCCTCAATGACCATCACCCACTTTCCCCTCTCCCCCACACCCCATCAACCCTCAATTTGTTCTCACTATTTAAGTCTCTTATAATTTGCCTCCCTCCCTCTCTGTAACTTCCCTCCCCTTCTCCTCCCCTATGGTTCTCTGTTAAGTTTCTCAGGATCCGCATATGAGTGAAAACTTATGGTAACTGCCTTTCTCTGCCTGATGAATGGATAAAGAAGATGTGGTTTATATATAATGGAATACTACTTGGCAATGAGAAAGAATGAAATCTGGCCATTTGTAGTTTATACTTCTTTAATTACAGATGAGGTTGGAGACATCTTCATGTCCATATATTCTTAAGTCATTTTGACTTATTTTTTCTGTGTGGGGTTGTTGGCATTTTTCTTTATTCATCAAAGGTTTTTGAGAGTGTTATGTTCTGGACACTTTTTGAAGTGCTAAAAGTATAGCAGAGAACAAAATAGACCAAAAATTTGCCCTCACAAATCTTGCACTCTAGCAGGGAGAAGCAGATATATAAGTAAATATATATACCAGGTGAACAAAAAGGAGGAAAGAAAGACAGGAGGTACTGGGAGTAGGGTATGTTTGTGATTTTAAACAAGAATAATCAGGGAAGGCCTTACTGAAAAGGCATTTGAACACAGGCTTAAAGAAGGTGAGAGCACAATCCTTAAGGTATTTTGAGAGACAGAACACCAGACAGGGACGGCAAATACAGAGGTGACATATGCCGGTCAAGTTCAAGACTAGCAATTAGACCAATGTGGCTCAAGCAGAGTGAGTAAGGGAAGTAGGAGATATGGAAGCCATATTGTTTAGGGACTCAAACCATTTTCTTTTTATTCTGAAAAAAGATATGAAAACCATTTGAATGAGAAGCCTTTGGAGACTTGTGAGAAGAAGAGCGAATTGACAGTTTTAACTGGATCACATTAGCTGCTGTTTGAGAATAGTTTGAAAGGAAGCAAGGGCAGAGAGAGAGAAACACTAGCTGGGGGGATGTTGCAATCATCCAGGTGAGCTATGATGGTGACAGGACATGGATGCCACCATGCAGGTAATGAGAAATGCTCAGATGCCAGCTGTATGTTGGAAGCAGAGCCAACAGGGTTTGGTAACACATTTGATATGGAATTTGAAAGTTATTTCTATAATAATAAAATCAAGTCTTTGTCAAATGTGTTGGATATTTTTATAGTATGTTATTATATATTTCTTATTTTTCACCATTAACACATTTCAAATTTTTATGTGGTCTATTTGATTCATTTCTTCCTTTGTGATTTTGGGTTGTGTGTGCTGTCTGTAAAAGCTACCCTCTTTTTCAAATCACATAAAATATCCACTCTTTTTATTCCATCTGGGATTTATTATAGTGTTGGGAGTTAATACTGTATTTTTAATCCCTCCTTAAATGGTCATCGTAACCATCCACTGAACAATCATATATTTACCCAATTAGATGTGATTGTCTACCACCTTACCTGTAAGAATGGCTAACATTAACAACTCAGGCAACAACAAATGTTGGCGAGGATGCGGAGAAAGAGGATCTCTTTTGCATTGTTGGTGGGAATGCAAGCTGGTGCACCCACTCTGGAAAACAGTATGGAGGTTCCTCAAAAAGCTAAAAATAGAACTACCCTATGACCCAGCAATCGCACTACTACGTATTTATCCAAGGGATATGGGTGTGCTGTTTTGAAGGGACACATGTACCCCCATGTTTATAGCAGTACTATCAACAATAGCCAAAGTATGGAAAGAGCCCAAATGTTCACCAATGGATGAATGGATAAAGAAGATGTGGTGTATATATACAATGGAGTATTACTCAGCGATCAAAAAGAATGAAATCTTGCCATTTGCAACTATGTGGATGGAACTGGAGGGTATTATGCTAAGCAAAATTAGTCAGAGAAAGACAAATATCATATGACTTCACTCATATGAGGACTTTGAGACAAAACAAGTGAACATAATGGAAGGGAAGCAAAAGTAATATAAAAAAAAGGGAGGGGTACAAAGCATAAGAGACTCATAAATATGGAGAACAAACAGAGGGTTACTGGAGGGCATGTGGGAGGGGGGATGGGCTAAATGGGTAAGAGGCATTAAGGAATCTACTCCTGAAATCATTATTGCACTATATGCTAACTAATTTGGATGTAAATTTAAAAAATTAAATTATAAAATAAAAAAGAAAGAAATGTAAGAGAGGGGCACCTTGGTGGCTCAGTTGTTGAGCATCTGACTTTGGCTCAGGTCATGATCTCACAGTTAATGAGTTTGAGTCCTGTGTCAGGCTCTGTGCTGACAGCTCAGAGACTGGAGCCTGCTTTAGATTCTGTGTCTCCCTCTCTCTCTGCCCCTCCACAGTTTGCTCTCTCTCACAAAAATAAATAAACATTAAAAAAAAGAAATGTAATAGAAAAATAATTATAAAGATAAAAGTAAATTGAAGCCATAAAAAGGAGAATAGATATAGTTAGGTCCAGCACATGGTGAATAATATTGTAAAATAGATGAAAATGAAATTTAAAATTATTTAATATAATAAATAAAGAATACATATATAAGCCAGCAAATGCCTAGTGGGTGTTCCTGAAGACAAGAATAGAATAAATGGAACACAAAATAAAATATTCAAGGATACAATAGCAGGAAACTTTTCTGAAATAAATGAAAACTTGAATCTGCTGATTGAAAGGACATACCGTGGCTAATGTAAGAGGGAGCAAATTAAACAGAAAAGTATATAGCAAGATATTTCTGAGTTAAGAAAATTATTGGACTTCAACTTTAAAATTTAATATTTAGGGGACTTCTTAGCAACATATAAGCAAGAAGATGGTGAAAGAATATCTTTAAAATCTTCTGTTAAAATAATCCAACCTTTTACTTTTTAAAGTATAAATGCAATAATATTCCAGGAGAAATGTTGTGATGAGGTATTCTTTTAAAAAAATTATTCAGTTATGAAATCCAGCCATCCAAAAGATGGATGGAGAAACAAATGTAAAAGGATTGATGGGAACACCTATGTCTGCCCAAGATAGAATAGAAGAGGCTGGATTTATTCTCCCTTTTCAGGGAAAAAACCCAAAAGGACAAAATATATGAAACAGTTTTCATGCCACTAGACATCAAGTAATAAAGGGCAGTAATCCCTTAGAAAAAAAGAAACAAATAAAACCTACAATTGTCCTAGTGTAATGCCTAAAAGGTCCAAGTTACTGTGCACGGATAGAGAACACAGATGGAGCCAGAAGATGCTGTATGTTGAGGAGATGGGACTGAGAGTACAGGAGATTAAAACAACTGGTGTGTGCAAGACAAAGAATGAAAGGAGAAATTGTTGGAGAGAGAGAGAGAGAGAGAGCCCCAGACAACTGCATTAGATCCGTCTCTAATATTCAACAGAATGCTGATAGAGCATTCACGTAATGAAACTACCTGAAGCCCAGGAAAATTATCCAACATATTAGAGAACAGTGCCTGATTCTCTCATGGGACCCAGAATAGTGCCATTTTATAGCAAGATTGGAAGAAAAAAAAAAAACCCTCATACTCACAAGATAATATTAGGTAAAATCCTCAGGGAGGTCTTGCCTCGATAGTAGGGAATAATTAATTCTAGCTTGAGTACAACCCCAGACCTACAAAACACATCATTCAAAAAAGATACAGAAGAATCATACTGTTTCCAAGTAAATTAACTGCATCATGGGACAAAGACGAGAATATTTATGAGAATTAAAACATCTATCAACCAACAAAATAAAATTCACGTGTTTTACTTCTAAGTGAATATTACCAGGCATGCAAAAAAGCAGAAAAGCATGATCCATAATGAGAAAAATTAATCAAAACTCACTAGGCACTGTCACAGTTATTAAAATTAGCAGACAAGGACATTAAATCTTAATTATCATACATTAAGATATGATAATATATTACCCTTGCTTCCACCATAAGAAAGTAGAAAAAGAAGAGTAAATTAAAGCCAAAGTAAGAAGAAGAAAATAATATAGGTAAAATAATGAATGAAATATAAAGTAGAAAAACTATATGAGAAATCAACAAAACCATAGTTGATTCTTTGAGAAAATCAGTAAAATTGGTAAACTTTTGGCCATACTGTTAGGAAAAAAAAGACAAACTACCAATATCAAGAATGAGAAAGATGACATCACTATAGACTCTACAGAAATTAAAAGGATATGGGAATGCAGTGCCTAAGCATTTAAAAACTTTGATGAAATGGGAAAATTCTTTGAAAGGCAAAACTCACTTAAGAATAAATATACAACATGAATAGCCCTATATCTAGTAATTATATTTGTAATTAAAAGCTTCTCCACAAAGAAAACTCCAGGCCCAGATGATTTCACTGGTAACTACACCAAACACTTAAAGAATATCAATTTTCATAAACTCTTTCAGAAAGTTGAAAAAAAAGAGGAAACTTTTCATTCATTGAGTCAAACATTTCCTGATATCAAAACTAAACACACTACCAAAAACAAAGAAAAAACTCCAGACCAATAGGCCTTATGAATATAACTGCATTTTTTAAAATTTTAGCAAATCTCATTATACAAAATATTGAATAATGTCGGGTTGGTTTGACATTAGAAAATGAACTAATGCAATGTAAAACTGTAAAATGTAAAACCAATGTAAAAACGGCAGTATCATCTCAATAGATGGAGAAAAAAGCACTTAAGAAAATCCAATATCTATCCCTCATAGAATCTCTTAGCAAACTAGAAATATGAAGGAACTTCATCAACCTGATGAAGGTGATCTATAAGTAATGGCTTATATCATACTTAATGATAAAAGACTAAATGCTTTCCCCTTTAGATCATGAACAGGACAAGAATGTCCACACTTATCACTCTTATTCAACATTGTACTGGAGTTTCTGGTTGTGCAATCAGCAAGAAAAGGAAGTAAAAGGCATCCATATTAGAGAGGAGAAAACTATTTGCAGATGATGTGTTAAGTTTGTGTAGAAAAGTCAATGGAATCTAAAAAGCTACAGGGGCACATGGATGGCTTAGTTGGTTGAACGTCTGACAATTTCACCTCAGGCCATGATCCCAAAGTTGTGGGATCAAGCCCCACATTGAGTTCCAGGCTGCTGAGTATGGAGCCTGCTTAAGATTCTCTTTTTCTCTCCTTCTGCCCCTCTCCTCTGCCTATGCTTTCTTTCCTATAAAAATAAAATAAGCACAAAAACAGACACATAGGTCAACGGAACAGAATAGAGAACCCAGAAATGAACCCAGAAATGTATGGCCAACAAATCTTTGACAAAGCAGGAAAGAGTATCCAACGGAAAAAGGATAGTCTCTTTAGCAAATGATGCTGGGAAAACTGGACAGCGACATGCAGAAGAATGAACCTGGACCCCTTTCTTACACCATATACAAGAATAAACACAAAATGGGTGAAAGACCTAAATGTAAGACAGGAAGCCATCAAAATCCTAGAAGAGAAAACAGGCAACAACCTCTTTGATGTCAGGTGCAGCAACTTCTTAATAGAAATGTCTTCAGAGGCAAGGGAAACAAAAGCAAAAATGAACTATTGGGACCTCATCAAAATAAAAAGCTTCTGCACAGTGAAGGAAACAATCAACAAAACTAAAAGGCAACCAATGAAATGGGAAAAGATATTTGCAAATGACATATCAGATAAAGAGTTAGTATCCAAAATATGTAAAGAACGTATCAAATTCAACACCCAAAAGACAAATAATCCAGTGAAGAAATGAGCAAAAGACATGAACAGACACTTTTCCAAAGAAGACATGCAGATGGTAACAGACACATAAAAAAATGCTCAGCATCTCTCATCATCAGGAAAATACAAGTCAAAACCACATTGAGATGCTACCGCACACCTGTCAGAATGGCTAAAATTAACAACTCGGGAAACAACAGACATTGGCAGGAATGAGGAGAAAGGGGAACCCTTTTGCACTGCTGATGGGAATGCAAACTGGTTCAGCCAGTGTGGAAAACAGTATGGAGGTCCTTCAAACCTCCAACCTATGACCCAGCAATTATACTACTAAATAGTTATCCAAAGGCCACAAAAATGCTGATTTGAAAAGTCACATGCACACCAGTGTATATAGCAGCACTATCAACAATAGCCAAATTTTGGAAAGAAGCCAAATGTCCAACAACTGACAAATAGATAAGATGTGGTATATACATACAATGGAATATTACTTGGTGATCAAAAAGAATGAAATATTGCCATTTGCAACAAAGTGAATGAAACTAAAATGTATTATGCTAAGCAAAATAAGTAAGGCAGAGGAAGATTAATATATGATCTCACTCATATGTGGAATTAAAAAAACCCAAAACAGATGAAAAGACGGGAAGGGAAGGAAAAATCAAGATAAAAACAGAGAGGGAGGCAAACCATAAGATCCTCTTAAATACAGAGAACAAACGGAGGGCTGCTGAAGGGGTGTTGGGTGGGGGAATGGACTAAATGGGTGATGGACATTAAAGAGGACACTTGTTAGGATGAGCACTAGGCGTTGTACATAAGTGATGAATCACTGGATTCTACTCCTGAAACCATTATTACACTATATGTTAACTAATTTGAATTTACATAAACATTTTTTAAAAGATTAAATCAAAAAAAGAAAAGTATAAACAAATAAAATAAATAAATAAGCTACAGAATTAATAAGTGAATTTAGTAAAGTTTCAGGATAGAAGATAAATATACGACCATGTAATGTATTTCTATATACTAGCAATAAAAAATCAGAAATTGAAATTAAGTAAATAAGCCCACTTAAGCATCCAAATTGCAAATCCTTATGAATAAATCTCCCAAAGACATGTAAAACTTATATACTGAAAACATGTACATAAATGAATCTCAAATAATTCTATGTTGAATGATGGGAAATAGACACGACTATCTACTGAATGGTTTAATTTATTTAAAATTCTAGTAAATGCACAGTAATTTATAGTGCCAGGAAGCAGATGAGTAGTTGACTGCAGATGCTGGGGTGGGGGCAGGCCAAAAAAAGAAGAATTTATAAAAAGTCTTGAGGAAATTTTGGGAGTAATGAATATATTAACTTGACTGTGGCTATGGTTTCAGGTATATATCATATGTCAATACTTATCAAATTATATGCTTTAAATAGATGGACTTTATTGGAATAACATACCTCTATAAATTGGAGAAAAGAAGAGATATGCTGGGTATGTGGCTTTTAAAGTTTGTAAAACATATTTTAGATAATTTTATAAACAGCTAAAATATAATATTTTGATAACTCATTACTATATGTATAGTTGGTCATTTCAGATGCAAGAGAATTCATTGCAAATATTTTATTTTCCTCTCTCCTCTTTTTGCCTTGGATTAAGCCCTGTTTGACATGCCTATAAAAATTCAGAGTAACTTCTGGTCGTTGAGATAAGTTTTATAATTAGTGATCTCCGCTGCAGCTGTTTATGACAATCTGAATTAAACAGAAGAACTTCTGACAATTTCCAAATCTAAAGCCAACACAAATTTTCATTTTTTCCAAAATACGACAGCCCAAGATCACATATATGTCATAATGAAAATGAGAAAAACTGAACTATTAAAGGGATAACACTGTCAAGACTGGGTCCCCAGAAAGTCCGATATTTTCTGTCCATAAGAAATACATTTGCAGCAAAGTCATTTAGAAAGTTTTTAAGTTTTTAAAAAGTGGGCCAAATATTATGAGGAAAACACACACACACACTAGCACACAAGCAAACTGGATATTAATACAGGATTAGTTAGATGTTAGAATCACACAGGGTTAAAAAATGAATAAAGGACAATTGATAAAGCATAAATTTTTATAAATTTTGTTGCATCAAATAGCATAGTATCATTTCAAAATGCCAACCAAAACAACTATAACAAAAAGTAGAATAATATTAAGGTAATTTTCATCCGCCTCTCTCAGCTCATAAAAAATTAACCCTATGACCCAGCAACCTATGACCCATAGGGTTAAAAAATTAACCCTATGACCCAGCAGTAGCACTGGTAGGAATTTACCAGGGATACAGGAGTACTGATGCATAGGGGCACTTGTACCCCTATGTTTATAGCAGCACTCTCAACAATAGCCAAATTATGGAAAGAGCCTAAATGTCCATCAACTGATGAATGGATAAAGAAATTGTGGTTTATATACACAATGGAGTACTATGTGGCAATGAGAAAGAATGAAATAAGGCCCTTTGTAGCATCGTGGATGGAACTGGAGAGTGTGATGCTAAGTGAAATAAGCCATACAGAGAAAGACAGATACCATATGTTTTCACTCTTATGTGGATCCTGAGAAACTTAACAGAAACCCATGGAGGAGGGGAAGGAAAAAAAAAAAGAGGTTAGAGTGTGAGAGAGACAAAGCATAAGAGACTCTTAAAAACTGAGAACAAACTGAGGGTTGATGGGGGGTGGGAGGGAGAGGAGGGTGGGTGATGGGTATTGAGGAGGGCACCTTTTGGGATGAACACTGGTGTTGTATGGAAACCAACTTGGCAATAAATTTCATATATTAAAAAAATCAAAAAAATTAAGTGCATAATACAAATAAGTAACAATATAGAGAAGACTTTCTCTGAGTATGTTCCAAGGATTACTTGCAGCAAACTCTGCCAGGAATCTTATAAAATAGAGTATATTCCAAGACCCTACTCCAGCATACAGCCTTAGACTAATATATTGATGTATAGATATACACTAAACAGAATATACAATTTGTAATCAAATGACCACAGAGTATTTACAAAAATTAACCAGAAAGTGCCATGAAATAAAAAAAATAT
Organism: Felis catus; assembly: GCF_018350175.1. Classification (NCBI taxonomy): domain Eukaryota; kingdom Metazoa; phylum Chordata; class Mammalia; order Carnivora; family Felidae; genus Felis; species Felis catus. The sequence continues at coordinate 5,865,763 of NC_058377.1, read as the reverse complement.
ATATAGAAACAATAAGAACACACTTCTTTCAAGAATTAAAAAATAGAAAAGCTAGAAATTAATGTTTTTGAAAGAGAAATTACATCTTGACTAGTTGAAAATTTAAAACTCTCTCTCAAACAATGTGAGCCAAAGAGAAATATCTAAATATTGCAGAAAGTTGACAAAGTAAAATGATAATGGTGTACACATCAGAACCTATGGAATACAATTTAAAAGAGTTTGAGAGATATTTACATCCCAAAATGCTTAATTACTGAGCAAGATAGAAAAATGATAAATAAATATGTAGTTCCCCTCAAAAATTAGAAGTGTAACAAAAAAATATAGTCAATGAAAAGAGAAGTAATTAATACAAATAGCTAATGGATTGAATATGAATCCTACTATACATAACACATAATAAACACTAGATCTGTTTCTTAAAAGTAATAAAATACTGAATATATTAATAAATAAAAATGAAAATAAATAATCAAAAACAAAAGGTTACATATAATTCCATTTATAAGAAATTTATAGAAAAGGCAAAACTATAGAAACAGCACATAAATTATTCCCTGAAACTGGAGGTGGGCACAGGAATTGATGGCAAATGGGCATGAGGGAACTTTGTGGGGTCATGACTGCACAAAGTATAAATCTATTAAAAATCAAACTGTATACTTACAATGAATAAATTTTATGTTTAATGTTATACTTTAATAAAACTGCTAAAAAATATGTTGATAAAATATCTCACTTACTGTAGCAATTGAAAAACCGAATACCTGAAAACATGAAGGTAGTATTTTTTGAGGGAAATTAACTAAGACTTAGATGAATAAAGAGATATGACGTGTTCTTGGAAAAACAAAGGATGTAAAATATGCCTGAATTTATCTACACATTTAACTCAATCTCAACAAAAATATAAAACTGTAATTAGACAATCCTATTATTATTATTTTTTTTTTATTTGGAAAAATGTCATTTTTAAAAATTTATTTTCTTTAAAAATTTTTTTTCTTTTTTTTGGGGCGCCTGGGTGGCGCAGTCAGTTAAGCGTCCGACTTCAGCCAGGTCACGATCTCACGGTCCGTGAGTTCGAGCCCCGCGTCAGGCTCTGGGCTGATGGCTCAGAGCCTGGAGCCTGCTTCCGATTCTGTGTCTCCCTCTCTCTCTGCCCCTCCCCCATTCATGCTCTGTCTCTCTATGTCCCAAAAATAAATAAACGTTAAAAAAAATTTAAAAAATTTTTTTTTTCTTTTTTTAGGAAATTTACATCCAAATTAGTAAGCATATAGTGCAACAATGATTTCAGGAGTAGATTCCTTAATGCCCCTTACACATTTAGCCCATCCCCCCTCCCACACGCCCTCCAGTAACCCTCTGTTTTTTTCTCCATATTTTTGAGTCTCTTATGTTCTGTCCCTCTCCCTGTTTTTATATTATTTTTGTTTCCCTTCCCTTATGTTCATCTGTTTTGTCTCTTAAAGTCCTCATATGAGTGAAGTCATATGATATTTGTCTTTCTCTGACTAATTTTGCTTAGCATAATACCCTCCAGTTCCATCCACGTAGTTGCAAATGGCAAGATTTCATTCTTTTTGATCGCTGAGTAATACTCCATTGTATATATACACCACATCTTTATCCATTCATCCATCGATGGACATTTGGGCTCTTTCCATACTTTGGCTATTGTTTATAGTGCTGCTATAAACATTGGGGGTGTATGTGTCCCTTCGAAAGAACACACCCATATCCCTTGGATAAATACCTAGCAGTGCAGTTGCTGGGTCATAGGGTAGTTCTATTTTTAGTTTTTTGAGGAACCTCCATACTGTTTTCCAGAGTGGGTGCACCAGCTTGCATTCCCACCAACAATGCACAAGAGATCCTCTTTCTCTGCATCCTTGACAACTTCTGTTGTCGTTTGCAAATATCGTCTCCCATTCTGTCAGTTGCCATTTAATTTTGCTGATTGTTTATTTCGCTGTGCAGAAGCCTTTTATTTTGATGAGGTCCCAATAGTTCATTTTTGCTTTTGTTTCCCTTGCTTCTGGAGACGTGTTGACTAAGAAATTGCTGCGGCCAAGATCGTAGAGGTTTTTGTCTGCTTTCTCCTCAAGGATTTTGGTGGCTTCCCATCTTACATTTAGATCTTTCATCCATTTTGAGTTTATTTTTGTGTATGGTGTAAGAAAGTGGTCCAGGTTCATTCTTCTGCATGTCGCTGTCCAGTGTTCCCAGCACCACTTGCTGAAGAGACTGTCTTTATTCCATTGGATATTCTTTCCTGCTTTGTCAAAGATTAGTTGGCCATACAGTTGTGGGTCCATTTCTGGGTTCTCTATTCTGTTCCATTGATCTGAGTGTCTGTTCTTGTGCCAGTACCATACTGTCTTGATGATTACAGCTTTGTAATACAGCTTGAAGTCCGTGATTGTGATGCTTCCTGCTTTGGTTTACTTTTTCAAGATCGCTTTGGCTATTCAGGGTCTTTTCTAGTTCCATACAAATTTTAGGATTGTTCTAGCTCTGTGAAGAATGCTGGTGTTACTTTGATAGGAATTGCATTGAATATGTAGATTACTTTCGGTAGTATCAACATTTTAACAATATTTGTTCTTCCTAACCAGGGGCATGGAATCTTTTTCCATTTTTTTGTGTCTTCTTCAATTTCTTTCATAAACTTTCTATAGATTTCAGTGTATAGATTTTCCACCTCTTTGGTTAGATTTATTCCTAGGTATTTTATGGGTTTTGGTGCAATTGTAAATGGAATTGATTCCTTGATTTCTCTTTCTGTTGCTTCATTGTTGGTGAATAGGAATGCAGCCGATTTCTGTGCATTGATTTTATCTCCTGCCACTTTGCTGAATTCATGGATCAGTTCTAGAAGTTTTTTGGTGGAATCTTTTGGGTTTTCCATATAGAGTTTCATACCATCCGCGAAGAGTGAAAGTTTGACCTCCTTCTGGCCGATTTGGATGCCTTTTATTTCTTTGTGTTGTCTGATTGCAGAGGCTAAGACTTCCAATACTATGTTTAATAACAGTGACGAGAGTGGACATCCCTGTCTTGTTCCTGACCTTAGGGGGACAGCTCTCAGTTTTTCTCCATTGAGGACGATTTTAGTGTCTAGTCATTCATATATGGCTTTTATGATCTTGAGGTGTGATCCTTCTATCCCTACCTTCTTGGGGTTTTTATCAAGAAAGGATGCTGTATTTTGTCAAATGCTTTCTTTGCATCTATTGAGAGGATCATATGGTTCTTGTCCTTTATTTTATTGATGTGATGAATCATATTAATTGTTTTGTGGATATTGAACCAGCCCTGCATCCCAGGTATAAATCCCACTTGGTGGTAGTGAATAATTAAAAAAATTTTTTTTAAATGTTTATTTATTTTTGACAGAGAGAGAGACAGAGCATGAGTGGGGGAAAGGCAGAATCCGAATCAGGCTCCAGGCTCTGAGCTGTCAGCACACAGCCCGACACAGGGCTCAAACCCACAGACTGCGAGATCATGACCTGAGCTGAAGTCAGATACTCAACCACCTGAGCCACCCAGGCGCCCCGGTAGTGAATAATTTTTTTAATGTATTGTTGGATCCGGTTGGCTAATATTTTGTTGAGGACTTTTGCATCCATGTTCATCAGGGAAATTGGGCAATAGTTCTCCTTTTTAGTGGGGTCTCTGTCTGGTTTTGGAATCAAGGTAATTCTGGCCTCATAGAGCTTGGAAGTTTTCCTTCTATTTCTATTTTTTGGGACAGCTTCAAGAGAATAGGTGTTAACTCTTCCTTAAATGTTTGATAGAATTACCCTGGAAAGCCACCTGACCCTGGACTCTTTTTTTGGGGGGGGGGAGATTTTTGATTACTAATTCAATTTATTTACTGGTTATGGGTCTGTTCAAATTTTCTTTATCTTCCCGTTTCAATTTTGGTAGTGTAAATGTTTGTAGGAATTTGTCCATTTCTTCCAGGTTGCCCACTTTGTTGGTGTATAATTGCTCATAATACTCTCTCATTGTTTTTATTTCTGCTGTGTTGGTTGTGATCTCTCCTCTTCATTCTTGATTTTATTTATTTGGATCCTTTCCTTTTTCTTTTTGATCAAACTGGCTAGTGTTTTTATCAATTTTGTTAATTCTTTCAAAGAACCAGCTTCTGGTTTCGTTGATCTGCTCTACTTTTTTTTTTTTTTTTTGGTTGATAACATTAATGCCTGCTCTAAGCTTTATTATTTCCTATCTTCTTCTGGTTTTCGGTTTTATTTGCTGTTCTTTTTCCAGCTCTTTAATTAAGGAATAAGGTGTGTCTGAGACCTTTCTTCCTTTTTTAGAAAGGCTGGAGTGCTATATATTTTCCTCTTATGACCGCCTTTGTTTTGTCCCAGAGGTTTTGGGTTGTGGTGTTATCATTTTCACTGGCTTCCCTATACTTTTTAATTTCCTGTTTAATTTCTTGGTATCCCATTCATTCTTTAGTTGAATTCTCTTTAGTCTCCAAGTATTTGTTACCTTTCCATATTTTTTCTTGTGGTTGATTTGGAGTTTCATAGCATTGTGGTCTGAAAATATGCATGGTACGATCTCAATCTTTTTGTACTTGCTGAGGGCTGATTTGTGTCCCAGTATGTGGTGTATTCTGGAGAACGTTCCGTGTGTACTGGAGAAGAATGTATATTCTGCTGCTTTAGGATGAAATGTTCTGAATATATCTGTTAAGTCCATCTGGTCCAGTGTGTCATTCAAAGCCATTGTTTCCTTGTTGATTTTTTGATTAGATGATCTGTCCATTGCTGTGAGTGGGGTGTTGAAGTCTCCTACTATGATGGTATTACTATCAATGAGTTTCTTGATGTTTATGATTAATTGACTTATATATTTGGGTGCTCTCACATTTGGCACATAAATGTTTACAATTGTTAGGTCTTCTTGGTCTATAGACCCCTTGATTATGATATAATGCCCTTCTGCATCTGTTGATACAGTCTTTATTTTAAAGTCTAGATTGTCTGATATAAGTATGGCTACTCTGGCTTTCTTTTGTTGGCCATTAGCATGATAGATGGTTCTCCATCCCCTTATTTTCAATCTGTAGGTGTCTTTAGGTCTAAAGTGGGTCTCTTGTAAATAGAATATAGATGGATCTTGTTTTCTTATCCATTCTGTTACCTTATGTCTTTTGATTGGAGCATTGAGTCCATTGATGTTTAGAGTGAGTAGTGAAAGATATGAATTTATTGCCATTATGTTTCTTGTAGAGTTAGAGTTTCTGGTGTGTTCTCTGGTCCTTTCTATGTTTCTTTTGGTATTTATTCACTCATTCATTCATTCATTCATTCATCTTTTCTCCCCTCAGAGAGTCCCCCTTAAAATTTCTTGCAGGGCTGGCTTAGTGGTCACAAACTTCTTTAATTTTTGTTTGTCTGGGAAACTTTTTATTTCTTCTTCTATTTTGAATGACAGCCTTGCTGGATAAAGAATTCTTGGATGCATATTTTTTCCAACTCAGAACATTGAATATATCCTGCCACTCCTTTCTGGCCTGCCAAGTTTCTGTGGATAGGTCTGCTGCAAACCTGATCTGTCTTCCCTTGTAGGTTAAGGACTTTTTTTCCCCTTTCTGCTTTTATTATTCTCTCCTTTCCTGAGAATTTTGTGAATTTGACCAAGATATGCCTTGTTGATGGTCAGTTTTTAAAATATAATTGGAGTCCTCTGTGCTTCCTGGATTTTGATGTCTGTCTTTTCCCAGGTTAGTAAAGTTTTCTGCTATGATTTGCTCACATAACACTTCTACCTCTATTTCTCTCTCTTCCTCTTCTGGGACCCCTATGATTCTGCTGTTGTTCCTTTTTAATGCATCACTGATTTCTCTAATTTTTAAATTGTTCTCTTTTGCCTTAGCATCCCTCTTTTTTTCTGCTTCATTGTTCTCCATAAGTTTGTCCTCTATATTGTTGGTTCTCTGTTCTGCCTCATCCATCCTTGCCACCACGGCATCCATTCAAGATTACAGCTCAGTTATAGCATTTTTTATTTCATCCTGACAAGCTTTTACTTCTTTTGTCTCCACAGAAAGGGATTCTAATCTATTTTTGACTCCAGATAATATTCTTATTATTGTGATTCTAAATTCTTGTTCAGACATGTTGCTTGTATCTGTGTTGGTTACATTCCTAGCTGTCGTTTCTTCTGCTCTTTTGGGGTGAATTCCTTCATTTTGTCATTTTGAAGGGAGAAAAGGAATTAATGAAGGAGAAAAAAATAAATTAAAAAAATTAAAGTTAAAAAATTGAAACAAACACACACACAAATTGAGTAAATGATGCTAGATACTAGGTATCTTTTGGTCTGGGTGTTGAAAGTGGCTTGATAGAGAAAAAAGGGGGGAAAAAGAAAAAAAAAAGAAAGTCATTTGAAAATTTGAAAAACATGAATACACTGAAATAGACTAAAATGAAATGATGGAAGTAAAATAGAATTTGAAAAAATTTACACAAAAGTAGAAAATATAGTATAAGAAAAATTAAAGAAAAATATTTTTAATAAAAATTGAAAATAAAAATGAATTTTTTCTTTCTGTATTCAAGAAAAAAAGAGAAAGAAACAAAAAAAGAGAAACAAACAAAAGAAAAAAAAAGAAAATTGAATAGTTGGACCAGCTAACAGACTGAAATAAGACTGAAATTACTTTGATTTCCCCTAGAAGTCAAACTATGAATTACTTTATATTCCATAAACTAAGCAGGTTGTGAGACTTGGGTTCTTGAAGAGTGAGGTTGGCCCAGTTGGGCAGGACTTAGTGTAATGGCTCCATTCTCCAATAGATGGAGCTCCTAGCCTACTAGGGTGGATTGTTGTGGCGCATGTAGGTGTGCATGTGCGGGAGCGGTGAAAATGGTGGCACCCAGCTACCTGGTCTCTAGTATCAGACCTCTGTTCTCCCCGATCAACAATCATGCACCCATCCTTTGTCTTGGCTTCTGTCCACTCCCCACTTCCACACTGTCCGTAACCAAGCCCCAGGTAGTACCTCTCTCCTGAGTTTTTTCTCAGATGTGGCTGCCTTCCCCTGCCCCCCACTTCTGAGGGACTATGGCTTTGACCTGCTCTGCCCCTACCAAATGTGCTTCCAGCAGTGGAACCGCTTCTCCCCATGTGTCCCGAGAACCTCCTGGACCCCACTCTGCTCTTGGGGATTTGCTCTTCCCACCAGAGCACATCCAGGTGTCCAGCTGTGGAGTTTCAGACTCTGCACTCCGTCTGTTTACCGTCTGAATGGAATCTAAACCCTCTCCTTTCTCCTTTTTCCCTTTTTAGTCCAGTCACTGTGGCTGTTTCCAATTTTCCACTTTCTCTCCAGCTGCTTTTATGGAGGGGTGCTTTTCCTGTATTCTCCTCTCCATCCCCGTCTCCATCTTCACTCTGCGTGCAAAAGTGGTTCCTTGCCCTCTGCAGCTTCTCTCTCCCCAAGTTCACCTCTCCACGCCGTGTACCTGCTGAATTCTATGGTTCAGGTTGTGCAGATTGTTGTGTTAATCCTCAGATCAGTTTTCTAGGTGTGCAGGATGGTTTACTATTGGTCTGGCTGTATTTCATGGGTGTGAGACACACAAAAAATTTCCATGGTGTTCTGCCATCTTGGCTTCTCCCCTCTTACATTTCTTATTTGAGTTTATAGCATCTCACTTTGAATCTACTTTGATAGATTATTATCTCTTCTTTGAAATCTTTTTTTCGGAAAGACAGTATTTTGTTTAATTCATGGGAGATGGTTATGCAAAGTTTTTCTATCTTTTTAATACTTTTAACTTTTGCTTATTTTTATCTCTTTGCTTTTATTTTCTTAAATATTTCTTATACTACATATGTTAAAATATGTATTATTTCTTTTTCCATGTTTCAGACATCAATGATCTTTAAACAGGGGCCACTTTTTCTATGCCTGATATTTAAAGAAAAACAATGTAAGGGAAAGATTAAAGGAAAAATCTAGAGCAGAAAGCAACTTTAATTATTAGGTGCATTGGTGTTGAGGTCTCTCAGTTACATCTCTGCTCTGACTGACCAGATCTGCCTGGCTAATAGCAAAACTATGCATCTTATCAGCCCTTGATATATCAGACAATTGGGCACTGCCTTCTCTATACATTGCAGGACTGATTGCCACTCACTCCTCTTCAACTCTGTCTCACTAACAGTATATTTCTTTGAAAGAAGGCAAGTCTGAATGAATCTTCTTTGTGCCTTGTATCTTCTACTGCATGGCTCAGGAACCTTCCATCTTCACAGGCTCCTAGATCTTGCTACTTCAAGCAGTGGATCATTGGTTCATTACATTATTTTTGCCACCCACTTTGGATGGATTTGGGGCACTAACAGAGTTGTACAGAGACATTTCCATTCTCAGCATCTTTCCTGGACTTAGCTGAAATTATACTGTATGTAGAATATATACCACTCTTCATAGATTGTGACTTGGAGCTGTACCTTTTTTCTAGTTATAACAGAGATGGATCAGTGTTTTTTTGTTTGTTTGTTTTTTGGGGTTTTTATTTTTTCTTTCTTTCTTTCTTTCTTTCTTTCTTTCTTTCTTTCTTTCTTTCTTTCTTTCTTTCTTCTCATTCTTTTTACTACTTTTGGTTTTAGAAAGAACACTGTAAAAAGACAAAGACCAGAAAATAAAACCTTTATTAGTTAACTATAAGATGTTGAAACCATCTTTCTCTCTTCCTGTCTGTGTCAGTGTATGTTTGAGAGATAGGAGGGCTAAGACATAGGGAAAAGACTTTGTTACGAAGAATTTTTCAGGAATCTGTGTTCTACCTGGACGGACTTTGTCTATGTGGATCCCTGCAAAGGTCACCAAACATTATGTCTTGTCAAACAGCTTGTCTCTAAGCCAGCTGAGATAAAAAGGACTACAAATTCCCAAGGAAGATAGACTTACGAAGTTAGAACTGACCAGTTTCCAGGAGCCCTCCTTATTGCAGCTATAATGCAGCAGTGTTCATTGTCCATTTAGCATAGATCATTTCGGGCTCTCATTCTTTAAGTCTTGGTATGGACCTGGTACACATTTGCTTTTCAGCACTCCACCTGAGCACCAGCAATTTTTTTATATACAGTGTGAAGAAACTGAAGTTCAGAGAGGTTAAGTGACATATTCAAAGACATTAATCAGACATTTCAGGGGTAAGATTAAAACCCACCTTTTCAGTCCCCAGGTGCTTTTATTTTATTTTAAAAATCATCATCTCTAGTAACTGTCCTAGGAGGATTTTATTATTTCTGCAGGAACTGCATCAGAGAATACGAGTCACTTGCCTTGGGCCTTAGAGATGATAATGGGAGAGCTGATCTGGGACTCAGATCTTCTGACCTACATCCAGGGTACTTTCTACTGCAAAAGGCTGCAGTCTGATTATGCTGATTAATCAGTGTTTTCTTCCTCTCTCAGTATAACAGCTCCAAGCCCACTTCCCTGGCTATATCACTATATTTTAAAGTCTTGTGTATGCTATATGCAACCCTCTAAGAATTTCTTGAATAAGTCAAGATGGAGTAGTTCAGTTTTTTTCTCTATTATGTCCCCAGGCTCTGGAATACTGTGCCTGCTGCCAGTGAGTATTTAAAACTTTTTCCTTTTTGCTCATCCTAAGGCAGTTTCAGACTTTGAATGAAGTCAATGGGGGAAATCCGTGCTTATTTATAAATGCTTTATTGATACTGCTCTAAAAAGCCATCAAGGAGTAGAGATTTGGAAAGTTCCCACTGTAACCAGGATGTGTTAATTATCCAGCTGTGAGATACTGAGTTAGAGGCTCCGGAAGTTAATAGTCTTGTGTTGTAAAGATTGCAGTGCTGAGTTTAATTTTCTGAACTTGTTTCAATTTTAGCCCTACCTTGAGAAAGACTGGGTACTACTGGGATGGTAAAATATCCATGAATTATTGGGAGTACTATGCTGTATCCAGTAGGTAGGGAGATTATTTCCTTGAGATCTTTCGAAGGTATCTTTGAAAGATGTCCACCTGCATTTGGAGATATTAAAAAGATGTTTCATTAATAATGAAATAATATTTCATGAAAGTCAGCTGATTTTAGGTCAGTAGATGGGACAGATGTCAAATTGTACTAGAGAATATAGGGATGAGCGGTTTAAATAACCATCTTTAAAAAATTTTTAATGTTTTATTTATTCTTAGAGAGAGAGAGAAAGAGAGAGAGAGAGAGCATGAGTGAGGGAGGGGCAGAGTGAGAGACGGACACAGAATCTGAAGCAGACTCCAGGCTCTGAGCTGTCAGCACAGAGCCTGACCTGGGTCTTGAACCCATGAACCATGAGATCATGACCTGAGCTGAAGTTGGACGCTCAACCAACTGAGTCACCCAGGCACCCCTTAAATAACCATCTTAAAGCAAATTCTACCATATTTAGTTAGATAAATCTTGAATCATTCTATCTAAAGCATCTTCATTTGTTATTTTTACATGTGAGTTGATTTCAGCCTTAAAGGAAGTGTTATTGTTTTTTAATTTCACTTAGAGTTATATGATTGCAATGTCATTTGGGAAGAATATTATCTTTTTGCTTTTAAAAAAGGAGCACATGTGTGGATGGTAACTAGTGAGTTTAAAATCTGTAACACATGAATGGTGGATGCAATTTGGCTAAATGTGCTCTTTCTATTCCTGTCTAAACAAGACTCATTTTCAAGAGGGTATACACTAATGGCAAGCCAAAACATTAAGATTCATATCAGATTTTGTGTTTTTGTTTTGTCAAAGCATGAGTGCCTCATTTAAGTGTGTTTCTGGCCCTTATAGTATTCTAGATTTGTCATGCAGCCTTTCTGGTAACTTCTAGTCTAGTAATGTTTAAAGGGCTTTAGATATCTCTCTAAAACTGAGCACATATAAATGATAAATCAATTGCCTGTGAATGGTGTTTGCCACAGTGTCTCATATCTGATTGTGTCTGTTTTTTTTTTTTTTCATTTTAGTTTTCAAACTGGTCAATGCATGGAATTACAATTGTTTGCCGTGTCACAATCCCCTTTTGAAAAAGTAACCCCAGGTAGTTGCTTGCTAAGAAATTGTTAGGCTTTGGGGCAAAAGATCCTGTTCTCTTGGCCATAACACATTTATTGGAGGATCTGTGCCTTAATCAAAGTAAACATCTGAGTGATTCCTAGCCTGAGGTCTGCAAATGGATTTCAGGGACATTTGTGCAAATATATTTGAAAAGGTCTATAGTTTTAATGCATTTTTGAAGGCAGAATTTCCTAAAATGTAGCTAATGTACAACTCAGAATCCTTGTAAGACTATAGAGTACTTAACAGGCCCTTGGCAATTTTAGAAAAAAGTTCACACAAATACATTATACATGTGAAATGTAAGTTTGATCATATTTGCAGAGAAATACATTATTCTTTATTTTAATCATTATGTCCTTGGAGACACTGAATGATTTAGGACTGCATTCATCAGTCTTTTAAAATATTCATTAATCAAGTTGAAGTTTAAAATGGTTAACCTATTTTTACATCATTTGTATGCTTTTGTTGTACCCGCTGAATTTACCTTTTTGCTGCTATATTATATGAATTGCATTACATAAGCAATTCACAAAAGATAAACCTGTATCTCAAATTGACAGTAGTTTAAATATTGTAACTTTAAAGAATATTCCAAATGTACAAAGTGAACAAGGCTCCACTGCCAATATGGAGTGTGAAGGTTTATGAGCTTGAATAACAGAATATAGTGTGATACCTTTCTTAAGGATTAGAAAAAGAAAAGAGTACAAATAAGGAATTGTCTGAAAGCAGCTGGCCCTGCACCTATCTTACAAAATTTTGAAAAACATCGCATGAACCCTGAGAGTTTTCATGTCATTTTCAAAGAAAGCACAGTGACCTCTCCAGTAAAATCAAATTTTTCCAAAATAAGAATAACATAATGCTTCCAGTATGAAATTGATACATTTTTATATTAAAGGCAGAGAAGAAGCCAAAACAAAACAATAGATCATAAATGAAGTTATACTCTGCATTCCTTGAAAAAGGATACATGTTTTGGTATGGCCAAGGAAGTTATAAAACAAGCTGCAAATGTAAGTGAAATAATTTTCCCCACACAGTAGAATGAAGCCATATCCCATTTTATGGGATCATCAAGTAACTCCAGGTTTTGAAAAGTAAATTGGAAAAAACTCTCAGCACACCTTTCTTGGAAGTTGAAGTATAGATTTGTTTTTATTCACCCTCTCAAGAATCCAATAAAGGTAGAAAAAACTCACCCTTAAGAAAAACTTTCTAGCTCATGGAAGACACAGGTATAAGTTTATATTTAATTACACATAATGCAAATATACCAAATTGAGAAACAACATAGAACTACTGAGAAGCTTTCCTCATTTGGTGAAGATGGAGTAATCAGGACAAGATTTATGCTGAAACTTCTGAAAATAGACAAAATATCAGAATCAAAGGTTTTCAAGACACTGGGCATCAGGCAGTTAAGAATGTTGATCTTTAGATATGAGAAATAAATTAAGTGAGCCCTATGATTGCACTAGCTTATTGCCCGGACAAGGCTTAGGGAAGGGAGCCTCCTCCCTAAGTTGAGAGACAGATGTGGTAGTTTGGAGAGGCTAAGACAGCTAGAGTTTACAGGACTGAATAACATAGAGAAGAAAACTGCACAGAGACAAGACTTCAGAAATCAGCAGAGACACTCTTTCAAATATGCAGTACAGTAATGATCAGTACATGAATTTGAGGAAATTACTCAAAGTGTGGGGAAGAAATACGCCAAATGAGAGGAGGGAATTACCTAGAAAGTCACATATGACTGGGAATATTGCCAACAGAGTGAAAAACTTAGTAACTAATGACGTCAGTAGTGGGAAAAATTAACTCTAGATTAAATGTTGCTTTGTCCCCATGTAACAAAGCTTAAAAGTCACATCTAAAAGGATAAGTTTTTAAATCACTTAATTATGTTCCGGAATGAAGCTCAAAAATATTTATAGGAATAAAAAAGTACTAGCACCCAACAAGGTATAAAGCACAAGGTCTAGCATCCAAGTGAAATTACCAAACATGCAAAGACATAGGAAAATGCAACCCTTAATGAGAAAAATCAATCAGTGAAAATGAAACTAGAAATGACACAAATGGTAAATTTAGTAGAAGGGACATTAAAAGGTTCATTATGATCATATTTTATATGTTCAAAAAGCTGGAGGAAAGACTCAGCAAATCAAACTTCAAATGATAAAATTATGATTTCTGAGATCAAAAATACACTGTATAGGATTACTAGAAGATTAAATAATAAAGCACAAAATACATATTAATAAACTTGAAGACATAGCAATAGAAAATACCCATAATGAAACACAGAGAAAAAAATACTTAAAAATGAAAAAGCATTAGTGACCTGTAAGACAAATTTAAGGAGCTAAATATACAAATAATTAGAGTCCCCTAAGAAGAGGATAGAGAGGGGGAACTTAAAAAACATTTGAAGAAAAAGTAGCTAAAATATATCCAAATTCAGTGAAAATTACAAGCATGTAAATCCAAAAGTTCAAAGAGCCTTAGGTACAAGAAAGATGAAGGAAACTATACCAAGTCATTTATTAATCAAATTGCTTAAAACCAGTAATAAAATCTCAAAATCACTTAGAAAATATATTCCTTATGTTCAGAAAAACAAAGGTATAGATGACAGATTTCTCACTAGAAACAATAGAAGAAAAAAATAGAGGTGCAACATCTTTAAAGTATTGAAAGAAAACAAATATATCAGTCTAGAATTACTTTACCATCAAAAATATTCTTCAAATAGAAGAATATTGGAGGTGTCTGGGTGGCTCAGTTAGTTAAGCGTCAGAGTCTCAGTTTCACCTCAGGTCATGATCTTGTGGTTTTGTGAGTTTGAGCCCCGTGTCGGTCTCTGTGTTGAAGGTGCGGATCCTGCTTGGGATTCTCTCTCTTCTCCCTCTCTCTCTGCTCTTCCCCTGCTCATGCTGTCTCTGTCTCTCTCTAAATAAATAAATAAACTTAAAAAAAAAAAGAATATTGGGATACCAATTTTGACTAATCACAGGCTTCACTTGCTGAATGTCCAGTAAAAACAAATGGGCAAAATATATTAGCAGAGTTTTCCTTGTTTTTGTATGTGAGAGATTCCCTAGGGAGCCTACATGTGAAAAAAATTTTGGATCAAAAGAATTTCTTCACATGATTTCTGGAGAAGTGACCATTATAGTTTGCCTCATTCATTCATTTGAGCATTATAATTACAAACCTGTAGTATATCATGGAATGAATTTGGACCAAACTGTAGAGAAATTTATAGTATTTCTTTTTTTAAATAAAAAAAAGTTTCATTATTTGTTTTTGAGAGAGTGAGAGAGCACAGGAGAGGGGCAGAGAGAGAGGGAGACACAAAATCCAAAGCAAGCTTCAGGCTCTGAGCATCAACACATAGCCTGACACAGGGCTCGAACTCACAAACTGTGAGATCATGACCTGAGTTGAAGTGGGACACTTGACCAACTGAGCCACCCAGTCCCCCTGTTGTATTTCTAAAGCAAGAGGTCTCTTTAAGGGCCAGTCTGACACCACCATTCATTAATTATACATATGACAAACTGAAGGTAATTCATCAAGCTCATAAATTAAACGCAAATAAACTTGTGTTGAATTTGGAAACTGGGAGACCCCTGGTAAAAGAAGGTAGCATTCTGGAAGCTGCTAGAATCAGCAATGAAACTGAAATTGCATCCTTCCATGAAGAGGATTATGAGAACTGCAAAGCTAATCCCATTTCATCCTAGTGAAAACCTCATGGGGCTTCCTTTTTTGTGTGCCTGTATTAAATTCTTTTATTCCACTAGTGAGGTTTTTGAAATTAACAAACTTAAAAATTTTTTTAAAAGACTTGTTTTGGAAAATTACATTTTCTTCATGCATACACAAGTTGCAATGACTCTTAACACAGAGACCTGCAGTGCAAGACGTGTTAAGAGAAGTCCTTCACGTAGATGTAAATTATATCATATAGAAACCTTGATCTACACACAGAAAGGGAAAACAACAGAAACTAACTACATGGGTAAATATAAGAACTTTCCTTTTTTACTTTGAACAATTCTCTTGAAAATATAATTAACTCTTTAAAATTTTTTTGACATTTATTTATTTTTGAGAGACAGAGAGAGACAGAGCATGAGCAGGGGAGGGGCAGAGAGAAAGGGAGACACAGAATCTGAAGCAGGCTCCAGGCTCCGAGCTGTCAGCACAGAGCCCAACACGGGGCTTGAACCCACGAACTGTGAGATCATGACCTGAGCCAAAGTCAGATGCTTAACCGACTGAGCCACCCAGGCACCCCTAAAAAATACAATTAACTCTTAAATAAAAAGTGATAATGTGTTGGAATTATAACATTCATAAATAAAATGTATGAAGGAAAAGCATAAAACCTTGTGGAAGAGAATTAGAACTTCTCCTTTAAATAAATTTTGTAAAGAAATTCTGTAATTTTCTTATAAAAGAATTGATAAAGTATCATCTAAAAGCAAACTGTGATAAATTTTTAAAGAGTATGATATATACCCTAAAGTAACAACTAAAATAGCATAACAAGAATTTGTAGCTGTTAAACCAAAAAGGAGATAAAATGAAATAATAAAAAAATGCTCATTTAGTCTCAAGGCAGAAAAAGAGGAAAAGGCAATCAAAGAACAGATGGAGTATATAGAACAAAACTAACAAGATGGTCTGTTTAAACCCAAAGGTATTTAAAAAATCACATTAAATGTAAGTGGTCTAAACAGCCTAATCAAAAAGTACAGATTGTCAAATTAAAATTTGTTTAATGTTTATTTATTTTTGAGAGAGTGAGCAGGGGAGGGGCAGAGAGAGAGAGAGAGAGAGAGAACAGAATTCCAAGCAGGCTCTGTGCCTTTTGCACAGAGCTGGACATGGGGCTTGAACCCACAAACCATGAGATCATGACCTGAGACGAAACCAAGAGTTGGATGCTTAACCAACTGAGCCACCCAGGCGTCCCCAGGCTGTCAAATTAGATTAAAAGAAAAGCAGTACATTATTATATGCTGCCTATAAGAAACTTGCAAGAAATGTTAAAGACACAGCTAGGTTAAAAATGAAAGGATGGCTATAATATATATGCCATAATAACTTCAAGCAAAAGCAAGCTGGGGTGGTTATTTTCATTTTAGACAAATTAGATTTCAGAGCAAAGAATATAACCTGGGATAAAGAGGATAATTTCATAATGTTACAAAGGATAAATTTATCAAGAGGAAATAAGATTTCTAAGCATTTGTGTACCTAATAACAGAGTTCTAAAATAAAGCAAAACTGATAGAAAATATTTGGCAAATCCACAGTTATTGAATATTTTAATACTGTATCTCAATAACTAATGAAACCAGTAGACAGAAAATAAGTAAGTATGTAGACTTGAACAGTAGTGTTGACCAACTTGATCTGTGTCATTTATAAAATGCTTACTTTTACTTATTCACTTAAAAACAACAGGTACTTTTTAAGTGAATAAGTAAAAGTAAGCATTTATTAAGATAGACCACATTTTTGGCCATCAAAAAAATCTGAATACATTTTAAAGGAGTCAAGTCAAACTACATAATGTTCTCTGAACAAAATTAAATTTTAAGTAAGTAGCCAATAACAAAGATATGAGGAAAAACCACAATATTTAAAAACTAAAAAAAAATCAGACTAAAATTCTAAAAGAAAAAAACAAACAAAAACCAGAGCTCATGGGTGTAAAGAGCAGAATGAGGTGGCTGCCTGAGGTGGAGAGTGGAGGACGGGCAAAATGGGTGTGAGGGTTTCAAAAGGTACAAATTTCCAATTGCAAAATGTATAAATCATGGGGATCTATAGCGTGGTGACTATAGTTAAGAATACTGTATTGCATATTTGAAAGTAGCTAGGAGAATGGATGTTGAGAGTTCTCATGAGAAAAAAAAATTGTAATTATGTATGGTGATGGATATTAATGGGACTTACTATGGTGGTCATTTTGCAGCATGTACAAATATCAGTATGTTGTACACCTGAACTAATATAACATTATGTCAGTTATACCTCAATTAAAAAATTAACATACTTATAATCCAAGATTTAAGGAAACATTAAAAAATTGAAAATGTGTTGAACTACATGGAAATTAACTTATCAAAATATGTGGGATGTGGCTAAAATAGTAGTTCAGAAGATAATAAAATTGTGAAATAAAATCTGTAGCCAAAATAGTCAGGAAACAGAAAACACACAAGTCATTATGATGAGAAATGAGATAGGTGACATAATTACAGATTCTACAAATATTAAAGATATTAAGGGAATATATAATAAACTTAATGACAATGAATATGACAAATTGAGCATATTCCTGAAAACACAAACTTTCACAGCTCACAAAAGGAAAAAAAAAAAACCCATAAAACCGGAATAGCTCTCTTTATATTGAATAAATTAAATTTTGGTTAAAATCTTCAGTTAACCTTTCTGTAGACATCCAGTTTCCACTCGGACATGTACTGAGCATGGAAGTTACCATTCCCATTCTCAGAAAAAGCTGGACAAATGGAAAATTAACAACTTGTCTTGCACCTTGTAGCAAGGTAAAATCTCAGGGCAAACTGCTACCTTTAAATATGGAGAGACGGCACCCAAAAAACAAATAACCCAGTGAAGAAATGGGCAGAAAACATGAATAGACACTTCTCTAAAGAAGACATCTGGATGGCCAACAGGCACATGAAAAGATG
Organism: Felis catus; assembly: GCF_018350175.1. Taxonomy (NCBI): domain Eukaryota; kingdom Metazoa; phylum Chordata; class Mammalia; order Carnivora; family Felidae; genus Felis; species Felis catus. Next base: position 5,847,914 of record NC_058377.1, on the reverse strand, counting down.
TTCAACGTCGCTCCTTATCAGGGAAATACAAATCAAAACCACACTCAGATATCACCTCACGCCAGTCAGAGTGGCCAAAATGAACAAATCAGGAGACTATAGATGCTGGAGAGGATGTGGAGAAACGGGAACCCTCTTGCACTGTTGGTGGGAATGCAAATTGGTGCAGCCACTCTGGAAAACAGTGTGGAGGTTCCTCAGAAAATTAAAAATAGACCTACCCTCTGACCCTGCAATAGCACTGCTAGGAATTTACCCAAGGGATACAGGAATACTGATGCATAGGGCCACTTGTACCCCAATGTTTATAGCAGCACTCTCACCAATAGCCAAATTATGGAAAGAGCCTAAATGTCCATCAACTGATGAATGGATAAAGAAATCGTGGTTTATATACACAATGGAGTACTACGTGGCAATGAGAAAGAATGAGATATGCCCTTTGTAGCACCGTGGATGGAACTGGAGAGTGTGATGCTAAGTGAAATAAGCCATACAGAGAAAGACAGATACCATATGTGTTCACTCTTATGCGGATCCTGAGAAACTTAACAGAAACCCATGGGGGAGGGGAAGGAAAAAAAAAAGAGGTTAGAGTGTGAGAGAGCCAAAGCATAAGAGACTGTTAAAAACTGAGAACAAACTGAGGGTTGATGGGGGGTGGGAGGGAGGGGAGGGTGGGTGGTGGGCATTGAGGAAGGCACCTGTTGGGATGAGCACTGGGTGTTGTATGGAAACCAATTTGACAATAATTTTCATATATTGAAAATAAAATAAAATAAAATATATAAAAAAAAATAAATGTGGAGAGACGGACATGTCCAGAGAGATACAGAAATCAAAATCTGCTTACCCAGAGAAGAAACCACTAGAGCCTTCAACTCTGATAGAAACACTTGCATGGTAATTTTGATGGGTTGCTGAGACTGTGTGACTTGAGTAAGAGGAAGAAATTCTTGGGGTCACAGCAGTAGGGGTTCTCCATGCTTATAGTTAGTCCTTTGGGAAATGGAAATTAGAACCACAATAGGATACATGATACAGTTATTAGGCTTTCTATAATTAAAATGAATTGATGAATATGTGAGTAAATTGGAACCATTATACACTGTTAGCAAGGATGTATAATTGTACAACCACTTGGAAAACAGGTTGGAAATTAAAAAAAAAATGTAGATATATGCCTTCTATATTACCTCAACACTTCATTCCTAATATTTTGTTCAATGTAAGAATCAAATCAACAAAGAGTACATAATTATTCCATTTGTACAAGGATCTAGAAAATGCAAACTAATCTATCGTGGTGGAGACAGCTCAGTGGTTACGTGGGGAGGAGGAGGTGGGATGGGGTGTGGGTCAGGAGAAATGGATTACAAATGGCACCAGAAACTCTTTTAGGTGATGAATATGTTAACAATTTTGATTACAGTAATAATTTCGTGAGTGCCTAAATATGTCAAAATTTATCATATTGTATACTTTATTCATGTAGATTTTATTTTTATGTCAATTATACTTATATGTCAATTATAATTATTTGTCAATTATACTTGTTAAAATTGCTAATCTAGGACTAGTGGAACCTTTGGGGCTTTTGCAGTAGAAATGCAGAACTTTAGTGTGGCTGCTTTTCTACAATCCAGAATACTTGTCCAGGAAAAAACAGCCCTACAAGCACAGCTCACAATAACAAAACAATTATAAACCACTCTGTATGTTGTATGGAAGTGTTGACTCGCTAATATTACACTGTATGTTAACTAACTAGAATGTAAATTTAAAAAAAAGAGTGACTATATTAAGCAGTAAATTAGATATAATTAAACAGAGAATTAAGGTAAAAATGACACTAAAAGAAGTCATTTAGAGAACAGAATAAAGTGACTGAAAGTATTAAAGAGTGATTGAGAGACATGGAAAACATTTTGGAATAAATACAAGAGAGATAATATAGAATGAAGAAATGGGTGGGGCGCCTGGGTGGCGCAGTCAGTTAAGCGTCCGACTTCAGCCAGGTCACGATCTCGCGGTCTGTGAGTTCGAGCCCCGCGTCGGGCTCTGGGCTGATGGCTCAGAGCCTGGAGCCTGTTTCCGACTCTGTGTCTCCCTCTCTCTCTGCCCCTCCCCCGTTCAGGCTCTGTCTCTCTCTGTCCCAAAAATAAATAAACGTTGAAAAAAAAATTAAAAAAAAAAAAAGAAATGGGTAAGAGTGTTCCAGAAAGCAAGAATTCATTAGATAAAGGAAAATAAATAGAAACCTGGGCACATAGAGAACTTGCATTACCTCAAGGAACAAGATAATATTTAAAAAGCTACCAGAGGGGCACCTGGGTGGCTCAGTTGGTTGAGCGTCCAACTTCAGCTCAGGTCATCATCTTACGGTTTGTGATTTCAAGCTCCATATTGGGCTCTGGGCTGCCAGCGTGGAGCCTGCTTTGGATCCTCGGTCCCCCTCTCTCTCTGCCCCTCTCCTGCTTGTGCTCTCTCAAAAGAAAATAACATTAAAAAAATAAAATAAAGGGGCACCTGAGTGGCTCAGTTGGTTGAGCGTCCAACTTCGGCTCAGGTCATGATCTTGTGGTTTGTGGGTTTGAGTCCCACGTCAGGCTCTGTCGCTCTCTCTTTCAAAAATAAATAAACATTAAAAAATAAGTAAAAAGCCACCAGAAAAAAGACAAGTCATCTGAAAGGAGTACCGGTTAGACTGACAGTAGTTGTTATCAGAAACAAGAGTGGCATAATGGAATTAGGCATAATTAGGCATATTTAGGGCATAGTAGAGTAATATATTGAAGATGCTGAGCATAAAATAACCATCAACTGTGGACTCTGTATATGTCTATACTACTTTCAAGAATAATAGTGAAAAAAGACAAAAACTGAGAGCTTACTAACTACAGATTAATCATCACTGAAAAATCCATTAAAAGTTTACCTCAGGGGCGCCTGGGTGTCTCAGTTGGTTAAGTGTCTGACTTCGGGTCAGGTCATGATCTCAAGTCTCATGGGTTCAAGCCCCTCATCGGGCTCTGTGCTGACAGCTCGGAGCCTGGAGGCTGCTTTGGACCCTGTGTCTCCCTCTCTCTGCCCCTCCCCTACTCACACTCAGTCTCTCTCTCTCTCTCTCTCTCTCAAAAATAAACATAAAAAAGAAAGTTTACCTCAGGATGAAGAAAATTGAATCAAGAAAGGAATACAAAAGTTTCCAGGTGAGTAAAGAAATTAATCAAAATAGGTTAAGACTAAATTAACACTGTGGAAAACAATCTTTAATACCGATTAATTAGAGAAATTTAAACATAAGGTAGAGATAAAATTCTGGACAAATATAACATGGAATTGGTGGAGCAGCAAAGCAAGAATTTCAATGTCAGAAAAATTTATTTTATTTGCCTAATTTAACTACATGAAAGAAGAAAAATTATGACTGTTTCAGTGGATACAGGCATTTTATTTTTTATTTGTAAAAATATTTTTTAATGCTTACTTTTGAGAGTGTGTGCAGAAAGTCTGAGCAAGGGTGGGGCAGAGAGAGAGAAGGAGACACAGAATCCGAAGCAGGTTCCAGGTTCTGAGCTGTCAGCACAGAGCCTGACTTGGGGCTCGAACTCACGGACTGTGAGATCATAACCTGAGCCTAAGTCAGACACTTAACCGACTGAGACACCCAGACACCCCATCATCATTTAAAAACTCAAATTAGGGGCGCCTGGGTGGTGCAGTCGGTTAAGCGTCCGACTTCAGCCAGGTCACGATCTCGCGGTCTGGGAGTTCGAGCCCCCGTCAGGCTCTGGGCTGATGGCTCAGAGCCTGGAGCCTGTTTCCGATTCTGTGTCTCCCTCTCTCTCTGCCCCTCCCCCGTTCATGCTCTGTCTCTCTCTGTTCCAAAAATAAATAAACATTGAAAAAAAAATAAAAAAATAAAAACTCAAATTAATATCTTCTGGAATCCACAGTTTCTGAGTCCATATTCCATCTTAAGAGACAAAATTATCTGGAAAAGAAAGGCACTACGCACTCCCTGCTATTCCCGGTATTATTTGGAGTTTATATTTTTAATTTTGTAGAAGCAAAAACTAAGAAAAGAAACTTCCTGGATAAGAAACAACCCATGGTGCATGCTCTCAGTGGTCTGTATAAAAACATATTATCTCACCTTTTACTGAAACAAACTAATATTATTAGTATCATAATATTAATATATAAAAAGTTATGCTTTCATTATTTAAATGTATTAATGATTCTCATACATTTTTTTTTTTTTTACCTAAAGTTGTTATTGGAGGCATATATACAAATGTCCATCTAATGACCCAAAGATATTACAATTTTGAGAAACATTCTTTTGGTTTCTTGTGGCCCATGAGAGAGTAAGATCCACTCAACTGAAGATTGTGTTAAAGGTCTACAGGGTGTCTTGATGGAAGAATTGTCCTCAGTAGGGTGTACCATCATGGATGAAGACATTCTTACCCACTACGACTCTGTCCTTGGGGAAGGTGAAGTCCACACAGAGGAAAGGCAACAGGCAGTGTTAGATGCAGGGATAGCTAGCAGTAGAAGTGAGCACATACAGAGAAAAAGATAAAACTATGACACAGAGCAGAAACACCAGGATATGGAGTAACCGCTTGTTCCTGACAAATGACACGTTCACTGGGGCAGAGCTCTGTAGGCTCACCAGAGTGATCTAGGTGTTCTCAGGGATATTGAATGATGTCCTCTTCCCACTGCCCCGTCCCCCGCAGTCGAGAGCACGAGTGCTGGAATGGCTTCTTGTCTTACGGTTGTGACTTTATGAAATTAACATCTGTAGAGTAGAGCCCCGGTGTATCTCATGGATTTAACAAAGGGCCACAGGGGAATTAAAATAGAGAAGTTTATTACTCCCAAGTCCTGGAGGAGGTACAGGGTGTGCCTGGAGGGATCACATGGGGAGGTCAAGGCAGCACGCAGGCAGTGAGAGCCCAGCAGGATCTGGAGTTCGTGCCTTTATGACAGTCCAAGAGTGAGGGGCTTTCAGGTTCCCTGGCTGAGGCCAGAGTGGCCAATACAAACCAAAAAGTACTGGCTTTTGGTGAGCTTCTCAGGGGTCTTCTCTATGGGGCACACCAAGGGAAGGCCGTAGGAGACAGGGAGAATGCTTTTTTTGAGGGCCTCAGGAGAGGTCACTTCAGGAGATCACATTTGCTCGTGACTCTGTGGGTATGCTCCGGGGGCAGGGAGCAGATGGTGTCAGTTCTGCCAGCCCCCCTTGCCCACACAGAATGGAGGCCCAGGCGGCAACAGGTACGGAGTCTTTTAGCTAAATTCTCAACATTCGATTCACCGTTTAACATCTCAGTATTCCCATTACTTGAGAGTGGCTGCTCCTTGCAATTAAATAAAGCCTATTTGATACAGAATAACTCTGACGATTAAAGTAGTTCTCTTAAAATCGTCATCTTGTGATGAAGCGTGCCATATTTGCAAACTTCGTTTTCTTCCCATTTTTTCATTCCTCATTAATAATGTTCAGAATTTCACTTTTATCCAGTAAAATCACTTGTCATTCTAGTGAGCTAAGGAAGCGCTGAGTTTATCTAAAATTAAAGATTGGAGGTTAAACAAACAGCCGAGGAACCTGAATCCAAAGGAGATTTTGTACAGAACAATGCTACGAATTAGCCTGTGTCGGATTAACCACATTCCTGTGTAAAATGGCCCAGGGCAGAAGATGGATAGACTTAAAACATCATGAGCTAATAAGACATTGCCATTTACAACAATAAATATATTATGTCTAGTTTGCTATGGAAGGAGTTTTAGAGCAAGGTGCTGTTATCAGACCTGATCTTTGATCAGAATGTGAAAGCTGAAAGCAATTATTAAAAGCTACATACTTGCGTCCTTTCCCTTTGTGAACTCAGCTTGGAGATAACTCACAGACACATTACAATGTAAACAATATATGAAAGGTGCCATTCCAGAGTAATGTGAGTTTCAGAGGAGAAATATTTTCTTTTTCCCAGTATGATTTCCAGAAATACTGGAAGCACAACAAAGCGACCCAAGACACTTTGAGGCTCTTCGCAGATCGGGCTGTTTTGGGAAGAAGTAAAATGCTGTCTTCTCACGGAAGCCACAAGTCAAACATTTCTGACATGTATTCAGATCGTCACTTCCTGTCCTTCCCGTCACAGAAAAACACTTAGGGAAACCCCCACCCTAGACCAGAAGAAGATCGGAGATAGATGTATCAGTGCACAGGAACAACTCTGGACAACATGGAGCCCTTTGTTACAGGGGTCTCATGTCACAGGACATACAGAGAGTGAAACCATCAAGCAAAACTTGGGTTTACCAAAGACATGGGAGACGATGTTGTAGGTTCATACGAATTTAAGACACATCTTTGGGAGGGGGAGAAGGGAACTTACATCTCTTGGTTACTTGCTATATATCAGGTGCTTTCTGTATCCCATCACATTTAACATCCAGGTTCCCTGTTTTCCATATGATGACAGGTGACGGTTTTGGCTGAGCTGCCCTAAGGAAATTTGGTCTTCACAAAGCATCAAAGACTTGCTAGTAACCACGAATGATTACGCTCATAACCGTTTACATGCTCATCTCCTGGGCTACACTGTTTAGCTCTTTTACCGTCAGAGCCATGATGTGTTTTCACTGTGGTATTCAATAATTTTGCAAGTTGTCTGATACAAAGCATTCATTTAGTAAATGTATGCTGAAAGACTGAACATACAGGAAAGCGGGCTGCCTCAGGTGGTGATGATGTATATTATCAACCTGTCGAATTATCTGTACAGGGATTCCTCCCGCAGTAGAATAAATGGGTCTACTATTAGAGAAAGCCAGATCACTCCACCAGCCTAGGAGATGGTTATTATTATCCATCTTTTGTAGATGAGGAAACCCACCTGCAGAAGGGGAAAGACATTTTCCCAAGGTAACTCAATCACTAGTAAGCGATTGAGCTAGGATTCAATTCTCAGATCTGACACCAAAGCCTTCCCACACTCCCCTTCCGTACTAAATTCCCAGGAAGGCTTCCATTGTATTCTTTGGCTTCTTGAAATTTGAACTCCTAAGGCCTCTCAAGGAACCGTTTTCCAGATTGGGGGTAGGGTGTGGGGGCACACGCAGTGAGTGCTGTTTCTGTTGTGTGTAAGGATAAACACCACCCAGATCTTTGGGAACTTTACTGTCCTCTGGGAACAAAACGCCTCTCTGAGTTACTTCGTTAATATCAGCCTTTGATCCAGACACGAGTTCTTTTTGGCATTCTCTGCAGTTCTCATTTGCCAGAACAGAATACTCCAGAAACTGCACTTTGGGATTCAGAATTTGTTTTTCGAATTGTGTTGTTTTGCCATTGTCTTCAGCTCCTGAGTCCCAGCGTAATGCTGGCTCTTCTCTGCCTCTAAGAGGCAGGTCACTGAAGGCCAGCATTTCCGAGTTGCATTCTTCTCCACAACTGACTTCAAGCACAGGGTTCCTCTCGTCCATCGCTGTCATGTCAGGAGTGTGAGAAGAAATATGGAGAATTATTCTCGTGGTTCCCACAATTCCAGCTTCTTCCCTTTATTTCCCAGTCATGCCAGAGCTACTTCCTGTATTTGCTTACTTCCAGGTTATCTTTGGTCACTTTTTGCCTTTCGTGCCTAACTGATCATTCTCTACATTAAATTATCTCCGTTTAAGTAACTGGTGTGGGTTTTGTCTCATGACTGAATACTGACTCACACAAGGATTCAGCAGCGGCAGATTATGGACCTCCTTCTTTTTCATCTAGAGGAGAGCTATCACAGTTACTCAGAAACTTTGTGACCCTGTGTTTTATTTTTTCATGTGTTCAGGACAGACTGACCGATGTGTGTCAGGGGTCTACTCTGGGATCAGTCAACTTTGGTAAATAGGAAAGAATCACGTAGTTAAAACATGTTTCACTGGGGGCAGTGCCTGGGTGGCTCAGTTGGTTAAGCATCCAACACTTGGTTTCAGCTCAGGTCATGATCTCACAGTTCATTAATCTGAGACCCACACTGGGCTCTGATGCTGATGGTGAAGAGCCTGCTTGGTATTTTCTCTCTCCCTCTCTCTCTGCCCCTCCCCTCCTCATGTGTGCTCCCTCTCCCCACAAAATAAATAAATCTGTCCTCTCTCTCTCAAAATAAATAAATTAAAAAAAATGTTCCACTAGGACCAGAGAAAGAGGAACTAAACAAAGGGCATCCACTATATAATTATCATTTTGGGTTACTTAACAGTCCTAAGGGACTCAGAGTCCTTCTAAATCACAAAAGGAAGACAATGGTATTTTCTGCTGACTTAATATTACTTCTGTTACACCATGTTCTATTTTTTTAATTGATAATATATGTAACAATATAGTCATTGACAGGAAGAAATTGTAGAGAAAGAAAGAGGAGGATGGGAGGAGGAAGGGAGAGAGAGAGGGAACATGAACAATTTAGTTAAGAGAAACTTGGTTTTTGTTTTAATCTGTGTATTTTCAGGACACAAAGAAACCATGAGTAACTCATGGATTTTACTCACAAACAATTATCTCTGCAGTGCTCACACTCAGAAATGTAGTCATACTGCTACCTAGTGAGTTCTTTGAAGGGAAAATTTACAGGAAGTCTTGGAAGGCATTAGTCCAAAGTCATAGAACTTGAAAGCTGGAAAAAATCTTATGATGTAGGTCAATTCCTTCATTTCAAAAATAGAAAAACTGTTATTTGAAAAAGTTAGCTGGCTTAAGGCCATCCAATTTGCTGGTGGGGATGAAAGACGACATAGAATCTCGTCAAAGTAAGCTGAACATTTGATAAATATTTGTTTTGCCTTGTGCTGTATCTATTTAAAAACATTAATGATATTTCAAAAACGTAAATGCAGAGAGAATAGCCTACTGAACACTTTTGTGCCTATCACCCACCTTCAATAACACATGCTCATTGTAATTCATAAATAGCCCTTTATTCATTCTTCAGTGAGTTTTGGTAGTTGGTATATTTCAAGGAATTTGTCCTTTTTTCCTCTTATTCTTTGACTAGATGGAAGATCCATAGTGATGTATCTCTCATTCCTGATATTGGCAATGTGTGAATTCTCTCTCTCTCTCACTATATTGATCTCACTAGAGATTTATCTGTTTTTATTGATCTTTTCAAAGTATGAGTCCTCCAACTTTGTTCTTCTTTTTCAATATTGTTTGGCTATCCTGGGTCCCATGCATTTCCATCTAAATTTTAGGATAAGCATTTTTGTTTTATGCTAGCTGGGCAACTGATTTCTTTATGTTGATTTTGTATCCTGCAGCTTTACTGAATTTGTTTTTGGTAGAGCCTTTAGGATTTTGTATATGTGAGATCATATCATCTGCAAATAAAGACGGCTTTACTTCTAGCTTTCTGATCTGGATGTCTTATATTTCTTTTTCTTTCCTGATTGCTCTGGCTGGGACTTCTGTGTCAAACAGGAGTGGTGAGAGTGGACACCCTTGTTTTGTTTCTGATCTTAGAGGAAAACCTCTGCATCTTTCACCACTGAGTATGTTAGCTGTGAGCTTGTCATATGTGCTCTTTGTTATGCTGAGATATGTTCTTTCTACACACAATTTGTTGAGAGTTTTTTATCATGAGAGGGTGTTGTATTTTGTCAAATTCTTTTTCTGCATTCATTGAGTTGATCATATGGTTTTTATCTTTTCTTCTATTAATGTGGTGAATCACATTTATTGATTTACGTATGTTAAACATTCTTGCATCCCAGTGATAAATCATGCTTGATCATGGTGATGACCCTCTTAATGCGATGTTGAATTCAGTTTGCTAATATTTTGTTGCAAATTTTTGCATCTGTGGTCATCAGAGACATTGGCCTGTACTTTTCTTTTCCAGCTGTGTCCTTATCTGGCTTTGTTATTTGAGTAATGATGGCCTCAAAAAAGGTTTGTGAGTATTCTCCCCTCTTAAAGTTTTTGGAAGAGTTGGAGAAGGATTGGTGCTAATTCTTTATTTTCTCTTAAATACTTATTTATTTATTTTGAGAGAGAAAGATAGAGTGTGAGCCAGGAGGGCCAGAGAGAGAGGGAGACAGAGAACCCCCAACAGATTCTGTGCTTTCAGCACAGAGCTCAGTGTGGGACCTCAACCCATGAACCATGAGATCATGACCTGAGCCAAGATCAAGAGTCTGACACTTAATTGACTGAGCCACCCAGGTACCCAGTGGTAACTCTTTAAATGTTAGGAACAAAAGTTTTAAACAGTGGGAAGAGACTTAGGGTACTAATTAGAATCACTCTTATAATAGGGCCTATGCTCCTGACTGACCTTGGACCTTGCAGAGGCAGTGTGAGCAAGAGAGATGGCCACAAGGTGAAAGGGGATAGGGGAGCCAAAGGGAGTTGGTGCAAAGGGATTTTGTGGGTGTCCACTAACCTGTCATATCTGTGTAACTGCCTGCTCCCTATTATCACAATTTCTCCTTTTTTCTTAAATCTGATTCCTCCAACACTTTATTTTTACCACTGTGTCCAAGTACTTTCCAATTTTCTCTTCCATATGCACTTTCCACTGTCTTTGCCCTAGAATGCTGACCCATAGCAACAGGCTTCCTGTTCCTCAAACATCAAGCTGGACTTGGCTGATGGAGAATCGCAGGAGTTGGGGTGGTGGTGAAGTCAGGGTATTTATTCCTCTGGTTCCCTCTCTTCAGGGTCACCTTGGGCTTGTTGCTTCCTCCTTGAATGATGAAAGGCCATAGTGACTTCCACGTGAAACTCTCCTCACAGTTCTGTTTCCAGGTTCTAGCTACGTCTCCATCCCTCACCATCATCATTCTTCATGACTTCCCTGATACCTGCTCAAACCTTTGTACATGATCTGTTTTTTTAAACCCTCTTCAGATTCTTCCATGTGAGCGTGCCGACTGTTTCCTGTTGGGACCCTGGCTAATCACTTTGCTCACCATATTCCTATCTTCCTAATTCTATTAGCCATTCTTTATTTGAAGGAAACAGAGGTTGAATGCCTTTTCCTTACAACAGCATATGTTTTAGTTAGGTTTTTTGTTGTTGTTGTTGTTGGCTTGTTTTTAGGTTTCAAGGAGTTGAGACACACTCATGCTCCCTTAAATAATGAGTTTATTATGAAGACATCAACAGAAATAAATAAAATAGTAATTTCTATCATGAAATTAGACTTTAAGAAGAGCTGATATTGCACAAAACTAGATCTCAAGGCAACTAGCAGGCAGTCCAGTTTCTTTTAAGTCAAAATCCTGACAGAGCATAAGGAAGTTCTATACACATTTTTCTAGGTTCTCTCTTGATCTTAACTCTCTTTTGTAGGTCCAGGGTTCATAGTCATATCCTTTGGAACCAATAAATTCAAGGCCATACGCTTAGTGGCCAGGTGTTCTGGATCTAGCATCTGGTGTCCCTGGCTTGAGTTTTGACTTTACTAACTGGCTGTGTGCCTTGGGGCAAGCTGCTTCATATTTTCTTAGGCTCAGTTAGGCCACGTGTAAAATGGGAATAATGACCAATCTTTATTTGGTTCTTGGGACAATTCAGTCCGAAGAAAGATGGGCTGGGTAAAGAATAAGTACGCACTGAATGTAAGGGCCTGCTACTATCATTTTCATTAGAAGCAAAATTGTTTTGCCAACAACTTACGGGAAAAATCACTGAACCCCTAGGTGAGCTATCAGCTCAAGGCAATAGATAAACCTCTGGTGCTTGTGTGTTGTGATCAAAGGAGTTGTGTGGATAAGGACTGTGTACAAAGTTGCTGAAATGACATAACCAGGGTCAAGATCAACTATTGTTAGGATGCCTTGGGAGACTTGTTACAGCATCAGCTGAACAGTGAGCACTGGTTAACCTTGTGTCTCAGTGCTAGCTGGGGCTCATTAACTCCTCCCTGGAGTTGGATTGGAATAGTCTTTCAGTTCTAGGGAGCAGATCTTCTCATTCATCTCTCATGGCAGGGATTCTAGGTTCTCTCCTTTAGTGTGATAGCAGCCTCTCACTTTGCTGTATTCTGGGTGTCATAGGTTAGCCCCTGGGCCTTCCATTCTGAATGTCTCATGATTGGACTCTCTCAGACAAATACGTGATCGCTACAGGTGGTTATGATCCTCTCTGCTGGGAAAAATTTTCTTGTTAACTTATCTCATGGGCCCAGGGATACCTGTGGACTGGCTGCCTTTGGGTCTGGCGTCCTTTTTTTATTAAATCAGCTAATTCATAATTTGTGGTGTAATGTGACAGTAGCATGGTGACTTGTGTGAAAGTAGTTAAGAAGGAGCCCTTAGACAGGAGTCCCTGAGAAGGAGCTTTGCGCATAATAGGTCTTTCAGAGATTTGGCCCACCTAGTAAAGAATTAAATTCTACCACCCAGATGAATTTTATGTCATGCAAATTATACCCACATAAAGCTGTTTGATGGGAGTGGAGCAGAAAAGACAGATGATGCTGAGTGGAGTGTGTGCAATGACTGTTCAAGGCATCACCAACACCAAATATTTGTTGACATGTACTATGTGTCAAATACCATACTAGCTGTTGAATATAAAATTTAAATAGATCTATTCCCTGCTTTTGTTGAAATAATACTTGGGTATTATACTAGGGTATTAATATTTCACTTCAAGGTAGAAGTACAGTGTAGATGGCACTGTGGTATAGATTTTGTTTCTCAGGGCATAGACAAAAAGCCCTATTTCTGTATCTTGTCTGTTAAGTACAAAAATATTTATGGAGTGACACAGAGTGCCTCATGGAAAATTATATTTCTGATCAGGCAAACTTTTTATCTGAGCCATCACTTCAGATATTGAGTAGAATTATAATTTTGGTAACTCAATATCTAACTGACAATATGAAACTAACCGTACATATTTTTTCATTTCCTGGAGACATCAAAAAATAGTTCTTACCCTCATGACAATGGAAATAATTTTAAAGCTGCTATTGTCATAGGTATATAACATAATTATTTTCATGGTCTTGAAGCAATATGTCTAGCCTACGATTCTCCATGTCTCCTTCCTACCTCCCCCCCTCCCCTCCCTTTCTCCCTCCTTCCCTCCCTACTTTCCTTTCCTCCCTCCTTCCTTCCCTTCCTTCAGATCTGAGTAGGAAATGGTTGGAGAATATATAAGAAATGGCTGTTTGGTTTTCCTAAAGGAGAATTTCCAGCTCCCACTGTCAAGCAAAGATAGTCATTATCTCTTTTCCTTATACAGATGTACATAATTGATACTTTACCATATTTACACATTGCTTAACAGCGATTCACTTATCTGCTCAGCAAACATGTTTTTAGTACTTTCTTTGTGTCAGGCTGTGGTCTTGCTACTGGATATAAAAATGCAAACTATTGTCTTTTATAAAAAGAAATGACTGGGGCGCCTGGGTGGCTCAGTCATGAAGCCTCTGACTTTGTCTTAGGTCATAATCTCGTGGTTCAAGAGTTTGAGCCCTGAGTTGGGCTCTGTGCTGGCAGCTCAGATCCTGGAGCCTGTTTCGGATTCTGTGTGTCCCTCTCTCTCTGCCCCTCCCCCTTTCGTGCTCTGTCTCTCTCAAAACAAAAACAAAAACAAAAACATAAAGACATGACTGTCCATTGAGTGGCAAACAGCATCCTGAAAGTGGTCTTCCCTTTAAATGTTCTCGATACCTATGTGTCAAGACAGGGAAATAAAAATTTAATTCACAAAAATCAGTCACTCTTTCACAAAGAGTGTTCACTGTCCTAGGAAACTTATCACCCTGCTTGAGTTTATGACATTCCAGACTCCGCTGGTTGCTCACTATGGTACTTTAGACCCAGAAACTCAGGGGCAAAAAGTATCAGAGTTAAATTTTGGTAGGTTATGTCAAATTGTCCCCCAATACTATTATAATAATTTGTATTCTTCCTTACAGTGCACACTTCTCATAAACTTGCCAATCCTGGATATTATCAGTTTTGTGTGACATTTTAAGCTAAGCTCACTGTGCACAACAGATGTAGGCTGTGAGCTGTGACTGAAATGAAATCCCGGTTGGGGAGGGCCACCGCCCTGTCTAGTCAGCTTCCCCTCTCCCTGCCCTGGGGGTCCTCAGTGGCATCTCTCAGGAATCGCAGAACTCCATTAAACATGGTTTGAAAAATCATGGTTTATGAGTTTGCCTTCATGGCTCTATTTGGTTGGTATTTGGCTTTCAAATTAACAGTGTGTTTCTTTTGTTGGTAATCTTTGAGTTGTAGTAGTATTTAAATATTATTTCTAGTTCTCCAGACACAAAATAAAAAGTCATTGTGTGCCTATTCATTGTTCGAAAAAACTACTAACCAAGATCTCAGTAGGATGCCAATATAAAGAGCTTTATTATCATCAGTGTTCAAGTGGTACCCTCATTACAAGATAAGCTGTGTATGTCACATTAACTCTTTCAGGTCACAAGAGAAATGTTTAGCAAACTCCAAGGGTAGCAGCTCTAAATTTAACGCATTAATGTATTCCATTGTGGCCTGAAAGACTTTTCAAAGGATTGAACTAAAGTCTTTGGAAGTATTCAGGCTTAGGTTGGAAGGCTTATGATACCAGGACAGTCCATGGAATGCATAGGGTTTTAACTGCACTGCATTAGTTTGGTGAAGGGTGGGATTTGGGAAGACATGCTGGTGAGAGTGATTCTTTTGAATCATGTTCCCCACTTCGTTTTTCTGTGAAGGCATGCTCTGAAACTACATTAAGCATGCATTGGCTATAAACATGGTCTGAAGTGGGGTGCCTGGGTGGCTCAGTCGGTTGAGCATCCGACTTCGGCTCAGGTCATGATCTCACGTTCCGTGAGTTCGAGCCCCGCGTCAGGCTCTGTGCTGACAGCTCAGAGCCTGGAGCCTGTTTCAGATTCTGTGTCTCCCTCTCTCTGACCCTCCCCTGTTCATGCTCTGTCTCTCCTTGTCTCAAAAATAAATAAAATGTTAAAAAAAATTTTAAACATGGTCTGAAGCACCAGGATGTATTTACTGGATGGGGACTCTCCTAAAAGGGGGTGGGTTTCCAGTTCTTCCATACTTGGAAGAAAAATAGAGGAGAGAGCCATGTTGTCCTGCCAATTCAGGAACTCAACAAAGTGGTTACCGTCACAGAGGAGTCAGCTAGACTTGTTTTCAGCAATTGTGTCAGTGACTACGTGGGAGGTAGCCCCCAGTGACCCCTGCTGTTGGGCCTTTACACCACTGTGTCATTTCCGCTCAGAGACTGCAGGCTGGACTGAGGGACTTAGTTCTAATGAACAGAGTATGGCAGATTGTGAGCTGTCTTCTGTGAGATGAGGTTGTAAAAAGACTGCACTTCTACCTTGGGTACTCTCTCTCTTTTTCTCCCTCTTAGATTGCTTGTCCTGGGGAATGGCCCTCGTGGTGAAAGACAGCCTTCTCAATAATTAGGCGAATGGGATTGGAAGTGGACTCCCTCAGTCATTTTCCCATCAAGCGTTCAGATCAGATCACAGCCTCAGTTTACTGTTTGAGAGGCCCTGAGACAGAGAGCCCCCAGCTAAGCTCTTCCTGGATTTCCCAACCCAAACAAATTGCTTTGTTGTTGCTATTTTAAGCTTTCATATTTTTGTGTTCATTTTTACATGGCAATAAACAAATGGATTGTTTAAAAAATACAAATTCATTGTACAACATCTTGAACAGCATAAAAGTAAAGAAAGGTCTGTGCTAAGTGGTCCTCTGTTAGTAAAACTTCAGGTACCTTATCTTTGATGATAACTCATCGAACAGAGAGGCAATTCACTTAGTCAATGGCATTGTTAGCCCACATTTCAGTACAGCCACCATGACTGCTGATTTTACACATGTTTGACTGACATTGTCCTAAGTCATATTTAAGACCAGGGTCCCAGGAGGTCACCTAGAGATTTACAACTTCCTCTGGTTTAGAGTTTAGACGCTGGTAGCACCGTACTAGGGATGTCCTACACACTAGACTATTTCACCTTCACAGGAACAGTGTGAAAGAAGTATCCTCACCATTATTTTAAAGATGAGGCAAATTCAGAGATGTTAATAGGCCGATCAAGGAATCATAGGTAGAAAACACTGAAGAGAGATTTGGGATTAGGGGCCGCCTGGTTCCAAAGCCAGAGCCCTTTCCACTTTCTTATTCCTCCTTCACACGCCGGTTTAAAGCCTAAGGTGAGAAGGACAAACATGGAAAATGTTATTACAGATGTGGAGGACCTTGAAGAGGTGTGCAGATTTGAGCTGACGTGTTGTGCTGGAACCCAAGAGGCCTGTGGGAGGGAAGCGTGCACTTCAAGAGAGACAGGATGGAGCACTGGGAATTCATGGGTCCTGTTAAGAAAGGAAGTCAACCGAATCCATTGCTCATGTGCTCTGACACAGCTCGGCTAAGATAAAATGAACTGCCACCTGTTCTCAGGTGGCCTCTTACTATTCCTAATTTATTGTCCCCAAGGAGGGGCCCTGTGAAGCAGAAAGTTGTCACAAATCTAAAAATACAGCATTTTTATGGAAAACCATTCATTTACACTAAATGCACTTACGTACAGGGTGTAGCCCATTCTAGTTTGTTGCATTTTGTTAGCCAAAATTATCAGTGACAGTTCTCGTAATTATTTTCCTTTTTTTTCCCCCAAGCAGTTACAATCTTTATGAAATTGGATTTAAATAATTACATCCTTCTGGGATTTCTTTTTTAAAACGCGTTGTGTGTAAGGCTAAATTTGGGATGCTTCATTTAACATTGCTGAAGGAAAGAACAGATACTAAAATATTTTGAGCTGGAGCTTTACATAGACAAAGAGAAACTTCAAATACTGATTGCTAATGACATTTGTATTTTGCACACCAAAACGCAGGAGCAGTTGCAAATATATTTGACAAGTTTCAAACTGTGGCAGTAGCTCCCTTGTAGAATTTTTAAAATTTGAAGCTGATTTTGGGGGTGGGGTGGGTGGGTAGTAAGAGTCCCAGCAGGTGAATCCCAGTCTGACAGTCTCGATGGCAGTTGGATGTGTCTGATTTGATATCATGGATATTTCATGATCTTAAAAACAGCCTTCAGCTTCCATCTTGTGCTGTCACTAAGAGGTGCCCGCAGATGCTCACACTATCATTCCATCCAGACCCTTCCCCTACCTCTGCCCATGGCATCACTGTAGATAGCCTGTCTTTGACTTTCACCCCAGTCTCAAGATATGACTCCTATCTCCCCAGGAGGAGGGAGGGCTCCTTTTTACATGTAGTACTTTGTATTAAAAAAACCCAAAACTATAATTGCTTATTTCTTAGGGTCACGTTAAAATGTAAAAATGTGGCTCTGTCACATTGGCTTGCGAGAACATCGTGTATCTGCAGCTGCTAAGAAAAGGCTCTCATGTGTCAGTACAGGGTACACAGGCAGCACCGAGAAAGCCAAATGGTTTCCCAGGGAGAGTGAGTCATTGATTGTCACCTCTCCCCCCACCTTCCCTCACTCCCTCCTCCATACCCCACATCACCGCGTGAGGTTGGTGTGGGAGTCGTGCTGGTCCCTTGTGGAGGCGTGGGGTGAAAACAGAGAGACTCTGGAAGGGGCTAACATTTGTTGAATATGGAATGTATGCAGGTGCACATGCTACTTGCTATTTGAGTTCCGCTTAATCCTTGCAAGACCCCACCTGTTCCATTGGCATTGACCTCATTTGGAAAGATTAAAAATGGAGGGAGAAAGACTAAATAATTTTGTGATTATTGTGTGAGCCTGGTTTAAACTTGGGTTCATCCAACTCATGCTTATTGTCTCAGAATTTGTGAAGGGATATGGCTTTCCCCTGGAAATGTTTGGGCATCCTTGATTTCCAGGAGTCATGCTCTTACAGGCTACCTTTTTCTTTTTTAAAGTTTTTATTTATTTATTTTGAAAGAGAGAGAAATCACGAGCAGGGGAGGGGCAGAGAAAGAGGAAACAGAGAGGATCCCAAGCAGGCTCTCCACCATCAGCACGGAGCCGGAGGTGGAGCTCAAACCCACAAATCATGAGATCATTACCTGAGGTGAGGTCAGACGCTTAACCAAATGAGCCACCCTTGTAGTCACCCAAAGGCTCCCCTTGTAGGCTACCTTATATTCTGTGTGTGTGTGTGTGTGTGTGTGTGTGTGTGTGTGTGTGTGTTTGGATGCACATATATGTGTACTAGGTTTGATAAATAGAGCTCAGGTGTATTGTAGGAGGCTGAGTTCTTTAATATGATCATGTCAGATATGTACTGATTTGTAATCTATTCTGGTTGAACAGTAGAAAATAAAATCGATGCTCATTAACTTAGTTATCACAACTTAAAGGGTAATTGGCACTGTATTTAACTGTGGTTTCTGATTTCTGACTTAAGAAAGTTCTGCTCTAAGTCAGGAATGTTTCCTTGAGGACTCTTTGCATGGTATTATTTTTCAGTCAAGTGCAGTAAAGGCGTAGTGATTAGAATGGAGGAGAATTATACTTTGAGGTAGATCATATAGATTAGTTAGCTGAACTAAATTTGAAGGCCAGCCCCAAAGGAAAACTAGAACTCTTGTCACTGTTGCTCATGTACAGCAAGAACGTGAAACAACAGCCCAAAGGGAGGAGAGGAGGAGATCAGGAAACAACTTCTGAAAACAAATTCTAATAGTTGCTTATTTTGAGCAGTCTCTTCTTTTCTGACAGATCTTTAAGCTTTTCAGTATTAATAGTCATTCATGCAGTTTCCAAAATGTGTCCTTAATAGGGTAAACATATTTCTAAGTTTTTTAGGATTCTCCTGGTTATACTTGTGAGTGTGGAAAAATTTTTAGGCTCCCCCCTTCTTTCTCACAAGCATCCCTGCTTGAGTGATCAGTTCCATGGTTACTCTGCGGAACACCCACCATATGGTAGCATCTGGAGAGAGACACAGAAGCAAACAAGACAAACATGGTTCCCTATTTTCAAGGAGCTAATGTTCTGGTGGAAGGGCCATCCCACCCCTCAAAGAAAAAAAAAAAGAGTCACAGAAAAGGTAAGCAAAAATTTACAGAGTAATGTGAAGGAATAAAACCAGGACCTGAGATAATAATTGCAAACGAGAGACCATCCTTAGAGAAACTAGAAAAAGAACTTCTGAAGAGGTATCATTTAGGCCAAGACCTAAGAGATGAGGAGTTAGCCATACAAAGTCAGGGGCAGAATATCTCTGGCAGATGCAAAGGTCCTGAGGCTTTGTACTATGGCATATTTGAGAAATTGAAAGAATGCAGTGAGGATGTTGTTTAATATCAGAGAAGAGTAGTAGACAAGGCTCAGATCATGAGCCTCACGAACTGTGATATTATGACCTGAGCTGAAGTTGGACGCTTAACTGGCTGAGCTACCCAGGTGCCCCAAAAGTTTTGTTTTTATACATTTAAATATATAGGCACATATGTTTCTCTCTCTTACTCTGATGCTCTTGTCCTTTCCTCAAGGATAGTCGCTATTAAAATGTCTTGTGTTTCCTTCAAAATTTTATTCAAATACCTGAATATTTGTATGTATGAAAATCAAAGGGATCATGTTTACATGATGTTCTGTACTTATCTTTTCACTGAATAATATATCGACACCTCGAAAACCTCATTCTTATAAAAAGCTACATAATATTCTGGCTTATGAATTCATGATCTTTTTTTTTTTTCACCAATTACCTATCGATAGATATTTTTGTAGCTTTCCTTTCATTTTTGTTTTGTCACAGCAAACAATACTTCCCTCAGAATCTTTGATAATAAATCTTGGAGCTCTTTTGCAAGCTTAATTATTAAGTAACATTACTATGTGCTTTTCAACTTTTGAAAGATAGTGCTGAATTGTCCTTCCAGAATGATTTCACCAATTTAAAACAGCTCCCTTCAAATATATGAGCGTGCCTGTTTTCCTATACCTTCCTGAACACTGGATAATATTAAGTTTTTAAGCATTTTTTTCATGTTTATCTATTTCTTTTGAGACACGGAGAGAGTGCAAGCAGGGAGGGGCAGAGAGAGAGAGGAAGAGAGAGAATCCAAAGTAGGCTCCACACTGTCAGTGCAGAGCTTGACACGGGGCTTAAACTACAAACCGTGAGATCATGACCTGAGCTGAAATCAAGAGTCCAATGCTCAACCGACTGAGCCACCCAGCACCCCTATCATTAAATATATTTTTTTTTAAGTTTTGCCTACTTGGTAAGTAGGAAATGGTATCTCCATGTCTTTTGAAATGATATTTTTTGAATCATGAATAGAATTGAGTTTTTCTTATGTCTATAAGTTTTTCATGTTTGTGTCTTTTCATACATCTTAATCACCTTTCTCCTGGGTCCTTCTTTTCATTATGGATTTATTTGAATTCCTTGTGAAATAATTAATTTGTAATTGAGGAAAGGATGCCTGGTGATACTGTAACAAATATATTTTCCTAGCTTGATATTTTGCGATCCAGAGTTTTGATTTTTAAGCAGTCAAGTTTGTCAAGTTGTTCTTTATGGTGCCTAGATTTAAACCATGTTTAAAAGAATTTTTCCACTTCCAGATCATAAGTACATTACAGATAAACTCAACTGTATTTTCATCTGCAACTATCATTTTGAATAGTTTCAAGCAAGCTGGTGATATATTTTGATTTGTATTTTAGTTTTAATATTTAATTAATTAATTAATTAATTTTTAAAGTTTATTTACTTTGAGAGTGAGAGAGAGAGAGAGAGAGAGAGAGAGAGAGAGAGAATCCCAAGCACTGACAGTGCAGAGCCTGATATGGGGCTTGAACTCATGAACTGTGAGATCATGACCTGAGCTGAAATCAAGAGTTGGACACTCAACCAACTGGCCCACCCAGGCGCCCCTTGATTTGTATCTTAAAAGCTCATTTTTGGTGCTGTGTGATGTGTGGACTGGAGGAGAGCAGGGGTGGGTATGGAGAGATGAGCTGGGTGGCCGATGGGTGGAAGGAGATTGTGAAGGCTGGCTTAATGGGGTAGTGGGAGAGCTCTAGGGAAGAGGAACAGCAAGATAATTTTGGACATCATGTTGATAGGACTTAATTATGTACTGGATATGTGCGCTGCTGGATAAGGAAGAATCTGGACCAGCTTCTAGGGTTTTTGACTTCTGAAGTTGGGTGGATGTCATATTACTCACTGAAATGACGATGGTTGGTGTTGGCATAAGGGGTGTTTTGGGAGACAAAAGTCTCATTCTAGTTTCGGCATGTAAAGTTTGACATCTCTGAGCGACGTCTGGCTAGCTGTAGCTTTTCACTGTTAGGTGGGTAACTGAACCATTGGGAGCTGAGAGGTAAGGTGTTTTTCACATGGTGTTTCAGTTACTGAGATTCAGCAGGGATGAATCAGAGAAGCTCTGACTCAGGTCAGGATAAAGGACAAAGAGCCAACAAAGGAGTCTGGGAAGGGATGGCTGGAAAGAGAGGGGGAAATCGTGGAAGGAATGATATTGCTGAAGCCAAGAGAGGGGTTCTGTGAGGTAGGGAGAAGTCAAGTCTACAAACTGCTAGTGAGAGCGGGCACACAAGGACTGGATTTGGCCCACGGGCATCACTGGCCATCTTCAGGGAAACTCCCAGCAGGATTTGGGGCAGAAGCTTGATTGGATGGATTAAATTGGATGGTGAGTATATACTGATTGTATGTCCATCGTCCAGCCTTCCCCGTGTCATCACAGCACTCCTTGCTCTTCATGTATAGGAATAACCTTCTGATGAGGACCATCCATGTCAAGTCTTTATTAGGGCCCTGGTTCCCTGTTGTGTTCTTATTCTTGTTCTCAGATTATCGTAACTACCTGTGCATCTCCTATTACACACTTGCTTCTCCTGCCTCTTCAACTCCTCAATTCCTTCCACTGCACCCTCTGGAAATCACAATGTGTTGTTTCCACAAGTCTCTGTATCTTAGTCATTTCTCTGAACACCCCTCTTTGCTTGCTGCTCTCACTGACATCTGGCCTCTCCAAGGGTCCTGCTTTCCTGACAGCGATCCCCAGTGGTAGTTGCTTTTGCTCTCATTGCCTTAACAACCTGGAGATGGGAAGGAGCCCTGTTTGCCCTCCACTTTTGTCTGCAGACCATGCTCACTCTTCCCCTTCTACAGAAGTCCATCTTGGAGTCTCACAGCATTGAATTATTTTACCCACCACCACTCACGGTTCCTTTGCTCTTCCTTCTCCTGAAGCATTTCCCTTACATTTCCCATCATTTTAGCTCCTGCCTAACTGGAACTGTCTCATATGGCTTATCATAATTCTTGTTTTTTCTTCAATATTTTTTAAATACTCATTCCCTGCACACTCATTCCTTGAAGTTATCTTCTCCAAGGCTCTGGCCTCTGTACTGAGCAGCTTGTTTTTCAAGTGCATGACCTGGAGCTTGTGAACAGTGGTAGCTGCAACCCCTCTCTCATTTTTCTTTCTGCTTCACTGCTGTTAGTACTCCAAGTCCAGCAATTGGTTAGTCCCACTAACACTAATCTATTGCTTGATTTTTACCTCCTTTTCAGGTGAACCCCCCCACCTTTGTTTTGTTTTGTTTTGTTTTGTTTTGTTTTGTTTTTTTGAGAGAGAGAGAGAATCATAAGAAGACTCTATGCTCACTGCGGAGCCTGAGATGGGGCTCAATCTCATGATCCTAGGATTATGACCTGAGCCAAAATCAAGAGTCAGATGCTCAACCAGCTCAGCCACCCACATGCCCTGATCTTCACCCCCTTGAGGTCCTCTTTCCCCCCTCTTTGCTCAGGTTACACTTTATGGTCAGTTGTTATAATCACTCCCTTGTGTGCTCGTTGACTCTCAACACTCTTGTTAAACTCACATCCGCCAACCCCAAGCATTCCCTTAGTGCTGCTCCACACTCTTTCCCCTCTATACTGCCACCTTCATACTCTTTAGGCAATTATTTCATACCTTTTCTCTACTTAAACATCCAACGTCATCTTCTCCAAACTACCCTAAGCTTATGAAATTTCCTACTTCCCTGAAAAATGAAAGCACTCAGACAGGATCTTACCCTAACTACCATTCCCACATTTATCCCCCTCCCTAAACCTGCATCCACGTTTTCTGTTCTCTGTCTTGTTACCATCCATGACCTAGTCATAGTCTTATTGAAAATCAGTCTTGTCATTTGCTGACTACTGTCCTCCCCTCTCACCTACTCAGAGATACTACTCCAGCAACTCCTCTTCTCTCCTACATGATGAACTGTCCCCTGCACCAGAACATTCTCATCAGCATGCAAACATATTGCCATTTCTTCTTTCATAAAAGAACTGGAAAGGAAACAGAACAGAACACCTCTCCAGACTTACTTATTTACAACTCCTTCCTAGGAACTCCTCACGATATTTGTTTGCACTCACAATTTCTGCTATTTGTTTGTTTCTTTTAAATATTTGTTGGTTGGTTTGTTTGTTTATATTTATTTACTTATTTATTTATTTATTTATTTATGAAATTTATTGTTGAATTGGTTTCCATACAACACCCAGTGTTCATCCCAACAGGTGCCCTCCTCAATACCCATCACCCACTTTCCCCTCCCCCCCACCCCCCATCAACCCTCAGTTTATTCTCAGTTTTTAAGAATCTCTTATGATTTGGCTTCCCCCCTTTCTAAGTTTTTTTTCCCTCTCCCCCATGGTCTTCTGTTAAGTTTCTCGGGATCCACATAAGAGTGAAAACATATGGTATCTGTCTTTGTATGATTTATTTCACTTAGCATAACACTCTCCAGTTCCATCCACATTGCTGCAAATGGCCATATTTCATTCTTTCTCATTGTCAAGTAGTATTCCATTGTATATATAAACCACAACTTCTTTATCCATTCATCAGTTGATGGACATTTAGGCTCTTTCCATAATTTGGCTATTGTTGAAAGTGCTCCTATAAACATTGGGGTACAAGTGCCCCTATGCATCAGCGCTCCTGTATCCCTTGGGTAAATTCCTAGCAGTGCTATTGCTGGGTCATAGGGTAGATCTATTTTTTAATTTTTTGAGGAACCTCCACACTGTTTCCAGAGTGGCTACACCAGTTTGCATTCCCACCAACAGTGCAAGAGGGTTCCCGTTTCTCCACATCCTCTCCAGCATCTATAGTCTCCTGATTTGTTCATTTTAACCACTCTGACTGGCATGAGGTGGTATCTAAGTGTGGTTTTGATTTGTATTTCCCTGATGAGGAGTGACGTTGGCCATCTGGATGTCTTTGTTAGAGAAGTGTGTATTCATGTCCTCTGCCCGTTTCTTCACTGGATTATTTGTTTTTCGGGTGTGGAGTTTGGTGAGCTCTTTATAGATTTTGGGTACTAGCCCTTTGTCTGATATGTCATTTGCAAATATCTTTTCCCATTCTGTTGGCTGCCTTTTAGTTTTGTTTATTGTTTCCTTTGCTGTGCAGAAGCTTTTTATCTTCATGAGGTCCCAATAGTTCATTGTTGCTTTTAATTCCCTTGCCTTTGGAGATGTGTCAAGTAAAAGATTGCTGTGCCTGAGGTCAGAGAAGTTTTTTTCCTGCTTTCTCCTCTAGGGTTTTGATGGTTTCTTGTCTCACATTCAGGTCCTTTATCCATTTTGAGTTTATTTTTGTGAGTGGTATAATAAAGTGGTCTAGTTTCATTCTTCTGCCTGTTGCTGTCCAGTTCTCCCAGCACCATTTGTTAAAGAGACTGTCTTTTTTCCATTGGATATTCTTTCCTGCTTTGTCAAAGATTAGTTGGCCATACTTTTGTAAGTCCAATTCTGGAGTTTATCTTCTGTTACATTGGTCTATGTGTCTATTTTTGTGCCACTACTATGCTGTCTTGATGATTACAGCTTTGTAGTAGAGGCTAAAGTCTGGGATTATGATGCTTCTTGCTTTGGTCTTCTTCAATATTACTTTGGCTATTCGGGGTCTTTTGTGGTTCCATATAAACTTTAGGATTGTTTGTTCTATCTTTGAGAAGAATGCTGGTGCAATTTTGATTGGAATTGCATTGAATGTGTAGATAGCTTTGGGTAGTACTGACTTTTGAAGGAGAGAGAGACAGAGTGTGAGCAGGAGAGGGGCAGAGGGAGGGAGACAGAATCCAAAGCAGGCTCCAGGCTCTGAGCTGTCAGCACAGAGCCCAACGTGGGGCTTAAACCCATGAACCGTGAGATCATGACCTGAGTTGAAGTCAGATGCTTAACCAACAGAACCACTCAGACACCCAAATTTCCACTGTTTCCAGTTATTCTCTTTGTCTCTTAAGCCAATTGCAATTATTCTTTCACCTTCACTACTTTGCTTCAGTTACTCTTGTCAGTGTCACCAACAGCCTTCATGTTGATGATTTCAGTGGCCCATTCTCAGTCCTCATTTTAGCTGAATTTTTATCAGCACTTGGAATTGTTCACTCTGTTCTGTGTGCAAAGCACACACCTTGTTTGGACTCTAGCACAATGCACTGTCCTGGTTTTCTTTCTACCTTGAAAGTCACTCCTTTTTTTTTTTTTTTTTTTCAACGTTTTTTATTTTATTTTTGGGACAGAGAGAGACAGAACATGAATGGGGGAGGGGCAGAGAGAGAGGGAGACACAGAATCGGAAACAGGCTCCAGGCTCCGAGCCATCAGCCCAGAGCCTGACGCGGGGCTTGAACTCACGGACCGCGAGATCGTGACCTGGCTGAAGTCGGACGCTTAACCGACTGTGCCACCCAGGCGCCCCTCCTTTTTTTTTTTTTTAATGTTTGTTTGTTTTTGAGAGAGAGACAGAATGCAAGAAGAGGAGGGGCAGAGAGAGAGGGAGCCACAGAATCCTTAGCAGACTCCAATCTGTGAGCTGTCAGCACAGAGCCGGACTCAGGGCTTGAGCTCACGAACCTTGAGATCATGACCTGAGCCGAAGTTGGATGTTTAACCTACTGAGCCACCCAGGCACCCCTCAAGTCACTCCTTTATAGTGTTTGTGGAATCGTCCTTTACTTCTTCACCTCTTAATATTGGACTCTGTTGTGGCTCATGTCCTCTTTATTTTCCTGCATGCAATGACTCCTTTGGTGACCACTTCATGACAGTGATTTACAACTGCATACCTCCAGCCTAGGCTCCTCCCAAACTCCAGACGAATGTATCCAACTACCTTAGAGACCTCCAATTCAGTGTGACCCTAAACCAAGCTGTCCTCCCGAAACTGCTCCACCTTAAACATTTCCCTTTTCAACTGGTGGCCACAATATTTTTTCATGCAGCTACTCAAGCCAGATGGAGTTATTCATGATTCTTTTCTTCCTCTTAACCCCCATATCCAATCTCTCAGATAATCTTTTTGATTCTATCTTCAAAATACATTTGAGATTAGACTGTATCTCCCTATCCCTAGTGCTGTTACCTTTGTGTTTCTGCAGATTATTGAAATATCCTCCTAACAGATCTGTTTCCATTCATCCCAATCCCCTCCGCCAGTCCATCCTTAAAACAGAACCCAAAGTAATCCTTCCCAACATTAGTCAGATTGTCACTCCTCTGTGCAAAAGCATACATTGAGCTGTTCTGTCCCTATTTTACCCAGATATAATTCATAATGTCTTCCAAGACCCTACATGATCTGTACACCCAACTACCCCTCTACCTTTTTGTTGCCCTTTCCTTACTGCGTGGCACTGAGCTCACACTAACGGAAATGGTTTCTTTGATGTTCCTTGAACTTCCAGACATGGCTAAATCTCTCACCTCCTTCACTTTTTTGTTTGAATGTCAATAAAGCCTACCCCAACCACTCTATTAAAATGAAAACCCCCTCATCTTACTACCCTCTTATCCTACTCTATATTTTCTCCCCTCATTACACTGAAGACTCTAACATGCCATGGATAGTTAGTTTTCTCTTTATTTTAACTATTGTTTATTTTCTCTTCCCATTAGAATATAAGCTTCAAAAAGATTTTAGATCTTTACTGGATCTCAAGCACATAAGTGGTGCCTAGAGCATTGTCAATACTAAGTAAATATTTTTGAATGATTGAATAACATGTTTGGGTGAACAAATAAATAGTTCCAAAGTTACTAGTCACTTGGCAGAGTGAGTGTCCCATCCTTTCAGGCAGGTACTCTGTAGGCTGACCTCTTTCTTATTCAGCCAGTTTCACTTTCTTTCAAAGCCTGTATGAGACAGAGGAGATGTTGCATGTACAGAGGCAAAGGAAATTGGCTCAGACACTTATTACCCTCTAAGACATGACCAAATGGGCCTACTTATCATTCATAAAATCTCTAAAATCTATTAGGCTCTCTAGGGTCTGTTTACTGAAATCAATACGACAAACCACATTATTAAAGAATTATGATGGCAAAATTGAGTGCTTGAGTGCTTTTGGTATACAGCCAAAGATATAGGCAAGCGAAGCCAAAAGAATACTCACTGTCTGCCTTTAATCTTCATGATTGGTTAAGTGTGATTAGGGAATGTGAGTCCTTCCTAAAATACTTTGTTAACTAGGAAGGGAGAAAAATGCATGGTGTCCAACACTGTGAGTCTGTGATTGAACTGCCCCAAATGGTTCTGGAAGGTTATGTAGACTAGATGATACTCTTTTCTACTTACCTTTCAAGAGGTAATGATGATGATAGTGACAAGGAAAGTGACAACTATATTAATAGCTATTAAGGAATAATTCTTTTTAGTTCTTTTTAGTTAGGTATCTAGATACAATGGAATATTTAACTACTTCTCACTGCCAAGAAAGACTGTTTTCTTTCCACACTGTCCTTGTAGATTAGACAGTGATTTGTTATTATAAAAACAAATTTGGCCACATTTTAGAAATGGACAACTTTTCCAAATTAATTCCTAAGATTCTAATCCCTCTTCTTCGAACAACGTGGGTGGGTGTGTATTTCTGTGTGTGATGGAGGATGTGGCATATGGGTGGGTGGTATCCGTTGATTGTCGAATACACTTGCTATCATCCTTTTTCCAAAATACCTGATGATCCACTAATTAATATTTATGAATTCATATGCTCCTCTGTGGGTAAATTTTTGGTAGTTTTTCACAGTATACTTGCCCTTACTGAGATATTCACCTAGCTGGAGGGCTGAAAGGCTGTGTGTGTGTGTGTGTGTGTGTGTGTGTGTGTGTGTGTGTGTTCATGTGTGTGTGCAGGTGTGTGGGGGAAAAGATGTTGAAGCTCATGTTTGGGACTTAGAACATCTCAGGGAGAAGAAATCTGGATGAAGCCCTATAAATAGGTCTTTAAAATCACCCTAAGTTTAGCTGGTGGTATTGGGAGGGGGTGCCAGTGATGGAAGGTTCTAGAGTTTTGGATGTGGGAAAGGAAGAAAGAAAAGATGTTTAATAAATATGTGTTGAATAGTTTGTGTATCAATAAAAGAATGAGTGATTGGATGTTCTCTGAGTCCAGAAGGTGATAATAAAAATTACCTGACACATTTCACAGGCTGTTTGTGGGTGTTTCAGAGATCACTGGTGATCAAAGAGTCTCTTTTGGGGAGTGAACAGAGCATTTTCAAAAAAGTAGTTTTGCCTCTTTTCTTCACCCTCAAGTCTAACAGAAACCATTTTGCTTGTTCTTATGGATTTTCCCTGAAGAGAATTTCTCTTTGATAAAATTTTCAAACTTTTCCTTCTTCCTGACTTGTGAATCAGAAAGATCAGATGGCCAAGACCTAGTCATTTTAAGTTGACCTTCCTTGCAGGCAGTAGAGAGGAAAGAAGATGACTTTAAAGCACCCCCCTCTCTAGGTTTTAAAAAGTTGTTCCTTGTCTTTACCAAAGGTGACTTGGTGCTTTGAGGCTCCTTACAGAACCAATTTAGTGTTTTTTCCTTTCTTCATGTGGAAATTTTAAACTGTTGCTTCTAGTTAATGTTTATGTTGGTATTGTGGGTTTTCTCTTTCTCTCTTGTTCTCTCACGTACGTGTGCTGTCTCTCTCTCTCTCAAACTGAGAACCAAATATACTTGCTACCATCCCTTTTCTAAAATACCTCATAATCCACTAATTAATATTTAAGAATTCACATATGTATGTATGTGTAAATATAGATATAGATTAGATATAGATATAGATATGGATACATTTTTTTAACCTCTGCTGTTCCACTGGGATAGGGAATGGGGATAAATTCTTAAGGTTTGTTCCTGAAGAAAGCAAAGACCAGGGCTTACTCAGTTTGTTGCTTTGAACAACTTCCAAAGCTGAGGTTTATCTTAGAATATTCATGAGCTTGTGTCTGGTTATGACACTTCATTTGAAATATTTTGAGGGTCTTGCTATGGGCAAAATGAAATGGAAGCCTGGAACTTGAATAGAACTCCATCAAATCCTGACAAATCTACCATGGTTCTTTTTCAGGGCTCTTGATGCATCCAGAACCTTACTGACCCCAGAACTGTGGCATTCTATTTCCATCTTAGTTACCAATACCACTGCTTCTTCAATAAGGTAGATTTCAGTTTACATTTGAGGACGTTTCAATCTGTTTTACAAAGCATCTTGACGGAAGGGTGTATTAGTCAGGGTTTTCCAGAGAAACAGAACCAGTAGAGTGTGCGTATATATTTTTACATATATAAAGAAATTTGCTTTAAAGAAGTAGCTCATGTAATTATGGAGGCTGACAAATTGCAAGATGCACATTTGGCAAGCTGGAAACTCAGGACAGCTGACGGTATAATTCCGGTCTGAAAGTGGGCAGGTTTGAGACACAGGAGGAGCAGATGTTACATTTCAAGTCTGAAGGCAGGAAAAAAAAAGTGTCTAAGCTTGAAGTCAGTCAGACAAGAGGAATTGCCCTTTCTTTTCAGAAGAGGGTCAGCTTTTTGTTCTATTCAGGCCTTCACCTGATTGGATGAGGCCCACCTACATTAGGAAAGGCAATCTCCATACTCAGTTCACCAAATTACATGTTAAACTCATCCAAAAACGTCATTAGAGAAACATTCAGAATAATGTTTGACCAAATATCTGGGCATTCAGCAGCCCCAATTTGGCACCCATACACCTGTCCTTAAACCATACTTAATCTCCAGGCACAGATAATAGCAAGGTCATAATTCTGCCTAACACAATACAACCATCCTGCATATGGATGAAATGTTATGGACTGAATCCACATGCTAAATCCCCATCTCCAGCATGGCTATATTTGAGAGTAGGGCTTCTAATGAAGTAATTAAGCTGAAAAGAAGTCCTAAGGGTGGTGCCTTGATCTGATAGGATTAATGTCCTTAGTAGAAGAGGCACTAGATTGCTCTCTTGAGCTCTGTCTCTCTGAATGCACACACCAAGGAAAGGCTGTGTGAGCAGATAGCAAGAAGCCGGCCATCCACAGGCTAGGAAATGGCCCTCACTAGAAACCAAATGGGTGAGAACCTTGATCTTGGACTGTCAGCCTCTGGAGCTGCAACAAGTTCAATTTCTGTTGTTTAGGCTACCCAGTCTTTGGTATTTTGTTATGGCAGCCTGAGCACAGTAAGGCACAGGAAAACTTGTGGACAGAGTAAATCTGTTCTTCAGGCTTCTTGGTATCAGGGACTTTTTTTTTTAAGACAACATTCACTGCTGGATTTATGACACATTAGGAAATGACGGAAGTCATTACGACTCAGAAATGAGGAATCGAGAGATCTTTTTGAGAAGTGTTGTTGCTGCTGTACTTTGAACAAAATAGTAAGTTATAAACATTTCTTGGATAAATGAGCGAATCATCGAAAATGAATATTGAGCATTTATAAATAAAATGATTCACATAAAAGCATTAAAAGTTACATTCTTATATATGTTTCTTACATTACTCTAAAGAAGGATACTGCAGAAACAACTTTAATTGTCTACCAGCAGAGGGGAGTTCCATAATTTATGGCTCATCTACTCAGTGGAATCTTATATGATAATCAAATGTGATCATTGTGAATCCCACTTGGGAAAATGGTTACCATATGTATTAATGAAAAATAGAAAATGCATTCTACTATATTATACTTAAAATTATGCATGCATATGGACAAGACCGCTCTTTTGTTTGTTTCATAGTAATTCTACATGACAATAATGTTTAAAAGGATGGATATTTATTTAATGACAGAAGTGCCCCACAGCTGCCCATATCTGTCATGCTGTGCAGCCTTCCTCACATCTGCATGGGACAGAGATCCTCTGGCTTGGATGAGCCAGATGGCATGCAAACAGCAGAGAGAACTGAGCTCGACATCCATTTGAGTCACACTAAATGTGTGTTTGGTACATGTTTTTCTTTCTGGAAGTCATTCGCATTAAGTACTCTCCAAAGAGCACAGCTTTCCTTTTTCCCTCCACAGAGGGACAGGTTCTCTTGAGGGAGAAAGACTGCAGACTAAAATGGTTAAGGCATCCAGGTGGGAGAAAGCTTTGAAGAGTTGAAACTATATTTGGAATCACAATCCTTATTGTTTAAGGGACAGTTTTCAACTTTAGCATTAGATTTTTGCTTTTTACCAAATGGTTCCCCCCACACTACCCTTCTTCCTGACTGACACAGTTTCTTTTAAGGGGTTCTAAATGGCTCACCATGTTCTTTGAGTTTATAAACTGCAGTATTTAAAAGGGGCTGACGTATCTTTTACGGCCATTCTAGACCCTTCTCACATGCCTTGTTCTTAATGTTCATTTATTTTTGAGAGAGAGAGAGAGAGAGAGAGAGAGAGAGAGAGAGAGAGAGAGAGAGAGAGAGAATGAATGAATGAGTGGGGGAGAGGCAGAGAGAGAGGGAGACTCAGAATTGGAAGCAAGCTCCAGGCTCAGCCCTCTCAGCACAGAGCCCGATGCAGGGCTGGAACTCACGAACTGTGAGATCAAGATCTGACGCTCAGCCACAGCTACCCAGGAGCCTCTTGTCACATGCCTTCTGTGACTTTCTCAACCAGGAGGTGACTTGCCTCCTGATACTGGTTTCAGGCCGCTGTTGCCACTGGGATCTTTGGGATAAAGCTGAGGGAGGTGTGCTTGTCTGACTGGATGTGGAGCTTGGGTTGGAGGGTTAGGACACAACTCTACACGAATTCAGCTCATGAATGTGCCAAGTACACATTGATCTTATGGTCTTTAATGTTTGTTTTATGTAACCAGAAAATATTCCGCATGCCTAAAAACGAAGCTGGAAAGTCCCTGAAGGAAAAGGTCAAGAATTTTTGGCCTCACTGCTCAGAATTTTCATAATTTCTATAAGATATTGGTTATCAAAACTATGAAGGTTTCTGACCTATTTTTTTTTTTTTGGCAAAATTTCCTCATCGGGAACATTCTCTTTCAGATATTCTGACTTTTCTCTATTGGACATTCATTCAGTTGATCATTCAGAGTTCAGTGAAGATCCCTTACTGACAGTTGCTAGGTACTAATCTAGGCCTGGAAAGAATATATAAAAACCCCTCTTTGCAGAACATACATGTTTTCATGGATTACACAGATAATTTAATCCTCAGGAAAGACCTATTAAGTCATCATTATTATCTACATTTTATAAAGAGGGAACCAAGGCTGTGAGAGATTAAGTACTCTGCATCAAGGTCATATAGTTAGAAGAACCAAGATTCAGTCCTCAGTCTGAGGAGGGGTCTTTTTTGCGCTTGGCCTGCACAGGAGTTTTCAGTGCCTGAAATGGTGAAGAGTTGCATGGATGGCCTTCCTGAGAGCAGCTAATACGAAGATCAATGAGCATCAATGCAACCAATGTCTAATAAAATTCTATTATGTTCCAGGCACTGCACTAGAGCTGGGGACACAATGATGGGCATGACAAGACAGGACCAGATTGCAGGGGTGGGGAGGAATGCAAACAAGAAACAAAGGAACATGTGCATTTTATTATAATGTGTTATAACATGTGATGTGATTTTAGGTAGTGATGAAGACTATAAAAAGTAAGTAAGGTACAGGGACATTCACTGACATGGCGGGAGGCGTTTTTATGTGGGTGCAAATAGAAGACCTCTTTAAAAAGGACATATTTGGGCAGACACCTGGATGAAGTATGCAATCAGGCTATGAAATTGCAGGCGGTGGTATTTTGCAGAAGGATCCTCTAATAAAGGTGCTTTTCATCAGGAAACTCTGACCAGCTCCAACTAGATCCTTGCCAGATAACTGAGCCCTTTCCCAAAATGCTTCCTAGAATAATTTGGAGGTATCCAATCTCAAAAGCTTTTTCAGGGTTTAATAGAAGAAAACACGACCAAAGGATTGAACAATAAACTTTCCTGAGAGGAAAGTTTGAAGACTTTTTTTCCTGCCACATCAAGACGCAGTTGACGTCTATCATTGTACAAGTGCAAGGTGTACATTGGGATGATTTGACACACTTATATATTGCAAAATGCTTGCCCCCAGAGCATTAGCTAGCATCTCCATCACACCACATCATTACCATTTCTTTTTTGGGATAAGAACATTTAAGGTTTACCTCTTAGCAACTTTCAAGTATGTGACACGGTATTATTAACTATAACCACCAAGCTGTGCAATAGATCCCCAGAACCTATTAATCTCGTAACTGGTAGTTTGTACCCTTTGGCCAATGTCTCCCCGCTTCCCTCACCCCCCCTCCCCCCAGCTGCTGGTAACCACCATGCTACTCTGTCTCTATAGGTTTGGACTTTTTAGATTCCACATGGAAGTGATATCATACAGGATTTTTTTTCTCTGACTTATTTCACTTGGCTTTCTCCTCAAGGTCCACTTATGTTGTTGCAAATGGCAGGATTTCCTTGTTTCTCATAGATTTCTCACACCACATCTTCTTTATCCATTCATGCATTGGTGGAAATTTAGATTATTTCCATAAATGTTGGGGAATAATGCTGCACAGGCTTTAAGTTTTTATTTCCTAATAAAAATGGGAGGAAGTTTCTGCAGGAGCATCTGTGGATAGGCATGGTAGTGAAGCCAGAATGTAATCTATCCCTTTGTGTGCTGTGCTTGGCCCAATGGTCAGATTCTATGGAGCAAGAGCTCTAAGCAGATGCTACAGAAGCTCTTTCAACAAAGGGATCAAAATGTGGGGATAAAAGCAGTGCTTCTGCCCAGACGGGTGGTATTGGTGCCTAGCTCTGGAGAATTTGGTGAAGGCAAGTGTGAATACCCTTGGGGTGCTTTCCAGAGGTATTGCCAGCCTGGCTTGGGGCAACCCGTGATGAAGATTATTGTTGATGTGCTTTCCTCTGGAGGCAGACAGGTGGATGAGACCTGGAAACAATTAAACCTAAGTGAGATACTTCCTCATTTTGACCTCAATTCTAAGGTGTGATACTTACTTATTAACAGCTGCTACAAGGGCTTTAGGGAGGGGCAAGTTCACACCGCCATATTAGATGTCCACACCAATTTTAAGAGATATCCTGATTTCAGAAACTTGAAAATGTGGAGGAAACACTGTTCCTGAGAGCCAAGCCGGTGAGCCATAGAAGACCGTGTTATGTTATAATGTGGTATACCAAATATAATGGCCTATTTCACTGCGCTAGGCTCCGTTCAGTCACTTTGCAGCAAAAGCTTTGGAGTCAAAGAAACCTGACTTTGTATCTTGGCTCTTCAACTGCTGTAAGTTACTTAAGGATTTATTTAAGCTCCCTGCACCTCACTTTGCTTTCTGGTAAACTGAGGTAATGATTGATTGAGCATCATAAGGGATCATTCTTGTAAAGCTCTTAGCATACTGAATGGCACACATAAGGGATCTATACTCTTGTGATTTATAATAAGAAATATATGTGTGGTCTTTGTTTCTGGCACAGAGCTCCTAAAACCTTTGGAATTTCCTAGTAATCAGAGCCACAAAGGTGTCTTTTGTTAATTAGTTGACTTCTGGATCCCCTGTAAGGATGAAGCCGACTGCCAGGAAAACCAAGCTCGCAGGCGATTAGAGCGTTGGGACTTTGAGCTTCATGCTCACCTCCCCGCCTCCAGAGAGGGGAGAGGCTGGAGGTCAAATCAGTTGCCAATGGCCAGTGACTTCATCAGCCAAACCTATGCAATGAAACCTCCCTAAAAACCCACAAGGGATGGGTTCAGAGAGCTTCTGGGTTGATGCACTTGCAGAGATTTGCAAGGAAGTGGTGTTCCTGGAGGAAGTGGTCGATCATCTCCCTTTCTCCATGACTTGCCCTAGGCATCTTTTACGTCTGACCGCCTCTCGGGTATATCCTTTTGTAGTAAACTGGCGATCGAGTATGTAATAAAATGTTTCTCTGAGCTCTGGCAAATTAAGGGAACTGAAGGAGGGCGTCGTGAGAACCTCTTGTTTATAGCCAGTCTGCCAGGTAACAGCCTAGACTTGCAGCTGGCATCTGGTGGGGGCTTGCTGGAGTCCCCCAGTCCATAGCCAGGTGGTCAGATGCACAGGTGACAGCCTGGCCTTGTGACTGGTGTCTGAAGTTGTGGAGGGCAGTGCTGTAGGAGTGAACCCTCCCCTGTGGCTCCTGATTGCTCTCTGCAGGTGGATACTGTCAGAATTGAGTTGAATTCTCCTTGAACGCCTTCTGGCGTCCCTGAACCGTCTGTTGGTGTGGTGGGAACCTTGCCTCCCCTACCCCCAAACATTAGAATTGCTTCCAGGTACCCAAAAGAGCCTCAAAAAATGGTGGTTATTGTTACTGTTTTGTTTTTGTAGAGTAGAAAAGTAAAGTTTTACAAAATATCAAATCACAATTTAAAAGGAACATTAATGTTTGTAGAAAGATAGCCAGGCTGGGGAAGGACCTGTTAACCAAATAAGACAAATAATTGTTGAGAAAGTGGGAACGATTTGCTGTGAATTAAGCAGGAGGTGGACTGGTAAAGAAAAACAGCCTAATTGTTAGCTGCAAAGGTGAAGAATTGTCATATATGTAAAATGGAGAACAGATCCGTGGTGTAAAAATCTAGATGTTGAGAAGATAAGCACTCTTGTGCATTAATGGCTGGGAATCGTAAAAATGTACCAAACTTTCTGCGTTCTTACTCAGACCAGGCCCTGTTGGCTTAGGTCTGGTCACTGCTGCTTTTTCGGGCAGAACATACACTACTCCTATTTGCTCTTGCTTATTTTCAGCTTTGGTCTGTATGGCTTGGGGCAATAGTAAGGCCATCTGAGGTCAGTGCCTTGGACATTTGAAACTGTCATAAGGGCAGAATGATTAGCGCCTTGGTGGTTTCACTGGCTTTTCCCAGTCTTTTGTGTTGGGCCTTTTATGTAGTGATGGTTTGGGAGGAGGTTGAGGGGGTCTCTGGAAGACAACACTGAGTGGTGGCCAAAAGGCCGGCTGAGTTTTCATTCTTGTGTTCACCACAAATAGAAGCTGAGAAAACTCCCTCTATTCTCTCACACTCCAAGCTCCTTGTGTGTAGAAAGAAATGTCTAAAACACAGTGCTAGGGACTCCTGTGAAAGAGCTGTTTTCGGGTAAGTCTTAGGAGTTCGCCTCGCGTTCCTACACGAGTAGCCGTGAAGGAGGACACCCTGGAGCTCGAGTGTGCATGTCCTGGTGCGAAGATTACTGGTGTCTCTCACGTGGCCTTCAGCGTAGTGTTACCACTCGTGATGGCGTGACGGCCCGTGAATACTGAATCTCTCTTCAAATGCAAACCACGGGCCTGCACATGCTCTGTGGCAGAGCTCTGACTCAGTCTGCCTCTTTCATTAAGCCTGGCCCAAATGAGGCATTAATAAAGTGTTCTCTGTGAAACTGACCGAGAGTAGTTTCCAGATAGTTGTGTGTCCCCCTCGATCACATTAACGATCACGTTAATGACTACGTTCAGTCAGTAGGCTGGTATGTAGGTATTGCATTCCTGTGTTGGGAACAGGTGCAGGTTTAAGGAGCTTGCAGAACAAAAACAAAGGCAAACACAAAAGCGAGAGAGAAGCATTACCAACCTCGAGCCCGGGGCCGGGAAGCTTCACTGTCAAATCCACGGCCCTGCTTCTGTGTTTTTGGCCAGGTGAGTTTCATTGCTGTAGGCAAGTAGCTAGATCATTCTGTGGTGGGTGTTTGTTCCATTGCTGACTTGTCACGTTTGCAGAAGCGCAAGGACGCATAATGCGGATGAGGGGCTGAGGGTGATTTTGTATGTGCCAGATGGGAGCCTGTGATATGGTCTCCCCTGATGGTGGAAGCAACTGGCTTAGAATGTTCTTGAGCTGCAAAAGCATCTCCTCATTACTGTGTACAATTAATTACATGCCACCAGCTTATTGTTTGCTATAAATAGCCACACATTTGTCTTCATTTACATTTTAGAAGGCGTACTCTCTGCCCAACAAAGCATCACTTTTCACAGGAGCGTGTTGGAGAGATGTCTAAGGGAGATGTGGCAAACCCCTGGTGGGCTCCGGTATTTTTAAAATAGTAACTCTAGAGGGGCGCCTGGGTGGCTCAGTGGGTTGAGTATCCGACTTTGGCTCAGGTCACAATCTCACGGTTTGTGGGTTTGAGCCCCGTGTTGGGCTCTGTGCTGATAGCTCAGAGCCTGGAACCTGCTTCAGATTCTGTGTCTCCCACCCTTTCCGCCCCTCCCTAACTCACAGTCTGTCTCTGTCTCTCTCAAAAATAAATAAAAACATAAAAAAACCCCAGTAACCTGATTATAAAGGGTTTCTTTTATTTTAATCGTTAGGAATTGTTTTTATTTCTCGTCTCCATCAAGCATACCATTTTCTGAGAAGTGTTGTCTATCAAACACTTTCTTCCCATTTTAATTAAAAACAGCAGCCATAATTCATAAGTTCTAATCAGGTAACAAAATTATAGCTAAGAAAGAAAAAAAGAGTGATGTTTTAGTTAGGCTTTTGTTGACTTTTTAGAGATAGTAAGTGCAATTCCCATTAATTATTCTTTAAAAAATAGTGACAAATAGTGAAATAGTGAAAGGTCTCCAGCTTTTATTAATGCCTTCCTGGGCATGGGGGTCCAGGCATCTTAGACCAGGCAACTCACAATTGCCAGTGTTCTAGCATTACATAGGTGTTATATTATGATTGATGGTCATTATACTTACAATTTATATTTTTATATAAGAATTTTCTTATATTATCTTATTTAAGTAATCAGGGTAGTTCCCTCAGGTAAAATTCTTAAAAATTTGTTTGTTTATTTAGAGAGTTGCAAGCAGGGGAGGGGCAGAGAGAGAGGGAGGGGGAGAATCCCAAGCAGGCTCCACGCTTTCAGCACAGAGCCCAGTGTGGGGCTGGAACTCATAAACTGTGAGATCATGACCTGAGCAGAGACAAGAGTGGGACACTTAACTGACCAAGCCACCCAGGTGCCCCCTTCATGAACCCACAAACCCATGAACCCATGAACCATGAGATCCGGACCTGAGCAGAAGTTGGGTGCTTAAGCGACTGAGCCACCCAGGATCCCCAAAGAAAGGAATTAAAAACAGAGAAGAGAGATGCAGGAAAAAAAAGAATCAGAAGATGGATAAAGAGACAAGAGAGTGGACACAAGGGGCCAGGGGAAAGGAAGAGGGATGTTACTATATATTTAGGGAGGAGGGAACTGTGGAAGTGATAGGGAAATATCTGTTATAGGATGGCCCACAGGACTGATAGGGCAACTCCAGTCCCTGTCTGAAGACACCCTTGCCGGTTCTCCTTCCCAGCTTGCTTGCCACACGCACCAAATTACCACTAATCAGGAATGCTGAAGTAACAGACTATACACTGTCCCCTCTGCTTATGTTTGGGGTGCAGACCGGTGGAGAATGATCTCCTCTGATCCCACCGGTGTAAAATAAACCTCCTGCCTTCCAAGATCTCCGAGTGCTACTTGGTTCTTCTGCTGGGTGATCCAGACCAGTTTCCGTAATAAGAAGAATCACACCTACCAGCAAAATGGAAGTCAGTGGGCGCGCGCGCACACACACACACACACACACACACACACACACACACACACTTTCAAAAATGCCTAAAATGTATAAATAAAAATTCTCATTCATTTATTAAAACATGGAAAGTTTTACTTTTTATTGCTTTATTGAAATACGTCATGTACCGTACGATTCACTTATACTGTTCAGCCCTAAAAGACCTTGTACCCATAAGCAGTCCGTCCCATTGCCCTCCCAACCCCAGTCTTTAGCAATACTAAACTACTTTCTCTCTGTCTAAATTTGCCTGTTTTGGACACTTTCTCTAAATGCATTCATACAATACCTGGTCTTCTGTGATGCACTTCTTTTTTTCCTTCCCACTCTACTGAGGTTATAATCGACAAGAGAAACTTTGTATATTTAAGGTAATGTTCTGACATGCATATGCATTGTAAAATGATTACCACAATCAAGTTGATAAACATATCCGTCACCTCACAGAGTTAAGGTCTTCTGTATGGCAGGAAAACTTAAGATCAACTCTTGTAGAACATTGCAAGTATATGATACAGTATTATTAGCTATAGTTACCACACTGTTCATCAGATCTCCAGAACAACCCTTAGTCGATCGATTAATCTATGGAAGTGACTGTCCACTAGTATTATGAGGGATAAAATTTAGTGATGAGAAGTTTATGGGAATTATATCATCTAGTGGAAAAGAAGTGTTAGGAGCTGTACAACTTTGTGTTTATGATTTGTCTTGTTTTAAGAAATCCTACAAAGGAAAATGAAATGCATCAAGCTGGTAGAGTAAGAAGAATCTTTATATTCCCAAACTATTCTATTTTCAGCAAAGTATGTTTGGTGGGTATCTTTTGAAGTACAGATGCTTGGTACATTTACATGTGAACTGTGATCAGTCAGAAATAAGACATCTGGGAAGATGTGTGGTTACATATGTCATTTCGTTCAATATGAAGTTATTACCCAAACTACAAAGTAATTGGGTGTATTTTAAGAACCTATTTTATCAGGGTTAAATGAAAGTATCTCTGCTTCTCCCAAGTTATGTCATTTACAGTTAGCTACATATGTTTCCTTTTAAAGTTAAGTGAAATGGTAATATATGAGATGGGTTCTTGGACTGTGTGGTATTATATCCTATCAGTGGTGCAGTAAATCAAGTCTGGGCAATATTACTTGAAGTATGTTCATAATTCACATTATATTCATGCTTGAATTTGCAGGCCACCTTGACACAGATCCAAATATAAATATTTTTGTAAATAACTGAAGTACCTAATTCAATCACATTCACTTAGATGGACATGTATGAGTAATTCTCATTCTGATAATTATATATGAGTAATCATGATATTCAGAATCATAGTGTGGTTAACTATCTAAATTAGATAGAAAGAAATATCTATTTTGGACTGTGTAGAACAAGTTTCATTTAGCACTGAAAGGTCAGGCTGAAGACATTTTTAAATGGCACTTCCAAAAACTGCTTTTATTGCCAAAAGACAGCAAAAAATGCATTTCTCCACGTAATTTCGAATGTAAAAAGGAAATCAAAGAAATAAATTTCAGTGTCATCTTTTATCTTTTAGCTAAATGTCACTGATCAGCATGAATCTTTGCCAAAATGTCTTCATTAATAGCTTTGGAAACTGTCATTTACTCCAAAGTTATCATGGTTGTAGAGATGATAGGACAACGT
This sequence comes from Felis catus, assembly GCF_018350175.1. Classification (NCBI taxonomy): domain Eukaryota; kingdom Metazoa; phylum Chordata; class Mammalia; order Carnivora; family Felidae; genus Felis; species Felis catus. The sequence goes on along the minus strand of NC_058377.1, from coordinate 5,807,300 downwards.
GTTTACGTTCTTTTTGAATGGTTTCACTTCCCCTGTGGGTTCCCAGAGGTGCCTTTTCAGATTTCTGACTTTTATTTTGCTGAGGTAGAAAACAAAAAGTTACGTGAAGACTTGTTTTGAGAATGCCCTTCTGTGAAAACAGTTACCCTGTGAGAAGTGGTTTGTGTAAGGAACCCACAGTAGTTCATAGACACCTGTGAATGTCTGTATCAAGTAGCTAAGGAGAAGGTACGTAGCTTCAGTCACTGGCCATGTCTGTCTTTTAGCCCAGTTTCTTTTGGCCAAGAAAGGTATTAGCAGAGCTAGGAATAGTATCATTTATGCCTACGGTTTCAAAAACACAATAGGACAGGGAGAGCCTTTAGCCACAGTTTGCTAGACTACCACAAGATGGGGCTAAATTATAAATAAGACAGCTAATTTTGGGATCTATGAGAGCAAGCAGTTACCTAGTTTTATTTTTGCTATTGTTGCTGCTGTTGGGAACGGGCATGAGTTTGTAGCAATATAACGCTTACAAATTTTAAGTAGCATTTGAAATATTTTAAAACAATTCTGGAAGAAGTATTTCTTCTTCCTAAATGATCTTAATTTTAGTGGATGTGTATAATTTTTTCTTGCCAAATAGTGAGTTTGAGTTCTTGCCTTGAATTCTTGTACTGACTATGTATCTGCATGTATAACATAAAATGGTACTTCTAAAGAGATTTTTATAGCATTCCTTAACATACAATAACTCTTCCTAGCCTTCCTTTCTTTCCCCATTCCTTCTCCTTCTCTTTCCTTCTTCTCCCTTCCCATCCCTCCTCCTCCTCCTCCTCCTTCTTTTTCTGTCTCCTTTTCCATCTGTCTCCCATTTTTACCAGATGACTAATATGCTAAGGATGTTTTTTTTCATTTCCTATGTCTCCTCCCACAACTGTGAATGAGAAGGCTAAGCTAGACATGCTTAGATAGAACTGAAGGGATTTTCTGGGTTGTATGTATCCGAAGGATTTGGGATCTGCTCTTAGGTGTCAAATGTCGATGAAAATCAAATTGTATCAATAAGCATTCATTAATCAACCACCCATCAAACACCAACTCTGAACTAGGTATTATCCTGTATATTAAATATCATTAGTTACTAAGTGTTAAGTATGTATTACTTAATTATAGCTATTAAGTATACATTAAGTTAATAAGACAGATATAATCAAGTTTTTGTAAATGCACAGATAAATTTTCAGTTTGATGGCTTCTGACAAATATATTTACCTATAGGAGTAACCTTCAAGTCCAGATATAAGACATTTTCATCACCCTAGAAAGTCCCCTCATGTCCCTTCCATTGATTTCAAGGCAGTTCCCCCTGAGCACCCCCTACCTGCAGCACCCATTCTGATTTCTATCCCTATAGATTAATCTGGCTTCTTCTTGAACTTCATATAAATAGAATGCGATTTTTTATGTGTGACTTGTTTCACTCAGCATAGCATTTTTGAAGTTTATCCATGTTGTTGGGTGAGTCAATAATGTGGTTTTTTTTTATTGTGAGTAATATTCTATCATATAAATGTACCACAAATTGCTTGTGCATTCTACTATTGATGGATGCTTCAGTTGCTTGTGTTTGACTACCATGAATAAGGATGCTATGACCATTCTTGTACACATTTTTTTGCAGACATATAGTTTCATTTCTTTTGGATATATACCTAAAAATGGAATGGCTGGGTTCTAGTATAGATGTATTTTTAACTCTACAAGGAATTGCCAAATAGTTTTCCAAGGTGTTTATACTATTTTATACTCCTGACAATAATAGAAGAAGTTTCAAGTTGCTCTACATCTTTAGCAACATCTAGTACAGCCAATGGTAATTTGAAGCATGCTAGGGGTGCAAAGTCGTATTTCATTGTGAAGATGTGCACCTGACTCAGTTGTCAACAATGCCCTGGTAATAGCCCTGGAGGGCATGGTGGGAAAACTTGGGAGATCGGGTGTGAAAAGAGGAATCTTGGAGAGAAAAAAAAAAAAAAAACCAAAGTGACATTGGGAAGAGATTTTGTGCTAAGAGCAGACAGGTGATCAGAGGCTTTCATTTTAGCCAGCTAAGTAAGAGAGGTAAGAGCCATTTAAAAGTGCAGGTGGGAGCCCATACCTCAGGTATGCAGTGCATTTAGCTCTGTGCAGCCCAACTGATAGCTGAAACTTTACAAACTGTCTACATGATAGTGGGATGTTGGAATTAGAACAGCCCAGAACCTATTCTTGGTCTTATTCTTATGGTACCATAACATACCGGTCATAGTCTGTTAGAGTAATTAAACCTGCTTGTAGAAGACACTTCATCCTGAAGAGTTTTCTGATATTAAATATACTATTCACATTTCACCCCTTTACAGAGACTCACTTGTGGATGGGATCTTCTGTTTTGAAATCATCTTTTATCATAGCTGGGAAGGGGGCTTTCTGTAGATCTTCTCATAGTAAGGTGAATATAATTTATACTTAAAAGAGAATATAGAATTTATTGCTACCATAGATCATCAAAACATCTTGGTGGACTTTTATTGGTCATAGATATGATGGAACTAGTATATTTAGATCTTGGCATTAAAAAAATCGCTCATCACTGTACTTATATTTCACAATCTTAAATGTTAAATTCTGAGTTTTAAAATATGCCAACCAACTTTATAAAAAATAAACATTTAATTTGGGATAATTTTAGATTTATAGGAAAGTTATGAGGATAACACAAGGGTCCCATACACCCTTCACCCATGTTTCCCTAATGTTAACAATGTACATGGTGCATTTGTTAAAACTAAGAAATAATACTGATATATTACTGCTAATAAACATTAGATTTTATTTGGATTTTGCCAGTTTTTCTATTAATGTCCTTTTTTTTTTTTTTTTTTTTTTTTTTGGTTCCAGGACCCAATCCAGGATATCACATTGTACTTAGTTGTCATGTATCCTTAGATACCCTAGATCGGTGACAATTTCTTAATCTTTTCTGGTTTTTCAGGATCTTGATAACTTTGATGAGTCCTGATCAAATGTTTTATAGAACATCCTTCAATTTGCGTCGTCTGATGCTTTTCACATGATTAGACAGGAATTATGGTTTTAGGTTACAAATACCACAGAGGTGGAGGGTCCTCATCATATCTTTTCAGAGATAGATGATATCAACATAACTTATCACTGGTGATATTGAGCTTGGTCACTCGGACAAGATACTACCTGTCATATTTAACCACATGAAGTTACTGTTTCTCCCTTTTCATTCTCTGTTCTTTGGAAGTGGGTCATTAAACTCAGTCCACACTCAACATATGTGTACCTATAGTAGAGGTTGGGGGAGGATGGAGATTGTTTCATGTTTTGGAGGGAGGAAATATCTACTTATATTATTTGGAATTTTTCTGTAAAGAAAATGTATTTTCTATTTATTATCTATCTATCTATCTATCCATCCATCCATCCATCCATCCATCCATGGACTGATGGATATTCATAACTTTATAAACTTTGGGTTATAGTCTAATAATACATTTTTCTTCAAATTCATCTAGTGTTGACCACTGGAAGCTATTTTAGGTTGGCTCCAGTATTCTTTTGCCATACATACCCACTATTTATTTGTTTCCTTCTTTTTCAGTGTTTCTTTATTTTTTGGCACTGGAAGATGCTCTAGAGTTGTCTCGTTTTTTCCCTGTGCCAGCCCTAGAATTAGCCCTTTCTCCAAGGATCCCTAGCTCCTTTATTGGAAAATTGTGTATAGAACACCAAGATCAGAGCAGTGAGTGTGCTTATTGATACTGGGGTGTCATTACCTCCAGGCTCTCTCTGAGAACAGAGCTAGGAAATATGTGTACATACACTAAAATATGTATAAACACCTATCCATAATCAGTCTGTCTATCTATCTATCTATCTATCTATCTATCTTTCTATCTCCATCGATCTACCAATCTATCATCTATCTGTCCATCCATCCGACCATCCAAAACATGAGTTCATACTTGATGTCGCTGGCTCTAATCAAGTACCACAGAGTTTAGCTTAGACTCTTCCCCTTGCTGTTTGTAATTTCTTTTTCTGATAGTAAGAAACCTAGATCCTATTTACCTAACATTTATTCACTTAATGTTTTCAATCCTAGTGGACATGTAAAATAATTTCAGAATGTTAACTGATACTCCTAAGGGAAACAAATTTACTAACTTGCATACTGTGTTTATGTACAGTTCTTTTTGTCTCTAGTCTGATTTTCAGTGAAAACACCATTTTACTGCCACTTAGGTAAACCCCTTTTACCCCTACTACCTTCAGTGAGGTTATTCATACATTTTTATTTTAAATAAATTCATTATGCCAGTCATATTTGTATCAAAATGCTTATTATTTTCTGTCGCTATTCTTTTGTTTAGTATCGTGTTATATAGTAGATATGTACCCTTTATATTTTCAAGAGATTTTAGTAGAATAGCTAGATATGAATTTGAGGACTGACTCACCTACTTAAAATTCTCTGTGAAATTTAAGTTGTAATATGGACTTTTTCTTCACAGAAGCAGAATGTTTCACAATGGCTTGGGAAATACCTTGGCTTGAATTACCATGGGAAATGCCAATGTTACGAAAGTCTTGAGATGGATGGGAAATATATACGCTGTGTCCAATCCTCGTGTAGTATTTCTTTCGATGGACATGGGTTCTATGGATTTGGCAAATCATTGACAGCATCGGACTAATTTTTCAAATGACTGAATTATATTTTGATGTTTACCTTTTCAAAATAGAATGTATTACTTTAAAACTTTTTGTTTTATTATTTATTTTGAGAGCGAGCGCGTGAGCAGGGGAGACTGACAGAGGGGAGTAGAGGATCTGAAGCGGCTCTGCACTGACAGCACGGAATCCGATGCGGGGCTTGAACTCAGGAACTGTGAGATCCTGACCTGACCTGAGCTGATGTCACACGCTCAACCGACTGGGCCACCCCGGTGCCCCAGAATTTATTACTTTTAATTTCTCATTCTCCTTCAGTATTTTGAACTGAAAACTGCCCCTACCACAAGTACTTCTTCCACGAATGTTTAGGCTCTTCCTAGATTATTTGCCATCTTTTATCTTTTTTTTAATGCTTCCGTAATGGACTATTTTAATAAGTCCTAATATTTTCACCACTAAAAAAATCTCATAGAATAAAGCTATAACGGAAACCTGACTTACATACTCCAAACTATTTTCCAGTTTCCACCAACTACCAATCTACCTGCTTAAACCAGATTATAGTTCCCAGATGTTGCTCTAGCATTGCCTGTTTTCCTTCTGTGATGTTTACTAATGTTGAGGTCTTTGAGACATGCGTTTATTTTTTCCTCTCCTTTCATCATTAACTTTGGGTATCTGGGGGAGGAGGGTTGGTTCTTATTTCCTATCAGTTATTTTTTGTTGTTGTTGCTGGTTAATTTTTTTTTTCTATGCATTTCTCTATACTGTAGGGCTTTGTTCTTGTTTTTTGTTTTTTCTCTTTCTTCACAGATTCTTATCCTGCACATGTCCAGTCTCCTCTGCCATCCTGTGGTCTCTAACTGGATACCCAGGACCTTTGCTTGTTGAGTATCACTTGCCAGAGTAGTTGGGCGATATACATTTGTCCATATAAAAAAGTTATTAGTAGACCCCTCTGCCATGTTTGACTACATCACCCTCCATTCCTAAAATTCTTTGACTTGACATTCTCCTAATTTTTTCTGGTCCTTTTCTGATCGATTTTCCTCTTTCTCCTCTGAGAGTTGTTCTTAGAATTTGGTGTTGCTCAAATATTTTTGTTTCTGTTTTCATGATAGTCTCTCTGTGTGTCGGTTTGCTATTGCTGATGTAATAAATTAAGTACAAATTTAGCGCCTTAAAACAGCACAAATTCATTCTCTTGAAGTTCTGGAGGTCAGAAGTCCAAAATCAGTTTCTCTGGACTAAAGCCTAGGTATCATGAGGGCTTGTTGCTTCCGGGGCATTTTAGGGGAATATATATTCTCTTGTCTCTTCTGTCTTGCAGCTGCTACCTGTACTCTTCTGTATTCTTCAGCTTGCAGCCTCTTTGTCCATTTTCAAAGTATATCACTCAAGTCTGTGTTCCTGTCATCACTTGGCTTTCTTTCCTAGCTCTGATTCTTCCTGCATTCTTACAAGGACCCCGTGATTACATTGCATTTACCCAGATAATCTAGAATAATCTCCCCTGTCTCAAATTCCTTATCTTAATCACATCTGTAAATTATCTTTTGCCATTTAAAGTAACATAGTCATAAATTCCAGTGATTAGGCTATGGAGGTCCTCGAGGAGGGCATTATTCAGCCTATCACACTTTTATCAGTCTCTCTTATTCTTTTTTTTTAAGTTTATTTGTTTGTTTTTGTTTTTGTTTTTTCTTTTCTTTTGAGAGAAAACGAGAGAGAGACGGAGAGAGAGGGGAAGAGAGAATTCCAAGCAGGCTGAATGCCGTCAGTGCAGAGCCTGACGCAGCGCTCAGTCTCACCAAGAGTTAGATCATGGCCTGAGCTAAAATCAAGAGACAAGGCTTAACCACCCAGGCACCCTAAGTCTCCTTTATTCTTATGGTTTTGATTAAAACCCAAATGCTAATAATTTCTGTATCCACATGTCCTATCCAGTTCCCTTTCCTGCATTCAAGGTCCATACATCTCACTGCTTGCTAGACATTTTCATCTGAATCTATTTCAAATTCAATTATAAGAAAGAGACCTTATCATCTTCACCAGACCGTGTCCTTTTCCTGTGTTCTTTATATCAGTTGACAGTCTCCAAAACTGAAACATGGGGTCATTCTTAAATCTCAGCTCTCTCTCAGTTCCTGTATTAAATCAGCCACTGTGTCCTCCTAACTTAGATTCTCTACACTTGTCTAATCTTTCTCCTTTAATTTATCTTTATTTTCAATTATCATTTTCCTCATTTGCAAAATGGTGTGATAGTGTATAATTCTTGTAAGCATTATTATGCCAACTTTACAGATAAAGAAATTGAAGCATAGGGAGATGAGGGCCCGTGTATGGTTACCTAGTGAAGGAGTTGGGATTTAACTGTGGTGTCCACTGTGAAACTCAGTTTAGACATCTTTATCTCCAAGAAGGTCTTTAGACCTTCTTTTTCTCCTAAGTTGTATTAGGTACCTCTTTGCAAATCCTGTGTGATCTCCATTATTAAACCTACCATTAAAAGACGTTTATCATAGGGCATCTGGGTGGCTCCGTCGGTTAAGTGTCTGACTTCAGCTCAAGTCATGATCTCAGAGTTGGTGAGTTTGAGCCCCACGTCGGGCTCTGTGCTGACAGCTCAGAGCCTGGAGCCTGCTTTGGATTCAGTGTCTCCCTCTCTTTCTCTACCCCTCCCCTGCTCATTCTCTGTCTCTCTCTGTCTCTCAAAAATAAATACACATTAAAAAAAAATGTTTATCAGTTTGTGTGTCTGTTTCTTCCAAGGGTATTTTTTTGTTTTTAAAAAAACTGTATTGCTGGGTCCTTGAATAAAAAGACTGTTTTATACTCCTTTTTGTTTACAACACCAAGTACAGTGCATGACACAACATATTACTCAATAAATGCTTGCAGATGAAGGAATGAATTAGCAAATATATGTTGGTTTTATTATTTTTTCTCAATAAAACCAGAAACATTCTTTGTGTTTTCTGCATGACGCCATTATCTCTAAGTCTTTAAGTAATAATCATAATAGAGGTAATTACCATGCTGGAGAAAAGACAACTTAATTCCATCCTTGATATGGATTCCTGTTTGTGTAAGGAATTGCTTTACACAAAATAATAAAAATAAAATAAATCATGAAATTAATGTTAAATAGAACAATGCTTTCATTACCCTTAAGAAAGCATTTTCTACTTTTTTCCTGGTTTAAGTAAGCTGCAAGTATAATGTAGAGCAAATGTAAAAAATCTTTATTCACATAATTTAAATTCCTCAGAACTAACTAATGGTAGAAATGAATTCTTTTTCTGTTTGTGTTGGTATCCATTCAAGCATGAATGCATCTATAATTTGTTCTCAGTTATCAATTTACGTAACAGGAATATGTCTCTTTTGTAGCTTAGAAACTAGGTAGCAAATACCTTGGAAAAAAAGATTATTTTTCTTTGTGAAAAAAATGTATAGCTTTACCTCAGAACATTGGAACTCACCACAGTAGAACACCAGCGTGTCACTGATTGCTGTATGCCAGTGAATTCGAGTGACAGTCTGACTTTGCCAGTGCTGACGCTTACTTAATTCCCAAGTGTATGAAGACTATTATGATCTATTTTATAAATTGACACTTTTTTAGTGATTAATATTGAATTCCCTTTAAATCTGGCCAGATTGCACAGAAATTATGTCATTTGTATAATAAGAAACTTTTTTTTTTTTTTTTTGCTAATGGAAAACTACCAACAGAAAGCAAACAGCAAAAAGCAAAGGTGTTCATTTTCGAAATAGGACACCAAATAGAGCAGGAACAACTGAGGAAGAAATTCTGCTAAGATAACTGGAAATCAAGGACACTGAGAATCTATGACCTCATCAGTCTGGAGACAATTAATTTTATTATGGTTCATTACATAACCTCCTAAAGAAACAACCACCATATAAACTAAGACAAATGAAGGAGCAGTTGAGAGCTACAGATAGAGAACAAGTTGAACATTTTCCTTTAGTAGCTTTAATGCTATTTTGGTTTTGCAAATACTTTAGTTATCCTGTGAAAAGAACACTTTAGAAGCAATTAAGTATGATATTTGGATGGGACATTTGCATTTAAACTTTAATCAAATCTTTGAGGCACTTCTGAACAAAGTTACAAATGGTGGTTACTGCCTTATAAAAATGGACAGTGTTTATGGGAAATTTGGGAGATGACTCTTGTTTTCTTGTCAAAGTAGTGAACACTCTCAGTTTTGCTGTCTCTGAGTGAAGATCCCATTTGCTCATTAATGGGTGGCTCAGTCTCTTGAGCATCTGAATCTTGATTTCGGCTCAGGTCATGATCTCATGGTCATGGGATCCAGCCCCACATCAGGCTCTGTGCTGAATGTGGAGCCTGCTTGAGATTCTCTCTATCCTTCTCTCTCTGTCTCTTCCTCTCTCTCTCTCTCTCTCTCTCTAAAGAAGAAAAGTCTGGTAATTTCAGATACCTGTTTGCTCCTGTTTGGTCCATCTTCACTCCTGTTTGGCCAATATTTGTTGTAGAATTGTATATGTTGATCCCATGATATCCTCCTCCTCTCCCCCAGTTATCCTATAGTCACCATGACAATGATCAGTATTCACACAGCCATCTTCCTATCTCTCTCTCCTCCTCCCTGCCTCTAGAATCTCCAGGTCCTGGCTGATGGTGCTTCCAAAGTATAATCTGCACTGGCTCACTAACTGACAAGAAATGCCTGGAAGCCAATCCTTTCAGTTTGTGTGGATGAACATTCACTTTCAGCTGAGATACCAAAGGGAGCAATCTCACAGTCTTTCTTTCACAGGAAAGGGAGCTGTATTAGATTGAATGTAAGGGTACAATGTATTTGGTATGAGTCAAGGTGAGATGATTTTCTTGACCAATGTGGTTTAGGATCCTTTTCACTGAGTCAACTGCATGACTGTCTTAGGACACCAAAGGAAGGATTTTGTGTCTGTCTGTTAAGTAGAAGACATACCACTGATCCTAACACACAAGTGGTAATTACTGGGTCTTTGGGGGGGGGGTCCATATTTTAAACAAGTGGTTTCTGTAGAAGGCAACTCTTCTTCCTACTGCTTTATTATGACCGATGTGCTTTGCAAATTGGTCATTTTAGACGCTAAGAAAGCTGAAATGGAAAGGTGATGTCCTTTATAGATTTGGATTATATTCTTGGATAATATCATAGGCAGATAATACATAGCAAGTATGCCCCAAATTTTTTGAATGAGATTAAAGAAAGTGCTTGTGTGTGTGTGTGTGTGTGTGTGTGTGTGTGTGTGTGCATGTGGACGAGGGAACATCATGAAAAGGCAGCATACTGTAGTTTTAATCATATGCAGCCAATTTCTTGGACAACTGAGGCAGTTTTGCTGATTTATGTTCTTGGAAATAATGGGTTGTAGAGATGAACGGGTAGCTTTTTTTCACATGTCTAATACAGTCTTAATGTCACCTGCCAGGTAAAAAAATTAGAATAATTTTTTTTTCAATGCTTGCCAGAACAATTGGGATAGTAAGGCCTATCCCAATCTGGTCTTTGTTTTCTTATTAAACTTCCCACAATCCCTCAGTATTTATTCTTTGACCCTGTTTGAATTGCGTGCACTGTATTTCTGAACACAAAATACCCTCTCTTCCATGTCCAATTTATTCATTTACATCTTTTCAACTATTACCCGTTCTTCAAAGGCCCATTTGGGTCTCATTCCCTTCATATGGAAACAGGGTTTATCTTTCTTTATTTTCTAAAATATTACAACTTATTTTCCATAGGACAGCTAATCTGGTGTATTTTGTAGGGCCATTTAGGTATTGATATTATTTAAGTTTTCCTTATGCTTTTTAGAGTGTAATTCTCCAAAAGTGGAGACCCTATTTTGTCTTTATAATGTCCACTGTTCTTGGCTTAATAATATACTTTTCAAATATGCATTAAGATGAATGGACATGGATGAATTAACTTCTCCATAATGGTCATGTGTAAGGGGATTAATGCAAGTCTATTCTTACTATCTGAGAAAACAACCAAATAATATTCTTTACAAATAATGAGCTAAACTTTTTTTCCTTTCCCAAGGGAGTCTTTCTTAGAAACAGTATTCTACTATAGAACTATGAAATGAGATTTTGCAGTGCTAAGAGCTCTACCTGTGATTAACTATGTGCCGTTGAACCATGGACAGGTCTTTCAATCTCTGAACGCCTTTGTTTCTCTATCAACAAATGCCATAAAGTTCTTTCTTTCCCCTGCGTGGCAGTAGATGTTATAGGGAATAATGAGCCCTACCTTTGCCTTTCCTGGCCTTATCAACAAAGAATACTTACCAAGATTTCAGGGTCAGTTTTTACAAGAAAAAACATAAAAAAATCTTTAACAAGTATTTCATGAGGTAATACTGTTCTGCTAAACTATTGGCATACACAATCTTTGGTAAAAAAGATTACATGTATAAGAAATATCAAAATATCAAAAGCAAATATTTTATGTGTCTTTCCAAATTATTTAATTTCTTACTAGACATTCAAAGCTTTAGTTGATAGACAATTAATGAGTTAAACTACGAAACATTTTTAAATCATAGAATAATGCACTGTTAATCATACTTAAGGTAATATTCTGTACACAAATTTATTACATTAGAAAATGGCATTAAAATGCATAACTTTCTTTTTTTTAATATGAAATTTATTGTCAAATTGGTTTCCATACAACACCCAGTGCTCCTTCCAACAGGTGCCCTCCTCAATGCCCATCGCCCACTTTTCCCTCTCTTCCCCTCATCAATCCTCAGTTTATTCTCTTTTTAAGAGTCTCTTATGGTTTGGCTCCCTCCCTCTCCAACTTTTTTTTTCCTTCCCCTCCCCAAGGTCTTCTAAGTTTCTCAGGATCCACGTAAGAGTGAAACATATGGTATCTGTCTTTCATAATTTTCATTTTACACTTGTAAGCTCTTAATGTCTATTTACTCAGAGTCTGTAATCAAGATAACGGGCAAGCTTTTTTGAGAACTTTGGAAGGGCTGAGCAACCATGGTCATAGTTCCCAAGTTGTGCAGCAACAGATTCCTGGGATGCTGTCGTGAATGCACAGGGGTGCGGAGAGAGAGTTTAAAAACCCAAGGGAAAAATGCCTATACTTAACATCTGTTAAAAACTGACCAGACTGTTAGCTTTAAGTAGTTTACGGTTTTAATATTGGATTGTGCTACATCATTTCGATCACTTCATACATTTGTGAGGCTGGGTTTTTGGGAAGTTGCTGTGATAAAAAAGTGAAAAGCAAAGGAAAATCAGTGTGGAACAGGGTATGAGGGTGGCACCGTTGTCTCCTCACTGGGTTTGAGAAGGTATGCGGTACTCAACCTCATTTATTAGTTAGTTTAAAAATGAATTAAATAATTAAAATTACTTAAGAAATATTTTTTTGTTCATGTTACAGATGTTTTTAAGTGCTACCAGATTGTTAAGATGTGAATGCTTATTAAATTGTTTGGGTGCAGCTACCTTACAAATTGAATTGTTGTGTATTTCTTTTGGTCTAGGGTGCTATTGAAATTACTTAGAAAAGCTAAAAACCAAGAAAATTTGGGACTTCTGTTCTTTGAGATCAAAGTGCAAAGGCTTTTGGATCGAGCAAGGATAGGTCCAGTTTACGTGTGTATAACCTGGACGGAGACACAGAGTCACTTGTGGGGTCTTAGGACAGAGGACGTGTGCGTACACAGTTACATGGTTCTTGTTTGGCAACAAGGATTTCTCTGTATTTGGCCCTGATAAGACTTAATGTGAGTTAGAGAAATGGAACGTTTTCTAGTTCATGGTGGTGGTATGGATGCCCATTGATTTTGGTCCACCAAAAAGAGGAATTAATGCAGTCACTCTAAGGCGAACTGTCGGGAATGAGTAAACATATGTTTTATTTGAAAGGTTTCAAATCTTTTGGTGGGGAAGTGTTTTAGAATTATTTTACCACTGTTTTTTATGGTTGAAGTGATCTGTTCATTGCGGAGGTCACTCATTGCAAAATCAACCTTGAAATGTTTTTCAGAAATGATAATAGCATGAGTATAAATTGTGATTTCTTAATTTCTTAAACAGTTTGTTCCTATTAATTATTTTAAGGGATCTAAGTACATTGCCATTTAACCATTGATAGTGATATTTTGCAACTATTTACTTTATATCTTGTGACAAGGGTACAACATTTCATTCTTAATGCTAATACTTTTAAGAATTCTGATATTTATATAAGAATTGGATTTTAAAAGAATAGAGTCTTTGTTTTAAGATACTGATTAAATAACATTGCATAATCATGACAAATTGGGCATATTTAAGTAAATGTCTGTTAACATTAACAAGGTTATATCAAGATACTCTTACTGATAATTCATACTTATTATTGCTAGCTGTCAAGCTTAATAAGTTGCAGACAGGAAGATATGATTCCTTTCTATAATATAATAAAGCAGACAGAAGAATTAGGTTATGAAAAGACAGGGAGACGGTGAGCATCTAACCAAATACAATTGAGATGAAATTTTTTTTTTTATCCATTTAATCCTGTGGACCATGTTCACGGCAGCTTTGTATAAGGAGAAGATCTTAGGCAGTTACAGAAGGGATTTGCTGATGAATTGTATTCTCAGAAAGGATACAGTGGGGAGGAAGAATAGAAGATGGCCTTATGATGTGCAAGGAGAAATTTTTCTAGGCACAGGGTATGTCTGGAGTGAAAATGAGTAACTACACAAGTAGAAACATTATAAAATACTGGGGATTGATCATAGCCTGGAGAGTTTAATCGAGAGGTGAGGGGTCTGATCCCAGGGAGGTTAAGCAAACTTGCTTGTGGCTAGTTATTAGCAGAGCAGCTTCTAGAATGTGGAGATGCTGCACCCATCAGTGGTTTTCCATGACACTTTGTGCCAGGGAATAATTCCAACATGTTAATTGTGTATGCAGTATTTATTTGTAATGCAATAAACCACTCACATTGTGATTTTAATGCATCAGATTTGTTTTTCTCTGTGTTTTTAGGACATTTGAGGACACTTACAAGAAGCAGTCAGGAAACGTGTTTCAGTAGAGAAAGCACAGGCTTAGGAGTCAGGGCTGGAATTATGACTAATATTTATCAGCTCCATGACCCTGGGGAAGACATTTAAAGTCTCTGTGCAAGAATTTTCATATCTGGAAGTACCTGGGTGGCTCACTTGGTGAAGTGTCCAGTTTTTGGTTTCGGCTCAGGTCATGATCTCACGATTCATGAGTTTGGCCCCTGCATTGGGCTTCACCCTGGCAGTGCGCAGCCTGCTTGGGATCTGTCTCTCTCCCCCCCTCCCTTGCTCATGTTCTCTCTCTCTCTCTCTCTCTCTCTCTCTCTCTCTCTCTCTCTCAAAATAAAAAAAAACTAAAAAAAAAAAGAATTTTTATATATGTGAAAGTGGGATGATATGTCCTAGTGTGGCACTGAAAAAAATTGCATGAAGCTGATGAAGAGATCCTGGTCCTTAACAGGTTCTCAACAAATTTTAATTAACCTTTGCTTATATAGATCTGGAAAGCAAAGGTTTGGAAATAATTTGGAAGGTAAACGTATGGGTACAAGGTGGAAAGAGGTATTTAGGAAAATTTTTAAAGGCTACAGTGGACCACAATAGAATCATTAGTGAGAAAATATTGCTCTTATTAGACCTATAAGGGCAATACTGTGGTCTACAAAAACATGTAGGCAAGGGCACACTAATCTTAAAATACAGTCTTCACTTAGTATCTGAAAAAGAATCCCAACTTAAGTAAAGTGTGCAGAGAGCTAATGATACTGAAGACACAGAGGCTGGGAATTATAGGGGGCGTTGACTTATAGGGTCTTTCCTTAGCAGAAGATAGGTTTCTGCAATGCATGATGGAGAATGCAAAACCACTTAGAGCCACTTAGGAAAGAGAGCGTAGTCTGCCAGAGGCACCAAAAGACACTGCTTTCTTTCCCTTTTCTTGCTTTCTTGGAAATGGTAGCATCAAAAAGTAGCCATCCCACTCATAACTAATGAGTATCTTTCTGGAACAAATTCTACTAAACATTGCATTAATTTTATTACTTGCCTTCTACCTCCCCCCACCGCACGCCCCCCTCCCCCACCTTTTCTCTTTTTGAGTATCGAGTGCTTTATCCCTTAGGGATGGTTTCATAATGAAATGGAACCGTAGGATGATGGATTGCATTGTCTTCCATGCATCTATATATGAACAAAGCAGATGGTTCTTCTCAATTTGATATTATCTTTAATATTTAGTTTTACTTGCAAAGTTATGCAAAACTATGAAGTATCGTATCTCCACTCTTATTTGTTCACAAACTTGCAAGAAAGTATGTTTGCTCTCTTTTAAAAAGGAACGTATGAGAAAGTGGGAGGTATAGACAGATCTCATTCAGGAAGATCTGTACCTAGGGTTAAAACTACAGGGATTGAGTGTGTGTGTGTGTGTGTGTGTGTGTGTGTGTGTGTGTGTGTGTGTAATTTTCTAGGTTAGGGATCCAGAAATGCTTGCCCTAGTTAAGAATTCAGCAGCTACTATATTTCATTAGAGAACTTGCTTTAATGTTACATGTACAGTTCCTCTGAGGCACCAGATTTATGTAAAGACCGACTCCAGGGAGAGATTTCATCAGACTTCTGATAGTAGGCAAGAGATCTGCTCCAGGGAACACTTATGCAGATGTTACAGGTTTTCTTGCTGGAGACTTGGATGGATGAAAAGAAATTAGGAAAGAGTTTGAGGTTCAAAAAGCAAAGAATTTGGGGAGCAAGGACTGATTGTAGTTTTTATTTGAATTTGACAGACGTGAGTTTTTAAAAAATTAAAAAAAATTTTTTTTAATGTATTAACTTTTGAGGGACAGAGAGAGACAGAGTGTGAACAGGGCAGGGGCAGAGAGAGAGGGAGACACAAGATCCAAAGCAGGCTCCAGGCTCTAAGCCGTCAGCACAGAGCTGGATGCAGGGCTCAACTCATGAACCTGAGATAATGACCTGGCTGAAGTCAGGTGCTTAACCGACTGAGCCACCCAGGCGCCCCAGATGTGACTTTTTAAAAGTACTTCTCTAGGAAGGATGAACATCATATTAAATGGAAAATGTAAGTGAAAGGAGTTTATAAATGGCGATGCTGTATATGAAGGTAAGGCATACACAACAGTTTTATGTTTAAAGGGGGGAAGAGTCACTATCTTAATTAAGGTGGAGAATCTGCTTGCTTTTACAAAATATTTTGGAGCATTCTTCCCTTTTTTAAATTGAGGTACAATTGATATATGACATATTAGTTTCAGGGGTACAAGCTAATAATTTGAGTTTTGTATGCATTACTAAGTGATCATCACAATAACTCTAGTTACCATCCATCACCGCATTTGACCCCCTTCACCCATTTTACCCACTCCCACCTACCTCCCCTTCTGATAACCTCCAATCTGTCCTCTGTATCTATGAGATTTGCTCTTTCCCTTTGTTTTGTTTTTTAGATTCCACATATAAGTGAAATGATAAAGTATTTCTCTTTCTTTGTTGGACTTATTTCACTTAGCATAATATCCTCAAGGGCCATTCATGTTGTTGCAAATGGCAAGATTTCATTATTTTTTATGGCAGAGTAGTATTCAAGTATATGTCTGTAACTGTCAATAACTTTATCACATATTCTTTATTCACTCATCCTTTGGTGGACACTTGGGTAGCTCCCATATCTTGGCTATTGTAAATAACACTGCAGTGAACATAGGGGTGTATGCATCTTTTCATATTAGTATTTTTGTTTTCATTGGATAAATATCCAGAAATGGATTAGCTGGACTAGATGGTAATTCTACTTCTGGTTTTTTTGAGGAACCTCCATACTGTTTTCCATAGTGGCTGCAACATTTTGTATTTCCACCAACAGTGTACAAGGGTCTCTTTCTCCAAATCCTCTCCAACACCTGTTGTTTCTTGTCTACTTTGATAATACCCATGCTTAATAACAGGTATGAGGTGATAACTCACTGTGGTTTTGATTTGCATTGTCATGACAATGAGTGATGTTGAGCATCTTTTCACATGTTGGCCATCTGGACGTCTTCTTTGGGAAAATGTTTCTTTAGGTCCTCTGCCCATTTTTAATTGGATTGTTTTGTTTTGGCTATTAGATGCTAATCTCTTGGTAGATATATGATTTACAAATATTTTCTCCCATTTAGTAAGTTGCCTTTTCATTTTGTTGATGGTTTTCTTTGCTCTGAAAAAGGTTTTCAGTTTGATGTAGTCCCACTTGTTTGTTTTTGGTTTTGTTATCCTTGCTTATAGAGTTAGATCCAAAAATTCATTGGTAAGACCCATGTCAAGGAACTCACTGCCTATGTTTACTTTGAAAAGTTTTATGGCTTCAGGTCTTCTATTCATGTCTAATCCATTTAGAGTTAATTGTTGTGTATGGTGTAAGATAGCAGTCTAGTTTCATTCTTTTGCATGTGGCTGTCCAGTTTTCCCAACACCATTCAAATGCCCATTCCGCATTGTGTACTCTTGCCTCCTCCGTTGTAAATTAGTTGACCAGGAGAATCTGCTTTCTTAAGGAGTGTTTTCCAATGCTTCAATCTGAAACGAGTCCTTGGGTGCCCTCGCCAGCCTCATAAACAAACCAAGTATATTCCTGTATTTCCCTTTTCCAACGGGAAATGATGCTTTAAGGAGTTTATTGAAGCATGGTGTATCCAGCAAGACTGGATTTGCGGGTTTGAGTCTTTGAAAAAAAATCAGAGCACAAACTCTTCATTTTCAGTAGACTACTCTTTCCTAAAGTGTTTGGATTCCTTACACTAGGCCTAAGCCTTAAAAAATTTTTTATGAGAATCGATTATGTTTCCTTTAAAAATGTTAATTCACCTATAGAACACAGCATTCTGAATCCTACTCCTGAAGAGAAATACAAAGGAAACTGTTGAAAGTAATGGAGATGATCTATTGTCTATATTTAGGCCTCCATTTGTTTATAGTTTAAAGATCAGTGGGAAAATCATGATGAAAGGCAGGGTAATTTATACAGAAAATCATAAGACCCCTTCATCTGGCTAGGTTCTGTAAAGAGTCTTTGATTCAAATGGTTCACACAAAGCGGAAATGTTCCAGTGGTTCAAAGTTCTTTCTGGCAATAAACTTGTAAACAGGAAGACTACTTAGGCCTCTTGTGAATTTTAGAAACAGAAGATACTTAATGCTTTGCACCCAGTCATTTTTACTTTGAAACATGAGTTAAAATGTTTAGTAAAAGTTCTGGTTTTAAATTCAGCGCACAGGTATTTCCCTTAGCGTAGAAATACGTGTGTGTGTGTGTGTGTGTGTGTGTGTGTGTGTGTGTGTGCACTTGCTCAAAGCAGTACTTGGTTAAAAGAATGAAGGGCGTATGCCATTTAGCATCCTTAATGGAAGCTCTAAAATCCTGTGACTCTGAAGAACTGGCCAATTACTTCATTAGTACTAAAGAATTAAGAACTACAGCTTTGCTGTGATGGATACCGCACAGCAAGATTATGAAACAGTTTCTCCCAAGTTGGAATAATGTACTTTTCAAAGGCACCATCCATTGTATTTCATGGGAAAAACAAGGACTAGAGAAGCTTTTTAGCAAAACTGATGACTATTCTTTATGATAGAAGGTATAATTTGTGTCTCATTTCCAGTGGAAACAAATACATGTAAGATTAAATGAGGTAATGGGAAAATCAACAGTAGATGCACCACACGATCAAATTAAAAATAATTATATGTAATAATTACTATAATGATAATAATCATTATTGTTTTATTTATTTTTTACAAGTTTTTATTTATATATATTTTGAGAGAGAGAGCATGAATGGGCCGGAGGGGCAGAGAAAGAGAGAGAGAGAGAGAGGGAGAAAGAGAAAGAATCTCAAGCAGGCTCCTAGCTGTCAGTGGAGAGCCCAATGCAGGGCTTTATCTCACGATCTCACCAACCTTGAGATCATGACCTGAGCAGAAATCAAGAGTCAGAAGCTTAACCAACTGAGCACCCAGGCCCATATTATTATTTTAAAAGCAAGACCTGAATTTCCTGTACTAAGATAACCTATGCAGTTAGGAACTTATTCAGCAGGTTCAGAAAGAATATATATATTTTTGAAGGCGAGCATGTGAGAGTACACACTTTTTATAACTTTAACGTCTACTTAAAATCTGAGAAGGGATGTCTCTGAATTAGTTGAGTGGATTTTCCCAAAATATAAAAGGAGACCTCGAATAGCATTTATACTTATTTGGGTCCTCATAAACAACTGGGAAGATTGAGTTAAAATCAAATTGGGGTTGGACATATAGCAAAGGTTTTTTTGTCGTGTGTGTGTGTGTGTGTGTGTGTGTGTGTGTGTGTGTGCCTGTGTGTTTCAATACACAAACAGCCCACAAATTCATCTGCCTTCACCTTGGAAGGACCAGTCCTTTAAACAAAAACACCACCCAAAGCACTTTGGCATGTGCACCCTTGAGGAGCTAAAGCTAGAGCCCCTGAACTTTTCTTTCCAGGCGAGTGGAGGTGGGGAGCGTGCTCGCCTGCTCTGCCGCACGGGGAAGCACAGCCCGGGACCCCTCTTTTTGGTGACTCTCTTATTTGCCCTTTTTTTCCCCCCATCTATTCCCTAATGTCCGAACAAGTCCGACGCTTTTCAGGAGCTAACAAGCAGGAGCAATGGGGCCAGGCTCTGAGGGCGGGTGCTGGTTTGCCACGAGGCAAGCTTTGGAAGGAAACAGCTCCACCGCAAACTCGCGGCAAGAGATGTGCTCGCGCCCTGGCCGGTCTGCTCCTGGGCTTTGAAAGGCCTTTCTCTCCATCCTCCCTCAGCTTTCCGAGCAGCATGCCAAGTGCACAGAGATCGCATGTTTGGCGCAAAGAGCAGGGAGACTGCGGGGCCTGGAATCACTCCCCCGTGTCCCCCGGCCGGGTCCTAGGTAGCGGAGTGTGCAGAAAACTGTCCCCCCGGTCCGCGACGCCGGCGCGCGCGGCTGCAGGTGGCAGGCGGAGCTGTCCAGCACTCGTGCGGAGCCGGCGGGAACCCGGAGCCCCGCGCGCCCCAGCCCCGCGGACGCGCAGCAACAGGGCTCTCGCCCGGCAGAACCTTGTCCTCGTTAGCTGCCTCCCGGCCCTGGGCCCGCTCCGAGCCCCCGCGGCCTCGACCGAGGCGAGCACTCCGCCCCGCGAGCTGCTCCGGCGGGCTGGGTGCCAGCACGTTGCCCCTTCCCTCCCCTTGGAAGCGTCTTCTCTGGAGCCGGCGGGCTGCGCCGACCGGCCTTTCCCCTTCGCCTCAGAACTTAAATAAACTCGGAGGAAGGCAGGGGAAGGACGGCTCTGGACCCCCGCTCTTCCAGTTGGCGCCCCCAGGCTGCCCCGAGGTGGCTCCACAGGGACGTCTCCCACGCTCGGCCCCCCGCGCGGTCCGTCCGCTCCCGGGCTGGCACCCCGCGGTCGAGGGCCGGGGGCGCTCGGGGTCTGTGTGGGCCCTGCGGTCCGATCCGGCCCGCCGTGCGCTCCTCCTCGGAGGAGGGGAGGGTGGGAGCGGGGAGGGCGCACAGAGGACGGCGACCAAGTGTCCTCGTTGCTCCTGAAACGTGGCGACGGGCGAGGCTGGGACTCGCAACGAGTATGATGGCGACACGTGATACCGGCGGAGGGAGCGCACGGGGGGGGGGGGCCTGATAAAGGGAGAAGGAGGGAGGCGGGCGGCGAGGGGCGGGCGGAGAGAGGGGAAGGGGGGAGCGATCGGCGCGCGGGCGGCAGAAGCTCAGCCTCCCGGACCGCTCGGGGCCGCAGCGCCGCCGCCCCGCGCCCGCGGCCGCACTCTCGCAGCCTCCCCGCGAGCGGGAGCGGGAGCGCGGCGCACCGCCAGGCGGCCGGGCGAGCGCAGAGGCGGCGCGGCGCGAGCAGCGGCGGAGGCGGCGGCGGCGGCCCCCTAGCGCAGCCTGGCGTCGCCGCCGCGCCCGGGCCCCAAGTTCCCGCCATGAGCGGCCGCCCGCGCGGGCTCCGCGGCTCCGGGGACTCCCGCCCGGCCGGGCGCGCCCGTACAGCCCCGCGACCCCGACGCGCCTAACGCCGCCGCCCGCGGGTCCCGCCGCCGCCGCCGCCGCCGCGGCCGCCGCCCGCGTCCCCGCCGCCGCCGCCGCCTCGGCCGCCGCAGGGCCGCCCGCAGCATGTCTCGGAGGAAGATCTCGTCCGAGTCCTTCAGCTCCCTGGGCTCCGACTACCTGGAGACCAGTCCCGAGGACGAGGGCGAGTGCCCCCTGTCCCGGCTCTGCTGGAACGGCAGCCGGAGCCCGCCCGGGCCGCCCGAGCCCCGCGCGGCCGCCGCCGTCGCCCCGGCCCCTGCCGCCGCCGCCTCCTCCTCCTCCTCAGCCTCAGCCGCCGCCGCCGCCGCCGCCGCCACGGCCGGGGCCCGGAGGGCGCAGCGCCGGAGGCGGGTCAACCTGGACTCGCTGGGAGAGAGCATCAGCCGCCTGACGGCGCCCTCGGTGAGCCCGGGGAGGGTGGGGGGCGGAGGACCCGGGTGGGGAAAGTTGGCGCCGGGAGAGCGCGGGCGTGCGCGCCGAGCCCGGCCTCTGGGGGGCGAGCCGGCTGCGGTCCCCGGGCCGCCCCCGACCCCTGCGCCCCGCCGGAGGGGGGCGTCAGCGCGCGCGGCGGCGGGGCGAGGCTTCACACATGGGGTGTCAGGGTTCTACGCGGGGGAGGGGGGGGTGTGGTGGCCCGGACGCTCCCCTCCTAGCCGTGCACTCCTGCTCGCTCTCGGTCACCCCGGCGCCCCCTTCACACCCACCTGTTCTGTTATCCCTAAACTTTCCCAGGCCCAGTGTCGTGCAGCTCCCCTTTCGCGGTCCTGCCTCACTGTTCCCCAGGATCCCAAAGGAGCCCCTGCCCCTTCCAGGAAACTCTTCCTCTCTTTTTTTCCCACACTCTCTTGGGCTCCGCGTGACCTTTTCTGACATCTCTGAATTCCACAGGCTTTCTGCCTTCTGTGTTGCATCCCTTTTCTCAAGAATTTCAGGAACTGGCTGTCAGATACTTTTCCGAGTTGCCTTCTAATGATCTCCGGTTTTTTTCCCCACCCGCTGCCCTGCCCCCCCCCCCTCCTTATTCCCTGAGCATTTACTGGCTCAACTTTCTTCTCTGGGGGAGCCTGGTGTCTGCTTTTCTAAACCTCCCTGGTGTTTCTTGCACACCTGCCTCAACCTTCACTCCCTTTACCCTGGATTCTTCGGTGCTTTCTCCCTCATTTTGTCCTGGCTGCCTTGTATTGGACGCTTTATACTGATCTGTTGAATTACTAAATGCCTTCCTAGCCTTCTCTTAAACTTGTGCTCACCCGGGATGTCTGCATCAGCATTTCGGGGTGTGCTCCAGACTCCTCCACGTTCTAGACATTTTTCCAGTGGCTTCTGCCTCATTCCTGTTCAGGCTGTTCAGCTACCCTTGACTTTTACCGACCGCAGGAATGCCAGACCTCTGTTCCAGTCTTTCTGTGACAGATGAGCTCTGTTTTGAAGGAATCCGCTCCAGTGCAGACGGAATCCTAAGGAGATTCTGTGTCAAATCTCCAGAGAAACCTTTTATTCTCATCCTGGTCTTGGGTGCAGGGCCTTCCACTCGGGACAGAACTTTAACCTTTGCACCCCTGGGTGCACCCCTGCACTCCTCTTCCTTTTCTCAAAGTTTGTGAAATGAATCTGAACAGCCATCTTATTTGACTATTCTGGAATCTCACTTTTGAAAGCACTCTTGCAAATGATGATAGAGGAGGCACCTGTGAAAGCGTGGGATCCGGAGGGACAGGGTATTAGTACCAGGCAGTCCGAAAAATATCCCTGTGGCCCTGGCATTAGTGAAGAAGGACCTTTTCTGTCTCTGACAGTGAAACTACTCTCAGTCCTCTTCCTTTCCTTGCGTATTTTCCCTTCAGCGTCCCTTCCTTCCTTCCACGTCTTCCATTGATAACGTACAAACAGATCTCAGAATGGGTTGGCAACTGTTTGCTATTCTTTACTGCAAATACTTCCCAAGACGCATCATCTTAGGAACTATGTGATGTTGCAAATTGTTGAACTTACAAGCCTTTATAAAAGGAGGCCGGTAATCTGCAGGTCTGTAGTTTTGTGTTAGTACCTAGAGCAACATTTGTGCAATGTAGTAATTGGTCAGTACAACAGATTCGTATCTGATACAGTGATTTTACTGAAGGAAATGACTAGTTTTGGGGGGAGTTTTTTTTTTTATCAGTTTGGAGTTTTCTTTTTGCCTTCGAATCAGAATTTACAAATCTCTAAAAAGTCATGGCAATGCCTCCGGTAATGCCGATTTAACTGAAGGCTGTTCTCGACCGCTTAGGTGAGAGGTGCATAAAATAAACTGAACTCAAGTATTTACTGCCAGAATAAGAGGGAAGGAAGGAATAGCTTCTGATTTTTACCTTTATAGGTCAAATTTGAATGACACTAGCTTTCTGATGGATAAAAAGCATGTGCCCAGATAATAGTTTTCAGGATAAGAAATTTGCAAATCATTGCAATGATCATATATAGGTAACAGCTCTGTCTGCTTCCCATGCTACAGTTATTTTCCATTTTGAAATTAGCCTATTAGCTACGATGCTGACAGCACACAGGTGAGTATGGTATAAATATTTTCAACATCGTAAGGCACATAGGAGCAGATTTTCTTTGGCTAACCATATCACCTGTAGACTTGGTAACACAAAAACAACAGAAAGATTTTATTTCAAAGCGGTGACTTATTTCTGTGTTCTCCACCCTCCCCCCCCCCTTTTTTTTGGCAGTCTAGAACTCTGCTTCAAGAAGTTTCTGTAGATTCATTTTCTTATGTTGTCAGCATGCTAAGTTTCTCTGACAACACTTGGGGAAACAAATTATGTCTTCTCCATTCTCTTCCGTTAGCACCAAGTGACTATTTTTGAAAGAAGTAATTTAATAAAGAGTAGTTATAACCAGAGCATTCTTAGAGGGCAGTTTCCAGCTGTTTTGTGTTGGGAACCCTTTTTTATATTCTGTCACAGCGTACCTTAGGAGAAGCTGTCTTTGCTGTGGAAGTTTCTGCCTTCTTCGTGGCCTCGCCATGGAATGTTGTCTCAGCCACAGCGGATTGGCTCTTTATTCAGAATAACTTGCAAGTAGGAAATGAATTTAATAAGCCCAAGGATATGGCCAAGTGATTCAGCTAGCTGTTGGATCATTGGAATAGTCACACTCAGGTTTTTGACATTTTGATAGGCATTGTTAGATGCATTGATGTTGGCTGTAAATATTGTTAATAGTTAACACCGTTTTAATGATGAAAGTAAACTGAATTGGTGAAAGTGAAAACATTCCAGAATTCTTGAGGCCTGGTTCTCATTCACTGGACCTTGGACGACTAACTACTTATCTATCCCTGTGCATGTTACTTTAACCCTCTAGGAGCCCCCTTGTCTGTACGGTGTGGCTCTTAGGGTTCCCAGGATCCCTCCCTGTTCTTGCAACCTATGAAGACATATTTTCAAGCTTTTGATAAGCTCTTATAAAGGCATGTCAAAGAAAAGCAGGCATCTATAAGTTTTAAAACTTTGAAGAAAGTGGATTACTTTCTGAAGTAGGGACATTTATTCCGCGCGGTTATTTAAAAATATTTGAAATATTTGTGGATCTAGTGTGTGGTAAGTATTGTGCAAAGTACTGGCAATACATATTCCAAACAAAACATTCCCGGTCCTTGACCTCATGGAACTTCTTTAATTATAGCCTTTATTTTAAGGAAGCTGTGCTGAAGGAAAACATAAGAACTCCGATTGTCTTGGAGCTGTCTACGGGAAGTTGATTTACCATTCGCTGTGGATAATTTTGTTCATTGTGAATCTCCGGGGCACAGCCATAGCAATTAAAATAATCCTAAAGACCTGGCTGAAGATGCATAAATCACTTATCACATTATTGATTTTGAAATCATTTACTTGGGAACACATATGGAGAAACAGCTGGGGATTTTACATCAAGGGTGAATTTAGTAACTCATATATTGCTATTTTGTTCTTATAAATGAGAGTTGTTGAGAACCCTATCACTTAGAACCCTATCACTTACCGGGCTTGGGATTGCTAATGTCAGCCTGTCAGTGAAGATATTCCAAGGGACCAGTTTAAGGTCATGGCTTCGCTGGTTTTCTGGTCGGAGAACTGTTGGCTGTCACAGCATCGCAGGTGGCTCTCGAGGCCCCAGAAGCTTTGGAGAGCCGAATGGCAGGAAGAAAAGTAACTGGAAGGGTGGCAAATAAGGGGAGGAAAGCTACTGACAGAGAGTAGTCCAAGAAAATGAGAGAACAGCGAGGAAAGGAAATGGAAGGGAGGCCTACGTTCAAGCAGCAAAAAAAAAAAAAAAAAAAAAAAAAAAATTGCTTCATTATTAGTGGAAAGGAAATTGTATTGGCACATGTCTAGAAAAAGTGGAAGAACATGAAAAAATACACATTTAGCCTTCTCTGATATTAAATAAAATGAGCTCTCCGCCCTGTGTAAACCCTTAAAAAAAAACAAAAAAACCCTTAGAATGTGACAGTGGTACTAATATGGAAATAATGAAAAATGAGTATGGTATATTCATGAGAGAGGATACTTCATCAACTTACATATCTTATTGATGATTTCAAGATTTGGGGCTCAATTTGGCTAATAAGTTCTGAGCAACACATCCATTAAAATTAAAAAGTTAGACAAAAGGTATTCTAGTAGATCCATGTTTTTATATCTGTAGTAATTAGATGCTGGAATCTGAAATCAGAATTTGATGGCCATCTGTCGCATTTCCCTACCTCATCCGTAGTCATTGAGAAGCATCATGGCAGAGCTGAAGGAAGGCGGATTTGGAATTGGACAGCTGTGGGTTTGAGTAACTCCCTGCTGAGCCCCTTACTAAGTGTGGGACCCTGGAAAGGTGACTCCTCCCTTCTCAGAGCCTTGGTTTCCTATTTTGTGAAATATGAATAATAGCTACCTTGTGGATTTGTTGTGAAAGAGGGCACTATTCTTTGTGACACTCCTGCAACACGGTAAAACATTAGCTTCAGACTGCGATCCATCAATTTCAACTGAATTCGAATGTCTCCAAATGATTGAAAATTTTTCTACATAAAAATTTTCTTTTTTCTTTTACTTTTTTTTTTTCAATAATTACTTGCTAGTAACCTTATTGAAGGAGTTTATGGGTTAACTGATGTCATGTCCTCAGAAAAAAAGGTGATAAGAAGGAATTAATTTTGTTGGCCTTGCCCAGCCAATCCATTAAAAAAATTAAAACTGGAGTCCCTTTTTGGCTTCCTGGCTAGGAAGTGCGCACGAGCATGTGTAATCATCGCAGATTCAAACATTTCCAGCAAACTGCTGAATGCTATGTGGCATTATGAAAACCAGTCTTGTCAATTCTCTAAAAATACAAGGGTGTGTATATTTGGTAGAATGTGGGTATTTTCCAATAAGTCAGTTTTAGATTAGAAAGAAAATTAGAGAGGTGATAGAGAAATTGCTTATTTTTATTGCCTGAGAATTTCAAGCATTCCCCATCTAACTAACTCCCCATTCAAACGAATTTGTACGGCTGTTCAAGGGCATCGCTGTGATGTCCAGTAGTTACCCAGCTAGTGGCATTTATGTTTCATGTACAGTGCCCTATCGTTGTTTGGCTACAGGCTCAGTTGTTAAGTCTTTATTTGAAGTTGATTTTTGACAATGAGAAATACCATCAGTGATTCTTAGTTTGTAGGCCGAGGTGATAAGTGATTATACGTTCCTTTTTATTTATTTATTTATTTATTTTTTTTTAAAATTTTTTTTTCAACGTTTATTTTTGGGACAGAGAGAGACAGAGCATGAACGGGGGAGGGGCAGAGAGAGAGGGAGACACAGAATGTGAAGCAGGCTCCAGGCTCCGAGCCATCAGCCCAGAGCCCGACGCAGGGCTCGAACTCACGGACCGCGAGATCGTGACCTGGCTGAAGTCGGACGCTTAACCGACTGCGCCACCCAGGCGCCCCTATACGTTCCTTTTTAGTATGTGATTTATCTACCTCGAAATACTCTGGGAAATGTGGGGAGAGTACTTGAGTACTGTTACGTGTTTTCCATCTATATCATCATTGCTCTTTCATTTACCTTTTTTTTTTTTTTTTTTGGACTTGTTCCATCGTGTAGAGCTGAAGGTAGCAATTGAAAGACACGTATTTCATTGCATATGGTAGTAAAATAAATGCATTGATTGTATCGAGGTATATACGTCATTCACTGTGAGTTAGCAAGAAGACAGAATGATTCCTTTTGGAATTTCACACATATCTAGGAAGGAAAAAGGATCAGCTGATACTAGCAGGGAGAATATTTGCTAGGGCTGTCTGGTGACCAGGTTTCCCTTACTTGATGCATGAGCTAGTATTTAGCTCAAAATTTAAAGTTCCTCTTTTTAAATTCTGACTCTTACCTTGATACTCTTATGTTGGTCTCCTATTTAGCACAGTACCTGGTACCTGATGGGTGATTCAGTAAAATACTCAGAATAAATGAGTGGATGTTCTTTGTTCAGTTGTCAAATTCCATTATTTCTTTTGTGTTTGAGGTTTCTTGTATTATGTGTGGTTCAAACAAAGTATTTATATTTTGTGCCCAGTCTGTGAGAGATACTTTCAAGTATGTGAACCTGTTTGAATTTTACTTACACCTGCCATTAAAAATTTTTTTTTTAAGTTTATTTATTTATTTGAGGGGGGGGCAGAGACAATCCCAAGCAGACTCCACATTATCAGCACAGAGCCCAATGCGGGGCTTGAACCCACAAACCGTGAGATCATGACCCGAGCTGAAACCAAGAGTCAGACGCTTAACTGACTGAGCCACCCAGGCACCCCCTACACCTGCCTTTTAAAGCAAAACTTCAGAATGCAGTCATGTTCAAAGAGAGCAGATGGAGTAGTTAGTTTCCTCCTCCTGGAAACTTAGCCAGTGGCCCATTTGTATTTTAAGAAGTTAGGTAAATGTGATGACTCTCCTCCAGTTTCCTTATATTTTCTTAGTTTTTTTTTTTTTATACAATTCCCTCCCAAATGAGAGAAATATGTTTGTCAGCAAGTGGGATCCTGCTGCCAGAAATGCACTCTTAAGAGCTGGAATGACATAATTCTGCTCTTCAAATATCACTTCAGGACGGGATCTGAAGACCTAGAATTATGTGCTGTAAACTCAGAGTATCTCATAAAATTGACAATTCCAGACTAGAGTGATTTAGGAAGTAGGGGAGCTGGAAATATCTCTGAAGCCTGGAGATCTGTTGAGCTGTGGTGGGGAATTGAGAAAGAGTGAACATTCTTATAAATAGAACAGTGGAAAGTCACTATCAGTACAGGCTTTATCTGAGGCTTATTAAACAGGTCTTCCTTTAAGCTAGTGGTTTATCAGACCTCGTTGAACATAAGAAATACCTGAAGAAAGTTGTGAAAATGCAGATTCTCGGGCCTCTTCCTCAGAAAGTCTAGTTTGTAGCTCTAGGGAGGGGCATGGGCTCTAACTTTTAAGTCACACTCCAGGTGATTGCTAGGCACACCGAATGTGACTGAATTCCATACTGTCAGGATCGTGGATCCAGGCTCACTGAGCTCTGCAGACTGAATTTTTTGGACAGAATAGATCTGGAAGTGACTCCTTTGGGGTGAATACGTGTCAAGCAATTACTGACCAACAGGGACAGAATAAAGGCGGTGACTTGGAGCCATGTCTCATATGGTATCCTTTGTGTTCAAAATAACCTGGTTGGTTGTGTGGCAGAAGGTATCTGAGATTTCACTGTTTGTGGTTTCAATTATTTATGACCCTCTTCCCATTTTTGCTGAGGATGCCTTGTTAGCTTCCCGAAGTTTCTGTTCAATAGGTCACATGTCGTTGCCATCAGTATTCTGTGGCCTCTTTCCTCTGATTCAAGAAACAGCTATTCAAAAAACGTTGGGGAGAGTAGAGGAGAAGGGAGAAGGGTTGTTGTGAGGGTCCACTTGACATTGCATTCCGAGTTTGGTTTTCACAGTGAGACTGACATGGCATTTCTCAAATGTTCCTTCTACTGGTTCCTTTTGGAGCAATGACTTGTTGTTATGCCAATACATTTTTTTTAAGGTGAAGGGAGAAAGAAACATCTGGATGCCAGAAAAAAATGATCTTCCTAGAAAAGAAGCAATAGGACATTCAGATAGCAGACACGTAGAACCAGCCTTCAAACCCTACCAAAACATGACAAATACAATACCGGTTGCTAATATCTCCATCTGTAGCCAATTAGTCTTTCTCTCATTCCGTGGTTGAGCCGGGTAAGAGTCCAGTTGAACTGTCCAGATAAATGGTGATCCAACATTTAAAGAAATTTGCATTTGCAGAGAACTCTAGAACCATTCTGTCATGAGAGGAGGCTGTCCCTGTGGAAATCCTGATGTTATCTTACTTGTAAGTCCTTGAAGTCACCTTTGCCTCCTTTTCCTTTCACCATAGTTTGTTATGTGTGAGTCTGCTGTGCCTGGTGGAGGAAATAAAAATGTTCTAGAATATGCTTCCATTTCTTGTTGCTTTATGCCTATACTTCTTCATGCATAAACCCTCCAACTTAATATTGGGAGAGAATGGTTTTTTTAATTGGTATTGTGCACACACAACTAGAGACGGACCGACAGGCAAACATACACACACACACACACACACACACACACACACACATCCATCCATCTTGTTTCCGGTCACTGCATTATTTCCCCTATGGACTACTAAGTTATCTTTCACATCTCTAGTATAGTACTTGCTGTGTTGTAATGTGATTTTGGTTTATTCTGCCTCCTTAAGGCAGAGATCTATATATGTTCATGCCTAGTAGAAAGTCATTTACCTATTTATTTACTTATTTATTTATTTTAAAGTTTATTTCTTTTGAGAGAGACAGAGACAGACAGTGAAAGTGGGGGAAGGGCAGAGAGAGAGGGAGACAGAGGGTCCCAAGCAGGCTCTGTACTGCCAGCACAGAGCCCAACGTGGGGCTCAAACCCAGGAAACTGTGAGATCATGACCTGAGCCAACACCAAGAGTCAGACGCTTAACCGACTGAGCCACCAGGTGCCCCTAGAAAGTCTGATTTATAAAGACCCTCAGTAAATGTTAGAAGAACAAATAAATGTTGAATAAATCCTTGTGTAGATTGTGGTGTATCTGGTAATGCTTTGTAGGCTCCCATTATTTTATGCTGCCATATTTCAGTTCTGCTTCATGAAGTGTTCTGTTTGTAGCTTTTGCTCAATCACAAATAGGAGTAAATATAGTTATAAGATGTTTTACAGTGCTTTAAAATTTTCACGACACTCTGTATTGGGTATTTTATTGTAGCTTCACAATAATCTATAGATTTTATGCCAATTATCTTTAACTTTGCTTAGTATGATTATCGTAAATGCCTAGAGACACAGTAACGGGGGGGGCATATGTATTCTCACTTAGAGGTGTTTGTGTCTTTTCTGCGAAGGGGATATGGTTCTCTATAAGTTATAGAGATGGTATCCCGCTATGCTCTTTTATTCAGTGTTATCTCAATGTATAAGAAATCCTGTGTTATCAAACATTCTGCTAAACAAAATCTTCACAAACTAGCACACCCACAGTGACCATTATAGACATAATAATGGTGCTGGAGGGATAGAGTCTTCAGGAAAGTGGTAAAGTTAGAAATTATTGACTTAAGGAATGGAAAAGAAAACTGACCAGGAATAGGTAGATGTATTGTTGGGTAATTTTTGAGGGCCCAGCTGAGGCTGAACATAATGTATTTGTAGCCTAAACTGAGCAGGTGATTACAACTAGGAGAGACAGAAAGTTGTGAAGGTATATGCGTTGTATATTAAAAGGTCTATATGTCAGTTGAGTTTGAGGTGTTTGAGAGCGATCCATTGAAGTAGAGGGTTTTGCCTTGGGAAATAATGAGAATGAATGTCACAGGGGGCAGACTGTAATATTCAAAGGCATTTCTAGTCATCCTCTATTGGACGCAGATCTGATGTCAAGCTTATTTAATTTATATCTCGGTCTTATTGTTTTCGCTATTGAAATCATTCTCTTAGAATAGCTGATTCCCCCAGGTGGCTTTCCCTCTCCACTACACCATCCCCAAACCAGAACTGGTAACTCATAATCAGTGATTGAAAAACTCAGTTCTATCTGCTTGATTAGTATTTACATGATGTTTTCAAAGTTAGAATTAATCCTTGAAAAATATGAGAATATTCAGTTACATCATTCAATGCGCTATTTATGGTCCTTAGTTGTTACACAGTGAGGTTTCCTTGGCTCAGACTTGATACACTGCTTCTTGAGTATGAGATGTAATGTGTATGTGGAGTATGTGGAGTTTAGAGTAATGGTGGCTACCAACATATTTCCTCTTGTATTGGAGAGCACATTTCTTTCTTTCTTCCTTCCTCTCTCTCTCTTTCTCTCTCTTCCCTTCCTCCCTTCCTTCTTTCCTTCTTTCTTTCCCTTTCCATCCATCCATCCTCCCTCCCTCCCTCCCTCCCTTCCTTCCTTCCTTCCTTCCTTTTTCCCCAGCAGATATTTTCTTACTTGAAAAGTTAAGAAAATAGTTTTGGTGAACCAAACATTCTAAGTAAACTGTTACATATGCAATATCAGTTTGTCAGTGGATGAAATTCAATAAAACACACTTGAGGGTTAAGCAATTTTCGTTGTATTAATCAGTCTTTGATAATACCAGAGACTGGCTATGGGTTTCGGTACCTCAGTGTCATCATTATGCGTCATAATTACCACTGTGCTATAGGTGTGTGGACATTCTCACAAGTGGAATATCTTAGATAATCCGATGCTTATGAACAGGACATTTCTTCTAAATGGAAACACTGAAGAACTATAAGGTTCTTGTGGCCTCAGAGAGTTAATATGCATTTACTTAGTTTCTCACACTCCAGCAGGAGGCAAAGGGAGGCAAGTTAGGAGTGGATTTTAAAAGAAGTTTTAATTTGGGGTGCCTGGGTGGCTCAGTTGGTTAAGCATCTGACTTTGGCTCAAGTCATGATCTCATGGTTCAGTTCATGAGTTGGAGCCATGTGTCAGGCTCTGTGCTGACAGCTTAGAGTCTGGAGCCTGCTTGGGATTCTGTCTCTCTTTCTCTCTCTCTGCCCCTCCCCCACTCATTCTCTCTCTCGCTGTCTCTCTCTCTCTCTCTCAAAAATAAATAAACATTAAAAAAATTAAAAGAAGTTTTAACTTTTACAGTCCTCTTTATAATTTGGCTAATGTGCATGTGTGTGCCTTGTTTTCTTGAAAAATGCCTCTGTGTGTATGTGTGTATGTTTGTGTGTTTGTGCAGAAGCTACAATTCAACACATGCTGCATTCTGATTTTTGTTGTTTTAATTTGACTTTGGGGAAATAACTCCTGTCTCTCTTTCCCCATCTCTGAAATCATATATGATAATACGAATCTCTTACTTAAGTGTAAATATGTAATGAAATGTGAATGGTGAATTGAAGACGTTGTGTTTAACTATTATGGATTACTTCATTGTGCTGCTATGCTGATTTTTTGAGGGCCACGGCATTGGTTCAGATTCTTTTGCTCCCTGCACTCTGGGAAGAGAACAGGCTGTGGAGTCAATCACTGACTCTGGCCATTATTTTGTGTGTTCTTGGCTAAGTCTCTTTGAGGCTCAGTTTCTTATCTATAAAATGAAGGTGATGAGTGGATGGTTAGCTCCGTGGGTTCGAGCCTGGTGCTGATAAGATGAAGGTAACAATTTATAGGATTATGAAAATCAGAAGTATAATGACAGCATAGTATTTTGAATCCAGTAAATAATCCGTGTTGCTGCCTCTACCCAACCCCTTCCTGACGGCCATTTTACCAATCGGCATATTGTTAATCACATCTCCTGATAAGCTTCCTTCCCCTCCAGCCACAAGTTTTGGCAAAACCTGTAGGTGCTGCCCTTTGTTAGAGGGGTATCTTGTTCAGCCTTCTTGTGCTTTTTATGGGAAACATTTCCACCATTTTCTGGGCATGCAACCTTTCAGGGTTATGAACACTTCGAAAAGTTCTGTCCTAGAAACCTAAAAACCACATATGATTCTGGTCTCTTGTTCATTTGTGCATTCCCCTACCTCTCATTTTCATTCATTCATAGAGCATTTATTTAGCAAATGAGCATTCAGTGATTCATTCATCACGCGCACCATGTGCCTGAAGCAACATGACTGAAGTAGGACATTCAGACAGAAATGGGATGTGGTCCTTTTGGATTTAAAAAACATAAAACCACCTTAAAAAAATTACTGAGTATTGTCCATGACAGCTGCTTCTACCCCTCCTTCTGTCTTTCCCCTTCGTCTTACCCCAACTTTTCTTTATTTGGCATGATACTGGGGATATAGGGACAAAAAAGGGTTTGTACGCAAAAGACCTTTTGAAACTGCAACAATAATGACGATGATAGTAATAACAATGGTGTTGATTTATCAAGCCCTCACCATGCCTCAGGCATCTTGCTAAGTGCTGTATGCATTTTCTTTAATGAGCTACTCCTAACAGTAATGGGGAGTGATACCTTCCCGTGGTCTACATGACAGGGAAGAGCCTACCTTTCTGACCTCACCTCGTGAGGTCTAACCTACACTCACAGTTCTACAGTAGCTCCCTGAACATTCCAGGCAAGGACCATCTTGCCTCTGGACTTTGGTCCTAATCCCCAGGTCAGACATGCCCCCTGGCTCCAGTTGTCCACGTGACTGGCCCTTTCTTGGTTTTCAGGTTCCAGCTCCTCAATGACACCTTGTTGTGGAAAACCCACCTCTATGTGAAGACAGAGTCTGGGGATAAACAGGATCAATAGCTTTCTTGCTTTGGGGGACAAAAGAGGCTGCAGGAGGCCTAGGTCTTCAAACTGCAAGCCCACCGAGAGGGAGGAGCTGGGGGTTTTAGCGGGAGATACAGGACCTCATGGGTTTCGGGACAGGGAGTGTGTATGCGCTGCCTTTGTCGTGTTTTTAGGGTGGCGCTGGTTCCTGAAAGAAAGGGCTAAGGAAGGAGGAGGGAAGGTTTGCAGAAGAGACACGAAAGGGGCTACTTAGTGTAACATCGAGCCTCGCTGAAGCATCGGGCAGCCATTTTGTTTTCGCTCAGCCTTCTGCTCTCAGGAGGTTTCAGCCTCAGCAGCAGGCAGCCCTTTGTCACCCAGCCCCTGTCACCTGGCTGTTTACTGCCATCACAGCCCTCACCATCACAAGTTACTCTTTATCTACTTGTCTTCCTGTGTGTTCTCTGTCTTCCCTGCTGTACTTCCGGCTCCTCCAGGGCAGAGGCGTTGTCCGGGTGCACACGATGGTGTTCGCTGTGCCCAGAGCAGGCCTGGCTGGCACGTGGTGCTCGCTGCATCCTCACTGACTCGATGAGCAAGTGTCATTTTGGAAGAAGTCACAGCACTTGGGAAAGAAAGAGCAGAGTTCTAAACAACACCACCACCAACTTAGAGGGTGGAAGAAGGCAATTAACCTGTGCAAGGCATTTAAATGTTTCCCCATTTGTGTCTGTGACTTTTAAAAATAGTCTTATCAGAGATTCAGAGAAGTTGAGCAACTTGCCTAGGATCACAATTCGTTACCGATAGAGAAGAGATTAGAATTTTGGTGTGTTTAGCTCCAAGCGCTGTATTCCTTCCACCCTGTGGTATATTTTGAGCCTCAGTGCGCATGGTGGACATTGTGATGCAGTGTCTAGATGCCCCTTTAGAAATGAAGGACTTATTCCCCTGGCTGCTAGCCATGATGCGAATTCTCACCCTCCATTGTCAGTACCTTGGATGCATTGCCCAGACTGAAAAGAGCCGCCTTGTCCAAGGTCTTGCCCCCTTCCAGTAACTAGTGAGCATGAAGCTATGAAGGCTTGATCTTCTTGGCCCTCATTTAGCCAACTCTGAAGGGACATCTTCATGTAGGGTAAACTGAGGCCTCCCCTCAGACTGCATCACCCTCCATCTCCTCCTTTGCTCTTGTTCTGCCTCCTTCTGTGCTGTTCCACGGGTATTGATCCCGAGATTACCCCCTAATAAGCTTTCTACATGCTGATCTTCTCAGAGTGTGCTTCCCAGGGAGCCCAGCCTGTGCCTGCGTTTGAAAACAGTGATAGACACAGGTAGTAATGGGGAGATGGCATGTGGGAGAAATATAATGATAACCTTGTTTGCACTTGGATTAAAAAATTTTTTTTCATGCTTATTTATTTTTGAGGGAAAGAGAGAGAGAGAGAGAGCGAGTAAGCAAGGGAAGGGCAGAGATAAAGAGAGACACAGAATGTGAAGCAGGCTCCAGGTTCTGAGCTGTCAGCCAGAGCCAGATGTGGGCCTCAAATTCACGGACCATGAGATCATGACCTGAGCTGAAGTTAGACGCTCAACCAACTGAGCCACCCAGGTGCCCCCTTTTTTAAGAAAATTTTTAATGTTTATTTTTCAGAGAGAGAGAGAGAGAAAGAACGAGCAGGGGAAGGGCAGAGAGAAGGAGAAAAAGAATCCAAAGCAGTGGATGTTTTGAATGTAGGTGCAAATGGTTGGCTGTGCCATGTGCATTCTTTCAGGGCTTGGCATTGCTGGATCACCAGCCTCAGCACAGTCAGTGCCTGTCACGTTGCAGGCAATGTACCCAATAAATAGAGATTTGGGATTGGGTTTTGACAAGAGCTTGTGGACGTAGTCGCTAATATCTTGAAAACTGATGAGCTCTCTGAGTGAAAGAGAGAGAGACAAAAATCCTAAGAGAGCATTGAGACTAGCATACAAAGGGAAGCTGAAGACTGTAGGTGCCGGGGTGCTGCTTTGTTTGTCTGCCTGTGGGGCTGGGAGGTGGCTGGGAGCACCTGAGAGCAAGGGCTGCGGTGGTTGACATTTGTGAAATGACCATTTGTGAAATGACAGGAATTTAAGGGTGGTGCTCAGTGTGAATGAAGCGGCTGGGGGCCTTAGAAAAGTGATGTCAAACCTGCTTCGGAGATAGAAACCTATTTACAGAGGGAATGTGTGGTGAGTAAACAAAGGATATCATACGCATCAATTTATCACCCGAGACATTTGGCAATAAAAGTAAAAAGCGAGAAAGAGCTGACAGGGCCTGTGAGGCCAAATAAAAGTTTATTAAAGAAGTGGAGATTGTGTTTGAAGGTAACAGTCAAAAAAAGTTGGAGATGGATGAGATAAATAGGCTTCAGAAAAAATGGGATTGATCTAGAGACAGTCTTGAGTCCCTTGGCCAAGCATGAGGATATTTTCTCTGTGCCCAAGGGGAAAGTAATATGGCGCACTAGGGGTGTGATGCAAAGGCAGCTGGCGAAGTTTGGTTTTATTTACACCTGTTTTATTATGATCTCATCCTGATTTTATAACTCTGGGATTGGCCGATAATTTTGTATACCTAATGAGTGTTACGTTTAACTTGTGCTATTTGCAGTTCCCAAGATCTAGTTCAACTGTGGTAGCTGCACTGACCATGGGATGTCAGTTGAGGCCAGAAATGTCACTAATGCATCCTTCAGAAATTTTATACTCAAATCAGGAAGTACATTTAACATTTTTTTTTAATGTTTATTTTTTTTTATTTATTTTTTTTAATTTTTTTTTCAACGTTTATTTATTTTTGGGACAGAGAGAGACAGAGCATGAACGGGGGAGGGGCAGAGAGAGAGAGGGAGACACAGAATCGGAAACAGGCTCCAGGCTCCGAGCCATCAGCCCAGAGCCCGACGCGGGGCTCGAACTCACGGACCGCGAGATCGTGACCTGGCTGAAGTCGGACGCTTAACCGACTGCGCCACCCAGGCGCCCCTTAATGTTTATTTTTAAGAGAGAGAGAGAGAGAGAGAGCGAGCACATGAGCAGGGGAAAGGCAGAGAGAGAGGGAGAGA
Organism: Felis catus; assembly: GCF_018350175.1. Classification (NCBI taxonomy): domain Eukaryota; kingdom Metazoa; phylum Chordata; class Mammalia; order Carnivora; family Felidae; genus Felis; species Felis catus. The sequence goes on along the minus strand of NC_058377.1, from coordinate 5,770,506 downwards.
CAGAACCTGAAGCAGGCTCCAGGCTCTGAGCTGTCAGCACAGAGCTTGATGTGGGCCTCGAACTCACAAACTGCGAGATCATGATTTGAGCCAAAGTTGGATGCTTAACGGAATGAGCCACCAAGGTGCCCCAGGAAGTACATGTTTTTATTTGTATATTATACTGCATATAACTTTTGGATTATTTTTATCAGTGTGAACACTTCAGATTTTTTTTTTTTATCCTTCTAAACATAGAATTTGGTAAGCCTAATAACATGTGGCGGGAACTGTTTTTTTTTTTGATTTGTGCTTGTATTAGTGTGCTCTTTCAGTTTTAAAAGTAATTTGAGATATATATTTTATATATATAACCCCTGTTCTTACCCTTGCCATGTCTGATATGACTTTGTTTAGTGTTAGAGCTCTTTTTGACCCTGATGGAAAGGTCCCTAATGGAAGGAACTCTCCAGGGATTAGGGGCCAAGTGCATGGGGCTGTACTTTGTTGTTATATTGAATGTGTTTCACAAAGTTGAAAGGAGGTGTGTAAGGTCAGATAAGGCCAGTCAGGGCATACACAATCAAATATAGCTCATTGGCCCTCTCCTTTTCCTTTTCTAGATAAATTTTGCTCAATTTCAACAAGCAAGATTTTTGTCTCTTTTATATACTGCCAAATCCCAAGTTTTCCAGGGTCTGGCACAAAGTAGCTGGTCAATAAATATTTGTCAAATGAATAAATTTAGAGTGAATATAAGAATATTTATTTTCACTATACCATACAAATGTTGTGAGAAAAAAAATGAATTGATAAATACTAATGTACTTTAGGGTTAAAATCGGTAACAATAGCCAAAACAAAATAAAACATAATATATAGATTTAAGTAATTATTTTGTCCTGCTATTTTTATTCTTTCATCATATGTTTACTATATGCCCACTGTGCATGCTTGACTTTATTGTGTCATGAGCCAAAACACAAGATCTATGGAGAAGAAAATGGTGCTAGTAATATGCAGAGTTGAAAACCAAAGTGTTGGGTTTTCCTTAAATACTCTTGTAATCTACTATACCACTCAATTTACATCATGTACAAGGAGGAAGAAATAACTTTTTGCTATGTGATCAAACCATATTTAAAAAAAAATTCAACTCCAGTTAATTAAACAGATATCCGTTGTTGGCTTTTTCTGTGCCAAAAATTGGCTATGTCATAATTACATGGGAAAAATTACAATCCCCTCTTTCCGACTCCATTTTTTTCTTATGATTCTGTTGCAAACATTTCAGGATTAAAGCATGAAAAAGATTTTATCTTTCTTCCAACCTATTTCTTGTATAAAGTCTTCCCGAGGGAAAGCAAAAACTCTTGGAAGAAAAACTCACATCACCCCAACAGCACATTTAAGGAGAATCTGCCACTGCCCTGGTGAGAAGCCTGTCATCCTAATTCGTAACCTTATGGAGATCTCAACAAAAGAAAAAGTGTCTTGTTTAAAAATGCCTGTTGACCAGATTCTCCCAGTGCAGGGTCACTCTGTCTTCTAATTTCACATATTCATGTGTGATTGGTTTAATTTGTGTATAAGAGATGTCTTGATTTTCTTTTTTTTTTTTTTTTATAAAAGTTTTACTTATTTTGAGAGAGAGAGAGAGACAGAGAACAAGCAGGGAAGGGACAGAGAGCGGGGAGAGAGAGAATCCCAAGCAGGCTCTGTGCGGTCAGTGCAGATCCTGATGTGGGGCTCCATCACCCCAAATGTGAGATCATGACCTGAGCTGAAATCAAGAGTCAGACGATTAACTGACTGAACAATCCAGGCGCCTGGAGATGTCTTGATTTTCAAAAGTTGTGTCAGGAAATATTTGGTTTTTAACTTAAGGAATTTATTTCTTTATTTGTTTTTCACTGAGGAAAGGGTTCAGAGATTATTACAAACTGTGTTTTCATCATGGTGTTTACATATATAAACATGAGTTTATTTTAATAACATTTTTGATATTTACCTATTTATCTACGTATATGTCATTCATGTGTGTATGTATGCATGTATCTGTCTATCTACTGTTGATTATGCAGGGCAGAAAGGAAATGACTCTGTCTTTGGATTCTGAATTAAAAAATGCCACTCAGTAGAAATCTGGAGTAGGTATAATTACTATCATTGTGTTTTTTTAATAATTTGCCACGAGTAATGAAAATGTCTTTTATCTCCTTAACAAAAGAATCTGCCTCTAAAGGCGTTTATTACAAGGAGTGATAATGATGAAGTAACTGTGTTGTAATGGAAATGGAACAAAGATTGGGGGAAAGAGTAAATTGTAGCTACTGACTATTGTGATTCCATCTGAAGCTTCAGACACATAGGAGGGAGTTTCTGGTGTGGATGCTGGAGAAGAGAGGTTTATTGTTTCCTCCTGATAATAGCGATCAATAAGCACTTTGTGGACCTGACAGTGTTTGCAAGCTAGAAAGTCTCCTTTTTTCCCCCTCTCTCCCTCTTGTGTAAACTTACTGCCATTATAAACACATTTCAAAGAAAACCAGTCTTTCCTTTTGTTCTGAATGAAATTCTTTCTCTAAGAGTTTGCTTGCAAAGTATGAACCCAGCCTTCGTGCTGAAGGAGAATGGCTGGGACCCACAGCTCTCAAGGACCTAACTGTGTAAGTCTGGTATATGAGGCTGCTACCTGCTGGTATTTTAAGCACTTGGTCAGTTCATTCCTTATTCAACTACATTCTAGGGATGGGAGTAGGGGGAAGATGGAGGAAATCAAATACTAAGTTAAATTGTAAGTGTAATTTTCCACCATTAGCCTTGCATTCTTGACTATTGAGAAAAATCTAGGTCTCAGATATCTAGTTAACACAGATATCCAATTATTTTGATTATAGCAGTGGGATAAATCATCTTAATCAATAGCATTCATGATGACAGTAATGACAGAAATTACCAATTCCATCGGGTATATAATTGGAAAAAGCATTTTACTACAAGTTACTCCAAGACACATAATTTTTCAAAGAAAAATTCAGTAAGACACTTTCAAGTACGGGTCAATAAAAATGTTACCATTGTAGAACTATAACATACGAGGCAAAAAATGTGAATCTAAAAATAAGATCTGACCAATGGTTCTTGGCCATTAAATAAGGTATTCAGCTACTTTCTGTGATTTATAAATCAAATCAAGATACGCCTGCCTGGAAACATCTTAAAAACCTAAAATAACGAAGCTTATTATTTTGTTCTTCCAGAGTCACTAACAGGAATGAAAGCAAGGGTATATCATGTATGCTTTACGTTAAGAGTATCAAAGTTTCTGCCTTGATGTTAAACTCTCATATGTTATGACTTAAGGTTGAAAAAAAATTGTGAAGCAGGGGACATTTACTTCTGGTTGTCCCTGTTCTCTCTCTCTCTCTCTCTCTTTTCTCTCTCTCTCTCTCTCTCTTTTCTCTCTCTCACTCTCTTTCTCACTGCTGTCACTCTTTATTATCAAAACCTCATGCCGCAAAAATCTGCCATGAGTCTCTCCCATCAGACAAATTGGACTTACGTTAAATTCTTGGTTGAAAAGTACCTCTCTTGATTTTAAGAACCTTAAAGGAGTGGAAAGTAAGTTTTGGCCGGGGAGGATTGGGAATGGATGGCATGAAGATAGTTCTCTTGGTGCTCCTAAAATCCTGAAATCAAACTTGGTGTCGGTTCCCACAAAGCTTCGACATACATTGATGGCTATAGAAGTGGGTATATCTCACTGCTTCTCAGACCACCTTCTAGAGCCCTCTGGAACTGCAGTAAACTATCTAATGTTCTTGGTCTGTAGGAATCAACTATGTGTGTATATATGATATATGGGAGATATAATATGGGATAATATATATTCCTTGGTCTGTAGGTATCAAGTATATATATATTTGTATATATATATGTGTGTGTGTATATATATATGTGTGTGTATATATATACACACATATATGATGGGATATATATAACATAGGAAATATAATATGGGATAATATGTAATATACAGGAGATTATATATAATATATATATACATCTATATAAAACTTTGATTATATGCTGTTATACTTATTAATTTTGTATCATAAACTATTATATGTTTTTTAAAGAGCTGTTACTGCTACTTCAGAGTTCATTTGAAATAAAGCTCACAGGACTGATGTTGTCCTTATGTTTTATAATGCTCAGAGATTCTGGAGATTTGGCTACTGAAATGAATAAATTATGGGTTAATATGTATTGTGCCAATTATGGATGCCCTTGCACTGGGTTTGCCTTGGAAACTCCAGTTAAGAGCCCTTGTACGTGCAAGGAAATTAAATTGTTTTTAAAGTTGGAAAGCACTGGATGATATCCCATCAGGATCTTGTTCCCAAGCATCATTTCATGATAATTCTCTGTTGTTTGGTATAAATGTGTACATGTGACTTGTGTGGATCCACATTTGAATGACATTTGTAAAGCTGAATGGCAGAGTAAGGTATTTAAAACTCATGTAGTATTCTAGGAAGAATGTGAAAAAATAATACTGCACCAGAAACATTTCTCCTCTTCTGTAGGCAGCTTTTCCCAGTATCCCTTTCTTACTCACATCCTTTTACCCCCGCCCCTTTTCCCAGTTACTAATTTTCCATTAGGTAATGAGGCAAGCAAATGGCTAAGAATTACCACATAGTTAAAAGTTTGGTTCTAATGTGAGCGAGCTTCGATGCCTTTTGTTGGAATTCATCTAAAATGACCACAACAATTCTTAGTATCATGGCCATTTTATGTGATAAATGGCTTATTTTGATTAGTTTTTAGTGTAAGCCGATTTGAAGAGGAGTTTGAAAAATCAAGGGCTTTTGCTGACTATTTTTTTTTTAGCACTCAAGAACACAAAGCCTTAGTGACATTTTTTTTCCCCTTCTTAATATAACCCCCTTCAGGACTGTGAGGGAATGATGTGCTGACCCACACTTTCCATCCAGAAAAGCCACTAGCAGTGAGTGCCATCATTGGAGTTTACAAGGCATGTTTCGTGCAGGATATGTATGACGTAGGCAGGACCACGATTAGTGTTAACTCCAATTTAAGGAAGAGGAAACCAAAGCTCAGAGAAGAGCAGTAACTTGCCCAAAGTGAAGATGCCAGCAACCACCTGCATTTTAGTGTCCAGCCTCCTGTTTGTAGCCCTAGCTCTTTCCATCATGATGTGGACATCTGTCTACCCGGCCACGAATTGTTTCATCCTCCACATACAGTGTAGACTCCCTGTTTCGTCTCTCACATGTTTCCTAAGTGTGACTTGCTGAGGGATGGCTGGTAGCAATTTCCTGTTGGTTTTCCTGAACCTGACCATTCCTTGTCAGTTGCGTAGTTCCTGACTGTGCTTGGAGTCCCAAATCGACCTGTGTTAGAAACCACAAGGACTCTTTCTTCATCAGGGCTCTGCCTCCAGGCTGACCTAGTTTGCCTGTCCACTGTCATGTCTGTGTGCTCTGGGCTCCCATAGGCAAGGCAGCTCTGAACAGACTGACAAAAGCCATCATCACTGACAGTAGTTTAGCTTACGCCGCAGTCTGGGAAGAGCAATGATGTTACTTGTGGTTTGGTTTCTGAATGTAAAAGAAGTCATGATTATCATAGAAATAGTTATGTAAGCGAGGGTTTATATTTCTCCTCATAGGTTGCGTATAATTGTGCATACCCAGACATACACAGATCTTGGTGTAATTAAATACTTTGTGGGAAGGAGTGGGGAAACAGTGTAATAATGGAGTGATCCCTAGAGTAAAAAAATGGGCTCACATGGAGTCGAATGAAAGAAAGTAAGGCTTTTCACGTCATGCAGGGTTAGCGTTCTCTTTGCCTGCATGTTTTTTCCAGAATGAAGTGTGATTATTCCGTGCCTCAGCCTAGGAACGTGATGCATCATAAACACTGATGACGTAGGCGCCATTATCTGCCTAGTAAGCACGCTTCTATCTGTCTGGATCATCAGATTGTAGTTAACACTAGATAGGACTATATTTAGGCCCTTGTTGAGTTTTATCTTCCAAGAGAGGTGGGAGCAGCAGAGCTGGGCAGGACCCTGGGTAGGATTTGGACGGTTGTCCATGTTTCAGCAACCGAGACTTTTATTTATTTATTTATTTTTCTCTTTTTTTTTTTTTTATTTTTTTTCAACGTTTTTTATTTATTTTTGGGACAGAGAGAGACAGAGCATGAACGGGGGAGGGGCAGAGAGAGAGGGAGACACAGAATCGGAAACAGGCTCCAGGCTCTGAGCCATCAGCCCAGAGCCTGACGCGGGGCGCGAACCCACGGACCGCGAGATCCTGACCTGGCTGAAGTCGGACACTTAACCGACTGCGCCACCCAGGCGCCCCAGCAACCGAGACTTTTAAACTGTAGGGACCTGTTCTAGTCAGTATCCTGAAGCCATCAGACCTTCAGCCTCTGACTGACTGAACAAAACACCTGTGTCACTCTAGTTGTGGCATCTGCATGACAATTTACTTATTGACAGCGAGCAGTAAGTGTGAAGTGAGGCTTATTACCTGAAGTCTGTGTGGTCAGCACATTTCTTACCTGTTCAGGCTACATGATGAGCCAAGTCATAATTAAAAGTTTGCTTTAGTGGCGTCTGGGTGGCTCAGTCGGTTAAGCGTCTGACTTCGGCTCAGGCCGCGATCTCATGGTTTGTGGGTTCGAACTCCACGTTGCGCTCTGTGCTGACGGCTCAGAGCCTGGAGCCCCCTTCGGATTCTGTGTCTCCCTCTCTCTCTGCCCCTCCCCTGCTTGTGCTCTGTCTCTTTCTGTCTCTCAGAAATAAACATTAACAAAAAAACTTTTTTTAAAGTTTGCTTTAATCCACTTGGAGTCAAAGCAAAATGAAATTTCAAGCCGAATGATTCAATCCGGTTTAAGGAGCTATTGGGTTCGATCTCGCTAATGAGACCTGATGCTCCATGGCTGTTGATAAGAATCCCTCTGGTTAAGGTGGTTGGGCATTTTTTGTTTAGGAATAATCTTTCTCCATGTGACGGAGGGCAGTATACCCTGAACGGTGTTAGATGTAATGTTTCGTAAACTGTTCCCCTTCCTTCTCTGCCCTGTGGGTTGCTCTCTGTAAACCTCACCTTCTATCCCCATGCCCTGTTTGCATCCTCTTGACCTTTGTTGTATCTGTTGCTCAGTGGCCCATTTTGCCTGGAGCTGTACTTTGGGCTGGATGATTGGAGGTAAATCTCCATCACCCATTTACAAATTATCTTTGAAGCTGGTGCATTTGGAGTTGACAAAACATTTCCCCGTTTTGTGGGTTAATTTTGTAATTTAACCGTCAGGAAATCCTACTTCCCTCATCTCCAGGCTCCTGTTGGGAAAACCCCTTGCTGTGGCTCCCAAGTACTAGAAACAATAGAGAATTCTTTGGGAATGCCCAAGTGCAGGCTGCAAAGAAAAGTAAGGGGCTACAAAGGATTTCCTGACACGAGGACCATTGCTCTCCAGTAGCATATTCACGAGTTGAAATGATACCAATTAGCTTTGCAGCATCTAATTGGCATCTTTGGGCTGTGAGGCATGTCTGGCAACAGTCCTAGATGTTAGACATGGTCAGTTTAGTTCAATTTAACAATTTTTTGACTACCTCCTCCTCAAGAGATTTTTTTTTTATGGAATCATCATATAACACATATATGTATCATATTTTGTAGTTTAATTTCATTTTGACCTCGTAACAACCCTGAGAAGTAGCTATGCTAGAAATTTCTGTTTTATAAAAAAGGAAGCTGAGGTTCAGAAAAATAAAATGCTGTATTCAAAATCACACAATCTAGCCAAGAGTTAATTCCTTTCTTTTTATTATTTATTTATATATTTATTAAAATTTTTTTAATGGTTATTTTTGAGAAAGAGAGAGACAGAGTATGAGTAAGGGAGGGAAGGCAGAGAGAGGGAGACACAGAATCTGAAGCAGGCTCCAGGCTCTGAGCTGTCAGTCCAGAGCCCAATGTGGGGCTCGAACTCATAAGCCATGAGATCATGACTTGAGCCAAAGATGGATGCTTAACCGACTGAGCCACCCAGGTGCCCCAAGAGTTAATTCCTTTCAACTGTAACCTTTTCTGCCTTGAAGATTGAAGAATGTGTTTCAGTTTAGAAAAACAGATTAAAAGCTTGGTCGTTTGGAGGCAGTCACATGTAGAGGAGACACATATGTAGACTTAGACACTTAGTACCTACGTGACTTTGGGCATGTTTTTTAATTTGTCTGGGATTAGTTTTCACATTTATGAAGTAGCATAATACTTCTTCTAGGGTTTCTGTGAGGAGTAAATGAGTTGCTCCACGTAACTACGGTGTTTAATCAGGAAAACTTAGCATTATTTCTCTTCGTAGACTGAGTCAGCCTTGCACCATCTGTGAGATGCTTTTTGGTTGGAGGGTTCAGGACTGGAGCCATATCCTCTAAAGGTTTGTAGTGCAGCATGATCCATTGCCCCGAGAAGGTGTCTAGAACCAGTACCGTCCTGTCTCAACATTTTTATTCGGACAGCATTTTTATTCGGACAGCCAAGTTGGCCACGATGGTGCCCAGTGAAGCACGTTTCTCCTAAAGCTTCCCAATTAAGAAGTTAACGATCACACCAGAACTATTTAAATAACAATAACAACATTTATGAATTTGGGGAAACGATTTTACAACATTGTTTTCAAAGCCATTAAAAGTGAATAAAAGGAAATTAGGGATTTCAGTTAGATACATGGAAGGATATTTCAGTCCTCAACAGAGTGAAAGCAGCTTGTGGGAGAAAAATTGTAGGAGACCTAAGTCCTTGTCCTGTTGGTGGCTCTTTCCCTCTGGGTAGCTGAGGCAAAGCACTGTGACCTCTCTGGATCTCAGTGTTTGCATCTGTACAACGTGGATAATTACATCAGAGACTCACAAGGTTGTTGTGAATGTCTAATGAGATGAAAGAAAAGAAAGTGATTGGTAAGCTGTGAAGTGTTTTACAAACTTAAAGTGGTGTTGTTATTCTCCAGAGTTTGTTGAAAACATCCAAAATTCTTGGATAACTTAAATGTATTCTTGCTGGAAGGAAGGATAGGACTAAATAAATCACCTCTTGGATCTCTTTCAGTTTAAGGAACGAGTGCTTCCAGCTTACATTGGTATTGTTGATATTAGGTCTTGTATTAAATTGGAACTCAATGGGTATATTTGGAAGGGCATTAAAATAAAAACAGAGGGAAATGCTTGGAAAGGAAACATACTTTGTATAGGAAGACTTAATTATACCGTTGATTAGGGGCTAAGTATATTCAGTTACAATCAATAATGACAATGATGGTAACCACTGTGCTTTGCTAATTAGAGCATATCTCTAATAAGGCCAAAGTGATCAGTTTGAATCCCTGTATGGGTCAATTAGCATCATGTCAGTCTCCACCCTAAGCTCTCATGGGGTCATTCAGGTGTGTACTTGTGTTCACAAGGAGAATAAAATGGAGATTGGATGAAATCATGCAGATCTTCAACCAGTACGGGGAGAAGAAGTCTACCTTCTAATGCATTCGTAGCTTTATTTTTTTTTTTTTCTTTTAGCACACGTACCGCTTTTGCTTTTTGTGATTAATTATCTGGACTACCACAGTTTTGTTGAGCAAATTACTGGTGTCATTCACTTGAAATGGTACTGCCGAGCTTCCCAAGAGATGGTTGAATCTCCGGTCTGATCCGACCCTGTGTTGTCAAGTGCTTAACTTTGCAATAGTTTACTTCAAATGACCCTGAGAACTAGGAACTTCTTGCGAGTGTTTTTCAGATGGGAAAATGGAAGCATCTTTTTCCCCAAGGTTTCCTACTCCCAGGTGAAGAGATGTTGGCTAATTTTATAAAAAGGTCAGTAGCACAGCTGGGCTTGAAATACAGAGGTCCTGACTCAAAGTTCTATATTTAATTTGCCATCTATTTTCTCTCTCTCTCTTGCTCTGTCTCTCTCTCTCTCTTTTTTTTTTTTTTGGTTTATATGTAGTAAGTTTAGTCAGAGGCTGGGAAAGTGAATATTTTGTCTTCATATTTAGCAAGATTGATGAATACTGCAATCACATATCTTTCAGAAGCAGTTAAGCTGGTTGTTGGAAGTGACTTATTGTTTTGACTAGTTTTATTAATAATACCAATCATATCATTTGGTCCATTGGCGTCTATAGGCTTAGCCATAAAGATAGGGTATCTCACATTATGATTTTGGTCATGTTAAATGATAGAATTTGGCATATCATGTCCTAGTACATGAAATAATCTTGTGGAGAACATGGAGGTCCCTGTGGTGTGATTTAGAGGATAAGAAGTGGTCTCTGCCCCCAGTTTATCTCTCACTGATAAGCCTATTTACCACAATTCCACTGTTAGTGGTTCAGACCATATTTTATAATGTAGGGAAGCTCCTTTTTTATCTTCCTCTACCTTAGGACCAGGGATCAAGTTTTTGAGGAAATGGAGGTATGACTCCTGAGCACCATCTGAGATGAGAGCACTAAAGGCATTTAAAATTTTGATGAGAAAAGGAAGTAGAATCTGCAATGATGATTACTGGAGACGTGTTTAGGGAGTTTACATGATGATGGTAGCGATTGAGCCTATCAGAATGCAGCATGAAGATATTCGATGCCCAGGGTGTGAGGAAGGGGTGAGCCAGAGGAGGACACAGAGTTGAGAGAGGAGGAGTGGAAACGTGTGTCCAAGGCAAGACTTTATTCCTGATTTTGCCTCTGTCTTTCTTTGTCTATACAGGTTTGGTGTCAAGAATGTTAAATGTGTCCTCAAGAAGCAGACAATTTGAATCCATGTGATTCTTTAATTGTGCGTTGACATTAAAAAAATTCTTTCTTACTGGAAACACTTTCTAAGGGGAGAGATGCTCTGTTTGCAAAAGAGGACTTGTAACATCTCTAACTTTGGTTCTTTTTCAGTCAAATGGTGATAATAACACCAGCCTGACTATTTCCCTGGAGGCCCCTGTGACTGGTGGAAGATCCACTGGCATGGCACGTGTTAAAAAACATGAACTGTAAAGTGTGCAACCAGATCCAAAGTCTTAAGTGTAATGTGCAGGGTAGGTTGGAGGCTTTGTGCCTGGACTCTGGAGCAGATTACCTACTCTTCAGTACTGGTTTTGCCTCTTTTTACCTGTGTGACATAGGGCAGCTTCAGTTTTGTGTGTCTCAGTTCTCTTACCTGTAAAATAATAACACGCATGTCTATGTCATGCTGTTGATGTGACAAACAAAGGAGTTCGTGTGCAGGGAGCTTACAGCAGTGCCTCTCATAGAGGGAGGGTCATACTAGCTGTTATGTTGTATGTATGTGTCCCAGCATTGCTGACATAAGTGCCTGGGACTGAGTTATATGGAAATTTTAAACATCCTTTATTTATGCCTCAACCAATATAGCGCTTTGTTTATGTAAGAAATTCACTTTAATTATCAGCCATTAGTGACAGTTAATAAATGGAACTGTGTTGAACTTGGCAGTTAAGTATGAACACCTCCCAGAAGCTTACTTCTCTTGATATTTGAATAAAGAATCTGTTCTCATTAATGTAGACTTACTCAGTTCAGGTAAGGTTCAAAGAGTATTATTGGTCTTGATCATCATGTTTATACCTTAAACGAAAGGTTTACAACCCATGACTGCACATTAGAAGCACCTGGGTCTCTCAGACCAGTTGAATTGGAAAATTTGGAGGTGGAACTCAGGCATTGGTATTTTTTAAGAGCTCCCCAAGGTGATTTTAATGTACAGACAGAATAGAAAACCACTGGCCTAGAGAGTTAGTAATTAAGTGTATATCTCTATCATTTAATTGCTGACATTGATATGTAATTTCCTCATATTTAAGTAAATAAAATGACATGGCTATTTACAGACATTTCTTTAAAGGAGGGCCTAGGGTTTCCATTAATTCTGTAGCCTATCGGTGTGTGCTGTAAAGCAGAAATGAGAAGCTTGTTTTAAAATTATCAAGGTCACCTGGGTGGCTCAGGTGGTTAAGTGTCCTACCTCGGCTCAGGTCATGGTCTCACGGTTTGTGAGTTTGAGCCCCCTGTCAGACTCTGTGCTGACAGCTCAGAGCCTAGAGCCAGCTTCCTATTCTGTCTATGCTCTCTCTGCCCCTCCCCCACTCATGTTCTGTCTCTGTCTCTCTCTCTCTCTCAAACATAAATAAACATTAAAAAACAAAAATTAGCTATGAAGTTTTGTTTTTGGAAGGATGAAGTGCTGTCAATATTAGCAAACAATATAGAAATACCAGAATGTTAAAGATGAGAGGGACCCTCAAGGCATCTCATAGAAAGAGGGGTACACTTTGAAGTCAGTCCTGGCTTTTAGTGGCTTATTCACTTCCTACCTTTGTGATCTTGGGTTCTTTACTTAACCAATCTGAGCCTCAACTTCTTGATCTGTAAAATCGAGGTGAGCATGTGCTTTATATGATGACGAGTGTGTTTCATGGGCACACACACTCATGTCTTGCTTCCCTGCCTCCTACCTGATCCCTAGATCCATCTGGTGCAGATGTCCATGGCAGGGACCGCATTGCAGCCTCTGCAGAGCCAGCTTCTGGGAACCGCTTCCTCCCACTCCTCGGGGACCACTTCTCTGGCTCTGTTGGGACTGTTTCATGGCTGGATGTTTGGATCCCATGACCTTAAGTGAGCATAACATTTAGTGTGCAAGGGTCAGTACTGCTGGTGAAGCAGAGTGAAACTTTTCATGAGACAGGAGATGAAGGAGATCTTGTGGCCATGTGATGGCAGCCTTTGAATACCTTCTGTCTGCCCCAGACAATCCGTGTGCAGGACGCAGATGGCTGCCTTGTGTCTCCAACTATATGTTTTTAGCCATTGCTTCTTGGGGTTGAACAGGAACAATGAGAGGTCACTATCTCTATCTTAGCTTGGGGTAAGCAGAGAAGAATCATAGACCTCTTTTATTGTTGTTGTTGTTGTTTTTATGATAGGAATACTGGATTTCATCTTTTTCCCCACCCTTGTCTCTCAGATCCTTCAGCATTTGGCTATAAAATGATTAGGCCACCTAGTTCTCCTGTTGCCCATTCTTTGTGTCCTAGGAAGGAGGTTCATGGTTTCTTATTCTTTGTAAAGCTTAAGGCCTCAGGTCTTGATCTCAACTATGGGGCTTCAGTGTCCTTCCCATTTGTAAGCCTGCTTTCTAGGACTATCCTCAATCTTAATTTTCAGAATTCTGCTTGTATCACCATCTCTGGACTCATCTGAAGTTTTCATTGGAAATGAAACTGCCATTTTTCTGTTGTTTCCTTTGTCTACTGGAATCAGCACCCTCTTACGATTAACAGTAGTAGGAGCTGTATTGAATTTTCAGATGGTAAGGATCTCCAAACATTACACTTGTGGGCTGGGCGGTCTGACTTAAATCCTGTGCTCCTCCACTAGATTATGAGACTCTTGAGGGTAGAAGCGATGTTTTATAGCTGAGTATCGTCATAACTATCATTATGTATCTTTTTTTTTAATTTTTTTTTCAACGTTTATTTATTTTTGGGACAGAGACAGAGTGTGAACGGGGGAGGGGCAGAGAGAGAGGGAGACACAGAATCGGAAACAGGCTCCAGGCTCTGAGCCATCAGCCCAGAGCCTGACGCGGGGCTCGAACTCACAGACCGCGAGATCGTGACCTGGCTGAAGTCGGACGCTTAACCGACTGTGCCACCCAGGCGCCCCACTATCATTATGTATCTACTGTGCACCAGAGACTTTGCTTTATTTCAATTAATCTCCATAAAAATAATGTACACATGAGGAATCTTAGAGAGCTTAAGTAAACTGCCCAAGGTCGTGTGGCTTTTGAGTGGATTTTTGAACTCACTTTGATATTAAACCCTGTGTTCTAAAATCATGTTTCTAAATTCCTTCTGAAAGGAAGGAGCAGATACAGGTAAGAAGAATGGGATCTTGGCCTATAGAAAGTTGGATGACCTCTTGAGTCGGGGTCAGGTATGGAGGTGTATTCTTAGAGGAGGAGAGAAGGTCTGCATATCTTCAAAGCCCCTCTTTTTCCCATTAATATACTGACCGGCATTGCTGACGTACGTGGACTAAGAATGGACCCTATGACTCTCAAGGCAGAAGTCGCCCCCGTGGACGGCTTTGGCCCACACGTGGCTTTTTTATTCAGGTCAAGAGAGACCCCAAGATTACGTGAAGACATCTCTCACTGATAAGAGCCATTGGGTGAGCAATCAGGCAAACTCTGAAGAGGACTCTATGAATCCATGGTGATGAGATGTTCTGTGCTGAAGTCAGCTTTGGCTTGCTGATGATGAGGAGATAGTCTGTAGTCACCTGCTGTGTTTGGAGTTTAGACCATCAGAAGGTGCCTACCAGCTCTGGTGAGCGACAGGAAGTATATAAATGCTTTCTGGCATTGGAGCTCTGTCGGATATTCCCAGAGAACATTTCCCTTTTAATGTATTTGGAAACTATAAATTTAACTCCTGCTGGGGGAAAAAAAGTAATGGTTTCACAAAAGAAAAAAAGCTCTTTAAAAGGCTTAACTCCTGTCACAAACATGTGCTTTTTAATAACTGGGAAATTCCTGATGCAGGGAAAAAATGCCCTTTTGTACAAATGAGGTCATTCTGGTCTTAACTGGCCCTATGCACTCTAGTTCCTGCGTTCTGTTCCACGTTTTGTGACCAGAGGTTATTGGAAGGGTAATCCCTGTGTGCATAGTCACTGTTTTTAGGGCATGTTGCCAAAGAGAAAGTTATCTTAGCTCACAAGCTTCCAAGCCAGTGCAAGAGGCCCAGCTCCCAGGGGTACCCGGCCAGTGACTGATAATGACTTGGTTTAGCTTGGCTGTGGGTTGAGTTTTTAAAGCACACTTTTCTTGTGCACTGGGATTTTTGTGTCTGCTGCTGCTTTAGATTTCTCAACAGCTCCATTGCTTCTCGATTCAGGAGTGATTTTTCTTGCTTGGGCACATTCTATCTACTGTGCTTTCATTCCGTCCCGAAGAAACATCAGTGCCAGATTGAGGCTTCCTGTTCATCTTCTTCACCTGGTTTATATGAAAAACAGCTGTTGAAGGCATTGGCCCTGTACCCATTTCCTTGCACACTTGGAGGCTGATTCCTCCAAAAATTAATTTCTGATTTGGTTCTTACCCCAATTTCTTAATAAAATCTATGGTCATGGAACTTTGTGGCTACCTGGGTCAGAAACTCCAAGCCTAGGCTCTGTTGCCTAAATAAGTCTAAAAAAAAATTTGTTGACCTGGGAGTAAGAAACTATCTTCAGCTCTCCCAGAGAGGCAAGGATTATATGATTCGGCTGGGAACTACTTATGTGTTTGCTGCAGACCCCATTTTGTTGCCCAGAGCACCTGTGGCCCCTCTTGGAGGCCTCAGCATCCTTGCTTGAAATCTCTTGGGTCCTTGAGGACATGAGGCTTGATCTGGGCATGGCCCTTGTTTCTTGAGTCCGCCTGCCCTCCACTGCCCTCAAGGCCTCGGTTTGTTGTAGACAACCACAATAAATATTGAACCTAAGGGCTGCTGCAAAAGAATTGGAAAAAATATGGCTAGGAAATGCTATCACCCTTGAAACGCTGGGAAATTCGGGGTAATTGCTGAGTGCCTCATATTAGTTCCTCTGGAGAAAATACATGGCAAAATGCATAATGGGTTAATATTATAAAGTGAAAACTCGTAGAAGATAAATCAGAAGCCCCATATCTGCCTCTGATGCTCAGAAGTGGAAAGGCACTGATTTGCTGATAATATATTTTTATTTTTCTTCTTCTCCAGCCTCAGACGATACAGCAGACTCTCCAGAGGACACTGCAGTATTATGAGCACCAAGTTATTGGGTAAGTAAAATAGATTTTGGTCATTATTTGGGGAAAATTAAAGATAATTACTCAAACACAGCTGTTGAGCATGCGCTTTCCTGCCACCCAAGTCAGTCTTTACCAGTGGCTGTGGGGCAGAGATTCCTTGGGACCCCTGGACTGACTTCCTTTGCTTTATTTTTGTGTAATCCTTTTAAATGAAATTCCCTTTTGGTATTGCCTTTCCTTTTCAACTTTTCTTCTTCTTGTGTTCTTTCCATCTTCTCCACCGAATCTCCTAATTGTGCCTTCATAATACAGTCAGGTTTAATGGTACCAACTGAGAGGCTTTAAATGGGATTTTAGAATCCTTTAGGAAAGTCGACTCAGAGTCAATACAAGCCTGATACAGTTCAAGGAGAGGTATTGCTTTAGTTAGTTTAGTTAGTTCTACGTTCCATATTTGTCTTGAATCTTTCTTTTCTTGACATCATTGGGATATGGTTTAATGTAAGAAGACAAAATCAAGGAACAGGAACTCCAGCCCTCACCAGCACATAGAACTTTAAAGTTACTTTAATCTGTTTTGTAAGGGAGGATGACGATGGTAACAGCTAATTGAAGATTAGATGCCGTGGGTAAATGAGATAATTTCAGTGGGAGTATTCTGTAAATAGAAAGCTCCAGATAAGTGTAAGGTATACTTACGACTGGCTATGGCAGAAAGCAATTGGAAATACAGAAGCCTCAATTCACTTTCTGATGCAGACTACCTTAAAATGAAGAAGTTGAAGTCATTGACATGAGAGGCAGTGCATATTTGTAATTCACATAGTTAATTTCTCTGAGCTGCCATCATTTATTTGTGTAAGATTGTGAGCACTTTTGAGGAGCTGAGATTCAAATCCTAGTACCTTTTGAAAGGCCATCATGCATCATTTAACATTTGGGGCCAATAGTCATTGCCCTGGGGATTGAGACTATATTTGTGGCTAGTAGGCTACACTGTGATTATTTTTTTAAACCAAAACAGAAGAAAAGAAGATTTAGTGGAAACATAATCTCGGTACCTAGTGCAATGCCATATACTTTAAGTGCTGGATAATTATGTTAATTGTCATTTCAGAGGGAATTGCTTTGAAACTTTGTCACATGAGTCCTCAAAACTGTGGTTCTAGGAGAAGCATATTATTTAAACTCGTGAGATGGCTTTTAGTTTGAGGCCATTAGTGACTTTAAATGGTTTACCCTAATGGAGGCAAATGATGTCAAATTAATCTCTCCCCACATATTCTAAAATAAAACTTAATCACTCTCATTGGATTTGCTGCTTCCAAAGTGTGGTATTTGGATCAAATTAGTCAATATACTTGGCACAGTTTCTTGTGTGTGGTGAGCACTACAACCTGTTTGCTCTTGTGTTCAGTGTCATTATTATTTTTTAAATTTTATTTTATTAAAATTTTTTTTAAAGTTTGTTTGTTTTTGAGAGGGAGAGAGAGAGTGTGTGCGCGAGTGGGAAAGGGGCAGAGAGAGAGGGAGCATCCAAAGGAGGCTCCAGGCTCTCAGTTGTCAGCACAGATCCCGACACAGGGCCCAAACCCATGAACCGTGAGATCATGACCTGAGCCAAAGTTGGTCACCCAACCGACTGAGCCACCCAGGCGCCTCTATTTTTAATATTTTATTTATTTATTTATTTATTTATTTATTTATTTATTTATTTATTTATTTAATGAAATTTATTGGCAAATTGGTTTCCATACAACACCCAGTGCTCATCCCAACAGGTGCCCTCCTCAATGCCCATCACCCACTTTCCCCTCCCTTCCACCCCCCATCAACCCTCAGTTTATTCTCAATTTCTAAGAGTCTTTTATGGTTTGGCTCCCTCCCTCCCTTTTTTTTTTTCCTTCCCCTCCCCCATGGTCTTCTGTTAAGTTTCTCAGGATCCACATAAGAGTGAAAACATATGGTATCTTTGTCTGTATGACTTATTTCACTTAGCATCACACTCTCCAGTTCCATCCACGTTGCTACAAAAGGCCATATTTCATTCAAAACCACACTGAGATATCACCTCACGCCAGTCAGAGTGGCTAAAATGAACAAATCAGGAGACTATAGATGCTGGCGAGGATGTGGAGAAAGGGGAACCCCCTTGCACTGTTGGTGGGAATGCAAACTGGTCCAGCTGCTCTGGAAAACAGTGTGGAGGTTCCTCAAAAAATTAAAAATAGACCTACCCTACGACCCAGCAGTAGTACTGCTAGGAATTTACACCAGGGATACAGGAGTGCTGATGCATAGGGGCACTTGTACCCCAATGTTTATAGCCACACATTCAACAAGGGCCAAAATATGGAAAGAGCCTAAATGTCCATCAAGTGATGAATGGACAAAGAAGGTGTGGTTTATATACACAATGGAATACTACTTGGCAATGAGTATTTTTAATACTTTAAAGACAATACCAGTAACCAAAAAACAAATCATTTCCTGGAATTGCAAATGCCCTCTCTTTTGAAATGAAATGGTAACTGATGAAAGGCTCATTTGTGAACTGAACTTATGTCCTCAGGGCAGATCGGAGCAGGAATCTTGCAACTGTGATCAGAGTAGTTACCTAGACTATGTTACCATAATCAGGAGAAAATTCTTTTTTCCATTAGTAAGAGGGAGTTCTCTTTTATCTCAACCACTGCCTCACCTCTCTTGTTCCCTCTGTCCACGTAGACATAGCCTGTGGTTATTCTTGGTGTCCAAATAGTCTTTGGTAGTTCTGTTTCTTAGAGACAGTGTAAGGAAAACCGTGCATGTGTCTCCGATAAAGAGGCATCCTGATGTCCAGCTGTCTCCAAAGAGACCCGTTAACACATTTTCACCTGAGTGGGGGCTGCCTTCTGAGGACTTGGAAGTACCAGTGCCCGCAGCCTTTATTCGTGTGCACGCAAACAGAGAGGAGATGTTGGTGGCAGTATCGTGACATTGGCCTTTCTTGACTTTGTCTTCCCTCTTCCCTTGGCGCCAGTGTCCCCACCCATCTGTCTCTCTTTCTTCCTATTTCTCTTTAATAGTGAAAAAGGAGAGCATCTATTATGACTAACATTTGAATTCAGTATTCACACCTGCCTGTTGTACCTCTTTCAAAGACACAATTAAAGGCTTTTTATCTCTAACTGAAAAGGAGTGTGTTTCTTCCAGTTAAAGGGATTTCAGGCAATTGGTAAAAATTGCTGAGTATTAGTTTACATGTTTCCGGCAGAGGGTGAGGGTGGGAGAGCGATGGTTTTCCAAAACTCTGAAATAGGGCTTTGCCCAAGGTTTGTCTTGAAGTAATTCAGCTGTAAGGAGCCTTGAGTTGGGAGGATGAATCGGGATGAATGGTAAGGAGTATAAGCTAGCCCTCCTGGGGTTTCTTTTTTTCAAAATTGTAATTGCAGTGCAGTTAACATACAGTGTTATGTTAGCTTCAGGTGTAGAATATGGTTATTCTTCACTTCCATACATCACCCTGTGCTCATCACAAGTGCACCCTTCACCTGTTTCATTCATCCCCCACCCACCTCCCCTTGGGTCTACTTCTTGGTTTGTCTCTCTTGTTTTTCCTTTTGCTCATTTGTTTTGTTTCTTAAATCCCACATATGAGTGACATGATATGGTATCTGTCTTTCTCTGACTGATTTCACTCAGCATAACTTTCTAGCTCCATCCATGTCCAGAAGGGTCCCAGCCCTTCTGTTGTGAATTTCTTTTTTTTTTTTTTTTTAATTTTTTTTCAACGTTTATTTATTTTTTGGACAGAGAGAGACAGAGCATGAACGGGGGAGGGGCAGAGAGAGAGGGAGACACAGAATCGGAAACAGGCTCCAGGCTCTGAGCCATCAGCCCAGAGCCCGATGCGGGGCTCGAACTCCCGACCGCGAGATCGTGACCTGGCTGAAGTCGGACGCTTAACCGACCGCGCCACCCAGGCGCCCCCTGTTGTGAATTTCTTAAGTCCCCTCTAACCACTGGCCTCCCAGCCTCCCTTTCTTGTCCTTTAAAACTGCCCTTGGACCTGCTTTATTTATCAGAACTTCAGGACTGCCTGCTGGTCCTTGATGAATTCTTACAAGTAGTTCACAGAAACTCTCTGAGGCTTTTTTAGTCTCCGAGATGGAGACATGAATGCAGGGAGCAGCTGTTGAAAGGCTCACACAGATGGAGGATGGAAGGGAGGAGCTCGCGAGCCTCTGTCGGGGAGACAGCCTCTCTGTGCCCCAGGAACTCTATCTTCAAACATTTGTTCTAGTCCTCAGCTTGTCCATTCTCTGGTTCACGCAGTTATTCAGAGACCGTTCAGGCTGCAGAAAGTAGGGCTCAAGTTATTCATGCCACGTGGAAAAGCCTCTGCATCCCCACTGTTGCCGTGGCGGCTTCTCACCTGGACACTTACTCTTGTGCCTCAACGTTGTGTCCACCACAGCAAGGTGACCAATCAGATTAGATTATGTCCCCTTCTCATTTCAGCCCAATGGTTCTCACTTGTTAACGTGCATCAGAATCACCTGCGGGTTTGTTAAAACACAGAGAGCTGGACTTCACCTGCAGGACTCTGACCCTGTGTGTCCCATGCACTCTTGGAGCATTTCTAATGAGTTTCCAGATAATTCTGCTGACGCTGCTGGGCCAGATATTAAACTGTGAAATCCTCGCTTTACACCATTTAATGGCTTCCTGTGATAGAGTAAACTCTGAACTTTGCCTGTGGTCTGGGCTCTGCTTACCTCTCTGATGCCATCTTCTTCCACTCCCCCTTGTCACTCCCCGCCCTCCCTGCCAGGCGTCTGTGGGCTTCTCAACTCCTACTTAGCCTCAGGACCTTTGCGCATACCATCCCACTTTCCTGAAATGGCCTGTCCCCAGATAGGTACGTGGATTACTTTTTTTTTTTTTTTTTAATGTTCAGGTGTCTTTTTAAACATCGTTATCTTCAGAAAAACATGCCATGGCCACTCAATCTAGAGAAGCCCTCCATCCCCTCCTTACATCTCCAACCCAGATATTTTGTATTCTATTCCTCTCTGGTATTCCTTTTCATACAATTTATCATAGCCGATGTTATCTTGTTTATTTATCTAAATTACTTTCTTCTATATTTCTATGCCTTTGTAATTGCTTGGTACATAGGAGGGACTAACATGTTTTTTGGGGGGCTTGGGGAAGTGTGAATAAATGAGAAAGTTGCTCCCTGGAGGTATATACATAGAAGTATGTGTCTAGTGGATAAAAGAGTAGATTATGCTTGGAAGGGTGTTTAAAATAAGGGGTAGAAATAATCTCCAGGGTCCATTACAGTTGTAGTATCCAAGAGCCTTTCCTGCATAGCATAAATTTTACTGATTTATTTGCTTAGTTTCTCCTTTATGCTTAATGCTCTACCTCTGTGTGTCAGGCTGACTTTGTGGTAAGTTTATTTTTTAAATTTTTTTATATAAACTCTGCACAAGCACACTCACCTGTCCATACAGCACAGTCTTCTTCCCTCAATATTAGGAAAAGGGGCACCGAGTGCGCATCTTTGTGTTAGTCTTTCTGTAACTCAAGCTTCTAGGGGCTGGACTTGCTTCTTGGACAGTGTGGTGGAAGGAACAATCAGAACCAGAAGGGGTAAGTAGGGGACAAGCTGGGATCACTGTCAGAATTGAAAGGCACCCCAGATTGAGGAAAGTCTGCTTTATGAGGACTTTCTCCCTCTGATGTCATTGTTGCCATTATGTTGTGTCCCTCCTGGTCTCTGAGCAGAGGGCTGAGAAAATGCTTTGGGAGGAGACCTACCACATACCAGGTTTCCTAGATTTAAAGTGATTCTGCCTTCGAATGCTTTAGGGCACATTAGGTAACAAAAACGAGCCTCAGTTTTCTCATTTTAAAACTGGTAACAACATACTGACGTCCAGAGTGCTACTCCCAGCCTGTCCTCACGTTTGTGCTTCATGACTCCCCCTGGTCCGTAGCTCACCAAAGTGGATTACCACGACGGTGCAGCCAGAGAGTTCTTTAAACCCATGATTGGACAACATGCGATGATCCGTCTTCCTGAGATGGAATGTTCAATCGTTACATATTTTAAAAGCTGAAGCCTGAAGAAATGTATATTCAGAACACTGCCACTCATTTCGAGCCTTTTTTGCCAGAAGAAGCATCATTGTGCTAATATCGCGGGTGGGGCCACTGCCAAGCTCTTTTATTATTTGGGACAACTTTTCCTATAGTCATCTAAAATTAAATTCTCTCATTCCCTTTATCACTGCGGGCCTCATGTTTGTTTTGTATTGCCAACCTTCTTTTTTCTTTTGACAGTCGAATAGGGATTAATAAACTAGAGTAATTTCCATAGAACATTAGAAGTAGGTGAACCCTGGATATTCTGGGGCACAAACCTTAATGTTATTACTTAGGTTGTCATGGTTAGATTTTGTGGCTCTCCGTCATGTTATCTAAAAAGTGATATAGCTTCCTTTTCATATATTTACAAAGAATATGTGAATGGATAAACACAATGTTAGATAAAAGCTATTATCTTTTCTCGTGGGTGGGTGGCCCAGTGTGTTAAGCAATCTACTCTTGATTTCAGTTCAGGTCATGATCTCACAGTTCCTGAGTTCGAGCCCTGAGTTGGGCTCTGCACGGACAGTGTGGAGTCTGCTTGGAATTCTCTCTCCTTCCCTCTCCTCCCCTGTCGTGCTCACACACACACTCTCTCTCTCAAAATAAATAAACTTAAAAAATTAAAAAAATAAAAAATAAAAACTATTATCTATTAATTGATTACTCTTTTTGAGGCAATGTACTGGACACTTTACATCTCTTATTTTCTGGGATATTGACCATCTGTTTCATAAGATTATCGCATAAAGCTCATTTTGTAGATAAGGAAACTGAAGCTGTGAGAAAAAAAACATTTTGTCTAGGATTAGTCCAATTAAAGTGAGAGAGCCTGATTTTACAAACAATCCTGTATTTGTCTGTTTTTGATGACCATGTTCCCCATTCTACCTTTTACTGAGTGATTCCTGCATCCTGGAAACTGTAATGAGCATTTTGCCAAACTGGTTTGTTGGGATCTGATCTCAGGGAAGTGTGCAAGCCTGAGGCCATCTTATTTTTTCTCTCAGTTGCTTCAAACATGCAAGGATGGGTCCGCTGTGATATTGGGTGGATTGCCCTGATTTTCAAGAACTTCCAGGGAGTCTATAGTCTACTCCAGATGAGTTCACATGTCAATCCCATATCCATTCTCCCCATTCCATCCCTCTCTGCCTGTGTCAGAATGCAAGTAGAGGGGTATCCTGGGGCATTTCACTCGTGTGGTCCAGGCCAACCCTTTCTACGTCCCTTTTTCTTATGTATCAGGCAGGAGTAAAATGGAAGATAGGGGCAGCCTTTTTAAATTCACTGATGACTTCGACAGTCCTGTCTTGGCTAGGAGACCCTCAGTAAGGTATTTCAGATGCCCCACTCTTGCCCCTGAGAAGTATACTTCATGGTCTTTCTGGTGGGATCTCTCTCCTGCTGGGAGCCTCTAGCTGGGGAAGGCAGTAAGAGGGGACAACCCAAGCGTTCTTCTCTTTCCTGGTATCTCCCGACCCATGGGAAATGCCTAATTTTTGCCTTGCCAAATGGAGGTACGGTAGGCGGCTCCTATTTTGCCTCTCTTTCTTTTCCCTGTTAATAAGTCTTTCTGGAACCTTCTCCCTCCACTCAGTCAGGCACCAAGGGATGATCAGGAATTATACCACCTCAGCAGACGTTCACAGTGGAATGTGGTACCCAGCGCCCCATCTTGACCAGGGGCGGACCCCTCTCTCCCCAACTGGGCTTCTGCAGAAAACCTGTCCTTTCTCTTTTTCTTGTAGGGCAAGGGAAGAATAACAACAGTGTTCTCCTCCTAGGCCAGTTACTTTTTCTTCCGAGGATTTGCTTTCAATTTTTTTTTTATTCCTTTGCTTCTGTGAGCTGGCAATGGCTGGGCCTCCAGTCATTTCTTAAGTTCTGAAGGGAATTGCTACTTTTGTAGAATGTGGGAGCATCAGGCCTCTAGTGTCTTCAGCTCTGGTACCTTCGCTCTAATCTAGAGGCAACTGGAGAAGTTCCAGGCATCACCTGATTACACAGGCATTTTATAATTCTGTCCTCACAAGAACTCTGGTGGGGGAGCGGATCTCCATTTTATGAGGGGGGCGAGTTAGACTCAATGAGATGAGGTTACTTGCTCAAAGTCCCACAGATAGAAAATGGTAAGAGCATGGTTCAAATTCTGTCAGACTCCAAATGGTTCGTTAGCTAATTTGTTATCCATGCACCACACTGCCGCGTCCTGGGCTGTGATAGAGGTTAGGACGTGTTGACTTTTCACAAAGTACCAGTGCACCAAGTAAGTACCATTAATTATTTTTATTGCCAGGCATCTTCCTTACAGAAACAGATTACCAGCAGCTCTGAAGCACTCAGATAAGGAAACCACTAGCTGTACAAACTGATACATGTTCTGGTTCTCCTCATGTATTTTTTTTTTCCGCACACAGCTGTCTTATTAATGATGGCCTCTGGTTCCTGATCCACACAGCTCATGCTGATGTTAATGGCGGGTTATGCCAGAAGTGGTGTCTGAAACCCTGAGTTATTTTAAAATGCAGTTATTTTTAAAAGCACAGAGTACGTGTGCTTGTGTGTACATATATGAATGCATTCGCAGATGGTTTAAAAATTTGCTCTGTATGCTAATTTTGTTTTCTTCTTAGTTACAGGGATGCAGAAAGGAATTTCCACAATATCTCTAACAGATGCTCCTATGCAGACCATTCCAACAAAGAGGGTATTGAAGACGTCTCAGGAATCCTTCAATGCACTGCTAATATACTCGGTATATTAACTATATGTTTATAGGTTGAGAGAGAATGAGGGGAGAAGGGAAAGTCAAGTATAAATGTTTCATTTTCTACTGATGGGGGGTTTGGAGACTAAGGCAAATGAAGACTAGGACCTTGTCTTCAAGTGATTTAATTTCGACACTCCTGGAGATGTGTAAGTGCAAATTATGTGCACACCGTTTCCTTGGAGGTAGAAAAACATTATAATAAGAATACTCATGTGCCAGGGAAACCCAGAATTTGTATGTTGGTATCAGCCTCCTGTAATCCATATTTCTCTGGTTCTTAACTTCGACTGAAGTTGGGGATCTTCCTGTCCAAGCCCATACTCTATTATTGGCATAACAGTATTTGTGAGAGGCCTTGGTGGGAGCTGGAGGGTGGCTCACATGTAGCCATAGTGGACTCTACACTCAGAGGTGGTGGCAGGTCATCTACTGAGGTCTTTGTCCGTGTGTGTGTGTGTGTGTGTGTGTGTGTGTGTGTGTGTGTGTCCACCTTGAAGATGCTAGTAGTATGGCAGCAGGACTGTTTTTGAAGGAAGAGGGTTAGCCACTAAATCATGCTGCCTTCAGGCACCATAAATGAGCCGTGCTCTCTTACTATATGATGTTCTTGGTGTGTGAGAGCTACCTTGTATTATATGCACAGTAGATACCAGAGCAGAAATACTTTTTTGCCGTAATGTCTTTTGTAGGTTTGTAGTAAAAAAAAAAAAAAATATAGCTCTGAATTTTTTGGGAATTCTCCTTTTTCCTTACTACTCAGGGATCCATAGAGTGTTAGGGAGGGGTAGTAGGGAACAACAAATCTTAGTGACAGACTCCATATAGAACTCAGAATCTCCTCTCTCTCAGAATCAGATGGATGAAGACTGGGGCAAACTTGTTTGCCTGACTTTGTTTCCTGTTAGAGTAGGTGCTTTCTCTGGAGACATCTGAGTCCCTTCTACAGATAGATTCCAGGTGACCTCAAACCGTGACTCTACCAGATTTTTCTCAACATATCTGACTCCCAGAGGTGGATCTGGCTTTTACACTCAAGCTGTGATGCCACCTACCTATTGATAAGATTTTCATCCTAGGTAAACACAAATTATAAAGAACATGGACCTTTTTGTGAGGGGTGGTTTGTCTATTATGCATGTGAGAGAGTGATGGACAGTGAGAAGAACCCAAGGACTGACTGTCCTCAATCTTAGTACAGGTGCAGGGATGTCTTACTACCCCAGTAAACTTAATTATTGTGGAAGAGAAGGGATGAGAATAACTGGGAAGAGGGGCCAGTCATTACCCAAAACCAAACCATTTTCTGATTTTTTATTTTCAAGAATTGTCCATCAGTTAAAAAAAAAAACCCAAATAAAGTTGGTGAACTTGGCCAAGTAAGGATAATTTGTTAAAGTGATCATGTTGTAACATCACCATTTCATAAAAAAGGGACATTTTAACTTTCCCCAAAATAGGAAAGTCTAATCTCCAATAAAAGATGGGCATTTAAATAGAATAAATTTAGCTGGATGACAAAAAAAGAAAAAATCCAACTCCATCAGTAACATTTATTTCTCTTGAGACCTTGTGATTTTCCAGGGGTGGCGTGAGATGATGCCCCACTAAGGGATGTATTAGAGTCTTGGCAAGGGACGTTTATGATTTTGAAAGCTGCTCTTACTCAGTTTCTAAGTAAGGGGCTCTTACTCACACCCCTCACATTGTCGTGTCATATGCTCCCCACCTTGCCCATCACGGAGTGAGAGCAGGGAGGAAATGTTGAGGATAAATCTATGCAGGTGCTGAAGGCATGTCAACAGACTTGAAGTTGGGTGTGCCCAAGTCCCACACACTTGAGGTCAGACAGTTTGACAGGGTAACCACCAGGGGGCACTGTTGGCCCAGCACAGCTCAGTTGCTCTCCTGGACTTGCCTTGAGTTGCAGCTCAAGTAGGGCATGAAAAGATCTGCAGGCAGGATGCTTGCTACCTGAGGATATCAATGACAGAGTGTTTTTCAGTGAGGTGCTTATGATTTAGAAGGTGACTGTACAACAGGGTTTGGATTTCATAAATACCAAGTTTTTCTAGACATGAGATACTAGATTTTTTTTCCCTCTTAGTAACAGTGGGTTCTTCTTCAAATCTAAAAATCACAATCTTGTAAAATTTAAATGTCTGAAGAATAAAATGAAATGCCTGCCATCTGTCGACCAGATACTGGCGTGGATCCAACAGGTGATTATGTGTCTAAGACGTAGCTGTTCTCTTTTGGGTAATGTCTTTTCATAACTCTTGCAATACAGGCTATCCGAGGACGAAGGTAACAGCTTTACCTTTACTGGTCAGAGTCAGTGAGAGCTTTGTTTTCAACAGGTCACTGCACTATGACTGACCTTGGCTTGCTTAGATTTCCTCTTTTTAAATTTTTTTTTTTCAACGTTTATTTATTTTTGGGACAGAGAGACAGAGCATGAACGGGGGAGGGGCAGAGAGAGAGGGAGACACAGAATCGGAAACAGGCTCCAGGCTCTGAGCCATCAGCCCAGAGCCTGACGCGGGGCTCGAACCCACAGACCGCGAGATCGTGACCTGGCTGAAGTCGGACACTTAACCGACTGCGCCACCCAGGCGCCCCAGATTTCCTCTTTTTAAATTACATTTAAATTCCACAGTGTGATCATTTTTTAATATTAAATATAATTTATCATCAAATTGGTTTCCATACAACACCTAGTGCTCATCCCAACAGGTGCCCTCCTCAATGTCCATTACCCACTTTCCCCTCTCCCCCATCCCCCATCAACCCTCAGTTTGTTCTCAGTATTTAAGAGTCTCTTAGGGTTCATTTATGAGAATGTAAGAGTTGATCAACTCCTTGAACAGAAAAACACTGTATGAGAAAGGAAGTTATCTTCTGAGTGGGGGAGTTTAGCATGGGAGTGGAGAGTCTCAACCAGGTTCAGAGGAATTTTGATTGCTGGAATCCTCAAATCCTACCAGAGGGCGATTTTCCAACAGTATGATTTATGTTCATTGATTTTGGGGAGCATGGTTAGAATATGGGTGGATTGCGATGGAGAAACACCTACTTCTCTCACCTTCTTAACCAACAAGGACGTTGTGGTAGAGACGAGAAATGTGTTTGTTCGCTCATCTGTAGGTGACTTACACTTCCTCTTCTCAAGAAAGATTTAAATTCCTAGGTCAGAAAATAAGACTAGAGAAGCCAATTTTTCTCCTTTCAAAATAACCCTATCAACTAAGCATGTCCTCCTTTGGATGGTTTGATCATTTGCTGGTTTTTAGGTTGAAGTTTGAGTTGAGTGGTTGGCCTGCAGTAAAAAGAAGGACGTGAGGGGTCTGCAAGATCTTGCTGCAGAAAACCAGTTTGGCCTTTGCCATGCGTTTGTTTCATCCCTGCTTTCCTAGGACTCCCTGGAAATGCATGTGCATTAGAGAGTGGTTCACGCCCCTACGAGTAATGGGACAGACTGTTTCCAGATCAACATTTTCTCACTTATTTCTCTTCTCTTGGCTTAGAAACTGGTTGTTGCTGTCTTTTGTCTCATCATTTACAAATTAGGAATATTAAGTACCGGCTGCTCATACTCATCCATCGCCTCATATTGGTGCTCCAGCAGTCCCTGTGCTAATTCAGGACAGCACCCCAAAGGGGCTTTTAAGCTCTGAGAAAGGCTCTCCAAAGAAAGATAGTTGTGAACTATGCCCTCCCTGCTGGAGGCTTTTTGTGTTAAATTTACTGCTTTATTTGGAATATGTCTTTTGCTCACCGAAATAATCTAATTTTAGTTGTCTGAAAAATTATGGCTTTTCCAGCCGTAGTCAGCAAGGCCCATTTTTAGCTCCAATTAAGTAGTAAAATGTATTGATATTCTTAGGTGTGGCATTGAGTATTTTCTCGGAAATTGGAATGCTTGAATGGTACAAAGGAGCATCTGTGATAAAGCCCTGACTGAGTAGGGAGAGCTAAGGGAGAGGCAGTCTAAATGGCATAACTTCCTCACATAAGGCAATGTAAAATAAATGAGGGTTATGGCTGTTCCAGTTGTTTTTATCCTTTTGGATTTTCCTGATCACCCCAAGCAGAGTCTTGGACATTCAGGCTACCCTTAACGACAGAAGGACGGACACCCAGACTACTCCGTGTGCTCGATTGTTTCCTTACAACAAGGTAACCATCCCTGTTCAGAAGGGCATCCATGGTGTATCTGCCTAAATATGTAGGCTGACCAGTCTTTCATCAAGCCAGAGCAGCGCCTTCCCCACAGCTCCCTTTTAGCTTTGCAGATAGAAAAACAGTGTTAACGTGGCATTAAGTTTGGTCCCATACTTTGGTGTGGCTGTTGCAGCTCTGACCAGTTTTAGTTGTGTTGGGGGGACTGGGGATGTGTTGGTTGGAGAGCATCTGGTGCCCTGAGGTGGAGGTGATGGTGGTGTCGGAAAAGTCCTCGCGCAGTAGGATAGAAATCAGAGATGGGCGCTCTAGGGAATTCACTTCCTAACGACCAGGAGCAAACTTGAGGTTGCTGTTTCAGTAAGCACCAGTTATTTACTGGGTGTTCACAAAGTAGAGTTTCATGCTGCTTTTGCTAAGTGCATTTCCTCTCAATATAATCACAAGGACATGAATAGTGAAAGAATATTCGTTTAAGTTGTCTCTCTTTATTTTATTAAACATTTTTTTTTTTTACATTTATTTCTTTTTGAGAGACAGAGAGAGACAGAGGGTGAGCAGGGGAGGGGCAGAGAGAGAGGGAGACACAGAATCAGAAGCAGGCTTCAGGCTCCGAGCTGTCAGCAAAGAGCCCGACGCGGGGCTCAAACCCACGAACCGTGAGATCATGACCTGAGCCAAAGTCGGACGCTTAACCGACTGAGCCACCCAGGTGCCCCAAGTTGTCTCTCTTTTTAAAGGTTGTCTGTTAGAGTGGGGCTTTATTATCTTCAAAAAACTTAGCACATGTTAGGTCCGAATCAAAGTGAGGTCATGGGGATATTTGTTGGGAAGGAGCTAATGAGAGGATGAAGGAGATGGCCTTTGGGGCTTACACATTACAGCTTTTTCTTAGTCTTGGGGACTCAGAAATACTCTGAATGCAGAGCTCACTGTAAAGTGCTCCCCATTCCAGAATCATTAGCTGATATGGACCCTTTTATTTTTTTATAAGCAATAATTTGTTTATATGATAACTGTTAGGTTGGTTTTCTTGTGACTCGGAATGTGCGTTTTAGCAGCCTTGCTAATTGACCATAAAACTGTGAAGGATTAGTTAGCCTTACTTAGGGTTAAGATTACTTTGGGGGTTTTCTTGGAATAACTCTTACACATTCTCTCATTCACTGAACAATTCTTTGATTAACATATATGGAATCTTGGAGAACTCGCTGGTGCAATAATCACTTAACATTTTTATTGATGAATTAAGATAGACAGTAATAGATAAATTCTAATATAGTTCTTGTTACTGTCACTTAGTAATGGATAATTTTTCTCTTTCATTAAGTAAGTCATGTCAGTATTTAAAGAAATGGATTAGAATTAAGGTGGTTGGAGGAGACTTGATTTATTAATTGTTTTAATAATGGTATTCGAATATACTAACGGTTTAGGGCAAAAATGAACCAGACTACTTGGGTTGAACATGCAGCTTACCTACTTAGTGGCTGTGTGAGCTGGAACGAGTTACCCAGCCTTTCTGTACTTTATCGTTCCCATTTTGTAAAATGATGGTAATATAACCATGTATCTCCTACAGTTGTTAGGAAGAGTAAATAAGTTAATTTATATAAAGTGCTTAAAGCAGCCTGATGCATGACAAATGCTACACAAAACAAAAGTTTGCATCAGCCCTGGGAGACTCCATTGCTCACTCTTGCAGGTGAAGAAATGGATATTTGGAGATGTTAACTTGTTAGGTTCCTTTGTCAGGGATGAGAAGCCACAGAAGCAGGATTTAAACCCCGGTCCGTCTGATTCGAACCCCAGGGCTTTCTTTCCAGGCCTTTGTGTGGTCTTCCAGAATCACGACTGAAATGGGCTTTATGTCACTTCTCTATCGCTAATTGCACAAGTCTCTCTGAATTGTGCGAATTGTACTTAGTTCACTGCTTTTCGATAGGTGCTTGCACGTGACATGTAGTATCCAGCACGTTCCCCACTGGTGTTGAGGAGAGTGCAGTTTCTTTACACTGTGGACCCTTGTCAGTTTAGAAACAGTATTTGTCTAGATTTCAGGTGTTGACAGTGCGAAAGAAGGCTGATGCGTTTGTCCTCAAGACACAGACAAGGCCTCACAGTTAAACTGTAGTAAACGACCTGCCAGTTCTGCTGGCTGCAAGATTTCAAGCCGATCTTGGTATTTTAAGAGGCTTAACTTAGTATGTTAGACATCACTGGTGGGGCACAAAGCCTCTAAAAGTTGTGTTTCTTAGGCCATTGATTTTGTTTTAGTGGGTGCTGCCTATTAAAGTTTAGGAACATGGTCACAGTATCTTGTTGGGAAAGTTGTTACATTATCTCATTTAATAACATGAATTAATTAACACAGTTTAAAAAAAATTAAAAAAAAATTAGCATTTATTTATTTTTGAGAGACAGAGAGAGTACAAGTGGCGAAGGGCAGAGGGAGAGGGAGACACAGAATCTGAAGCAGGCTCCCGGCTCTGAGCTGTCAGCACAGAGCCTGACATGGGGCTCAAACTCACAAACTGTTTACTTTTTTTTTTTCTTTCTTTTTAAACACAGTTTTTAAAAATGTTTACTTTTGAGAGGAAGAGACTGTGCACGCAGGGGAGGGGCAGAGAGAGAGGGAGGGACAGAGCCCCAAGCATACTCCTCACAGCACAGAGCTCGACGCAGGGCCCTATCATGACCTGGGCCAGAATCAAGAGTCGGACGCTTAACCGATGGAGCCACCCAGGCGACCCAAATTAATAACACAATTTAATTCCTAACAGAGATCTTGAATAGTGGGTCTATGTAAATTGGAAGGAACCTGTGTTTTTCACTTTCTGCTTGCATACTTTACATGAAGTGATGAGATGTGGCAGGTCGGTCTGAAAAGGGGGAAGACTGCTGAGGGTGGACACTGGCTCCTGCCTGTGAAATAAACACTAATAACTGAATCTTCAATCATGCACATCACTTTTAGAAGATACAGGCGTATCCACAGAGATGGGGAGGCTTTCTCTCTTCCTGTAGATCATCTGTTTTATTTTAGGAACATTTTTTTTCTGTATCTTATAACTGGTCTTTTCCCATTGTCCTGCTGGATTTCTCCATACTTAGCTTCTCTTCCTTACTGGAAAAATCTGACTGTCATTTTTCTTCCCCCTTTTCTGGGGGGTCTTTGTTTTTCTCTATTACGTTGTCTCATTGTCATCACCAGCTTTCTGTCTGGCACTTCTTTGTATGGGAGGGCAACTTCTCACATTGTGGAGTCCTCCAACTATTGTTCTCTGTCCTGAAATTTTCAGTAGGTAGGTCTTTGTTTTTCTTTTCTAACCTTTATATTTTTAAAAATTCTTAATTTCAGGGGCACCTGGGTGGCTTGGTCGGTTAAGCGTCCGACTTTGGCTCAGGTCATGATCTCACGGTCCGTGAGTTCAAGCCCCGCGTCGGGCTCTCTGCTGGCAGCTCAGAGCCTGGAGCCTGTTTCAGATTCTGTGTCTCCCTCTCTCTCTGCCCCTCTCCTGTTCATGCTCTGTCTTTCTCTGTCTCAAAAATAAATAAATGTTAAAAAATTTTAAAAAAAATTCTTAATTTCAGTATAGTTCGATATTTATAGAAGAGTTATCACATATTCCAAACTTCTCTCTTGTATTATTGATGTCTTATGTTCATATGGTACTTTGGTCCCAATTAAGGAACTGATATTCATACATTATTAGTGACTAAATTCCACACTTTATTCAGATATCCTTGGCTTTTACCTGTTCGGTTCCGGACTTGCATGTAAGATACTGTATTACACTTAGTTGTTGTATCTCCTTAGATTCCTTCATCCGAAAGTTTCTGAGATTTTCATTGTTTTTGATGACTTTAACAGTTCTGAAGAGTACTGGTCAGGTCTTGCAATTGTCTGCTGTGTACTTGGACATATGCCCATCACTGTGTGTGTGTGTGTGTGTGTGTGTGTGTGTGTGTGTGTGTGTGTGTGTTGAACAGTTCCTCACTTGATAGCACTACAAGATGCTCCAGGCTCATCGTGTGTATTTTCTGCCTCAGGCCTAGAACCAGCTGTTAATCCGAGGAGTCCTTTGATTGGAGAATGGTGTTAGAAACCCAAATCTGGGCACTCGGAGTACTTACTGCGGTTGGGATATTCTTCCTTTCAGGCCCCCTCAGCTGACAGCAGGAAAATACATATGTGTGTACTAACTGCTGTATATATGCCTCTCTGTCAGTGTTTCTGTGTGCATCATCTCTGTATTATGCTAAATGTGAGTCCATAGTGATCCAACCGCATGGAATGTTTTAGCTCATTCCCCTTGCTTGTCTGTAACCTCTTACTGCAACAGCGGGAAACTTGGCTCTCCTTAGGCATCCCATCCACTTAATTGTTCACTTGCAGCTTACACGTACAGTTGTTTCAGTTGTTTCAGAATTGTTCATACACACTCTTGTGGGGAAAATGTTTTATCAACCAGAGTGTAGTGTTGTGCATTTTTGGGGTATGAAGTTATGTATGGAGTTTTAGACTCTACTCATTTCCCATGTTACTTAGGTCAGCACCTTAACCCCCTACCACCTCCAGTGAGGAGTTTTTCCTCCATTTATAATACAGTTCCATTATTTAATCACATTCTTAATTTTGTCCTGTGATTCTTGGATCTGTGTGTGTGTGTGTGTGTGTGTGTGTGTGTGTGTGTGTGTGTGTATTTTTAAATTGGCATGCATTAACGTTCACATTTTGTGCTGGAAGATCGTATCAGTATTGATAAGTGCAGTGTCATGTGTCCACCATCCACCATTACAGTATCATACGGAATACTTTAACTGTTAGAAAAAAAATCCCCTGCACTTCACCCATTCAGCCCTGCCCTCCTCCTTGCACCATATCCCTGGCAAATACTGATATGTTTGTTTCTCTGTTGTTTTAGGATGTCTTCTAAATGGAATCACACGAAATTTAACATTTTTACATTTTTTTTTTTGTTAACAGTATGCATTTAGGATTAATAGATGTCTTTGTGTGCCTCGATAGTTCATTCCTCTTGATCTCTGAAGGGTATTTCATCATAAATATAGACCACAGGTGGCATCTCTTGAAGGACAGCTTGGTTGATTCTGTGTTTGGAAATTATGAATAAACCTGCTACAAACATTCAATCACAGGTTTTTGTGGAGACATAAGTTTTCAAACTAGTTAGGTAAATGGCCAGGAGTGTGATTTCTGCACTTTGTTTAGCTGTGTAAGAAACTACTAAGGTGTCTTCCAAAGTGGCTGTACCATTTGCTACACATCCTATACAGAAATTGGTATTG
Source organism: Felis catus (assembly GCF_018350175.1). NCBI lineage: Eukaryota > Metazoa > Chordata > Mammalia > Carnivora > Felidae > Felis > Felis catus. The sequence goes on along the minus strand of NC_058377.1, from coordinate 5,736,211 downwards.
TTAGATTTTTTAAAATATTTTATTCCTTCTAATTGATTCCTTCTAATAAAACTTTTCTCTTGAAGTTTTATTTTTATAAAAATACTTATTTATTTTGAGCAAGAGAGAGCACGAGCAGGGAAGGGGCAGAGAGAGAGGGAGAGTGAAATCCCAAGCAGGTTCTGCACTGTCAGCACAGAGCCTGATGCAGGGCTTGATCTCATGAACTCTGAGATCATGGCCTGAATTGAGATCAAGAGTCAGATGCCCAACTGACTGAGCCACCAAGGTGCCCCTCCCTTGAAGTTTTAATAAACAAAACCGCCCCTGCTGTCTTCTTACAATTTCAACATCAACAAAAGAGAAAAGAATTTTGCCTCCTGTTTTGTCATCCTTAGTGCTTTTTCAAGATTTTATGACTGAATGGAGAAACTGCTTGGAAATTCTCAATCATAGCAGAAATTGCCCATGGTACTAATGGGTAGACTCTTTATCTTTGCTTTGGTAAAAAATAAGTCTCTAAAATGGAGCTAGCCAGCATTACACAGTGGGAAATGAAATGAAATTAGGAATTTGGGTGTAAATTCTAGGTGACATCACTCGTAATCCTATTCGTTGGAGGTGTTCAAATTTGAAGATACCCACAAGCAGTCTTGATCAATGTCCTTATGCACCCCTAGCCCCCAGAGGGTGGTAATTTGAATTCCTTTCAACACCATCCGGACCAGTGAGTCATTCACTTCACTAAACCTCCTATTACTCTGGTCATTCCTGTGAGCAGGTTTCTCAATCCTCTTCAACAACCTCCCATCCCTCTTCTCAGGAGATGGTATCACTTCCATTTAATATCTGCAACATTCAAGAAAGGAAGAAAGGAAGAAAGAAAGAGGGAGGGAGGAAGAAGGAATGAAGGAAGGGAAGAAAGGAAGGAAAAAATAAGGAAAGAACGAAAGAATGAATGAACTGGAGGAAGGAAGATGGAAAGGAAGGAAGAAAAGAAGCTAGGTCTGACTTAGAACAGAAGGAATCACACCGATAGGCCAGGCTGCTTGCAGAGGTTCACACATGAGCTCGTGGGGATGGCGACGCTGAGGCTCCCATGTGAGAGTCTCCAGATTTGTTTATTGACCGCTCAACTGCTCTATTGCAAAAGACTAATGGCTATTTTTGTTTTTTTCTCTGAGTTAGAAGGAATTCTGATTCTTTCCTTACTATGTGAGAAAGAGGTGCGTGAGCCTATATCATTTCATATGTCAGACTTGGATCTCATTTTTGTGAAGTGAGTTCATCATGATTTGGCACATTTCCTTTTTTAATGTAAATACTATTTTTTGAATCTTTTATTTTTATGTACTTATTTTTAATGTTTATTTTTGATAGAGAGCATGAGTGGGTGGAGGGGCAGAGAGAGAGAGGGGGACAGAAGATCTGAAGCAGACTCCATGCTGAGAACAGTAAGCCTGATGCTGGTCTTGAACTCAGGAGCTGTGAGATCATGACCTGAGCCCAAGTCAGATGCTCAACTGACTGAGCAACCCAGGTGCCCCTATTTTTTGAGTCTTTTAAACTCAAATGAACACACTGCCTCTCCTTCTCTCTTCACTTTTTCCTTTTTATTTGATGACTTTTATTTGTCAGATTCATCATTTCTACTTGTAGGTGTACTTTTTCTTTTTTATTTGGTACCTTGTTTTCTGTTTTCATTGCTCTTTGCTACAGAACTCTGACTTTGACTCAACCGTGCATTTTTATAACATGCAATTTAATTATCCTGAAAATTAATGAAAATTGACAAAGATTAGAGTTAAATTCAAGCATCCTAGGTTCTATGCTAGATGAGTTGTCATTCTTACTTGCCATGAGTTCAGATTTTCAGTCAGTTTTAAGTGTTTTTGACAGCATTTCTATCAGCTGTTTAAATTAATTTGGTGAGTAGAGTTTTATGAGTCACAATAAAAATGTTACTTAAATTAGGGCTTTTTACGTATGGCACATTCTTTTTATTATCTCACTGTTAGTCTATATTCAAAAAGCAAAATATTACTCTCTTTGTTTTTCATGAGCCTGCTCAGTTAAAGATTCCCATATGCTCTGTTTTACATGTGCGGATCTAGGGAGGATTCTGTATCCTGGATGAATTCTTTAAATGCTTTAGAATCCTATCTCCCTATTTCTGTTACCCCTAATGATAGGTAGTGTGTGTGAGAGGAGATGCATTTCAGACATAGCATGACTGAACCCCAAATTCCAATTTTTTTTCCCTATCATGTTTTTTACCCTAGATTTCCACCAACTCTGGTCTTAGCTTTGAAATAAGAAACGGTAATTTCTGGGGATGCCTGGGTGGCTCAGTCAATTGAACATCGACTTTGGCTCAGGTTGTGATCTCATGGTTCGTGAGTTCGAGTCCTGCCTCGGGCTTTCTGCTGTCAGCCCAGAGCCTGCTTGGGATTCTCCGTACCCCACCTCTACCTCTCCTCCTCTCTCTGCCCCTCCCCCACTCATGTGAGAATGCATTCTCTCTCACTCTGTCTCGCTCTCTCAAAAATAAATATTAAAAGAAATGGTAAATTTTCTGTGTGGAAAGAGAAGATGTAGACCTGGAAATACTAGCAGCCTGTGATACAAGTGAATTTTATTGTAGTCTTCATAGACAGCTGGTACACTGTTTTCCACCAGTGTGCCGTCTGGATCTGGTTGGGTAGGTTGTTGGGAGAGACAGTGGTTGGGGACATGAAGGATCGGGCTTCACTTACCACACAGAAAATGGGAGTCAGAAGAACCACAGTGGTGAGTCCCCCATGAAAGAGGTGTATCATGGATGGTATGGGTAGAACATTATTTAAGGTAAGGGAAGTGTTGGTAAAAGATGCAAAAAGGAACCAGTGGAGCCCTGACAGGAGGCAGTTGAAGAAGAAACATGTGATTTTCAAACGCAAGGAAGCTGAGGTAATTCCTCACTCAGACACGCGGTCAAGTTGAATATTGTCCAGAGCCAGATGAGGGGAAAAAAGAGGAAAAGCCAACTCCAAAAATTTCTATTTTTATTTTAACATTAATGAATTTATGTTTTCGCCTTTGCTAGGGAGATGTGTTTTGCATTATTGATTTGAATGCTAATCCCACAAGTGATCATTTCTACTCCAGTGTCTAAAACAGTGGATTCTTCTAGTGATGGTTCAGTAGGATCATCTGGAGACATTAACAAGAACAACAACAACAATAACAACAACAACAACAACAATAACAAAAGATAGAATAAAACCAAACTAAAAAACCAGCCTGCAGCCACCATATATTCTGTAAACTAGATACTCTGTAAACAACAGATCCTCTGATTCATCATGTCTAGGATGGGGACCAAGAATTTGTTTAAAAATCAGCTCCCAAGAGAGCCCTGGTGCGCAGGCATGTCTTGATACTTGAATTCCAAGGCTAACCCTGCTCTTGGCCAGGTATGCTTAGGACACTTCATTGAATTCATAGGGAATTTGGTACGAAGTGACAATTCTGCTACCCGAGGTTCTAGAATCTGGGATTCTCTTTCTGTCTTCTTTTTGAGAGTGGGTTGCTGCCTTGGACAACTTTGAGTTCCTTTGACTTACTCTACTTCTGCCTATGACTTTCAACTCAGCTTTTGAACCCTAAGCAGGACCTGGGGCCCGGCTTCCCTTCTATGCCCTTTGCCTTCCAGATAAAGGTTTAATGCCTCTTGCTAGATGCTCTCTGCTATAGCCAGGCTTTCTCTTTTCTCTTTGCCAGATATCTTCGATGCTGAGCACTGCTGACTTCGACTGCCCATCTTCATCATACATTTATGATATCCTGTTGCTTTTTTTCCCCGATTTTCTCTCATCCCTGCATAAATGGATATATGAGTTATGGGTCAGTTCTCCCTTTCCCTATCGTATGTCATTAACTTTGCAAAGACATATGGTAGGTGGTTCATCCAACATCAGAAATTGTTGGTCATAGTTTTAGTAAAATGATGGCTTTATTAACATTTTTATCCCCCATAATATCAGGACTGGAATTCTAGTAATCACCAGAGGACAGTTAGCCTAGGGGGAAATTAAGTGGGCAGTAGAGTGATTTTGCAGCTGCCATGGGAAAGAGAAGTTGATACTGGTCTGTGAGATTTCATTGAGCGGAGTGAATCTGGGGTCTTTACAAAGGCGAGACCAAGAGGGATTTCACCCTGAGGACATGCAGAGCACTGAAAAATGATCCTGATTCTTAAGAGTTACTGTACTGACTAGTGCCCAGAAACATTTTGACTGAAAATACCCTTGGTTGCCTTCAATTTTCTTTTTCTTTTTTTTTAATATTAAAAACATTTTTTTAAACATGTATTCATTTTTGAGAGACAGAGAGAGACAGAGCATGAGTGGGGAAGGGGCAGAGAGAGAGGGAGACACAGAATCCAAAGCAGGCTCCAGGCTCTGAGCTATCAGCACAGAGACTGATGCGGGGCTCGAACCCACAAACTGCGAGATCATGACCTGAGCCAAAGTCGGACTCTTAACTGACTAAGCCACCCAGGTGCCCCAATTTTCTACTTTTCGTTCTATTTCTCCACATTCTGTGTACTTCCTGCCACATCTGACCACTGGTCACTTCTTTACTCACGTCTGGGGCTTCATACTCTTGTTCATTTATTTTTATGCTTTCATACCCTTTCTTTTTCACTATTCTGATTCTCAGTCCTACATATCAGTGAAAAGGAACAAGGAAAATCTGAATTTAAAAATTGGCTTCTCTTAATTTGTCATTACTTGTTGCTTGCGTGCCACATGGAAACTTACTGTTTTAGATGGGGATTGATTAATCAGGAGACCCTAACTTGTTACAAATCTATAAAACTTCTTTAGTTTAAGGTTCTACATGATCATTGGGGTTTTAGTTGCATTAAATACAGGAAACATTTATTAATCTAGTGATATATGTGTTATGTATGTATATATATATATATGTGTGTGTGTGTGTATATATATATATATATATATATAATATTGTAGGCAGTGTCTTATAAAAGAATTCTCAAATACTTCGTTCTGTCAGTACAAATATTTACTGAATATCTACTTTCTTGAGGTACCATTCTAGGTGCTGGTGATGAGCAGGGAGATAAACAAATTGGGGAGACAGACAACAAAAAATCACAAATAACAAAAACAGTGACTTGAGAGTGATAGGTACTGAGAAGAAAAATAAGACCATGGAACGTAAAAGCAGGTGGGAAGGGCTCAACTAATTAATTGTGTTAAGGATAATAGTTTTTAATTCTTTTAAACAATTCTAATGGAATTTCTACAGGACTATGGTGTTTCAATGGTATTTCTGGATTCACAGTTTCAAGAATGTTCCTCCCTTCCTTCTTTCCTTCCTTCTTCTTTCCTTCCTTCCTTCTTTCCTTCCTTCTTTCCTTCCTTCCTTCCTTCCTTCCTTCCTTCCTTCCTTCCTTCCTTCCATCCATCATTTACCCTAATGTTGAGGCAGTTGATAAAAGTTCAGGTTTCTCCGCTCATGTCTCAGTAGCGATTGCCTCAAGAGGAAGGCAGTGATGCTGTGTCATGGTATTTTGGACAAGAAAAGGTCCCAACTGGTATTCCCCATACCACAGACATTTGGTGAGTACTCTCAACCTATCAGGCCTCTGCTGGTTCTAGAGATTTGACAGTGACTCAGGCAAACATAATCTCTGCTGTCCTGGCGTTGCCAGTTTTCAGAAGCTCATGGGAAAACCACATGACGTGAAGAATAGAACTTCTGTACTTAATGAGAAGAATGGAAGACAGCCATTTTAAGAGAAGTGGGAACACCATCCCCAAATAGGCTGAGAAATTTGGGATTCAAAATTCCTCTATGTGGTAATCGGGAGAACTGTGTTTTTAAAAGATCCTAAATCAAATGCATCCTTGGCTTTCTCCCTCTCATTCTCATGCTCTGTCTAATGTACACACACACCTATGTATATAAGTATATCTGTGGACGTATATATAGACACACATCTATAAGTTACATAGTGCTTTACTATTTATAAAAACTTGAATGTATATTATTTTGTACTCTGTTAAATGTTGACCTCTATGGTTAACTTGTCATTCCATTTTATGGATGAACTCATTAAAGCCCACATTGTGACTTACGCAAGATCACTTAGCTCATAAATGATTGAGGCTGGTTTGAATATAACTTTTCTAACTATAGGAAAAGAAACATAGTTCTTTTTACCAGGTCACATTTTTTTGTGTCTGAAAATAGTAATTTTAACACATCTCCTATTTAAAAGAACCATCTCTGTTTCTTAAAAAAGAAAAGAAAAACCAACTTGGTGTATGTGTGTGTGTGTGCATGTATTACCATAAACTACTGTATGTGTGTGTACACACACACACTGTTTGTGTATATACTGTGTCATGTACATATAATACTCCTTATTCATACACACACACACACACACACACACACACACACACACACCTTTGGCCAGTTCCTTGAACTAAAAGACATTTTACAAATAACTTTTGCTAATGACGATTCTGGCTATACAAGTATATATTCTTCTATGAAGATAGAAAAAAATAAGGATCTAGAGAGCAAGGGTTTTGAACTGATAAAGGTGGGAGGAATCTGCTTATCCTTCTATTAAAGCACATTTCATGGTGTGCTTCCTGATCGTCTCCAGGTCTTTCTCTCCACCTTGACTGTGGGTACCTAGTGGTTAGGTGCTGTATTAATCCTTTGTAACCACACCAACAATGCAGGGGGCCTGGAAGAGTAGCTGTCTGAGAAGTAGTGTTGCAAGGACAAAGGCTGAGGAACTGTTTCAGAGGAAGGAAAGCTAAAGACACTAGATAAATGCAGCGAATAATCCCGTATTGGATCCTGTGCTAGGAAAGAGCCATGAAGAACATTATTGGGCCATTAAACGAATTTGGAATATGGACTGTGGATTAGATAATATTGTCCAAAGTTAAATTTCCTCATCTTCAAAATTGTACTGTGGTTATGTAAGGGAACATCTTTGTTCTTAGGAAATATGCATTGAAGTATTTAGGGGTAAAGGAAAGGACCTGTGCCACTTAATTCTCAAATGGTGTGTGTGTGTGTGTGTGTGTGTGTGTGTGTGTGTGTGTGTGTTTGAGGGAGGGAGGGAGGGAGGGAGAGAGAGAGAGAGAGAATGAGAATAAAACAGATGAGATAAATTGTTAACAAATTGGTGAATCTTTATAAAAGAAAAAGGGAGTTTTGGTACTATTCTTGCAACTTTCCTCTAAGTTTGAGATTATATCAAAATCAAATATTTCTAAAAGCTGTTGAGTAAAATTATAATTAAGATAGATAAGTCCAAAGGGACTTTGTATTTCTACTTGGTTGTAGCCCCATTAAAAAAAAATCCAAACCCAAACTAAAACACATGAATAAGAGCCTGTAGTCTATTTTTATACTTAAGTGTGTTTTTTCCCCTAACCTCACTCATGAAAGCACCAAATTTTATACATGTAATCAGTGTCCAGAGTAGAGCCCATCTATGGGGTGCATTTCCTCCAGTTCTGTGGTCTTGCTTATTGACCTAATGTACCACTAAGGACCTTGAAGATGAAATTAGAATAGTGTCTGAACATAATCCTACTCTATTTTTCTAATACTGCAGGGAATTGGTCTCAGAACAGGTGATTCATGCCTCTACGTTCCAGATCATCTTATTGTTTTCCCTGTAGAAAAATATGCAGGAATGAGAGCACGCGTTTCCACACCATGAAAATGATAAAACTGCTGACTGCTTGTATTGCTTGTTAATCTTCTGATACTCTCGTAAATGACAGGTACACTCCACCTACAGCTTCCTTCTTGTAATCCCTTTACTCATAGGACAGTTTTGGACTTCCTAAATACATTCATGGAATTCAGAAGCCTCATCAATCATTGACATAATCTCTCCTGTAGACTGTGATTTTTTTTATTGCTTCCCTGACATTTTAAATACCCAGGGTAAATGATTTTTCACAGTCTGTCATCAGTCATTAGATACTATTGCAATGTACTATTAAAGTGTTTCTATGTTTGTGGTGTCTGGGTGGCTCAGTTGGTTGAGCGTCCGACTTAGGCTCAGGTCATGATCTCACGGTCTGTGAGTTTGAGCCCCGCGTCGGGCTCTGTGCTGACAGCTCAGAGCCTGGAGCCTGCTTCAGATTCTGTGTCTCCCTCTCTCTCTTCCCCTCCCCTGCTCATTCTCTGTCTCTCTCTGTCTCAAAAATAAATAAAAACATTAAAAATAATAATAATAAAAAAATAAAGTGTTTCTATGTTTAGTAGCAGTGCTTTCTGCCTCTGTCTATAGCAGTGTGTACAGTTAAACAGAATCTTCACCTTATGCAGGACATCACGCTAAGTAGCTGTTTAGTATTTCAACTGAGCTAGAAGGAGTTCAAAGTGAACTATTTAGAGGTGATGAAAAACCCTCTGACTGAAACTATATATGGTTAAAATGACCTAGGCTCAGTCGTTGCAATTCCTAGTGGGTCAGAGCATCTGGCACATGCTAGATGTACTAATTTTCTTTCTTGTTGTACAGATGGAATACTTTTCAAGAACATATCCATTTTTTTAATGTTTATTTTATTTTTGAGAGAGAGAGAGACAGACAGACAGACAGACAGTATGAATGGGGGAGGGGCAGAGAGAGGGAGACAAAGAATCTGAAGCAGGCTCCAGGCTCTGAGCTGCCAGCACAGAGCCCAACGTGGTTCTCAAACTCAACAACTGCGAGATCATGACCTGAGCCTAAGTCGGACACTTAACTGACTGAGCCACCCAGGCGCCCAAAGAACCATATCCATTTTAAATGCATGTCTGTGTAATTCTTGAAAACCTTAATTGTTGCATAGAAATAACGGGATTTAAGTGAATTATACTCAAATTTCAAACTTGTTTAGGATCAGAAGCCAACATACAAGGCAGATAAATGTCACTTCATGTCTCCCTACGTATTCTTAATCACCCCCCTCCAATCTGACGTCCAGACATGCATTTTCATGCTGTGACATACTTGACAATCTTGATCCTTAGGGGGCATAATTTTTAATTAAATGGTGGGCTGAATCTAGTTACTGATGGGAGGCAGAAATTTAAGTAACAGCAGTATTCACAAACTGCTGTGGCTGCTTCTACTTTAGTACGTAAGAAAAATAGGGATTTGGGGGGTAGAGTCTATCTTAGTACTACTGTTACCACAAACAGGCTTGCCTGCCCTTGGTTTCATTCTTGTCTTATTTATCTACATATTTGGATCATTCTGATAAGTGAAACAGGGATGTTAGTAAGCTTCACTGTTGGCTCAGTTCTGCTGGCAGCAGAATTGTAGTTTATTGGTTCACTGTGTTAAAAGAAGATCGCCCATATTGCAAGGTTTGCACTTGGAACAAGGTTACCATGGTCACAAAGCTAAAAAAAAAAAATCTGTGTCTTTGCCTTCTAGGGCACCAGGCCACCCACTTCATTGTCACTGGGATAGAAAAAGCAAACTCTGTTGACCATTGGCATCCTTCTGGAAGCTAGAAAGGAAATAGCAATATTCTGGCAAGTCCTGGGAATGGGCTGAGGAGAGAAAAGCCATTTTTTAAAAATTTTGCTTTTAATTATGGATTTCTCTACCACGCATTAAAGAAGTGCTTTGGAAAGCATGTGGCATCTTTTGTTGACTGAAAGTTCAAGATCTTACAGCTCTGTAACATCTTCTTCCTGTCAAGTACTAGATTTGGGTGACCTTTGGAAAATGCTTTTTTGTTTGCTTTCGAATATTAAGAAAGATTTCTCATAGAACCTTTGTTTTCTTTAGGAGTTAAGGAGTGGTAGGGCGGGGATAAATGTTTATATGAGAATGAAGAACTCTGAATCGAGACATTTTTGTTTTACGTCTCCTTTGGGTCACGTGGCCCGTAAACTGACCTATTAAGCTGTCTATAAGAAGAAACTAAGCCTTTGGTGTTTTCTTCCTCTTGCACCTTCTTTGTCCCATAGTTTTTCCTCCCTCCCCTCTGTAACAAGTAGAGTGTTTTCTTCTTTGTTCTCCTCTGCTTGTGTGTGATAACCGTAGGGAGGGTCTGAGTGATAGGACACCAGTTGGAGAGTAGGACGTGCTCACAAGGCACTGATGAAGTCAGCCTAATTTGAGAAATGACTCTTGTTCGGACATTTTAAGAGATAAGAACAGGAGATGATTCTTAGGTTATGTCTCCAGGATCTGCCAGCTCATCTCAGAGGTAGACTGTACTCAGCTTACTGTCTTCATTCCTCATCTGCCCCGAATTTAATGATTGGGGTTTTCACTAAAATCACCCAGTCTTTGGCATTCTTTTGCATTGATTTGTTGTATGTGTCCTATTGTGATAGTGACAAAGTTGGCTTACTGGTTTTTGGCTGACAGAGTGCTTTCATTAGTGATTATTTTATTCTTCCTTAAAGTTTCCTCGTTGGTCCCTCTGCTAAGTTGTGCATAAATGAGGATCTAACACGTACCCATGTGGGCTCTCACTCTTACCACCACCACCACTTTTGCTTTGGAATGGGAATAATGTAAGAACTTAAAGCCACGGACTTATTAGTATCCAGTCCATATTTTCTGCATTATCTACATTTCTATATTAATGAGCCCCCTCATGTTTCAGTTAAAATTTAAAGCAACCCAAATATTCATTTATTCATTCACACATCTACTGAACAAATATATATTGTACACTGGGTACCTTGTGTAGGCTCCGATTTACTCAGCCAAGTATAATGGCATGCTATATAAGTTCATTATAGAGCATTCTGTTCTCTTTTTCTCTTTGGGCTTCTGAAGCATTCTGTTCCGAGCCTTCGGTCAAAGACACTATAATGCAGAACATAATCTGCCCTGTTTCCTTAGTATATCTTCCTATTAGATTTAGTTGTGCCATATTACAACCTATAAACCTTTAGTATCAGTAGATTGAAACCTTCCCATCCTCTTGGTAATGGCCCACAGCTTAGATTTTTTTGAAGAAATAATTCAAAACAAGAAGAAGAATCTTTAAATAATGGCTCGATGGCGTTTATTGAATACTCTTTATAATGACAAAATATTGGCAACAACCAACCATCTTACTGTGAGGAAATGGTCAATTAAAATATGATCTGCTTCCGAGGACATTAACCAGCTGTTGCAATGAGAACGGTGTAGCAAGATGACACTGTGGCGTGGGAGAATGTTGATGATGTTGTGATAGCCTGATTTCCCCAGGAAACAGACTCAGATGAAGATTTGTGCTCAGGAACCCTTAGTTAGGACCGATGACACACCAGGCAAACCCCTGTAGATATCAAGTCCTGAGAATAACGCTTTGTGGCTCGCAGCTCCACCCTCCAATCATCCCTTTTTCTGGAAGTTAGGTAGCACGTGTTTAGAGCTTTGTAGTTTCACCAGACTAATTCCTTGTGAGGATGTGAAGAAAGGAGAGGGGCCAGAGTTCATTTGCTGTCACAGGAAAGGACTCTGCTCAGCTTTTCACAGTTGCCCTCCATGGAGACCAGGAAGCCTCATCTTTGCATTGCAGTGCATGTCTTTCGATGCAGGCTACCTTGGGGAGGGGACAGGACATTGGGCCAGGCAGCCTTATTTAGCTGAAGGCAATTTCTAGAGCAAGACTCGGTTGAGCACTGACAGCCACAAATAACCCCAGCATCTGTTAGAGATAAATGATTACACAAAAAGAAAAATAGACAGAAACCAAGTGTTTTTGTGTCCATTGTGAATCCAGCTTTGTAAAATATGTGTATGGGTATGTACAGAAACTGGAAGGGGACACAGAAAAAAATGAGCACAGCTATGTCACAAAAGTGAAAGAAGTCATCGGGGCATAACTCTTTCCCCAAAGAAACCATGAATCCAAACAGATCGTAGGTTCCTTTACAGTAACAGAGGAGCTCAGGTGTATATGGTCTCCTCTCCTGATTTAAAAATATGGCCATTTTTGTTAATTCTTGTGTGTCTCAGGCTTGCCTTTGCGTTCTATTTGTGGAATGTGTCCGGATGTGGTGTGACGAACGTAGCTCAGTGTTCTGTCAGATTCCCGTGGAAATAGTAACACACATCAACAATCTCTGCTCATCTGTTTCTAGGGTGGCCTCACCCATGATGCCGAAGACACAGTGGCTATGCATTCAGTTCCTCTGGGTGCCATCAATACTGTTTTTCCATAGTCCTCACTTGCTTCCCTACCTGGCCTAGCACCCTCCATATGTATGATCTAAAGGGAACAGAGTATGAAAAGTGTGGATGGGGTCAGGGCAAATAAATCAAATGACACTGGAAAACAGTTTGAAGTGTATACTCTAGTGAGGATGAATAAATACAGACATCTCTTTTCCCCAGTTAGAACACATATACACACAGGGCTGAAACCTGGCGTCAAAGCATCTCGCATTAGCTCCTCTTATCTGAAATAGACCTCCTCTCTTTCTGCCGCTTTCTTGTTCCCTTCCTCCTCATAACTTGTAATGTCCTTCCAAAACACACATGCCCTGTATCTTTTTTCTCATGTACTCTTGCCTTTCACATCCATTTAAGATCATTCTTTTGAGCTGCCTTTAATGGATTTTGAATTAGTTCTTTGAAAATAAGATGAGAAGACAAAGGAGAGCCTGTGAGCTATTTTCAGGGACTTTAAAGGATTTTTGTGGGGGAGAGCAGAGGGTATAATAGAACCAGTGAGCCAAAGTGATAGGAATAGATTGTTTCTCTGTGGAAGAAGGAAGGAACTATGTGATCACTAGAGATAGTATTGGGAGAGCATGCTTCAGGAGTTCCTCATCACGGGTGGTGTAGAAATAGACGAAGGATGACTATTTATGAGGAATACTATATATTTTTAAGTTTATTTATTTTGAGACAGAGCACAAGCTGGGGAGGAACAGAGAGAGAGAGAGAGAGAGAGAGAGAGAGAGAGAGAGATTCCCAAGCAGGCTCCACACTGTCAGTGCAGAGCCTGATGCAGGGCTCGAACCCACGAACCATGAGATCATGACTTGAGCTGAAATCAATAGTTGGACACGTAACTGACTGAACCACTTAGGTGCCCGAGGACTACTGTATTTTGACAGAGGTTAGACTGGCTAGTGCAGTTCCAGGGCATCTGATAACTTCGTGTCACTGATCTTGTGTGAAACAGTCTACCTACAAATGCTCTTTTAAATAAACATGCACATAGTCCCATGCTGTTGTCCTCCAGAAGGACATAAGTACTAGGACTGGTTCTTCGTAAATTCTGTAAAGGCTGCCATGTGCTAACTGTAATAGCCACATCGTGGACGTATGATGTACTAATTTCTGTCACACTTAAAATCTGATGCTATTGGATAAGGAAACACATAGATTTAGTCTTTGGCTAATTTCTACCTAATTCATTTGGAAAGTGGTAAAAATTTTCAGATTCTCCTCAATTTTATTTCTTTACTGTAACACAACTTTCATTCCAAAACCTAATTGTTTCTGTACAAATTGGTCAGACACGTAGCTCCCAAGACTGGGTTGCAGCAGTTCAGGAGGGTGAATCACACAGCTGAACAGTTGTAGAGGCGTAGCAATTAAAGAGGCATTAGCAGTGATTAATGGCTCCGAGTAAGCCCTCTGAGGATCTGTCCTTGTGGAAATGAAACTCTCCTGTCATCGCTACGGTGGCCTCCAATTTGAACAGGGCCAGCCGTCATCAACAGAAGCCAGAGTCCATGCATATTTGCACTGTGATTCCCTCTCCATCCTTCTTAGCCACCAGGTGAAAGATTAGGAGAAGTACAGGCATGAGAAATGATGAGAGCAGGTCTCTGTGGGGAGATGCCAAAGCCTGTGAGCCATTGCCCTATTTACACAATGCAAAAATGCAGGTTTTGGGTACTGGGCTGAAGCAGGTGCTTGGCCAGCTCCTCTTTGTAATTAGATTGTGTGTGTGTGTGTGTGTGTGTGTGTGTGTGTGTGTGTGTGTGTGTGTTCTTTGAATCTGTACCACACTGCTGCTGGGCTTTTGGCTTAGTATCTTCCACAGCAGCATGCCAGGGTGCTGGGGAAGGAAGGCTGGAAAGTGTGAGGAGCCCTTTGTCACCAGACAGGTGGCCCACGAGCATAGCACAGGCTCTGATAAGGCCACTTCATGATCCATGTGCTGCCCTGAGTCTGTCCATTTCTTAGTTCTCACCTGTGGCTATGTTTTGGTAAAGGAAGAAGAATTCATCAAATAAACATTTACACCTATTAAACTGGTCATTTGGTAGAACTTTTCCATGCTTGTGTAAAAAGACTGCCATTAAGTATTGAAGGGTCTGAAAAACAGCAAGGGAAAAATTATATATCAACAACATAGTCCAGTATACCTACTATATATATATTATACAATACATACATCCTATACATTAGACATGAACAGTTACACACAGCTGTATTTGTTAACATATTATTGATTCTTCTATCTGTTTACCCAGAAAATCCACTATGGGCAAGTCAGTGTGCCAGTGATTAGGGTTACAGCCATGGTCTTAGCTTCTCTAAAACTCCGTGTTTCTCTTCCAGGACCTTCACATAATGTTCTTTTGTTCTGGAATGGTTTTCTTTCTGTCTGTTCCTTCTTGGCTGCTTAGATGACTTGTATTTATCCTTCACTTTTTAAAGGATGCTTTCTTTGACCCAATAGATTATATTATGTCCCTGTTACATGCCCTCAAGTACTATGCCCTTGTCATTTTAACACTAACATCATGTGTCTTCTTTTGGATTATTGTTGTATTACGTGTTCAGTTAGCGGATTATTCATTCTTTCCTGTAGCTCAGTAAGAGTAAGAGCCATGTCTGTTCTGATCAGTAGAGTATTGCCAGCACTCAGCACGGAGACTCAACCAGAGCAGGTGTTCCTTCATTTGCTTTAATTTCTATAAAGCAGTGAATACATGTTAAATAAGATGTAACTCTTGTCTTCAGAGAGGTCAAGTCTGGTGAGGGGGTGCACAAACCAGCAAGTATCATGGGATAAATTCTGGGGGGTAATCACAGTGTGCTTGAGAAGCCCAAAGATCAGAGGCAGCTCAGCCTGAGTGTCAAGGAAAGCGTTCCAGAGGAATTTTGGTGTGTGGATCTGCAAGGTGACTAGCTAAGCAGATGACTAGCTAAGTGGGTTAGGAGAACAGAATTCCAGTAAAGAAATAAAACAGAACAAAACAGAAAGCGAGCATATGCAGGAGCCTGTACACGAGGGAGAGGTTGTTGAGCATGTTTGGGAAACTCCCAAGTGGTTCCTTCTGGCTTGTGCAGAGATGTGACATGGGGAAATTGGCAAAGGTGAGGATGGACCCAAAGGGAAATCCAGGTCAAACTTTGCTGAGTTTGTATTTTATTCTAAAGGCAGTGGACAGTCATGGGGGGGCTTTAAGCAGAGAAACGATATGGAAGATTTGTGGTTTGGAAGAGTGCATAGAAAATGGATTGCAGAGAGACTGGAAAGCAGAAAAGTTAGTTAGGAAGCTGTTGAAATAATTCTAGACTATTAATCATGGTGGCCTAAACAAAGTGGTATTTAGGCCAGAGAGACTGACAGACTATCGGGAGGTATAACGTGCACATGCAGACAGACACATGCACACACCCACACGTGAACTTTTATGAAAATAAAATTGTACCTTACACATTATTCTGACAGTTGTATTTATTTTATTAAAAATTTTTTATTTATTTACTTTATTTAAATTTAGATCTTTTACAAACTCAAATACGTCTTGATGTCTGTTTGTATGTTTGCCACTTTTGATTAAGAGATACATGTACTGTCCTAGATTTTCTTCTATAGTATCTATTGTTTTGTCTTTTACATTTTAAGCTTCTAAGTGATCTACAATTTGATTTTGTGTGTGATCTGAGATAGGATTTACTTTTGTTTTCCACATGGCTAGTGCCATTTATTAGGTAAACCATTCTTTCCCCCATTGAATTAAAATACTATTTTGTGCTGCATTAAAACTTGTCATATATACAGTTTTACTTCTGAATTCTGTATTGACTCAGTGATCTATTTGTCCCTATGGAAATAACAAATTTAACTGTGGTCTTTTTCATTTATTCTAGTGTCTGTTTGCTCCCCAGTATTCCTATTCAAGCATTCTGTGCTATTCTAGATACTTATTCTTAGATAGGAATTTTAAAATTACTATACTGGCAAGAAACCTTGTTGAGACTGTAATGCATTAAACGTCTACATTAATTTTGGGGGAATATATAGTTTCATAATAGTATGTCTTTATATTCTAAAATACAGAATATTTTCTCATTCATTAGGTTTTGTTTGCTGTGTTAAGATTTAATACTTTTCTTAATATAAGTTCTATGCCTTTCTCATGTAGTCATGTTGACTACAGTTTTTTATTTCTACTTAGAATATTTTCCCATTTCTACTTCTAGTTTCTTATTGCT
Organism: Felis catus; assembly: GCF_018350175.1. Taxonomy (NCBI): domain Eukaryota; kingdom Metazoa; phylum Chordata; class Mammalia; order Carnivora; family Felidae; genus Felis; species Felis catus. The sequence continues at coordinate 5,719,761 of NC_058377.1, read as the reverse complement.
AATACAGAGAAAAGCTATTGATTCTAAACTTATTTTATATTCAGCTACTTTAGCACAGTTTTAAAATACTAGTCTTTTTTTTTTTTATAAAATGTATGTTGTAAAGAAATCTAGTAAGCAAGAAAGAGCCTCCAATCAGAAGACTTTCTACGTCTTCTTCATTAGCAAAAAGATAATTTTACTCTTTTTTCCAGTGTGTATACTCATCATCTCCTAGCATGTGCTGGAAACTCCAACCTACCTTGAATAGCAAAGACGATGCCAAGCCCACTCATCTAATCTCTGACTTTAGTGGACATGTGTTTAGTGTTTTATCCTTTGAACAAAAGTTTTACTTCCAGTTTTTGGAAAGCAGCATTTAATTATATTGGAGCAGTTTCTTTATATCCCAATTTTACTCAAAATTATTAAGACCATTAAATTTCAGACTCATCAGAAACTACTGATAGAATTTTACTGTTTTCTCATTTAATTTTATTCATGTAGATGATATTTTTTTGTTGATAGATTTTCTGCCATTGATCTATGTTTTTATTTCTGATATAAATACTATTTGGTCAGAATGTATTATTCTACAAATTTATAGATTCATTTTGCTACTATTCTAGTAAATATTCATAAGAGAAATTGGTTTTACTATACAATGTCAAGTTTTGGTATTACAGTTGTGTGGTCTTAATAAAAATAATTGAGTGATTTTAATATTTTTTTCTGTGGCCTGGAAATATTTAAATAACTGGAATTATTTATTTTAACGACTAGTCAGAACTCATATTGCCCATTTCTTGGTGAATTTTGATCATTTCTATTTTGCCATAAAATTATCTATTTAACATTACATTTACACATGCAATTGTATGTGGCAAACATTGCAATTTTTTTTGATTCCTCTATTTCTTCTTAATATGTATCTATGTCTTCTTTCTCATTCCTAATTTAGTATATTTTTCTCTCAATTTCTCTTTATAATTTCTCTATATAATTTCTCTTAATTTTTACCTATTAAGTTTTTAAAACCTTGGAGCGCCTGATTGGCTCAGTGGGTTAAACAGTCAACTCTGGTCCAGGTCATGATCTCACGGTTCGTGAGTTCAAGTGCTGTGTTGGGCTCTGTGCTGACAGCTCAGAGCCTGGAGCTGCTTTGGATTCTATGTCTCCCTCTCTCTCTGCCCCTCCCCTGCTCATGCTCTTTCTATCTCAAAAATAAACTTAAAAAAATTAAAAAAAAACTCAACACAGTTTCTTAATTTCAAAGTTTTTATTTGCTTACTTTTTGCTGGAAACATTGATTACATTTTTGAGTACAGTTTTTGCTGTGCCTCAGGATTTGTATGAAGTAGTCTTCTTTTCATTGCTTTCTACAAGTTATAATTCCAATTTTGATTGTCTCTTTAATTCAACAGAGTATTGCTCATCTTCTAAATAGATAGGACTTTTGGTTATCTTTTTGTTATTTACAAATATTTATTATTTTTATTACTATTATAAAATGTCATCTGCAAAATCTTTACTTAAAAATATATTACGGGAATTTTCTGACCAAGTATTTGAGGTATTTTTATAATTCTTCCTATGTATGCAAACACATATATGAAAGCACATGCATATATGTGTGTGTGTGTGTGTGTGTATGTGTGTGTATACTTATGCATATATGTGTTTGGACTTTGCTTGTGTTATTTTAATTTCATTTTTCCATTGACCTTACTTTTTGATCAGTTTTTACTTTTTATTGCTGATATGTATTTAATTAATCATTGACTTTGCTTTTTTAATCTTTGATCTTTTTGATTCTGAAAAAGGCACATTAAAGTTTCCCACTATAATTTTATTTTTATTAAGTTCATTTATTGTTATGCTGTATATGTTATTTAATTTCTCTATGATTTTGCTTTTCTGTTAGATGCATATGATCCTGAGAGATCTATATTAAAGTTTCCCACGAGAATTGTATAGGATTCCTTCATTCTTAATTTTTAAATATATGAGCTTTATTGAAATATAATTCACATACCTTATAATTTAAACGTACCCATTTAAAGTGTATTCTTCAGGGTTTTTAGTATACCCAAAGTTGTACAACCATCACTAAATCAATTTTAAAACATCACTCCATAAAAAAAAAAAATGTATCCATTAGCAATCAGTTCCTAATGGTTTTTACTTTGTGTATTTAACGGCAATGTTGATTGGTTTAAGTCTTCTTTATATTTTGTGGTTTTGTTATATAATGTCTCTCTTTATCCTGATTTACATTTTTAGCTTAAATTCTGCCTGGCTTGATATTAATACTGCTCCTTGCTTATTTTTCTTGTAGTTTTCTGGAAGTCATTGCCTAATGATTTATTTTTAAATCACTTTTTATAAGTGCCCCTCTTGTGGATGAAAAGAGAGTTCCTGCCATTTGACGGGAGGTTTTGCTTATACTTACAGAAATGCATAATTTACTTGATTTTCTTTCTTCTGTCCTGATTTCTGATTATTTTCCAACCTCTTTCCTTATCATTTTCTGTATTGATGAAGTTGAATCAACATATGTGCAGGGGTGTGTGGGTGGCTCAGTTGTTTGAGTGTCTGACTCGATTTTGGCTCAGGTCATGATCTCACAGTTGGTGAGTATGAGCCCAACATGGGGCTCTGTGCTTACAGCTCAGAGCCTGCTTGGGATTCTCTCTCTCCCTCTTCCTCTCCCTCTCCGTCTCCCTGCTTCTCCCTTGCTGGTGTGCATGCTTACTCTTTCTCTCTCTGAAAATAAACTTAAATATAAACATATGTTTTTACCTTCATAATTTGAAAGTTCTACTGTGCTTGCCCATAACTGATTACCTTCATTTGCTGTTACTCAGATTAGACCCACGTTTGTCTCATGGTCTTAAAACAAATTATTACCTGTTTTCCTACTAAGACTGTATTTTTTCTCTCCTCACCCTGATTCCATTGAGAAGAGACTTTTAGAATGCTGATAATGCCTTTGTTCCCAACCTCCCAACTCCTGGATTTTACTCTGACTGCTTAGCTCCAGATTATGGATAAAATACATCTTGGAGGAGTCAATAGTTTCTCTTTGCCCTTATTTCATGAATTTTTATTTAACACTTATTAATTTGCGGATAATCTGTCATTATCCTGTATCCCATTATCCTGTGTGTTAGTGTGTGTGTGTGTTTGTGTGCATGCGCGTGTGCCCTTATTAAATCTGGCTGGAACTTGTGCCTTTCCATCTAAAGATTCAGGATTTTCTACAGCTCAGGGGGAAATTCTATTTTGGGTTTATATTTCTTCCTCCATTGGTTTTTTTCTTCTCATTCTAGATCAGAGGTTGTACTTTTCATGAATTGTCCTACTAAATCTGTTTTACAGTCAATAGAGGAATCCAGACAAATATATATAATACAAGGGGATATCTGGTATTTTATAAGAAAAGTCACACAGATAGGCTTTGCTGTTTGAAAGGGAAGAGAAACAACTGATAATATTGCAGTGTGATTTTATGATGCTCTTTTTTTAAAACTTAGATTAATCTCTTAACTTACATATTAAAAATTTCCAATCATACAACATTTGACACCCAGTTATCTCTATTTCATCATTTCCATAGGATGTGCTGCTTTTTAGATGTAGTTTCTTGGTGAAAAATGTATCCCAGACTGTAAATGTAGCCCAGATTATAGAGTCTGGCTTCACCTCTATTATGCCATATTTCTCACTATTAAAATTTATATCCTATGCATATTTTAAAGTATATCTTAGCATATTCTCCAATTTAAAAACTTTAAACTTAACCATCACAAATGTCCCTGAAGCACTTAATATGCTTTTGATAATACCTACTTCTTTGGGTATTCAGTAATTAATCTTAAATATATTAGAGAGTTCCCTGCTGTTAGCAAATTCTTTGTTAGCTCAGAGGTGTTAAAACCCTATTTTTTTTTTAAGAATCTGACTGTATGCTCTGTTTTCTTTAAGTGCATCATAAAATTTGAAACAATTAATTTTGGTTCACTTATATTTAAAAGTAAATATATGACATAGTTGTGTTCCTTTTGGAGAGGGGCAGAGATGCCACAAATGCAGTAAACGGAGAATGATTTGCTTCTAAAATAGTAGAAACTCATTGTTTAACTCTTCACAGATTAAGGCCACTATTCTTTTCACTATTATACCTATACTGTTACTTACTTAACTCCAGAATATCCTGAAACTACAGAGGTTTTATATCACCCCAACAGAGATTCAAATGAAACTGTATTGATAGATCAGATTGAAAACAGTTTTCTTTAAAATTACAATTCAGGCAATGGCATTTCTTTTTTTTTCTCATGAATATAATTTATTGTCAACTTGGCTTCCATACAGCACCAGTGTTCCTCCCAACAAGTGCCCTCCTCAATGCCCGTCACCCATTTCCCCCTCTCCCCTGCGCCCCATCCACCCTTAGTTTATTCTCTGTATTTAATAGTCTCTTGTGGTTTGCCTCCCTCCCTCTCTGTTTGTATCTATTTTCCCCCTTCCCTTCCCCCATGGTCTTCTGTTCAGTTTCTCAAGATCCACATACGAGTGAAAACCTATGATATCCGTCATTCTCTGACTGATTTATTTCCCTCAGCATAATACCTTCCGCTTCCAGTGGCATTTCTTTTGAGCCTTTCTCCTTTGTTATTATTTAGACATATGCATATAGTATTTACCGGTAAGTCTCCCCTGGGAGGCTGAGACCAACTTCAGTCATTTCTTTATAGATTGGCAAGACACTAGAATAATATTTTTATTAAAGTGTCATCTGGGTTTCAAACTAGCTCACAAAAACCTTAGGGTCTTCCTAGATGAAAGTATTGTTTCTGGACAAATACTATATGCTGTCACTTCTATGTGGAATCTAAAAACTGCCAAATTCACAGAATGGCGATTCCCAGGGTCTGGGAGGTGGGGGATTGGGGAGATGTTAGTCAAAGGGTACAAACTTCCAGTTAGAAGATGAATACGTTCTTGGGATCTATTGCACAGCTTTGTGAGCATTGTTAACAATGATGTATTATATGCTTGGGTGTTGTTCAGAGAGTAGATCTTAAATGTTCTCACTACCAAAAACAAACAAACAAAAAGTAATTATGTGGTATACTGAAAGTGTTAGCTAACACTATGAGGGTAATCATTTTGCAATATATAAATATATCAAAAGAACACTTTGTACACCTTAAAGTTATACAATATTATATGTCAGTTATAGTGGAGGAAGGAAAGCTGAAAAAATGGTTTCTCTAAGAGGATGATTATCTCCTTAAAATATTGGAATCTCTTTACGGTTTGGACTGGAGAAATAGTTGTGCTTGAGGGACATTACTTAAAATTAAAAAAAAAATTTTTAACGTTTATTTATTTTTGAGACAGAGAGAGACAGAGCATGAACGGGGGAGGGTCAGAGAGAGGGAGACACAGAATCTGAAACAGGCTCCAGGCTCTGAGCTGTCAGCACAGAGCCCGACGCGGGGCTCGAACTCACGGACCGCAAGATCATGACCTGAGCCGAAGTCGGCCACTCCGCCGACTGAGCCACCCAGGTGCCCCGAGGGACATTACTTAGATGCAAATTTGATGGAGCCTAAATAATTAAAAGATAATTATGGGGCATCTGTAGCTCGCAGAAGTGAGTAGCTGGTAGGTATTCACCTCCTCAGTTGGTATTTGGTCCACATAAGGATACACTTGCTGCTTTGGTGTTTTCCTGTGTTAATGGAGACCAGTGCCCTTTCTGGGTGATAAGGATGGTCTCTGGATCTAAAAAAACACTAATTGCATTCTTTTATTGATACATCTTCCCCTAGAGGATCCAGGACCCCAAATGTACAATGCTGTGTATTTGGTGCTATCTCTCTCTAATTACTTGGTTCTCAATGAAGGTAATATTTCCTTTTCCAAGTATAGTGGTCAGATTTGTTACAGTTTTATAAAGGAAGTAATTTTAGCTCTCCAATAATATTAATTCAGCTGAAAACTTTTTGTTTCTTTACTTGTCACACAGTCCTTAACCCCTTATACCCAGTAGTCTGCCCCACTCCTCCACTAAAATTGGTGTCAAAGGTCCCCAAAGTGCTGACCAATCCATTTTACAGTTTTTTTGTCTTTCTTTTACTTGACTTCACTGTGACATTTGATAGCTGTTGACTGCTCCTTATAACTGCTTTCTCTTGACTTCAGTGATACATTAATTCATTGACCATCCAGCTAATACGTAATAAGCATCTCCTAAATGACAGGCAAAATGCTAGGTATTGATTAAATAACGGTGGGCAAGACGTGCATTTCTTCCCTAGCACAGATGTTTTCCTCTGTGTTTATTTCACAAGATGTGGTATCAGACAGACTTCACCTTGAGACCTACCTTTGCTACATATAGTTGTGTGAACTTGGGCAAATGTCTTAACATTTTTCACCTGTAAAATGAAGACAATTAAAAATATCTACTTGATAAGAATTTTTCAAAGTGTAAAGTGATCTATGAAAATATTTGGCACATTGCTTAATATTCTTCTGACTGGGACCTCTCTAGTTCAGTCAATGTAGGCTTTTAAAGACATTATAGCATCTCTCTGGCTGATGCCTTTGACTCTGGTCTTGGTGCTCAAAAGTCCAGGCTCGGTGTTGCCCATCAGTTAACAGCTCACCCCCTCATTCCTATTCCCCAGATGCTATCCACTTGCCGTTTGCCCATGCCTGACCAGGCTGGGCTCTCCCACTTCTCTGGTTCATTACTGTATTCATTCTCTGTATTCCATTACTGTCCATCTGTCAGCGTGACTGTGCCTTCCTTGTTAGGTTTTTGAACACCCACTTTTATTCAAGTTCTTCTTCAGACACTATCAGAGGCATGGGGCTCAAACCCATGCCTCTAACAGAGGCAAACAGGAAAACCTGTGGAGGAGAGGGTCACGCATTCTTTTCTCCATTGTCCATAAGGATTCCCGTTTGCCTCTGTCACAGCCTAATCACACTGTGACTTAATTATCCCTAGAGGCTCATATCAGAAAAGAATGTCTCTAGGTGTCTAGGTACCCTTAAATGTGGTACGACTGTGGTTTTAGATACTTTTTAAATTTTTACGTAATTTTTTATTTTTTATATGTTTATTTTTGAGAGAGGGAGAGAGAGGAAGGGAAGGAGGGGGAGGGCCAGCGAGAGAGGGAGACAGAGGATCTGAGGCAAGCTCCATGCTGACAGCAGAGAGCCCCAATGTGGGCCTCGAAGTCACAAACTGGGAGATTGTGACCTGAGCCGAAGTCAGACACTTAACCACCTAAGCCACCCAGGTGCCCCAACAGTAATTTAAAATTTTAACTTGTTAATGAAAGCACATTTATCGTAAGTTTTGCCTCTAGAGGAACATATTCTTATAGACCCAAAGGTCAAGCTGTCCTAGCATCTTCTGACATGAACACATGAGCATGGTCTGTATGTTTTATGTGATTTGCTGTAAGTAGGGGGTTTGCATCCTCGTAAGTGGGATATTGGAAGTGAGAACTGTACCACTTGTCTGAGCTGAACTACTTTCTCTGTGCTTTCTGAATTTTGAGATAAGGTTTAAAATGGAACTATTTGTAAAAGTTACAGTGATCTTTCCCTAGTTTTACATGTTTCCAACTTGAAGAACTTCTTTTATGATCCTGTAAAGTTTAATAATTGTGAAAACAAAAGTCTTTTTTTTTTTTAATGTTTATTGAGAGAGAGACAGAGAGATTGACATGGAGGGGAGGGGCAGAGAGAGAGAGTGAGAATGAGAGAGAGAGAATCCTAAGCAGGCTCTGTGCTGCCATCACAGAGCCTGATGTGGGACTGGAGCCCACAAACCATAAGACCATGACCTGAACCCAGAATCAGGAGTTGAACGCTTAACTGACTGCGCTACCCAGGTGCCCTCAAAATCTTAATTAGTTAATTGAGTACTGTGATTTTATAGAATTACCATGTATAGTATTTGGGTGTGATAGTAGAAATATTCTAGCTTTTCATTATTGGTACAAGTGACTCTAGTGTCCGGGCAGGCCTTGGTGTCTTTATTTGAGAATTAACAGCCCTTGTACCCTCAGGTAGAGAAGTGCTTGGTAAGACAGCAGGGATTCCTAGCGGATAGAATGCTGTACTCACAGAGTAGTTTTTATTTTGTGCTCCTGGTGAATTTACTTGTTATTTTCTGGATGATTTTTTGGGATTCTGGCTATGAAAATAGAACATAAGCTTACTATATTATGTTTAATCTCTGTTCTTAATAACTCTGAGGGCATTTTCAATGTTATAAAAAAAAAGCAAGTTAGAAGAAATTCTTTTTTTCTTTTTTGTGCATAAAGACTTTGAGTCCTTTTAAGATAGAACTCTTCAAAATATAGAAGCAATTCATGGGATGTTTTAGTGACCCATGAAATTTTGTTGTTCAGGGAGTATAATCATCTTATAGGAATTTTTATTTATTTTGAATTTAGTTTTAATTAGAATGTTGTAATTTAAAAATTTAATAAGAACCAAGAAGGGATATACATTTGAAGGGATATACATTTAATTTGTATTAGGACTTTTTATGTATCGATGGTGATACAGAGATTTGGTGTAGGAAGACATTTTAGGGAACAAGTCTTCAGACAGTCAGTAATCAAACCAATGATATATTTTTAGAAGCCAAGAGAAGGGAGATTTAGGAGGATGAGATGATGAGTACAGTCAAATTAAAAGAAAAACAACAAACCACGTTAACTAAGGTAGGGATGAAACAGTATGTATTGCTTTAAGCAATTGGAAAAGTAGTTTCAGTGGAGCCATTGGGACAGGAGCCAAATTGCAGTGAGTGTCGTCCACCTTTTTTTCTTCCACACTGGAGAATTGGACAGATAAATGCTATTATCATCAGTTGAGCTGGTCTTACTGTTCGTGATTGCAGCCTACGTTGAAGGGCAATCTTGTACCATGACCATGTAAGATGTGCGCTCATGTTTTTATCTTGATAGGTGACTTTGTCAGCTTGCCTTGAATGTCAAACCTGTGAAAGTAAAATTAATACGAAATTCTTCTTAATAAAAGGACTCTTTTTCTCATAGGTTTTCTACTTTTTTTTCATTTCGCATTGATTTTCACGTTCATTTCACTTTTTTTGTCCAACTGACTACTTCACTTGGCTGTCACAAAGTTTATACTCTCTAATACTCTCTCAAAAAATATTTGGTGTCTTTTGACTGTGTTTTTCAAATAGTAGTGTTGACTCTGCTTTGTTCCCTGATTTGTGCATGGGGAGAACGCTTAGGGAATAATAAAGGTAGGAATAGATAGCAAAGCGAGCCATAGACAGCCCAGATGACTCTGCCCTTGAACAGGACACTGGCAGAGTGACCTTCTGTTTTTTTCCCAGTCTGGCCTTATCTTCAGGACCTCCTTGCAAGATGGAGTAGACAAAGCAAGAAAATATGAATATATGAACTTAAAATGTGTTGATTTCAGCCAAAGTCAAAGGAGAAGCAATAGACTGACGACTCTGTATAGAAGTTTCCTTTAGTCTACACACTCAATCATATACGGGTGTTGTATCCTTCCTCTATGGACCGTAAATTCCCTCCATACTTTCCCTCAGATCATCCTTAAGGATGGATCTAACTAGATCACATGTGACTGGTTATACATGTGCATTTCTACATAGTACATTGCATTGTGTGTGTGTGTGTGTGTGTGTGTGTGTGTGTGTGTGTGTGTGTGTTTACCATTCATTATACCTCCATTATTATAAGATAGAGTTCCTCTTGCCATGGCAGGTGGGAGTGAATGTGAACTGGGAAGACAAAGACTTTTAACTCTTTCTTTTGAGATTACAGAATCTTGGTTACTCTCAGTTTTGTGGGTGAAAGAATGCAAATCCATCCACCATTCTGCCATTTTTAGTTTCTTGTTTTGTCCCTCTCTCCTTAGTGTCTCACTTCATTCCTTCTGTTCACACTAGATAATCCATTACCTTTCTCTGCTCAAGTACGATAAATTCCCTCTCTGGTTATCATTTCCCACTTAACATAAGAATTTTGATAAGTCAAATAGTAATAGCGGATGGGCACGACAGAGAAACAAGCTGATAGCTGCTTCTGAAAAGTTTCTTTACCGATGAGGGAAACCATTAAGAAGAAGATCTTGTTTGTGATAATTATAGCAAATGGAAAACAAACTGTTGCAGCTAAATTAGCAGCATTTAGAAAGTTTGTGCTACAGGGGGTTGAGGTAAGGGGGGAGGCATGAACAGGCAGAGCACAGAGGATTTCTAGAGCAACAAAACTACTCTGTGTGATGCTGTAATGGTGGACACATATCCCTACACATTTGTCCAAGCCCAAAGACATACAACACCAAGAGTGAACCCTACTGTAAACTAACGACTGAGTGATGGTGTTGTGTCATTATAGTTCATTGATTGTAACAGATGCACCACTGCAGTGCATGACTGATTGTATGTGTGGGGTGGGGTGGGGTGGGGAGGTTGTACGTTTGTGGAAAGAGGGTTGTATGGAAAATGTCTGTACTTTGTGCTCACTTTTGCTGTGAATCTCAAACTGCTCTAAAAAATAAAGTCTACTTAAAAACAAAAGCAAACAAACATAAAGGAAGCTTATGCCCATCAACACCTTAGAAGCCCCCAGAAGATGGATTGAAATTTTCTTTCTCTAATTCAAAATGAATTAATCTCTCTGGGAATCTGTGGGCCCAAGGGAAATACCTCTTCAGCTTCACTGCCTAGTTATCTCATTTGATGAGCATTAAAAAAAAAAGCTATAAATTCGATTATTTTATTGCACTTGACTAACATTTGCTTCCCATTTACCTCTAGGTTTGAAGTTTGAGGAACTTCAAGAAAGATTTGGTGAGGAGTTCTTTAACATATGCTTTGATGAGAATGAGAGAGTCCTTCGAGCTGTAGGTGGCACTTTGCAGGACTTTTTTAATGGCTTTGATGCTTTGTTGGAACACATCAGAACTTCCTTTGGGAAACAGGCCACGCTGGAGTCCCCATCGTTCCTGTGCAAGGAGCTTCCCGAGGGTGCCCTTCTGCTTCACTACTTCCGTCCTCACCACGTTGTGGGCTTTGCAATGCTGGGCATGATCAAGGCTGCAGGAAAGAAGATCTACCGGCTGGACGTGAGCGTGGAGCAGGTGGCCAATGAGAAACTGTGCTCCGATGGTTCGAACCCAGGCAACTGTAGCTGTCTTACCTTCCTCATCAAAGAATGTGACAATACTGATGCCATGAAGAACCTTCCCCGGGGAGCCTCCCGAGTCCCTGCCGACCTCAGAATCAGCATCAGCACCTTCTGCAGGGCCTTCCCTTTCCACTTGATGTTCGACGCCCACATGTCCGTCCTGCAGCTGGGGGAAGGCCTGCGGAAGCAGCTGCGTTGCGACACCCACAAAGTGCTCAGGTTTGAGGACTGCTTCGAGATCGTTTCTCCAAAGGTCAGTGCCGCCTTTGAGAGGGTCCTGTTGCGACTGTCCACCCCGTTTGTGATCAGGACCAAGCCTGAGGCTTCTGGCACTGAAAATAAAGACAAGGTGAGTGGCCATGGGCTTGAGATGGGTGATGGGGACTGGAAGAGTGCATAATTATTTCTGTAAATTACATGCCGGCGGTACTTGTAATTATTTAGGCGAGAGAGCTTAAAGTGCCATTTAGAAAATTACTGGTCCCTGGATGTATGGAAAAGGATTTGGCCTTATTCCCAGCCATTTTGCATAGTGTCTGCCTCTTTGATTAATTTATTTCAGCATATAAAAAGAAGACCCTTATTAATACCAGCCACAGTAATTACAAAAATGATAGGACTCACCAAGAACCTGATCCTGTAAACCCTGGTAGAAATGAATATTTCTACCAACTGAAGGCAAACAGGAGAGAAATGGAAAGATGGATTCCAACAGTGTGGGGCCTGCTCGCCTTCTCCTTAAATAACTATGGGTGGAAAGCTAGCTCCACTTTGAATATGCTCTGTTCTAAATGTCATAATTTAGGAACGTCTTGGTTGCATCCTATTTTTGTCTCAGTGTGCAGAATAATGGATTTTCTAAGAGTTGGAAATTAAGTGGCTACCTCACGAGTGCTTTTCTCAATAGATTGTAGCATTGACACAGAGATTCATTCCTTTAGAACAGGCTCACTGCTTGGAGAACAGCATCAACACTAGGAATTGTTATTAATTTCTTGGAATCCCTGCTTGGAAAATGTGGGTTATTAAGAAATGAAAAGATAAAAGAAGAATCTTAAATAGTTGACACAAATATGTGCCCTCGGGTAAAGCTTTTTTTTTTTTTTTTTTTTTTTAGAGGAAGTCAACATTAAAATAGAAGTGTGAAGAAAAGTTAGTCATTATTGTTCTAAACACAAAAATAAATGATATAAGTGATATTCTTCTGCAGTGGACCTTTGTGTCTATCAACTTCCAGTAGAGCTTTTTGGTATTTTGTGACAAGGAAAGTATGGGGCACCTGGGTGGCTCAGTCAGTTAAGCATCTGACTTCGGCTCAGGTCATGATCTCGCAGTCCGTGGCTTCAAGCCCTGCATTGGGCTCTGTGCTGACAGCTCAGAGTCTGAGCCTGCTTCAGATTCTGTGTCCCCCCTCACTCTTTGCCCTCCCCTGCTCATGCTCTGTCTCTCTCTCTCTCTCAAAAATAAATAAAATGTTAAAAAAATTAAAAAAAAAAGTGAACTTCTTCTAGGTGATTCAGCTTGTTCACAAGCATTTTAGGGGAAGCTGTTGACTTTTGGAAATGAACAGGCTCCTGTGGGCTAAAGGAAAGATGAGTTGTAGAGACAATTAAAAACTCAGTGAATGAGTACTCACGTATTCTGACATGCCTGCCATGATAAATAAATGAGAGACTAGCCCCCTGAAAGCAGAGCCAAAGACATTTTTGAGGATTTTCTGTAGCATTCGTTTTAGAACTGCTTTTTATAATTTTGAAATTCAATGGAAACATTTTAAGCAAAACACTTGGGAAATAGGGAACGATGCCCGTTTATTCAGGATAACTGGATCCCATGATTTAGGAAACTCATACAAGCACTGTTTTCATCATTTAGATTCAGTGATTCGAAAGCTTCTAAGGATAAACTTGAAAATTCCAACTTGGCATGCTTGGATATTTTAGTCTGAATGAATTGTTATTATTTCTGTTTGATTACACATGGTGTTTTAAATAATATTTTTCACATATATATTATATGTATTTATATGTTCAGTGATTGCTACCCCTTCTTGAAGCTTGTTGCAAAAGAATGAAGTTGTTTAGTGTATGTTTTTGTCCGTATTTGTAGGTGATTTAAATTTGAAATTATTCTGTCCTTTTAATTTAGAGAATATTAAAACTGTCAGTTCTGTTTTACAGAAGTGAAGTGTTTGGCTAGAAGGGTGTGAGCAGTGTTGGCCTTTAAAATTGAAGTTTATATTTTTGAAAATGTGCCTGCAGTAGAATATGTTATTTAGCAATGTTAATTGCTTTATATATTTTGTAGATTTGAGAAAAATTAATTCAATTTATAGTTATTGCTACAGATTTCCCCCCTTTATTTCATCTGGCTTGTATTTATTTCATTTGTGTACCATGGTGAGGAATAGACATAATGACATGACGACTCACAGGTCAAGGCCCCCTGCCAATTCCAGTAATAGGAAAATGTGCTCATTGAGAAGATGCCATTGTAACTTAAACATGGCAGTGACAGCTTAAAAATAAAGCAATAGGGCAGGATTTTTTCTTAGAATAGGACAGCAATCCTCTTATCCTTAGGCTTACAGTTCTGCTTATTCACCTGGGTTTGCCAGAAGGGGTCATTTGGGAAGTTCTTCTTGGCCCCAATTGGAACTGTGAGTCAGTAACATTATGTCATGGAGTCTTAAGGAGAGGAATAACATTTTTGAATTACTATGTTTCCAAATCCCAAGTTTGTATTTTCTTAACACATGGAAAGAGGAAAGAAAACCAAGGTTAAAAATTAGGATTCTCTTGATAAATTTGACCTTATTATTCATTATTTTCCCCATAATAGCTGTTCTTATCAATGAATAACTCCATGTTGTCTAAAGTTTCTAATTTTTTATGGGGCTTTGATAAGAAAGTGCTAGTTTCATTTCTTTTTTACTTATTAAAGTTTTTTTTAATGTTTTATATATTCTTTTATAAATATATATTTTTTAAAGTTTATTTATTTTTGGGACAGAGAGAGACAGAGCATGAACGGGGGAGGGGCAGAGAGAGAGGGAGACACAGAATCGGAAACAGGCTCCAGGCTCTGAGCCATCAGCCCAGAGCCCGACGCGGGGCTCGAACTCACGGACCGCGAGATCGTGACCTGGCTGAAGTCGGACGCTTAACCGACTGCGCCACCCAGGTGCCCCAATGTTTTATATATTCTTGAGAGAGAGACCATGAGCCAGGGAGGGGCAGAGTGAGAGAGGGAGACACAGAATCCAAAGCAGGCCCCAGGCTCTGAGCTGTCAGCACAGAGCATGATGTGGGGCTTTAACTCACAAGCTGTGAGATCATGACCTGAGCCGAAGTCAGATGCTCAACCGACTGAGCCACCCAGGCACCCCAAGAAAGTGCTATTTTTAAATAATTTAGGATATTCCTTGGTCCAACGGTGAAGGCTTTCCTGATAATTCAACTGTTTTGGCTGTGCTCTTAATACCTGCCATCCAAAAAAACAAAATAAAACGCCAGATACCCAAGAAACGAAAACCAAGAGCTGATTGTGTAGCTGAATGACAGTAAATCATTTGCGGGATGAATTGTAATGCTTCTGCTCAACAGGATCTTTGTCATTTTGTGTTATCAGTCACTGGCTAACCATGTGATTAGAGGGAGAACGTGCTTGTGAGCAGTTTGGTAAATACTAATGGATCAGAAAGCCATCATCCTAGTTCCAGAGAACTTGCATCGTGATTGTGTAGTAATGAGTGAATGAGACCAGAAGGGGGAATGTCACCGAGAGACATCATATGCAGTCATCACTGGCAGGCTTCAATTCAGCAGACTTTAGGGGTCAGGAGGGACTCTTCCAGGTGGATTGACCCAGCTTTGAGTCCTTCTATTTGGCTCCCTCTGCATCTTCTAAGTGATCACCTATGCCTTACATAGTCTCCTCTCTCTCTTTTCTTCTCTGCCCATGTGGCATTTCTGTGTTTTTATCTTTCCTTAAAGCTCACCTTCTTTTCATCATGTTTCTTTATCAGATGTCAGGCATTAAATATGAATGAATTAGTTCATTATTTAAAAAAAGAACAGATACAGTATTGGGAATTAATGGTGAATTATGAATCTCTTTTAATTTGTGCATGCATCTTTAGGTCATTCAAATCTAACGATTTGGAGAATTTGGAAGTTTTTCACATCAGTCTTTGGAGGCATTGTGATTTTTAGAGGAAATTTCTTGTAGTGCAATGTGCAGCTTGGGGCATTACATCCAGTGCTGTGAATCTAATGTATTGACACAGATTCCAAAGCTTCTTTGTATGAAAGGGGCCATGTGTGTAAAGAGGGCTGTTAGAAACTTGACGAATGGCCCATGGCTTCCTTCTCCACATTATAAGGTAATAGTGTGTGGGAAAGTGGAGGTAGCCTGGGCGAGAGGCGTCTCAGACCCGTGATTTTAGTAAATCCCTGTAATCTGAGCCTCAGGTTAATTCATCTGGAAATTAAGAAACCCAGATGAATAATTAGCATTTATACTCCTTATGAAGTCATCTTTAACATGTGTAAATTTATAGGAAGTCCGTGGGTCATGAAAGTTGCTATCATCCCTTTGATTCAATGAATTCAGGCAATTTCAAAGAGAAGCAGAGGGGAATCTGACTTTTCAACCATGAAGAGTCATCCTCTTATCAGGACCGACTTAAAGTAATTCTCTGACAGCTTAGGCTGCCTACCTCAAACACTTTTTTGTAAGGATTAAATGACAATCCATGTAAAATTTTTCTATCTTCAGCTTCAGTGTAAGCCATGATTATTACTTTTGTTCTTCACACTTGTAACCTCCTTCCTATCCATTCCTCTCCTCATTTATGGCTTTAGAAAAGAAGGTACTGGACATCAGTAGGCTTAATAATTTTAGAGAAATATGAAACCTGCTGGTATAACATCTCCCTAAAATATGACTTGGGGATCTGCTCTTTTCTTTATAGACTCTTGTTTTAAAATCCTGAGTCTCCTTTTCAGAGTCACTGAAGTTTGGAATCAAGTTTTTACTACCTGGGTCTACTAATATCTTTTATATACACATGTGATAGTGCTCTGCTGTGCCAATGGCTTCCAAGATAAAACCAACTGGTTAGCTTAGGCACAACCTGAAATAGCAGTGGATTTGAGAAACAATAAATAACATGAGTTCTTTTGATATTTTTTTTCTTAGCAGCAACGCTTCAAAGAACTTTAATAATATTGTGGAAGGAGTCCAGGTTTTGAAATACATCATCCCCACAACAGAGCAATGGCATTGTTACTCATTTTCACTTGTGTTCTCAGAGTTGGAACTGAGGAAAAGCATGAACAATAATAACACATTTCTTTTTCAATCCCTAGAAATATCCCCAGGTCTGTCTTATTCTCCCCCCCCCCCACCACCCCAGGCTTCTTATTAATTAGAAGCCACAAAACAAATGCTAGGAAATAATTTTAAAAGAATATGTAATTAACCTCTGATTTTCTGTGGTCAGATCAGCTTCCAGACTGCTTTATTTTTCCTAGACATGTGCCCATTTTCTCCTGACACGATGATTGAAAAGTTGAAAATATATTTATTAATCTTACTATGCCATAATGACACCATTGAAAGACAAATTTCACCTGGCTGTCAAGAGTATATCATTTGATTTCAACTTCAGTTCAGTTTAGTGTGGGAAAATGTGAGTTTTTTTTTCTCTCTTCAGACTGAAACATTCTGCTAGAGAATTTCAAATATTGAACGATAATTTTAGTGATGGACAAAATGCCATTAGTGCTTTCTCTATAAATTAGCATTATAGAACATAGTCATAACTCAAATCACAACTATCTGGAGTTTGCTTTGCTCTTGTAGTTATAAATGAGATGTCTAATTTTTGTGGTTTTTTTTTTTTTTTTTGTTTTTGTCTGTTTGTTTGTTTGTCTTTTCTCTGGAACTGCTTCCTGACCATAAACTGCCTTTTAAAGTGTGTTGGACAAATTCGGATTCTGACACCAGTATTGCTGAGGCTTATTCTGGGTCTTTCAATCTTTAAATGCCTATAACGTTAAAATGTCTGCATAGTGCTATGCTACCGTCCAGTTACTGTATTCTGTAGAGAGGACAAGGTATTTGTTACTTGGTGAATTATATATTCATTATAGTGACCTCCATGCCTCAAGTGCCCATTTACCACGTTTTTATTTTTGTTAGCAGGAAAGATTGCACCTGAACTAACAAAAGGTGTCTCCTACCATAGATGAGATACCATTGACTGCTAGAGTGGTACCTTCTTGGAGGGGAGGGGGAATTGGCCCTTTGAGTTACAAATTGTTCAGAAGCTTTCTTTAACTGATCTTTTTGTTTTAGCTGGTAGCTTTCAGTCTCAGTTAAATTAAAAGCTGAAGAGCTGTTTGGAATTCATTGCCCACCTCCTCAGTTTTAAAGATGCTCTTAATTCATATTAACAATTTTCATAAGTATACAGCATAGTAATTTTTAGTGTGTGTGCAACTATCACAACAGTAGAGTTTTAGAACACTTTATTGCCCCCCCCCCGCCCCAAACAAAGTTTCCTGTGCCCATTTGTGGTCAATCTTTGCTCCTACTCCTGATCCCAGGCAACCACTGGCCTACATACATCTATATAGATTTGTCGTTTCTTGACCTTTCTTAAAAACGTAATCATACAAATATGTAGTCTTTTTTGGTCGGCATAATGTTTTTGAGGTTTATCCATGTTGTTGCGTGTACGAGTAATTTGTTCATTTTTAGTTCAGTGTTCCATTGCACATATATACTGTGGTTCTTGTTTTGTTTTGTTTTTTTCCGTTTACTAGTTGATAGACACTGGAAACAAAGTCTGTTTTCAGACTTTGGCTGTCGTGAATAATGTTGCAATGAACATACGCATATAAGTGATTGTGTTGGATATATTTCCAGTTCTCCTTGGTGGACTCCTAGCAGAGGAATTGCCATGTCATATACTAAGTATATGTTTCACTTTTTAAAGAATTGCTGTGATGTTGAACAAAGAGGCTATGCTGTCTCACATTTGACCAACATATGAGGCTTCACGCTTCTTCACGTTCTCACCAACACTAGGTATTGGCATTCTTTTTGATCATGACCATCCTAGTATATGTAAAGTAGTATCTTGGGTTTTAGTTCACATTTCTCCAATGACTGGTGATGTTAAGCATCTTCTCTTGTGCTTATTAACCATTGGTATATTTTCTTTGGTTAAATGTCTAATCAAATGTTTTGCCCATATCGGTGTTGTTTGTCTTCCTACTGAATTAAAAAAAATATATATACATTCTAGATACTGACTTCAAAAATTACTGTCTTTTGAAGCACAATGGTACTGTGATGGTACCATTATTTTCTTTTAGGAAGCTTGCTTTTAGTATGGTATCTCACAAATCTTTATATAACTGAAGGCCACAGATTTTCTCCTTTGTTTTCTTCTAGATGTTTTAAGGTTTTAAATCTTAATTTGTGATTCATTTTGAGGTGTATTTTGTGTATGCCACGTGGGCCCAAGTTTTTGTTTTTGTTTTTTATTTTTTTGCAGATAGATTTCCAGTTGTCTCCGCTCAGTTTTTGAGAAAATGATCTTTTCACCATTGAATTGCCTTTGCAACTTTGTCAAAAATCAATTGACTGTACATTTTTTCTTGCCTTTCTGTTCTTTTTCATTTTTTTAAAGATACCTAACTTTATGGTGATAACACAGTGTCTTGATTACTGGATCAAAATAAGTTTTGCAATTGGGTATTTTAAGTCTTCCAAGTTTGCTCCTTTTCAAAGTTGTGTTGGCTATTCTTGGTCCTTTGTATTTCCACATAAAGTTTAGGATACCCTTGTCAATTTCCAAAATAGCTTCTAGTATTTTGATAGGGATTTTACCGAATCTGTAGGTTTATTTAGAAAGAAGAGCTGTCTTAAAATACTGAGTCTTCCATTCCATGAAGTTATCTCTCTCAGTTAATTTAGATCTTCTTTAACTTTTGTCAACATTTTGTTTGTTTCTTGATACAACAAAGACAATGTTTTTAAATGGTATTTTTGTATAGAAATACAAATCATTTTTGTATATTGATCTTGAGTCCTATGGTCTTACTAAACTCATATTAGAATAGTTTACTATTACAGAATAGGAAAAATGCTATTTTGGGGGGGAGGGGGGTATTTAGGATTTTTTACATAGGAGGTCATGTAGTCTGAGAGTTAGGATAGTTACCCTTCTTTCTTTTTAATTTGTCTTTCTTTGTCTATCTCCCTCCCTGTATTTCTCCCTCCCTACTTCTTTCTCTCCCTCTCCCTACCTTTGCCCTGGTTAGAACCTTCAGTACAGTGTTGAATAGAAGTGGTGATACTGGATATCCTTGCCTTTTTCTGAACTTAAAAAGTAAAGCATTCAGTCTTTTACCCTACTTGTGATGTTAGCTGTAGGGTATTTATGTTCTTAACCCAGATGGAGGAAATTCCTTTCTATTCCTAGTTTGTTGAGACTTTGTATCATGAATAGGTGTTAGATTGTGTACCATCTATTTTCTTTTATCTATTGAGATGATCTTATGGTTTTGCCTTTCTCTTAATATGAGATACTAATTATTTCCAAATGTTGAACTCAAAATCTTGAGATAAATCCCACTTGGCCATATTTATATGTTATAAACCTTTTTATATGTTGCTAAATTTGGTTTGTTGATGTTTTGTTAAGGATTTTTGCATCTTTGTTCATGAGAGATATTGGTCTTTAGATTTTGTTCGTTCTTTCTTTCTTTCTTTCTTTCTTTCTTTCTTTCTTTCTTTCTTTCTTTCTTTCTTTCTTTCTTTCTTTCTTTCTGCAGTGTCTTTGGCCTCAGAGAATGAGTTGGGAAGTGTTTGCTATTATTCATTTTCTGAAAGACTTAGTGTAGGATAGTTAATATTTGTTTTTGAATGTTTCATAAATAGATACTGTTTGCATGGTGTATCTTTTTTTTTTAATCTTTTCACTTTCAATCTGTGTTTGCCTTTGAATCTGAAGGGTGTTTCTTACAGATAAAGTTGGCTTTCACTTTTTTATACACCCTGAATAATCTCTGCATTTTGACTGGATTGTAGTGTATTCACGTTTAATGTAATTGTTGACTTGTTTGGAATTACATCTACGGTTTTGTTTTCTATGTGTCTCATGTTTCTTTGTTCCCATGTTCCTCTTTCAAGAATTCTTTTGCATTAAATGAATATTTTTAGCATGCTACTTTAATTCCTTATTGATTTTACAAATATATTTTAAAGTTATTTTATTAGTGGATGCTCTAGAGATTACAATGCATAATTTAGCTTGTTATAAGCTCTTTCAAATTAATACTGCCCTGGTGTTGGTAGACAGTTCTGTTCTTACACAGTTCCATTCCTTCTCTCCCACCACCTTTTGTGGTGTAGTTTACATGTTATAAACCTAGTTATATGTAATAATTGTGATTATTATGTATAGGATAATCAACACATATATTATTTGTAACTATATATTTTTTTAATTAATTAGGAAAAAAACATATATTCCAGTGTATAATATACTCTATTTCTTTTTAAAGTTTTAATTTAAATTCCATTTAACATACTGTATAATATTATCTTTAGGTGTACAATATAGTGATTCAACATTTCCATGCATCACCGGATGCTCATCACAAGTGCCTTCCTTCATCCCCATCACCTATTTTACCCCTCCCCCCACCCAGTTCCCCTGTGGTAAACATCAGTTTGTTCTCTATAGTTAAGAGTATGTTTTTGGTTTGTCTCTCTTTTTTCCCCCGAATGCTCACTTTTTTTTATTTCTTAAATTCCACATATGATTGAAATCATATAGGATTTGTTTTTTCTCTGACTGACTTATTTCACTACCATAATACACTCTGGCTTCATTCATGTTGTTGTGAATGGCAATATTTCATTCTTTTTTAGGGCTGAGTATTATTCCATTGTGTGTGTGTGTGTGTGTGTGTGTGTGTGTGTGCGCGCGCGCGCGTGTGTGTGTGTGTATATATATATATATATATACACACACCATATCTTCTTTATGCTTTCATCAGTTGATGGACAGTTGGGCTCTCTCCATAGTTTGACCATTGTTGATAATGCTGCTATAAACAACATTGGGGCATCTAGTTTAATTTCTTTCTTTCTTTCTTTCTTTCTTTCTTTCTTTCTTTCTAACAAATAAAGCTACATATTTTTTGGCTACTGAAGATTTTTAATCATATTTTTTCAATCTGTTCCTGGAATCTTTTTATTAAGTTTTTTTTATTATGAAATAATTTATACTTTGTAAAAAATGTAGATCATGGGGCGCCTGGGTGGCTCAGTCAGTTAAGCATCTGACTTTGGGTTTGGTTTTAGGATTAAGAGGAAGTTTCCAATCATTAGATACATTTGAAATGAAGTGAGCTGCCGTTCAAGATAGTCAGCTACGTGATACTTGGGAATTCAAAAATATATTAAATGATAACCTCTTAGAAATATTTTATCAAAGATTCAGAGAGGGAATCCCAAAATCTTCAGAGGTAAATAATAGCACATTGATTTTAAAATGCTATTTTATGGAATAAGAGCAGTACCTATGTTTTTTTTTTTTGTCTGTCAGTAACACCAGCTGACATTTGTTGCGCTTACCATTTGACAGGTGGCACTGTGCTGTTTTTTTTTCTTTAATTATTTTGAATACAGTTGACACATGGTATTATGTTAGTTTCAGGTGCACAGCATGGTGACATGATGAGTTTGAACATGCCACCAGCTCACCACAGGTGCAGCTGCCATCTGACTGGAACACTGCTTCTCCCCATGTCCTCCACCCGTGTTGCCTACTCCCCTCCCCTCTGGGGACAGGTAGTTTGTTCTCAGGGTTTGCAGGCCTGTTTCTGCTTTATATTTGTTGATATACTTGTTTTGTTTCTTTAGATTCCACATAAGAGTGGAATCGTACAGTATCTTTCTCAGTCTGACTTATTTCACTGAGCCAGAGTAGTTCATATCTGACAGACATTCTGTGCTTTTATGAGGATAAGCTTTGATACCATTTTATTTGCTTTCCTGAACAACTGATGAATTTGTGAAACAGACATTTCTGTAAAAGCTGTAATTTTAGTTATCAATTCTTATTCTTTTATTTATTTATTTTTTTAAAGTTTATTTATTTTGAGGGAGAGAGGCAGAGAGAAAATGTGTGAGTTGGGGAGGGGCAAAGAGAGAAAATCCCAAGCAGGCTCTGCTGTCAGCACGGAGCCTGATGAGGGGCTCAAACTCAGGAACCGTGAGATCGTAACCCCAGCCGAAATCAAGAGTCAGATGCTTAACCGACTAAGCCATCCATGCATGCCAACAATCCTTCTCTTTTATAATGTAGTCTATGGTGTCCTTCAAATTTCAACTCACTAAAGTATGTTTGAAGTGCCCCCTATATTTGGGCTCCAAGTTTAGCAGCCAGTTTCCACTCCTCAAAGTGCAATGAAAATTTGATTTGTATGAGCTATTTTTTATTATGAATAGTAAAACATAGGAAAAGCTACCTTTACAACATTTTCAGCTTACAGGAGTACTGTATAAGAAAGTATTTATTTATGCTTTTTAGTATCAAAATTGAACCTCTAGGAAATCCTGAAATAGTAAATAATTCATTAGGATATGAGTCTTTAGTAAGTTTTCTTGAGGCTTTTTAGTTATTAGAAAATAACAGTTTTCATTTTCTAGTGTATTGTTGGTTAAAGACTGATTTTTTTTTATCAGGTTGATCTTTTTCTGTCATACATACAAAATATGACCCAGAGCCCTTGGTCATGTTTAATAGTGTTTCCCTATTTTGCAAGAGAATGAGTAGGGTTAACTGGATTGTGTTTTTCTGAAAAGAAAGTAAGTTTGAATCACATGATTGTCTTGGTTTATTTTTGCTTTTCTTTTAAGACAGTGTGCATGTTTTCATAGAGGCTCAGAGGAGTTCAAATCTGATTTGAGTGCCAGAGACAAGCAGATAAAGAAAATTAATCTCCAAACTCTGTCCCTTTGAAGGAGAGATCTAGAACTGTATTTCTTGTCAGGACAGACTAATCTGTGATGTTTGTGACAGACTATGAGTCTCGAGTTCTCTCTTGTCCAGCAAGAGAGTGGATGCAGAATTGAATATGAGAGAGGCTAGTGTCTGGGAGGATACGAGAGCCCCAAACAGGGGTTTTGTTTCTGTATTTTTTGAGCTCACAAGATATTACCCACGAGGTGAACATGAGGAAAACAAGATCTTACACGTGTGAACATGAAGAAAACAATCAGACAGTAATCATTAACTTGTGTGTGTAAAAAGCAAAGGGTCTGGGGGACAAGTGGAGTTTGTGATCAACCTACATTGGCACCAGATGGAAAGTAATTTCCTGCAGGTGTTATAACAGGTTACTCGTGATCCCAGTACAATATCTCACTAGCTCATCTTGGGCATTTTCACCCCTTGGTGGCTGCTTTGCACCCTAAGCATTTTTTCCTAACCCATTTATGTAAGTAGAACCTATTTCCCCACAGTTGTTGATGGTTAATATTGAGAATGCTTCTGG
Source organism: Felis catus (assembly GCF_018350175.1). Lineage (NCBI taxonomy): Eukaryota > Metazoa > Chordata > Mammalia > Carnivora > Felidae > Felis > Felis catus. The sequence goes on along the minus strand of NC_058377.1, from coordinate 5,695,961 downwards.
TAACATGTAGAATTCATTAAAAGGATTGAGACTTTAAGTTTTATGTCTCGAAATTATGAGTGAATGAATGAAATAATTCTCTATGGACTGTTGAACGCTAGCTTCAGACATACTTCCCCTTTAGTAAAGATGTCATGGAATCTGTCACTCTCTACATGTATGGAGAATTTTACTATGATTCTAGTACCTTGCATTCCCATATTTTCTAATTTAGATCGTACTAGAAATGCAATAAATGTACCTTTAGTACAGAATTTCAGTAAACAAGAGTAAAAAAGAAACGTTTATAAGTATTTTACATTAAAAGGATTCTGTGCTATTCTGATGCATTTCATAGGTAGGTTATACGTTATTTTATTCTTAAAACTTATTTTAGTGTTTATTTATTTTTGAGAGAGAGAGAAACAGAGCATGAGTGGCAAATGGGCAGAAAGAGAGAGGGAGATACAGAATCCAAAGCAGGCTCCAGGCTTTGAGCTGTCAGCACAGAACCCGATATGGGGCTCAAACTCACAAAATGTGAGATCATGACCTGAGCCAAAGTCAGATGCTTATCTGACTGAGCCACCCAGGTGCTCCATACATTATTTTATTCTTAAGGTCTTTCTGAGACTGGTTATAACAACTAATTTTCAGTGATTTAATTACCATTCAACTCTGGTCTGTAGTTTTTTCCATACTGTGAGTTTATTATTCTGTGAAATAATTTGCATGTTAGTTTATATATAATACTTACAATTTATATAAACTCAAAAGGACAAAGTTTTATGAAGTTAGAATCCTTATTTATTCCCTCCCAATTTACAGATAGAAATAATATCTAATAAATTATTTACAGGTTCTGTTTTCAGTTTCTTTATAATCTTTTTGATTTTATGGGACTATGTATTTCATAGATTTTACATTGCAGTCTGTCAGTTTTTCCATTCATGAGTAGATACTTTTTTAAAAATTTTATTGTAGTTGGAACACTTAACGTAAGATCAACACTCTAACAGATTTTTAAGTGTACAATACAATATTGTTAACCACAGGGCAGATCTCTAGAACTTACTGCTCTTGTATTATTGAAACTTTATTCCCATGCCTACGCCTTTTTAAACTTGAACCTGTATTACTAAATTACAGAAGAGAATGAATAATTTTGTCTCCATATGCATAAAAGGATTCAATGTTCTGTTCCTGATAGGGATCATTGGGCACTATAAAAATGTGTTTGATTTTCTTAAAGAACATTATCCTGAAGACATTCCATATAGTTTGATATCTTTAGCTTTCCCCAGACATTTCTTTGAAGAGATCAGCAGTTTTGTAGTGTGACTTTGTAAGCGCTGCCAATATTCAATTTATAGGACTGTTTCTCACCCCTATCATATAACCATTTAAAGTAATTTAATTAAAAAAAAATGTGTCCTCAGAGTCTTTTCTAAGTCTAAATATAGAGTATATGTACATCTGCTTTGTTTCCCTCAACCACTAATTGGATAATTTCTAGGGGAAGAAATTATTAAGTGTGTCTGGTATGAAATGTTCTTTATAATTTGAACAAGGCTCTGATTTCATGTTTCCTGGAAGAAAATATTTCTCGTAAATTTCAAAATTGTTTTGTTATGTGTACAAGAATTTACTTCAGCGCTTTGTTAATATTTTCCTGTTTTTGCCCTTAATAATTCTTGAGTCATAATACCTAAATTACATTTACTTTTACCTATCTTAGTATCAAAGGTGTGAGGATTTTGTGGGTTAACTTTTGGACGTGTTCCCTTCACTCCATCTTTTATATTAATTTTTAAAAAAATTAAAAAAATTTTTTAATGTTTGGTTTTGAGAGAGAGAGAGAGAGAGAGAGAGAGAGAGAGAGAGACAGAGCATGAATGGGAGAGAGCAGGGAGAGAGAGGGAAACACAGAATCCAAACCAAGCTCCAGGCTCTGAGCTGTCAGCATAGAGCCCAATTCAGGGCTTGAACCCATGAACAGAATTATAAGATCATGACCTGAGCTGAAGTTGGTTATTTAACCAACTCAACTACCCAGGCACACTTCCCTTCCCTCTATCTTAATAGTAATTGCTTTTGCCAACATTTATGGTTTATTTAAAACTTTTCAGCTTATTTTATTTGAGATACTCCATTCCCCAATTTGATCTGTCTCCTTTTTCATTGTTTGAACTTAATGTTAGGGTTGGTTTTCTTGGTTTGGCAGAGTTGGGTTGACTGTGACACTATTTTTACATATTGTAAGTTTGAGTATATTTTTCAAAAGCACACTTTACGATAGAGAAGAAGCCTTCTAGTGTTGATAGCACTAATGCCAAAAAAGTCAGTTATTAGACCAACCATTGATTTGTGAACTATTATGTATCCTATTGTAGATGTTTCTTTTTATTTTTAGTGTAAAACGCCAAAAATCATTCCAGCCATCCTGTTAAAAATTGGAGTAGACAATTATCTGATTACTTATTCCATGTATTTTCCCAACAGAATTAATCAAGACATAAAAAAATTTATTTTTATTTAACTTAAAGTGAGGCCTAGAATTCCTGATATATTTACCCTTTCAGAACGAAGGATAATTTACAACAGGTTTCATATCACCTGGTATAGAATTGGTCCATGGTAGGAGAGGCAAGAAAGTAATCTAAAATTCTACCACTGATGATAAACATATAAAACAGGTTGTGTGTGGCAGTTATTGTGAAGGATTAATGAAGTTAATTGAAGTTTAAAACTAACATGAATTTCTTTAAAATTAGTGACTTCCGGTTTCTGGTCACAAATCTTAGTATATTGTAAAACAAAAGATGATCTTTGGGACTAAACCTTTTGGAAACTTTCTCAGGATTTTAATGTACTTTGGGGAAAGAGCTTATAATAGCCCGATGGGTTACTAGCCTGATAGTTGTAATAGCCTGATAGTTACTACCCTTTCAAAGTCGATGATTATGATGGCAGTGATAATAGGGCATATTGAGTGATTATGATGAGGCCCTCTTCTAAATGTTTCCTGTGTATGATCCTGTTTAGAGCCTATAACAACTCTGTGAGGTATAGGTGAGTTACTAAGGACCACTTCATAGGTAAGGAAAGTGAAGTCCAAAGATGGGAAAACTTTTCTAAGGTTCTAGACCTAGTCCTTGCCAAAGTCAGTATTTGAACCCAAACAGTCTGGTTCCCGAGCCTTTCCTACAATATGCAGCTCGGAATGAACTTCATCATCATATTCTGCTGAAGGAATATCAAATAGCATATATTTTTTGAGCATTTATTGCAAAAGGGGTGTTACAGGTTCTCATAAGGTTCATATTCTCACAGATCAACTCACAGGGAAATAAGATAAATATTTGCAAAGGTCATAATGAGCACAAAAGATACCGAGAAGTTTTTCAATAACTTAACATCAGTCTGAACTTAGAATACCTTCTTTGAGAGGAGGTAACTTTGTTTTTAAGTATCACATTTAGGTAATTCTTTTGATTGTCCTAGGTGTATAATTGTAGATGATAACAAAGTAATTGTATTATCATTTTTATTAGCAAATTGTTCCAATTTAAGTTTCTTTCTCATCTGTTATAAAATACAGGAAAATCTAATGCTGTCTTGATGGCTTTACAGGACATCCTTAAAGTCTTAAGTCTATCATCCGCCTCCCTGTTTTATTCAGTAGAATTCTGATATATTGCTACCCCCATTTCATATTTTAGTAGTTGCTAAAATAAAAATTAAAAAAAATGTTGCTTCCCAATGCATCTTTTTTGTCATACATTTTTTAGAAAGTTTCTAAAAGTTTGCATTTTCTGCCCATAGTTAATGTCCTCTTGACAATGGCATGTTTAGGCAAATGTGGCTTTGGGACCTCAAAAGTGCTAGCCTGGGACTACATCTGGGCCAGTCACATATGTATGACCGGGCATCGTACCTTGTCCTTTCGCTTCACGTGTGAGTCAGGCATGTTGGCTTCCATTCGTGACTCCATCCCCAACCTTGGGCCCCTGTCTGGCATCTCACAGGCACTCGGGAAATGTTTGCTGAGCGAGTGATTGAACAATTTTGTAATTCACTGTGTTTTGTTGAGGCCAAAGTGCGAGGATACATGTGATGGCATTTTGTAAAGTACTGTGGGATTGGGAGGTACTTTTAGATAAAACCAATTCACTCCTTAGTTAGTGGTCATATTTAAACTTTCACTGTTAACATAAAATAATTTGATTACTTAGACAATACTTCTCTGATTTACTATGCCTGGCGTCACAATCTGCCTGGCATAAAATGAAAGGGGAAAAAAAGAATTACAAGTAAAATCCTAAAGTAATTTTCTGATAAGGGTCCCCCATTTATGGATTATTAGTCCAGTTTTAATCATTGCTTAAACATAAATAATTGAAGCTTATTATATATTTCTCCTTCTTTGTCTAACATGTTTCTACAGTGCGTATTCAGAATTTTGACCTTAAGTCCCTCGTCATTTTTCTTTGCCTTCTTTCCTTTCCATTACTGCCTGCATCTCTTCAGTCGTGGTTCAGCACGAGACCATTCAGTGAACACTTAGTTCATTTCAAGCCCGTGGAAGTGCATATTTGAATAAGACACATTTCCAGCCCTTAAGGATTCTTATCACTCATTACTCATATTACATATATTTTTTAATTGTTAATTTTTTAATTGTTGTTCTGTGTGTCTCTCTCCTTAAATCATGAGTTTAAGAACACAAACTGTATCTTACACACCTGTATTTCTTTAGAACCCCATACAGTGCCTGGCCTAAAGTAGGCCCTCAGTCATTGATTGAGTGAATAAGCTCACAGAGTTTATCCGTTATTAGGAAGGCCCATGTAAAACCATTTCATGCATAAACCTCAATTCAAATTCTTCTTTCAGCTCATCAACCTGCAGTAAGAGGGCAAGTCTTTGTTATCACTATTTTATAGTTGAAGAAACAGAAGGGCAGATGATAGAAATGATGTACCACATGCTGTGCTAATCCCAGACTCTTTCATGAGGAAAGTAACCTATGCAAAAGCTAATTGTTAACAGTGTGGAGAGTTTAGCACTTTTCAAACTTTTATGGAATAAATATGTTTTTGGAGATGCACTGATGGGCACCCGATGACAAGATCCTAACTGGAAAAAGAAATGAACGTCTTATTTATTTATTTATTTATTTATTTATTTATTTATTTATTTATTTAAAATAATTTTTTTTAATGTTTATTTATTTTTGACACAGAGAAAGAGAGACAGAGCATGAGCGGGGGAGGGGCAGAGAGAGAGGGAGACACAGAATCTGAAGCAGGCTCCAGGCTCTGAGCTGTCAGCACAGAGTCCGATGCGGGGCTCGAACTCACAGACCATGAGATCATGACCTGAGCCGAAGTCTGATGCTCAACTGACTGAGCCACCCAGGAGCCCCTTGAGTGTCTTTCTTAAATTCAGTAACTTGATTAATTCTTGACAATGTACTGTATACTAATCAGCGGGTTGTGCTTGACCTTAAGGACACAGTGATGAATAAGCCATCTGTTGTTAATGAGTTTCCACCCCTGGAGAAGGCAAGACCAAATTCAGTGTGGTAAATAGCCAATACATTGTGGTAATCCTTAAATGGAAGGGGTTGGTTTGTTCTTGGCTTGTCTCCTTGGTGACTGTTTACTAAGTTCTTACCATGAGGAAGGCCTTGGCCTAAATTCTTTATCTTACAGTCTCATTTAATTGTTCCAACAGCCCTGTAAGGTCAAACCACTATTCCCATTTTACAGATAAGAAAATTGATTGTGTGAATATTATTTTGTAAGCTCATCAAAGATGGGATAACATGTAGAGGAATTGGAGGAGGCAATTGAGAATAGAAGGATGACACGATTATACTGGTCAAGAAAGACCACTGAAAGGTACTGAAAGCATATTCTTAATAAAAGAGTGGCAGTTTAACACCAGAATTGCTCTAGTCTTTTAATGATCCTTGAAGCCATGTTTGGATTGCATTTTGTCTTGAGGATCATATTTCTGGCACGAATCCCTGGGAATATGAAGAAAGGCCATCTTAGAATGTTCCAGTTGGCTGTAAATGTGGAAACATCTGAGGGATTTTTCTGGTCAGGTCCAGTAGGAACAGAAGTCATAATGCAAGTTGTAGTCTTGGAGCATTTCAGGATATGGGAAATTGAGTTCAGTGAACATGGAAATAATGATGAGAAATCCATAAACAAGATTTAAAAATAGGTGACTTCCATGCCCTGTCCCTGGCTTTTCCCATGGTGTCACATAATCACATTACATGGCACATGGACTATGTAAGGCAGGGGATATCACAGTTGGCCTTATAACATGATACTTTACTGGCTTTAGGACATGTTACATGTATTGAATCGATTATAAAATATGAAAAGAAAAATAAAAACTAGCCTTATCATAGGATTCTGAATATAATGTACATTTCAGAAAAGTAGAGGCTCCATTGTTTTTTATTACTAGAATGTCATTGTGTTTGGGAGTTAATGAAGCACTGAAGTGTCATTATTTGAGCGTAATTGCAGTAAGGACAGTCTGAATAAGAGAACTCCTTAAATAGATATATTTTTAATAAATAAATGGAATTTTCTTATGCTCAACTTTATTTGGTGTTGTGAAAGAAACCACCAGGTTAATGTTCTGCTAGTGAGAGGCATCTTGCAGGACTGTTGGAGAGGCTATAAAAGAGTCCTGTGTAATTATATTATACAAATGGCAAACAATTGGAAATATTTAAGCCATTAAACAGGGTTGAGTTCCTTTTAATAGATTAAAATTAGCCCAAAATAGTAATCCTGCTTACACTTTTAATGAGATTTAATAAACTTACACTTCACCCACACTCACTGATATATATCTTAAATTTTGAATTGGTGCTATGTGGTTTAATGACTTTTTCATTTTATTTTCCAGTGATAGAAATATAGCATTTACTCTGCATTTTTTCTATGCTAATTAATCCAGTTCGACTCTAATCCTGGGTAGATCTGTCTGTCTTGAGTTTCTCTTCTCGTCCTGGGTAAATATGGAACAGCCTGACCTATTCTCAAGTTATCTGTTGAAAGATCGTGAAAATAGGTATAACTCTAAGTCATTTTTTGGAGGGGACTAATTAAGAATTGTTGATTTTTTTAAGCTTTTGCTCGTGTGATATGAGTTTAAGATGTTGCATCCTCCAGTGTGCTCACCAATGGATAGGCTCTCATTTTGCCACTTGGTCCTTAAATGAATGCCATAGTCTAGATGTGATCTGACCTGGAAGGATTGGAAATATTTGAGGTGTAAATGAGGCTTCTTCCATTAATGCAGCTAATGCTTTTTCTTTTTCCCCGCCCCCACCCTGACCTAGGAAACATGTGCTTTGGATTGGTAGTCACTTTTCATGCCCAGATCATTTTGTAGTAAACTGTTTTAAATAAGGTCTTTTGTCTGCCTTTGAATTTTGTTTTTGTATAAAGTTTTCACTGTTCAATCTCATCATCTTAAGTTTAGCTCATTGCTCTAGTTATTGGAATATTTTTGCAGACTGATTCTGTCATTAGGGTATTAGGAATTCCTTCTGGAAGGCTGCGTTTTAGCATATCTTTAAGAAGGGAAGGGAAATGGGGGAAGACACAATAGGGAAATCCTATCAAAAACCTATCAAGTGATGGCATTATAAAGGTTTTAACAATAAATGTTGGTATTTTGTAGTGTTTACTTCCCATTTCCAACACAGTAAAAATCTCCATTCATATGTGCATGTGTTCTAAGATGTAATTACTAACAATAATGCATCATAATTACATGATACATCTATTCAGAATATATACAACATCATTGCTAAATATTTTTTCTTCCTACCAGGGTAACATACCTTCCCTACTTCAATTATTTATCAATATTTTTAAGTGAGTTTAGTAAATGCATTTATGTGATTGTAACCATGATTGACAGTTGAAAGCTCTTTTCTATAATTATATTAGTGATGGATTTCATAGTGCTTTTAGTTTTCTTCACAAAATGCTCATACATTGTCAGTATTAAGCAAGAGATCTACCTTTTTCTCTATAGTCTCTGCTTACATACTCTTGGATTATTATTATTTATTATTATTACTACTGTCTCCTGTAATTTAGTCCCTAGGGCTTTAATGTCTGTTTCCATGGTCTCTGAAGTTCAAGGAAAAGGTTTAAAAAAAGAAACTGCATTGGATTATGTTCCCCATCTTCCAGCCACATAGTGGTGAACACCTAGCCATTTTTCAGTATTCAGTAGTCCCCTCCTCTAAGAAGATTTTCCTGACTCAGGTAGAACTAAACAACCACTCCATCTTTAAATCCCCATATTTTTTACAGAGTACCAATTTAATAATCACACTCCTAAGTATTCTTGTTATATAGCAGAGTATAAACTTTCTCACCTCGGTTTATGTATAAATTGTCCAGTGTCCCTTCACTGAGTGATGAGTTGTGCCATAGTCCTCTTTTTATGCCAGTACAAAGCCCAGTATCGGGTGCCGCATAAACACTCAATAAATGTCATGGAATGAGAAGCCATGAGTGGATGAAATCTGCCTTTGGTCCTTCCCCTGCTCTCCAGTCTCTGTTCTAGAGCTCTGCTCACTTGGACTTACTCCTGGTCTACAAGTTTCCCATGTTTCACCCTGTTTTAATTCAATTTTACCTCATTTTCCAATAGGAGAAAAATTTATTCTCGCTTTTTCTTGATAAATGTGAATCAAAAAGAATAAAGTAATTCTTGTGCCACTATATATATATTTTTGTTAAGAAAAATGTTTTTTCTTTTTCTCTTGAAAAGTTTACATTTGCTTTAAAATGTTACTGGATCAATAAAGTGGGCTAAGAGATATTTGTGGACCTGTGTATACCAAGTGCCCTTGGATGGGTCATTTCTCTAGACCTGTTTCTTTCTAACAAGGATGGTTGGTTATGGAAAGTATTTTTTAATACTTAATAAAGGAATTTTTCACCTTTAAAATAATGTAAACCTCTTAAACTTTGAACAATAAGCCTGCTTTACACTTCCTGTTTTCAGGAAGGTTTTTACAGTTTTCAGGAGAAAATAGAGACTTCACAGGAGTGAACAGAAGAGGAGGGAACAGAATAGCCAGCTGGCAGAATGCACGTGGTGAGAAACTGTGTTAGTGACTTTCTGAGGCACACTTTTGCCCAATAGGCTGGACAGGCACTTGGCTGGGAGAAAGGATCCCCCAACATGTGGCACATTTTAGCAGATAGATGTAAAAGTGGTATTTGCACAAGTTCAGCAGCCTGTGGTGAACAGGTGCAACAAACAGGCAATTTTCAGGGAGCCATGAGGACTCAGCCTGAGGCACTATGGGAATGGTCACCAGAGGAGGTTTATGAGTAACCAGTGAAAGTGTGAGCCTTCTCTTCTGCCCAGGACAATCAGCAGCTGTTTGTTTGAGTCAGCTTTGTAACAAGAGGTAGGTAAGTGGAAGGCTGTGACATAAATAGAAAGGAAAGGGACGGAGGGAATGAAATCCCATTAAAGCACTGCCCCCTGCCAGGTCTTTAATTCACTCAATAGGTACTAACTAAATCCTCTGGGTTAAGAAATGGTAGCTTTACAAAATGTGACTAATTTAATTCTTAAAACATTGGTATGAGGTTTGAAATTTTATTTCTTGGTGAACAAGGAAATTGGAGGTCAAGAAACTAATGTCCTGTCCTCAGGCTTCTGAAGACAGTAAACTGTAGAATTAGGTGTTAGGGCCCTCCTGCTGACGCCCTCACTCAAAATTGCAGAAGGATTTACAGGCACTAACACTTATAAGGAATCCTTCTTTAAACTCTAGATGAAGAGGTACTAACAACATGTGTGCTTTACTTTTGAGAGCCAGGAAGGCAGCCAAATATAGTCCTGGCTTGGAAGACTCAGAAGTGCTCATGTTCATCATAAGATCCAGCAATACCACCCGACTGCTGATAATTTCTAGTAATTCAAGGGAACCAAATGGCAGATTTGGAAAAAAAGGACCCCCAATACATTGACAGATATTCTCATTCTTGTACCAGTGGAAGGTAAATCCCTGACAAAAAGAAAGGAAGTATGAGGAGAAAAGTCAGGCATGGCTGATGGTACTAAGCCCAGGATTAGGTGCCACGCACTGTGACTGATGCTATCGGGGGTTGCTGTTGTAGGGAGGTGTAGAGTACAGATCACAGAGACTTCAAAGAATGTGTTTAGTAGTCCACTCAGTGACCTAACCAAGAGGTCTTTTAACTGAGATTTAAGGTGGCAATTAATATGAAGCTTAGACAAGTTTTGGAAAACCTGATGTCAGATAGCACAGAAAGAAAAAATGCCTTCGTGTAATAACTGATGGGAAAAAGCAGCAAGGAAGAGGAGTCAAGGGCAATGATTATAGTTTCTGATATGTACACAGTGATACACATTTGATAGATAATAATAAGTTGAAATAGGAAGTGAAATATATGACTAGCTTCACCGATATTAATAGCACTGTAACTCAGCTGAAAACTAAACTTTGTTTTAGAAAATAGATCTAAGAGAAACAGATTAGCCAAGTGATAGATCTCTATGTAAACCAATCAGTGCATTAAAGGCATAATTAAAAAGAGATACATTGAAGTGGTTTGATGGGAGTGTACTCTACACAGAAGGTGGCCAGAAAATGTGACTGAGGACTTCCGAACAGAAATTGCTAAACTAACATCGAGGTAAGACACATGGAGACACCTCCATTTTGACGGTCCCTTGGCAACATGGCCGAAAGCAGAGCACATGGTGGCAACTGACTTGCTTTGGGGAAAATTCCATCTTTTAGAACATATGTAAGAAATTAGGGAAATGGATGGGTCATTTTTTTTCATGTTTGTTTATTTTTGAGAGACAGAGCATGAGTGGGGGAGGGGAAGAGAGAATCTGAAGCAGGCTCCAGGCTCTGAGCTGTCAGCACAGAGCCCGACGAGGAGCTCGAACTCACAAACCATGAGATCATGCCCTGAGCCGAAGTCAATGCTTAACTGACTGAGCCACCCCGGTGCCCCTGGATGGGTCGTTTCTCTAGACTTGTTTCTTTCTAGCAAGGATGGTTGGTTATGGAAATGAGAGTAACCTGATCAGATCATCCTAGAGATTGTAATAGCCAAGAAAAGGAACACTGGGTAGAGTAGAACAGTAGAAACCAGAAGTTCTAGAAAAGATGAGTGTTTTGTCATGAAGTAAGATTCTAAAATACTACTCACTGGAAGACAGTTGATCTCTTCCTCCGTCTGTCTTGTTTCACACACACAGATTCTTTCTCCCCACTGTTAGTATTCAGGAAGACTTTACTTAAAGGAAACACTAAATAGTAAATAAAAAGAAAGTGATCAAAAATTATTTGAAAAGTCCTTATACACACTTTATAGTAACTCAAGTTCAGTTGTTACTTTTTCCTGTATTTGTTCATAAATTATAGAGCACCTATTGTGTGCCAGGCATATAAAAATTAAGATGGTCAACTTGTAAAAGTATTTGTTAATAAATTATGAATTACTTATAATCTATTCATTTTAGCTTCCCCAAACTATTGTTAATTTGGAATATAAAGAGTCAATCGAGTTTAAAAACATATATTAAAATTTAGGAAGTCTTAACAGTTACTAACATACTGTCTTTAAACTGAAGAATTATTTGAGAACTTTGAATTAATTTCATTAATTTGTGTAAGGATTTGCCCTTTGTCTAGAAGTGGGAGTCACTAGATTGATTTCATAAAATTCCCCTGAGCTTTAAAATACTGTGTATGATTTCATTGTTAAATTTGGACTAGATTAACCAAAATCTTGAGTGTGAGGGTTAGATTTTCTCTGAACACAATTAAATGCCACTAGATGTTTTTTTTCTCTTTTTCTCTGTAGTAATTTTTTAGTAAATGATATTTTATACAGACAGAATAATATAACATATATATAACATTAATGTAAGTTATGAAGAATAAAAATAATAACCTGTGAATCCACTCCTTAATGTGACAATTAGACCATTTCTGATTTTCTACTGGACAACTTGCTGAATCTCTTTGCTGTACCGTCTGATCTCACCTTACTCTGCCTGTTAAGAGATAATCATCCTGCGTTCCATGTTATCACTCCCGTGTCTTTGGTTTTGTTTTGTTTTTAATGGCCTTATAATAATGTGTGTGTGTGTGTGTGTGTGTGTGTGTGTGTGTGTGTGTGTGTATGTTTGAAGTCTTTAAGCTTAAATTTTTGCTAAACAAATATTTTTCCTGCATAATTAAAATGGATAATAAACAGGATTGATGTGACAGCTGCTGTCATTTATGATTTATGAAGTAGTCTAAGTTGAATATATAACTTAAAAAGCAATTTATATGTTTGACTAGGCTGTCAAATGAATATTTTGTCTTTTAAGCTTTAATGAAAGGAATACTTGTGACCAGTGATAGGAAAGCTGATTTCAAAAACATAGTCACAGCTTAAAGTGTTGATCTTGGCATATTTTGATCATGTTCTTTATGTATCTTATGTCCCTGAGTGCCTTTATTCCCCTTTATGTATTTTTGCAATGAGAGTGGTATTAACCATGATAGATAAAAAAAAGGCTGTGTATGTAGAAGCCCCTCTATTTCAGGTTAGGTTCCAGATTGCCTTTTTTTTGTTGTTCATTTCATGAGTCCAGTGTGACTTAAGGGATTTCAGCTTGTAGGGTCAAATGTATTTCACACAAACAGGTGTGAGATTTAAAATGTACAGCTTTGTAATACAGCTCGAAGTCCAGAATTGTGATGCCTCCAGCTTTGGTTTTCTGTTTCAACATCACTTTGGCTATTTGGGGTCTTTTCTGGTTCCATACAGATTTTAGGATTGTTTGTTCTAGCTCTGTGAACAATGCTTATATTATTTTGATAGGGATTGCATTGAATGTGTAGATAGCTTTGGATAGTATGGACATTTTAACAATATTTGTTCTTCTAATCCATGAGCATGTTTTTTTCCTTTCTTTGTGTCTTCTTCAGTTTCTTTCATAAGCTTTCTATATAGTTTTCAGCCTACAGATCTTTTACTTCTTTGATTAGGTTTATTCCTAGGTATTTTATGGTTTTTGGTGCAATTGTAAATGAGATCAATTCTTTTATTTCTCTTTCTGTTGCTTCATTATTGGTGTATAGAAATGCAACCAATTTCTGTATGTTAGTTTTATATCCTGCGACTTTGCTGAATTCACATATCACTTATAGCAGTTTTTTGGTAGAGTCTTTTGTTATCAAAACAGTATGTTACTAGCACAAAAACAGACACATAGATCAATGGAACAGAATAGAGAGCCTAGAAATATATGGCCAACTAATCTTTGACAAAGCAGGAAAGAGTATCCAATGGAGAAAAGACAGTTTTTTCAATAAATGGTGCTGGGAGAGTTGGACAGCAACATGAAGAAGAATGAAACTGGACCACTTTCTTACACCATACACAAAATTAGATTCAAAATGGATTAAAGACCTAAATATGAGACAGGAAAACATCAAAGTTCTATGGGAGAAAACAGGCCGTAACTTCCTACTTGACATTTCTCTGGAGGCAAGGAAAATAAAAGCAAAAATGAACTATTGGAACCTCATCAAGATAAAAAGCTTCTGCACAGTGAAGGAACAATGAACAAAACTAAAAGGCATCCAACAGAATGGGAGAAGATATTTGTGGGTGACCTATCAGATAAATGGTTTGTATCAAATATCTATAAAGAACTTCCCAGACTCAACACCTGCAAAACAAATAATCCAGTGAAGAAATGGGCAGAGACATGAATAGACACTTTTCCAAAGAAGACAGCCACATGGCTAACAGACACATGAAAAGATGCTAAACGTCACTCATCAGGGACATACAAGTCAAAACCACAATGAGATACCACCTTATACTTGTCATAATGGCTAAAATGAACATTTCAGGAAATAACAGATGTTGGTGAGGATGCAGAGAAAGAACGCTTTTGCGCTGTTGGTGGGAATGTAGAGTGGTGCGGCCACTTTGGAAAATGGTATGGAGGTTCCTCAAAAAATTAAAAACAGAACTACCCTGTGACCTAGCAATTGCACTACTAGGTATTTATCCAAAGGGTACAAAAATGCTGATTCAAAGGGGTACATGCTCCCCAATGTTTATAGCAGCGCTATCAACAATAGCCAAATTATGGAAAGAGTCCAAATGTCCATTGACTGATGAATGGATAAAGATGTGGCATGTGTGTGTATACACACACACACACACACACACACACACACACACACACACACACACATTGGAATATTACTTGGCAACGAAAAAGAATGAAGTCTTGCCATTTGCAACAACGTGGATGGAACTAGAGTGTATTATGGTAAGCGAAATAAGTCAGGCACAGAAAGACAAGTATATGATCTCGCTCATGTGGAGTTTAAGAAACAAAACAGATGAACATAGGGGAAGGGAAGGAAAAATAAGATAAAAACAGAGTGGGATGCAAACCATAAGAGACTCTTTAATACAGAGAACAAACTGAGAGTTGCTGCAGGGGAGATGGGTGGGGGATGGGCTAGATGGGTGATAGGCATTAAGGAAGGCACTTGCTGGGATGAGCACTGGGTGTGTATGTATTTGATGAATCACTGGGTTCTACTCCAGAAACCAATATTACACTGTATGTTAACTAACTTGAATTTAAATAAATAAATTTAAAAATAATAATAAAAGAAAAAATGTACAAATATTATGAGATCTTAAAATTAGGCATGATCTCTTTTTCACTTGGTTTACCTGGTTTATCTATATTGACATTGGGTTAAATCAAGAAGTCCCCTTTGTGGTCATATCCTGCAGTGACTTAGAAATTTTATAGTGGCTGCTGAATCTCCAGCAAGACCCTCACCCTGTTTCCTTCATGTTCATGAACAAGCATTTAACTTACCCCAGATTAATATTAGGCCCCTCAGTGTACAATGTTTTAGTCACATTACTAAAAGATTTTTCATGACAAATTGTTGATTACACAGACATGGCCCTTTCACATTTGTTGTGACTTCCTCTTAGTGGTTGCTTTAGATTTTGCAATATGTGATGACAACTAAACTGAAGTCCACTTTCAAATGATGTTATACTCCTACACGGTAGCATGGATATGTTACAGCAGAGAATGTTCCATTCCTTCCTCCCCATCCCTGTAGCACTGATGTCATTCATTGCACTTATACATGTGCTATAGTTAGACAGTTACTATCTGTTACTATCATTGTTGTTTTTTTTTTATAGCACTTATACATGTGCTATAGTTAGACAGTTACTATCTGTTACTATCATTGTTTTTTTTTTTTTTTTGAGAGCTAGACAGTGTGTGGAGGGGAGAGGGACAGAGAGGAGATAGAGGATCTGAAGCAGGCTCCGCGCTGAGAGCAGAGAGCACAATGCAGGCCTCGAACTCATGAACGATGAGATCATGACCTGAGCTGAAGTCGGGATGAGTCACCCAGGTGTCTTACTATTATTGTTTGAATACAGTTTACTATTAGATCAATTAAGAAAAAGAGAAATTACTTTACCTTTATTTATTGTTTCTCCATTACTCTTACTTTCTTCATTTAGATCTAATTCTGATCTATGTTATTTTCCTCTTCCATGAAGAACTTCTTTTAACATTTCCCTGTAAGGCAGGCTTACTGGCAATGAATTCCCTCAGTTTTTGTTGATCTCACAGAGTCTTACTGTCTCCTTTACTTTGAAGAATTGCTGGACAGAGAATTCTAGGTTGATTTTTTTTTTTTTACTTGACACTAAATATTTCACCCTACTCCCTTTTTGTTTGCATTATTTGATCTATTAAAAGTTCTTGATTTTCAGTTTGTTCAGCTTTTTTTCTTGTTGGAAGATGTGATAACTTCCAGACTCTTGACATTCTGTGCTGAAACTGGAAGTCCCTTTGTGACTTCCTCTTTGTCCTTCAAAATACTTCCTATTATTGGAAAAATCCAGACCTCATATAATAGTCTTGGTTTTCTCAGAATTCCAGTTTTTAAAGTGCTATTATCTTTAATCTCCCTTGTATTTATTTCTCCTTTTATTAGCACTTTTAATATTGTTACTGTATTTGTACTTAATGGTCATATCATGGCTGGTAATATTTTCAAAATATCTCAAAATCGAACACAGAAATGCCACACCAACTGAAGACTGTTTACTGTATGCTGGGCAATGAAACATGAGCCCATCGTGTCTGTTGTCACCATTTGTTGATGGCACTGGAGTCATTCTGCAACTAAATTTAATCTCTAAAAATTTTGAGTAGAGTCAGTTTCCCATTAATTATGTCAGTCATAGTGGAGCTGTGGATGGATATTTGCTGAGCATAGATATGAGGTGCTGTGATCTAGTAAGTTCCAGGGCATGTCTCTGGAAGCAAACCTGTATAGGTGCTGATGCCCTTGAGGTAAGTTAAGAGCCCCTACTCTCTGCTTCCATAGCATTCGGCAGATACTTCCTGCTCTGTGTTTGCTGTTTTACCTGTTTGTCTCCTGCACTGATAGCTTTTTTGTTGATTTGTGTCAACAATTTGATAAACTCAAGTACTCTTCTAGCCTTTATCCAAATTATACTCGATGGGCAGTAGTGAATCAGGTTTAGTACTCTTTCTACATTGTGGCTAAGGAATATTTTGGCCATTGAGTATAGGTCATTTTCCCTTACAGGAAATCTTTTGGAAGTTTAATAATAATTTTGTGAGGGGCACTTGGGTGGCTCAGTCTGTTGTGTCTGACTCTTGATTTCACCTCAGGTCATGATCTCACAGTTTGTGAGTTTGAGTCCCAAATCGGGCTCTGTGCTAACAGCGTGCAGCCTGCTTGGGATTCTCTCTCTCCCTTTCTCTGCCCCTCCCCTGCTCACATGTTCTTGCTCTCTCAAAATCAATAAATAAACTTAAAAAATACTCTAGTGGAATAAACTTCGGTATTTTATTTAAATAATTTTGAGACAAAACAGGTCGTGCCTGTGAGTTTATAGAGTACATTAGGTCTACACCTGTCTAGCTTCACGTGGGTACTGGATTTGTATTTTGAAGAGCTGAATTTTGGTGTGTGTGTTTCATAGATGATACAAGTTGTACTGAAACATTTGCTTTTAGTTATGTTAATGTTAAAAAACTATTCTAAGGCATAAGCAAGGCATCAGTTTATTTTTGTAATTGTGTGTAGAATGCTGTGTCTAAAGCCAAAACACGTCCCTGGGTTTGGCAAACATCTTCAGAGTGGGTTTGCCAAATGCATACAGATTGTGTCTATATGATGCAAAAATATTTGGTTATTATGAGATACGTAATGGTAGAAGTCAGTGTAAGGAAGCAGACACACCTAAGTCTAGCTGATTGTAATTTTCACTGTTCAGCTGGTTGTTCTAATGTTGTGCAGACCTAACTTGCATCAAACAGGGAAACAACAGACTTTATTAGTGGGCACAGTTAACAATTTTCTTTTTGCTTTTTCTCTTCATTGGTTGGTATTTGATCTGCATCATTTTAGTATCCCAGTGCTGTTAGGGCTTGGAGAAATCATTTAATCTATTCCTCTGACAGTATGTGCTGAGCTATTTCCCAAGCCTTCATTATGATTGAATATAGAGAATCACAGAGTTAAACCTCATCTTACTGCAGTGATCTCAAATCGAAGAGGAAAGTTTACCATGTGTAGGTAGAAAATACTCTAGAATAGAGATTTACATTGTTCCCTGTCCTTCATAGCTGTTGCAGAGAATATTCTTTTAAACACAAAGAATATCTGTGTTGGAGGTAAAGGCTTAAGTTTAAATGAAATTTTGGGCTTCCTTCCATCAATGAGTTTTCAAGATGGTGGGAAGATTCATGGACCAGTGAATACGTCAAGTATTTTTTAAATATTATTTTTTGTGGAGGGCAGCATTATCGACTGTGCTGAGAATTGTTTTTGAGAAAGTTTTATTTTAGTGTTTTTGAGATGGATTTGCATTGAAAGCTGGTTGTGAAAAAAGGTGGGAATTGGTGTAGAATTTAGGTATGAATTAAGAACCTGTGAGTCAATGTGAATTATAGGGTATATAGAGAGTGTTCAGGTGACTTACACTATAAAACTTGTATTTTTATTTTTTCCAGCAGCTAGTTTGCTGGAGGAACAAAGAAATTAGAATAGGAAATTACTATAGAGTAAAAATTTCCTGTTATTTTGGATTTCTACTTAAACTAATTTTTAACAATAAAATAATCACTTCTTTTATTTTATTTTATTTTTTAATTTTTTTTTCAACGTTTATTTTTGGGACAGAGAGAGACAGAGCATGAACGGGGGAGGGGCAGAGAGAGAGGGAGACACAGAATCGGAAACAGGCTCCAGGCTCCGAGCCGTCAGCACAGAGCCCGACGCGGGGCTCGAACTCCCGGACCGCGAGATCGTGACCTGGCTGAAGTCGGACGCCTAACCGACTGCGCCACCCAGGCGCCCCAATCACTTCTTTTAAATATGGATTTAATAATTAGAGCAACTAATTCAGTGCATGTGATGAAGTGAAGTACCAGAAATAGAATATTTGGTTGCTTTGTCATCTAAAACATAACCTCAGTTACTATATAGCAAAACTTAAAATTTTATTTTAGAAACCTCTAAATTCTCAAGCTAATTTTATGCACTTAATTATGCATTGCTTCTAACAGTTTGCTTTAAAATAGACATTTAAAAAATACTTTCAGAGCATAGTTCATGTTTGTGCAGACAAAAGTCTTCTTGATGGTAAACAAAAATAATAAATGCTGTGCACACAAGTTGATATTATTTTGTGAAACCCTTAGTCATTATAGCCCTAGGGATTTTTCACATTACAATTTACATGCAAAACCAATGTTTGGGCATTTAAGGGATGATTATTAAATCTGAGGATTATCTAAATCCTGTGCTTTAACTTCTGCTTCTGTTTATCATTTCTTTGCTAATTGGAATCTTCTCTGAGGAAGAGGGAGAGAAAAATAGAACCTTAATACAAATTAGTCAGTTTTATGACTGATGGTCAGTTTTTGGAGAAAAAGTTTAAACAGAGTGGTTAAAGTAGGATTCCACATAATCTGTCTTGCTTTCATTTTCCTGGATAGTAAAGAATTTGCTTTTACTTGGGGTTTAGTTTCTTAGTAGTTTTCAGTAGAAGTGGCCATTGTGAGATCTTGAAGTATTTTAAATGTATTTTTATCTTTAGTAGTATATATATTGAGGTTCCCCCAGAAAAACATTTTTTTAAATTGTGCCGTTTGTATTCGGTCTGCTAACTCCTTTCCTGAGTGTGCATTTTCCTTCTTCAAGTGTTTATTCTTTCCCTTCCTTCATTCCTTCCTTTTTTCTTCCACTCTTCCTACTTTCCCATAACAAATACTTACCGAATGTCATCTGTATGTGAGGCATATATGTCTGTATATGTCTTAATGGTGGACCTTCTGGAGGAAAATCTTTCTTTTTTTTTTTTCCTGGCAAATCAAGGGCACAATCAGTTACCTGTCTCTGGATATAAATAGCTGACTGGCTTCAGTGTGGGTAAAGTCCTCTTCCTTTTGAGACGTTGTATTGGTTAAGGAAAGCTATATCGCTGTAACAACTATCACCAGTATATAATAGCTCAAGAAAAGTTGAACTCCATCTCAAATAAAGGTTCCTGGCAAATGTTCCAAATCAGAGATTGGGGATCTGTCCTTTATAGTCCCTGAGGGACCCAGGCTGATGCATGGCTTTTGGGTGTTTGCCATTTCAGCCCACGTAAGGGAGAAGAAAGCATGGAATATTGTGCCAGAGAGGTTTAGGGATCAGATCAAGGACAGTGTATATAAATTCTATTCATATTTTGTAGTCACATATTCACACTAAGTGAAAGAAAAACAGAAATGGAATCTAGGATTTTGATCTACAATTAATGGTCATGGATCACAGCCATGGGTGGCCACCTTGAGCCAGAACCAATCAGTAGCTTTCACAATGATACACTCTATAATAATTAGTTCTCAATTTAAAAACCATAAGAAAATAATTTCTGGCCTTTTTATTTCCTGTTTACAAAAACTGCTCCTGCACTTTGTAGGAAATTTTCTTTGGATATAAACTATTCAGAAGAATGCTAATTCTGTCCCTAGTCATATAGCTCAGAGAAGCTTATCATAATACTTTCGTATTTCCTTCTCAACTTTTATATACATTTATTTATTAAAAAAATTTTTTTGAATGTTGTATTTATTTTTGAGACAGAGAGAGACAGAGCATGAGCAGGGGAGGAGCAGAGAGAGAGGGAGACACAGAACCCGAAACAGGCTCCAGGCTCTGAGCTGTCAGCACAGAGCCCGATGTGGGGCTCTAACTCACAAACTGGGAGGTCATGACGTGAGCCGAAGTCGGACACTTAACCAACTGAGCCACCCAGGTGCCCCATCAACTTTTATATACATTTAAAAATGTGATTGTCACATTCAGATATCACCTCACGCCAGTCAGAGTGGCCAAAATGAACAAATCAGGAGACTATAGATGCTGGCGAGGATGTGGAGAAACGGGAACCCTCTTGCACTGTTGGTGGGAATGCAAATTGGTGCAGCCGCTCTGGAAAACAGTGTGGAGGTTCCTCAAAAAATTAAAAATAGACCTACCCTATGACCCAGCAGTAGCATTGCTAGGAATTTACCCAAGGGATACAGGAGTACTGATGCATAGGGGCACTTGTACCCCAATGTTTATAGCAGCACTCTCAACAATAGCCAAATTATGGAAAGAGCCTAAATGCCCATCAACTGATGAATGGATAAAGAAATTTTGGTTTATATACACAATGGAGTACTACATGGCAATGAGAAAGAATGAGATATGGCCCTTTGTAGCAACATGGATGGAACTGGAGAGTGTGATGCTAAGTGAAATAAGCCATACAGAGAAAGACAGATACCATATGTTTTCACTCTTATGTGGATCCTGAGAAAGTTAACAGAAACCCATGGGGGAGGGGAAGGACAAAAAAAAAGAGGTTAGAGTGGGAAAGAGCCAAAGCATAAGAGACTCTTAAAAACTGAGAACAAACTGAGGGCTGATGGGGGGTGGGAGGGAGGGGAGGGTGGGTGATGGGTATTGAGGAGGGCACCTTTTTGGATGAGCACTGGGTGTTGTATGGAAACCAATTTGACAATAAACTTCATATATTGAAAAAAAAATAAAAATGTGATTGAGATTATACTACATATGGTTTAGGTTTCATGTTTTTAATTGAAAATTAATATTTTAAATTTTTTCTCATGACAGTAAAAATACTTGAAAATGTTATTGGCTCTTTAGATGATTAGAAGAATGATCTATGATTTATTTAAGTATTATCTTATTGGTGGAGTTGAGGATATTTCTATTTTTTAGTACAAATGTGTCTTTGGTGAATAACTTTTATAGATAAATCCATGCCTGCATTTCTAATTATTACCATAGTATACTTGGTGACTCAAAGAATAGGAATACAATTAAGGTCCTTAATTAATGTTAATTTTTTTAAGCAGTTTTTTTAAAGTTTATTTATTTGAGAGAGAGAGTGTGGATGTGCACACCCGTGCAGGAGGGGAAGAGAGAAAGGGAGAGAGAATCCTAAGCCGGCTCTGTGCTGTCAGTGCAGAGCTGGCTGGATGTGGGATTCGAACACATGAACCACGAGATCATGACCTGAGCCAAGTCAAGAGTTGGATGCTCAACTGACTGAGCCCCCGAGGCACCCCAATGCATGTTAATTTTATTTTCAAAGAATTATAACAATTTAACTTCCCAAGAGCAATAATAAATGTGCCCCCATGATGCATGCAATTACCCGATGACCCAGCAATTATACTCTTGGGTATTATCCCAGAGAAATAAGAACTTATGTTCATGCAAAAACCTATTAGGAATTTTCATAGGAGCATTATTCATAATAGCTAAAAACTGGAAAACCCAGATGTCCTTCAACAAGTGAAAGGTTGAATAACCCATGGTGGATCCCTATTACGGAATACTACTCAATAGTAAAAAGAGCTGAATGGATACAGTCAGAACGTAGATGAATCTCCAGAGAATTATGCTGAGTGAACAAAAAAAAGTCTCAAAAAATAAAGTGCTCTGTGATTCCATTTATACGTATTTTTGAAGTGAGAAAAATAAAGAACAGGTGAGTGGTTTCCATGGGTGAAGGATGGGGGGAGAGGCATTGAACTGAATATAGTTAAAAAGGGACAACACAGGCAGTCTCTGTGGGGATGGAACTGTTGTGTATCTTGCCTCGTGATGGATACTCAAACCTACATATGTGATAAAATTGCATAGAATTTCACACACACACACACACACACACACACATACACACACACACACACACAGTTGAGCACAAGTAGGGAGATCAGAAAAAGATCAGTGCTGGGTCTCCTGGGTGGCTCAGTCAGTTTGGCATCCGGATTCACCTTAGATCATGATCTCGTGGTTTGTGAGTTCAAGCCCCTCATCGGGCTCTGTTCTGACAGCTCAGAGCCTGGAGTCTGCTTCCGATTCTGTGTCTCCCTCTCTCTCTGCCCCTCTCCCACACACACTGTGTCTCTTTCTCCCAGAAATAAACACTCAAAAAAAAAAAAAGATCAGTGGTGGACTGTATTAATGTCAATATTCAGTCTGTGATATTATTTGAAAGTTTTGCCAGATGCTATCATTGGGGAAACTGGGTAAAACGCATAGGAGATCTCTAGTTTTTCTTACCACTACATGTTAATCTATAGTCATCTCAAAAGAAAAGGTTTTATTAAAAACAATAATGCCTACAATTTATCATGAGGCTTTAGTACTTGGTGATATAATAAAAGCTCTGTTGTTTGATTTCTGTAAGCTTTGCTGTAAACAGGAAATTGTGCCTTTCTTGTTCATTCCCTATTCTTTCTAGCTGGTAGTTAAACATTCAAAATACAGACGAGTTCTTTTACTGTTTCTTGCTCCTATATTCTTCTTTTACTTGTTAGCATTTTCCCCCCAATATAATTGCAATTCCAAAAAATATTCCTTCATTCTGTAGCCCTTTTGGTTGGACATATGATCATAAAGTTTTCACTGATGTGTATTTAGGGTAGCTCTGACTGTAGCCTGATTTTTAAGTTTGTGTTTTTATGTTCCTTAGATACAGAGTAATTGCTAAGAGACTTTTTCAGTGGCACGGGTTGTCTTTGTGCATAAGGAACCAATTGTATCTGCTTATATGCTCTCGGTCAATAAGTAATGCTGTTAAAGGAGTTTTTTCATTTTATCAAAATAGAATCTGATTTTGTTCACTTTTTTATTTTGAAAACTGCTCTGAACAGGAGAACTGAGTTAGTGATATTCCTCATATCCTCAGGTTATAACAGTTTTCTGTTATCACTCTGTGCCAAGCCCTTTTTTTCATTCTTGATTAATTTGCTTGTTTACATTCCTTCTTTATCACTGGCTTTCCCTTCAAAACACCACATCCCACAGTCAGTTTTCTGTTTTATGTATGAATGTTTTCTTGTAAAACCTGTAGCATTTTGTGTGTGTTTCACATTTACAGAAATATTATTGTGCTGTATGACTTATATCTGTTTAAATGATAAGAGTTAGGGGCATTTGGGTGGCTCAGTCTGTTAAGCTTTCGACTTCGGCTCAGGTCATGATCTTGTGGTTCATGAGTTCGAGCCCTGCCTTGGGCTCTGTACTGACAGCTCAGAGCCTGGAGCCTGCTTCAGATTCTGTGTCTCCCTCTCTCTGCTCCTCCCCTGCTCTCTTTGTGTCTCTGTTTATCTCAAAAAATAAACATTAAAAAAAATGATAGAATTATTTCTGGATGTCTATTTCCTATATATTTGAGTAAATTTATTGAGTTCTTTAAAATATCTAGAATTTTGGTTAGGATTGTACTGTATTTTTAGATAAATTTGAGAAAAATTGAGTTTATCGCTGTATTTAGTACATGCCTCATAAAGAAAGGTCTAAATGATAGAGAATACACTTGATAGCGTCTGTTTCTTTTTTAACAAGGGAACCCTAGTGTCATTTGCCTAATGTCTTTTTGATGATGCTTTTAGTATCCAAGCTTGAATTATTTTTGCTGCATTTTGGGTGCCTGTTGCTGTTCATGAACTAACACTTAGGTAATTATCATAACACTAACACATAGGTTTCTGTTAAAATGTTTGTAAATGTTCCCTTACTGTTTTTTTTTTTTATAAATTTTAATTATAGTAGTCTGTCAAAAGGATTTGAAACTCAATTTAAACTTTCTTGAAATTGTGTGGATAAACTTACTTGCGTAAAGGTAAAACTTTACAATATTTTAAAGATAAAATTGTTCTGTCTTAACTATAGCTAGAACAAATGGATCTTGGCTTATCTGGACTTCTTTTTTGCTAATGATATGTGGTGGTCTCAATTCTCTAAGTGCTATGGACTGAATTATGTTTCCCCCAAATTCGTAAGTTAAAACCTGCCCTCCTATTCCCTAGTATCTGTGTTGTGGAGAGAGAGCCTTTAAGTAGGTGATGAATGAAGTCACCAGGGCGGAGTCCTGATCCTATCTACATAACGGGGTCACCTGTAAGAACCCACACCAGTGCTCTCTCTGCCATGTGAGCACACAGCGAGAAGGCAGTTGTCTGCAAGCCAGAAAGAGAGCCCTTATCAGCCCTCACCAGCACCTGCCCACGCTGGTGTCCAGATCTCAGACTTCCAGTCTCCAGAACTGGAGAAAATAAATTTCTTTTGTTTAGGCCACCCAGTCTTTGGTATTTTGTCATGGCAGCTTGAGCTAACACTCTACGTCTGACATCATAATGATTGCCATATTAATTAATGCTCTGGCACATAAGAGTAATGAGTCCGCTTTTGATTAGAAATCATCTTATTATAGTCTATTTTTGTTCCAGCGTGTTTAGGCATTAAAGAAAATAAATGAAGCATTGATTCTATGTGTCCACGTCTGCTGACTCCTCATGAACTGTGTGAAATGGCAACGACATTTTCTAGACATCTCAGGGCCTTATAACATGTTTAGGCTTTATGTGTCATTTCGTGTCTTTTCTGATACTCCGGCTCTGAAATGATCTTGCTGTCTACTTTACTTAGGTGACCAGAGACACGCTTAGTAACTTAGGCTTCTGAAATGCAAAATAATATTGCTTATGTATCTTTATTTTTTTCAGAGCAGGGTCATTTCAAGAGTCAGAACCACCAAGAAAATTGGATAATTGCACTGTTGTTTTTGACATCAGTTGCTATTATACATACTTTTCTCCAAGGGAATATGTCATAACAATTCTGAAATTTTCTCATATCTACTTCTGAGGCCTCATTCTCATATTGCATATATTAAATTGGTAGTAGGTTTTGGATTTAAATAAAATATGGACTTCGTCATAAGTGTGGTAAAGACATTTTGTCTTTATTTTATTTTGACATCTTCGGTGTCAGGACAATGGGTGCATAGTTATTTGTTATACATATAAAAAAATAAAAAAATCCCCTTCCTATAAAATCTAATCCATGTGAGAATTTGCAGCATTCTGACTTTGAAGTGCTCCTCAAAGAATAACAGTTATGGCAACTTCTGCAAAGAGGTTTATGTAAACTTCTGAGTTACTGAGAGATGTTTACTCACAACATCTGACATATGATGATGACATATTCTAAACGTTTAATCAACAGAATGCAGTATTGAGGCAACATGACAGGAATTTAACATGGGAGATCAGGAAAGCAGATAAGGAAACCCCTTGTGAAGAACAGTTTTATGATGTTGCTCACCTCTGTTCTGGATACCACACAGGAACAGTCCTCCGGAGCTGCACTTTGCATTGTGGAAAGCTGCCGAGGCTTTTGCCCTGAGGACAGCACACAGGCAAGTAGGGAATAGTGTGTTTAGCTGGTTTGTTTGAGACTCTTAACATCAATAACTCTGGCTTTGTCCAGCTGACAAGTAAGTCTCATTGCTTCAAAAGAATCTTAGGGTTAAAGAAACTATGATTAACTATGAGTGACTTCAGAGTTTTCTGTTTGGTGAAGACCATAATTCTGGTTACTGAAGTGTCCTTTATGTAGCCACTGTTTGTGGCTTAGGACCTGGATGGAAAAATGCTTCTTTTCCTGTAAGAAAATGTTCTACAATATCCATTTCATTTTTATGCTATTCTCTGAGAATTATGGGGTACCGTGTTGTGAGTATTCCTACAAGAAGGCTTACAAGCAATTAATAGACCATTTTACCCAAGTGTGACCATGCTATCTAGTTTGAAGGTAAATTAGAAGACAGGTAATACTTCACAGAAACCCTTTTGTCTTTTTCTAGCATTTTCCCTGCCCTTGAGGATTTTGTTTCTTTTGCTACTTAGTTGACAGGTTTCAGAATTTTTATTTAAAAAAAATCTCTCATTCATTGCTTGGGGGAATGCAAAATGGTGTGGTCCTTTGGTTTCTTGCAAAACAGAATGCAATCTTATCATATGATTTATCCAGAAATCACACTCCTTGGTGTTTACTCAAAGGAGTTGAGAACTTAGGTCCACACAAAAGCTTGCACAGGGATGTTTATGGCAGCTTTATTCAGAGTTTCCCAAATTTGGAAGCAGCTAAGATGTCCTTCAGTAGGTGGATGGATAACTAAACTTTGGGGCATCCAGACAGTGGAGTATTTTTGAGCACTAAAAAGAAATGAGCTATGAAGCCATGACAAAGCATGGAGGAACCTTCAAGGTAGATTACTAAGTGAAAGGAGCCAATCTCAAAAGTCTACATATTGTATAATTCCCACTATAGGACATTTTGAGAAAAGCAAAACTAGGCAGGCAGTAAAAAGAGCAGTGGTTGCCAGGGGTTTAGGGAGGGAGGAGGGAAGAAGAGGTGGAGCATGGAGGGTTATTAGGGCAGTGAAACTACTCTGTATGATACCATAATGATGGATACATATCATTATGCATTTGTCAAAACCCATAGAATGGATAGCAGCAAGAGTGAATGGTAGTGTAAACTGACTGTGGGTGATTATGATGGGTCACCGTAAGTTAGTTAGTTATAACAGATGCACCACTTTGGCGGGGGGTGTTAATCATGGGAGAGGCTATACATGTGTGAAGGCAAGGATATATGGAAAACCTCTGTACCTTCCACTTAATTTTGCTGTGAACCTAAAACTGCTCTTTAAAAAGTCTAAAAAAAAATCATGGATCTACATTTGAGTGGTATCCAGCCATACCAAATAGGTAACAAAGTCCTAAAACCTTTGCTCGCCTTTGGGTTGATTAGCTACAGATTCCATCAGGGCCTGAGGACTATGAATGTTTAAAATAGACCCTGACGAGAGATTCATGGTTTTGTCTGAAGAGGAAGTTTGGTTCTGGTTAAGCTGAAATTGGTTGTGGGAAATTTATAGGAAACAAATACTTCTTTGGTGTGGTAAACTGAAATTTACCAGCCTTCAGGAGAAATGCTGTAAGATTACTAGTGGCCTTGCTTTTATGTTGTGATGCAATGTAATGCCATAATGGGCCATGTGAAGATGAAATGTAATAACAAAGAAATTCTGTATCATTGTTTCTTTAGAGCCAGTTCAGTAAAGGTCAAATATAGATTGAATCAAGATAGGGAAGCAGTGCCTTTGAACTGAAAAAATTGGATATGGCCAGACAACAGTGGAATGAAATTGAATCTGGCTGTAAATAGCTTCAGAACTTGGTAATGAAATATTTTAAAAATAATTTCAATAGATGTAATAGTTGTTAAATATATTTATTGAAGACTCTCCTGTGTTTGGGACTTTGGTGCCATCTATTTAACGTTCTACAGATTTGTTTTTTGTCTTTTGAAAGTTGACATTCAAAAGAATGAAAGTAGAGTTTGAGGACAGAGTACATCATTGCATATGTGTTTGAGGTTGGGTTAAACTTTTTATATCAGAACAGTCTGTGGGATACACCTTTGTAATCAAGATACGTGTGAGTGCTTTCATGACTCTAATGGAAAACTGGCACTATTGGATGTGTGGCACAGTTTGGGGCCACTGCCTTGATTTGTGTTAAGGTGACAGCAGTGTTATCCATCATTGTTGCACTACCCATGAAAACGTCAACACAGTGAATAAGGCAAATCATGTCTTGGTATTAATTTGAAAACAGTTTTTACCTTGTGGATTCCCTGAAATTATTTCTAAAAATTCTGGAGGCCTGAGAACCACATTTTAAGTACAGAAGTTCTAGGTCTGGGATCTCCAAGGAGGAAAGAAGGCATACTGTTTATTTTTAGCTATGCCTTCTGTTTGATCTTGAAAGTACAACTCTCTTATCTTAAAAGCCCCTGAATTGCATAGCATCATGAATGTTTATCTTCTATAATGCTTTAAATTTCCAGTTTTCTCCTTTAGAAGAATTGTAATAGCTTTTGGAAAAATAATACTTGCACAGTGTTTTGATTAAGTGTAAGACTAAACAATTATTTTTTTGGTGATGAAAATAAGTTTCATATTTTTTCCTAAAATGTATTGCATTTTGCATTTATATAGGCATCCCATGGGAGATTATAGACTAATTAGAAATATAGATTAAAAAATTTTTTTTATTTATTAAGCATTTTTTTGATGTTTATTTTTGAAAGAGAGGACTGAGCATGAGCGAGAGAGGGGCAGAAAGAGAGGGAGACACAGAATCTGAGGCAGGCTCCAGGCCCTGAGCTGTCAGCACAGAGCTCAATGCGGGGCTCAAACCCACGAACCATGAGATCTTGACTTGAGCTGAAGTCCAGTGCTTAACCATCGGAGTCACCCAGATGCCCCTAGATTTTTTTTTTAAAGAAGCTTATCCTTAGAAATACCAAGATTCTTCTTCACATTTACTGTAGGTAGTAGGTGTTTGTTTGAGTACAAATATATTATTATTAGGGTTTTTTGGGGGGCCATACAATTATGGCTAATGGATTCATAGTTATGCTTGGTTTTTGTTTAAATAATGATAGTGGTTACCACATGCCATACATATATCATAGGTTCTTAATCAAGGACATAAAAATATATTTCAGGGGCTTCTGAATTATTAATCTGCAAAGTTTGGTACATGATAACTTTTTATAAGGTGAAGATCCTCCAATTTTTGAAAAGTTTTCTTGGAAATACATACTCTTGGCTCTTTGATATTGAAGGAAGTGACTACAAATACTTTACTTCCATTCTTTGAGGAAGAAAATATGATTTTTAACACAGAATAGATTAAACAACTGGTTGCTTGCATTTTATCTCTGTAACTGTTGTTTGGCATTATGTAGACAAAGTGCAAGTCCTTTAATTGTGTCTGAATTAATTTACAATACATGAAATTCACCCACACTTTTTCTATTTATTGCTCCATGGAAACAGCATGCTTTGGGCTGCTACTAAATTTCCCACATGGAGGACATTTCCACTTTTATATTTAAAAATACATTCTTCTAGATTATATTGTTTCATTTAAACTATTTCTGGAGCAGTAAAGCTTAATTATCTTTTAAAAATGCATTTTGAATGACTCAGCTTTTCATTGTATGGATTGATTTCCTTGTCATAACATATTCCAGTATTTTTTGTTCTCGTGATATTTCTTGGTATCTTCTCCTTGCAAAAAAGTTCTCATGTGGGTGTTGTAGACTGTGGGTCTGGAGTTCTCACTTGTCCAGCAAGAGAGCGGATGCAGGATTGAAATGTGAGAGAGGCTAATGTCCAGGAGGAGGCAAGAGCTCCGAGTAAGAGTCCTGGCTCCATTTTTATTAGGATCAGAAGACTTACAAACGTGATGGACAATCACAAAGAGACAATGAAACCATAAACATTAACTCATGGGCATGGGGGACAGGGGGTTTTGAAGATACGAAGTGTTAGGGGTTCAGGTCAGTATAAAACAAAATCTGGTACCGGGCAGATGGTGTTTACAGCAGGTATGAGGTGCCTCCTCTCTTTACCTAAACTTGTCTAGGGGACAAGTAAGATAGAGCATGCTACCTCAGAGTCAACAGGGCACCTTATTTTTTTCTAATTAGCTCCGGGCAACTTCACCCTTCTGCGGTCTCTAGCCCTGTTTACCTATTTTGGTCCTTCCTTCCTGTGAAAGCAGCTTTCTGCTATTATACTGAGTAGGGGGTGCTTTTGCCCTGAATACCTAATCTTGTTTACCTAATCTTGGATGTGAGATTTCCTGTTCCTATACCTTTGTCCTATACTGGGGGCCTTTTTCCTGTTTACCTAATCTTGGATGTGTACATCCTGTGGCTTTCTATTTCTTTATGCCTTGTTAACCCATCAGTGCAAACTCAGGGAATTCCTAAACTTATTCCCCACAATGGGGGACTTCATTAAAAGAGTTTTCTGTGTACATATCCCATGGTGTATTTTTGTTCAGGTGTAACTTACATACAGCAAAGCCCAAATTATAAATATGTGGCTTTATGTATTAATTTAATGGCCTGTTTTTGAGAGCAATTTTAGGCTCACAACAAAATCATGTGGAAAGTACAGGTATTTTCTACCCACCCTGTGCCCCTAAACCTACCTAGCCTTCTCCATTGACTGCATCCCCATCAAAGTGGTATTTGTTATAAATGATGAACCTACATTGATACATCATAGTCATCAAAGTCCATGAGTTACTTTACCATTCACTCTTGGTATTGTACATGCTATAGGTTTTGACAAATGTGTAATAACATATATCCCTGATTAGAACATCATACAGAGGAGTTTTGCTGCCCTAAAAATTGTCTGTGCTCTTCTTATTCATCTCTTCATTCCTCTGTATCCCCAGCATCCACTTATCTTTTAACAGTCTTCTTAGTTTTGCCTGTTATGGAATGTAATACAGCTGGAATTAGAAAATATGTAGCCTTTTCAGATTGGCTCCCTTCTCTCTGTAATATTCCTTTAAGGCTCCAGCATGGCTTGTCATGCCTTGATAGCTCATTTATTTTATAGCACTGAGTAATATTCCATTGTCTGGATGTACCAAAGTTTGTTTATCCATTCACCTACTGAAGGACATCTTGATTGCTTCTAAATTTGTCAGCTGTGAATAAAGCTGCTGTTTGTGTGCAAGCTTTTGTGTGGACGTAAGTTTTCAATTCATTTCAATAAATACCAAGGGGTGTGATTGCTGGATCAATCGTATGGTAAGATTATATTTAGTTTTGTAAAAGCCATCAAACTGTCTTCCAAAGAGACTATGCCATTTGCTTTCCCATCAGCAATGAATGAGTTTTTGTTGTGCAACATCCTTGCCAGCATTTGCAGTTGTCAGTGTTCTGAACTTGGACTATGCTAATAGATACGTGGTATCTCAATGTAGTGGTAATTTGCAGTTCCCTCATGTTGTATGATGTGGGTCATCATTTCATATGCTTGTTTGCTATCTGTATATCTTCTTCGGTGAGATGTCCGTTAAGGTCTTGGCCTATTTTTAATCAGATTGTGTTCTTATTGTTAAGTTTTAAGTCATCTTTGCATATTTTGTATAACAGCCATTATCAGATATGTCTTTATAAGCATTTTCACTGAGAATTTACAGTGTCTTTTGTGGGTTAGAAATTTCTTATTTTAATGAAGTCTAGCTTATTCTTTCTTTCATGGATCATGCCTTTCATGTTGCATCTAAAGAGTCATCACCAAACACATGGTAATCTAGTCTCCTGTTAATCTTCTAAGAGTGGTACAGTTTTGCACTTTACATTTAGCTAAAATCCATTTTACTAATTTTTTTAAAAGGTGTAATATGTGTGTCTGTTTTAATTTATTTTTTGCACGTCCAATTGTTCCAACACTATTTGTTGGAAAGACATTCTTTTCACCATTGTATTTCCTTTGTTTGTCAAAGATCAGTTGACTGTATTTATGAAAGTGAGTTTCTGAGCTCTTACTGTGTTTCATTGCTGTTTGTCAGTTCTTTTTCTGATACCACACTGTCTCAATTACTGTAGCCTTATAGTAAGTCTTGAAAGTTGGGCTGTGTCCGTCCTCCAACTTTATTGTCTCTTACAATACTGTATTGTCTGTTTTGAGTCTTTTGCTTCTCCATATAAACTTTAGAATTAATTTTTAAATATCCACAAAATAACTTGCTGGGATTTTGATTGGGAATGCATTGAATCTATAGATCAAATTGGGAAGAACTAACATGTTGACAACATTGGGTCTTCCTATCTATGAACATGGAATAGTAGCTCTCCATTTATTTCTTTGATTTCTTTCATCAGATATTTTTAGTTTTCTTCATACATCTCATATGTGTGTGTGTGTATATATATATATGTATATATATATATTCTTGTGTATATATATATATGTATATATATATATATATATATATATATTCTTAGATGTATTCTTAGATGTATACCTAATTATTTCATTTTTTTGATGATAATATAAGTGGTATTGTGTTTTTAATTTCAAATTCCACTTGTTTGTTGCTGGTATACCAGAAGGTGATTGACTTGTGTATAAGCAGTATATCTTGCCACTTTGCTTTCATTGTTTATTAGTTACAGGAGTATCCTTTTAATTCTTTGAGATTTTCTGCATGAAAAATGATGTCATTTGTGAACAAAGACAGTTTTATTTTTTTCTTTTCCAATCAGTATAATTTTTATTTCCTTTCCCTTTCTTCCTTCATTAACTAAGACTTCCAGTATAATGTTGAAAAGAAGTGGTGAGGAAGACATCCTTGCCTTGTTCTTGATCTTGATAGGAAAGCTTTGAATTTTCCACCATTGAGTATGATTTTTTAAAAACTTTTTGTTTGTCTGTTTGTTTGTTTGTTTTTAAGTAGACTCCATGCCCAGTGTAGGGCTTGAACTCACAACCCTGAAATTGACTTGTCTGCTCTACTCACTGAGCCAAGCAGGTACCCCTAATATGATGTTAACTGAATGATTTTTTAAGGTATTCTTTGTTAAGGAAGTTTCTCTCTTTTCTTAGTTTACTGAGAGTTTTTATTATGAATAGGTTTTTGATTCTGTCAGATGATTTTTCTTCATCTATTGATATGATCGTGTAATTTTTTCTTTTCAACCTGATGATGTGACGGATTACATTAATTGATTTTTGAATGTTGAACCACCTCATGTACCAGGGACAAATCCCATTTGGTTGTGGTGAAAAATTCTTATTATACATTGTTATATGTGAGTTTTTAATATTTGTTCAGAATTCTTGCTCTATATTTTTTTAATATTTGTTCAGAGTTCTTTGTTCATGAGAGATACTGGTTTGTGGTTTTATTGTAATATTTTTTATGGTTTTAATATTAGGTATTCGTGTACTGAAGCTTCATATAGTGACTTAGGAGTTCCCTTTTCTTCTATTTTCTGAAAGGCATTGTAGAGAACTTGTATAATTTCTAGTTTAAATGTTTGGTGGATTCATCATTGAACCTTTCTGGGCCTGGTGGTTTCTATTTTGGAAGGTTGTTAATTATTTATTCAATTTCTTTAATAGATACAGCCCTCTTCAGATCATGTATTTCTTCTTATCTGAGTTGTGTCTTTCAAGGAATTGGTCCATTTCATTTAGATTATCAAATTTGTGGGCACATTCTTTTGTAGTATTCCTGCATTATCTTTTTAATGTCCATGGAATCTGTAGTGATGTCCCCTTTTTCATTTTTAATATTAGTATTTTGTATCCTCTGTTTTTCTTAGCTTGGCTAGAGGCTTATCTATTTTGTTAATTTTCTCAAAGAACTAGCTTTTGGTTTTGTTAATTTTCTCTATTTTTTGTTTTCAATTTCATTATTACTATAAAAACATATTTATCTCTTTTTTCTTTATTTTATTTTATTTTATTTTATTTTATTTTTTACAATTTACATCCAAGTTCATTAGCTTATAGTGCTACAGTGATTTCAGGAGTAAATTCCTTAATGCCTCTTACCCATTTAGCCCATCCCCCCTCTCACAACCCCTTCAGTAACCCTCTGTTCTCCATATTCAAGAGTCCCTTATGTTTTGTCCCTCTCCCTGTTTTTATATTATTTTTTCTTCCCTTCCCTTGTGTTCATCTGTTCTGTGTCTTAAAGTCCTCATATGAGTGAAGTCATATGATTTTTGTCTTTCTCTGATGACTAATTTCACTTAGTGTAATACCTTCTAGTTCCATCCACGTAGTTGCAAATGGCAAGATTTCATTCTTTTTGATTGCCAAGTAATACTCCATTGTGTATGTGTATATATATGTGTGTGTGTGTGTGTGTGTGTGTGTGTGTGTGTGTGTGTGTATGTGTGTGTGTGTGTGTATACCATATCTTCTTTACCCATTCATCCATTGATGGACATTTGGGCTCTTTCCGTACTTTGGCTATTGTTGATAGTGCTGCTATAAACATGGGGGTGCATGTGCCCCTTCGAAACAGCATATCTTTATCCCTTGGATAAATACCTGGTAGTGCAATTGCTGGGTCATAGGGTAGTCCTATTTTTAGTTTTTTGAGGAACCTCCATGTAGTTTTCCAGAGTGGCTGCACCAGTTTGCATTCCCTCCAGCAATGCAAAAGAGATCCTCTTTCTCGGCACCAACATCTGTTGTTGCCTTTGGTGTTAATGTTAGTCATTCTGACAGGTGTGAGGTGGTATCTCCTTGTGGTTTTGATTTGTATTTCCCTGATGATGAGTGATGTGGAGCATTATTTCATGTGTCGGTTAGCCATCTGGATGTCTTCTTTGGAGAAGTGTCTATTCATGTCTTTTGCCCATTTCTTCACTGGATTATTTGTTTTTTTGGGTGTTGAGTTTGATAAGTTGTTTATAGGTGTTGGATACTAACTGTTTATCTGATGTGTCACTTGCAAATATCTTCTCCCATTTCGTCAGTTGCCTTTTAGCTTTGCTGATTGTTTCCTTTGCTGTGCTTTTTATTTTGATGAGGTCCCAGTAGTTCATTTTTGCTTTTGTTTCCCTTGCTTCTGGAGACATGTTGAGTAAGAAGCTGCTGTGGCCAAGGTCAAAGAGGTTTTTGCCTGCTTTCTCCTCAAGGGTTTTGATGGCTTCCTGTCTTACATTTAGATCTTTCATCCATTTTGAATTTGTTTTGTGTGTGGTGTAAGAAAGTGGTCCGGGTTCATTTTTCTGCATGTAGTTGTCCAATTTTCCCAGCCCCACTTGCTAAAGAGACTGTATTTATTCCATTGGATATTCTCTCCTGCTCTGTCAAAGATTAATTGGCCATACGTTTATGGGTCCATTTCTGGATTCTCTATTCTGTTCCATGGATCTGAGTGTCTGTTTTTGTGCCAGTACCATACTGTCTTAATGATTATAGCTTTGTAATACAGCTTGAAGTCTGTCTCATTTTTATTATTTCATTTCTTCTAGTTGCGCTGCATTTAATTTGCCCTTTTTTCCCCTTGTTTTCTAATGTGGAAACCAGAACTATTCGTTTTAGATCTTTTAGCTCTTTCTTTTTAATATATGCATTCAGTGTTATATGTTTTCCATGCACTGCTTTCACTGTATCCCACTAATTTTTTGTGTTTTCATATTCATATAATTCAAAATATTTAAAAATTCCTCTATGTTTTTTTGTCTCATGTGTTATTTAGAAGTGTTTTTATTGAATATTACAACTATTTTGATATTTCCTGTTTATCTTTCTATTATTGATTTCTAGTTTAATTATATTTGGTCTGAGAGCTGACATCAATGATTTCTGTTCTTTTAAATTTGTTAAAGTGTGTTTTGTGTCTTCAGAATGTGGTCTATGTTGGTGAATGTTCCATGTGAGCTTGAGAAGAATATGTATCCTGCTATTGGATGAAGTTGTATATACATGTCAGTATATCTAGTTGATGGATAGTGTTGTTAAGTTCAACTGTGTCCTGCTAATCCTGCCTGTGGATAAATCCATTTCTGAAAGAGGGATGTTGAAATTTCCAAGTATAATACTGGAGTCATGTCTTTTTCTTCCCAATTCTATCAATTTTTGCTTCGTATATTTTGACACTCTGTTGTTAGGTGCATACACATCAAAGATTGTTATGCCTTTTTAGAGAATTGATCCATTTATACTGCAGTAATGACCCTCTTTCTCTCTGACAGTTTTCCTGGATATGAAATCTCTTCTTTCTGAAGTTAATACAGCTACTCCTGCTTTCTTTTAATTTATGTTAATATTAAATATGTTTTCCACCCATTTATTTTTAATCTGTTTCTTTGTATTTAAAGTGGGTTTCTTATAGAAACATATGTTTGAGTCTTATTTTTGTATCCAGTCTGTCAATCTCTGTTTAATTGGTCCATTTAGACCCTTGATATTCAAAATGACTATTAATATAGTTGGATTAATATTTATTATATCTGCTATTGTTTTTTATTTGTTGCCCTTGTTATTTGTCTCTGTTTTTCTTCCAGCCTTTTTCTCCCTTTTCTGGTTTTAATTATTTCATATGATTTCATTTTCTCTCCTTTCTTAGTATATTAGTTATTCAATTCTATTATTTTATTTTATTTACTTCATTTTTTAGAGGTTGTTCTAAAGTTTGCAATATATTTTATAAGTCCAAATCCACTTTCAGGTAACACTATATTATTGCAAAGGGTAATATGATCACCTTATAATATCAAAATATTTTTAATTCCTCCCTTTCATCCCTTGTATTATAGCTGTTGTTCATTTCACTTATATGTAAGCAAACATAATCAGACACATTGTTCTATTATTACTTTGAAAAAACTGCTATCTGTTAGATCAGTTAAGAATCAGAAATTTAAATTTTTTATTTTGCCTCCATTTATTATCTCTAATGCTTTTCCTTTCTTTATGTAGATCCGAGTTTCTATACCATTTGCCTTCTCTCTAAAGAATTTCTTCTAACATTTCTTGCAAGGCAGGTCTACTGGAGACAAATTATTCCAATTTTTGTTGTTTAACCATTTCAGTCCACTTTCTTCTTTTTTGCTTTGTTTCTGAGAGAAGTCAGATCTAATTTTTCACTTTGCTCCTCTCTGAGTTAAGTCCCCTTCCCTTCCCACTCTGGCTACTTTCAGGAATTTTTCTTTATCTTTGTTTTTTTGTAGTTTGAATATTATCTGCATAGACCTAGTTAATTTTTTAAATTATTATTATTATTATTGTTATTGTTATTTGACATTTATCCTGCTTAGTGTTCTTGGAGCTTCCTGGATCTGTGAATGGCATAAATTCTGTCATTTTTTTGTCATATATATGTGTGTGTGTGTGTGTGTGTATGTACGTACACACACACACACACACACACACACACATATATATATATAAAATTGTTGTTCCTTTCTCTTTTTGTTTTCCTTCTGGTATTACCATTACTTGTATGTTACATCTTTTGTAGCTCTCCCTCAGTTCTTGGATAATCTTTTTTTTTTTTTTGGCAGGTTTCCCCCCTCTTTCCTTTCCATTGTTGGATGTTTCTATTGAGATATTTTCAAGTTCAGATTTTCTTTCATCAGCTTTGTCTTGACTACTTATAAACCTGTCATAGGCATTCTTCATTTATATTACTGTGTTATTGATCTAGCATTTTTGTTTGTTTTTTCTTGGTATTTCCATGTCTGCTTACATTGTCCATTTGGTCTTAGATGATACCTACTTTATCCGTTAGAGCCCTTGGTGTATTAATCAGAATTGCTTTAAATTCCTGGTTGGACAACTCCAAAATCCCTGCCATCTCTGAATCTGGTTCTGATACTTGTTTTGTATGCATAAATTGTGTTTTTTGCTCTTTAATATGCATTGTAATTGTTTTCCTGATAGCGAGACGTGATGTACTAAGTAAATAGGCCTTTAGCAAGGTGATGGTAAGGTGTGTAGGGGAGGGCGGCATTCTCTGTTCCTATGATCACCTCTCCGTCTTTTCATGACCCTGTGTCTCTAGACAGTGAACTTCACAAGTCTCCTTTTCTTTTTTTTTTGTCTGTTTTTATTTATTTTGAGAGAGGGAGCATGAGCATGTGAGAGAAGGAGGGAAAGAGACAGAGAGAGAGAAGCCCAAGCTGGCTGTCTCCTGTGAGACCATGATCTAAGCCAAAACCAAGAGCTAGGTGCTTAACCCACTCAGCCCCCAGGCACCCCTCTATTTCTGTATGCTCCCCTCCCACCTTAGGTGGAACAAGATGGTTCAGGTAACCTGGAGTTGGCTATTGTCCTTTCTCCACAGGGAAGGTGAGAGCTGTCTGGAGTTGAGTATTTCTCTTCCTACAGATCAGTTAGGCTTTGATGAAACCTCTCTTGCTTAGGCTCAGGTAAAGTAATTTCTCCTGTGGGCAGACCTTGTTAAGAAAGGGATGTTCTAGTGTATTGAAAAATGGTTCTTCTTTCCTTTTCCTCACTGGAAGCACTAGGGAATGTTTCTCTGATACTCACCATGAGAACCTATTAGAGATTCAGGAGGTAAAATTCACAAATTGCCCCCTCCCACCCTTCCCCACAACTGGACTCCCCCATGGTATGTATGTATGTATGCCTGCATTTATTTATATTTTAAGTATAATTTATTGCCAAATTAGCTAATATACAGTGTATACAGTGTGCTCTTGGCTTTGGGAGTAGGTTCCCATGATTCATTGCTTACATACAACACCCAGTACTTTCCCCTATGGTTTTTAATCTTTCAGACTTTTACACGCGAGACTCCAACAGTTAATCAGTTACGGATCAGATTTTCTTACACTAATGTTGGTTCTTAGGGAGCTTTCCACTATGGTTTATTGTATTTCTCTGTTTTCACCTGTGTATTTCTCGAGTTTTGTGAGCAGAAATTTGCCCTGTGCACTTCACTTATGTTTCTAAGAAGAGTTGAATTTTCAGTTTGTTCAGCTTTTTACTTTATGTCAGGGTAGAGTAACAACTTCTAGACAGCTTATATGCTGGCCCAGAAACCATAAGTCACCACCATATATATTAAAAATTTTTTTTTAATGTTTATTTTATTTTTGAGAGAGATAGAGCAAGAGAGTGAGTGTGAGTGGAAGAAGGGCATAGAGAGAGGGAGACATAAAATCCGAAGCAGACTCTAGGCTCTGAGCTGTCAGCACAGAGCCCAATGCGGGGCTTGAACTCATGAACTGTGAGATCATGATCTGTGCCAAAGTCGGACACTTAACCAACTGAGCCACCCAGGCACCCCACCACCATATATTTTTAAGTTAGGTATCTCATGTCGTAATTTACAGTTTTGTATTTCTACTTTTTTTTTATTTTAGAGAGAGTGTGAATGGGGTAGAGGGGTATAGGGAGAGAGAGAGAATGAGAGAGAGAGACAGAGAGAGAGAGAGAGAGAGAGAGAGAGAGAGAGAATATCTTAAGCAGGCTCCAGGCTCAACATGGAGCTTAATGTGGGGCTTGATCTCAAAACCATGAGATCATGACCTGAACCCAAATCAGAAGTTGGACACTCAACTGACTAAGCCACCCAGAGGCCCCTGGTTTTGAATTTCAATATAGATGTTCTTTACATTTGGCTTGGAGCTTACAGCTATGATATGACATAAATAATAGACCAAAAAGAATTGGTTGGAATATTTCTTCCCCCAGATATTGAAGAAGTATTTTTTTCAAGCACCAAATACTTGGTCTTTTACTCTGTGAGAGTTTATATATTTTGTTTGAGTTTAGGCAAATGCCTTTAGCCAATATACTTTTTGATTTAGCATTTATGAATAAATAGATGGTGGTTTCCACTGTCAGGTCCCTTTGTGGCTTTGTCTAGAATTGTGTCATTCATGTGATGCTTGCCCCGTGGGACTACAGAAAACTTTAGGAATATTCTTTAAAGATTATTTTTCAGGTTTTCACTTGTATACTTTAAATGTTGAAAAGAACAAATCATTTTAAAGGGACCCTTAAATATTTTCCTTAATATTTTCTAGAGAAGAAGCATCTGATAAGTAAATACCATTGGGAGTGCAAACCCATATCAATTAAACAAAACATAATGATTCTGCTCTTATTTCAGTGTTTAGCTGGCAATCCTGAAAGCAAGAGATGATCGGAAATTTTTCATTATAATCTGGCTAAGATAATGAATGCAAATACATTACCAGCCCAGAATATCAAAGATTTGAAAATGAGAGATCCATTGGTCCTGGGGAAATATCCTGAAATTTGTAGTTATTATTTACTGTGCCACCATGGACAAGTGTATGTGCCACCAGCAAACCAAGGGAAAATCCAACAAATGACTGTAAATAATTTTTAACCCACCAGTTTCACTAGCAATGCATAATATCTAGGAAATACCTAGGATGCCTAAGTGTCTGGGATATTGTAGGACAGAAATGCCTAGGAAAAAAATTAATGAAAGACGTATAAGTTTTCTGCACTCAAAACTATAACATTTTGCTAAGAGAAACTAAGGAAGACTTATATGGTGAAATATGTTACATTCATGTATTTGAAAGCTATTATGAAAATGTCATCCTCTACACATTGATCTACAGGTTCAGGGCATGTCAATCAAAATACAGCTACTTTTTTTTTGTAGAAGTAGATGATGCTAAATTTAGATGATGCTAAAATTTATATGAAAATGCAAAATGTTTAGAATAGCTAAGATAGTTTTGAAGGAAAAGAAAAGTTGGAGAACATGCCAGATTCAAGACTTAATACGAAGTGGCAGTAATTATCACAGTGTGGTACTTGCACTATAATAGGTAAATAAATAAAAAGAACAGAATTGAGACTTCAGAAATAAGCCCAAACCTATATATGAGGAGCAGAAGAACTTTCAATGAAGTGGTGTTACAGTAACTGTATATTTTATATGGGAAAAATTAATCCTCATATCCCTCTTGTATGTAAACAAAAATTAATCCAAGAGGGTCATAAATGTAAATGTAAATGTGAACATTCTAAAAGTTCTGTAACAAACCACAAAATATTTTCATGATCTTAGGGAATGTGGAGATTTGTTAAGGGCACAGTAAGCACTAACAATAATGGAAAACTGTTTAAATAGGATTTCATCAAAGTTAAAAACATTTATCATCAAAAGGCAGAAAGCGAAAAGGCCATCGATAGATTGGGAATGCATAGATATGACAAAGGACTTGTATCTTCAATATATAAAGAATTCCTATAGCTCAATAATAGACAACTCAGAGAAAACATGAGGAAAAGTCTTGCTCAAACATTTTTATAAATTGAGAAAAAAATACGGAAAAAGATACTTAAAATTGTTGTCTTCAGGGAAATGTAAACTAAAACCACAATAATATGCCATTATAGAATGAGTCATCATAGAAAGACCAACAATACTGAATGCCGGCAAGGATGGGGAGGTAATACAACTCTACACACACAACAGGAGATGTAATTGGTGTAAGCACTTTGCAAAACTTTTTGGCAATGGCTGATAGTTCAACATATTCCTACCGTTTGGCCTAACAATTTCATTACTGGGAATATACCCAAAGGAAATAAGTACAATGTGCATAAAAGTATTTGCATAGGAATTTAGTGCAAGTAACTTTCTTAATAACTAGTAGCTAGTAGTTTTCTTAATAATTGCCCAAACCTGGAAATGGCCCATATGTTCATTAATAGGTTGTAACATTATAATGTTGCCTTTCTGTAGTTTGTCCAACGCTGCTATATGATGGAATTTCAGTGGTTTTTCTAGCCTTAAACTTAAAGAGTTATCTTGATCAGAAGCCTAATGTTCTTTAAATGGTGTTGTTTTACAATGTTTATGCAGTATAGAGGGCTTGGAGACTACAGTTACATGCGAGGTGCTGTTGCAGGTGACTTCACTAGATGAAATTTTGTGTACAAGATGATGGCATAGCATACTATCTGAGTGGTGCTGTTCAGTGGTAACCAAAAAATATAGTGCTCAAGTGTGGGAGGTTAAGGTCATGAACCATCACCTATAGAGGAAATTAGAATCTGGAACTTCCTAGCATAGAGAAGCAGTGTAATGATGGCCATACACTCAGCCTTTTAGATGACTCCAGCTTTCAGTGGAAAGAGTGAAGGGGAGCCAGCCAAAGAGCAAGAACCAGCCTGCTGGAGTATCAGCAGAACGAGAAAGGGTTGTGTGACTGGTGTTGTCTTGGTATTTTTCTTATTAAGGAGTAAGATTGAGAAGCATAGTGAAGAATCACAGGATTTAGTGAGGATAGGTTGCTGGCTATGCAGATACAAATGCATTTGAGACTAGCAAAATGTTTAGTGGAGGGTTGGGTTTTAATGGAATGTAGATAATAAATTAATAAATTTTGTCCTTAAAGACAGAAAAAAGAAAGAGTGGCAGATTTAATGGCAATGAACATCCATTCACTGACAATTTATTATTACTCAAACGGGATGGTTAAAATTAGAAAAGACAGCCTGGGGCAGGTGAGGTTGATTAATTAGGTGAGGATGTTAAAGTATACAATAGAAAGACTATTGGCATATAATTGGAGATGCATCCTTTTAGGAATGTGAGGGTCTGAGAGAGAGAGAGATGGAGACATTTATTTATATAAGATGTGATCTCAATTTGAAGATTTCTGCAGTCTCATATTTTTTGGTAACTTATGAGTAAAAAAATCCTTGGTAAGAATCCTCTGAAGGTGAGAAATTACATGATGCTAAAAATTAATATGCTTTGTCATGCTGAAGAAGCATTAGTTGTAACATGGTGTCTGTTTCTTTGAACACTTTTCGGTGAGTAATACAGAACCACATGTACAAAATGTCATTGACTGATACCAGGAAATGATGAAATTTTGTTGGGCAGCAAGAGGTAAAGCAGCCAAGACAGACGATAATTTTGCAGACATGTCAAGAGATTTTGAAATGAAAAAAAATTAGCATGAGTAAAATAAAATCACATGTTTCATCTTTGCTTTAAAATTTCTTCAGGTGTCAAAGGTCCTGTAATAAATTATGTCAGTGCTAGATTTTTCCTTGGTGCAAGAGTGAACTGTGAGACCATGGACATAGATTTTGAAATGCTTGAGACTTGAGAGGTTGGAGCTTGCCATATGGACTGGATGTAGGCACATCTGAGATTAGAAAGCCAAGATTCTACACCTCTTCAAAAGTTGATAAGAATCTGTTACATGACCAATTAATTTATTTCCTGCCATCTGATTTTCTAACAGAATTGTCCTTCTTTGCGCTTCTTTCTGGGCCTTTTGAAATGTATGGGAGCTCATCCTAGAGAAAACAAAACAAAACAAAAAAGATGCCAAAAACATGATTCCTAACCCTTTGTAAAATGTATAATGTGAGAGACAAGAGTTAAAGTACATTTTATCTGGGAAATATTGTTAAGTGCCTTTAAATTATCAAGAAGAATAAGGAATATAAAATGCAAACCAAGAAATATGGCAATGAAAAGACATTCATTCGTAGGACCCAGTTTTCATTTAATTTGTGTGTATTATGTGTAGAAGAGATATAGTGCATTACAAATAATTTCTTTTTAGCCGATGCGCAATTTGAGAGTCCTTTTTTTTTAAAATAAAGAGTACTGGATTAAAATATAACCTTATATGTTCTACCTTTGAAGAGAGATTTTCTTGTGGTCTTCAATAGC
The DNA here is from genome assembly GCF_018350175.1 of Felis catus. Taxonomy (NCBI): domain Eukaryota; kingdom Metazoa; phylum Chordata; class Mammalia; order Carnivora; family Felidae; genus Felis; species Felis catus. Next base: position 5,652,395 of record NC_058377.1, on the reverse strand, counting down.
AATTTTGTACTATCTATAGTTCATGCTGCTCTTCCTGTCCTCAATAAATCTTAAAAGAATTGGTTGTTCTAAAGTAGGGAATGGGCCAAAGTAGGAGGATGCATCAAGATGCCAAATTGGAAAGGAAATCAATTGCTTTTCCAATGATCAAAAAGAATATAGCACCAAAGAAATGAACTTTTCTCACTGTTCTTATGGGACAAGCAAAAGATTCCTGTAACCATGGTATCCGGCAACCAGAAGTGATGGATTAGATATTTACTAAATCATTATCCTTATTGAGGCACAAACACCTGTTGGCTATAAAGGAAAAGTATAGCCCTTAAACAAAAGCAAAAGGCAAGGGAAATAAAAACAATTGTGTTACTCTCCCAACAGCATGTGGTGATGAATGTCCTGTTCAAAACTTGTGTACTAAAAATAGTTTGCTCATTCAGAATCTGCTCTAGGTCTTAGCATCTTTTAAAGACTTTTTTCAGACAACTTACCTTAGAACATAGTAGTTAGGTAAGGTGACTGTTCATTTTTTTCCCTTCAAAGAGAGACCTTCTCAGGCAACTTAAAAAAATTTTTTTTAATGTTTTATTTTATTTTTGAGAGACACAGAGAGAGTGAACAGGGGAGGGCTAGAGAGAGAGGGAAACAGAATACGAAGCATGCTCCAGGCTCTGAGCTGTCAGCACAGAGCCAGATGTGGGGCTCAAACCCACGACCTGTTAGATCATGACCTGAGCCAAAGTTAGATGCTTAATGGACTGAGCCATCCAGGAACCTTCAGGCAATGTTTTTAGTGTTTTATCCAGAATCACTGTGGTAATAACCTTCAGAGGCTGATAAAGAACTTGGTAGGACCATGACCCTGTAGGGGAAAGATGAAAATGATACTATAAATTGTGGCAGTTGACAATCTTTAGCGGAATATTGGGAATATAAGGCTACTATTAATTCTGAGTTGGATGACTTAATTCTATGGCTTTTACTCATTGTAAAGATCTTTGGATAGTTTAGGAAGGCAAAATGACCTGCTTTAGTTTTGATGCCTGTCACTTCACCTAAAAATATTTCTGTCACCAGCTATCTTTTCTTATTCCAGTAGCACCTATCATTGTAAACAAATGATTAATTTGAACCAGGCATAACGATTAGGTAGGTGTGACACAACTCTGAGAGGAATGAGGGTGCTGGGGAACATGATTGAAATGGTTGGGATGAGGTTCAAGCTGGGCAGGAAAGGAGGTGAAGCATGTGGGGTTTAGTGACTGGAGAACAGCATGAAGTCAAGGGAGTGGATGCTTCAGTATATGTTCAGTGGCTAAAAGGATGAATAAGACAGCTTTCAGATTTTGAGATTTAAGATACCTTTGTGGATGATCCTGTCTAAATTGAGGTCATGTAAGTAGAGAAAGGAAGGTCATTGAAATAAGTGAAGTCAGTGAACTATGACAACAAGGGGATGGATGGGTCATCCAGATAAAGAGTAGAGCAGACTTGCAATAATTAATTAGATAATCAGTTACTGAACATCTGTATGGGGCATTAAGCATGAAAAGAGTTGGAAAATGTACTATTTACAATTTCTATGACTGGGGGTAACAGATTAGAAAATTCATTACAATAGACTTGATGGTTACAATAGAGATAGATAGTACCTTTCTCTCAGATATTTAAATATTTGTTGAAAGAATAAGCACGTGCATGACATCTTAAGGGAGCCCAAAGGAACTAACCCAGCAAGGACAACAGGGGAATGACTATGCAGGAGAGTCATGGAAAGACATCTAGTGGAGATAAGCTTTGAACTGAATTTTGAGGGATTATGTAGCCATCTGCCAGCTGGGTTTAGAGGCTAAGGATTCCAAACGTGGAAAATGCCTCTCTGTGCAAAAGCAGAGAGGACAGTTGAGGCTGCCTGCAGGAGAGGACTAGAGAGCTTCCTTGGGGAGGTCCTGGATGCCTGCTTTATATTATTGGACTTTATCTTGAAGGAAATAGAGAGCCATTGGAGGATTTCACGATGGGATGTGGTAAAATCAGATTTGGAATTTGAGTTTCTAAGGACTCTTTTATTGGCTGTGTTGAGATTATATCGGAGAGATTAATGCTGTAGGCCTTTTGGGGCATTCCACATTTGAAGTGTCTGTTCTACTAGACAGTTGAATAGATACTGTCTTTTGTTTTTGTTTTACATTAAATTAAGTGTGCACAAATATATGTGTATGTATATGTATAAATATTTGTTCTTGTGTTTATGCATAGCTGTGCATATAAATAGAGATAATGTAAGCACATACACTAACATATACAGCATGCAGATAGGATGCAGTGTGCCTGTGAATAGCTGAAGACCTAAAATACCAAAAAATTATTTCTGTTTCATGTGACAAATGTGTAGTCATCTAGAGTTGGTATTGGTGTATCAGGAATCCAGACAACTTTTATTTTTTGTTCCATTTCCCTCAGCATCTAGGCTCTTCTTTGTGGCCTAGTTGTCAGTGGCATATAAACATTCCAACTAAAAGGAAGGAAGAAGGGATGGAAGAAACAGATAACCTTGGCTTTAAGAACCGTTTTACTCTAAGGGCACATTAAACATGATGTTTCAACTTACATCCCATTGACCAGGATTTAGCCTAACAGCCTCGCTTGACTGCGAGAGAGGCTGTAAAATATTATCTGTTCTGGATGGCAATATGCCCGGTTTCCAGTGATGGCTCCCCTATGAGGAAGTAGGGGGAGAAGGAATACAGATGAGAACTAGCAGACCCTGCCATTAAGTGCTTCATTTCTTCCTCCTCCAGTAGCTCTCTCTAGACAAAATGTGAGTGTGTGGATATGAAGTTGACGAGTTCTTAGAAGTCCTCCGTTCGGAAAAACCTAAAATCACATATTTTATGGGCACTGATAACATTTTGCAAGTATAAGCATTTTTCAGAATGATCGTGTTTATGTCGTTGGCTTAGTATATGCCACATATGATTGTAGTAAATTGCATTTGTTAAAGATTTTTCAACGTTTTTACAAAGTACGTTCACACCTCATATAGTCTAGCTAGCATTTCTAAAGTAAATAGGACGATAGCACTATCCGCATTTTATTACTGGGGAAATGGAATTAACAGAGGGTAGTTATAGTTGATATTTTCGTTCAGATGAATGTATGCTGGTAATGGCATGGCATTCTTGGCATTTGAGAACTTAGCAGTCGAGGAGTCTGTTTTTTCACTTACATTGAGCAGTGGTATCTTGACCATAGTCAGAGCCTCGCATTTTCTCATAGGTGTGACTATTTCCTTTTCCCACCAGGACACGTCAATTGTTTGGTGTTGCTCATTAACACAAACATCTTTCATTTCCCTGCCAGTGCGACACGCAAGATGGATCTACATGTTAATTGTTTTTTGCCGTATTCACTGTACAAAATAACCAGCGAATTCAACTATGTTCGTTTGACAGTACCCTGATAAGTGTTATCACCAGAGATATAAAGTGAGGCAAACACTTTCAGTAGTAACTGGCTCGAGTCCATGTGTTTTGAGCTGATGCCATATATTGCTTAGTAGGATATAGTTTATAATTTCTTGTCCAGTGGTCCCTCCAGTTAATGCAAAGTATGTATTTTTAACCTATTATCTGTAGGAGTAAACTTTCTGAGGATACCTCTTTCTTGAAAGTGGCAAAGGAGAAAGCAAACTATTGAGTCACTGACTGGCCCGGGAGTTGAGCCACGTTTTTTGAAAACACTGAATTTTTAGTTAAAAACCTAAGTGACATGGTTTAAATTTAAACTCTCACTTGGTAAGAAGCTGACAACTAATCAAGGGCTAAACCAAGACAATTTGGCATGAAACTCCCTCATTTGTTTTTAATAAGGTTCTATATTGTAGAAACTAGTAATACAGCTTTTTACTAACAGTACCGATCTCCAAGAACATTTTTCATTCCTCATCACACCTCTTTGTTTCGTGACGTCATCTATTATTAAATTCTGTCTACATCTTGAGACACTTTTTTCCTTTGGTTTCTGTTAACTTTGCCTTTTTTTGTTTTTCCTCCTTCCAAAGGCTTGCTTGCTCCTTCTTGGTTTACTTTGCAATCATCCTTGTCCACCCAGCCATTGGATGGGGCTTGTTCCAAGCTGTTCCTTCCCAACTCCCTTTTCTCTCTTCTCTTCCTTACCTCGGAGCGTTTGTACCTGGCCTGCTCTTTGCCTGAAATATTCTTCTCTCCAGGATTCACCTGCTTAGTTCCAGTTACATTTTAGATCTAAATGTAACCAACACTTGTTCAGGGAAGACTTCCTTGAACTGATGAGTAAAAATTCCCATTATAGATGTCATAGCATCACTCAGCTCCTCCAGATGTAACAGAATGACATGTCCATGGAGACACAATCCATGTTGTGTTGCTCACGACTTAACCCTCATGTCTCCAATCTTTCTTACACACTAGGTTCACAATAAGTATTTGTTGGCGAATGAATGAGTACGTCTTTTTGGGCATATTCTACCCATTATGAAAACATCCTTTGTGTACATTACACATGTGGAGATAAGAATATCCAGAAGTCTACTCACTTGTTGGCTGAGTTGAGATGGATATGTAGTCAAAAAATGAAAGGTGAACATTAAATGATCAGGTCCCAGGGTGAGACGTGTGTTTGTTCTAAGTGTTGTAGGGATTAAAACATTGTAGGCACAGGACGGAATGAGTATAAATGGCTAGATGGTGTCATTGTAACCCCCCTCAATAAGGATTTGTGTTCTCCAAACAGCTTCCATATGTAATATCACAGGCAAAAATCATTTTTCCTTATCCAATTGCAGGTTTATATACACAGAGAAGACAACACAGAGATATTAGGCAGTCTGCCAGTTAGCTAAATGGTGACCCTCAGATACTGGGTGTTCACGTGTTTCTCTGATGAGAGTCTCAGGGTTTGAATGAGGGGCAATCATGGGTCAGTTTTGTAGTTTGAGTTCAGAACGGATACAGTCTTAACATCACATCTCCAGTAAACACTTGAGACTGCCCAGCATATGGTCGTTTCCTCCTTGAGACAAATTTTATTCTTTTGGGGGTAAATTTCAATAGCAAAAATACATATTTTTGACAAGTGTAACTTTCTGTGAAATGATAGTGGGAAAATTGCAGATACTGTCAAATGAGAATCAACATCCATGGTCAACCATAGGTCCAAGATGGTTTCTTCTGTAGATTAGATTTATGAAGTCCTAAAGGAGTACTTTGTGCTTGTTTTCACTAAATACTTTAAATCTTATAATACACATTTTGTCTTCACGCAGCCATTGGGAAACTTAGTAATTTAGTTATTGTTTAAACAATACTTTCTCTTCCTCCCCTCAAACCCCCACCTTGTTAAGCTGCTGGTTATAAATCATGACACTGTTGAATTCTTTTTTTGTTACTGTTACTGTTTATTTACTTTTGAGAGAGAGAGAGAGAGAGAGAGAGAGAGAGAGAGAGAGAGAGAGAGAGATCATGAGTGGGGGAAGGGCAGAAACAGGGGGAGACACAGAATCTGAAGCACCTTCCAGGCTCTGAGCTGTCAGCACAGAGCCCGATGCTAGGCTTGAACTCAGGAACCATGAGCTCATGACCTGAGCTGAAGTTCGATGCTTAACTGACTGAGCCACCCAGGTACCCCGTGACCCTGTTAAATTGTTACAACAGTATTGTGGAAATGAGAGCCGTTAGAGAAAAGTGAAATGCACAGTTGGCAAATCATCTGAATAATTTGATTCATGTAAAATTCCATTTTGAACAAGGCAGTTCCTATCCTACTCACTGTATCTTCTCTTTAGCATCTCCACGAATTATGTAATAATCTTTGGCCACTTGGATGATGGTGATGCATCTATGGACCTCCCAACTCCAGGTATTATGTACTGAAATGTAGTGTGAAGAGCTGAGCCAACTTTTGTTCTCTTTTGGCAAATAAATAAGGGAAATGAAGAAAGAGAGAGAGAGGGAGGAGGGAAAGGGAAAGAGAGAAAAGTGCTTGGCAGAAATTTCCAGTGGAGGGAAGTGACTCATCAAGCTTTGCCATTGATAGATCAGGGCAAAGTCTGGGATGTTATGAAGGAGCTTCCGACAGATGCTGTTCTCATATGTTGTGATGACATTTGTATCATTCCTCACTCATTTTCAGGTAACTTACATAACAGTATATAGCAGATACACCCTTATTAGTGATTAACATTACAAAATACCATGAAACAAAATGTTCATGCAGAGAATATTTAAATGAATAAAATTGATCAGAAATTATTCTGGACAATTCTGTAGAATTGGTCGTGATAGTATTTATTTTAGAGCTTTCCATGTTTATTCCTGTGTTGTACTTATTATGAAGTACTGTAGATTGCCTCTGAGGAGGAGAGGAGGAAGGTAGTCTGGGAGAGGGGTCCTGAGGGGTTTCATCCATATTGTCAACATTTTATTTCTTTAGATGGATGATGGGCAAATGGGTATATGTAGTCTTATCCCTTCTCATATATAATAAATTTTTAATAAGAATAAATACATTTTAAGGCAGACTTAATAGTCCCTAGTTTTGTGACTTTGAGCAAGCACGTTGTATGATCATTCTGGATTGTATTGGACTTTATGTAAAAAAAATATAATAAACATGGTCATTTGTGAAGGCAAGTCAACTGAGATATGGCCATCTCTTAAGGATGACTCCCGTTTTCTAACCAAAAATTGTATCATTTGTAATTTATTCATCCTTTGAACCTTTAGTGAGTAGCTAATGTTTACATGCAGTTGATGCCTTAAGTAACTGTACTTTATATGTACATAGAGTTATTATTAGACTTCTAACATTTAAAGTGGACGCGACTTGGGGTACCTGGGTGGCTTGGTTGAGCATCCAACTTTGGCTCAGGTCATGATCTCATGGTTCGTGGGTTCAAGCCCCACGTCAGGCTCTGTGCTGACAGCTCAGAGCCTGGAGCCTGCTTCACATTCTGTGTCTCCCTCTCTCTTTGCCCCTTTCCCACTCACGTGCTCTGTCTCTCTCACTCAAGAGTAAACATAAAAAAAAAATAAAATGGAGGTGACTTTTCTAGAATCAAGTGTAATTGAAAATGAAAGTTGTTCATTGTCTGAACACAGTCCAAACCACTGGATAATTAGATTAATTCTGGGAAAATAGAATCATAGAAGGTTGTCTGGAAGGGACCTCAGAGATGATCTAATTTCCCCCTCCAATTATAAGTAGGGAAATGATTACAGTCCACAGAAGCTTTAGTCACTTAGTTATTTAGTAGAAGGACTAGTATTAAAACTAAGATTTCAGGGCTTCCTTACTGTATTGATATTTTGCAAACTGTCATCTCCAAAATTGTTCATATGAATGTAAGTAACAAAGCTAATGAACAGCAACAATAAAACTAGGATTTAGTGGTAAAGTATCTTTTTGATATATTACATTCCTATATCCTCCCCCCCCTTTGTGGATTTATAGCACACTTTAGTGTAATAAAGGCTCTGAGAAGCTCTGCATTATTCTATAATTGTTTAATCTACTCTTCCCCACAGTTTTTCGTAACCCAACCCCTATTGTAGGAAATAGTGCATTTTGAGGAAATTTGACATAAAATTAGTCAAATCACTTTTCGTTATGCCGTCTAATCAAATGAAAGATCAGTTTTTAAAAAAAAAATTTTTAACGTTTATTTATTTTTGAGACAGAGAGAGACAGAGCATGAACGGGGGAGGGGCAGAGAGAGAGGGAGGCACAGAATCGGAAGCAGGCTCCAGGCTCTGAGCCATCAGCCCAGAGCCCGACGCGGGGCTCGAACTCGCGGACCGCGAGATCGTGACCTGAGCTGAAGTCGGACGCTTAACCGACTGCGCCACCCAGGCGCCCCGAAAGATCACTTTTTAAAATTAGGGTAACTGATACGAAGCATATGGATCCACCTTAACATACACAGACATTCTCCCAATAAAGAGGTCAGTGTTCCATAAGTGCTTGTAAGAGTTTTCATTCATGGCTTAGTGAAGAGAGAGAATAAGTTTGTCTCTAATGAAAACTGAACATGTTAATGAAGATAGTAGTAATTATGGTGTAAATATAGGTGTGAGGCTTTGGCAGTGGAAACAGACGGAAGAGACAGGAGAGAGGAGAGGAATCAGGCCCGTTTAAGAGTGATAGAGTTCCTAACCCTGTCCTTTGCTCACTGGGGTGATCCTCAAACCAAATAAAAATACCAGAAGGTGTCATGAGGAAGATGATTCGTCTGAGGGCAGTAGATAGGAAGAAAGGACGTCAGACATAGGCGTGCTAAAGATTCAGTAGGACAATATGCCAATTCCTCAATGAGGTTATTTTTGAATCCCGCAAGAAAACTTCCATGTCTCAACTCCTAAAACTTTTCCTTCTTAACTCTGTAATTCTACTTCGCCTGCTCTGGATTCTCATTTCGTTGTTTGCGTATATGCTTTATCCCTCCCCAGACACCATTCTAGAAGACAAGGACAGTAGATGTTCTTTTTAGTAAGTCCCACAGGGGACACATTACTTTGTGTGCATCATACTCTCAGTGAATGTTGGCTGACTGAATACGTTACAGGACCAAGAAGTGTGTATGTTACACGCAGTGCACAACTACAATTGAGTACGTGATGCATTAGCCCTGGGAATCTCTTCTGTCGATAGGTTTAGAGTTTATTCAAGACACCACACTAAACAAGAACATTCTGTACTGAAAGCCTTGATATAGGACATGCCCATGTAAGACAGAGGTCAGAGAAGGCTTCGTAAAGAATACAGTGTTGAAAATTATTATTTAGTAAAAGGTGGTGTTGCTGGATACATTAAATTAATGTCTGACTGCTGATGTAAGAAATGATCACAAACTCAAGTATCTTAAAATAGCACAAGTTAATAGCTTGCAGTTCTAGAAGTCAGTCTTATGAGGCTAAAATTGAACTATCTGTGGGGCTGCATTCCTTCTAGAGGCTCCAAGGAGAGAATCCATTCCTTGCCTTTTCCAGCTTCAAGGGACTGCTTGCATTCTTTGGCTTGTGGCCCTTTATTGTGTTTTTAATGCACATTATCGCAACCTTTGCTTCTGCCCTGGGACCCTCCTGACTCCTTCTTATAAGCACCCTGTGATTATATTGTCCCAACTCTTCATTTTAAGATCCTTTCCATTTTAAGATCTTTAAAATATGTGCATAGTCTCTTTGGTCACATAAGGTAACATAGTCACAGTTTCTGGGGACTAGGAAGTGGAAATCTTTGCGGAGACATTATTCTTCCTACCATATAGTAGGGAATCAACATGAGCAAATTTCTGGAGGTGGACGAAAGCATGGAGTATAAAGATGAACAATAAAATGATCAGAACAAAATGTGGAGTACATGTTAAGCAGTGTGGCGAATCGCCTGACTAGTGGGCAGGTTACAAAGGGCTTTAAGATTGAGAACAGGAGATTTAGGTTTGAACCATTTCACATTTTTGGAAAATGGCTAGTGTTGTAAAAATAGTATTTGTAAGAGATTAGTTAGGTAGGATTTGTAGAAGAACCTGGTGGAGAGGACGTTTGAAGCAGTGATTCTGGCAGATGCAGAAATGGATGTGTTTCCTTTCCTGGTTCTTTACATATGTGAACACTTAATACACATCTGTAGATTATTTGATCACATTCTGTTTTTCAATGTTTATTTTTGAGAGAGAGAGCATGTGCATGAGGAAGGGAGAGGCAGAGAGAGAGAGGGGAACAGAGGATCTGAAGCAGGCTCTGTGCTAACAGCAGAGAACCTGATGCGGGGCTCAAACTCATGAATCACAAGATCATGGACCTAAACCAAAGTTGGACACTTACCCGACTGAGCCTCTGTGGTGACCCTATTTGATCAAATTCTTGAATTCGAGTGGCAATTGTTAGACTTTCTACAAATCACTGATTTAATCAGGTCTTACCTATGTTTGGAGTATAGTGATGGTTCTTTCTGGACCATGATGGTCTCTGAAGCCAGGCTCTAACTCAATTGTGGGTCAGTGTTTTTCTCTTATTTTCTCACTGTCTTGTGTTTCCTCCCTTAACATCGGTATTTCAATGGCTGTTCTGAAGGGGCTCTTTTTCTCATTGGAGAAATCTCCCTTATTCCTGTGGAAGTAATTTTATGTAAAAAGTGATCAACTACTTCTGATATTGCTATAAATTTTCATTAATTCTTAGCTTTGTAATATTGAATAATTCTTCACAGATGGAAGGTACTTGTATCAGACTGGGTGTTTAAATACATCTTAACTGAAGTTTTTATTGCTTTTACCTGGAAAAGGTCAAGGGTTAGTTGGCTAAGGAGGATTAATCCTTCTAATTATAATAGAATATCTTCTGTGATTTTTTTGTTTTGTTTTTGCATTGTTACAAAGCCATGGAGCCCGAATTGTATTTAACCTGAGTGTGAAGAGCCACATGTGCTTTGGCATCAGGAGGGAAAGGACAACTTGTATAATAGATATTTATTGTTTTTGCTTACCTAGTATGTATGGGTTCTTCCATCCTTTAACTCTTACAGTCCATGAGTCTTGCCCTTTCCCTAACCCCATTCTTGATTGCCAATTACATCAGGTTTATGAGTTCTATGGTTGGCTTTTAATGTAATTTGAGTCAGTGAGGGATAGACCTGAGACTTTGACTAGACTTACTGAGGATGAGGTACCCACTCTCTCTTCTGGGGTGGTTAAGCTGATAGGATCTAAGTCCGGGCTACTGAAAATTGCTATTAGAGACAGCATCCCTTGTAATAAAGGCAATGCAGAGGAGAGCAAAGCCAGTTTAAAAAAAAAATGAAAAGGGCCTTAGTCCTCAGGATATTATTTGAGCACTCAATCCAACTGTGACTGAAGCTGAAATTTTTCCTTGCATGTTTGGTGTGTAAACCAGCATATTTTCGTTATTTAAGCTGATTTGAGTCCTATATCTCTGTTTCAATCGGAATTCCAGGCTAATACCATATGCCTACAATACTCAGAATTTCACTGGGGATCCACGTTCTCTTTAAGGTCCTGCTGTGGAATGTTGACCATGGTCTTCAGGGTGTTTGCCCTGCCTGCTCGCTTCATACTCTCACAGAGAGGGACCTGGACTTCCTCACTACCTCCTGATAATTTGCAGTCATAAAAGTCAAATTGTCAATAGTAGTACCGATAAAAGTATTTTGGAAAATAGAATTTCATTGTCTCAGTGGGGCCTGGAACCTGGTTAATGAATATTCTTCTGGTGTTTTTCCCATGAACAGAATTAGAATAGGCACCTATATCTGTGTTCAGTTCAGTTAATTTAAATTTAATAACAGTCTAGCACAGTCGTGTGTAAAGGTGCTTAGATATTCCTTTTGTTTTTCTGTGTTATTATTAACCCTTTGTTTTTGAATCATCTGTGAGTTAAACTTTCTTTCCCATCAATCTTTGATAAAAATAGACTATTTCAAAGCAAGTATTATAGCATCCTGAAGCAGGGCACTATAGACCGCCTGTTAAGATTGATAATATGCAAAATAGGCAATATGCAATATTTTGGGGACTTGGCTAATCAGTTCTTTTTTTTTATTAACAATTTTTTTTAACATTTATTTGTTTTTGAGAGACAGAGAGAGACACAGCATGAGCAGGGGAGGGGCAGAGAGAGAGGGAGACAAAGAATCCGAAGCAGGCTCCAGGCTCTGAGCTGTCAGCACAGAGCCTGATGTGGGGTCAAACTCACAAACTGCGAGATCATGACCTGAGCTGAAGTTGGATGCTTAACCGACTGGGCCACCCAGGCGCCCCTTGGCTAATCAGTTCTGAATTCAGCAGAATAGAAATAATGATTATGTTAAATGCTTTTTTAAATCAAAGTACACTACGTCTTTGACATTATCCAGATCAAGCAGTGTAATAACCTTAAAGCAAATGGAAATATTGTCAGTTTGGCACCCTTTTTTCTTAATGAACGTATGTTAAGTCTCAGAAATCTCCATTTCATTTTCCATGTGAATGTGACCTTATTTGGAAATTGGATCTTAGCAGTTGTAATCAAGCTAAAATAAGTCATTAGAGTGAGCCCTAATCCAGTATAATCAGTGTCCTTATTATAAAAGGAGAAGAGACATACAGCCACACAGAAAAGAATGCCACGTGTCAGTGTCGGCGGAGATTTTGTGATGTGTCTACAATCATAGGAATGCCAAGGATTGCCAGTAAAGTCAGAAACAGAGAAAGACATGGAACAGATCCCTCCCCTTCCCCCAAGCCTTTAGAGAGAGCATGGCTGTGTCAAAACCTTGACTGAGAGCTTCTTGCTTCCAGAGCTATGAGAGAAAAATTTCTATGCTTTTAGGCCACTTAGTTTGGGATACTTTGTTATGGCAGCCCTTGAAAACTAATACGTGTGGGCATGCGTGTAAGTGTCCAGAATTCACTTGTACCCCTTTTTGACATTGGGCCAATATATGCTCATCGTAATTCCTTTGGTGATGTTTTAATTCTCTGTAATTCTCCAAAGATTAGTGACGATGGATTAATGACATTTTCAAGACATTTTAATCCTCTAGGATACAGTTTCTCTGGGTGTGTACACATTTCAAGTAGTTAGATCTTCATTGCTCCACTGTTTACTCATTTAAAACTATGGATCACTAATTATGCATTTGGGAATCAGATAGGCACTGGAAATATATATATATTCTTGGACTGGAAGAATTTATGGATAAATAAGGGTGTTATTTATCCATAACAGTTCAGATATCAGGACAATATGGAGCATTTGAGAGAGGATATGAATTTTCCCAGGAGAAAGCTTGGAGAATAGGCTTACCTGGGAAAGTTTACCATAGCTTTGAAATTGAGTTTGAATACAATATGATGTGTGGCAGTAGCCTAAGCCAAAAATAAATAAATAGGTAGATAAATACATTTATTAATTAATTAGAAATAAACCAGAGGAATTGAAAGAGCATTAGATAGCTTGGAGGTAAGAGAGAGCAAGACGCCTTCTGGGAATTTAGATAAGTAGATATGTTTGGAATGCAGGGTCAATGTCAGGGAAGAGAGGTTGCTGGAGAATGTGGTCAGAAGCAGTTCATGATAGATCTTGGATTTCTTCCTGAAGGTCCTACGCAGCCATTAAAATGACTGTCAGCCTCTCCAAACTTGTACACTAAGTCAAATCTTTCAAAGGAAACAAATGACAATGAAAAACCAAAACAACTTTTTGTTCATCTCCAGTTTTGTTGTAACTTCGGTTATGCATAAACATAAAAGTTTTGTGCATATAATTCATATCCAATGAAAATATACTTATAAACGGAATACCAAAACCCCATAAAACTCCTCTATTTCAAATTAGAAATATCGTTATGTGAAAAATAAATGATTTTCTGAAGCTGAATTGCACCTGCTATAATTTTTTTTAAATTTTGAATTAGTGTTTTTATGTGAGTAATGTTTCTTATCCTGTCCATGTGGCATTGGTAAAATCAGTATTCTCTTATGAACCTTTGGATGGAAATTTGGATGCAATCTCCCCTCTGAGATTTTCCGGTTTACCAAAAGTCAAGAGCATATTTAGCAATTTAATACAGTTTCATGAAAATCTATGACAGAAGTACACTTCTCTTGTATTAAAAGATTCATAATGGGACAAGAAGGAATAAAAGCTAACACTGTCCAAGGCAGAGTCTTGATATTTTATAGGAGGGTGTAGAAAAACGTAATAATGCAACCAGCATCATACCTTTTTTTTTTTCCCAATTAAATGCTTTCAAGCCTGTAGTCAAACCAGTAGACAAGCATTATTAGCTCTATGGTAGGTTTATCACCATTTCCAGTGCCAGTTTTTTCTCTTTGAGCCACTGCGAAGCATTCACCATCACATCCTTTCTGAAACCTTTTGCTTCCTCTCAGCACAAATGTGATTTTTTTTTCACCTATGATGGTAAAAAGTGTGCTTCTTAGAGCTAACAATAACACAAATTCAAGTACAAAAAAGCCTTAGAATTGCTTAATACTTACTGTTTTCTAAATTTTTTAATGTTTGTTTATTTTTGAGAGAGAGAGAGAGAGAGTATGTGAGTAGGGGAAGGGCAGAGGGAGAGGGAGACACAGAATCTGAAGCAGGCTCCAGGCTCTGAGCTGTCAGCACAGAGCCTGATGCGGGGCTCGAACTCAGAAGTGGTGAGATCATGACCTGAGCCAAAGTTGAATGCTTAACCAACTGAGCCACCTAGGAGCCCCAAAATTGTTTAGTAAATATTAATTATAACTTAAAATATGTTTATACTAAATGTATACTGTAACACGACATTATGAGTTTTGTTAAAGGTATTGTTTGTCAATTGATCCTGTTTGGAAAAATATTGTGTTGCAGCATTTTAAAGCAAGAGATTTTAAAGTAGCATTTTAAACTGGTCTTGCAGGTTTGTTATCAAGTTTGTTCTCTTCTTTACAGTTTGAAGATTATCCACGTGGGTAAAGACAGTAAAATAGGAGCAAAACAGGAGTATTTTTTCTTTTAGCAGTTATATATTCATTCACTTATATAGCAATTACTCAGGCATTCTGACAATTACTGACGTTATAGTGTTGGGTTAAAAATACCAGTGGTGAGGTAAAAATTCCTGAAGTTTAAGTTTTTATAGGTAATGAGTCAATCACTTTTAGGGCTGAGCTTGACTATTATATTTGGAGAGCAGAATTAACATACTTATATAATAAATTATATAAGTTTTCAGTGTAGGAAAGTGCACTGTCCTATATAATAACTACTGCCACATGGAGCTATTTAATTTTAAATTAATTAAAGTAAAAATGAAAATTCAGCTCCTCAGTTATACAAGCCACATTTCAAATGCTTAATAGCCACATGTGGGTAGTGGCTATTGTACTGGATAGAAGTGATATCATAGACTTGATAAAGCATTGTGAACTTATAACTGGACAAAATGCTTAAAATTCATTTTAGTTGACACTAAAGATGACTTTTACTTGAAACTAAACCATGTTCTGTACTCATGGTATTCTAAAGTGCACTGTTTATACTCGGTGCTTTGTTTAATAATGGCTGTGGTTTAATAATGGCTTTAATAATGTCTGTGCTTTATTTTTTGAGACTCTGAAGAATATTATAGTTTTGATGACATAAATTGGATTTCAGATTTTTTTTGAGGTTTAGCTGTTTCAAATATACAATCTTTGCACATAGCCGTAGCTATCCAGATACCAAATCAGAAGGGATTCACATATAAAAGCATTTATGTTAGTGCAATTTTTTTGAACAGTATTAATATAATAAAATCATTACATTGTAGGAGCTGCAGTAGAAAACTCTTTTTTAGAAATTCTTCCTTAGCAAACCTCAGTGATCCAGACTTTGTAAATAACATAGGATGTTCTTGAGGCAATATTGGAACTGTGGAATTTAAAAAAAAATTCTTTTTAAAATGTAAAAGAAAATTTTGTTTCAACTCCCTTGGTCTGCTTGGAATCAGGTACTTCTCAATGAACTTTATGACCCTTCATGAAATATTTATAATAAGTATAAAGATGTTCTAAAAGCCATCTGTCAATATTATGCTATGTTCACACAGAATTTCAAGGACTGTGTTTGTGGTCATCAGATTTATCTTGCAACATCATTGTGTTCCTGAGGGACCTCTGCTGATTCTCAAGCAGGCAGTATTTATGATCAAAACTGCATTGCTGGTAAGGTGACATGCGAGGTAGAGTTTTCCTTAATTTTAAATCGTTTACTGTGATTACTACAAATCACTTTACCTACTCAGTCTTGCCTTTTTCAAATACAGGCATGGCTTTGTAGCTACCAGTTTTTAGATGATGTCCCCTGGCCTGGATTTTGTCCAGTTTTATCCAGTGTTTTCATGGGCCTTGTGAAATAAGCAAATGTATATTTGTGACTCACCTAAGGGACAGAGAGGACTTCCAGGATTTCCTTTTTTGTTTTTTGTTTTGTTTTGTTTTGTTTTGTTTTGTTTTGTTTGTTTTTGAGAGAGAGAGTGCTAATGGGGAGGGGCAGAGAGAGAGAAGGGGATAGAGAATTCCAAGTGGGCTGTACATTGATAGTAGCAAGCCCAGTGCTGGACTGGAACCCATGAACCCCAAGATCATGACATGAACTGGAGTCCGACGTCAACCGCGTGAGCCACTCAGGCACCCCAGGATTTCCTTTTAGTTTGCTCTGGGGATTTGTAACCAGACCAGGGAAAGGTTTCTGTTGGGGGAGTGTGGCTAGGACAGGTGGTGAAGGACAATTCTTATATAGATTTGGGAATAAATTGGGAATTCATGTTATTCCATTTGATTCCATTTGCAGACAGGTTAATAAATCATCCTGTGCTCCAGCAGTGAGCTACCATAGGATAGCGAGTAAAAACATTTTAATCCTTCTCCATCACTCTCCTTTCTCTTGTGTTCTGAATGCTTTAAAAATTAGAAAAGGTATGATTTAGATGTGGTGGTTAAACCAATGCATTGATCTCTTAGTCTTTGATATAAAATCAGCTTGATTTATAGTGCTCTGCGTTAAACATTCATTTGATCTAACTCTGTTTTGGATGTTTTAACTTATTCTGATTCTATTTAACTTGAATTTTGCTTATAAAGTGTTACACCGGCCCTTAGCATTCACATTGGGACCTTGAATCGGGATTTAATTTGTTCCATTTTATGTTAAATATGGTATAATATGCTGGTTAGGTATTTTGAATCTTGAGTAACACAGTACTAAAAATTAGCCAATCTGAATAAATTTTACCTCTAGAGGATTGTGTACACACTGAGAAATTGAAATGACTTCTCAACTGATCTCTAGAAAGTGGTTATGTTTTTTTTGTTTGTTTGTTTTTTTAATTTTTTAATGTTTATTCTCGAGAGAGAGAGACAGAGCACGAGTGGGGGAGGTGCAGAGTGAGAGAGGGACACAGAATCTGAAGCAGGCTCCAGGCTCTGAGCTGTCAGCACACAGCCCGATGCGGGGCTTGAACCCACAAGCCCTGAGATCATGACCTGAGCCGGAGTTGGACGCTTTACCAACTGAGCCACCCAGGCGCCCCGAAAGTGATTTGTTTTAGTGTGTTTTACATTTAGTGTGTTTTAGTGTGTGCTTTCTCTTCGTAACTGGGGGGACTCTATTGCTCGTAGTTGATGTTAGTGCCTGATATATGTGTCTGTCTCCCAGATCTTGTATTGTCTTCACACACTTCACACTTACTACACGGTGGTAACAAAGACGATTGAGGTTGTGACTGCAGACTAATGTAGATCGTTGGTCCTTTTATTTCCTCTATCATGTTTACTACATACCATCCTTTGGATGATGTTTCAAAAAAATCATACATTTTTATAGTAAACCAGCTGTAGTGCACGTTGATAATTGCCTCCTTCTGAGAACAGATATCTTAGCTTTCTAAAGGAGTGAGCCCAGTTAGCGCTTTATTTTTAATTCATTCATTAACCAGTTCATTACTTTGGTGGGGGGGGGGGACTCAAGTTATGTGTTGAAGTGCATAGGAAGTTTAAAGAAATACTGGTTAACATTTGAGTTTAAGGGAAGGCAGTATTTAGGGCTTGTGGAAATTTAGTGCACAGATAAGATCTAGGCTGTCTTTTAAAATAAATTTCCTGTATTGGAAAAGGTTTTACTACTATCAGCTAGTAGCAACATAATTGATTGCTGGAGGTTGTTACTGCAAGATAAGAGTCTTGTTATCTGCATTTCTGAAAAGGCTGTCTCCTGCTTCATTGCATGGTGAGCTGGGTAGCCACTCGAAGCAATTGGAGTGCACACTCCTGATGCTGTGCATTTTAATAGACTGGTTTGACTCTTCACCTTACGAACTGCAAAAACTAGGAGCTGCAAGGATGCTCAGGTGTTAGCAAATAAAGAGAGCAGTGTCACTGTTATCACAGGCCAAATAAAAGCAAAGGTACAGATGTGCTAACTCAACATAGCAGGACCAACTTGCAGAATGACCTTGGAAATTGGTCATTTTTCAATGGCTCGTCCATATTCTCCTTCTTGCATCTGGCTGGGGTAGCAAATTTCATTCTTGGTCCAAATCGTTTTTAATTCACCAAGATTTGCCTTTAACAGTAACAGCGACTTTCCCATTCTTTGAAGCCATTCACTGGCAGGTATGCTTCCTTAGGGAATTTTCTGTGACTGAGTTTTCTCTGATAGAATCACCCTTCCCTCCTCCCTCCCTCCCTCTCTCCCTCCCTTATCACATATATGGGACTCCATATAGGTGATATATCACATATATAGAACACAATGTGCCTGACAGAACACAAACTGCTTGAGGAAACAGCCTCTGTGTCCTTCACCTCCACATTGACGGTAGCACCTTACAAACAGTAAGGTGCTATCCTTCCTTCCTCCTTCTCTCTTTCTTCTGCCTCCCTCCCTCCCTATCTTTCTCTTTCATTTTAGAACTCAAAGTTGAATTAGAGGTAATCCAAGTCAACTTTTTAAATTTGAGGCAACTAGGGTCCAGATCGCTTCAGCGGTGCCACAGTTAGAACTAAATTTTTCTCATCTAGGCCTTTTTGTGCCACACATGTTCCCTCCTTATAATATACATGCTATAAAAGTATGAGCAAATGCTGTAAGTCTTAACACGTATATCCTGAGCACTTACTATTTGTAAGGTGCTATCGTCAATGTGGAGGTGAAGGACACAGAGGCTGTTTCCTCAAGCAGTTTGTGTTCTGCCAGGCACATTGTGTTCTATATATGTGATATATCACATATATCAGTTCTATATATGTGATATATCACAGGTATCAGTCCCATATATGTGATAATCCCCCCCCTTTTTTTAATCTTAGGTGAAAAGGATTTAATCTAGGGTCACCTCTTACTTTCTTCTGTTTTTGTCTCTTTAATTTCAAGCTTACCTGGAGGCCCAGGCAGAGAGAGTGGGCAGGCAGACTCAGGGGCCAGCCACATCCATCTCAGACCCTGGCCACAGATGATTCACAAATGCTCCACAGTTGGAAAAATCCCTCTTCCCTTTAGTTTGCAAAGTATAGCATTTTTCAAAAGACGTATTCTTTAGGATTCTAAAGAAAAGAGAGAAACTGTAAAAGCATAGAAACAAAGAAGAGTTTACCCTGACCAAGTTCTTCATCCTCATATATCTGACCATCAAGGCAGAGATGTATTTGATGAGTTTACAGGGCCCCCTCCACACCTTCCTTCTCTGAAATCCAAACCCTCAGAAAGGAACCAGAGAACTTCTTTTTTTTTCTTTCAAGTATGAAATTTATTGTCAAATTGGTTTCCATACAAGACCCAGTGCTCATCCCAACAGGTGCCCTCCTCAATGCCCATCACCCACCCTCCCCTCCCGCCCACCCCCCATCAACCCTCAGTTTGTTCTCAGTTTTTAAGAGTTTCTTATGCTTTGGCTCAGGAACCAGAGAACTTCTTACCCCAGTTCCCTCCTCCTCCCAAATCATGCTCCAACAAAGGACTGGGACAGAATTTCCAACCAAAACAGTATAGAGCATTAACCTTCTAAGGGGGAAAGTAATGACTGTCCTTCTCTGGGTATTCCCTAGGATGCGAACAAGTCTTAGTCATTTCCTCGCTCTGTCGGTGAGGAACTGATTCGCCCAGTTTTCACAGTAGCGGCTGTTTCTGTGAAGAGTTGCAGGACATTCGGGAGCTGTCCAGAGGGGAGTGAGATGCTCCCGGCTGGGGTCAGGAGGTTGGCTGCGTGCTGACATCATCACCAGCTGCCACTTCAGCTCCTTGCTTGCACCAGAAACAAATCTACTGTTGCATTTTCTCTATCTTAGTGAATCCTCACAACACTTCTATAAAAGTAGTGCTATTATTTCCATTTTGCAAACGAGAGTTAAGTGACTTCTCTGAGGTCAGTAGGTGATAGTTCTTTGATTCAGACCCATGTCTTCTCTGACCTCAAAGCCCACCCATACCTACTCTTTGCACTACTGGCCTTGCTTCTCTCGAAAAAGAGAGCATTCTAAATCTGTTGATGGGATGGGTGGAGCGTCTCATCTCTCTGCGTTGCTTGCTTAGTGCACTTGAGGACATCTGCGTACACTGTTACAACAGCTTGCTTCCTTTTAGGAGGAAGAAAGAGGCCAACTATGTAATTTCTCAATTTTGGCTTATTGTGCCTTTAAGCACAAATTTTTCTACAGTGCTCAGTGAGGAGGAAATCCAAATAGCGTACTTAACAATCGCTTTTAGGGGCGGCTGGGTGGCTCAGTCTGTTAAGTGTCCGACTTCGGCTCAGGTCGTGATCTCATGGTTCACGGGTTCAAGCCCCGTGCCAGGTTCTGTGCTGACAGTTCGGAGCCTGGAGCCGGCTTTGGATCCTGTGTCTCCCTCTCTCTCTGCCCCTCCCCCACTTGTGCTCTCTCTGTCTCTAAAATAAATAAACATTACAAAATTAAAAGAAAACAATTGCTTTTAGAGACTTTCCTCTTTTCACTGTCAGATTTATTGTATTGAAAATTTGGTATAAGAAAATGCTTTTCTGTACATACAAGTGGTGATTGTTACTATATGCATATTATACTTCAATTTTTTTAAAGTAGAATAAAAGCCAATTTTAGATAATGGCTTGAGCAAACCCATGATGCTTCTGAGGTAGGGAAGGTTATTTCTATCTGAAAAGGCAGTCTTGGAGGTCAGGAATAATTTCCTAATGGAAATGACATTTGGAAAGCATCTCTCAGAAAGGGTAGGACTGAGCCATGGGAGGATTGGAGAAAAGCACATTTTTATCTGTAAATAAAGTATTAGCGTAGAATATGTGCTTAGGGCAGAGTGGCTCGGTTTTGGCAGGAGCACAACGTAAGGAAGCAAAGTGTGGAGTCAGATTGGATCTTGAGAAGTCTTGGAATGGTGCCTAGATCACGTGGTTTGCAACAGGCAAATGACCAAAGACTTACTATTCAACAGAAATAACAGAGATACATTTCTTAGAATCTGATAATGCTCTGGGGATTATTTATGTATTATTTATTTTACAAAAAAGAAAGAACTACAGTGTGGCAGTGGCTAATTTTACATGCACTGACTTTTCACTCTGTTTTTCTCTTTCATAGTAACTTACTTTCTTACCTCTGTATGCTGTATAAAATTTTTTCAATTACATCATTATTTCTTAAGCTTGTGCAGTAAGAAAAAATCATCTGGGATGATCGTAAAAAAGTAGCATACTACAATTTCTATAAATATTTCAAGTCCTATTCCATAGACAGAATATTGTTTTAGATTTACCTCCTTTTTGTTCACCATGTGTTTTTCCATTGTAGACCATTCTTCTGGGTTTGTTTTCCATTTTTTTTCTTTTTTCAATAATTACATTTTTGTATGTGTTTTAGTTTACTGTTCCTAAACAGTAGACTGTGAGATAACAATGAGATAAACAATGTTTATCTCTTTAGCATTTTTATTTATTTTTTTCCTTTCTTTCTTTTTTTTTTTTAACATATGAAATTTATTGTCAAATTGGTTTCCATACAACACCCAGTGCTCATCCCAAAAGGTGCCCTCTTCAATACCCATCACCCACCCTCCCCTCCCTCCCACCCCCCATCAGCCCTCAGTTTGTTCTCATTTTTTAAGAGTCTCTTATGCTTTGGCTGTCTCTTTCACGCTAACCTCTTTTTTTTTTTCCTTCCCCTCCCCTATGGGTTCCTGTTAATTTTCTCAGGATCCACATAAGAGTGAAAACATATGGTATCTGTCTTTCTCTGTATGGCTTACTTCACTTGGCATCACACTCTTCAGTTCCATCCACGTTGCTACAAAGGGCCATATTTCATTCTTTCTCATCGCCACGTAGTACTCCATTGTGTATATAAACCACAATTTCTTTTTTTTTTTCATTTTTAAAATTTTAACTTTTTTTTCAATATATGAAATTTATTGTCAAATTGGTTTCCATACAACACTCAGTGCTCATCCAAAAAGGTGCTCTCCTCAATACCCATCACCCACCCTCCCTCTCCCTCCCACCCCCCATCAACCCTCAGTTTGTTCTCAGTTTTTAAGAGTCTCTTATGGTTTGGCTCTCTCCCACTCTAACCTCTTTTTTCTAACCTCCCCCATGGGTTTCTGTTAAGTTTCTCAGGATTCACATAAGAGTGAAAACATATGGTATCTGTCTTTTTCTGTATGGCTTATTTCACTTAGCATAACACTCTCCAGTTCCATCCACACTGCTACAAAGGGCCATATTTCATTCTTTCTCATTGCCACGTAGTACTCCATTGTGTATATAAACCACAATTTCTTTATCCATTCATCAGTTGATGGACATTTAGGCTCTTTCCATAATTTGGCTATTGTTGAGAGTGCTGCTATAAACATTGGGGTACAAGTGACCCTATCTTTAACATTTTTATTTATTTATTATTTATTTATTTATTTATTTTTTTAATTAAAAAAAATTTTTTTAACATTTATTTATTTTTGAGACAGAGAGAGACAGAGCATGAACGGGGGAGGGGCAGAGAGAGAGGGAGACACAGAATCGGAAGCATGCTCCAGGCTCTGAGCCATCAGCCCAGAGCTCGACGCAGGGCTCGAACTCACAGACCATGAGATCGTGACCTGAGCTGAAGTCGGACGCTTAACCGACTGAGCCACCCAGGCGCCCCTCTTTAGCATTTTTAAAATGTAGCTTCTTCTGAGTGCACCATTGCAGGATGACAGTATTATTTCTCAGCCCATTTAAAATATTACTTTATTGACTCTGACTCCTGTTATGGCTGTCTGCTGTCAGTCTTTTGTTTGCAGGTGATCTTTTCTCTCTGTCTACTCTTAGGATCTTTGTCGTGGCTAAATCTCGGGCAGGCTCATTACAAGTGTCTAGTATTGGATTTCCTTGTATTTATATTTCTCAGTGGATACTGTGCTTGGTGGTGTGGATTGATATTTTCCATTCATTTGGGAAGATTCACAAGCTCCAGAGCTTCAAATATTAACCTTTTCTTCATTTTCCCTGTTCTTTGCCTCAGGTACTCTGGTTAGAGTTAGGCTACATTTTTTCATTATTTTTTCTTACATATCACTTGATTTGTCTTCCATATTTCCCACATTTTTATCTCTTTGTGTGACATTTCACAGTATTTTCAGATCTGTACTCTGATTGTAGTTCATCAATTTTTTTTGTTGTTGGTGGTGGCATCTTAATACTTTTTAACCCATCTACCCTTTCATTTTGTTTAAATTTCAACCCTTATATTTTTAATTTATAAATTTCTATCCACCCCCCCCCCCCCTTTTGAATGTTCCTAAGTCAGTTTTGGCCACTTCTCACTGTTTGTGTGCTTGTGATGCTATCCTTTATTTTCGTAAGCATTCCATACCTGTTTTGTAGCTCTCAGTCTGAGACCTCAGTATCTGATGTCCTTGGTGGTCTAAATCTATTTTTTGTTTCTTCCAAGTCTCATTTCTAGTGGTTAGTTTCCCTGTATGTTTTGGGATTGTTGCCCGTTGTCTTCTGTTTGACATTATTTTATTGTCAGGAAAATCTTGGAACCTAAATTCAGTGGGTGTTCCACATGAGAGAAGGTTCGTGTGTTTCCACGGGGACTGTGGGGGCATTGCAGACCTGGGACCACTTGAACCTCTTTGAGGGTCTCTGGTATAATCCAAACATATCAGGTTTAGCTCTGCATCCCTGCTGCTAATGGAAAGCTAAGTCTCCAGAACTTGGTGCTAATGTTGGCATTTACCTTCAAGCTACTGTATCTTAGAGTTTGCACATGTGGCTCACGGTTAAGATTTTAGTTCAAGATGATGGGTTTTGTTTTTGCGTAGGCCCTTTGGAGCTTTTCTTCACCTATGTAAAGCTCAACAATGCTATAAAAATTATGTCATGTACAGGATCTACTTTTTTTTTCTTCTCAAGATTCTCTTTGAGAGTCTCCAGATTGGCCTGCTGGTGGAAGCTGACTAATGATAGATTATTGTAGCACAGTAACCATATGGGAATTACCAAAATAGTTTGATCAGTATAAGTAAGACAAGCAAGGATATTTTAGAACAAACAAACACTAATTTGGCATCTGATTTGTCCAGTGTCGTTATCTATACCAATTCTTGCTTGTGTGTGCTTTTTGGAGATAACCCAAAATATTGTATTAGTAAAATATTTGAAATGTTCCTGTTGAATAAAAGAAGTAACTGAGCCACTAGGAGACTACTGGTATATACCTCTTCTTAAAATGTCTTTTGTCTGGGGCACCTGGGTGGCTTAGTCGCTTCTGCGTCCAACTCTTGATTTTGGCTCAGGTCCTGATCTTGGGGTTACGGGATCAAGCCCTGTGTTGAGTTCTTTGCTGAGCATGGAGCCTGCTTAAGATTCTTTCTCTGTCTCTGTCTCTCTCTCTCTCTCTCTCTCTCTCTCTCTCTGCCTCTCTCCCTCTCTCTCTCTCTGCCTCTCTCCCTTGCTTGTGTGCTTTCTCTCTCTTTAAAATAAATAAATAAATAAATAAATAAATAAATAAATAAATAAATAAATAAATAAAATATCTATTTTCTTTAGTATAATATGCTTTACAATGTTCCAAGGAAGGGAAAAGAGGGAATTGATCCATTAAGCAATCAAAGACCTGTGAAGTAAGACCCAAGGTGTCATTTGTCCATTCTTGCATTAGTTAATAAAATCTTTATCCATTTATACATGATTACTTTCATATAAATTTGTTTAATTAAAAAAAATATTTGTACAGTGGTCACTATATCGCATGTACTGTTCCATATGGTAGAAAACCTAGCAAGGAACAATTAGAAATCTATATGCGTATAGATCTTGCATTATATTATAAAGAAAGACATAAACAAGGAAGCGTAGTAAAATGTTATGGTAGGATGGTAAGTGCTAGGGGGAACAATAAACATTACAAGAGGAATAAACTATGGTGGTGTTAAAGTAACAGATGGGTAGATGGATTTACTGGTTCTAAGCACTTTACTAATGAGCCTTAGAATCTGGTCTAAAATGTCACAGCTGGAACACTCACAGGGTCAGGTAAACAGATTGTTTAGGGAGTTGGCCTTATGGGTTGAATTATGTCATCCAAAAGAGATGTGTTAGAGACCTAGCCCCTAGTACCTTAGAATGTGACCATATTTGGAGATAGAGTCTTTACAACAGTAATTAAGTTAAAATGGGATCATTAGGGTGGCCCTAATCCAGTATGACTGATGTCCTTATAAAAAGGGGAAAGTTTGGATATAGAGATGGACATACACACAGGGAAGGAGAGCACTGTGAGAAGGTTAGGGTCATACTATTATAAGCCAAAGCATGATCAGAAGCTAGGAGAGAGGCTTTTAGTGTAGAGAGGCTTGATCTTGGACTTTTATCTTCCAGAACTCTGAGACACTCAATTTCTATTGTTTAAGCCATTCATATTTGTGGTCCTTTGTTGCAGCAGCCCTAACAAACCAATGCAATCAATAATTCATTGTAATAAAGCTTACCATTGTGTAGGACAATAGGAGATGAGCAGGAAAAAGGCTCTAAAACTGCTGATGGCTTATTATGAAACAAGTGGTGGTTTTATTTAATGAATATATAGTGTCTGTTATATACCAGGGACTATTCTATGTATTTTGTAAATATTAGCCAGTATATATCCCAATAGCAATCCTGCTATAGAGGTTCATCCATTATTGCTATTTAATTAATTAATTAATTATTTATTTAATATTTATTTATTTTTGAGAGAGACAGAGCATGAAGAGGGGAGGGGCAGAGACAGAGGGAGACACAGAATCAGAAGCAGGCTCCAGGCTCTGAGCTGTTAGTACAGATTCCAACACAGGGCTCAAACTCACCAGCCATGAGATCATGCCAGAGCTAAAGTTGGATGCTTAACCAACTGAGCTACCCAGGTGCCCCCATTATTTCCATTTAAAAGATGTGGACTCACATTTTGGTCATGCATCTACTTCCCAAGAGAAGGAAAACATTTAAACCAACATTACAGGGCACAGAGATTCTTGGACCTTGTGTAGTAGATTTTCCTTAGGGTTTCCTACAATACATGTGAACACACAATTTTGGAAAGTCCCCTTTTTGGTGATAGTGGAAGATGGAAGGAAACGGTAAGCTTAAGATGAGGACGCCCATATTCTAGTCCCCCCTGTGTGTTCCTTAACCATTGACCTTGGGCCCATCATTTAGCTGTT
The DNA here is from genome assembly GCF_018350175.1 of Felis catus. Taxonomy (NCBI): domain Eukaryota; kingdom Metazoa; phylum Chordata; class Mammalia; order Carnivora; family Felidae; genus Felis; species Felis catus. Next base: position 5,626,170 of record NC_058377.1, on the reverse strand, counting down.
TTCAGTCTCGATTCTTACACTTGTTCTTACACTAACTGGATAGCTGTCAAATTAAATCAGAAGATACATTTAAATTTAAAAAGAACAAAAAGAAATAAAGTCTCCAATCCACTGTTTCCCTTGGAGATTTTTATTTTTAGAGGAAACATCTCCTCAGTATCTCCCAAACACTATTCATTTATACGTTCTTTGTAAACATTTAGATCTAAGAAATGTTTTAAATTATTTATGGTATACTTGAAAAGCTTTGATACCATCTCACTGGGATGAAGGAAATACATGTAATCTGGTTGCAAAGAGACGATTGATAGCAAGTTATGATCCACGTTGGGTAAGCATAATACTAAGCATACATTAGTCTTTTACACAAAGCTTTAGATTCATAATTATAGACTGAACTAGGTATTAGTATGAAGAGTCTCAAGACTCTTCTTGTAATTCACTGATGGCATAGAACCTTAGAGTGATATTAACTAGAATGATAGTGAATATATTCAGGTTAGATGGGAAAGACCCATGATTGAGTCTTTTTTTCCAAGGTCTTAGCGTGGAAGTGGTGTGATTCTAGACCACTTGTCAAGTGTGGCCTGGAGATGGGGGAAAGTGACCTTTTACCAAGACCTGGTGTATTAGCCAAGGTAAATAACGCTAGCTGCGGTGACAAACAGTCTTCAAATCTTATTCCCTTGACACAGTGAAGATTGATTTCTTGCTCCCATGATCTGGGGTCGGGGGTCCTGGTTAGGTGTCTAAGCCACTGGGTTGCAAGAGAGACTTTCTTTTTTTTTTTTTTTTAATATGAAATTTATTGTCAAGTTGGTTTCCATACAACACCCAGTGCTCATCCCAACAGGTGCCCTCCTCAATACCCGTCACCCAGCCTCCCCTCCCTCCCACCCCCCATCAGCCCTCAGTTTGTTCTCAGTTTTTAAGAGTCTCTTATGGTTTGGCTCCTCCCTCTCTAACTTTATTTTTTTCCTTCCCTTCCCCCATGGTCTTCTGTTAAGTTACTCAGGATCCACATAAGAGTGAAAACATAAGGTATCTGTCTTTCTCTGTATGACTTATTTCACTTAGCATAACACTCTCCAGTTCCATCCACGCTGCTACAAAAGGCCATATTTCATTCTTTGTCATTGACACGTAGTATTCCATTGTGTATAGAAACCACAATTTCTTTATCCATTCATCAGTTGATGGACATTTAGGCTCTTTCTATAATGCAAGAGAGACTTTCGCACCCAGGCTCCTTCTTATTCCACCATCTTGGACATGTGTCCTCTGTGGTTCCAGAAGAGAGAGTAGAGAGAGGATTGGAGAATCACAAGGCCTAGGCACACCTTCTGGTGGTCATGACTCTGTTGTGTATCCTTGAAATGGCTAGACCCTCTGGTCAATTCCCTTTTGCTCTCTGCTGTGATCATTCTGGACCTTCCTGAGTGCCCTCAATGTTCTATACTCTCTTTTTTCTCTGGGATTTTGAACTTGCCATCACTCACCTTGGAACACTTCCCTTGCCATATGCCAACAACTCCTGTGCTTTTCACTGTCAGAAACAGTCTCTAAGGCACGCTTCTTCCGGTAAGTGCCATGATCTCGACAAGGAATTCTTACACATTGTTCATGTTCCTGGGGATGTTTACAAAGACAAATACCAATTATGTATGTCTGAGAAATTTTGCCAATGCAAAGTCAACCTTCATTGTGATATTTTAATTATGGTAGCATTTTGTATGATTTGTGAAACTTTCTTTTTAATTGATACGACATAACTCATTTAAATAGAAATCTATTACAGGTATTTGTTTACTGCCTTTTTTTTTACTATTACTAAAAATGCTTCAGTGAATAAAGACATGCATTTTTAAAGTTGATGTATTTATTTTTGGGAGAGAGAGAGAGAGAGAGAGAGCGAGCGAGCAAGCAAGCACAAGCACGAAGGGGGAAGTGGGGAGAATCCCAAGTAGGTTTTGCTTTGAGAGCACAAACTCATGAACCATGATATGACCTGAGCCAAAAACAAGAGTTGGACGCTCAACCGACTGAGCCACCCAGGCGCCCCAAAGGGTTGTGTTATTTACTTCTATCGCATGCCTATTCAATACAGACAGCTTCATAAAATGTGTTATCATCATAATTTCTTCAACAAAATTGCATTATCATTTCTTATTTGTAGTGTGTCTGTAGCACCAGCCAAATCATCATTATCATTGTCATGATGCTTAATAACAAGAGTAACAATAATATAATAATAATTACTGAGTGCATGCGTACGTGGGTACTAGTCTCGGCCTTTTATGTATATTACCTCATTTAAATTTAATCCTAATGCTATTGTATTAGAATCGTTACTATTCCAGTCTTACAGATGAGGTTGCTATCGCCCTGAGGGGCCGTGTGATCTGTCTGTGGTTAATCAGCCAGTTAAGTGGTGCGACTAGGCTCTAAACTCACATCATTTATAGTTTCAAAGCTATCACTCCTTTGATCCATCCCTCTGCATTGTGTATGGAAAGAATATTGGTCAGGGCAGCCTAGCTTCTCTCTGTCCCTGTCAGGGATCCAGCTCAGCATTTCACTTGTTGTTTGCCTATTTGTTTTCTTTGTTTTGATTTGGTTGTTGCATTTTCTGGTGTGTGTATAAGAGAGTGTCCTTGGAAACCTCTCCTACCTCTTAAGAGATCACCACTGCCTCAGCAGTATGTTTGTTCTGCAGCAGCAGGGTCCCTCAGCCCTTCTTAACCTGTCCATTCTTTCCCCTTTCTTTCCTTTTTAGGATATATATATATGTATATGTGTGTGTATATATATATATATATATATATATATATATACACACAGTATATATATATACAGTATATAGTATACATATATATATAAATGTATACATATATATACATATATATATATATATCTCCTCTGTTAGAATTATATAGTATACAGTATATATATATATATATATAGTATATATATATATAGGATATATATATATGTATATGTGTGTATATATATATATATATATACACAGTATATATATATACAGTATATAGTATACATATATATATAAATGTATACATATATATACATATATATATATATATCTCCTCTGTTAGAATTATATAGTATACAGTATATATATATATAGTATATATATATATACTGTATATATATATATACAGTATATAGTATACATTTATATATATAAATGTATACATATATATATATATATATATATATATATATATATATATATATCTCCTCTGTTAGAATTAGAATATAATAGAATATAAGCTCCTGAAAGGCAGATCATAATGCTTTCTCAAACCTTTTATGTGATATTGTTAAAAGCAAAAACATCTCCGTGACCCCAATACTAATTCATTTCTTACCTACAAACAAGTGAAAAATGATATCTAGATGAAATGATGGATTGAATATTGGAGCCATAAATTTTACACGAGCACCATGCTGCCTGATATCTTAGTGAGGAGCCATATGTGGTTCTGTGCATTTTAGTTGAAATTAATGAAAATCAAGTAAAATTTAAAATTTAGTTCTTTGGTCGTGCTGTTTTCATCATTACAGAAAGATCTCCTGGGTAAGAATCCTCTGTATAAAAGTTTGAATCTTCTATATAAAAGCTAGATTCTGCAGCTGTCCATATTTGTTTATCCATGGTATATCCCCTAGACTGAGCAAATGCCCTCTGATCTCATTAGAAAATTCCTTATGCGTGCCAGTGCCCTTAATTCTGCTTGGATTTCCAATGGCTGGGATTCTCAGTATGTAGCATCAGGTTTTGCCAGCCTGAGTCTAAGCTCAAACCCTAGTTATTTCTTTTAAATGTTTAATGCAATCGAGTCAAAGTGCAAAATGCTGTTTTTATTACTAAAAATAAACAGCCACTGTTAATCTTCCATCCGACCCCTGACTCACAGAAATGAAATGAAGAGTTATGGGAGAACAAATATTTTAACAGAAATGCACACATGCCCACACACACAACACACACATAATAACATAGAATTGGGTAATTGGAAGTTAGGGTTTTTGTTTTGTTTTGAGGCCTTGTCAGAATATTCTCATGATAAATTGGCTGGGTCAAAATGGCCAGTATTTTTTATAATCCAAATTCTTATTTTGTACTCTGTTACTATGAGGAAGCTTTTCCTTCATCCTTGTATAACAATGAGTTAGTGCTTTGTGCAGGATTATTTTTTATAATATTTCCTTGAAGAGAGTGCAGAATTTCCTTTCCTTGCAGAATCTTTTAGTGGTGGTTCCAAAAATGTACTATAGCTTTCTGAACTCTTTATATAGAAATGTAACCAAAATCTCCCATGGGACATGTGAGTGGCAGTGTGGGGACAGAGGTGTCCCAGAGGTGCAGGCTAACTGTGGGTGGTAAAGCAAGGCAGACTTTTTAGTGCTATTCCTTAAATGTGTGTGATTTGCTGCTGCTGTGAATGTGATGAAAAATACAATCATTTGCACTCTTTGGGGGAAAAAAAGAGCCATCTCTGGGTGCAAAGTATTAAACACCATGTATCACTTTAATATTCCCCACATTGTGTGAAATTTTCAATAAAAAAATGAATAAAGAATCTAAAAGCAAAACATAAGCCTTTCACATTTGGAAAATTTTCACAACAGAATATGAAACGTTTGCTGATACACTTCTTTCAACTATGCAGCATAAAACTATTTCCTTTAAATATTATATGAATCCTGCTGTGACTTAAAAAGAAAAGTGGCATCTAATCGTGGAACATTAAATGACTTCATTATGTGGTTTACCAGCTTATCTACCAAAACAAAACCTGAATCCATTTTTAGAATGAAGTTTTGAGGTTTGAAGAATAACAATGAAGTAAATACAAATACACGAAGCAGGAGGGAAGCAAGCATTTCTATGCTAAGCATTTCTCTTCTAAGATGAAATGTCTGGGGATTATGTGTTTTTTTGGGGGGTGGGGGGTTGCTGATTTCATCAATAAACAGTATGAATTTTTTTGTATCTCATTTCAACAAAGGCAACATTTCAGTGTACAGAATAAGTATCATAATTAGCCTTAGATGTTAATATTCCCCCAGATACATCCACTTTACTATTGAATTTGTTTAGTTCTTTAAAAATGCAAAGATGGGGGCGCCTGGGTGGCGCAGTCGGTTAAGCGTCCGACTTCAGCCAGGTCACGATCTCGCGGTCCGTGAGTTCGAGCCCCGCGTCAGGCTCTGGGCTGATGGCTCAGAGCCTGGAGCCTGTTTCTGATTCTGAGTCTCCCTCTCTCTCTGCCCCTCCCCCGTACATGCTCTGTCTCTCTCTGTCCCCAAAATAAATAAACGTTGAAAAAAAAAAATAAAAAAAAATGCAAAGATGTTTTGCTTAAATTCCTACATATTTAAAGTGCATAGCATAGCAATGATAGGTCATATATACTAAGTAAATACTTATAAAACAGATGAATAAATAAGAATTCTTTTAATTTTTGTAAAGTACATTAGTGTATTTCACTTAAGAATTTTCGTATTGCCTCTTTAAATAAGAATATTTAATGAAGGATTCTTGCCAGAGAAGATCAAAACAAAATTTACAGTTTTTAAAAATTGTAGCTGTTACAAATACAGAGAGTAGGTTAGATTTACAAAAAACCAATAGCCCTCTGGAAGATAACAGTTTTTATTTCAAAACACTTTATTTCTTTGGATAATTATAGTCTAAGAATCAGAACACAAACAGGTGAATGATAAAAAGAAATAAGCAAACAGGAAAGCAAGCGCTCTATTTTATTAAATGAGAATTTTTTTTCACTTAGTGGAGTTCCTTACAGATTAATCCAAAATTTGGCTTATGTGAGTAGGGTCATCTTTATTTTACTAGATAGTAGTCCTCTTTAGGTTTTATCATTCATCCATTGAAATGCATCTGGACTCTTTTCAGTTTTGGCTGTTATGAATATGTTTTATGGTGATTGATGTCTAGTTTTATACCATTTAGAACATATTGTATATAATTCCAAGTCAAAACATTTGTTGTGCTGGTTTTTCTTTTTGCAGCCCAGGATATGGTCTGACTTAGTGTGTGTTCCATGAGATCTTGAAAAAATTATGTACATGCTGCTGTTGGGTGGGTCTTCCCATATGTGTCAGTAAGGTCTTATTTGCTAACTTTGCTCTTTCAATCTGTACGGCTGTTGTAACAAATTACTACAAATTTGGTGATGTAAAACAACAGAAACTTATTCTTACACAGTCCTGAAGGTCAGAATTTAAAATCAAAGTGATGAGGGAGCATAAGGCAAGCTGAGGGCAAAGTACAGGCTAATAGCATCCCGCACCCGCAGGTGGGATTTGGGTGCCATTCCTCGGACACTCCTGGCTGCCCAAGAGCAAAGGAAAGGAAAGAAAACAAATGGTTTACTGATAGAGATCACAGTCATGCAGGATAGGAGTCTCCTTCAGTTTACAGATAACTTAGTAAACTGCAAGAAAAAGACAATCTTATCCATACTCCAATCTGCAGAAACCTATAGACTCCATTTCCTGGAGCCCTAATATCACCCTCATCAAGATGTAAGGGGGTTTAAGTGTTTGCCATGGTGATGTGGGAACTTAAGACAAATGAAAAATTAAATTCCCTTACTGCCTACAGCCCATTGACAAGTCCTTGAGACAGGCAGAGTGACCTCCCTCTAGGAGCTTAGCTGCCTCAATGGTGACACTGTGCTGGGGCAAAAGGGAATCTTGGCTTAACATTATCCCACCCCACCCCCCACCCCCGCCTCCCCGGATCCTGTGAGTCTCCTTACTTAAAAATTCCTTGGAAAACCTCCTTTATCTTTAACCCCCAAGTATATGTTGGCGATCATACTTCAACATATGGCTGCTGATACACATCTGAAGGGTCTCATGACTGAGGTTTTACTAAACGGTAATAAATGGAGCTTTCCTAATAGCAGCTAGCCCATCAAGGTCCTGGAAACCTTGCTTCCAAAATTCCTTAGAGACTTGAACTGTCCCTAACTCCCTTTCAACCTGAAGGTATATAATCAGTCACTCTTCGCAACCCCAGTGCAGCTCTTTCTGCCCACAGGTCCTGTCCCCGTGCGTTAATAAAATCACCTTTTTGCACCAAAGATGTTTTCAAGAATTCTTTCTTGACTGTCAGCTCTGAACCCCACCATCACCCCAGAACTGCACCAGAAGTGTGGATAGGGCCATGGACTCTGCAGAGGGTCTGGAGGAGAATCTGTTCTTTGACTCTTCTGGCTTCTGGTGGCTATTGGCACACCTTGGTGTTTCTTGGCTTATAGTTACATTACTCCACTGTGTCTCTTCCTCCACATCGTTATGTGTGTGCCCGCACGTGTGTTCACACATAATCTCTCTCTGCTTCTCCCTTATAAGCACACTTGGGATGAGAGCAGATGGTGTTATAATTTTTGTTTCAATCATTATATCTAATTTAGACAACTCAGGAGAAAGATACTCTGTGGTAAGAACCCATATTCCTAGTTTTTCGGTTGTTTTTTTTCCCCCCTTTCTGATACTCTAAGATTCCTTCTCTTACTATCTTTCTGTTTGAAAACTTTTCTTTGTCCAGACTTTAAGGGTAGGTCTGTTAGGACACAGACTTTTAGTGTCTCTTTAGCTGCAGATGTCGTTACTTTCCCTTCATTCTTCAAGAATAGTTTCCCCAGATAGAGAATTCAGTGGACAAGTCTTTTCTTTTGGTATTTAAACAACTGTGCTACTTTCCCCTGGCCTCCATAGTTTCAGATGAGAAACAAACTTCCATGCAAATTAGTGTTGCCTGTAAGTAATGCATCCTTTCATTAGGCATACTTTCAAGGTCTTTTCTTTGAACTTATTTTTTAGAAGTTTAATTAAGGTGTGTCTTACAGTGGGTTTCTTTGTGTTTATCCTATTTGAGGTTCACATAGTTTGTCGAACCTGTGGATTTATATTGTTAGTCAAATTTGAGATATTTCAGCCATTATTTTTCCAGATGCTTTTTCATTCCTGTTCTTTCTTTCTCCTTTCCTCCTGGAACTGCCATGATAAAAAGGTCGGATATTGTCGTCGTCATTGTTGTCGTTGTTGTTGTTGTTCTGCAGGTCCTTATAGCTCTGTTCATTTTATTTTATTTTTTAGTCTATTTTCTCTCTGTTCAGGTTGAGTAAATTCTCTTGAACTATTCTCAAATTCACTGATTCCCTCCTGTGTCATCTTTTTGAGCCCACCCAGCAAATTTTCTATTTTTTGGTGCATTTTTCAGCTCTATAATCAACTTTGGTTATTTTTATATCTTCTGTTGCCTTACTAAGATTTTCTAATTTTTTATTCCTTTCAAAAGAATTTATAATTTCTTGTTGAAACATTTTACGATGGGTTCTTTAAGATTCTTGACAGATAATTCCCATATCTGATTCATTTCAGTGTTGGCATCAACTCATGGCCTTTTCTCATTCAAGATGTGATTTTCCTGGTTCTTATTATGATGCTTGGCGTCCTATTATGTCCTGGATAGTTTGGCTATTATGTTAGAAGACACCAGATCCTATTTAATTTTTTTAAAATTTTAACAAGCAGTCACTGTGTTTAGGTTTGGCATACAGGTCCTGGCCTACTTTTGTAGATAGTAGTTGCAATGACAGTGTGATTTTCAGAGCTCACATGGTCCTATTTTCATCTGTTGAGTTTATTTTATGCTTCCAGGGTTCCCATTAGGCCTTGTTAATGCTGCTTAAGGGAGAAGAACCAGCTCCCAGAGGAGAGATGTCCTGGTGTCTTCATGCAAAAGAGGTTTTTTTCATTCATGTGGGATATGAATACTTCCTGACTGGGCCCTTGTGGCAAGATCCTTCTTGCTGGTGGCTCCAGCTGGGCAGTGCCTCAGGAGGGGGCTTGAGAGAGGGAGAATCTCAACTCTTGTGAAGTTACAGAAGTTTTTCAGGCTGGCCATTTGTTTCCTACTTTTGTTTTTTCCTTCTGGATCTAATCCTTCGAAGTGAATGTTACTCTGTGAGAACAAAGACCTCTGTGGACACCAAGGACATATCATTTTGTCCGTGCATCCATAAGTTATATCCTAAAAATGAAATCACATATAGAAGTAATTTTTTACTACCCTGCTATCAGTGGATAGGCATACAAGTAACTATTTCATCTATATCAAGAGCAACAACTTCTATCTTTTCTCATGCCTATTGTGAATATCTCAATAAGGTTACTTTGCCATCACATTGGTTTACATGTAGAATTATTATTGTCCCTTCTGGCCTTGCCCAACATCCTTACCCATCATGCTTCTTCAGTGACTTAGAGCATGTCCTCTGGGTTTAAAATGCTGACTTTGCTGTTTATTAGCCTGTGCGTTGTTAGAAAGCCTCCAACCTCCCTAAATTTGTAAAAAAAAAAAAAAAAAAAAAGGAGAACAGTAATAGGGTACAGTAAAATTTAACAACATGTAGATTAAGTACTCAGCACGGTACCTAGCTGATGGCAAGCACTCAGCAGATGTGTTGAGTTAGCTACAGGCTCATCCTCATCAACATAATTATCATTTCATCTCTATCTTAGAGATAAAGAAACAAAAGCTTTGAAAGTATAAATAAGTTGGCCCATTTAAATGTACAGAGAACTGGAATTCAAATCCAGGTCTGACTGTTTCCAAATCCTTCTTTATTCACCATGCTGTAAGCCTGCTACCAATGATTGTCTTCCTAGACTTGAGTCTCATGGGAGCATTGGTTAGTCCACATTCAGGATATGTGGAAATACAGAAATGTATAGTGTGCAGTTACATGAGCTACTCAGTTTTCAATCACTTCTTGGTTAGACTGGTAAATATTAGTACAGAGATATCTGTGCATTAAAATAAAAATGACCCAGGTAGTTTAACAGAACCTTACCACCAAGATTTCTAAAAGGATGACTTTAACCTTTTGCCCCATCCAATACTCCTTTTTATTATGCTTACCAATTTCTGAAATCTGACAGATTTGAAAGTTTATTTTTCTCATACCTCATGCTCTTTCATTTAAACTTCAGTGTAATCTGAGGGGGCACCTGGGTGGTTCAGTTGGTTGAGCGTCTGACTTTGGCTCAGGTCATGATCTTGTGGTTCGTGAGTTTGAGCACCACACTGGGCTCTGTGCTTTCGACTCGGAGCCTGGAGCTGCTTCAAATTCTGTGTTTCCCTCTCTCTCTGCCCCTCCCCTGATTGTGCTCTGTCTGTCTCTGTCTCAAAAATAAATAAACATTAAAAAATTAAAAAATAAATTTTAGTATAAGCAGGTATAAAACAACCTGGAAATACTTCTCAGAACAATTATTTTCTCTATACTCAAACCACAGTCTGCAGTCTTTTGAGAGCCCATGTTGCATGAGGGAGCTAGAAGTGTCTTCTTCATGCTGTTCTCCAGTCCCCTCCACCATACTGTGATAACTTGGAGAAGGGGGATCTTCCTTTACCCTTTTATGTTTATCACCCAGTTCGAGTAAATAGAAAACGACATATATATCAGTGAATAAATGAGAGGATTATGCTTAAAAGGATGAAATACTGAGCACTAGCAGAAATTTTACACAAGATAAAGCCAACGTTTGATTTCGTGAAAAGTACAGCATCAAGCATGGACTCAATTGTATCTCCTTCCCCATACTAGATCTTGATGAATGGCACAGGGGGAGCAAAGTAAGACATAGCTGCAGGCCTACCACATATTTGTTCTCTGCCTCTAGTTTCATCCACCAGCTTAACTACTTCATGCTATGAAGAGTAATGGAAGATACATTTATTGAGCACATTCCATGGGGCCATGGAAGGTGACACAGGTTACACGGATGGGCGGTCTCTGCTGGCCAACTAGTATGCTGTTCTTTCTAGGTCATTACAGCCCCTTTCCTCTCCAAGTGAGATCAGAAACCTTATTCTGACCCAAATAACTATATGCATATTGCCGCCTCCTATGTCTACTTCCTTTCCTGCCTCTGCTACTTTCCTTGCAGTGTTCTGTGGGGCGCTGAGCAGAGATAGCATAAACCTGTGTTCACTGATGGGAAACATCAAACGTCCATTCCCCAGCTTCTCCAGTCCAAGAGCACAGAAAGGAGGGATGGATTTAAAGTACTATTTCTAAAGATTCTTTATCTTATTAGATGCATTCCATTAGTGCTATTCTGATTTGCGGGGTTTATTTTTAGCCTATGTTGAACATGCTAGTTGAGTGATAGTTACTTCCTAGTAATAGTGACTTAATCATATCTAGTATAAATTTCTTTTTTTTAAAAAATGTTTATTTAGTTATTTTGAGAGAGGCAGTGTGCTCACCTGAGCAGGGAAGGGCAGAGAGAGAGAGAGAGAGAGAAAGAATGAGAGAGAATCCCAAGCAGGCTCCATGCTGTCAGGACAGAGCCCCCATGCTGGGCTTGATTTCAGGACTGTGAGATCATGACCTGAGCTGAAATGAAGAATCATAGGCTTAACCGACTGAGCCATCCAGGTTCCCCTAAATTTTTATTTTTAAGATCAAGTGGATTATTCCCTAATCCAGTCAGTGCAAGAACCACTACATATTCAAAGGTCTACAAACTGTTTGAAAAATGACTTACGTAAGGCTAAACAATAATTTTGATTTATTTTAATCTTCTGGACTTTTTCCTGAGTCTTATTTTAATGACAATTGAATGTAGTTATTTTGACAGATAGATTTATCCTAATTTTATTATTAAGCAGGTTGAAAGGTTTTGAACTGACTCCTAGGCCCGTTTCATGATGTGCCTGAGTGTAATTTCATCTTGAATAAAAAATGTTTTCCTGCTTCATTTCTCATTGATCTCACTCTTCATCTCACCATTGTCTTTGGAGAGTGGCAGAGTGGGAGATAATAACAAAGATTTCTGTTTAGAACCATGAATTTTTACACTGGCTGCAAACCATATTTAAATATGCTTATACGAATGCAGAAATTCAGCATAGCTACTAGCACATTTCATGTTCCTCCTCTTCATCAACATCATAAATAAACTTTTTTGTGAACCTACTTGTATGAAGAGTGCTGATGAAAATTTCGTGTTAATTTTGCAGGTGATGGAAGTCAAGGGACAGATGATCCATGTTCCAGAGTCAAATTCCATCTTATTCTTGGGCTCTCCATGTGTGGACAAGTTGGATGAACTCATGGGCCGAGGGCTGCATCTCTCAGACATCCCTATCCATGATGCCACCCGAGATGTCATTCTGGTTGGCGAGCAGGCCAAGGCCCAAGATGGCTTGAAGAAGAGGATGGATAAACTAAAGGCGACCTTGGAAAGAACTCACCAGGCCCTGGAAGAAGAGAAAAAGAAAACAGTGGATCTTCTGTATTCGATTTTCCCTGGTGATGTAGCTCAGCAGCTGTGGCAAGGACAGCAGGTGCAGGCCAGAAAGTTTGATGATGTCACCATGCTCTTTTCAGACATTGTTGGCTTCACAGCCATCTGTGCCCAGTGTACCCCCATGCAGGTGATCAGCATGCTGAATGAACTGTATACCAGATTTGACCACCAGTGTGGATTTTTGGATATTTACAAGGTATTTGGGTTTAATTGCTTGTACACAAGTACTTTTTAATAGTAAATTAAATTGCATGGGTATAATTTTCTTTTGGTACTTAAACTTGATAGTAAATGATGGAAATCTCTTTAATTTAGAAATTTTATACCAAGTAACAGGTATTTCTGTTTAATGAGTGAACTTCCATTGTGAGTCAATTCATAGTATTGACATACTATAGGTAACCAAATCATAATATTGCTCAGTAAGGAAAACTTCTACAGATCTAGTTCTCTACATTCATTATTATTACAGAATTTAAGTGCTGAATTCTAGGCAACTTTGCACAACATCATAATTAGTCTTTCTTAGAGAACAGGATTCCAATATAAACTAAGTATTGTATTTTGACAGTTAGTAAGAAATAAGTTACGTTAAAATATGCATTGCAGTATCAGTTATATGATGATTAATCAGTATTTGGCAGTGCATTGTCAAATAACTCTCTAATTCTAAAGGGATACTTAGAAATGTTCTAGCTATTACCAAATGACCAATGGTTTTTAGTGGAAGCATCTTAATCTTCCAAGCTAAATAAAGGAAGAGCTTTGAAAATGAGTCACCATTTTTTGGTCTGATCTGGTGAACTCCTTACTATTTTCTTACTAAAAACTGCTATCTTGAACAATTCAGAATCATATCTACCTAATGAATAATTCTGTAACTTTACATAGAATTTCACGTGAATTACACAATGTCAGGGTATATGGCTTTTTTATATAAAGGACAGAAAGCACTTTTAGTATAATTAACAGTAGTGAACTGTAGGCTTTTATTTTCTTCCTTACTAAACCATCTAGACTGCTACTTTTTTTTTTTCATAGCGTGATCTGCACATAAGAAGACTTGGAAAGAAACATTGTAGTTTGATATTATTATCCCAGAGGGTGTTTTCATTAAGGTGTCTCTCCTTTGGAGAAAGGTGTTCTTTAGTGCCATTATGTATAATGTGTAGCTGCTGCTAAATATTTTAGCTGCTGCTAAATATTTCTCTTTGGCAAGGTGAATTTTCAGTGTTTGGTATATGTGCAGGATTTGCCTTGTACAGAAGTTCTTATAAATTATCTTCAACTTCCTTATAATTTATTGTTACATAATGTATGGTAGACATAGCCAAATGTCTGATCTTAAACCAGAGAGAAACTACAATGAGTTGTCACTGTTACACTCAGTGATTTCCAAAAGGTAGAACAGATTGGCCTGAATTTGCCAGCACATGCCTTTCTCCAGGCTGCGGGCCCTACTGCACTAATCTTAGCAACCACCAATCTCCTTCCTCTATGAACCCCTGATTTGCTGTGTTAGCTTTCTCCAACCAAAGTAGTCATGTTATTTTGGCTCTAAGTTTTTACAAGTAAATGAGATGCAGATAAATGATAAACAGATAAACAGATTCTCCTTTGAAAAACCAAGGGAATCCTTGATTTAAATGTAAGTGTCAAGGTTTTGAGAAAAGAAGGTATGTGATATCTTCTGAGGGTACCACAACAATTTGAAGGTTTAAAAATACAGATTTCACAACATCGTGTTTCCTTTACCTTGAAATAAGCTAGGATACCCCACAGAAAAAAATATGGGAATATTCTGTGTGAGCCTCAAATTTTTCCATATGTATATATAAACCATGGGCAGTCATATATATATATATATATACACACACACACACATATATATGGTTATATATATATATATATATATGGTTATATATATGGTTTATATATATATATGGAAAAATTTGAGGCTCACACAGAATATTATATATATATATATATATATATATATATATATATATATATATATATTAACCATGGGCAGTTCCATACAGTGATAAAAATTATCAGCAAGTTTTAACATAAAATGGATCTACTGTTTCCCTGATGCTCAAGACTGGGCTTTCCATCTTTGTGTGTGTGTGTGTGTGTGTGTGTGTGTGTGTGCGCGCGCGCGTGTGGATGTGTGTGTGTGTATGTGTTTATATATCTATATATATCTATATCTATCAGAGAGATAGAGAAAGAGAGAGAAAGAGAAACAAACATTCCTGGTTCACAAATTCTCTTAAACTGAACTTGTTTGGAAATTTTAGCAATAAATTATACAGTGATATTATTTTAAGGCCTGGTGTTTTTAACATGTCTTTGATGCCAGTATGTGGATGTATCTTAAATAGGTATCTAGGGCAGCTTTGATGTCTCCTCAGGTTTATATGGGTTGAATTTAGGGTTCAGACAAGGAAAACGTTATGTGCTGAAGCCAGAGTGATGATGGCATGGCCACACAGAGGGAAAGACTAAATAAAGAAAGAATATTAGCCTTGTATAAGATAAAACAACATACATTGTGAGAAATGCATTAAGAGGAATATAAAGTAGAAATCCTCTTATATGCCTAATCTGAGATTTCTAATCATCATAAGCAGATCAGCTTATTTTCTAGAAAATTTACACAGTGCTCTTTTGTACCATGAGCTATCTGCTCTTTTTTTTAATTACTATTGAAAAAAAATTCCAAAGGTGGTATAGTTCTTAAAGGACCAGATACCTGCCGATTTCATAAAATTAAGAAGACTTTTTGCTGGACTTAAAGTACATGTAGAATTTTTCTGGAATAATCATACCATGAGGAAAAATATGGTGGAATCGACTTTTTTAAATATTTTTTAATGTTTATTTATCTTTGAGACAGAGACAGGCAGAACATGAATGGGGGAGGGTCAGAGAGAGAGGGAGACATAGAATCCGAAGCAGGCTCCAGGCTCTGAGCTGTCAGCACAGAGCCCAACGCGGGGCTTGAACTCACGAACTGTGAGATCATGACCTGAGCCAAAGTTGGAGGCTCAATTGACTGAGCCACCCAGGCGCCCCGTGGAACCCACTTTAAAAAATTTTTTTTTTCAACATTTATTTATTTTTGGGACAGAGAGAGACAGAGCATGAACGGGGGAGGGGCAGAGAGAGAGGGAGACACAGAATCGGAAACAGGCTCCAGGCTCTGAGCCATCAGCCCAGAGCCCGACGGGGCTCGAACTGGAACCCACTTTTATATTGGAAATGTGAAAGGAAACCAGGTAAATCTGAATACCAAGAAAGACCTAGAGAGAGTGCCCCACAGGGGGTCATTCAAAGCCTGCTATTGCCTAGTGAGACTCTCCTTTCCAAATTGATGGTTGTCCTTTTCTTGATCATGTTATTATTCCATGCTTTCCTATCGTTAGGGAAGATGGTGCAGTGATGGACTCTAATTCCAGGGTTAGGATTCAGCTAAATTAGGCCAAATGAGGAGTAAACCTTCTGTAAAGAAGGAGGTATAGGAGGAAGCTAGAGATTTTAATGGGCATATTACTGGCATTGAGAAAATTAAAGCCTTTACAGCACTTGGCTGCGAAGATGTCCCAGGTATATGGATACTAAGTAAAAGTTAGGTAAATTGAAGGAAGCATGGGTTATAATTTTGATCCTTTTATGATTAGAAAAGCAAATATTTAGTAAAAAGTTGGCATAATAATGCACAATATAACATTTTGCTCCTTGGGTTTTATATGGTGTAGGGGATGAACAAAGAGCCAGTATCTCTAACTTTTTAAATCATTGGCATATAGATGATGACGATGGTGGTAGTGGTGGTGGTGGTGATGATGATGGTGATAATAACATTGAATAATGAGGGTTTTGCCTCATTTTATATTTTTATCTCTGGCAAACCCATCACTTAGAAATAAGGGATAAGCAAGGAGGGTAAGTGAGCCCTTAGTTCTCCGCTTTCCACTTAGGCAACAGTGCAGCATCCCAGTGCTTTCTTAATGCTCTTCATAGAGTTCTCATCTTTACACCTGCAGCCACTTTTTAAACTTCACTTTTCTCCATTTCTGTAACCTATAAGGTTCAGATACTAAGTGTGTCTACCTCAGAGTTGTTTTTCAATGAGCTGATCCCTGCAAAATGCTTAGAACAGCAACTGCTCCATAGTAGTAAATGTACATGGTAGCCACCATTGTTAGTTTTCAGACAGGTATATCTGGACATACGGGAATATGCCTCATGTGACTGCTTTGTATGTTTTGGATATACATACCAATAGCGCATCCAGTGTGTGTGAGGAAAGAATAAAATATCTAACTGCATCTCCCATGACTAGCATGTGGAGTTGTTTCTTGATCTCCATTTTCAGGTAAGCAAATGGAGTTTTAGAAAGGTTAAAGAATCCAGACAGTGTGACTCAGAAATCAGAATATGAACCACAGCTTGTCTGGTTCTAAAGCCTACAATATTGTCACAAGTCTGGGCTGTGATCTATTCAAAGGTAAAATAATAATAATAATAATAATAATAATAATAATAATAATAATAAAGTGGAACTGTTGTTAAAACGATGTTACATGATCATCATGTCAGGTGATGAAGAAAAATCATATGACCACTTTGCCCAAATCTGCCCAATTCCCTTCCAGGAGCAAATAGTTCAGAGCTTTGAGAAGCTGCATTTAAAAGTTGGGGACTCTTGCCTCTGCCATTCTCCTTTTTTGGTCAGAAACCAGTAGCATCTTCTCTCTTAATTTTATGGATAAATAACATGCCAGAAATGGTACAGTGGGATCAATGATCCCTAGTGTAGGCAAAGGGCAATATAATCTTAAAATAATAAAATTGAATAAAAGTTGATTTTTAAAATCATTTTGCCAAGGCATCCCTTAAAGAATACCAGTAATAAAATCCTTTCCTCTTTTGTGGTGGGGGTAGAAGGAGCATTTCTATTGCAAACTGAAAACTTGGTTTGCAGCTGTCAGTGAAGTTAAACATTGAGTAACACTGCCAGGCTTGGGTTGGGGAGAAGGGGTAGAAAGACACGATGCAGCAGCCAGAAAATGCCAGGAGCCGATCTGTTAGGTCAGGGAACCTGATGTTGAGCATCTGAAGAACAACACAAAGTTCATATTGACAAGGGAATGCAAGTAGTTTAAGTTCAAGTGGAAAAGCTGTCCGGCAAGGTAGGAAGGAACAGAAATCCAGACTCATTGGGGAGCAAAACCTTGGCACAGAGGCTGGATTACAGGAACCAGAAACCAGGCAGTGTGTCCAGGCAGCAAGTATGAAGACAGGCATCAGGCCAAACTGATACAGAACTAGAGTCTTCCCTGACCAGCACCAGCATTAGAGCCAGAGGATGCATAGGACCCCCTTGGTAGAGTCAACAGGTAACCAAGTATGGAAACCTCATCACAGGATGTAGAGATGTCCACTGAGCTTTTATAATTTTTTCTTTAAATTTATTTCTTTATTTTGAAAGAGACAGAGACAGCGCGAGTTGGGGAGGGGCAGAGAAGGAGGGAGAGAGAGAACCCTGGTCAGGTTCCGGACTGTTGGAACAGAGCCCCACAGGGAGCAAAACTCACAAGACCACAAGATCGTGACCTAAGCCGAAACCAAGAGTCAGTCTCTCATCTGACCCAGGCGCCCCCACTGAGCTTTTAAATGCTGAAACAGGAATTAGACCCACAGAGATACTAGAGTTAGCAGGTTAATTCTTTCCATTCTTGAAAGTGAGTAGAACATATTTGGGGACACTCTTGATGTGAATACAATTTGAAAATTGCCAGGTAGCTTGAGTTCTGAAAATCTCTGAAGGCCAATGGAAACACTGTTGACTTTATAACCTCCAAACTTCAGTAAATACAGTACCAATAAAAAGGGCTAGAAAGCCATTAACATGATATACATTTCACATAATTTATGTAAATTGTTCAGTCTGTCTATTAATTATACTCTCCTTTTAACTGTAACTCCTTAACTACTATGTGGGGAAAAGCCTGTACATTCTAAAAATGAATACAGAATGCAGAAGTGAACAGTGATACATATCCGCAGTAGGAAGGTTTCCTACCCAGTAGCAGACGGTCAGTGGTCAGGTGTGAGTAGGCATGTTGTTAATACCCCAGGGAAACTGAGAGTCATGTATCCCTTCAGATTCAGACGTTTTGGTAAAGACTGCCTCTGCTTTTCGTGGGTAAGCTAGTGGTTTGTAAATTGGGCAGGTAGCTGTACCAGACTGGCATCCCCATCTTTAACCTACTTAGTAGGAACTGAAAGCAGACGTTTCGCACCTGAAGTTACCAGGCCACACAACTCTATGCTTTGAGAATTTTGATATATCTTGTGCCACTATAGAGCTACTAAAGCCTTTGTTCACTGGCCCTGCAGCCAGCTTTCATAAAATTAAGCAGGAGCTCAAGGCTATCAGTCTAGCGTGAATGTGATTCTGCAGGAAAAAAAATACCCAAGTGCCTCCTTTCCCCCTTGTTTTATTTTATGATAAAATAGCCTTTTAAAGTGCTTAAGTACTTAGATTATTCTTGGAATTTTAGAAATACATGTATATCATTTTACTCCATTTCCCAGCACTGAGTGCCAGTTCCATTTAATAAGGAGTGGGTGACTGGTTCATTTCCGCCCCCCCCCCAACATTTACATATTTTCTGCTTCAACGATCAGTGCATATACTTTTGAAATTAAAAGCTACGAACACTTTATACTAGTTCTTTTCAGTGCTTTGGAGCACATCAGTGCCATTTATTTTTGCTGGAAATGAAGTCACAGTGTCTTCTAGTAAGTCTAGAAAAGAGGAATTTCTGAAGTAAAAAATACATATATTCTCATCATTCATTCACTCATTCAATAAACATGTTTGACTTGCTCGCTTGATAACAGGCTATGACTCCCATAGAAGCCTACACAAATGTTATGGAAATTAGTATATATTTTTAGCCTGATTTTAATGAGTAGGGAAGAACTAATTTATATGCTTTCTAAGGTAAGGTGAAAGTTGCAGATAAGCGTTCCGTTCTGATATCTTTTCTACTAGGGGGATTGCATTGTCACTTTCAAAATACCATAATGCCCTAGAAATTTCCTGACGAGGGTTTTGCCTTTAAATTTTTGCCTTTGGCAAGCACTGGGGATGGAGATAAGGGAGAAACAAGAAGGAGGTTGGGTGCTTTTGCATGTTCTCGGCATCACAGTCTGCTAAAGTGACTAAATCCCAGTGTTCCCGAAAGTACGCTACCTGGAGTTCTGGTCTTTCTACATTTAACTGCTTAGTCAACTGCTCTCCTTCAGTCCCACCGTCTGTTAATAGACCAATTTCATCTTTCTCATAGTTCCATTTTATGAGCTTTTAATTAATTAATTAATAATTATTTTTTTAATGTTTATTTTTGAGAGAGAAAGAGTGTGAGCAGGGGAGGAGCAGAGAGAGAGATAGAGAGAGAGAGAGAGAGAGAGAGACAGACAGACAGACAGACACAGAATCTGAAGCAGGCTCCAGGCTCTGAATTGTCAGCACAGAGCCTGATGCGGGGCTCAAACCCATGAGCTGTGAGATCATGACCTGAGCCAAAGTCAGACGCTTAACCGACTGAGCCACCCAGGCGCCCCTCATTTTATGAGCTTTTAAATGAAATACCTGTAAAGTGCTTATTACAGTGTCTGGTCCATAGTAGTGACTGTAAATGTTAACTATCCTTTCTCACATAGGTGTTTCTGGGCATATATGGTGAGTAGAGGGGTGGGTGTTTGATAGGCACATGCTTGGATGTGCATGTGTTTGTACATGAATAACTGTGTGGCCAGTGATTATTAGAAATAGATAAAATGCTCATTTTCTTGGGTTCATTCTTTCTGGTTATTAGAATTACATTGTATGCCAGAGAAAGTCTATGAAGGAAGGGTATGGAGAGAGGTAAAATAAGGGCTAAGAGAGAAGCTCCCAGAAATGCATTATTTGTATGACCTTTACTGGAGCCTCATGGATCCTCATTCCTGAAGACGGGCCCACAGTCTCTCTGCACTTTTATCTGAATAACCCAAGTTACAATATGGCATCTATGAAGATAACAGTGCTTCTTTAAGTAACATTGACTTGTGCAATGTCTGTTGCCAACACTATGAAACGGAACTTAAAATGTTTTTTTTATGTTCTAATCTGACATCCTCAATGATTTTCCTTCGATATTCAAACACTGTCTTCTTTTAGTGTTGTGGCAAATTCTGAAATAGAAAGAAGGCTAAGATAACGTGGATTGCCAAGCAGAAATCAAAATTGATGAAGTGTCTTGGTGAATTGATCAAAGTGTTCGGGGGTTGTTCTTTTTATCTCTATTGATTTTTTAATCACCTCAAGAGTGGTGGACGCTGCTAAGAGATTGATGGTGGTTGATTTTTATGCTACCAGGTGTCATGGGCTGAATGCTTGTGTCCTCCCCAACTTCTTTTGTTGAAACCCGAAGCCCCACTGTGATGGCATTGGGAGGTGGGGCCTTTGGAAGGGGGATCCGGATTAGATGACATGATGAGGAAGGGGCCCTGTGATGGGATCAGTGTCCTTAGAAGAAGAGGAAGAGACCAGAGTTCCTTCTCTTTCTGCCAAGCGAGGACACAGGGAGAAGTCTCTGCAAGCCAGGAGGTCCACCTTCCCCAGTGAACCAAATCAGGCTGCACCTCGGTCTTGGATTTCCGAGCCACCAAAACTGTGAGAGAGAAATTCCTGTTTGTTTGTTTGTTTGTATTAATTAATTAATCTATTTATTTTGAGGGAGAGTGAGAGAGTGAGCAGGGGAGGGGCAGAGAGAGAGGGAGACAGAGAATCCCAAGCAGGTAGCACACCATCAGCACAGAGTGTGATGTGGGGCTAGAACTCACGAACCACGAGATCATGACCTGAGCCCAAATCAAGATTCGGGTGGTCAACCGACTGAGACACCCAGACGCCCCAAGAAATTCCTGTGTTTTAAGCCACCTAGCCTATGGTATTTTGTTATTTGCAGCCTGATTGGAATAAGACACCAAGGAAAGGCCTATCAATTCTAAAAACAGTCTGGAAATTTATGATAACAAGTCTCTAGCGAGTTTTCTTAGTATATGAACCCACGTTGCTAGAATTTCCTGTGTCTACAAGGGTAAATGTTACCTCATGATACAAGTGAAAGATTTTTCACTAGCCTTTATGGGGCCTATGTTATTACACAGTGTATGTCTTTTATGTATTAAGCTGTAAGAAGTTAAGCTCTGAGCTCAACAGCATGCTTGCCCTTGTTACTAACACCTTTATCAGAACATTATGAGAAACTAGCTTTTAGTTTGTGTACACTTTGGAATTTTAAGTTTCCCACCTAGTTGAGTTACTTCAATATGTTTACTTAAAAATTTCACTTAGGGAAATCTGGGTGTCTCAGTTCACTGGGCATCTGACTCTTGATTTCGGCTCAGGTCATGATCCCACAGTTCATGGGTTCAAGCCCGTGTCAGGCTCCATGCTGATGGCGCAGAGCCTGCTTGGGATTCTCTCTCTCTCTTTCTCTCTGCTCCTCCCCTGCTCATGCTCTCTCTCTCTTTCAAAATAAATGAATACACTTAATTTTTTTCACTTACAGATATCAACTTTTCTTTGTAAAAAGTTATTACATTATATAATCATTTCTGTTACCCTTAGGCCATTTAGCAGAGGATTTCTGGCAAGCTTTAGAATGTGAATATGTCAGTTATATTCCCATCAAGGTTTGTAATACGTGGGTATTGGATGTGTTTACTAAAATGGAAATTGGTCTTCTAGACAGGACAGCTGCCTCTCACTTATCTGATAGGATAGCCTCAGTGCAATCTGCAAATCTTATTGAATTGGATTGATTCTGTTATCCTCCTCACTAACCTTTAATTCTATGTAGCAGAAATGTAATGTGATTCTCCCACTTCTTACCACTTAAAAGCCAGTGGTTTAAAAAGTGACTATTTCTTAAAGCAAAGTGGAACTAAAGAAGTGGACTTCACGTATACTAAATATAAGCTGTGTTCTAACACAGTGCTGAATGCCTTAATTGTGATATTTATTTTCCAGAAGAGCACTGTGTCATAGGTGTTCTTATGTCCCTTTTGAAGATGAGCTGAGTAAGTGGCGGAGATGTTATTTGAATTTGGTTTTGATTCAGCTAAGAGCTCATATTGTAGACAACAGTGGTTGAGATCATTCACATATCAGACAGCTACTGTTCCTAATAAGTTAGATGCAGAACTAGGACCAAAGGTTGTTCTAGCTTTTATATATATATTTCATAATGTGGTATCCTGCATCCAGTAACCGACAACCACGAGGCAAATTTCATACCTTTAGGATGAAACAGTGGGTACATCACAGGACTGTTCAGAGAGCAAAAAGAAAGAATATCCAAAGCCCTTTATTATGAACACAAGGCTCTTGAAATAATGGCTGGAGGTTGAGTTTGAGTCTTTAAATTGTGATTTGAATTTTAGCCTAGAGTTAAGACTATAACTAGGTCTCCTTTTTTTTTTTTCAACGTTTATTTATTTTTGGGACAGAGAGAGACAGAGCATGAACGGGGGAGGGGCAGAGAGAGAGGGAGACACAGAATCGGAAACAGGCTCCAGGCTCTGAGCCATCAGCCCAGAGCCCGACGCGGGGCTCGAACTCACCGACCATGAGATCGCGACCTGGCTGAAGTCGGACGCTTAATCGACTGCGCCACCCAGGCGCCCCTAGGTCTCCTTTTTTAAGGCATTCAAAAAATATGTACTATTTTTATTTTATTATTATTTTTTAAATGTTTATTCATTTTTGAGAGAGAGAGTGCAAGCGGGGGAAAAGCAGACAGAGAAGCGGACAGAGGATCCAAAGTGGGCTCTGCACTGACAGCAGTGAGCCCAATGTGGGGCTCAAACTTACAAACCATGAGAGATCATGACCTGAGCTAAAGTTGGGCACTCAACCTACAGAGCCACCCAGGTGCCCCTGTACTAGTTTTTAATATGTGTTGGATTTCATAAAGATTTGTTCTCTTTGGCTCCAGGAAGCTAAAGAGAATCCTTATGCAGAAGTTAAAAAAAATACTTAAGGCACAGTAGACTATCCTTACGAAGGTTGCTGTTCCCCAAAATGAAATAGATTGGCTAGAGCTATATGCTCTGGTTACTGGAGTAATTCAGACACAGGCTGTGATCTTTTGATGGGATAGATAGAAGAAAATCCCAAAAGATCACATCATTCCACAAGATTCTAAGATTCTAAATACTCACTGTTGGAGCTGTATGTAGTTGGCTGGGAGAATGTTCCTAAAGTGAAAATCAACCTACTGATTCTCTATTACTGGTTATTCAAATATGAAAAATTTGAAATGATTTGGGTTTATTTTTGTAAAGTTTTTTTAAAGTAAAAAAATGAGAATTTAACATTGTTCTCTTAAATTCAGTTATTTGATTATAAATGTTTGCATATTTTGATGCATTTTTCAAGCTTTGAAATTGTTTCTTTTTCCAATTTGGATGCCTTTTATTTCTTTTTCTTTTTCTTTTTTTTTCATTTTATTTTTTTTCAATATATGAAATTTATTGTCAAATTGGTTTCCATACAACACCCGGTGCTCATCCCAAAAGGTGCCCTCCTCAATACCCATCACCCACCCTCCCCTCCCTCCCACCTCCCATCAACCCTCAGTTTGTTCTTAGTTTTTAAGAGTCTTTTATGCTTTGGCTCTCTCCCACTCTAACCTCTTTTTTTTTTTTCCTTCCCCTCCCCCATGGGTTTCTGTTAAGTTTCTCAGGCTCCACATAAGAGTGAAAACGTATGGTATCTGTCTGTCTCTGTAAGGCTTATTTCACTTAGCATCACACTCTCAGGTTCCATCAACGTTGCTACAAAGGGCCATATTTCATTCTTTCTCATTGCCACGTAGTATTCCATTGTGTATATAAACCACAATTTCTTTATCCATTCATCAGTTGATGGACATTTAGGCTCTTTCCATAATTTGGCTATTGTTGAGAGTGGTCAAGCTTTGAAATTGTTAACAGGATTTTTAAGAATTTAGAAAACTATGAGAAATCAGCTGAAGCAAAACTTTTGTTGGACTTCTGATCCAGCTCTGTGTGTGTGTGTGTGTGTGTGTGTGTGTGTGTGTATGCACATGCTTGTGCCAAGATGTTGCAATGTATTAAAGCTGCCTATTAAGATAATACTGTTCTTAATATAGTCCAAAGCAATATTTTTAATTTCCTATTTTCCTTGAGTACTCAAAGTTTGATATATTTTTTTAAGGTTGTTTGTTTGTGTACAGTGAATGTAGGGGAGGGGCACAGAGAAAGGGAGAGAGAGAATCCCAAGCAGGCTCTGAGCTGTCAGTGCAGAGCCCAACTTGGGTGTCAATCACATGACCCTCGGATTATGACCCAAGCTGCTGCAATCAAGAGTCAGATGCTCAACCCACTGAGCCACGCAGGTGCCCCTCAAAGTGTGATATTGTATAGATTTTTTTATGCTGTCATGGAAACGAAACTTTGTGCCTCTCTCTTTTCCCACTTAACCTAATTTCATTGCTCGTTTCACTGTCTCATAAACAATAGGGCATATTTCAGCTGTATGATGAAAGAAATTTCTTTGACCATCACAGGAGGCCTGCTGAGGACTGTTGAATTTGCTCATGTGCAATGACAATTAAGAGTAGAGGGAAGGGTATTGAACAGAAGCATGGAAAGCTCATTTTAATTCTTTGTTACTTAATTAAGTCATGTAACATATCTGTGCCTACCTTCTGCTTCTATAAAGTCGGAACAGTAGTATTTACAGAACATTTTGTTGTGGTTGACACATAAATTGTGCTCAGCAGATCATTGTTCTTGGGATTTTTTTCTGCCCATAAAAAAGAGAGTTGAATTTTCCACATAATAACACTATCTGCAGTAAATACCTTGTGAATTAATGAACAGTGCAAGCAACTGATTCCACCTCCATCCAATTGAAAGAACAGCAGGGCTAGAAGGAATGTCTTGGGGAATTTGCTATGAAGGGAGGGAAGAAGAGTGTCTGCATCCATATGGATTGCTATAACAAAAATACCACACCAGGTAGCTTATACACAACAGAAATTTATTCCTCACAGTTTTGGAGGCTGGGAGTTCCAAGATCAAGGTGTCGGCAGATTCACTGTCTAGAGAGGATCCACTTCCTGGCTCATAGATGGCTGTCTTCTTGCCATGTCCTCACATACTGGAAGGGACAAGGATATTTACCTTCTGTGGTCTCTTTTATAAGGACTCAAATCTCATTCATGAGTGTAGAGCCCTCCCAAAGGTCTCTAATCACCTCCTATATCCCAATATCATCACATTGAGGATTGAGTTTCAACATAGGAATTTGGGGGGACACAAACATTCAATCTATAGTAGACATTGATATTTACCAAATGCCTAATTTAGCTAGGTACCATGCTAAATTCTTTTTATATGTTTATTGATTTATCTTCAACAAATAATTATCACCTACTCTATTCTACATACTAAGCTAGGCATTGGAGCATAGTGGCATGGTCCATATTGTTTGGTGCTTATAAATTGAGCATTGGGGATAGACATTAAACAAATAATGGCACAGTTAATTAATTAATTAAAATTATGGCTATCACTAGAGAGGTATAAAATTTAATCTTTTCATCAGCATTGTAAAATAGATATTATTTGCTTTCTACAGAGGAAGAAAATGAGGCTTAAAAAGGTTAAAGAAATAGTCTGAGGTCACAAAGCTAATAGGTTGTGGACTTAACATTGCTTAGGCTTTATCTCTTCCAGAAGGCTGCTTGTGGGGGTCTCAAGGCTGCATGATCTTAAGGAGGTCCACAACTTGACCAACCCCTTTCACCCATTTATCCCTTAAAGGAATGTTTTTTGAGCACCTACCACATGTCACCAGCATGCCAACTAGTGAGCAAAATGGACATGATACCTGCCTTCATGGAGTTCATAGTCTAGTGAGGATGACAGAGAATCACTTCTCAAAAAATACATAATTATAAACTACTACAAAATGACTGAGAAAAAATTACATGGTGTTATGAGAGCCTGTGATAGAGACGTCCACTTTAGCCTAGGAGTTCAGGAAGGCATCCATGAGGAGGTGACTTTAAAGTAGAGATCTAAGGATGAGGAGGAGCTAACCAGATAGGAAGGATGGTGGAAACAGAGGATTGTACGCGGGGGGTGGGGGGGGGTCAGGATCCGCAAAGGCTGTGAGTCAGAAAGGAACATGATTAAGTTGGAACAAGTAAATGAAGGTCACTGTGGTCAAACTGAAATAATGGAAGAGTAGCACAAGGTAAAGATAGGTAGGAGCTAGAACCTGGTGTTTTAGCCTTTTTAAGGAATTTGGTCTTAATCGTAGGATCAAAGTGAAGTCATGGAAGGATTTTGGATAGAGGAGTGACACAAGTAGATTTGCTTCATCAAAATCACTTTATCATATAAATCAGTGAAAAATGGGCAGGAGACATGAATAGATTCTTTTCCAAAGAAGACATCCAGATAGATGTCACATGAAATAGACACATGAAAAATGCTCAGCATCATTCATCATCAGGGAAATGCCAATCAAAACCACATTGAGATACCACCTCATACCTGTCACAGAAACTAAAATTAACACAACAGATGTTGGTGA
Organism: Felis catus; assembly: GCF_018350175.1. Taxonomy (NCBI): domain Eukaryota; kingdom Metazoa; phylum Chordata; class Mammalia; order Carnivora; family Felidae; genus Felis; species Felis catus. Next base: position 5,599,088 of record NC_058377.1, on the reverse strand, counting down.
GGATATGGACAAAGGAGAACACTCTTGCACTGTTGGTGGGAATTCAAACTGGTGCAACCATTCTGGAAAACAGTATGGAGGTTTCTCAAAAAATTGAAAATAGAACTACCCTATGACCCAGCAATTGCACTACTAGGTATTTATCCAAAGGATATAAAAATGCTGATTCAGAGGGACACATGTACCCCAATGTTTATAGCAGCGGTATTGACAATAGCCAAAATATGGAAAAAGCCCAAGTGTCCATTGACAGATGAATGGATAAGGAAGCTGTGGTATATATATTCAATGAAATATTTCTTAGACATCAAAAAGAATGGAATCTTGCCTTTTGTGACATTGTAGATGAAACTAGGATGTATTATGCTAAATGAAATAAGTCTGTCAGAGAAAGACAAATATCATATAATTTCACTCATATGTGGAATTTAAGAAACACAACAGATGAACATAAGTGAAGGGAAACAAAAAAAAAGAAATAAAAACAGAGAGGGAGGCAAACCATGAGAGACTATTACATACAGAGAAAGAACTGAGGGTTGCTGGAGGAAGGTGGGCGGGGCTGGGCTAGATGGGTGATGGGCATTAAGGAGGGTACTTGTGATGAGCACTGGGTGTCCTATGTAAGTGATGAATCAGTAAATTCTATTCCTGAAATCATTAAAAAAATAAAGAATTAACAAAATCACTTTCTTAGTGGTGTGGGCATAGATCTGAAGAGCAAAAGCAGAACATAAGGATATTATCGCCATCATTCAAGTGAGAAATGATGGTAGCATTACCTGGGATGGCAGGTGTGTATCAGAGGCTTGAGTCATTGATGGAAACCAGAAGGAAGCAGTTAATTTTGTCTACTTAATGGAAATACTTCCATTCATGCAAATCACCTGCTGATCTGAATATGTTCTTGATTTGGCATTAGGTAGGCTCATTGTGAGTTGATTGTTAATGATGACTTTGATTTTGAAAGTAGTTTATATATTATCTATATTGACCTAGCTCTTGATAGAGATGTTTATAATACAGTTTGACTCAGTCATAATTCTCTAAGCGTCTACTATTCTAGCGCTCTATTAACCCCTGCAGGACTTAAAAAGATAACTAAGATACTATCCTTGATTGCAAAAGCAAGTGGCCTAGTAATCTAGACAGGATGATAACAAAGTACAAACACGAGTGACTGTGGTGTATAACGTGCCGTGCTGCGGCCAAGTTTTATTGCATTTCTTTATGAAGCAAAGATCACTTTCTACTGAAGGATTTAAAGGATCAGCAAAGATAGAGCATGGAAATGGACTTGGAGGCATGTGACACATTTAACTCATGGAAGAGGGGGTGTGGAAAGCTTAATCTGGGAGGATAAAAGATAGTAATTATATTGATACCTGAAGCTATTAGAATTTTTGGAGATTAGATAATCTTGCTTCAAGAAACAAATTTGTAATGAAACAGTTTCATTTGATTTGCTTATTTGGCTTCACCATGCACTTCTTAAAAGAAGACTTAATATTTTTAGAGCAGTTTTATGTTTACAATAAAATGGAGAGTAAGGTACCGAAATTTCCCATATATATGCTGGCCCCGTAGCTTTACCCAGTCAGCATCATTCACCAGAATGATTTTTTACCAAGGATGAACTCACATTGATACATTATAAACACCTCAAGTCCATAGTTTGCTTTAGGATTCACTCTTGTATTGCTCATTCTATGGGTTTGATTAAATGTATAACAACATATGTTCATCATTCTAATATCATACAGAGTATTTTCAATGCCTGAAAAATTCTATCCCTAGTCATCCCCCTCCTCACTCACCAGTCACTGTCAATTACTAGTCTTTTTGCTATCTCTACAGTGTTACCTTTTCCACAGTGTTGTATAGTTGGAATCATATAGTATGATGCCTTTTCAGATTGGTTTCTTTTACTTACTAATATGCATTTAAGTCTCCAGGTCTTATCACAGTTTGATAGTTCATTTTGTTTTAGTGCTGAATAATATTCCATTGTTTGTATGGACCATGTTTATTTGTTCATTTATCTAATTTATCATTTCTCTGATGATATAGGATGTGATGCATCTTTTCATATACTTATTTGCTATCTGTATATTTTTGGTGAGATGTCTATTAAGGTGTTTGGCCCATTTTTTAATCGGGTTATTTTCTTACTGGTGAATTTTAAGAGCTCTCTCTATATTTTGGATAAGAGTTCTTTTATCAGATGTGTCTTTTGCAAATATTTTCTCCCAGTCTTTGTCTTGTCTTCTCATTCTCTTGATACTGTCTTTTGTAGAGAAGGTTTTAATTTTAATGAAGTCCAGTGTATCAGTTATTTCTATCATAGATCTTGTCTTCAGTATTGAATGTAAAAAGGCATCACCATATCCCAGGGTCACCTAGGTTTTCTTCTTACAGTAGTTTTATAGTTTTCCATTTTCCATTTAGGTCTGTGAGCCATTTCTAGTTAATCATTGTGAAGGGTGTAAGGTCTCTGTCTACATTCATTCTTTTGCATGTGGATATCTACTCGTTCCAGTATCATTTGTTAAAGAAGCTGTCTTTGCTCCACTTTGTTGCCATTGTTTCTTTTTTGTTTGCTTGTTTATTTTGTGTGTGTGAGAGCTAGCACAGCATGCTCGGGGGAGGGGCAGAGAGGGAGGGAGAGACCATGTCGGAAACAGGCTCCACCACATGGTCAGTACAGAGCCTGATGTGAGGCTCAGACTCATGAACCATGATATCATGACCTGAGCTGAAGTCAAGAGTCAGAGCTGAGCTAAGAAGTCAAGAGTGGTACACTTGACCAGTTGAGCCACTCAGGTGCCCAGCCTTTCATTATTTGTCAAAGATCAGTTGACTGTATTTCTGAGAATCTACATCTGGGTTCTCTGTTCTGTGCCACTGATATATTTGTCTGTTCCTTCACTAATATCACAAGGTCTTGATTACTGTAGCATTATCATAAGTCTTGAAATTATTCACTTTTGTGACATTAGTTCACTTAATTTTACACTCATTATGTGTTTACTGAAAATATAGCAGACATTCACTGATTTTTAGGGGCAATGTTTAAAGTTCTGGCAAATCAGGAATCCCTGGAAAACTTCTCTTGAAAGTGATAGACTCAGTAATTATTTTACAGAGTAAATAGTTGATGATTTCAAGTAGAGCAGTAACTCTGAGTATAAACATGGTGGTGGGAGATATGGGAAGTTGGCAAAGAACTTTGTGTTCTTCATTTTGATTGGTGCATAGAGTAAAAGTGTTAGTGGGGGATGAAAGTGGAGAGTTGGAGCCCTCTCATTGATGATCCTACAGGATAGCCTGCTGGACAGCAGAAAGAAATTTTCAGTTGCCCACATCTAACTTGAAGATTTAGAAAGAAATTTTGACTGCATGTTTCAATATATTTTTCTTTTTTCACGTGACCCAGTATTCAATAACTTTTATGGTAAATAACCTGGGGCTTGACAGCAGAATTTTCCACATGATTGAGATTCCTGGGAAGAAACTGGAGTTTATATTGTTAGATCTACTGAGCATATTAGCAGAAGAGCTTTATTTGATAGGCAGTCATTTGGAATCTATTTTCCCTCATTTGGGAGTAGTTACCAGGCCAAATCACTGTTCTATTTATATCCATGACCTCTTTTCCAGTGCTGTATCAGCTGAGCACTGTAGAGACATCCTTAAAAGAAGTAGTATTTGGGTCAGAAACGTCAACCAAAATGAGTGTAATTAGACAGATTTTTTTTTAAAGAATGAGGGGTTTTTAAGTAGCTTTATCAGTAAATCCTTAAAGTAGTTTCCATTTGAATTGCTAAGCCATTATACAGCCATTAATTGAACTCAGCAAACTTGCTTTGGATCATTGAATACCTATTGTGCAAAATGACCCTCAGCATTTTGGGTGTGGGGGGGGGGGTTGCTGGAGTGATGCCTGGGCTAGGACTTGTTGAAAGTTCTGACAAGGAAATCTTTGGAGAAGTTTATTGCCTTATGGGATAGGGTGGAAGACCAAGAAGGAGTATATGGGAATGACTGGAGTTCAAGGGTAGGAGTACTTTTCTTTCTTTTCTTTTTTCTTTTTCTTTTCTTCTCCTTGGGTCTTAAAGAAAGGGTGAATATCTGGGTAAATATTGTAGTGTTGTTAGTTCATGTAATATAAGAGAAGTCCTTCAACTTTGAAAATCACAAATATACCTGAGAACATGTGAAAATGTAGATGGCTGGGCCTTATACCTATATTTTGATTTAGTAGATCTAGGTGTGAGGCCTTTGGGGTCTGATTTTTAATAAGTACCCTCTGGGTGATTTTTATGTAGGTGGTCCTGAATTTTGAGTTGGAAAACTTTACAATTCCAACCTGTAGAAATCAGACACAATTTAAAGCATTCAGTAAAACTCATAAAAACGATCCTGCTACTGTGCTAGGATCCAGGCATATAAAAAGTAAAGTACATATCTAGTAGGAGGAGAATATAAACATGTGCGTGCACGCACATGCGCACACACACACACACACACACACACACACACACACACACACTCCCAACACCAATGTAATACCATGCTAAAGAGAGAAATTTATCCATTGGGTATTTGTATGCCAGTTAGAGACTCAGAAGTAGGGAAAGAAAACTTGAAAGTGAGGGCTGCCTCTTAAGATAGACCTTGTGTGTCTAGTTTGTAGTATTAGGAACATGCCCTCCAAGCTGTGTACCCAGTGAGGTAGAAACAGTTCCTCTTCTTTATGAGACACCTCCTTTCAAAATAATGAGCACATCCATGTGGTTTTCAAGGCCTTTAAAAAAGAGTAAATAAACCTGGTTTCGACCCGTTTGCTGATTCAGGATGTCTGGTGGTAATCAGGCTGTGAATTTTAAAGCTGTAGTGGGGAAAACAGTCCATGTGTAAAAATGGGAGCTGACTTTAGGAGAGCGAACTTTTATTTTCCTGAGACTGTGCAAAGAGTCAGTGTTTGTGTACAAACACTCCTCTCTCTGAAGTTCCAGTTAATGACAATGCCAAGTGAGAACTTTCAGTTCCTGTGTGACAAGAGGTAACATCCATCGAAAGTTAGAAGTAATAGGAGGTTACTTTAATGACCCATCACACCTTCGTTCTTATTGCCAATGACCGCATAAGGACCAGTACGGAGCACTAGCCTTTGCAACATTAACTCATTAAAACATCAAAATTATTTCCAGAATATCAGCCTTTGACATCATAAAATAGGACCTATAGTGAAAGTGCTAATATTGGATTGACTATAAGATCTGAAAAAAATTAAAAAGGACAGGGTAACAATTTTGCTTTCTGGTAGTCGTTGTATAGGAAGGGGATAAATATGTGGAGGTGGATTCCCAACATAGCGTCTGATGAAAATGAATGCGCTAAGGAGGTGGAGGCTGCTTCTTGGTCCCCCTGTGGGAGATAGAGGCCCTTTGTGCTCAGTTGTTACTGTTCTGTCTAATCCCAGGAACTGGTGTCCTCAGTGGTGTCCCCTCTAGAATTAGGGTGCCAGGGTGTGGCCATATCCAGGCTGCTGCATTCTGCCAGCCATCACCTGTGAAGCCTCAGTTTTCTCCCGTCCTTCTGTTACTGGTGAGTGATCTATTTTCACACCCTGGTAATGCCAGGTGGAATGCCTACAGAGATCTGGTTCACGGTGTCATAGAGGTCTCAGGTGACGACTGAAGAGTGTGCCACCTTCTCTCTCAGTGACAGCAGAAGGAAGTAGTGGATGAGGAGCCAGTGGAGAGATGGGAATCCTGGAGAAGAAAAATGAATGAGGAGGTAGAGGAGAAGATGAGGAAGGGAAGTTCAGATGAGAGATGGTGCACGAGAATAAAGTGGTGGAGGTAAAGGAAGTGGGGGGGGGCCTTGAGCCCTAAATGTGATCTCTTCAGGGACTTTGTTGAGTGTGGAGTTAGAGACCATGGATGCTCAAGTTGGCAGGGCCTTCTCCACCTGAATCCCAAGTTGGGGTGAATGCAGTGGCACTTGGGTGAGGGCACAAGTTTCATCAACCAAAATATACCCGCCTTGTGGGACCTAGCCTTTTGAGCCAACCCCCACCTAACACTTAAGAGATCCAATGCAGGTTTGCTAAGTTTTATACCAATTAGGGATGAAAGAGTTCAGACATCCCAGGACAGGCTAGAAGTTCAGGGTCTTCTTTTGGACAGACTCTTACTGCAGAAACAACGCAATCGTTAAAGGTCAGATCTTCTGGACAGGTGTCATTTCTTTCCATTTGAAACATAGGATCAGCACCGTTCCTCCCCCCCCCCCCCCCCCCCCCCGTCCTTCATCTACAGGAGCAGGACATCACCTGTAGCTTCTTCACCTTCATCACTGCCTCAGACCACAGCCTCCCAGAATCTGACAAAACAATTGTTATTACTAATGGGGAACTATAGCCCAGTTCGTACAGAAGTAACTACCCTGCGAAGGGAAATCAGACCACGTTCAGCAGGGCAGTCCATGGAGATACTCAAGCTCTTTGGGTACTCATGTGGTTAACGCCTGCCTTTGGAAATTGTTCTCGCCCCAGATTACCTGCCATCATTTGTTGGACCTCTATTTGGCCAACTGTGGTGTTGTGCATGTGCTGGTCTCTGTGCTCCATCAGTGCTGTCGTCATCATTAATGTAGCTTTTGTGGACATGGCCATCATCTGTCTAAGCCAAGGAAATGATACTAAAGACAGCACTGCCTTGATCTCCATTGCTTGAATCTTTGTGTCAAGGCCTTCCCGCCTGCTTCTGATGTAGGTACTTAAGAGTCATATTGGAAGAGGATCATTGTATCTTCAAGCCCCACAACCACAAGAACAATGAAAATCTAGGTTCATGTTTAATGTCTGGCAAGTTTCTCATCTTCCAGTGGATAACGCCATGGCCCCAAGACCTGTGCTTGGTCATCAACACCTGAATTTTCATCTTTGGCCAGGAGCCCATGTCACCCACCCTGCTGAGTATCTGGAAAAACAGGGACATAAACACTGGAGAGCTGCTGAACTTGTATGAGGTAAAGGATAAAAGTAAGGGACCTCTAAATCTACCCAAATCCAAAACTTTCCAGTAGCTTTTTTGCTACTGATAAGTCTTCATGAAGGCCTGTGCCATGCTCTACCTTTTCTAGTCAGTCTTTTGGATAATCTGTGTCCAGAGCACCAGCAACCCCATTTTTTGGTTTCTAGGTGACAGGGACCTTCAGAACCACCTGTGGACTGAGGCTCCTTACCAACCACTGGAAACCTCTTCCACCTCCCTTCCTTTCATTGTCACATCAGGAACCATACCTGATGTCGGAGAGGTGATTAGGCTGGCAGGTGTGGCTCTATCCTCTCAACAAGGGTGAATAGGGTGTCCTTTCTGGGAATCACGTGTTCTTAGCCACAGTCAATGAGCTCATGCAGAGTGTGGCATGTTTCTCAGCCCCCTTTTGCCTACCTGATCATGACCAGGTGACAAAGTGCTCTGTGAGATTCCAGGAGAGAAAAGACATATTCATTTGTAGACTTCATCTGCCTCCAACTCATTCCAATATCTCTCTTCTCCTTTCTGTGCCTCTCTCAACTTTTCTCTCCTCTTTCTGTTTTTAATGACTTGAGGGACCAAAACCAGAAAGCAAAACAATTAGAAAGCAGACTTTCCAATTTGCTTCTCCTCTTGATGATACCTAGAAGGAGAGAGGGAGGTTGTCCAGTAAAATAGGCTGCCAGAGCTCTCTGACCCTCTATTTTTATGCCCCCTCCCCCCACTCCACAAGCTTTCTTTTACAAGTCCTAAAGTTCAAAAGAAGACAGACCAAGGATTGTGGGATTGAAGGACTGAGGTGGGTGTGAATCCGTGGGACAGAGATTATTCATTGCTCTGTTATACACAGTATTCTTTTAGGCTAATCCTAGGCCAATATCACCACCACTACGCTTCCCCATAACAGTCACAAACTCCTTTCTCCTTACTGTGCCCAAATTTCTAAGAAACCTTGTAGATATTTCTTGAGCATTAGCCTGGAGGGGATGGAGAAGAATGTTACAGGAGTGAGATCCTATTAAGAACTAAAATAAACTCTTTTAAATGATTACTTTAAAACTAAAATAACATTGGGGCGCCTGGGTGGCTCAGTCGGTTGGGTGTCCAACTTTGGCTCAGGTCATGAACTCACAGTTCATGAGTTTGAGCCCTGCATCAGGCTCTGTGCTGACAGCTTGGAGCCTGGCGCCTGCTTCAGATTCTACGTCTCCCTCTCTCTCTGACCCTATCCTACTCAGGCTCTGACTCTGTCTCTCTCTCAAAAATAAATAAACATTAAAAAAATTTTTTTAACTAAAATAACATAAAAAGGAAGAGTGCACAGCTCTGTGTACTCCTTTATTTCTACACCTCCTTTATTTCTGGGATAATGCGAGGGTTTTTACTATCAAGGGTTGAACAGATGATATACAGAGATGGGTAAATTGTTTTAGTTTGATAAAAGCATCTATAATAATATGTGCAATAGTCATACATAATAATTTTAGTGCAGAAGCCTCCTATGTTCAGAAAAGGATGTGAGCAGTCTTTTCCACCTCCATGAGTAGTTTAGCCATCTTTATTCTTATCTCATACCATTCAAGAACAGGTCAAAGATGTCAAAAATAAATGAAATGCACTACTTTAGGTAGTTTGTTGTATTTAAAATTGTATGTAAAAAACACCAAGGCAATTGTAAAGGAATTCAGAACATAGTCAACTTTACAGGAATTTTTTTTTTTGAAATTTTACAATTTCCACTTGTTTATCTGGTTTAACTCAAGGAAACATCCTTAGGAGCAAATGTAATTGATATATAATGTTTTCCCTTTTTCTGCTCCTGTGAAGCAAAATTGACTAATGTTTTTGGAGGGAACCCATTAAAATTTGCATATATACTTAATCCTGCTAAACTTGCGTAGATCAGAATTAGATGAAGGGAGAGAAGAATAGAACTTCCATGGAAAGATGCATGGCTAAGGTGGTAGCATTTAGACCAAGATTTTTAGGTTAAGATGCTGAATATATCTGTAAGGAAAGAAAAAAAACATCTTACAGATATATTACCTGCAGTTTCCAGACATCTAAGTATTTGAAAACTTTAAGCTATTACCTATTCGTTCATGTGCATACAAGTGCTACTCACCAAATATTTCTGACTCGTGTCTGGGCAGAAGGGTGGTTGAATTTTCCCATCGCCTATGCACTGATCATGGTCATGTGACTTGCTTTGGTGGATGAATCTTGAGAAGCTCTATATGTCACATCTGGGACAAAGCTGTAATGGCTAGTGCACGGTTTGTCAGAACCTCTTTATCTCTGCCATGGCAACCAGCACCAGGTGGGGAGGTTCTATTAGCTTTTGTCCTAGAGAGACACAGCACATGTTTCTCCCCTCTCCTCCAATCCCTTAACTCACATGAATTTGTAGCATCATCAAAAATAAGCAGTATTTTTGGGGCATTCAGATTTTGAAGTTATATTGTTATTGCAACATACTCTAGCCTAGCATGATGAAAACATCTTTTATATTTTTTCTATATGTTGGGTGTTTATGAATAATTGTGAGTTGCACAAGTTGATACAGGCCATTGTTTTTTGATGTCTATTTCTTGCCTAGTTTTTTTCAGTTTATTTATTTATTTATTTTGAGAGAGAGAGAGAGAGAGCACAAGCAAGAGGGGGCAGGGAGGGAGGGAGAGGGAGAGAGAGGGAGAGACAGAAAGAATCTCAAGCAGGCTCATTGCCATTAGCTCCAAGCCCAACACAGGGCTGGAACTCATGATTGTTGAGATCATGACCTCAACCAAAATCAAGAGTCAGACACTTAAGCAACTGAGCCACCCAGGCATCCCTTGCCTAATTCTTGATCCTATTGTTTCTGACAGGTAAACTGACTTCAAATATTTGGAAACTAAATACTATCAAAGTTTACATGATCACATATAGATTTTCATGTGAATTTGTTATATTGTGTACACATTTATCTTGCACTTTCTTAGAATTCTGTGTCATATCCGTTGGCAACTGGTCCATATCCATACTACATTACACACTGCTAAAAGAAAAAATGCAACATATAACTAATCTGTATTCTTATGGTACAAATTCTAGGAATACACATTTAGTGGAACTCATTCAATTTTAGCTGAAAAGATAATGAAGATGATGGCTGATGAAGAAGAGGATAGGGATTTCAAGAAGAGATAATGCTTCAGGAACATGCATGTTTACAGTTCATTCTAAAGCAATTCAGTTTGTACAAATAATTTACTGCCTATGTGTTCTGATATCTGAAAATCAGAATTTAGTTTCAAAGTTCATGGCTCACAACATGTGGTATATACATAGAATGGAATATTTCTCAGCTATAAAAAAGAATGAAATCTTGCCATTTGCCATGATATGGTTGGAGCTAGGGGGTATAATGCTAAGCAAAGTCAGTCAGAGAAAGACAAATACCATATGATTTCACTCATGTGGGATTTAAGAAACAAGTAAGCCAAGGGGAAAAAGAGAGAGAAGCAAACCAAGAAACACACTCTTAACTGCAGAGAATACACTGATGGTTACCAAAGCGGGGGGTGAGTGGGGGGATCAGTGAAATAGGTGACAGGGATGAAGGAGTACACTTGTGATGGGCACTGGGTGTTGTATGAAAGTGTTGAATCACTATATTGTACACCTGAAACTAATATTACACTGTTTGTTAACTGGAATTTATTTTTTTTCAACGTTTATTTATTTTTGGGACAGAGAGAGACAGAGCATGAACGGGGGAGGGGCAGAGAGAGAGGGAGACACAGAATCGGAAACAGGCTCCAGGCTCTGAGCCATCAGCCCAGAGCCTGACGTGGGGCTCGAACTCACGGACTGCGAGATCGTGACTTGGCTGAAGTCGGACGCTTAACCGACTGCGCCACCCAGGCGCCCGTTAACTGGAATTTATATAAAAACTTAAAAAAAAGTATATAGAAGTACAAAAGGATGAAATAAATAGGATTAGCAGAGGACATTGTGTTTCCAGGGGGAAATGGTAAACTGACACATTTTAGACATTCATTATTTACTGGATGTCTTTCTCAGTGGGAATTCTTTGGGGGAAGTATATTTCAGTCCTTGGAGTATAACCTTTCCCAACTCACAATGCATTGTCTTTCTTTTCTTACCATATGATTTTATTTCCATTTCTCTGGCACAAGAAAACAGGTGAAAATGTTGAACTTCATGATAGGTCTAGGGTATTGGGAGTAACTTTAGATGCATATTTTCTGAGAAGATTTTGGTGATCAAGTGATTGTTTTGGCATTCCTCGTCTCATGAGCTTAACTTTTCTCATTATATTCCCTAAATAAGTGCCAACAGATTTTATGCAGTACATTTTTTAATACCCTATTGTTAGAATGCACTCACACAAAATCTAATTATGGCTATTATATCTTAACTAATAGCATATTTTATAAGTTTTGGTAATTTATGATAGAAGCATCTCCAATCATTCAGAGGCAATTTTTTTTCTATGCACATCTATGTGGTGCTCATGAAATGAGCAGTGAATATGAACTCACTATTAGAATGATTTATTATAATCCTGATAAACATGGATAAACATGGATAAATCATGATAAACATGATTCATTTGTTTATTCATTTGGTATATATTTGCTAAGTAGCTATATTTTAGAAACCACTATAAGCATTAGGAATACAGAGGTGAAGAAAACATGGACCCATTCTTAAAGAGCTGCCATCAGAGTTGGGGATACATCTTGATTATAACCTATGATGAAAGCCATAGCAAAGAGGTGTGGGAAGTGCTGTGGAAACAGAAGGAATGGTTAGTTGTACTAAGAACCAATGGAGAGACCATGGAGGGATTCATAGAAAAGGTGATATTGGAATGGGACATTTAACATAATAGTTTGTCACTTTCCTCTAATTAAAATGTTAGAACTATTGAGGAGTTTACCTCCATATACTTTTTTTAAATGTTTTTATTTATTTTTGAGACAGAGAGAGACAGAGCATGAGTAGGGGAGGGGCAGAGAGAGGGGGAGACACAGAATCTGAAGCAGGCTCCAGGCTCCGAGCTGTCAGCACAGAGCCTGATGCGGGGCTCAAACTCATGGACTGTGGGATCATGACCTGAGCCGAAGTCGGACGCTCAACTGATTGAGCCACCCAGGCGCCCCATCTCCATATACGTTTTTAGTTTGAGAATGGTTGACACACAATGTTAGATTAGTTGTAGGTGTTCAACTTAGTGATTGGTCAAGTTTATACATTATGCTGTGCTCACCATCACTTGTCCCATTACATCGCTATTACAATATCATTGACTATATACCTTATGCTCTTTTTACTCCCTTGACTTATTCCATAACTGGAAGCTTCTATCTCCCTCTCCCCTTCATCCATTTTGGCAACACCTCCATCCCCTTCTCCTCTGGTAACCATCAGTTCTCTGTATTTATAGTTCTGATTCTGCTTTTTGTTTGTTTATTAAGATTCCATTTATGAGTGGACTCACATGGTCTTTGTCTTTCTCTGATTGACTTATCTCACTCGGAATAATACCTCCTATGTCCATCTATCTTGTCTCAAATGGCACAATTTCATCTTTTTTTATCTGTTTGTCTGTTGATGGACCCTTAGGTAGCTTTTGTGTCTTGGCTATTGTAAATAATGCTGCAGTAAACATAGAGATGTGTATACCTTTTCTAGTTCATGTTTTTATTTTCCTTCAATAAATACTGAATAATGGAATTATTGGATCATATGGCATGTCTATTTTTAATGTTTTGAACAACTGTTTCTTTAAAAAAGTGTTATACTTTTTCCATACTCTTTTCCACAATGGCTGCACCAATTTACATTCTCACCTCCTTTTTCTCTACATCCTCACCAATACTTGTTACTTCTTGTCTTTTCAATTTTAGCCTGGATGGGTGTAAGGTGATATCTCATTGTGGTTTTGATTTGGATTTCCCTGATTGTTAGTGATGTTGAGCATCTTTTCATGTGTCTGTTGATCATCTGTATGTCTTCCTTGGAAAAGTGTCTATTCTGGTCCTCTGCCCAGTTTTTAACTGGATTATTTGGTTTCTTTAGTGTTGAGTTATAGGAGTTCTTTATAGTTTTTGGATATTGACCCCTTGTCAGATATATCATTTGCAAATTATCCAAAGTATACCACCATATACTTTGGATAATTAGAGAACTTTCCTCTGAGCATAAGTTATGTATCATGCTATATGCTTTAGAAATTTAAGAATTTTAACCTGGGGTAAATACTTAAAAGATTTAACAAAAGCAATGTCTATTCAGAATGGATGCTGACAATAAAATTAGAATAGGGTCTGAAAAGACTCTGACAGTGCCTGTTACCTCTTTAATTGTAGGGTTATGGATGGGTTTTTGTACATCAGTTTCTCATCTCTCAGATATAAATAATATTGAAAGGTTGAAGGAGACAAGAGGATAGCTTTGTAAAAGGTCATTATTTGAAAATTGTTCACACAAAATACTGGCAGTTCTGTTTTTGTGGAGGATAATTGTTTTATGTTCCAGTTTTCCCCAATTTCAATGATCATCTATGGTGATAACATTGATGAAGAGCCCTGGAGTGAGATGTCAGTATTCGACAGCGGCTGTTTGCAAACTCTGCTGTGATTACACTCTGTTGTCTAATTGCTTAATTTATTGATGTTTTGCTGACATGTTTGCAGCAACATTTGTGATTGCAGATAACTCATCATTTCTCTTCTGGCTCATTATCATATGTTTGCATTTGGTTTGTCTGATTGCTGCAGGTGGAAACAATAGGTGATGCATACTGTGTTGCCGCAGGACTCCATAGGAAAAGCCTCTGCCACGCTAAGCCCATTGCTCTCATGGCCCTGAAGATGATGGAACTTTCAGAAGAGGTGCTGACACCTGATGGAAGACCAATTCAGGTAACCTTCTCTACAATGTGGTTTGAGTAGTAGCATGCCTTTCACTGAAGGGGGCAAGAAATTCCCTTTTGAATTCTACTTACGTGTCCTACAGATTTAGACAAGTAAGGAGGATGAGGCTTAACTAGAAAAAAACTCATAGAACACCAGGAAAAGAACAAATGGAATAAGATCCAAAATAGGAAAAGGTGTATGAAAGGCTAATTGCCATGGAGAAAACAAAGAGCTAAAGACAGACTAAAGAAACACTCATTGTCAGTTACCAACTCACCAACACCAAGCAAAGATGGTAGGGGGAATCAGGGTCTCAGACATAATCCTCAGGAGAAAATGGAGGACCTGAACACTTACTTTGGGTAGCGTACAGGTAAGTGTTGCTGATAAAACCTCAGCACTCAGGGTTACCTGTGCGTGTTTTTAATGTAGCAGAGCTTGAAGGTCGGAGCCCAATAACTAAGAAAATTTAATAGTGGTGGGAAATGTGGCTCCTGGTATGTTGTACTCTTTTTGGTACTGATGCCTCTCTGCAGTCTAACGTCTACCTCTAAGAATGGATGAGATCACCTACCTCTAGTCTTTCCCAGACCCAGTGGATCCCAGAAGTATTGTTACTGTGACTTCTTAGAAACCAGAAATCATGTATTTGGAGAAGTAACCATGAATGTAAGGCAGCCCTTTTATAACAGGTCACCAAATGTGAGTTTAAAATAAATAGAGAAAAAGAAAGCTTCAAAATGTGGTTACAATCCTATTCCTGGAGTTAGGGCAAATTAGATATTATGAGTGTCCTTCTGACTAAAATTATTAAAATGCTGTGTTAAAAATATTTTTAAAATATTTAACACTCTTTAAGATTTCTAAAAACTACTAAGCACCTCACTGAACTATTAGGAAAGAAAAAATGTGCCAATAATGTTGCGTGTGTAGATTGACAAAATTTCAGTGGGGAATTTAAATTCATTGCTCTGCCATGAGAAGTGATAGTAGGAAACTAGGAAACATTACTTCTTTCTGGAGGAAGTCAACTTCAATCCCTCTTGCAAAGAATATCCATATCTTTGGATATATGAATATCCATATTTGAATATATGGATATCCATATCTGGGGACTGAGTGACTAATACTAAAAACAAAACAAAACAACCCCTCACCTCCCCCACGAAAAAATAACCCTAAACCCACACGTTCATGAAAGAAATCAAAGTATTATAGGTAAGAACCAGTGGGAACAATAGCTAAGAAAACAGTGAAGTGTTATCAGATTATCAAAATTTTCAGACAGAATCAAAATGACAATGTTTCATATAATTAAGAAAATAAAGAAGAAGCTTAAAAACACGAGACAGGAACAGTAGATGTGAAAAAGAACCAGAGAACCCCTAAGTAATCAACTTAATACTTAAGAAAATGGCCGGTGGATGAATTTAAAAGCAGATTAGACAGAGCTGAAGGAAAAATTAGTATACTGAAACCTAGAGCTGAAGAAATTACCCATAATCAGGTCCAGAGAATTAAAAATGTGGAAATATGAATAAGATAATGTAAAATATAAAATATGTGGGAGGAATGGAGAACAGAGTAGGAAAATAAATGTTCCATTGGGGTTCCACATGGAGTTACAGAGGGAATGCAAAACAAGGAATTTTTTTTTTTTTCTGGAACAGTAAAAGACATCAGTCAGTTCTCAGAGCCAGTAATCCTAAGGGATTCTACGAAGCCAAATCATAGGAATTCAAAACTGAACATGTCTTAATAATTCTGTAGTGTGTCGGAGAAAAGAGGGACTTGATACATGACGAAGGTGAAATTGATTTGTGGGGAAAGAATGGGCTATTCCATCAAAGGTTGGAGGACAACTGTTTATCCATGTGGACAAAAGTATTAAAACTGGACCTCTACTTCACGAAGCTGTACAGAATGTAATTCCACTTGGGTTGAATGTGAAGGGCCCCACTATAAGGTCTTAAATTTATAATTTGGGAGTTTTAAACTCAGCATAAGGAACATTTTTTTTGTAAACTAGTCAAGTCAAAACTTATCAAATCATACAGGAAAATAAGTGTAAAGTTTTCTACACTGAAGTTAAAACCTTCCTGCTTATCAAATAACACCTAAAAAGAGAAAAAGATAACCACAGACTAGGAGGGTTTTTTGCAACACATTTAACCATTAAAAGTATCTTTGGTTAATCTCACGAGTAACAGGATGACTATATATTGGTAGCACCATCCTGTAGCATTTCTACCTACTAGTTTGGCACAACTTTGAAGCTCTGACACTATCACACTGGTGAGGATCTGGAGCAGTGGGAAGTCACACACAGCTGGTGGGAGTGCGCCGTCCCAAGTACGGTATATTCTGTGTGCCTTAGTTTGTGCCTTGCCTACCTCCCAGCAACCTCGCCCCTAGATGCTTGCTCAGGGAAGAATGTGTTCAGGTGTAGCACAAGTCACAAGATTATTCACAGCAACACCTTGATAAGAGTTTCAAACTGGAAATAACTCAAATAACCATCTAATAGAAAGGATTGCCTGTGAAAAAAAATGTATATGTACGTGTGTATGTGTAGACACACACACACACACACACGCACACACCATACACTTGGGAAAATGAATGACTTCAGCTACTGACACTAACAAGGATGAATGTCAAAAACATAATCTTGAGCAAAAGAAGCAAGTCTGAAAAGAAGGCTGTAGTCTTATCCCACTTAATTAAGTCTCAAAACTGGGAAAGTGGGAAAAAAGATGTAATTTGGAGGTATCTGCATTGATGGAAAAGGTGTAAAGGAAAAAAAAAGGGGTGGTTACTACAAATTCAAGATGGTGCTTAGCTGCAAGGGAAAGGAAGAAGATGATGGGAAGAGAGAGGAGGCAGGAAGGAAAGTGCAGGTAGGATTGTAGTGCAGATTCACCCATTTTACTACTGTTCTCTGATGTTTACATATATGTTTACATTTGGCAGTTTTAAAAAGTGGAAAGGGGGCGCCTGGGTGGCTCAGTCGGTTAAGTGTCCGACTTGGGCTCAGGTCACGATCTCGCGGTCCATGAGTTCGAGCCCCGCGTCGGGCTCTGTGCTGACTGTTCAGAGCCTGGAGCCTGCTTCGGATTCTGTGTCTCCCTCTCTCTCTGCCCCTCCCGCGTTCATGCTCTCTCTCTGTCTCAAAAATAAATAAACGTTAAAAAAAAAAACGGTGGAAAGAGAAAGGGTTTTCTCACCATTCTCATCAGCAATAAAAATAGGAAAGCATGGAGCATTCAAAAAACTAGTTTAAGTCCCCTCAGGACATAATTATCCAGTTATTCAAGTATAGGAATGGCACTTCTACCAGTGCCAGGAAAATAAAGTGATGCTGTCTCAGATCTGCTTCAAACTGCAAATATACACAGTCCAGACTGAGTTCCTGTAAGTTCTTAAATTTTCAAGACTACTAGCTGGGCAGCCTTATCACTTGGGATTGTTTTTCTATGTTGGATTTTCTTTTATAGGAGATATCATGTTTGTATTGATTCAGCCTTGTCAAAGCAAACTTAAATTACCCTAGAACAAAACCAGGGAATCATGCGTTACGGTGTGCTCCTCCATATTTTTATCTGTGGTATGTAACATTACTCTGTCTTATGAATCAGATAGTCTTATTAAATCAGAAGAGGAAATGTCTATAAAGATTTAATAAGAATGCAGAAAGAGAATTCAAAATCATAAAACCACTTTAATAATTTTAGCTTCATTACATATTCATATTATTTGCGTGGTTTGAGATTGTTTTTGGCATACTAATTTGACTTTGAATTGGCTTCTAAGTTGGTGCCATGGGAACATTTCTAAACTTATTGAAAGAATCTTTTATTAAAAATGCTTGGGTGTGGGGCGCCTGGGTGGCCCAGTCGGGTAAGCTTCCGACTTCGGCTCAGGTCATGATCTCATGGTTTGTGAGTTCAAGCCCTGCATTGGGGTCTGTGCTGACAGTTCGGAGCCTGGAGCCTGTTTCAGATTCTGTGTCTCCCTCTCTCTCTGACCGTCCCCCGTTCATGCTCTGTCTCTCTCTGTCTCAAAAATAAATAAATGTTAAAAAAAAAATGCTTGGGTGTGCAGTAGGGTTGATATGTGATCAGCTGATTGTTTACTTCAAACTATGTAAGTTTAGGATGCTTAAAATTTAAGCTATTTAAGTTGTAATACTTCAAAATAAAGTTCCCTCAAACCTTTCATATTTTGAAAAATTAATTGATAATGTGTACATGATTTTATAAGTATTTCAGGCACCTCTCATTACAGGAAATAGGTACCTGAATTATCAGTTATAATTCCTTGGAAGTGATTGGTAATATCCTTGAATCATTAACTGTAACATTGGTTTAGTTTAAAAAATTTTTAAAGTAACAAAAGAATATAGTATTTCAGTTATTCATTTTATAATATTCACAGAAATTATTTTTTATAAATACTCTGAGACTCACAAGCTCATTCCACACTGTAGCTACAAAGCATACACAAATATGGTCCATTTGGAAAAATAATCCCAAAGTGACTTTAATTAAGCCTGCTTTCATAGGGGGAAGCACACCCTAAGAGACTTAGCCATAGAGAACAGACTGAGGGTTGATGGAGGGCGGTGGGTGGGGGATGGGCTAGATGGGTGATGGGCACTACGGAGGGCACTTGTTGTGATGGGTGCTGGGTGTTGTATGTAAGTGATGAATCACTAAATTCTCCTGAAACCAATGCTACACTATATATTAACTAATTAGAATTTAAATAAAAATTTGAAACAAACAAAAGGCTGCTTTTAAAATTAATGATTATAATCTTTAACGTTTTCTCAATATGGTGTTTATTCTCCTCGCTGAACTTGTAGAAATGTCAGCATTATGCTTATTCCACTCCCCCCGTGCAGAGGAAATCTGATTTTTCTTACATCTTCAACTTAACTCTTGAAGAAAAGTACTATCAAATTTATATTCTTCGCCCTTTGTTTGAGCTAGCTATATTGTGACTTCACTAGAAAATTGTATGACTTCATGCTGTTCTTTAACCTTGTGACCCTAATCTTACCAAAGTATTTTGAACAGTTTTTAAGGCTGAAAGGCTTTTACTAATAATTTAACCACTGTTTGATTAAAATAACAAAATGTTTATTACTGCTTGTGCTTTATTCCTTAGAAATAAAAATGTGGGTAGGAAAGAGAAGCTGCCTTGATGGACTAGAGAATGTGATTATACAGATTTTGGAAAGACCAGTGGCATTTTCACGATTTCAGGCTTTTGAAGAAGATTGAGTCAGCGTGTCCAAATATCTAAGTTTTTCTGGACTTCAGTTTTTAAAAAATATTTGCATTGAATTTCATCACACAGGCACACAAATTCAAATTCGCTTCATTAGTTTAGAGAACAGTGCATTTTATATAATGAGGCAATTATACAGAGATTGTGAAAGAGAGTTTAAAAAAAGACAATGTGTAATCATGTTGTAATACTAATGTGTTTAGCAATCTTAATTGCAAATCCGGGAAATGCTATGAATCTTCTCTAACCGCCTAGTCCAAAGGCAGGAATATTAACATACAATTTATGTATACTACAATTTGCATGTAATACATTAAATTGTAACTCGTGTAAGCTTTGACTGAATCTTCTAATGAGTTTACAGGATTTTTTGAGATTATGAAATAATTATTCTCCAATTAATTTTTAAATACTTGTTATTTATAAAGGAAATCTGATGTTGTTACTTTAATATTTGGAGGGATTTGTTCTCTGCAAATACTGCAGTATTCACTTAACCCCATGAGATTATAGCCCAAGATTGTATTTAGGGAAAAGAAAAACTAATTATTTGGTAATTTGATTCTCTGTGATTCTTTGATAAGTGTTTATGTATAGAATTCTAATTTTATTTTTCACCCTGAAGTGTGTATTGTACTTACCAGAAATGTTCTATCTCTAGAACTTAAACCTAGGGACAAAAACCTAAGGGTTCAGAAGAACTACTTGGGCATTATGGGAACTCACTAAGATAGCCCAATTTATTCTCACCTCCTGTGTTTATCCAGTAGACAACGTTTGAAAGTACTTTTAATCTTTTAGGTAATGCAGATAGTTGCAGTTTTGCTAAATTACTGTTTTATTGTAGCAATAATATACAAAGTTACTATTACTGGTGAAATTTATGGCTAAATGTATTTTCTAATACATCACTTTGTTAGTGAATTTATATGGTACTAGAAATGTGTTTCTTTGTCTTTAAAGAATATGTTTAGAGTATATTTTCACTGAGAGTTTACCAGTACAGGAGGTTACAATAGGTTGTCTTTTATACTTTGCTTCTGTTTAATTATTAGAACTTTAAAGTCTGTATATTCTCTTCAGCTCTTCTAACTCACTAGTACTCCCCTCAACTGGTTATGAAAATCATTCATTAAACCCGTCCCCTTGATAATTCATGTTGTCAGAGCAGTTTGTAGTTTTTTTAAGTTTCCATTCATCTGACAAAACTTTTCATACTGTTTTTATTTCCTTGACGGTATCAGCCATCTTTAAACTCTTTGCTCCATAAATACCTTCTCTAGAGCCTCGTGGTCTATGATATTATCTGTGCTTTCACATACTTTTTAGTCATGTTACTTATCTCCTGTGTACCTAATTCTTGTTACTTTTTGTTTGTGTGCTGGAGATTGTGTATGAACAGTTACAGAATCATTTGAGAAGTGGAATGATGTTACCCTCCTGCAGGGAAATTTTATGTGTTCTTCGGGTGGGAGGAATTGCTCCGGGCTCTAGCAATCAGGGTCACATGATTTAATGCCAGGCATCCTTCTCCATGGGGGCCAGTTACTGATTCACCTTATATTATATAAGGTATTATATAAGGTATTATATAAGGTATCAGCCTTATACCTGGGGTGTTGGCTCCTAGGGTCTCATCTTAAAAGTATGGAGGGTTTACCAAGGTGTCCCCCTTGGCCATCCTCAGACTTGGGTATTTGTCCCCGTAGTTCTGTAGGTACCGTTAGAGTCCCAAAAGCATTTCTCTAACCTCACTCCCTTCTGAAGTCAGAAGATGCCTGTAGCGGACAAGCACCCTCAGATTTAGTAATGACCTCTCACTGAGCTTCATCTTCGCCCCCTCCCCCGCCATCTTGGTGTCATATTCTTTTCATTGCCTTGTGAGCTGACCTGCAGAGGGGTATTCAGATTATATAACCTGCTCTTCCTAGAAATAGAAGTTCAAAGTCATGTACATTTTTTATAAGAGTTTTATTACTAATAATGATTCATCTTCACTAATCTATATTTGTGCCTATTTTCAACCCAAGTCACAGATGATACTATCTGTAAATAGAAAAGGCCAAAACATCCGTGTTTAAACTAGCCACTGCAGAGTAACAATAAATATCTGTTGAAGCACTTCGCAGTGTGCCAGGCAGTTGCCGATCCAAGGACTTGGCATGTGATAGCTCTACTGAGTCTCACGAACCTAGAAGGGCTCTATTGATATTATTTCAATTTTACAGTTGAAGACAAGAATAAGAAACATTCGTTAACCTGAGTTCCTAATTGCACTCTATAGGGCTTGTTAAATAGAAGTGTGGTAAATAAATTTCATATTGTCACAATTTTCTTACTGTGTGGTATCTGTTATCTGTTAAGTTAGACTTTTCATGGCTCTAGTCAAGAAAAGTTAAACTACCGTTAGGTGTCCTCTTTAAGAGAATGGAAATAAGTAATCTATTTAAGAATTATTCCATCCAAAACGATTAATTTTTTAAATTATGAAATGAGGGAGATAAGTTCCATGATGTGTGTGTGGGAGGGAATGGCTGTCATTTCATCCTTATTTTGAAAATCACAGTCACCAGCCAGATTGGGTGAATACTTAGCCACTTCATTGTTTTTTCTCTGTTTATTGTCCCTTTGGTTATTGTGGATTGTGATGCAGAAGATGTATATTTTAAAATGTTTACATTTTTTCCTAAGATAGTCTTTGGATTTAAACATCGTGTCTTATATTCTAATTCATTATTTTTGTGTTTTGAGCAAGAAATTTGTTTCAGTCATCGAATTGCACTTCTGGTATGATGCTGCAGTTCTGAGCTGTAACAGAGCACACTTACTGCCTTGCAATCCTTCTATAAAATGTTGGCATAATGAATTAATAGACCTTAATATTTATGCCTTGCGCATGTCAATGAGCTAGAATTCCCTTCCTGGTTTGCTTTAGCTTTTGTCTTTAATCATGACTGATTCTCATATAATATAGTTAGCCTGATGATCACCTTTTTCATCTGTGGAAAAAATAGTTTGTCAGGCACACACTTCTGAAAGGGCTGGCCTTATTGAAGAGTTTTGTCATATTATTTGTGAAACAGATTTTCTAAGAAGTCCTTTCGTGAAAGTATTTGCATATTTTTGCTACATGCGAAAAATAGCAGTAATACGTGTGTGAAAGGAAAAACAAAACCAAGCAACGAAGGGAAAGTTAAATTGTTTGGGTGGAAACTGTGCACATAAAATACAAAATTGCTTAGCCTGGTTTTGTGTACTGGTTTTTACACTTCCGCATTTTCACAAGAGAAATGCACTTTAGTGGAGACACACTTTAAATGTTTTATAAAGTTATGCTGTTAAATCATGTCACGATGGGGTAAACATTCCTCAAGAAGATATAATCTGTTTCATTTATTTTAGCCTGTCTGAGAGAGGGTCCCTCCCAGGAGTGTTTGTACAATGTCCTAAGAGGAGGCTAGAAATTATATTAGTAAAGGTGCTCCTTTTCGTTTGATTCTTGCATCATGTGCTTTAGAGTGTGAAGCCTCCAAGCAGTTAGGTAGCTCATATTTTTATTTATCTGAGTTTTATGTAAAGAATAAGAATCTCTGTCTGCCAAGTCTTGCTTCTAAAAAGACATTAAGATGTGATTTTACCAACCTATTGTGAGGGCAGTTAGCCCATTATATTTTAGAATATGGTCTCTCTGGTGTTATTGACCAAGAAGGCTTTTCTTTTTTACTGCCAGTTTAACTTACTCTCTTGTAAAGTTAATTGTGACACGTGCATATGCCAAGGGCAGCAGCTTGAATCTTATAATACCACCACTGATGTGAAGATAGCCAGATGGAATAATATGTGAGAGAGGAATGTGCTCTCTGCTTGCTAACCGTACTGTTAGGATTTATGTTTTTGATTTGTCATGCTGTCTTGAAATCTGATATCTAGCGCCAAATAAAAATGTAAAAATCATTTCAAAGTAACTTTATTAGTTTTCCAAAATCACAAAATGTCAAATGACCTCTGAAAAACGACACACGGAAGAAAGTCACATCACCTGTAATTTACCAACCAACCATCACCACATATTAAATTGTGTCGTATATTAGGGCATCTGGGTGGCTCAGTCAGTTAAGTGTCCAACTTCGGCTCAGGTGTTGATCTCACGGTTTGTGAGTTCAAGCCCCACAATGGGCTCTGTGCTGACACCGCACAGCCTGGAGCCTGCTTCAGATTCTGTGTCTCCCTCTCTCTCTCACCCTCCCCCACTCACATCTGTCTCTCTCTCTCAAAAATAAATAAATGTTTAAAAAATTAAAAAAATAGTGTTTATTCTTGAAGGCTTTTTTTTCTCCTATGAATATTCAAACACATGGAAATAGAATATACAGACTTGAAGAGTAGATTCTTTAAAAAAAATTTTTTTTTCAACGTTTATTTATTTTTGGGACAGAGAGAGACAGAGCATGAACGGGGGAGGGGCAGAGAGAGAGGGAGACACAGAATCGGAAACAGGCTCCAGGCTCTGAGCCATCAGCCCAGAGCCTGACGCGGGGCTCGAACTCCCGGACCGCGAGATCGTGACCTGGCCAAAGTCGGACACTTAACCGACTGCGCCACCCAGGCGCCCCAAGTAGATTCTTTTAAAAATTGAGAGGACTTCATTCAATAAAGTGAAATTATGTGACACTGTATACCATAGATGTACCTAAGCACACTGGTGAGATTTGGTAAGTCTTAGGAGGCATCTCTCATTGTTCTTAACTCACTTTGATTTTGCATTTGAATTTTTGAGTCATAGAAAGGCAACTCTTGAATCACCAGGGTTGCAAAAGTGGTAGGAATAATTCAGTGTCATGTGTGCTTTTAAAAGTCTGTTACCCTTTGTGTTGATATCATGTCAGGCATATGGTAATTGTCTGGGTCACCACTATAATATTCCTTATTTGGAATGTGGTTTCCTAGCAACTCTTGCTTTTTCCTAATGGCTGAATTGATTTCTGCACATTTGTAATGCTTCCCACAGCATCAGAAATTGTCACCCTGTGTGCAAATATTACAAGATCAAATTTACATGTAGATTCGGTTCTAAGAAATTATTCTGCTTTACCGCTTGCGTTTAATGTGCTCATTCAAAGGTTAAACCAACCATAAAAAAATAAATTTCGTAAAATCTGATGAATGCAGATCGCGCTCTTTGGTGAAACATGGTAATTTTGACGACAGTGTCCGAAATACGTTTGAGTAGTTTCTAGTGGAAGGCCTGATGAAGTTGAAGAAATTGACTAATTTTGATGGTCAAATGACCAGAGAATCAGCAGGTGGGTACGAATATTGGCCTGGACTCTGCTTTGAATGTCTCAGGGGACAAAAGACTTTCACTCTGGAGGTAGTTTGCAGTTTGCTGATTCTGGGTGATCCTTGCTGGAGTATTTTGCCAGGAGTCACTTTTATTCATGTGTTTAACAAATGAACTTTGAATACTTACCATTTTCTAGACAGTTGGTTAGGCACTGGGGATGTAAGGGTAATTAAACCAGATATGGCCTTGACCCTCCCAGAAATTACAGTCTGGAACCAACACCTATGTCAAGTGGAAAGAGAATGGTGGATTTTTCTCAGTACTGTTTCCATCTTACTATCAAGTGAGAAATTTGCATTAGGCTTTTGAAAAGACTTGGCAAAGACTTTAAGTTCTTCTTGGAATACTCAAGATGTTGCTGTACATTCAGATCTTCATTATTTTTTTTTAAATTTTTTTTTCAACGTTTATTTATTTTTGGGACAGAGAGAGACAGAGCATGAACGGGGGAGGGGCAGAAAGAGAGGGAGACACAGCATCGGAAACAGGCTCCAGGCTCCGAGCCATCAGCCCAGAGCCCGACGCGGGGCTCGAACTCACGGACCGCGAGATCGTGACCTGGCTGAAGTCGGACGCTTAACCGACTGCGCCACCCAGGCGCCCCAGATCTTCATTATTTTGATGTCTTTGTAGATTTTGTCTGTATCTAGGAAAGTGGAGTTGAGAGACATTGCAAACCAGCTATGCACTGGTTTGGTTTGGTAGTTTATATAGCATCTCATTCAGTCTACACAGCAACCCTATGAAGGGTACAGATGTAGTTCTTATATATTTTAGATCAAGAAATAAAACATCAGGGGTTAAAAAATAAGTGTAAGATCATGGAGAAAATGATATGTATATTGTACGTCTTCTGTATGCCAGACTTTGTGTCGAGTGCTTTATACACTTTATGTCTTTTAATCTTGCTCACTCCTCAAAACCCTGCAGAGTAAATTTAATCTTATTATTTCTATAATCTTATTTTACCTTTAAACAATTGGAGCTTCAGAAGTTTACATAATTTGACCAAGATCATACAGCTAGTCAATTGCAGAACTAAATTTGAACACAGATCTATCTTCTTGAAAAAAAAAAAAATCTTTGAACTTCTGCTATACCAAACTGGCCAGGACCTTGCCAGAATGTTCAGAGTAGAATTCTATTACCTGAATATTTAATAAGAATTGCCTTTCATTGAGCACTTATTATGTGCCCAGCATTATGCTAAACTAAAGTGCGTGCATGCTTCCTTTTCCTCTCATCTGTCTGTCCATCTATCTATACACACTCCTATGTACCTACACACATATATGTAATTTATTCACACATATGCATGTGTCTTATAAGCATGTCTTCATATTGGTGAAATATATACAGGTATTGAATGTTACCATGTAAGTCCTACAGCAATCATGGACCATGAATAAGGTATCATCCTTATTTACAAATGAAAAAAACAGGACTCAGACAGGTTAAGGGAGTTATTGTCAAATAAGAGTAAGTAGGTAAGTAAGAGTGGATTCCTAATTGGAATTTAAATCTGTTTGACTTCAAAGTCTCTCTCTCTAACCATCACCCTAACACTGCCTCCATAATATAATTAGAATGTATGATTTCTAATCTTAGGACTAAGCTAATCACTTTAATCTTCCTTGAAAAAGAATGACTGCTTTTCTCTCTTCCTTAAGAAATGTTCAGATGTATCAGCAGTGCAATGACTTGAAGGCATTCTAATTTGAGACAAACCCTAGTGGCTATAAACTGTGCACAAAGATGTGGAAATGAGGATAATTATCTCTGCATTTAATATAGAGAGTTGAAAATTGGTGGTTTTCTAAAATTTCACAATCTCTGAAGGAAACGTTAAGTTGTGGATAATACTGAAATATAAACTTCTGTAATATTAGCTTCTTAGGAGAAATAGAAGATGTTACCTCTTCTTTGTGGCAATACAATAATCCCAAACTGGGAAAACAGAGATTTCAAACCACAACAGAGAATCCAAAAGAAATATTGTTCTTTAAGACATATTGTTTTCCAGATGGTATCAGTTGATTCTTTTGTATATTAAGTTATCCAAGATCGCTTTTATATTTACAATAACCAAAGCCCTGATGGGAAGTAGGAAAACGTTGTAAAATAGTTTGATCACTCAGCCAGCAAGCATTTACTGAATCTCTCTCATGGACAAAACTACATAATTGAGTTGCAGACTGAACTGCGGGAGTGCCAAATACTAATCTGCTTTTTCTTGGCTCTCATTAAGTAAAAATTCTGTCTACACAATACCACAACATCTGGTCACTTAAATCCATTCAGTCAAAAATGCAATTAGCCGCCCAGATTTTCAGACTCTAGGATTCCATTCAACTTGTTTGCTTTAATTATTAGTTTATCTGAAAGCTGTGTCAAACAGTCAGTAGCCTATATTTGGTTATTTCAACATGCTTGGCAAGCACCTTACCTAAGAAAAGGTACAGACATGGAAGAGAAAACCCAAGTCCTGCTTCTCACGGGCCCTCAGTCAAGTGTTTGTACAGACCCATGTGGTGTTCTACTTCTCCTATTCTGTTTACCTTCCCTACCCCTAGCCCACCCTACCCCCCAGACCCTACTTACTCCCCTTTCTCTGCCAATTTCATAAAACTGCTTGTCATTTTCCTATGGGCTACCTTAGATTTATTTACACAAAATAATATTGTTATAAATAATGCACATAAAACTGTTGATACTGGTTCACTTAGGAGAAGTGGCTTTTTCTACCTTTAACCATGAAGTTTTATATTTGTTTACATTTTCCAAATATGTGCATGAATTACTTTACATATTCATTTTTCTTTTTTTAAGTGTATTTATTTATTGTGAGAGAGAGCATGCATAGGACGAACAGAGAGAGAAGGAGAGACAGAGAATCCCAAGCAGGCTCCACGCTGTCAGTGCACAGCCTGATACTGGGGCTTGAAATCATGAACTGTGAGATCATGACCTGAGCCAAAATCAACAGTCACACGCTTAACTGACTGAACTGCCCAGGTGCCCCCTGCATGTATCAGTAAGAGTATACAGGCAGCACTATCATGGACTTCTATTCTTTCCTTCTTTATAAGTATCTATAATTTTAAAAACATAAATATATCTTAAAAATGAAGTAAGCACAAACTTTCACCTATGTATTCAGTTCATACAGAGCAATCAGGAGATAATGCTTAAAACTGAACAAGGTCATCAAGATAAAAAAGCTTCTGCACTGCAAAGGAAACAATCAACAAAACTAAAGTCAACTGATGGAATGGGAAAATATGTTTGCAAATGACATATCGGACAAAGGGGTAGTATCCAAAATCTACAAAGAACTCACCAAACTGCACACCGGAAAAACAAATTATCCAGTGAAAAAATGGGCAGAAGACATGAATACACACTTCTCTAAGGAAGACATCCAGATGGCCAACAGGCACATGAAAAGATGCTCAGCGTCACTCCTCATCAGGGAAATACGAATCAAAACCATACTCATATACCACCTCACGCCAGTCAGAGTGGCTAAAATGAACAAGTCAGGAGACTATAGATGCTGGCGAAGATGTGGAGAAACGGGAACCCTCTTGCACTGTTGGTGGGAATGCAAACTGGTGCAGCCACTCTGCAAAATAGTGTGGAGGTTCCTCAAAAAATTAAAAATAGATCTACCCTATGACCCAGCAATAGCACTGCTAGGAATTTCCCCAAGGGACACAGGAGTGCTGATGCATAGGGGCACTTGTACCCCAATGTTTATAGCAGCACTTTAAACAATAGCCAAATTATGGAAAGAGCCTAAATGTCCATCAACTGATGAATGGATAAAGAAGTTGTGGTTTATATATACAATGGAATACTACTTGGCAATGAGAAAGAATGAAATATAGCCTTTTGTAGCAACGTGGATGGAACTGGAGAGTGTTATGGTAAGTGAAATAAGTCATACAGAGAAAGACAGATACCATATGTTTTCACTTTTATGTGGATCCTGAGAAACTTAACAGAAGACCATGGGGGTGGGGAAGGAAAAAAAAAAGTTACAGAAAGGGAAGGAGGCAAACTATAAGAGACTCTTAAAAACTGAGAATAGGGGCGCCTGGGTGGCGCAGTCGGTTAAGCGTCCGACTTCAGCCAGGTCACGATCTCGCGGTCCGTGAGTTCGAGCCCCGCGTCAGGCTCTGGGCTGATGGCTCAGAGCCTGGAGCCTGTTTCCGATTCTGTGTCTCCCTCCCTCTCTGCCCCTCCCCCGTTCATGCTCTGTCTCTCTCTGTCCCAAAAATAAATAAATGTCGAAAACTACGGGAAAATTAAATCTACTTTAAAAAAAAATGAGAATAAACTGAGGGTTGATGGGGGGTGGGGGGAGAGGAAAGTAGGTAATGGGCATTGAGGAGGGCACCTGTTGGGATGAGCACTGGGTGTTGTATGGAAACCAATGTGACAATAAATTTCATTTAAAAAATAAATAAATACAAAATAAATGCTAAAGAAGAATTTTAAAACATGACCTGGGCTAATAACCATTATCTGCTAATTAATAAACAATTATGTTAATGAACAACAAAAAAAAACTGAACAGGGTCAAAAACATTTATTGGCTAAAAATTATTAGGAACATCAAATCTTTTTAACAAAATGGGGCACTAAAGCATTTGGTCAGGAAAATGAGGGTTGGTAGAAATAATGGTCATAAAAGAAAACTACACTAGCAGAAATTAATATAAATAAATATTTGATTACTCAGTCACAAATCATGACTATAAAATTTAAAATGGGTAAGAACTGATGCCATTTAAAATATTTTCAGAGGAACACAACTAGAAATGTAAAATATTAGAATCAGTTTAACTGTGTTATACAGAGAATAGATCAAGGAATTAAATTTACTTAACAACAGTTCAGAAAATAATTCCTCATGATAAACTTCAGCATTGGTAAATTTCTGCATTCAATTGAATTCCTTGCTGGGATCCAGATGTCTCAAACTATAACTCTTTTATTAGTTATAGTAATTACCTGATGTTCTAGACATGTATGCTCAATAAATTGAATTAAAATTTACCCAGTGGTGGGAGAAAGGAGAGAATTTAGTTGTTATGACATTGATAGCTATCATATCTTTGCTTATATGTATATAATTTCTTCTCTCTGATCCTTCATTGTACAAGTAATATGTTTTTATATTTGCCATATTTTTGCCACCATTTACCTGGCGTACCACTAGATACACTGACTTCTGGAGTCTGTATAAATTTATATTGGTCTCTATTTCCTTTATATTATCTTCTCATATTCTTTTCTCCCTAAATTTGC
This sequence comes from Felis catus, assembly GCF_018350175.1. Taxonomy (NCBI): domain Eukaryota; kingdom Metazoa; phylum Chordata; class Mammalia; order Carnivora; family Felidae; genus Felis; species Felis catus. Next base: position 5,569,155 of record NC_058377.1, on the reverse strand, counting down.
GTATTTAGAATCACATGTTTTGAAAATTGCTAAACATATCCCAGTGCTAAATTTACCACTTAAGGCAGAAATTAGTAATTGTGGTACCAAAGTTCAATGAAGCTAAGTGGAACTTCTTCATCATGCCATTATTGAGAATATATATTGTGACGTTATGATACAGTGTGATGTCTGCATTGTATGCAGTGGGGCATCCTGTGCTATATTGAAATCACTTTACTCTTTAGCTATGCTATTACAGCATATTACGTGTGTTAAAAGTTTAAGCATAATATAGCTTTTTGTCTTTACTGAACTGGGGCTAAAATGCCGTTCCTTTCCCCCTACCCCCTTTTACTCTAGTTTAGCCAGAATAACCAGAGATGATAATTATATAGGAACTTAGGAAATTCACTTGTATTTAATTAATTTGTATTATAGTTAACTATTGGTAATTGTTAAGATTTTAAAAAATAGAACATTTGGAGGACAGTTCTCTCATTCCACATACAATAAAACAGGTATAAAACATTAGGTAACTCATTGGCAATGGAATCTCAACATTTGAGATTTACCAAGAAAGCTAATGAAGAAGACAAGGCCAGACAGAAGCAGGAGAAATAATTTTATAATTTCTGTTTTTTCCCAGTAGCTGCTCATTATGATAGAAGAAATACCACTTGGAGTCTTTTTGAGGTTATTATATAAAAGAAGTAGAAAACATTGCACAAAGCTGTGTCAGGAAGTCCAATTATTTTGACCTCTTGAGTGTCATTTCTCTATTAATAGAATATTACCATTTTTACTGTTTAGTTCTTGTAAAAAACTATTTTCTCCCAATTCCTGAGTCTTCCTTCAGTGAGAGACTCTCATGATTTTGGGGACAACTGTTCATGTAGAACTTGGTCAAAGTTGACAAGTAGATTTCTTCTTTTAACCTTCAGCTTTTCTGTTAGGGTCGGTCAGTTGTTAGCTTGCAAAAGGGAAAACACCAATATGTCAGTACCCTTCTGTATCCCCATGCCTCTTCCACTGCATCTCTAACAACATGTTTGCTTTTGAAAATAGTAGAGTGTCCTGATGTGTCTTCAGGTATGAACATTTTTCATATTTCTTGTATTTGTTGTCATCTTCAAATGTGTGAAAGAAATTGATTATAGAAAAATGATTTTTATTTACACTTTGCCTAAGTATCAAGTTACAAATACTATGAATTTATAATAAGAAGCTATTCTAAGGGAAAATTTTGACCTTTAAAAAAATTTATGCTCACGTGCATGATAGTTGTACGTTAACCTGTTGTTCGTCCGCCATTTTGTATTCTCCCATTCCCACGGATCTCACTGTGACCTGCAAGCCTAATCCCTTCAGAGGTTTTCAGTCTTTTATTTGTCTTCTGGCTATTTGCCTTCTGTTTGCCAAAGGCACAAATTGAGTGTCTTAAATGCTAGAAATTTTTGTCTCACGGTTTTGTGGCTAGAAATCTCAGATCAAGGCATTAGCAGGGCCAGGAGGCCCCTCTGAAGGCACTAGGAAAGGGTCTGTCTGTAGTTCTTGATCTGGGGACAGCCTAACTTCCAGTCTTCACATGGTGCTCTCCTTGCGTGCATGTCTGCCTCTGTCCAGATTTCTCCTTTTTATAAGGGCATCAGTCTTACTGGATTAGAGGGCCCCACGCATACTCCATTATGACCTCATCTTAACCAGTTCCATGTGCAATGATCCTATTTCCTGCATTATGTTACATTCTGAGGTACTAGAACTTAGAATTTCAACATATGAATTTGGGGCAACACAATCCAATTCACAACATTTTATCTAGCCTAGATCCCATTGTCTCATATCTGACTCAACACTGCTCCTGACAGCCCTCTAGTTTTACTCTTTTTTATCTCCTGCCACACTGGACTACCTAAGTAGACCAGTCTGGGTCTGGAATTAATGAGCATTATTGGAGAACATGATGTGATCGTGATAATTAAATTATCTGTTACAAACGCGTGCCTTTGAACGCAACTGGTCCCTAAATTCTCAGGGGTGTCATTTTACTATCCTCTGGCAGTGACCGTTGCTTAATGTTTTTCACTCTTTAAAAGGGTTTATCTCTTACCCTTGCTACTTCTATTCTCAACAGACTCTTATTTTCCAATGAAATAAAATGATAGAAGGTATCAATATGAATGACTTCACCTTTTCTTCCACACCACTCTCCTACATAGTCCTTTTTTAAATGTTTTCTCCTTGGCCTCTTTTGTCTCTCCTACTCAGCTGGTCCCCATGTGTCAACAAAATTTCTTCTATTATTAATACGAAATTTTGATAGTCTTTGGAGGCTTTCCTCTCTAACTCATTTTCCTCTCATTTTCCTATTCGATTCATCCTTCTTGGCCAAGTTTCCCCGGTGTAAATTCATCACTGACAATCAGACTCTCTTTAGAGGCAATTAATTGCTTCCTCTTAAGGAAATCCATAACTTTTGTACCATATAACTGTTGGTATTTAATATCTCCTATCTTGCAAATAAATCCTTTATGTATATTAGAGCCACCAATGATGGGCTCTGAAGTAAAATATCTTGTTACATAATAAGTTAAAGATAACAAAATTTGCGATTTGCCATTAAAAAGAGGTTATGTATACTTCTTTGTATTATGAATTATACTGGAAGAACTTTTGTATGTTGGATGGTGTCTTCATCTTTGTACATTGTAGTGCAAGCAGCTTATGAATAATTTATTGAATTATATTAAAATTGATACAGTAATGCAGAATATTCATTGTGACAAACAGGAGAAAAATGATATCCTGGTATAGTTATTCATTCTTTATTCATTTTTTCATACATCACTTTTCCATCCAAAATATTTATCAAGATGGGACGCCTGGGTGGCTCAGTCGGTTGAGCGTCCAACTTCAGCTCAGGTCAGGCTCTCGCAGTTTGTGAGTTTGAGCCCCACATCGGGCTCTGTGTTGACAGCTCAGAGCCTGGAGACTGCTTCAGATTCTGTGTCTCCCTCTCTCTGCCCCTTCCCTGCTCATGCTCTGTCTCTCTCTGTCTCTCAAAAATGAATAAACGTTAAATATTAAATATTTAAATATTAAATATTTTTAAAAAATATTTATCAAGATACTACTGTGTGCTTGATACCAGATACTCAATAGGTATAGAAAACTGCAATTTGCTATATAATTTTATTCTATAAATAAGTCCATTATGATTGTATTTGGCAAGCATATATGACTTTTTATTTTATTTTATTTATTTTATTAAAAACATTTTTAAAAATGTTTTATTTATTTTTGAGACAGAGAGAGAGACAGAGCATGAGGAGGGGAGGGGCAGAGAGAGAGGGAGACACAGAATCGGAAACAGGCTCCAGGCTCTGAGCTGTCAGCACAGAGCCCGACATGGGGCTTGAACTCACGAACTGTGAGATCATGACCTGAGCCGAAGTCGGATGCTCAACCGACTGAGCCACCCAGGTGCCCCATGACTTTTTATTTTAAATTAAAACAAAGGTTTATTATTTCCTGTAGACTTGCATCAATTAAATATATTTGTGAACTTTTCTAATTTTATCTTGAACATTTTAATAATTCTTTTGCACACCTCTCTTCCTTCTCCCCCCATCTTTTTCCTCTTAATTTTTTATTCAAGTATAATTAACACACAGTGTTATATTAGTTTCAGGTATATGATACAATCAAAAATTCTGTACACTACTCAGTGCTCATCATGACAAGTGTATGCTTAACCCCCTTCACCTGTTTCACCTATCCCCCACTCACCCTTCCCTCTGGAAACCACCATTTCTCTATAGTTCAGAGTCTGTTTTGTTAGTTTGTCTGTTTTTTTTCCTTTGTTCATTTGTTTTGTTTTTATTTTTTAGTTTATTTATTTATTTTGAGAGAGACAGAGACAACACAAGTGAGGGAAGGGCAGAGAGAGAAGGAGAGAGCAAATCCCAAGCAGGCTCCACACTGTCAGCACAGAGCCCAATGTGGGGCTCATACTCTTGAGCCACAAGATTATGACCTGAGCCAAAATCAAGAGTCAGACACTTAACCAACCGAGCCACCCAGGTGCCCCTGTTTTGTTTCTCAAGTTCTACATATGAGTGAAATCATATGGCATTTGTCTTTATTTTATTTCACTTAGCATAATACCTTCCAGGTATATCCTTGCTGTTGTAAATGGCAAACATTCATTCTTTTTTCATGGCTAAGTAGTATTCCATTGTGTATATATACCCCATCTTCCTTATCCATTCATCTATTCATGGACACTTGGGTTGCTTCCATGCCTTGGCTACTGTAAATAATGCTGCAGTAAACATAGGGGTGCATATATCTTTTCAAAATTTATTTTTTAAAATAAATCAGAAAATTTGTGTAATGTCCGCAAATGGTCTATTAATAACTGTAGCTCAGGACCTTGGGTTGTAACATCATACTACTCTTGTCAGTAGTCAGACACATTGGAAACCAGGTCCTTATGTCAAGTCTGAGGATGGGAATCCCTATGGGGCTAGGAAAGTGACATATGGAAGTATTGAATCACTGTATCAAACACCTAAAACTAATGTAATACTGTATGTTAACTAACTAGACTTAAATAAAAATTTTTTAAAAAGAAAAGTGAGGAGCACCTGGGTGGCTCAGTCAGTTAAGCATCCAGCTGTTGATTTGGGCTCAGGTCATTATCTCATGTTTCATGAGTTTGAGCCCCATGCCTGCCTTTGTGCTGACAACACAGAGCCTACTTAGGATTCTCTCTCTCCCTTTCTCTCTGCCTCTCCCCAGCTTGTGCTCTCTCTGTTTCACGCACACACACACACACACACACACACACACACTTGCACACACACACACACACACAGAATAGATAAACTTAATAAAAGAAAAATTTTAAATTTTTTGAAAAAGAAAAGTGATATAATCTAATGACCTGATGAGTGTCACTAACCAAAGGAGAATAAAACCTCATAGAAGAGTTTCATAAACTGGGCTTAATTAAACTGATCATGTCCAATCCTACTGCACATCCTTTTCTGCCCAAGCTGTCGAGACTCTCTAGAAATAGAGCAGATTCTTCCTTTTGATTTGTGTACATTTTAATGTCTTGAATCTAGAGGCTACTTCTGAAATTCACTGTAGTTACCAAAGATTGAATAATTATCCCTTTCTCTCATTAACTATTATTAGAGTCATTATCAACCCTTTGCAGTGAAAAGTACAAAATGTACCAATGGTTGGGCTATTCAAACATTTTCTGGGGCAACATTATCCTATCAGGACAGTATCCTTAAAGAGGAGATGTGTGAATTAATATGCAGTGGCACATAGAGCGAATTACCCAGGCATCATCTTTTCATTTAAGGAGCATGCACATGATTAAATTTCACAGTTAAAAATTCATCCTTAAAAGTTAAACTGTAGCAGAATAACGGATTGTATTTTATAGCTGTCAACTTGATTGACAAGTAGGACCCATCAGTATTTTTCTATTCTTATAATTCAGGGACACTCCGGAAATATTTCCTAAGAGAAAACAAAGAAATATATGGAGGAAAAAAAGGAAGGAAACAGCCTAAGAACATACTCAAGATAAAATATAGACATTTTTCTATATGCACTATGGTGCTAAAACCACTAGGCTGGAAAATGCCTTAGTTGTGGGGTGATTGGTATAAATCAAATACTTCATTCTTATGTAGCAACCATTTATCGTACTGCATAACTCATTTAATTTTTGGTGGTGTCATTCTGCATTGTTATGCAATTGGAATTGGTACTTTATTTTGTAATTGCAGGAAAGGCTTATCTTTCCTGTATAAGAATTCAGAATTTTAGCTTTGTAATAGCTTATTGAAATATTCAATATTTTATTATGTTGTTATTATGGTACCTTCAGTGCTCAGTCTTTACACGTGGCTGTGATGTATTGGAGGTCATCTAAGCATGCGAGTAGATGTGGTCTCATCTCCCACTTCCACAGTGAGATGGACAGACGGACGGCACTGCAGCCTTGGAGACTGTGTTCTGTGTGGCATTTTACAGCTTCACGACTTCTGTCCTGGTGTAAGAAAGATGGGAGCTTCATTACCCTCTTTTTAAAATGAGATTTGGTTAACATACTATAACATTCACCTTTATAAAGTGTCGTAGACTCTGGGTCTAAAGTTCTCTCTTGTCTAGCAAAACAGTGGGACGCAGTATTGAAAGTGAGAGATGGCTAATGTCCAGAAAAAGGCAAGAGCTCTGAATAAGGGCCCTTGCCCTGTTTTTATTAGGATCAGAAGGCTTACAAACATGGCGATGGACATGCACAAAGGGACAATGAATCTGTGAACATGAACTTGTGGACGTGAGGGAAAGGGGGTCTTGAAGATACTCATAGTTAGGGTTTTGGGTTAATGCAAAAAAAAAAATCCAGGCGGTGGGCAGTAGGGAGGAGGGTTGTTTACAGCCGACTGGAGGCAGCACCTCTGTTTACCTTAACTAGCCTAGGGGATGAGACAGGGGTAAATAACCTCAGGGTTGACAAGGCACCTTTTCTTTTATTAACCATCTCCACTCTGGGCTGCTTTGCCTGCAGCGCAGCGGTCCATAGTCCAATTCACCAATTTACCTAACCTGACCCTAACCTCCTGTGAAAGCAGCTTTTCTGCCATAGTACTAAATTGGGGGTGCTTCCACCCTGAACATCTAATCTTGTCTATTTCATATACCTATTTTTGGGCACCTTTGCACCATACCTATTTTAGGCCTTTGCCCCTCCCTCTCTATTTTGGGGGCTCTGCACCCGTTCTCTATTTTGGGGTACATTTGCACCTCCCTAATCCTGGCACCTTTGTGCCTCCCTATTCTCGGGCTGTCTTTGCACCCCCCTATTCTTGGGGTGCCAATCTGGTTTACCCAAACTCAGGTGTGAGCATTTTATGGTTTTGTATTTCTTTATGCCTTGTTAACCCATTGGTGTCAGCCCGGGGGATTCCTAAGGTTATCCCCACAATAAACTGTACAGCTTGGTGGACTTTAGTATATTGAATTAGTATTCAAAGTTGTGTGACCATCACTGTCTAATTCCAGAACATTTTCAACACTTCAGAAAGAGATACTGTATACTATTAGCAGTCACTTCCCACTTCCCTTCCCTCTTCATGGCCTCTGACGACTTCCAATCTTTCTCTCTATAGACTGGCCTAATTTGGACATTGCATATACATGGAGTCATTTATATGATTCCAGCAAGTGGCCTTTTGTGTCTGGCTTCTTGGGCTTAGCCTAAAGATCTAAAAGGTCATCCATGTTGTGTTATGTATCAGAACTCCATTCGTTTTTATGGCTGAATGATATTCTATTGTATGGATGTGCGTGCCACGTTTTGCTTATCATTTCCTCAATTGAGTGCCTTTTGGTTTCCTTTTTTTTTTTTTGCCACTGTAAATACTGCTGCTCTGAGCATTCATGTACAAGCATCGTTGTGAACATATCTTTTCAGTTCTCTTGAGTACATACCTAGGAAAACATTGCTAGCTCATATTAACTCTGTAGCTTTTTGAGGAACCACCACACTGTTGCCCAGAGCAGCTGCACCGCCTTGCATCTGACCAGCAATGAGGGTTCCAATATCTATACATCCTCACCAACACTTGTTATTATTTTCCCTCTTGAATGCCATGTATATTTTTTAATGTTTATTTATTTTCGGGAGAGACAGAGACAGGGCAGGAGTGGGGGAGGGCCAGAGAGAGGGAGACAGAATCCGAAGCAGGCGCCGGACTCTGAGCTGTCAGCGCAGAACCCGACGCGGGGCTCGAACTCACGAACTGGGAAATCATGACCTGAGCCAAAGTCGGACGCTTAACCGACTGAGCCACCCAGGTGTCCCTTAAATACCATGTCTGAAAGGACAGTGTGCAGTATTCATTAAATATTTATCATGCACCTTAATTTTTATGGCAACATTCTAGGATACTCTACCTTTCTATGTATTATTGTCACTAATAAGTAGAAATAAGAAAAATATAAAGGAGACTGGAAGATTTGGAAGGGAGCTAATGACCTTCAACCCATACAGGATGGAGCTGAATTCTTATGGGGCTACCTTCAACCCATATAGGATGGAGCTAGTGGATATATGCTTTTGCCTGCCATAGACAGAGAGCATTCCCTATGCCTTCTAGGAGGAACCCCTGGCAAAGTCCAGTCCACACGGCTCACAGGAGTGTGATCTTGAGATGTAACCTTACACTATTCTTTCGTACTTCTCAGTTTCATTCCCTTTTTCACTCCTGACCCTGGTATCATCTTCCAAACAGACCACCTACACCTAAGACCTTATCTCAGACTCTAGAGAAAGGCAGACAAAAGCATATATCCACTAGCTCCGTCCTATGTGGGTTGAAGGTTACCCCAAGGTTATTAACTGCCTCTCACTTCCAGGCTGCACTAACTCACCCCAGTAACCCCCACAGCATTAGAGAAACTGCAGGGAAAAAAGTCAAACAAACAAACACACAAACATGGATAGGTGAGAAGATAGCAATGGAGAGTGAGTCCAAGAGCTTCTAGAACTGTCCACAGAACTATGGCTGAACTCCATCATGGCCCAGAGGCTGCAAAGTGGAGCACTGGAAGGACCTGGTAAGCATGAGGCATGTAACATGGCTGCTTCCACAGCACAAAGGAAAACCTGACACCCAAATATCACCTAAAACAATGCATTTCAAGTATTTTTTCCCTTATAAACAACAGTAAGAAAAAATATATAATGATTCTATTGGGCATACAGAGACAAAATTTTATTAAACTATATACCCTTACTGTGTACAAAGCAATAGAATATTTTCTATTCTGTACTATGCTGTTATTTTGTGCTTAATTTGAAACATGCCATTCATAACTCTCTAAATTATTTTTGAAATTAACCCATAGTTTGGAAAACACTGGCCGAAAAGATAATTAAACTGATTTTCAATAAATTAAAAAATGCTTATTAGTATAATTAAAATCATGTGCTCTGGTGCCCCCTACAAGGAAATTTTTAGACATAAAGGTCATATTCTCAAGGTCACTGAAAAGAGTAGACTGAATTCTTAAGAAATTAGAAAACAGGGTTGCCTGGGTTCATGTTCATGGTTCTGAATTTCATCTGTCAGTGTTTCAGAATCTATAAATGGGTAGAGAACATCTAGCTCCATAAGAGAACGAACAGGGTGGGAACACAGAAGGGCCGAATAATGAGGTGCTGTGTCTCCTGTTTTTCCCTTGGCTGTTTTGTTTCCTGCTGTCCCAATTCATGTGTGGACAGTGAGGAGATGCAGTGCACATCTTGTGCATAGGTACATGCATACATTCACAGCCAGCTGTGTGTGGCTTATCCTTAGAGCTGGCTGGTGTAGTATCTCAGGATCCGTTTGCATTTTATGTTTGTTTCAGGGTTATTGTTTTGACAGTTGTCATTTCTAAGCTTCTTTTCTCCTCTTGTAGAGGAAGAGCTTTTGGTCTCTTAAGAGCAGAGCTCTATTATCATAATAACCTTTCAGAAAAGAGAAAATTACCTGTAATTTTTATGCTCTGAAGGTGTATCATAATAATTCAACCACCTACCTTACCCTCCAAATCAAATGGTGATTTTTTTTTTTAAAGAAACTATTTGTTCTTTCCTATTTCTTTTCTTCATGTTCTTCGGAGGAAATGAGGGTTTGAGAATCTGGGAAATCCCACCCAGCTTCTGTGAGCTCTGGCCGCCTCTTGTTACTGTCAGCTATTGTGTTTAAGAATATCATTGTTGGGGTGCCTGTGTGGCTCAGTTGGTTGAGCATCCAACTTGGCTTAGGTCATGATCTCATGGTTTGTGAGTTTGAGCCCCACATGGGGCTCTGTGCTGATAGCTCAGGGCCTGGGGTCTGCTTCGGATTCTGTGTCTCCCTCTCTCTCTGCCCCTCCCCCACTTATGCTCTGTCCTGTCTCTGTCTCTGTCTCTGTCTTTCTCTCTCTGTGTCAAAAATAAACATTAAAAAAAAAAAAGAATATCATTGTCACGGGAATCCACAGCACAGCGGTTGTAACACATTCTGATACAAGGGCACTGTTAGGGGGTAAATGAACAAGAGAGGGATAGGAACCCTCACATCAGCCACAACCTTTCCATAAGGTCTTTTGCAATTACAAACACCACCTTTGCTAGTGTAGACAGCCCCTTCTAAGAGCTCCACCCCCACCTCCCAAGCACTCCTATGAATCTGTCTCATGGGAATGATAACACATGTGTACATGGGCACACATAAACACACACACCACTGAATCTTTCAGTTACCTATTAGTATTAAGGTCTCACAAAATCCCAGTTGTAATTGAATATCGTCCAATTATTGTAGGAAAAAAACACAGGGACTGCTGGGTGGGGGGAAGCTTCTTTTGCCGTCTGTCGCTGGATGTCTCTGCACCTGGGTTCACAACTGTTCCCAAGAAGCGCCTTTAGTAGTAACCCGTAGGTAGCAGTTGCCTTCTTCATGTTACAGTAGAGCTCCTATGATAACAGTTCTGAAGCTGATTTCATGTGATGTTACATGAGTGTCCGTTGAAACTTAAGTTTGGTAATGAGGTAACTTTGGGAAGTGCTGTCCTTATGCATGAGTGCTCGTAAAGCAGGTTAGCATCTTCAAGAGTCTGACAAGTCTCAAGGTTCAGGAATTTAACTTTTCAAACCCAGTATTTCCCACATCTATTCATAAAACATCTTTTAATAGCTTGAAAGACAGTGATTATTTTCATAGCTCAGTATGGAAAACAGGGTTCTAACCAGAATGCCATTTTGTTTTTTTTCCTGGATGACCTTGCCATTGCTTTTTCTATGATGTTTTTTTATTCTTCTAAGTTCCCTTGAAGAACTTTGTCATCCCATCAACAAACCTTCCTCTCCTGGATAATTTCTTTATTGTACCACCATTGTCTCCTTTAGTGATATTAGCTGTAAACTATAGGATCATGGCTATTCGCATATGCAAATTTAAGAAGTCCCCATATCAATTCTTGATTCTTGTGCTATGATTCACTTGGTGTATAAGTGTGGTTTTTCATACTCCAGAGGAATGAACTCCTCTCCTTTCCTTTGCCCATCTACCAGTTTTGAATCACCATTGAAGAGTTGGAGTTGGGTGCTGGAAGGGTGAGGTGTCTAAACTGGTTGGGAGAAGGAAAACAGAGGACGTAGATGTGCATCTGGTTATTAGCCTACTTCTCTGATTATAATCTTCATTTCTCCATTCAAATATTATCATCTTCATTTTGTTAGTAGGAGGAATAGTAGTTGGTTGAGTGTTCACTTCATGCCAAGCATATGTGAGAACATATGTCAATGTTAATTTTCTTTAGTCCTCTCAGCAACCCCATAATGTATGCCTTGCTTTTCTCACTTTACAAATAGGCTCACATAAATGAACTGACTTGCCCACTCACATGCTAGTAAATGGCAGAGCCAGAAATCATATGTAGGTCATTTTAGCACAGAGCTTTTGTCCCTCACTGGGGCCGCTGCTCCCCAGTTTTGCTCTCCTCTTACAAGCCAGGTGCTGATGTGCTTCCAGATTTCAGTAGCTTCCTCTCAGGGTTCTGCTTTACCAGGACAGTGTCTGAACCTTGAGCCAAAAAGAAAATACTTTTGTTCTCAAATCTTAACTGTGGGACTAAAGATGGAAACTCACCATGCATTTCTCTAACAGATGTTGATGATGACTATCAAAATAATTGAAAATATCCAATTTTGAAAACAAAGGACTAAAAAAAGGGTATAACTTGAATTTACATGAGATGGTAAACATATTTCCTGGGCTCAAAATAGATCCCTTTGACTGTTGTTAGTGCAGAACCACAGTAGCATTTAAGGAATGCTTGAGGAACTTATTGGGAAAAGACAGAAATTGTTATCCAAATGCAAGACATCACAGAGACCATGGGGGCAAAATTGCAAATGTAGTTTGTTCTGAGAGTAGCTGTGTTGCATATTAAGACAGTCTTCATGCATGGTTAATTATTATTTATTGAGTATCTGTTGTGTACAAATGGGTAACTTGTTAAGACAGAAGTTGCTATGAAGTAAACACTGATTACTCTTTATGCCATGTCATAAAAAGCATTTTAATATTAAAATATCAATCCACTGAAATACTGACATGTAGCAACAAGAGGTAATTAAAATAAATATTTGATGGGATTTTATCATTTAAAAATGGGATGCAACTTAATGAGGGATATAATACACAGTGATATAATAAAATGGCTAATATATAACTACATATTTTTCTGAAGAAGTCAAAAACCAATTAGACAAAACGCTTCTCATTTATTTTTAAAAATGTATGTTTGTGGGGTGCCTGGGTGGCTCAGTCGGTTGGGCATCTGACTTCGGCTCAGGTCATGATCTTGCGGTATGTGAGTTCAAGCCCCATGTTGGGCTCTGTGCTGACAGCTCAGAGCCTGGAGCCTGCTTCAAATTCTGTCTCTATCTCTCTCTGCCACTCCCCTGTGCTATGTCTCTCTCTCTCAAAAATAAAATAAAAACAAAAATTTTTTAAAATTTTGTGTGTATATGTGTTTATACAAGTATCACTATATATTACCCAAGAACTGTTGTGGAGTTTAGTAAGTAAGACTCTTTTAAGTACACATGCCATTAAATAAAAATACAAGAGCTAAATAATTTTTAATTTGAATATTGTGCTGTGGTATTTTCTGGCCCCACTTACTGTGAACTATGTAGAATGAACAAATCTTTGCCAAAGAGGGCAAAGCATCCTCTCCTGTGTACATAGTCTGTTAACATGTGGTGAATTTAACTTATTTTTTTCTCTCTTCCAAATCTAATCATTTTTATTCTTCTCCTTTATGAAACAGTGTTTTAGCATTTTAAATAATTTTATACCAAGGGTTTTACAAGCAGGAACTTAACAAAAACAACAAAATATTTGGTCGGGGAATCTTTTTGGAAGTGTCAAAGTGGAAACATAATTTAAAATGCAGAGGTATAAGGACAAAGAAAAGTCTATCATTATCCACTTTTGACAACTTAAGTACTCACTAAAATATGGGTTTTTTTTTAATTTTTTTTTCAACGTTTATTTATTTTTGGGACAGAGAGAGACAGAGCATGAACGGGGGAGGGGCAGAGAGAGAGGGAGACACAGACTCGGAAACAGGCTCCAGGCTCTGAGCCATCAGCCCAGAGCCCGACGCGGGGCTCGAACTCTCGACCGCGAGATCGTGACCTGGCTGAAGTCGGACGCTTAACGACTGCGCCACCCAGGCGCCCCTAAAATATGGTTTTTGATGAAGTATGTAGTTAGCCTCTTTTCCAAGGACTGTCAAATGAGCTCTGCCCCCAACCCCCACCTTCTGTGTGATGACGAGTTACAATCTTTAAATGTTGGGGAAGTCCTAGAAGCCACTGTGTTCACTCAGTGATACAGATTCTCACTTGCTCTTCCAACAGCTCATAAAACAAGATCATTATATGACATGGCAAGGAAAACTCTTCTACTCAATACCTTTCATAAGCATGTCTTTTGGAAATGCCTAATGAAATTTAAGGGTCAAAAAGATAAGGGTGGGGAAAGTGTATAGAAAATAAAGTTAAATTTTTCAGGAAGGGTAACAGATCTGACAATTAAAAAATATATATATTCATTTTGATGAACACACAGGAAGATATCTGCTAAACGAAAGTTTCCAAAGGTTTTTATACCCTCTTCAACTTGTTTTCAGTGCCCTTTTCAGTTTTGAGTGAAAGCAAACTGTATTCCCTCCGCTTAACACAATAATGGATAATGGCTAGGTATACTCATGATTTAATAACATTGTATATTGTACATGCAAAGTTTTCTTGGTAGTTCATTTCTGTCCTAGTTTCTAAATTAGAACATGATTCATCTAAGATTGGGGTGGATTCTTAAACTAAGGACTTTTAAAAGAGGTAACTTTTTAGTTTTCAGAATATTATATTACACTCTGGAATTTTGTATCCAACTCTGGGCATGTTGGTAGACTGAATCCATTTTGACAAACTTAGTGCCTCTTATGTGTGAAACACTCCTCTGAGGAATTAGGTTCTTGAATGGAGAAGATCCTGGCATAAATGATATGATGTGAAGAACTAAAGATTAAAAAAAAATTAATGACTTTCCCTGATCTCAGTGAACTTGTGAGTTCCCACTAGTGGGAGGCACAGAGAAAAATTAGTATGGGGATAAGGTATGAAAGATCAGGAGGACCCAAACTCTAGCTAGAGTCAGGAAAAACAAAGGTTCACTGTGAACACAGAGTGAATGGAGGGTAATCAAGGACATGAAGTGAGACAGACTGGGCATCACATTGGGCTTTGTGATCGGGCTAAGGAGTGTGACTTTATCCAAGCAGGGGAAGGACCCCTCTGGTAGCTCCGTGGCTCGTGAATAGGAGGAGACAAACTGGAGAACAGAGAGATTAATTAGGTTATTGTAGTAGTCCTGTGAGAGACAATGTGAATCTGAACTAAGGAAACAGTATTGGAGGAGATGAAAAAGGGTTCAAAATGACCTATGAATCTGAATTGACAGCAATCGCTATTTGATTAGACAGGGCACACTTGGGAACAGAAGATTGCTCCCAGGATCCTGGTTGGAGGGCAGCATCTTAGTGGTGCCATACTGTCCCCTTAGCGGGAACCTATCAAAGGTCAAAAGACCATTTTTATTTACTTTTCCTTATTATTAAAAACTAAATGTTAGATTAGCAGACAAATACCAAAGGAAACCATAATTGGTTCTTCATGGAAAGGGTACTTCTGAAGTGCAGAACGTCTTCAACATCTCTTTCCCTATTGAGACATCAGCTGTCTGAAATTCCGGGTGCCTGGTGTTTTTTCTCCACTTATTACTTGATTTTGTTGAATGTATTTTGATAACATCCTGAAGTGTGATAAAACAGCTCAAACGACACTCATTTGGAAGGCTGCAATTGCTAACTAAGTAAGACTAAGCAGATGTAGTGGGGTCATTTCTTCTTATCAAATAATAAATCTGTTAGCCTGAGGAATGAAACATGAGCAGGCTTCTTACATAGTCAAAGGTCATAACTGTATTCAGGCTTGTCTGTTTAGCCATATGCACTATATAGAAATGAATGCTAGTCAAATTCATGAAGCGCCTATCTAGATTAAGAACTAAAAGGTTTCAGTGCACTTGTGACATTTCATTTAATGGTAAAATCCATCATGTTTGCTCTAATTGCTGGTATTTGCACAATGAGAGGACATGTGCATTTGTTGTCATTACCGTAGTAAAATTTTCTCTCAATGTCTGTATGTGGGTGGTGCTGGAAGGGATACCACATTTTTGCTTAAAAGCATTACATTTCTTCCCTTCAGAATAGTTAGCCAATGGTACAAAACTTTCCACCTTTTATTTTGGTCCCCAAATCCTCCTATGTCCAGTAATTTCTCTGTTTCTACTAATGAAACACTAGATCTCATTGTTGAAAGCTTATTTTCTATGATTACTTTCTGTTTTTCCTTCTCCCTTCTCCCATGAGTCACAGTGCCAGCACACCTTGCTGATTGTTTCATCGCACGGCCCTTTTCATTTGGTAAAAATATGACATCTGTTTCCTCCTCTTCAAGCTTCAGTAGGTAGGTCTGCAGCTGCCATGTCCAGTATTCTGGTCCTGAGCCACAGTGGCCTGTGGGCACTTTACACATAGCTAGTCTGAACTGAGATGTGATGGAAAAGAAACATACTAGATTTCAAATACTTCCTATAAAATGAATGGATATAAAAATCTTAATTTTCAGTTTGATTACACTTTGAAATTGTTAAATTTTGGATATATTAGGGTAAGTAAAATATGTGATGAACCGTGTCTTGTTTTTATTATGATTACTAGAAAATTCTGTATTTCATATGTGGCCTGCATTGTATTTCTGTTACATGGCATGGCAATAAATGGCCCTAAAGAAGTCATGCTTCCCGCAACTAGATGTGAGAGGAACTATGATATCATAAGATGGTAAGACCCTCAGAAGGGTGTGAAGAGGAGAGTGAGTCATCCTTTCTGACGAGCACCTGAGGAGGGGTCCACAGGAGAAGTGATATTGGGCCATCCTCAGAAGAGGAGGACATTAGCAGTTCAGTAGAGAAAACCACACTGGTAAAGTTTTGGTGACAAGGAAGAGGTTGCCGACGTCATCTCCTCAGATGTTATTTAATCACATCACCCTAGAAGCTAAACACCTGTCAGGAAAGTATTTCAAGGCCTTACCAGGGCACGTGTGTCCCCTGCCCTGCCTTCCTCTGGCAAGGACTAGCCCCGTCAGTGAGGATGGGGAGGCAGTGCCCCTCTGGGGCTATCAGATTGGTGGGGGACCATGTGGGACTGGCCTCAGGTTGTGGCTCCTGAGGGAGGAAAGCAAGATGTAGCCACCTGACACCTGTGAGAAACCCCAAAGGGGAATGGGAAGGGAAGAGGAGGATTCCTGGGGGTGTGTCTAGTGAGAATCAGGACATCTTATTGTTCACCACAAAGTATTCAGGAGTGAGGAGAGTGAACAAAACAAATGGAGAACGGAATGAAGGAAGTGAGGGTGGGAACAGTTTCCAAAAGGAATGTTTTGTACATGGAGATAAGCCCATAAGGAGAGTAGAGAGAAGAAGTGGGGGTTATACACGAGGTGGTGAAGGATCTTTCGAGGGTTGTAATTAAGGCTCTGGCATACACTGCCTCTTCACTGTGGGCTAGCTGCTTAATCTCCGTGAGTTTCAGTTTCCTGGTCTGTAAAATGTATAACAAAGACTTCCATGCAGGCTAGTAAGAATTAGGGACAACATGAAACACAGCATCCGGTACCTTGTAGTATTCAATAAGTGTCAGCTATTATGTTTGGCCACTCTTGGTTAACTGATTTTGAATATTTGTCTTATTTTGGCTGACTCCCTGGAAGGAATTGGGTGGTTAAGTGTCTTATCTAAATCTGTTCATAAATTTTTTTAAGTTTATTTATTTTGAGAGAGAGCGAGAGCGCGAGAGTGTGAACAGGGGAGGGGCAAATACAGAGGGAGAGACAGAGAGAATTCCAAGCAGGCTCTGAACTGACAGCGTGGAGCCTGACATGGGGCTCCAACTCGCAAACTGCAAGATTGTGACCTGAGCTGAAATCAAGAATCGGATGCTTAACTGACTGAGCCACCCAGGCACCCCTGTGACCTATTATTTTTAAAGCGAAAATTAAAAGACAATTCAAGGAAAACATACTTTATTTAAAGAACTTTAAAACACATAGTTTCCCCCACTCCCACCCCATTTAATGTCACTGAACCCAGGGGCTGGGTCATTACAAAGTCAGCCAGACTGAAGTAGTTGTTCCTGACTGTGCATCTGGAGACTCGTTACTTCTGGTGGCTTGTGTACACAAATGCAACCCTAGATATTTCAATCCACAAAACCTCTAAAGATTATTTGAAGAAAGACTATGAGACATAGTGATTGTTTGCAACATTCCTTTGTTCATAGTTTGGTGAAATCCAGACGTCTCATCATTCAGACTTGTTGAATCATGAACCTGTGGTCACAGAAGATGGTGTAGGTGGAAAGCCATGGACGACAGTAATGGGAGTTTGAAAAATGGGTCATAAGAGTTAGAGTTGGGACATGAGGAACTGTTAGGAATTGCTTCACCGAATTATTTCGCTCATACTGGCTTTTACGGGTTCCCAGAGTGAATGTGATAAAAAATTTATCTCTGAATAAGTCTAAAGAAATATTTCAGTATTTGTCAAAGAAAATTCAAAGAGATGTGAAAGCACCATGTTATGGTTTAACTGCTTATGTATTTGTTTACTTTCTTGGCGGTACATAAAATAATCATGGATCTTACAATTTATGGAATCTTAGAGTTTATGAAATGCAGTATTTTTTCAGCCTATTGTGAAAGAGAATATAAATGAACACATGAAGCCCCGAATCATCTCCGATTTACCAGATATTCTTAATGTGACCAAACACCGCGGCAGGCCAAGGGCAAAGCCAGGGAGTAAGGAAAATATATCTTTGATTTTGGTTCCTTTTGTTCTTTCTGAAATGGCAAAACAGTCGGTACAAAGGGCAAAGGATTTGGAGTGCAGACTCAGGGCTTTAGTTCTTCAGTAATTGCTGGATTTGTGAACTTCTGTGGGTCATGGCAGCTCTGGGTTTTCTCTGGCGATAATAATACGCTTGCTTTGTGTTCTTCAGAAGGTGGTTAGTTAAAAAGCACATTGGAAAAGCACTCCAAAATATTAGTTATCCTCCTTTTTCTTGTTTTACAGATAAAAGAAAGGAACTCAGATTTATTTGTGTGGAGGACATGGGGTAGAGGGAGATTCATATACTGGGATCTGTTCACACCCACAATCATACCCTGTGACTGGCCAGTTACAGTCTAGAGTGTACATGTAGCCACGTGCTTCAGTCCCCAGGAGCTGGAGGAATAATCCTGTGGGAGGCGTTGGTGAATGCATCCTCAGGAAAAGAGTCACGGTGTTTCTAAGAGATACTTCCTGATGTCCTCTGCTACTCAGGTTAGAGCATCCCGAGGTCCCTCCTCCTCCTGGCCCAGCATCCGCACTCTTTGCTTCCAGCTGTTGAGGAGTCCTGGTTCCCTGCCCCAGCTCCCCTTCTTCTACAGTGAGTGCCCCGGGCTGGTTTGCCACTACTCGTCTCTCTCTCATTAGGAAAACATAGTATTTGTGCTCAGCATCTTATTCCCTCAGAGCCAGTCTTTCTGCGGCTTCTGGCTGTTAAACAACTAAAACTAGACTTTAAAGATCATCTCATTTTAATAAAAATCATTAAGAAGTCATCTGGAAGCAGATTTCTTTTTTCAGTCTTTTTTTAAAAAATTTAATGTTTGTTTATCTTTGAGAGACAGAGACAGAGCATGAGCAGGGGAGGGGCAGAGAGACAGGGAGAGACAGAATCCGAAGCAGGGTGCAGGCTCTGAGCTGTCAGCACAGAGCCTGATGCGGGGCTCGAATCCATGGGCTGCGAGATCATGACCTGAGCTGAAGTCGGACGTCCAACCGACTGAGTCACCCAGGTGTCCCACCCCCTTTTTTTAGTCTTAAAGGAGGAGCTACAGTTCAAAGGGTATAAACTTGCAGTCGTAAGACTGGTGAATTTGGGGATCTAATGCACAGCATGGGGGTTACAGTTAACTGTCCTGCATCACATACTTGAGTTGTTGCTAACAGAGTGGGTCTTCATTGTTCTTAGCACAGAAAATAAATGGCAACGATGTCTCAGGGGGAGAGAGATGGTAGTTAATACTGTGGTTGTAAATCAAATCAAGGTGTCATACATCTTAAACTTGCAGTGTTCTGTCAGTTGTATCTCAGTAAAACTCCAGGGGGCGCTAATGGTGGGGCTTTAAGGTGAGGTGGAGAGAGAAAGGCACCTTGACCAATGTCAGGAAATTAACTTACTGAGGAAATAGTGAGTGCTTAGGGTCCTCCACCGATGTATTATAGGCATTCATTTACTTCATTTATATCTTGAGTTAATCTTTACTGAGGCAATTCAGACATTTCCATTAAACATTGTTAAGGTCTTTAAAATGACAGCTTTGAAATGGTCTGACTGTAACTCATAATAAATACATTTTACGCCCTGAGCCACAGCACACATATATGTTCATGTGTGTATATAAGGTACACATAATTAAAAAAACAAGAATAATAAAACAACTCTTATCCTTACAACTCAAAGATTGGAACCAGCAGTTCAACAAGCACTGATTTAGAAAAATAAGTTCCTTTGGCAAGCTTGACCGGAAAAATGTTCAGTGGCCTATAAGTTACTTTGTTCGAAAATAAGTATTTCAGAAAGCATTTCAGTGCTAAAATGTAACAAATAATCTTAGATTACAGCCATCTGTGACTATTCCAATTCTGAATTTTCCATTACTACCTTATTTTTTTCTCAGGGACTACATTTCTACACATAATTTTATAGCAGATAAATGACGTAGTGTAAGGATATTGTTTTTTATCAAATCTAGTCTGTGTTTTCTACTCTCTTTTTACCCTATCTTGGGCTTCCTTCTTACTTAGCTTTGGTTAAGAAATGATTTCTGTATCTATTGGCCTTGTTCACAAATGAGTACACTGTCTCTTACTTTCTGTAAGAGAAAAACTGTCCATCCTTAAGTCAGAGCCTAAAGAATTTTCCTCTCCCAATATTAGTTTTTCACTAACTCTAATCCCATTAAACATTTCATTGTTTGGGATAACATGTCTTTTGCCTTCTAAGGAAGTGCTTCATCATCATTCTTGCCTAAATATGTTGTTGGCAGTATGGAAAGGCAATTATAATATTTGATATTTAACATTTTTAGGTTAAAGATTCATTAAGTAATCCATTTTGTCATCATGAACAAATTCAGCAAAGGCGGATAAGAGTCTTTTGAAGCTCACTGTGTGTATGTAAAGTTGAAGAATGTGAATATAAAAATATATCATTTTAATTAAAGGAAGTTGCTTAGCCATTGAAGGAGTGACTTTTCTTCCTTATCACTATAGAATAATATGCCTGGTGAAGCCATTGTAGAAAATAAAATATAATTATTCATTCATTCCATCCATTCCAGAAAGATAACTTCTGGGGATTAAAGATGTACATGGGAACAAGATTATTATCTAGAATAGGAAGCAGGCTTATAAAAATAGAGTACAATGTGATCAATGAACTAGTTGAAATATATAGAGCACAGTGGTACTAAATGGCATGAGGGAGAAGGGTTCCTTAAGCTGGATATTGGAGGAATGTGGAAGGAAGCTTATTCCAAAGGACAGAATAGTTGTGAGAAGCCATCAAGATGTTTTCAATCTTTCAAGGCCTGCCTTAATTAATTGTTGTGATTCTGACAGGTATGATTTCCTCCAAATTTACAAAAAGAGCTAGTTCATCATTGAAGGAGTCATTTTTTCCCCCTGCTGATTTTACAATGATTGGCTGACTTGTGTCATTGTAGAAAATGGTCTCTACTTAAATTATACTGAATTTCTAAAGGGCAGTTACTACTACAAGACTGCATATTTTTGCCCCCTTTGGTTTTCTCAGCTAAGTCTCTCCCTGTGACAAAAGTAAGACTTTTTTACCACTCAGTTTCCTGGCAAAGTTGCTTGTTTGCAAAGTCACACACCCAGCCCAGAGAAATGAAAAATTATTTTAGTCAGTCAGTTGGCAATGCTATTTATACAAATAGGTTAGGAACACTACAAGGATTTGAAAGATAGCCAAAATCTGAAATTGCAAAGCTCAGAGTTTGCATTGTGTAGTGGCAACAGTAGACAACAGACCCCACCAATTCTTTCCTCCTAACTTCAGCTCCCATATCTTTTTACCAGGTATTGAAAAGATCAGAGGTTGGGCGCTTGGGTGGCTCAGTCGGTTAAGCATCCCACTTCAGCTTAGGTCATGATTTCACAGTTCATGAGTTCAAGCCCTGTGTTGGGCTCTGTGCTGACAGCTCAGAGCCTGGAGCCTGCTTCGGATTCTGTGTCTCCCTCTCTCCTGCTTGCACTCTGTCTGTCTGTCTGTCTGTCTCTATCTCTCCCCAAAATAAACAAACACTAAAAAAACCTTAAAGAACAGAGTCATTTTTTAAAATATGAATTTGTGGTAGTATGGAGATTTTCATTTATTTGCTTATTGTATTTCCATTAGAATACAGATGTCATAAAAGCAGAGACCTCTTCTTATTGTATTTATTCCTGTATCTTCAATACATAGAACAGTGTGAAGTGTATATAGTAAGAACTCAACAAATATTTGGTTGGTGAACGAATATGTACTGAAATAAATCAGTACTGAATGAAGTAAATCTTTTCTTCTAGCAATATTACTTTTTATAAACAGGAAGATGTGGTTGCATTCTTCTCAAAACCAGGGAAGCAGGGAATGAGCATTCTGTGATTTTTTTTTTAAACATTGCAATTTCAGGTATGTGGTTCATTTATTCATTTAAAATTTATTGAACATTTACTATTTCTTACACAAAAATAAATAGACATGGTCTCTCCTTTCATGGAATGTAGACTGAGATGGAGTGGCAAATGTTTAAACAAGTAAGTGCTATAATATTGATCCTTAGTATTTATACAATTACATTCTTAGTTTGAATAGTTCGCTAGTAAGTACAGAGTAGTTATACACCGTAAATAGTAATTTCACTTAGA
The DNA here is from genome assembly GCF_018350175.1 of Felis catus. Lineage (NCBI taxonomy): Eukaryota > Metazoa > Chordata > Mammalia > Carnivora > Felidae > Felis > Felis catus. The sequence continues at coordinate 5,546,929 of NC_058377.1, read as the reverse complement.
CATATATTTAAATTGTCCATGAGATAGGAGTTGGGCAGGGAGCTAGTCAGTGAGCTGAGACGGTTTTTCATCATCTGCACATTCATATCCACATATGTTCTGCCTCCTTCTTAAGAAACATTTTTGGGAGAAATTTATGATGCTCTGGCTTTGTGAATTTAGGGATTTCCGAAGATTAGTCTGGATTGCCAACGAAATGACCTCTTCATCTCTTCAGTAAGATTTTAAGAGTCTACTATTATTTATGCATGCTAAAGTAGAGGAGTGTACAAGAAACCAAAATAGCAAAGTGGATGGGATGATGACAATGGCTGGTGAAGGGTGGGAAGAGGGAGGTTAAGAAAGCAGGGAAGTCTTTATTAAGAGGGAATGTGAGATGAGTTTTGAAGATTAATAGATTGAGTAGGAATTTCTCAGGTAATTAAAGTAGGAGGACAGTACAAGCAGAAGAAATAGCTTTTCCAAAGCGCAGAAGTGTGAAATTATTCTTTGAATTTAGAAAATGAGAAGGCACATGGTGTTTTAAGAGGAGAAATTATAAGGAGTGTCTGATGAAACAGGGCCATTGGCAAGGAGCCAGGCCATTAAAAAATATGAACTCCTTGCAAAGGGGTCTGGATATTAATCAGGAGGAAGTCAGGAACCATTGAGAGATTTTAGTTGGGGAGAAACTTTTTCAGAAGAATGTCCTAGAACATTTTAGAAAGTACCACCTGGAAGCTATGTATTGGAAGATTGAAGAGGAACCAAGCTAGACACAGGTAGACAAGTTGGTACGTCAGGGTGGTACTCGGTAAGAGAGTGACAGCCCCAGCTAAGGTGGGAACAACAGGAACGGAGAGAAGAGAAGCCAGTTAAAGATTTCTAAGTGATTTCAGTTACTAAACTAAACTAAGTCTAGTTTCTGAACATGTGTTGTCTTCCTTTTTAAGAGATCTGTGATTTTCTTTTTTCAGAAGTGTTACAGTGTTTTTCTTCTGTTGAATTCTTTCTAAATGACTGGGGCAAAGGAGCAATTAAAAAATGTGACCTTAGTGCTGTGTTTAGGAGATTGAAAATTCTTCTGAGGCTTAAGAAATTAAGAGTGTCTGTGGTTTCCTTCCCAGATCAAGAGACTAAAGTCATCTAATTGAGAAGCTCATGTCCTCATTACATGTTCTCATCTTGCAGATGTGGGAAAATGCCAGTGTCTGGATTCTGTTTGCCAGATTCTGTGAGTCAGGTTCAGGGGACTCTCAGTGGGAAACTCTCCAGATGGGCTGCCTCTCCCCGGACATCTCTCAAATTTGGTCTCCCATTGTCAGGATGGGCCTCTGAGTCTCTGCTTACCGCAACATGGATGTCCTTTTTGCCTACTTTATTCTTTCTCCAGAATTTAGGCTTTGTTAAGGGACTGACTCTTAGGGGCGCCTGGGTGGCTCAGTCGGTTAAGTGTCCGACTTCAGCCAGGTCACGATCTCGCGGTCCGGGAGTTCGAGCCCCGCGTCAGGCTCTGAGCTGATGGCTCGGAGCCTGGAGCCTGTTTCCGATTCTGTGTCTCCCTCTCTCTCTGCCCCTCCCCCGTTCATGCTCTGTCTCTCTCTGTCCCAAAAATAAATAAACGTTGAAAAAAAATACTTTTAAAAAGGGACTGACTCTTGTCCTGATGGGTTTTCTTTACGTTTAAGGTCCCCTTTTTTTCATTGCCTCAAGCTTCCTCACTTGCCTCCTTACGCATCACCTACTTCGTGGTTTTGTCCTGCCGTTTTGCCCTGATCTACAACTCCTATGTGTGTCTGCTCTACAGTTTCAGACTGTGGACTTGGCTATACTTTGATCATGAATCTTTTAAATATTTTGTTCCTCAAAATTATTCACCCAGCTGTTTTTCTTTCTTCCCCCATGTTTCACTGGTCAATCTGCCAAAGACACGGCATGTGGAACCACTTCAGAGCTGATTTTTCCCATTCAAATCTAACTCACATTTGACACTCCCATTCAAATGTTCATCCCACCCAAAGGAATGTATTCTTTCTCCTTTAGCCTTTATTTCGATCCATGACACCTAGCACACTAATCCAGAGTTTTGGGCACCCTCATAATTCTTTTAACCTTACCTGCATTTGGTCACCAAGTCCCATCAATTTGCCACCTAAATCTCTAAGAAGGCTCCTCCTCTCCATCAGCATTACCACTCATATTTCAGTAAGAACTCCTTTAACCTGCCATCTTTGTTCCTCAGGCAAAAGTCTAAAGTCATTTTCCATCCTGTAGCCCACATCAATACTCTGGATCAAAAATATAATCTGCTAATGTACAACTTAAGTTTTGCTTGTTTACCTAATAAATTTGTATCAATCACCTATTTACAAGATAGACACGACTGAGGCTCAGCCTCTTGATAGCTTTCTTAATCACATCAAAAGTCCTTAAAATGCTTAAAACCCACAGTCTGTTCTTGCCTGCCTATTGGGGGAAAAAGGGGGAATGATACTGTGTAAGATTTGCTTTTATTTTCTTCTCCCCCCCCCCAAAAAAAGTAATGCATAGTCCATGCATGGCTATATAAAAGGGACAGAAACAATCTGGTGTAGGAAGCTGGAATCCACTGTGGACTGTCACTGGGAAAGTCAGTGGAGATTCCAGCACTTAATTAGGCATATGTCTGTTACCGACTACCCTTAAGTTCATAATAAAAATTGGTATCTTACCATTTCTGATGTTTGGTTCAAGGTACTCTGAAACACTTCTAAGTCCTTTCTATGAGAATATACTCTTTATTAATATTGAGACAGAAACAAATTACATATTAAAATGTGTTACTTTATACTAAAGAATGGTAATCTGCCATGGCTTGATTTTTGTTCTGATGATACCCTTCCCTATTTACATTTAAAGTATTTGATATCATTTTGGTAATTGTAGGATATATATGTTCTGTTCCATATGCCAACTGGATATCACAGCTCGATGTTTTAGTGGCTAGTGTCAATAAGAAAGTGGGAACCAGCTTCATTTTGCCACGTGCCTGGCTCCTGATTACAGCCCTCACAGGTAACCCTTAGAGAGTTGGTTCCACTGGGCAGGTGCCATTGCTCCCATACAGTCACTTAACCTGACTCAGTTTCTTCTGTTTGTTCATCTTGTTGTTTTTCACTTGGTGGTAGGAGTAAAATTAAAACATGTGGAGGAGTATCTTAGGCAAGTTTCTGGCAAATTACTCTTTAGTTAAATCTGCATTTTAGGGTATTTCTTGTATGAAGAGGAACAGTTGAAGAAAACAAAACACGTTTCAGATATCTAATTCAAAAGGCATAGTCATATTCTGAGGTGTTGAAAGAAATGACTTATTCATATTTCACTTCAGTATTTATTGAGCCACTACTATCTGCAGGAATGTTCTGGTAGGTGCTGAGATATAAAAGTGAGCAAGACATATGCTACCCTTGTTTTTCAGAGATTAGCACCACGCTGAGGAGATAATGAAAACAATTGAACAAAACGTAGTGCCTGTTAGGGGAAATGCAGTGTCTACAATTCATGCTGGGACACCTATATTTCTGACGAAAGGCCACATGGAAGAAACGATTTATAAGCTGTGGTGTGAAAGGTGAGAGGCCATCCAGATAGGTCAAGGACTGGGGAGAGCAGAGAGAGCAGCTTATGCATGGGTACAGAGCACTGATGATGGCCAAGCTGGGTGTCTGAAAATGTCCTCCAGGCAAGTGGTGGAAGGGAGTCAAATCAGCTAAAAAGCAACAATAAAGGCCCAGGGCAGTAAAGCAGTGGGGTGGTTTTAGAAATATATAGGTAACTTGGCCCCATAATAAAATATATCAAAAGAACTGTGTAGATTTTAATAGTCTTATAAAGTCACACATTAGTAAACACAAAGAATCAGAAATCCCTTTATAAATTAAAAAAAAAAAAAAGAAAGGTGTGGTTGAAGCTACTGATTTCTTATCCCACATTTCACGTGCTCAGAAAATGGGGTCAAAACAAATCCGTATACATGAACTGTTCTCGGAGTTCTTTGCGTGAAGAGATTCCTTAAAATTAACATTGTGTGTGTGTCTCTCACACACACACAGACACACACACACACACACACACACAGAATTGGTCTTTGATGACTGCTCTGTATACGTTCTTCATTTATCATGTTACCTGTTTGAAGAAAAAGGTTTCCTACTCTTTTTCCCTTTGCTTGCTTAGATGGCATCATCAAGTGTTGTGGTAATTAGAAATAAATATTACAAAGCCTTTCATTTCAAACTTCAGAGCTTTCTCTCAAAGCCCAGGTTAAAAGCAGAGCCCTGGTTAAATCAGATGACTTCTTCTAGTCCATGGACTCATTGATTCCTGAGAATCGATTAGCCTTTTATTTAGTGCTAGAGAATGCCATCAAAAATAAAAACATCACAGCTGGACTGAAGCAGCACTAAAAGAACAATTTTGAGGTTTGAGTTGTAATTTTAGCCCCAGTTGCTAAGGTTTTTATTTTCTTTTTGCAGCCATTAACTAGTTTCTTCTAATTTTTAGCCAGATTTGGGATGATCGAAAGCTACAACTTTATAAAGTTCTGGGATGATGTTCCTTTATCAGTTACCGGACTAATATGATAAGCAGTGTCAGGACTGGGTATAAAAACACCAATTCAAGATCCCTTGTTTAAAAAGTGCTTTTCAGTCTTAGTTTGCAAATATTGATGAGAGATACGTAGATAAATAAGTGTCCAATGACTTGAGTTGTAAAAATATATAATGTAAGTATTTAGAGGAAGGGAAAGGGTGACATTTGGGCTCAGCATAGAATTTCCTTTCGTTCATTCCTCTCATCAGTTTGTTTATTCAGTTGAACTTTTTAAAATTGTGTATTAAATTCAAAATTTAATGGTATATGTTGAAGATAGGGACATGGTTTGAGACTGAAAGGTATAATGGTTCTCAACTATTGGGGTATCTATGGATCCTTTGAAAATCTGATAAACATGATGGATCCAACATATATGAACATCTTAAGGAGATCTGTAGATGCCTTGAAGTTTGCCTTTGGAGCCCTTGAGATTTATGAATACTACTTAATGATTTCTTAATTTCCGGTTTTGTTCATTGTTTGAATTTTGCCTCCCAACCTAAGGTAATTATTTCAACTTTTTTATGGGGTTAACTTTGTTTTCAAACAATTTACCTTTAAAATTAATATTGGGCCATATCTTCCAGAAACATATCCAGTTGAGAGATCTATTGCTGATATTAAGTCAACCGGCTCAGTAAAATGAGCATGAGCGCCATCTAATGTCCAAATGGAATAAATGTTGGTAACAACAGTAATAACACAGCATGACTAGGATCTATTAACACTTGTAAAGATTAAAAAAAAAAAAAACTTTGAAAATGTGTCCTTTTATTGGTGGAGGATCAGATGATTTACATTTTAAAATAAAGTTTTTATTTTATAATAGTTTTAGATTTTCAGAATAATTGCAAAGTTGGTACAAGGAGTTCCCAAATAGTCTACATCCACTTTTCTCCAAACAGTAGTATGGCACTTTTGTTATAATTAATAAACCCACATGGATGCATTAGTATTAACTAAAATCTATAATTTATTCAGATTTCCTCAATTTTACTCTACTGTCCTTTTTCTGTTCCAAGATGCCATCAAGGATAGCACATTGCATTTAATAGCCATGTCTCCTTAGGCTTAGTTATGATGATGGTTGTTGTATTTGAATTTTATTGTAGGCATTAGTTCGCAGAATGTTTTTAAGAATTTTTCAGAAAATAATTTCCCTTGTTTTATTCCTTTGATAATGCTATATAACTAAGCAGATTTTGTGGAGGTTTGTAGAAATACAAATTATCATTGTGCATTTTCATCTCTAGTAATGAAAAAAAAAGAATTAAGAAAGAGGAATACCAAGATGTTATGGAAGGACCAATTCGGTAGAAACCATAAGAATTATGTTTGCATTTGGACTCTCATCCTTACTAGCTGCATTCTTTAGGCCATTTACCCTTTGGATTAGGTTTCTATATCTGTGGAATAAGGTCTGTGAACCTGGAAATTCCCCAGCCCTTGTACTATGAGAAGATTAAAAAAATATTTTCCTAGTACAAGTTAATAATCTAATGTTTCATGTTGGTTATGAGTCAACACTTAGTATCTACCACCTAAGCTGGTACAGTATCTCTATATTATAGATGACACGATGTAGAGAAGTAATTTGCCCAGGATTATTGAGCAAGTAAGTGATGGGTCAGATTCTGGTCTATGACAACTTTCAGAGACAACACTGCTTTCAGCATCCATAAGCCTACAGCACCCTCCATCCCAGCCACCATGCTTGTCCTAGGTTTGCTCAAATGACCAACACTCCCAGATGAGTATGTTTCTTTTGACAGTTCTATTGGTCCTAGCCATGTAGACTCTATAGAACACTATATATGAGCCTGGGTTGCCACCCACCCAAAAATGAGGTCTCAAAGAAACCTCTGTCTCTAACCAACTGAAATGTATGAAGTCTGAAGAGTATTCACAGTTCTACCCAATTTGCTAATATTTTAATTAAACATATATTCTTATTGCTTTCAAAAGTCTTCAGCATACAGGAATGTTGTCTTCCAAGAGCAAGAGGGAATATTGTGTTTCCTTCTCAAAACTGAAAGGTATTATGTATGTGTGAATGCATATGAAAGTATTTACACAGCGCTGCTAAAACCATTTGCTGGGAAAGGGCCGGGCTATTTAAACCACTTGGCTCCAGCAGAAACTGAAATGATGTTCTACACTTGGTGGTTCTCAACTTTGGATGCACGTTAGAAACTCTAGAGGGAGTTACAAGTCCCACGTCTCATCCCAGACTCATTAAATCAAAATCTCTGGAAGTGAGAACCAAAACAGCAATTTTAAATCTCCCCCCTTGATTCTGATGTGTGGCCAAGAGTTCTACATTGTAACTCAAGAATTTAATTTTGTTACTTTACTTGCATTTGGGGGATAAACTTGTCCATGCTATCAATTCTTATAAAGAAAAAAAAATAATGGCTTATAAAAGAAAGAGGGTAATTATTAATGTTTAATAATTAAACTCATTAAATTTTTTTTACTTACACATCTATCAAGTGCATTGTTTTCTGAGATATAGAACTCTTTCGAGATGTAAAATGAACTCAATTTTCTCTGAAGAAATTTAGTTATCAGCAGTAAGCATGGACATCATTATAATATATGCCATTTTCTCTTAGAGGAACTTTATTTGTTTTAAATAGTATCTAAGTGGAAAATCCTGTATTTGCAAATTTTATTTTCAGTTTTTGTAAAATCGTAAAGTAGTAATGTTATTATCTAAAATCTTGAAAGTGATATTTGTTGACCACATGTATATTTTTTCTTAAGAAATAAGGTTTCTATCTTTCCTTAATTTTGTAAGATTTCAGGTTCCTTGAAGTAAGTGAATAAAGTCTTTCTGTCCTTCCTTTCCTCCACAATGCCTAGTAAGTGTTTGAGATTGAATTGTTACATAATAACCTTCAGAAGGAAAGGAAGGGAAGGAAGCTGAAGGGAAGGAATGGGCAAAGGACAAAGGAGTTCTCACATTTTGCATTGTACATTTCTTTTGAGGGACTTTCTGTTCTTTGAAATTGTGCATTATTATTAAAAGGGCTCAACTTCAGGGTTTTTCTATTGAAAGGAAAGTTATTCTATTGGTTGACTTTCGTGCTTGGTCTTGAGAATAAGTTACAAATAAATAGATAAAAATATTAAAAATATAAAGAAAAACTAATGTAAATTTTTTACTTTAGATGGATTAACTTATAAATTGATGAATACACACTCCTTACTATTAGAATTCTTTGTAAATTCCTTTATGCCATTTCTACATATTTAAGCTTTTATTAAATCATTTTTTGAATCCATAATATTGTAAAGATTCTTTTAGACTAGAAATTTATTCCAGATTACCTGTTGTTAAGATCTGCATTTTGACAGAAGATGATTTTCATTAGTTAACAGAGAGAGAATTAGTCAGTAGCATTATTTTTTAGTGGTAGTCTCAAAACAGAAACTCCTAAGAGCTTTGAAGTTTTAGCAATTAACATACTTTGTTGTTAAAAAATGAGCCATTAACAAGGAGTGCCCTTGTGATATTAGTTAGAAGGAAATTTCAATCTGTGCAGTTAAACAATATAGATGTATTTAGTAGAATGATTTGATAAATGTTATAGATGTGATTTGTAAAGTAAGTATTCCCTTAGCATCACAGGTTAGATAACCAAAGATTGGCTGTTTCTTGAGATAAAGGTTTCTTATTCTTTTCTGCATATCAGAATGAAAAATCAAGTGCTCTTAGAAAATAGTATCAATCATCTTAAATTAAAAAAAAGCTTATCTTTTAATTATGTTATTAATCTTTATTATAATGAGCAGTCCCATATGTGTTTAAAGCATAGCACTATGTTAATGATTTATCAGTGTCTGTATTTCTAGCACAAAATGCTGTGTTTTTCAACTGCTAAATTATATGCTGGTTATTCCCAAATGCACGCATATTTAACTCAGGGAGATGAATTGTCTTAAATCAGTTTCTCCCTTTGAAAAACAATTCTTAAAGCATTTTTTTCTGCACAGAGGTAAATTTCAGATTCTACTTCGAGGCGTTAGTAATAACACTCCTACAAATTCAGTCATATTTAAGTCTTTTATTAGCAGCGAATGTATTTAAATAATCACATACATGGTTATCAGTACCCTGTGAGAAGGTGACAGTGAAGCTGAACCATAGTGCCCTCCCTTTCCCCTGCAGTCTCTGATAACATTGCCAGTGGTACCTTTTGTAGGATTCCAGGGCATGCCCTCCTAATCATCTTTTTTAAGGTCCTATCCTTCCCCACCAAAACACCATAAACAAGATTACCAACTCACTTTGTCCCCTAACTCTAAAGTACCAATTATTTAAAATGTTACCGTTTTATTTTATAAAAGTCACCATATATCTTGTGTCTGAAATTATATGTTAACATACCAGCAATGAGAACCATTTTTTTTTTGTCAAGTATTTTCTGTAAATTGAAATTTATCTATGAGTGGTACTTCTGTAATGTTCAGAGTAAACGCAGTGAGACATTTTGCCCAAAGTGCTCTTTGTCCAAGCATATTACTTGCGACTATGACATTTTGACACCATCAGTTGGAGGCTGAGTCCCCTGGTAGAAGGAAAAATGCCACATATCTACAGAGATGATTTCTCTCTGCATTTCCTACACGTGGGGGAAATAAGGAGAAATTGTGAAAAACTACAGAGGTTTTATGAGTTGATTGGATTCTGCCTAAGCATCTTGAGCTTTTAAAATTAGAAGTTAAAACATTAAGTGACATTTTCTTGTCAGGAAAATATTGGTTATTAATAAAATAATGAGACAAAAATGTGAAAATCAATTTAATTTATTTCCTTTTATTAGTGAAAGAAATATTTTTTGGATGAAACTTATAATGCATGCTAATACTGGAAGAAGACTAAAGTACTTGTTTTCTTCCCTGTTTCCTAACAATGTGAGTAACGATTTTAGTCTCCTGGCTATTCAAACAGTTAATTAACTATTTTTTAAATAATTTTTAATATTTATTTATTTTTGAGAGAGAGACAAAGACAGAGCATGAGCGGGAGAGGGGCAGAGAGGGAGTGAGACACAGAGTCTGAAGCAGGCTCCAGGCTCTGAGCTGTCAGCACAGAGCCCCAGGCGGTGCTTGAACTCCTGAACCCCAGATAATGACCTGAGCGGTCAGATGCTTAGCCAACTGAGCCACCCAGGCGCCCCAATTAACTATTTTTAAAAGCTTAAAATCTCAACTACAGGAATCTCAGAATGATACTTAAACGCAAACACGATTACACAGATAACTGGCTCTTTCTACAGAAGTCTTTCTTCTTTTTCCTACTATAGACCTATTTTAATTTGGAAATTCTGTCTTGCTCCAGCAGGACTATTTCAACACAAATTGGTATTTGATTTTCATAACTTGCTAGCTCCTAACTCCTGTTAATCATGGTTTCAGTCTGATTCGGACATTCGGGAATTAGTCCATCTATTTACTGAACTATAAAGGGGTCCTTGCCACATAAGCACCAGGATGGGCGCCATGAGGTATGGGAAGGGAACTTGCACGAGCGCCCCCTGTGGGCTAATTGCTCTTTTTCATTGTGCTCCTCTGGACTTGAGTTTATTTTTAAAATGAGGGACTCAACTAATGAATCCGTGCTGCTCTCCCAACCCAAAGATTCCTTCTTGACGAAACCAGTTTTGGCTAACCGAGGTCTAACCCTATAAGCCTTCTATTTTTAGGCACCGTGGGAGAAATATTATCTTAAAATGCACTTGTTTATGTGCCTCAGCAGATGAATAATCAGTGAAGTATTAGGAGAACAACTGCATCTTTTGATGAGTGGGGACTCTGATGTTTCCCAGAGCTTTGCAGTATCTCACACATTTCAGGTAGATAGAGGAGATTGGGTAACAGGTATCCTAACCTCAGGATAGATCCAAAAGTTACTGTGTTTTTCAATAAATCCCTAGGGCAAACGCTATTTTTTTTTTCATAAATGTTCTCTAAAAAGTGAAGTCTAGTGTTACGCATCAAGGCTTTGGTCTGATTAAAGCATTTATTATTTCGTGTGTGTGTTGGTATACTAAGAGCCTATAGGGTGCCAGGAGCCTGTGTAGGGCAGATTCTGCACCATTTCTCAGATTCTGCACCATTTCTCAGATTCTGCACCATTTCTCATATTCTGCACCATTGCTACTTTGGACTGGAAAATTCTCTCTTGTGGGGAGGCTGTCCTAGGCATCTTTAGCTCAACTGAATAGATGAAAAGAATAGAAGCAGCTCCCCATCCCAGTTGTGAAAATAAAAAAGTGTCTCAAGACATTGTCAGATGTTCACTGAAGGGCACAAATGTCCCTAGTTAACAACCACTGGTTTAGTGCAAAATGACCTTCTTTAGTGAGGACATCCTGGGCAGATGGATGCCAATGTTTCTGAGTGGTTAAATTATTTAAATGATGTTAAATCTTGCTGAAAGGAATCTAAATTCATCATTGAGAGTTGAATGTATCTATTTTGTCTAACTGCTCGATGTTCCTGACATATTCTGAGTGAGGCAATCATTCCCTTCTTTACATAGGCAACATTTCTTGCTATCCTTCCCAATTTTTGGGAAATCTCAGTAAGTTGTCAAAAGAAATGCAGAAGATGGGCGCCTGAGTGGCTCAGTTGGTTAAGCATCTGACTTTGGCTCAGGTCATGATTTCATGAGTTCAAGCCCTGCATCAGGATTCAGTGCTGACAGTACAGAGCTTGCTTGGGATTCTTTCTCTCTTTCTCTCTCAAAATAAATAAATAAACTTAAAAAAAAAAGAAATGAAAAAACAAGAGAGGCTGATGATTCAGTTTATAATTTCTCAATAGTATCTCCTTCCAAAATTAAATAATTCTCTGAGTTTTGTTTCATTGTACGATAGACACAATGACAGCAAATTTGTGCTATTTGTGTGGTTATTGATATTTTTGTGCATGTTTGGTGATATTTTGTGCATGATGTTTTGTGCCTTCTAAGAGATAATCGTTTGTTTAAATGACCATTTCTCCATCCACCCCGCCCAAGGATATCAGGGTTTTTATTGCTAGCATTTTTTTAGGTTATAATAATTCTAATTCTGATAATTTCATTTAAAAAACCCTCAGGTCTTTTGACAGGAGGCAGCAGTGGAACTACACAAGCCTTCTGTGTAGTGTGTGGGGGGTGTAGAGTCTTTCTCAAACAAAACACATAGAGTAAAGAGGCTGTGAGATGTATCTTGCCTTCTGCATAAAAAGATCAATACAGTGACCACAGGTCCAAACTGACAGTCTTATCATCTGAGGTGTTTTTTAGCAAGCCCTCATTACACAAAATAATTTAGTATAAATGGGCCTCATAAAAGCAAACCCAAAGAAATATAATAATATTGCAAAATGCTTTCTAACTTGAGAGAAGGTGCTTTATAATTATCTTGTTTAAAAGGACTATTGACATTCAGCAGTTTTCTTTCTCTTTCTCTTTTTCTTTTTCTTTCTTCTTCTTTCTTCTTTCTTCTTCTTTCTTCTTCTTCTTCTTCTTCTTCTTCTTCTTCTTCTTCTTCTTCTTCTTCTTCTTCTTCTTCTTTCTTCTTTCTTCTTACCTTTTTAAATCCAAATAGATAATCACTCATCAGAACCAGGCCTATGGGGCACCTGGGTAGGGTAGTTCAGTTAGTTAAGCATCTGACTCTTGATTTTGGTTCAGGTCATGATCTCATGGTCAGTGAGATGGAGCCCCATGTCAGACTCCATGCTGACAGCACAGAGCCTGCTTGGGATTCTCTCTCTTCCTCTTCCTCTGCCCCTCCCCTACTTGTGTGAGCACCTCTCTCTGTCTCTCAAAAAAAAAAAAAGAAAAAGAAAAAAATAGGCTTACATTTTTCAGACAGGTTTCTTAAAAAAAAAAGTATGGGGCACCTGGGTGGCTCAGTCGGTTAAGTGTCTGACTTTGGCTCAGGTCATGGTCTTGCCATCTGTGAGTTTGAGCCCCGCATTGGGCTCTGTGCTGACAGCTCATAGCCTGGAACCTGCTTCAGATTCTGTCTCCTTCTGTCTCTGCCCTTCCCCACTCATACTCTGTCTCTGTCTCTGTCTCTATCTCTCAGAAATGAACAAACGTTGACAATTTTTTTAAAGTACTATCTATTTCTGCTTCCACTTAAAATGGAATAACAGACTGGATTTATACTTCTACCTTAAACAATTAAAAATCTGGAGGAAAAAGTACAATAGAACAGTTTTTATGACACTGGCCACTAGGCAATAGAAAACAGTGATCCCTGAGAGATAGGAAACAAGTAAGATGAGACACAGGATTTCCCTGGTATGTTGCTTTGGGAACATCCAGACTGTGGTGCAAGGAGAAGCAAATCAGGAGGCATCAAACAAATCCCTGCAGTCAGAGAGGTGGAGCTCAATCTGGGGAGACCAAGGAAGCTGGAGGTCACAGGGAACCAGTAAGGAGAGAGTTGCACAAAGACCACCAGCATTCTTCCAAGGAGCTCCCTATATGTTCTGCCCAACATTGATTATTGTTTCTATGTGAGAAGATTCCCTTGGCTCAACAGGGAAAAACACCTGGAAGGACTAGAGGAAAAAGTTCCTGGCACTCACAAAGGACCTGGAAAAAATTGCCTGTTCCCATCAGGAAGACCTGAGAACCTCATAAATCATGGGCACTGGGTACAGTACTCTGGATGTTCTTGCCTCAGTAGTGGAGAATAATTAGCCCTAATGAAATACTGCTCAAGACTTGCCTAACAAATCCTAAAAAGCAAGACTTGAAAAGACTGAATTGTTTCCAAGGAACTTGACTACATCCATAGACAGAACTCAAGAATACGTACAAGGATCTAAAAAATATCCCCACTCAACAAAGTCAAATTTGTGATACTGAACATTCAACCAAAAATTACTAGCTTGCAGCAAAGCTGAAAAATATTACCCATAATGATGAAAAAGACCAATCAACACTGAAAGAGACTAATAGATGTTAGTATTAGCAGACAAGAGTTTTAAAATAGTTATTTTAACTAAATTCCATATGTCCAAAAGTTAATTTGATGCCTGAAAAAGAAAAATCCCAAATTGAACTTCTTGAGAGGAAAATCACAATGTCTGAGATTAAACATGCAGTGGATGGGGTTAGCAAAAGATTAGACATTACAAAGGAAGAGATTAATAAATCTGAAGACGTTATAATAGAAGTTATCCAAAATAAACAGAAAAAGTAATTTAAATGATTAAATTATCTGTCTTCCATGGAAATACTTCAAGTATCCCAATATGCATATAATTGGAGTTACTGGGATAGAGGGGTGTATAGAAAACATATCTGAAGAAGAAATAGCTGAAGTTTTTCCTAACCTGAAGAAAACTACAAACTCACAGATTCAAGAAACTCAACAAATCCCAAACACAAGAAGCATGAAGAAAACATCAAGGAAAATCATAACTAAATTCTTCAGGGGGTGCCTGGGTGGCTTACTTGGTTATGCACCTGACTTTGGCTTAGGTCATGATCTCACAGTTCATGAGTTTGAGTCTTACATTGGGTGATCTTGAGCCCTGCTTCAGGTGAGCTTGGGTTCTACACTCTCTGTCCCTCTCTCTCCCTCTCATTCTGCACATTGTGGGATTCTCTCTCTCTGCCCTCACTCACTTGTGCAGTCTCTGTCTCTCTCAAAAAAAAATAAGTTTATTAATTAAAAAATTATTTAAATAAATTTTGCAAAACTAGAAAAAGACAGAAAGAGATCTGGTACGTATGAAGGAGTTAATATAAGCACGACAGCAGTGTTCTCATAGGAAACAATATACAGGAGGAGATATGGAACAACATTACTAAAGCACTAAAAGGAACGAAAAAGCTGTCAACCTAGAATTCCATACCCAACAAAAATATCTGGATAGGAAGACAAAATAAAAACCTTTTCAAACATACAAAAGCTGAAAGAATTCATCATCAGTGGACCTACAGTTGAAAACATATTTGAAGAAATCTTTTAGGCAGAAGGAAATTGATAGAAAATGTAGGTCCAGATCTACCCAAAGGAATGAAGAGCACCTTAAATGGCAACATCATGACCCTTCCCTTGAGCTTGCACTATCTATCTTGCCCCATCATGACTTGGAACATGGGAGTGCTCCTGACTCAGCTTCAGGTTTTCCAATAAGGAATATATGATGATGCACGAGGAGGAACACAATGATAAGACCTGTCCCTGACCAAACAGAGCTTCCTGACAGTCTGGGCCACTCACCTGGGAACTGTTACTGAGAGACTAATAAAAATCTATACTTTTTAGGATTTCTGTATTTTAGAGTATTACTTATACTGCACATTGACCTTTACCTTAATTAAAACAATTATTTTTAAAGCTGTAAAGTTGTGCCTTTTAAATTAAGATCTTTACTTGGAATTTTTTTCAACATGAAGACACAGTTGATCTGTAGCATCCTAATGGAAATGCCATCTTTTTTCACTAATCTGAAATGCCAACTCTATTATATATCAATCACCTGTATATACATGGAAGTCTTCCTTGACTTTTTCTTCTGTTAGTCTGTTTATATATATACTGGTGTATGTTCACACTAATAGGGAAAATTTTTATTCTTTATAAATATAAAATTATTTATAAATATAAAGTTATTCTTTATAAATATATATAAATATAAAAAAAGAATAAAGAAAAATCTTTATTCTTTCACCAGTGTTGGATTTCAAAATAAATGTTAGAATCACTTTTTAAAAATTAGATGAAGAGGTTATTAAGAGATGCAGCTATATCACAATGATTTCAGCCTGTCTTATCAATAGTTGATGTATGCAGGAGTCTCCAGTTCTCTGACAAAGGTTAGTCTCAGAATGACTTTTTGTCCTCACAACTATAGGGACAGAAGGAGACATGGTAGTGAAGGAGTGACACTTTACTTACATAGTAGCTCCTAGGGGTCAGATTGCTTCCCTCTCTTCCACATTCCCCTGGGACTAAGGATCCCATTCCCCACTTGGTCAACATTAGCTTCAGCTATTTTGGTGTAGACCATGTACATACAACTTCATTGCTGTAATCACACTTAAGTTTATATTGACTTCACATTGAGGACTCCTCCAAGGCATGGGACAGACTAACAGTTATCAGATTCACGGAGTGTAAAATATACAGCCCTTAATTTATTTTTCAGGGTTTTCAATAGGTACTTCTTGACTGGCGCAAGGGTTAAATTCTCTATAACTCCATTTTAATACAATGTTGAAGAGTTTTGACACTCTTATTCAACTTATTCAACATTTATCACTTATTTTCAACTTATTCAACATTTATTACTTACCACTGAGGGCCTACTTTGCTCTAGGTATAATATTAAGTACTGAATATTCAGCAATAAGAAAAAAGATATGGATACTTCTCTCCTAGGACAACCCAACATTTAAACAAAATAAACAGAAATATACATATTTAATTTATAATTGTGCTTAATTTTATGAAGGAAAAAATAGGGTTGTATGTGAGAGTAAATGAAGGGCAAATAATAAGTTTTTTATGTACTAGAAAATGTTTACAAATGAAAAGTGATCTGACCTGTAGTATAACCAGATTTCTGTAGCTAATTAAATACAATTTTTTCCTATAATTTATTATTTATTCCATAGTATTCATGTTCACTGCCACTATAATGGTCCAGATACCAGGCTCACAAAAATGACCAAGACCAACTTTCTGTCTCTGAGGAGATCCTAGTTCAGTGGTTTACATAATTAGCAGTAGTACCCCTCCTTAAAAGAATTGCATACCAAAAGAAAAACATAAATATATCCTTTTCATTTTTCTTTCTTTTTCTTTTAGATGAGGATAGGCATCCACTCAGGTTCTGTGCTCGCTGGAGTTGTTGGGGTAAGAATGCCACGATATTGCCTGTTTGGAAATAATGTCACTCTGGCAAGCAAATTCGAATCAGGAAGTCACCCTCGGCGCATCAACGTCAGCCCTACCACTTACCAGTAAGTGTTCTCTGGCCTCCACCTCATCCTGTCGTTGACATTGCCTTGAGCTGATATCCTGTCATTTGTGAGACCCTGTATTTTTTGTGTTTGATCCTTTCATTCTCTGAGGTAATATGAATAGATGCACCCAGTCTGAAAGATAGCAACTGTGACACAAACGTTTATTTGCATCATGAGCAAGCATGAAGAGCCTGACTTGGCTGAGAGGAAACACAGGTTTGTCATTTTCCACAGTCATTGTCCTTCTGACAAGAGAACAAATGTTAAGTGGCTGCATCACACAAGAAGTCTTCACATTTCCAAAATGTTCCTCGGTATTTATAAAAGCCAAAGGAATGAGATAGAAAAGACATTTTGTCTACATTTATTCTTTGGAATAATTAAGATAAATAATAATTCTCTAAAGATAAATATATACTGGGCACAGAGTAAAACTGCAAACTCTATTTATTCTTAAAGGTCATATTTGTTAACTCGATACATACAGCTGACAGCTGAACGTATCTGTATTTTGTGCCTGGTAGATGTCCCCTCACCCACTAGATACTAAACTCCACAGAAACAGGGATGATCTCTGCTTCAGCTCATCATTATCTTCCCAGAACTTACAAAACATGTTTGGCACATAATCACTGTATAAATATTTATTGAATTATTGAAAAATGCATTGATAGGGTGGACTTCTCTAGAGTAAGAACACATGACTATCTCCTACATGTTAGACTTTGGATTTACACTAGGCATCTGTGTGCAAACTAATTTAGTGCCATGATTTGGATAACTAGGAAATCGTATTGTAAAACTGTAGAGTGGAGATAGTGGCCATTGATTCTACTTTATTTTATTATTTATTGTTTACTGAAGTATAATTAATATACTTCAGTTTCAAATGTGTAACATATTGCTTTGACAATTCTATACATTCCTCAGTGTTCACATGATAAGTGTAGTCAACATAAGTCTTCATAAAATGTTTTTATAGTATTATTGACTATATTCCCTCTGCTGTAGTTTTCATCTCTGTGACTTATTTATTTCACATTGGAAGTTTAATCCTTCTTAATCCTCTTTATCTATTTTACCTATTCCTCCACCCACCTTCCTTCTGGCAACCACCAGTTTGGTCTCTGTATTTAAACATCAGTTAGTTTGTCTCTTTTTTTTTGTTTGTTTGCTTTTTAGATCCCACATACAAGTGAAATCCTACGGTATTTGTCCTTCCCTGACTTGTTTCATTTAGTGTCATACACTCTAGGTCCATTAATGTTATTGCAAATGGCAAAAGCACATTGTTTTTTAATGGCTGAATAATATTCCACTGTATATGTATACCACATACTTATCCATTCATTGCTTGATGGACACTTCAGGTTGCTTCCATATTTTAGCTGTTGTAAATAATGCTGCAGTAAACATAGGAGTGCATATGTCTTTTTGAATTAATCTTTTCTTTTTCTTTGGGTAAATACCCAGTAGTGGAATTACTGGATCATATGGTACTTCTGTTTTTAATATTTTTAGGAAACTCCACAGTATCTTCGAGTGGCTGCACCGTTTTACATTCCCACCAGCAGTGCACAAGGGTTCCCTTTTCTCCACATCTTTTCCAACATGTGTTTTTTCTTGTCCTTTTGATACTAGCCATTCTGACTGGTTTGAAGTGATGTCTCATTATTTGTTTTGTTGTTGTTCGTGGGGGGTGTTGGATTTTGTTATTGTTGTTGTTGTTGTCTTTTTCCTGATGATTAGTGATGTTGAGCATCTTTGCATGTATCTGTTGGCCATCTGCGTGTCTATTCAGATCCTCTGCCCATTTTTAATCAGATTGTTATTTGATGTTGAGTTGTATAAGTTCTTTATCTATTTTGGATATTAACCCTTTATCAGATAGATCATTTGCAAATACTTTCTTCTATTCAGTAAGTTGCCTTTGCTTTTTTATTTTGCTTTCATTTTGCCACTTCATTGTTTCCTTTGCTGTACAAAAGCTTTTTATTTTGGTGTAGTCAAAGTTTATTTTCACTTTTGTTTTCCTCGCTTCAGGAGACATACTTAGAGAAACATTGCTAAGGCTGATGTCAAAGAGATTACTGCTTATGTTTTCTTGTAGGAGTTTCAGTTCTCATATGTAGGCCTTTAATCCATTTTGAGATTACTTTTGTGTTTGGTGTAAGAAATTGTCCAGTTTCATCCTTTTGCATGTAGCTACCAGATTCCTCCAAAACATTTTTTGAAAATACTGTCTTTCCCCCATTATATATTCTTGCTCCTCTATTGTAGATTAATCAACCATATATGAGTAGGTTATTTCTGGGCTCTTTATCCTGTTCCATTGATCTGTGTGTCTCTTTTGATGCCAGTACATCCTGTTTTTATTACTATTGGTCTGCAATATATCTTGAAATCTGAGATTGTGATACCTCTAGTTTTGTTCTCTTTCAAGATGGCTTTGGCTATTTGAGAACTTTTGTGGTTCTTTAAAAATTTTATTTGTTCTAGTTCTGTGATAAATGCTGTTGGTATTTAGAAAGAGATTGCATTTAATCTATATATTGCTTTGGGTAATATGGACATTTTACCAATACTAATTCTTCAAATCCATGAGCATGTTATACTTTTACATTTGTTGTTTCATCTTCAATTTCTTTCATCAGTGTTTTATAGTTTTCAGAGATTAGGTCTTTCACCTCCTTGATTAATTATTATATCCTTTCGGCGCAACTGTAAATTGGATTGTGTCCTTAAATTTTTTTTCTGCTACTTTTACATTTCTGTATAGAAATGCAACACATACTTTATATTGATTTTGTATCCTGCAACTTGACTGAATTCATTTATCAGTTGTAATAGTTTTTTGTTGGTGCCTTTAGGGTTTTCTATATGTCGTAACATGTCATCTATAAAGAGTGACAGTTTTACTGCTTCCTTAGCAATTTGCTAAATTGCTTAGCAATTTGCTAATGAAAATGCTTTTCATTTCTTTTTCTTGTCTTATTATGATGGCTGGGACTTCCAGAACTCCACTGAATAAAAGTGGGAGGAGTGGAACCCTTATTTTGCTCCTGATGTTAGAGGAAAGGCTCCCAGTTTTTCACTATTGAATATGATGTTAGCTATGGATTTGCTGTGTACAGTCTTTATTATGTTGAGATACTTCACTGAGTTTTTATCAGAAAAGGATGTTGAAAGTATCAAATACTATATCTGCATATCTTTACACACGGTTTTTACCCTTTCTCTTGTTAATGTGATGTGTCACACTGATTGACTGGCACATACTGAAACACCCTTACGTCCCTAGAATAAAACCCTACTTGATCATGGTCACTGATTAATATATTGTTGAATTAGGCTTGCCAGTCTTTTGAGGGTTTTTACAGCTATGTTCATCATATATGTTGGCCTGTAGTTGTTTGTTTGTTTTGCATTTTTGTTATTGTTGTTGTTAGGTTTTTGGTCTGGTTTTGGTATCACACTAATGCTGGCCTTGTATGATGGATTAGGAAGTTGGTTGATTACTAATTCAATTTCTTTACTAGTAATTACTCAGTTCACATTTTCTATTTCTTCCTGATACAGTTTTGGAAGATTATATGTTTCTGTAATTTATCCATTTGAGTAAATTGTCCACTATGTTGGCATATCATTTTTCATAATATGCTCTTACCCTTTGTATTTCTCTGGTGTCAGTTGCTATTTCTTTTCCTTCATTTATGATTTTATTTGAAACCTCTCTCATTTTTTCTTGATGAATTTGGCTAAAGTGTTATCAATTTTATTTTTTTAGAAAATTGACTCTTGGTTTCATTGATCTTTTCAATTGTTCTTTTAGTCTCTATTTTGTTATTTTCTGCTCTGGTGTTTATTATTTCTTTTCTTCTTCTAACCTTGGGTTTGTTTGTCCTTTCTTTTCTTCTTAGTTTCTTTAGGTGTAAGGTTAGGTTCTTTATTTGAAAATTTTCTTATTTCTTGAAGTAGGCCTGATTACTATAAAATTCCCTCTTACTGCTTTTGCTCTATGCCAAGGTGTTGGACTGTTGTGTTTTCATTTTCATTTGTCTCCAGGTGTTTGTTGATTTCCTCTTTGATTTCTTGGTTGACCCATTCATTGTTGAGTAGCATTTTGTTTCTCCTCCACCACATGTTGGTGTGCTTCTTCCAGATTTTTTTTCTTATAATTGATTTCTAGTATCATATTGCTGTGGTTGGAAAACATACTTGATATGAGCTCAATATTCTTACATTTACTGAGACTTACTTTATGGCCTATCATCTGTTGTATCCTAGAGAGTCCATGTGCACCTAAAAAGAATATGTATTCTGCTGTTGGGGGATGGAATGTTCTGTATATTTGTCAGCTTCATCTGATAGAATGTGTGTTTCAAAGCCACTGTTTTCTTGTTGATATTTATCTGGATGATCTATCCATTGATGTAAGTGGGGTGTTAAAACCCCCTACTACTATTATATTACTATCAGTTTCTGCTTATATCTGTTAATATTTGCTTTATGTATTTTGGTGTTCCTATGTTGTGTGAATACATATTTACAATTATTATATCCTCTTGATGTGTTGTTCCATTTATCATTATATAGTGCTTCATTATCTCTTGCTCTACAGTCTTTGTTTTAAAGCCTATTTTGATATGAGAATTGCTACACTGGCCCTTTGTGCAATTTCATTTGCATGGTATATGTTTTTTTATCTCTTCATCTTTAGTCTGTATGTGTTTACAGGTTTGAAGTGAGATAGCTGCAGGCTGCATATAGATGGGTCTCGTTTTTTTTTCATCCATTCAGTCATCCGATATGTTTTGATTGGAATATTAAGACCATTTACATTTAAAGCAATGATTAGTAGGTATATACTTGTTTTCTGTTTGTTTGTTTTATAGTTCTTCACTGTTTCTTCTTCTCTTGATCTTTTCCCTTGTGGTTTGATGGCTTTGCTTAGTGTTATGCTTGACTTTCTATTTTAAAAAAACATTTTTTTAATGTTTATTTATTTTTGAAGGAGAGAGAGAGAGACAGAGTGTGAGTGAGGGAGGGGCAGAGAAAGAGGGAGACACAGAATCCAAAGCAGGCTCCAGGCTCCAAGCTGTCAGCACAGGGCCCGACACGGGGCTTGAACTCACAAACTGCGAGATCGTGACCTGAGCTGAAGTTGGAAGCTCAACTGACTGAGCCACCCAAGCGCCCCTAGACTTTCTATTTTTTTCTGTAACTATTATAGGTTTTTGATTTGTTGTTACCATTGTGTTCACGTATAACTTCTTTTTTGAATTTTTTTAATGTTTATTTTTGAGACAGATAGAGAAAGACAGGGTGCAAGTGGGGGAGGGGCAGAGAGAGATGGAGACCCAGAATCTAAGGCGGGCCCCAGGCTCTGAGCTGTCAGCACAGAGCCTGACAGAAGGCTCAAACCCATGAACTATGAGATCATGACCTGAGCGAAGTCAGATGTTTAACCAACTGAGCCACCCACACACTGCTGTGTTCATTGTAACTTAAGTATCTAGCAGTCTATATGAAGGTGATAGTTTCTTAAGTTCAAACACACTGTAAGCGCTAAATTTTTACTCACCCTCCATGTTTTATGTATATGATGTCACATTTTACATCTTTTTGTTTTGTGTATTTGACTAATTTTTGTAGATACAATTGATTTTTACCACTTTTGTGTTTTAACCTCCATACTGACTTTATTAAGTGCTAAATCTATTTTTTACCATATGTTTGCTTTACATCTCAAAATTTTCCCTTTCATAATTTTCTTATTTCTAATTATATTCTTTCCTTTACACTTAAGGAATTCTCTTTAAAACTTTCTATAAGGCTGGTTTAAAGGTGATGAATCCTTTCACTTTTGTTTGGGAAATTATCTTTCTTTCTGTTCTGAATGATAGCCTTGCTGGATCAAGTATTCTTAGTGTAGTTTTGTTTTGTTTTGTTTTGTTTGTTTGTTTTCTTTTAGCACTTTGTATATATCATGGCACTCCCTTCTGGCCTGCAAAGTTTCTCCTGACAAGTCAGCTGATGGCTTTAGGGAATTACACTTGTATGGAAACTTTTTTTTTATGGCATCTGTTAATATTTTCTCTTTATCATTACTTATTACTCTTTTAATCATTATTTGTCATTTTGTGGGCCTCCTGGGATCTTTGTGCTTCCTGGACCTGGATGTCTGTTTCCTCCGCCAGGTTCAGGAAGTTTTCAGCTATTATTTCTTCTAATAAGTTTTTTTTTTCCTTTATCTATTCTTCTTCTGAAATCCCTATACCATGAATGTTATTACACTTGATGTTGTTGAGTTCCTTTAACCTTTTCTCATTTATTGTTATTTTTTTTCTTTTTGCTGTTCAGCTTGGATGCTTCCCATTACATTCTCTTCCAGATTGCTGATCCATTTTTCTGCATCCTCTCATCTGCTGCTGATTCTCTGTAGTGTATTTTTTATTTTATTAATTGAATTCCTTATCTCTGAGAGGTTATTTTTTCTATTTTCTTCTTGTTGAAATTCTCACTTATTTCATCCACTCTTTTCCAAAATCCACTGAATATCTTTATGACCATTGCTTTGAATTCTTTATCAGGCATATTGCCTATCTCTGTTTCATCTAGTTTATTTTAATGATAGTATCTTGTTCTTTCATCTGGTACCTATTCCTTCATCTCATTTTGCACGACTCTTTGTGTTTGTTTCTATGTATTATGTCAGCAGTGTCTCCTGGTCTTTAAAGTAGCGGCCTTGTGTAGAAGAGGGCATGTGGTGTCCTACAGTAATGTCCCCCTGGTCACCAGAACCATTTGCTCCAGGAATGTCCCCTCTGTGGGCTGCATGCACGTCCCATTTTGGCTGAGCCATGATTGTCTCTATCCAGGCCTGTTGCAATGACTAGGTTTGCTTGCTGTTGGTGTACTATTGGGTGGTGAATGTTGGAGGGGTGGTTAGTTTCCTCAACGTTGAGAGGCCCGAGGCTGCTGTGGGCTCATTAGTGGGCAGGGTTAGAAGTCCAGCTGACTGTCTTCAGCTGGGATTTGTGCCAGAACTGCAGGTACATCAAAGGGCAGGGCTTTCTCCCTGCAAGTCTCAGAGACTGTTATTGGTGAATGGGGCCAGTGGTCTACAGTTAGCATCTCTGCCACAGCTATTGGAACACCGAATGGCAGGGCTTACCCCCCCCAGCAGACAGCTAAGAGGCCAGGATGCTGGAACTGAGGGCACTGGGGTGTGTGGTTATCTTATCCCTTCCCCAGGGCAGGAGTCACTTTGGAGTGGTACTTGTCCCTGCTGGAGCTGCTTACAGGGTGTTGCAATGCAGGAGCTGCTTTGGAGTGATGTCTGCTAAGTTGAGTGGGTTGGATCAGTGTAGCCGGAAAGGAATGTGAAAGCTGGGTGCACAGGGCTAGCAAGGTAGATGGAGAGTGTTATCATTGGCTCCTGCAAGTTTCCAGCTACCTAGGCTGGGGGAGGAGAAGAAAAATGATGCCCACCAGCACTCTTCTTCCTCAAGAAATCTCTTGAAGATCTCTGCCCCTCCAGAACACATTCCAAGATTAGTAGATAAATCTCCTTCACATATATCCAAGCTCTTTTAAACTGTTGCTTCTGTGGTGTTTCTCAGGGTTGAGTTACCACGCTGAGTTTCCTGCTGCCCTCTATGCTTGTGACATACCTTCCATTTATAGTTAGTCTCACTGGAAGTTTGGTTCCCAACTGTAGCTCCACCGCTCCTACCCTTTTCATTCCTCTCTGGGATTAGTTGTGCAGGGTCTTCTCTGCCAGTCTTCAGGCTGTTTCCAGAGTCAGTAGTGCAGACGTGGCCATTGTCTTAGTGTGTCCTTGGGCTGAGGGGAGCTCAGGGTCCTCTTACTTTGCCATCTTCTCTGAATTTCCCTTGGGTTTTAAATTGTATCTCAAACACCCTGAGACAGAAAATGTGAATATATAGATAATAATAAACAAAATGGTGATATTTTGAACCTTTTGATATATCTGTAGAGAGAGAGGCTAGTCTTTTAAATTTTTTTTTTTCAACGTTTATTTATTTTTGGGACAGAGAGAGACAGAGCATGAACGGGGGAGGGGCAGAGAGAGAGGGAGACACAGAATCGGAAACAGGCTCCAGGCTCTGAACCATCAGCCCAGAGCCCGATGCGGGGCTCGAACTCACGGACCGCAAGATCGTGACCTGGCTGAAGTCGGACGCCCAACCGACTGCGCCACCCAGGCGCCCCGAGGCTAGTCTTTTAGATGAAAGATATATATGCAGATTTCTGAGGTGATGAGAAAGGGAACTGAAATTTCAAATATAAACTCAAAAGAAAGTTGCATAAGAACTACCTGTCATTTAAAGGGTATTTATATAAGGGTTTTGCCTCTTTTAAATTTCTTCCATTTTTTTTTCTAACACAATTCTGGGCATACTACAGATGATTTGACAGTTTCCATCTTAAAATTTTTCTATTTTAAAAAATGACATGTAAAGAATGGATTAACTGTTTGAGGAGTTCGTGCCCTGAGCTGAGACAGGATAGATATAGCTGGCTTTGTTTACACATAAGCAGTAAAGGAAACCTTGCAAGCCACACAGGATCTGTGCCTTTGGGTGCTGTTTCTATCATAATCTTTTTCACATTGAGTTTGTGATGATCCTCGGTGGTCAATAAGGTCCTCAGGCTTGAATCATTTCAACCAAAACGTTTTATTCTGTTATTGTCTACCTCCATCCCCCCACCAAAGAAGACACATTGAGCTGCCATATGGATAGATTCTAAAAGATATTTTTTTCTGATTGGGCCCAAATCCTGTCATTCCTACTAATACTTTACGCAAATATTTTTACTTTTATTCTATTTTACAAAAAAAACCCTTTCCTTCCTCTTTCCCCACATTTCCTCCTCCTTCTCTTCTTTCAACAAACATTTGTTGAGAACCTCCTACATTCCAAGCAGTATGATAGGCACTAACATTATAAGGATAAACAGCATAAAAACCATCTCTCCCCTCAGGGACAAGATCAGAGACTAGATGATAAATGTACCTGAGCAAAACAAATTAATTTAAACAGACTAGTGCTGAGGTGAAGAAACCCCAATTAGAGTATTGGAGCAAGAGGAGGAGTGGGCTAAAACGAAGCCGGTACATCATGTTAAGAGGTTTCAGCCTAATGCCAAGTGCGAGGAAGTATATTGAAGTCTTTTAAGCAGAGGAGTGACTTGACCAGATTTGTGCTTTAAAAATGACGAAGATGGTGGAAAGGAGAACAGATCAGGTGGTACATAGGGGCAGCACTCCATTGATTGAAAGTGGGTAATCCTACCCCCATTGCATTGCTGGGAGCACAGCTTAGTTATACTGAGGATTCCTAACCTTTGGCTATTTCACCTTGTCTTCCCAAGCTTCAGAAGAGCAGGTGGTCTTACTGACCTTTGACATCCATGTAAATCTGGGATACCATTAAAAACACTGCACCTGGGGTCCTGGCAATGATCTCAGTATGACTGGGTTTTCAGAGTCTGGATCAGTTGGTTTAGCCTGTGCTACTCCGCACAGTTGACTCATGTCTGATTGTTGTGTTCTACACTGCACAAGGTGATTTATGAACCCACAAGTGCGGAATGTACCTCCCCTTTCCTAGGACACTGAAAGTGAAACACCAGGATTAAATTCTCAGGAACGTTCCCTAAAAGGAGGCAAAATTACACTTTTTAGAGCAAATAGGAACTTGTGATATAAAACTCAAAGTTTAGCTCCTGAGAGCTTGAAGTTTCTAGTTTTCTTTCCTGAATTCAATCTTATAGAATGCTCTGTCTGGTAATCTGGAAATCTTCAGAGAGGTTTATGTTCACTTTGTTTTTAGTAAGACTATATGATCATCATAAACACGTGTGAACCATTTGCATATTATGATGAACTGAAATAATTTTCTCAATTATTCATTCCAAACACATTTTGCCCAAAATAGTAGTTTTATGAAATCACTGAACTTTTACAAATATTTTGAAGTACTAAAAATTAAAAGGAATAATACTCATGACCCCACCACTTGTTTAATACTTTATTTGCCTCAGTTATTAATAAAATAAAACTTTTCCTTTGGAATTTTTACTCCCTTTCATTGTGACAAACACCACCATGAACTTGATATATTTCAAAGTTCACTGTTTTATACATTAACTTTCTCAAAAATATCCATAAACAAGAGAATTTTATATATTTTTATTTGCATGAGTGATAACACAGTATATGAAAATTTCTCAAACATTGGTTTTTATTTAAAAAATGTCATATATCTAAGATCGATACATGATGGAACATAAGCGCTAGTTCATCTGTTGCAACATTCCATTGTATGACTACACTATATTTTAATACTTATTCATCTGCTCCTCTATTGATCAACACCTAATTGTTTTTTCCTAGTTGTTAACTATGACAAAGTGTGTTCCTATGAACATTATGTACCTGTAATTACTTAACTCACTTTACATTTCATGTCATATAAATTGAGTGTCTTATACATATAAGAGTTGGAATTAGAGTACTTCTCAATTTTGTAGACATAAGGAATAACACTTTAAAAATCAGAGCTACAAGGTCTATATGGTAATCTTCACTTTTTTAGACTCAGTGTGTGAGTCATCTTGTTGTATACAGTAATGGCCAAGAACCATTACTTCTTCACCTAGAGCAGTTCATTGCTTGTTTTAGTTCTGGGAAAAAAGGTAGCCAATGAGTTTTTAAGTTTTCCATATTTGATGTTTTTCCCTTTTTCTCTAATAAATGTGAAGCTTATACTCATCTTTATTCCCACTCATCCCAGTTTTTAAATAATGCACACATGATAAACACTTGTCTTTTACCATTATGTTACTGATCTTTGGAACTAAAATAATTGATTATATTTAGGATAGTGGAAGCAAATTTTGAGATGGCTTGAATTATCAAATGATTTGCCTGAGCAAAATCCATTTCCTTGCTAATTGCAAACTAAAAATGTGCAAAGACTCTTTAATTCCTGCGATAGAAGTTTTCCTTAACCTTCAAACATTTTTCTTTTCTTATTTTACAGTTGATCTTCTTCTGGGATTTTCAAAATACCTATTTTCATTCACTGTCAAAGTCCCCTTCTGCTAAAACCCAGTTACCTACTAACTCCTGCTCATCATGTTAGGGGATCTACAGTGGACAAGATGAGGTAGTGGTTGAGTGTGCAAATTCCACTATCAGAGTGCCTATGTTGGAATCCAGGCTCTAAATATCTGTGTACAGTTTAGCAATTTAATTGCTTTGGATCCAGTTTTCTCATCTTAAAAATGGGTACCTAATCCTGATGATTATCATTGGGATTAAACGTGTTGTTTATAAATCTCCCAATACTTGGAACACAGTTGGAATTCATTTATTGCTTCATCCCATTCTTTTTTTAAATTAAAGTATTGTTGACACACAATGCTAGATTAGTTTCAGGTGTACAGCTTAGTGACTGAACAAGTCTATACCCTGTTATGTTCAACACAAGTGTAACTACCATCCATCACTATACAACACGTTACAATACCACCTACAATATCCTCTATGCTCTATTTTTTATTCCCATGACTTCCCCATTCAATAACCAGAAGCCTGTATCTATCTCCCACTGCCCTTCACCCATCCCCTCCATCCCTAACTCCTTTCCCTCTGGCAATTACTAGTTTGTTCTCCGTATTTATGGGTCTATTTTTGCTTTTTTTATTTGCTTGTTTTATTTCTTAGATTCTATGTTTAAGTGAAATCATATGGTATTTGTCTTTCTCTGTCTTATTTCCCTCAGCATTATACCCTCCAAGTCTATCCATGTTGCAAATGGCACGAGCTTATTATTATTATTGTTATTATTACTTTGGTGGCAGAATACTATTCAGTTGTATATATACCACATCCTCTTTATCCATTCACCTATGAATGGACACTTGAGTTGGTGCCATACATTAGCTATTGTGAACATTGCTGCCATAAACATGGGGGTGCATATATCTTCTGGAATTAGTATTTTTATTTTCTTTGGATAAACACCCAGTAGTGGAATTACTGGATTCATATGGTTTTTCTAGTTTTAATTTTTGAGGGACCTCCATACTGTTTACCACAGCAGTTACACCAACTTACATTCCCACCAATAGTGCATGAGGGTTCTCTTTTTCTTAACACCCTCACAAACACTTGCTATTATTTTGTCTTTTTGATAGTAGCCATTATGACAGGTGTAAGGTGATATTTCATTGTGGTTTTGATTTACATCTGCCTGATGATGAGTGACGTTGAGCATCTTTTCATGCGTCTGTTGGCCATACCTGTGTATCTTCTTTGAAGAATGTCCAGTCAGGTCCTCTGCCCAGTTTTTAAATCAGATTTTTTGTTTTTGTTTTGTGTTTATTTGTATAAGTTCTTTATTTTGGCTATTAACCCCTTATCAGATATATCATTTGCAAATACATTCTCCCAGGGAGTAGGCTACCTTTTTTACTGTGCAAAATCTTATTTTGGTGTAGTCCCAGTACTTTATTTTTGATTTTTGTCTTCCTTGCCTGAGGAAACATATCTAGAAAACTGTTGCTAAGGTTGATGTCAAAGAGATTAATACCTGCATTTTCTTCTAAATTTTTATGGATTTGGGCCTCACATTTAAGTCTTCAGTCAACTGTGAGTTTATTTTTATGTATGGTGTAAGAAAGTGGTCCAGTTTTCCCAGCACTATTTATTGAAGAAACTGTCTTTACCCCATTGTGTATACTTGCCTTCTTTGTTGTAGATCATTTAACCATTTATGTATGGGTGTGTTCCTGGAGTCTCTATCCTGTTCCATCTGATCTGATTTTCGTGCCAGTACCATCCTGTTTTGATTACTATAGCTTTGTAGTATATCTTAAAATCTGTGATTGTGATACCTCTACCTTTGTTCTTTTTCAGCATGTTTTGGGTTATTCAAGGTCTTTTGTGGTTCCATACACATTTTAGGATAATTTGTTGCACAAACAAATAAATGGACAAATAAAATGTGTTCCATACACATTTTAGGATACCATTTTGTGAAACATTCTATTGGTATTTTAATAGGGATTACATTGAATCTTTAGATTGCTTTGGGTAGTGTGGACATTTAACATTAATTCTTCCACTCCATGAGCATTTAATTTTTTTGTGCTTTCTTGAATTTCTTTCATCATTTTAATAATTTTCAGAATATAGGTTTTTAACCTCCTTAGTTCAGTTTATTCCTAGGTATTTTATTCTTTTTGTGCAAATATAAAGGTAATTGTCTTCTTAATTTCTCCTTCTACTTTGTTTTTAGTGTATAGAAATGCAGCTGATTTCTGTGTTAATTTTATATCTTGCCTCTGTATTGATTTCATTTGTCAGTTCTAATAGTTTTTGGTGCTGTCTTTAGGGTTTTCTTTATAGTGTCATGTCATTTACAATAGTGACAGTTTTACTTCTTCCTTACCAATCTGGATGAGTTTTACTTCTTTTTCTTGCCTGATTGTTTCACTAGGACTTCCATTACTACACTGAGTAAAAGTGGCATACTGGACATCCTTGTGTTGTTCCTGATCTTAGAGGAAAAGCTGTCAGTTTTTCACCATTGAGTGTGATATTAGCTGTGGGTTTTTCATATATGACCTTTATTATGTTGAAGTATGTTCCCTCTAAACCTACTTTGTTGAGTTTTATCATGAAAGGATGTAGAATTTTATTAAATGTTTTTTCTAATGTTTTTACTAAGATGGGAATTCACTTTGTTACTGTGGTGTATTGATTGATTTGTGGATATTGAACCAACCGTGCATTCCTAGAATAAATCCCACTTGATTGTGGTGAATGATCCTTTTAATGTATTGTTGAATGAGGCTTGCTAATATTTTGTTGAGGATTTTTACATATAAATTCATCAGAGATATTGGCCTGTAATTTTCTTTTCTGTGGTGTCTTTGTCTGGTTTTAGTATTAGGGTAATGCTGTCCTTGTAGAATGTATGTGGAAGTTTTACTTCCTCTTTTATTTTCTTTTTAAAGAGAGAGTGAGAGAGCACGAATGTGCAAGTAGGGAAGGGGCAGAGAGAGAGAGAGAGAGAGAGAGAGAGAGAGAATCAGAATCTTAAACAAGCTCCATGCCCAGCACAGAACACATTGCAGGGTTCCATCTAATGATTGTGAGATCATGACCTGAGCCAAAATGAAGAGTCAGATGTTTAACCAACTGAATAACCCAGGTACCCCAGAGTCTTCTACTTTTTGGAATAGTTTGAGAAGTGTAGGTATTAACCCTTCTTCAAATGTTAGGTAGAATTCATCTGTGAATCTATCTGGTCCTGGACTTTGTTTCTTGTTTTGTTTGTTTGTTTTGATTAGTAAGAAAATTGAATTGGTAATCAGTCTGTTCAGATTTTCTATTTTTTTCTGGTTTAGTTTTTGGAGATTGTATGTATCTAGGAATGTAAGTTGTCCAATTTGTTGGCATATATTTTTTTGTCATGGTATCTTAAAATCCTTTGTGTTTCTGTGGTGTAGGTTGTTATTTTTCCTCTTTTATTTCTGAGTTTCATTATTTTGGCTGTCTCTCTGTTTTACTTGATGAGTCTGGTTAAAGGCTTATCAATTTTGTTTATCTTTTCCAAGAATTAGCTCTTGGTTTTATTGATCTTTTCTTTTATTCTTCTTACTCTCCATTTCCACTATGATCTTTATTATTTCCTTCCTCCTGTTAAATCTGGGGTTCATTTGTTCTTCTTTTTCTTCTCCCTTTAGGTGTAAGGTTAGATTGAGATTTTTCTTGTTTCTTGAGGTAGGCCTATATCACTATTAACTTCCCTCTTAAAAGTGCTTTCACTGTGTCCCAAGGATTTGGGATCATTGTGTTTTCACTTTCGTTTGCCTTCATGTATTTTTAAATTTCCTCTTGCATTTCCTACTGACTTATTGGTTGTTTAATAGCATGTTGTTTAATCTCCAGGTATTTCTGTTTTGTCCTGGTTTTTTTCTTGTAATTATTTTCTTTTTTGTTGTTGTTATGCTGTTGTTTTTTTTTTAACAATGAAACATCTTGTAATTATTTTCTAGTTTTATATTATTGCAGTCAGGAAAGATACTTGATATGATTTCAGTCTTCTTAAATTTATTGAGACTTGGTTTGTGGCTTAACATGCTGTCTATCCTGGAGAATGGTCCATGTGAACTTGAAAAGAATTTTATGTTCTGCTGTTTGTGGATAGAACATTCTGTATATATCTGTCAAGTCCATCTGGTCTAAAATGTCATTTAATGACACTGTCTTCTTATTTATTTGCTGCCTAGATGATCTATCCATTGATGTAAATGTGGTGTTAAAGTCCCCTACCATTTCTGGATTATGGTCAGTTTTTGTGTTTATATCTGTGAATATTTGCTTTATGTATTTAGGTGCTCTCATGTTAGATGCATAGTTATCTATTTTTAATTTTTTAAATGTTTATTTATTTTTGAGAGACAGTGTGTGTGCAGGGGAGGGGCAGAGAGAGAGGGAGACACAGAGTCCCATGCAGGCTCCAGGCTCTGAGCTCGCAGCACAGAGCCCAATGCAAGGCTTGAACCCATGAACCATAAGATCATGACCTGAGCTGATTGGGGGAGGGGGGCGATACTTAACCAAGTGAGCTATGCAAGTGCCCTGGGGGCATAGATATTTACATTTGTTATATCCTCTTGTTCGACTTATCCTCCAATCATAATGTAGTGCCTTTGTCTCTTAATGCAGTCTTTGTTTTGAAGCCTATTTTGTCTGATAGAAGTATTGCAGTCCTGGGTATCTTGTTTTCTGTTCTTTTGTGTGTGTGTTGTTTTGTTTTGTTTTGCTCCCATTTCCATGGTATATATTTTTCCATGTCTTCAAATTCAGTCTGTATGTAGTTTAGGTCTGAAGTGAGTCTGCTGTAGGTAGTATATAGATGGGTCTTGTTTCTTCATCCATTTTATCACACTATATGTTTTATTGGAGCATTTCAACCATTTACATTTAAAGTAATAATTGATAGGTATATACTTATTGGCATCTTGCTAATTGTTTTGTGGTTGTTTTGTAGTTCTTCTCTGTTCCTTTTTCTTCTTTTGTTCTCTTTCCTTGCGATTGGTGACTTTAGTGTTATGCTTGGCTTTATTTTATCTATTATAGGTTTTTGCTTTCTGGCAACTATGAAGTTTATATATAACATCCTAAGTATATAGCATTCTATATTAAATATTGATGGTAACTTAAATTTGAACACATTGTAAAATAATTTCATTTTTACTACCAGCCTCCACATTTCATATATATGTTGTCCTCCTTTAATCTTTGTAAGTCCCTTTAACTAATTTTTGATACAATTGATTATACTACTTTTATTTTTTAACCTTCATACTAGCTTTATAAATGATTGATCTACTACTTTTACTGCGTTTACTTGTACTTATGAAATAATTTGCTTTCATAATTTTCTTCTAATTATAGACTTTTCTACTTGAATAAGTCCTTTTAACA
Organism: Felis catus; assembly: GCF_018350175.1. Classification (NCBI taxonomy): domain Eukaryota; kingdom Metazoa; phylum Chordata; class Mammalia; order Carnivora; family Felidae; genus Felis; species Felis catus. The sequence continues at coordinate 5,513,783 of NC_058377.1, read as the reverse complement.
TTGCTTCTAAGGCAGGCTTAGTGATGAAGTCCTTAATTTCTCTTTGCCTAGGAAACTATTTCTTCTTCTATTCTGATTGATAATTTTATGGTGTTGGGTGTAGGGGTGTTTGTTTTTTTATTCAGCACTTTGAATATATCATGCCACTCCCTTTTGGCCTGAAAAGTTTCTCCAGAATAATCAGGCGATAGCCGTATAGAGTGTTTGTAGTACACAAGTAATTGCTTCTCACTTGCTGATTTTAAATTCTCTCTTTACGTTTCATGGTGTGGTCCTCCTTGGGTTCATCTTGTTTGGAATGTTCTGTGTTTCCTGGACCTGGTGGTTTGTATCCCTTTCCAGGTAAGGGAGGTTTTCAGTCTTTCTCTCTCTATCTCTCTTTTCATCTTGGGACCTTCATAATGTAATGTTTGTTTACTTGCTGTCCTAGAGAGCCTTTAACCTATTCTCACTTCTCCTTATTCCTCTTCCTTATTAGGTGATTAAGTGCTTTCCATTAGCCTGTCTTCCAGATCACTGATCCATTCTTCTGCCTCTTCTAATATACAGTTGACCCCCTGTATTTTTCATTTCAGTTATTGTATTTTTCCACTTTAGTTCTTTTTCCTTTTTTCTATCTCTTGAAGTTCTGAGTTCATCCATTCTTTCCAGTATGGTGAACATCTTTATGACATCACTTTCAACTCTTTATCAGCTAGATTACTCATCTCCAATATCACTTCTTTTTATTAGGTTTTGTCTTGTTCTTTCATTTGGAACATTTTCCCCCTTTCCTTATTTTGCTTGACTTTCTGTGTTTTTATGAATTAGAAGAAAAATTACTTCTCCCAAACATAAGGGAATGGCCTTGTGTATTGTTGTGCTTTGTGTAGACTGCATGTGCCTGGTGACTGTGGCAGACAGGGGTTTTGGATGTGATAGACTGGGGATCTTGGAGCACTCCTTGCTGAGGCTTTCCTGAAGGGAAATATGGAGCTATAGTGGGTGCAGGCCAAGGCAGTTCCAGGCTGTCTGTGCAGAGGGTGCCCTGGTAGGACAGCTGCAGTGGAAGTGGTTGCAAGCCAGGGGATCCTGGGAATCTCTGCACAAAGGATACCCAGGTAGGATGTCTAAAGTGGGTTCAAGCCAGAATGTTATGGGGCTTTCCATACAAGGGGTGCCCTAACAAGGCAGCTGGAGCTGAGGTAGACACAGTGCTGCAGGGTGTTCTGGACAGGGTGCTCTCCAGGGTGTGCACATAGAAAACACCCTGGTAAGCTGACTGGAGCCTAAGTGAGCATGGGTGGTCCTCTGGTACCCTCTGTTGGGGGTGCCCTGGTATGTCCTTTGGAGCCTAAGTGGTACTGGCCTAGAGCTGTAGTGAGCACTAACCAGGGCTGCTCTCGAGGTGGAGGGGGAACATAAATAGTGATGGTCTTTAGCCCTTCCAAACCAGAGTTCCAGCAGCTCCCCCACCCTCCCCGCCTCCATTACCCCACCACTTGCCAGGCTTCTTGGGCTGGTTCCTTTACTTTCTAGTTGCCCTTTTAAATCAAAACTTTTTTTATACGTGGTCCAAGGTCCCTCAGGGGTATTCATCTCCGCTGCAGTTTACAGTGTTGGGGTGGGGTTCCCATCCTTACCATGTCGCTGTTTCTCTTGCTCTTCTCTCTGTGGTCTACCTTTTGGTGTGCAGAAGCTGTCCAGTCAGCCCTCAGTTCTTCTGCAGGAGGAACTGCTCTGTAAGTAGGTGTAGATTTGGTGTGTTTATGAATAAGGTGAGTTTGGGGTCTTCCCATATCTCCATCTTGGACCAGGACTCTATGCTGTCATTTCCATGAAGGAATAGGTCATCATATTTCTGGACTTAATTCTCATATTTTATAAATTTTTCCATGTTGAATGATGTGTGATAGTTGGATTATAGGCCTCATCTGGAAATCCCAAAGAAACAATGTATTTGGTAATTTGGCCAAAGCCATTTTAAGCCATGACTCAGATCTGAACTAGCAATCAGCTTTATCCTACAAATTTCTATTAGCAAAGGCCTCTTCCTGATGACTAAGTCATAGTAATGTGATTTTTAAAAACCTACCTATTTCCTTTGCAAATGCCCACATTTAACCAGAGATACATAATTATATACATGTTAATTAGGTTACTACAGACTTTCTGGCTTAAATGACACAAGTTTATTATCTTTCCGTTTTGTAGAACAGAATTCTAACATGGGTATCACTGGGATAACGTTGTCATTATGACTGCAATCTTTTCTGGAGTTTCTAGTTGATCATCTGTTTTCTTCTCAGCTTCTAGAGGCCACTTGTATTCCTTGGTTCATTGCTTCCCTCCTCCATTATCAAGTCAGGAATATTGCATCTTTATTATGCTGTTTCTATTCATCACATTTCTTGCTCCCTCTTCCACTTTTGAGGACCCTTGTGATTACATTGGGTCCACTGGATAATCCAGCCACCTGAATTCATCTTTGCCAGGTGTCCAAATATAATCCATTTCCAGACATTAGGCCATGGGCTTCTTCTTCTTCTTCTTCTTCTTTTTTTTTTTTTTAAGCAGCACAGGAACTGTTTATTCTGCATGTAACAAGGGAAAAATCTCAGGACTAAATATGCCTAAAACTATAGCCCTGTCATTTTGTGCTGCTTTAACAAAGTGCCATTGTCTGGGCAGCTTATAGACAACATAAATGTATTTCTCACAGTTGTGGATGCCAGAAGTCCAAGATCACAGTGCCAGCATTGTTGGGTTCTGTTGAGAGCTTCCCTATGGCTTTCTGATAGCTTCTCTCTCATTTTGTCTTCACGTAGCAGAAAGAAAGAGTCCCATAGGACTCTCATAAGGGCACAAATCTCATTCATGAGGTCTCAACCCTCACAAACTTAACCTAGTTCTAACTCCATCCCAAAGGTCCCACTTCCTAATACCATCACATAGCAGGGTAGGATTTAAACAAATTAATTCATTCCATAACAAGGAATGAATTACACTTTTATATTTAAGAAGAAGTGGAGTCCTTTGCTTGAGAAGGATGTTAAGGAAAAGTTCTAAGAAACATGGAATTTTTATAGAGATGTCTGCAGACATAGTTACCCCCCGAATAATCTCTTAAAAAATTGGGCACTCACGAGGTGTAATCCTTAACATCAATAGAAGACCAGCACCAAGTATAAGGTTCCACAAACCACGTTGTGCAGGCTTGAGTTTGTTGTAGTGCATAGACCCTGTTCTCCTGTGTTCTATACTAGGAATCTCATCTTGGTTCAGGGATTACTTTCCTGTGTAATTTTTTGCAAACAGGATAATGTTTCTGGGTTTGGTCTCTTAATCTCTACAATGAGCTGGTGGTGACCAAGGTGGTCTCTAAAATATCTTTTAGCCCATGTGTCTATTTTTCAGGTAAGAGGAAAGTGAGACTTTGGTTAAATAAGTCAACAAGAATGCATGGCTAGATAAGTGTGGAGTAAGAATTCAATTCATACTCTAGAGCCTTATGCTGGGCTGCCTGCATTCTTCTCCTTGGCTAAATCATCTCTGCTGGTCAGTAATGAATGATACAGAATGATAATCTCTGAATAGGACTTACCTTGATAAGTGGATTTTCTCTGCAAAAGAGTGGTGCAGAGAGCAAAAGGGAGGAAACCAGAATCAGAAAGGGGATCTTGTTCTTGTTCCTTTCCCATCTCTTGCTACCCTGGAGTTTTCTTCATACTCAGGATGGTGAAGAAGAGGTATGTTCTTCTGAAAATATTTACCTGGTGTCTCCATACTTCTACCCACATCGGTTTCTCTAACTCTGGATCTGAACACAAGTGTATATTACAACGATGTGTCAAATACAGTTCTCCATGTTAAACAGAAAACTGTCTTTTGTTTATGGGAACTTGTCTCTAATGCATATAATAAAATCACTAATAATACTGGCAATTTTCCAGAATGCACCTTTCTACTGTACTGAGATATGTGTGGAATAATAGAAGAAAGATGGTTACTTGTGTATATTTTTCTGTCCATGTAAATGTTGGTAGTTACTAACACTAGTTCAGAACACTAGCTGGAAAATTTTCTATGCCTTTTGTTGGTATAATTATTATAGAAGAAAGAGTTACTATATTTTAGATACTTAATCTTTATGCAGATACTAAATGTAGGGGAAGATTCCCAAAAAGCTTCAGAAAATTCCTATCTAGTATTTTACCTGTAGTTTTCTGTTTTTTAAAAATCAAAATGCTTATGCACTGGGCATTTGATGTTTAAAGGAAATGAGAAGTATTTGGCCCATTATTTTACACTGTCCTGTTAGTCTTTTAAGTGAATTTATTGATCATCTTATCCATCGTAGAAGCACCAAAACAGTAAACACTGTATTTTACAAAAAAAAAAAAAATAGTAATAACAGTGAAGACAAATGACTTAATTGTTTTCCTAAAAGGAAAACTTGAGTTGTGCCTCAAGAACTATATTTCTACTTCAACATAACTCATCATAAGGGAAATACAAATCAAAACCAAAATGAGATTCCACCTCACACCTGTCAGAATGGCTAACCTTAACAACTCAGGCAACAACAGATTTTTTTTCCATATATGAAATTTACTGTCAAATTGGTTTCCATACAACACCCAGTGCTCATCCCAAAAGGTGCCCTCCTCAATACCCATCACCCACCCTCCCCTCTCTCCCACCCCCCATCAACCCTCAGTTTGTTCTCAGTTTTTAAGAGTCTCTTAAGGCAACAACAGATTTTGGCAAGGATGCAGAGAAAGAGGATCTCTTTTGCATTGTTGGTGTAGCCACTCTGGAAATGCAAGCTGGTGCAACCACTCTCGAAAAGAGTATGGAGATTCCTCAAAAAACTAAAAATAGAACTACCCTATGACCCAGCAATTACACTACTAGGCATTGATCCATGGGATACAGGTATGCCGTTTTGAAGGGGCACATGCACCCCCATGTTTACAGCAGCACTATCAACCATAGCCAAAGTATGGAAAGAGCCCAAATGTCCCTCTATGGATGAATGGATAAAGAAAATGTGGTATATATATACAATGGAGTATTACTCAGTAATCAAAAAGAATGAAATCTTGCCATTTGCAACTACGTGGATGGAACTGGAGGGTATTATGCTAAGTGAAATTAGTCAGAGAAAGACAAAAAATCACATGACTTCACTCATATGAGGACTTTAAGAGACCAAACAGATGAACATAAAGGAAGGGAAACAAAAATAATATAAAAACAGGGAGGGGGACAAAACAGAAGAGACTCATAAATATGGAGAACAAACAGGGTTGTGGGAGGGGGGATGAGCTAAATGGGTAAGGGGCATTAAGGAATCTACTCCTGAAATCATTGTTTCACTATATGCTAATTTGGATGTAAATTTAAAAAAATAGAAAATTAAAAAGAAAATTATATTTCTACTTTTCTAATTAGAGATAGTAGCATTAATATTACCTTCTTAAATGTGCCAATAAAAGTCTCATCTAGCAAAAGTGAATGATATATGAATTCTCAACCTGCACTAAATGTTAGAGACATAAATAAACTTTGAAATGAATTAGATCTAAATCTTTCTTTTTCCACGAGGACATTGAGAACCAGAGAATCTAAGTGATTTAACCAAGGTTATTAGTTAATTTTCTTCTATGTCACCTGGATGGAGGTGGGTGGGAATGACACTAAAATTTAAGAGGTGAGATTTCCATGGTTTATCATCCTCTTCTCCTGTCTCATCTCTATTACTGCCTTGCCTTCTGTGGGACTGAAGTCATTAAAACTCTGTGTATATCTCCTTACAGTTTATCTAAGCTACTTCTACATCTGATTGGTTCAAGAATATAAAATATAGAGAACATAGAATTCCTTAAAATTGATGTGGTCCTAATTTTGAAATAATGAAGTCAACAGAGAATTGTTCATTTTTCAAAATAAATGCGCATATTTTCTTTTTCTACTCTGTCCCTTAATAATGGACTTGTTTTTAAGAAATCATTTTGATCAGAGACATAAAAACGTGTGAGGCAATTATTTAACTGACACGAGTTGACTACAGTTATCTTTTCAAATCTCTCATTTGACGTATCTTTTTACAGTTCTATCAATAGACACGAAAAACATTTTAGTGTTTTGAATCTCTTGGTATTTAGTCTGTTGATGGAGTTTTTAGGCTGTTAAAGGTCAGAATTGATAATGTTCACAGAATCCAGTGGGGCAGAATCATGGTTTTGTTTGTTTGTTTGTTTTAAATTCAAGTTAGTTAACATACGTTGTAGTCTTGGCTTTAGGAGTAGAACCCAGTGATTCATCACAAAGTGCCCTCCTTAATGCCCGTCACCCATTTAGCCCATCCCACCCACGCCTCTCCTTCAGCAATCCTCAGTTCTCTATAATTAAAAGTCTCTTATGCTTTGCCTCCCTCTGTGTTTTTATCTTATTTTTCCTTCCCTTCTCTTAGATGTGGAATCATCTTTAGCTATTTAGGATCCTGAAATTCATGAATTTAACAGACATTTGTTTTGCCATTCAAGTAGGAAATGCATGCCAGAATGTACCCTCTCGCAAAACACCAGGCATGCAGACTATGGAATCCATAGTAAGCACACTTGGCTGTCAACATGTAACTCAGGATGCTTGCAGAAAAAAATGAGTCACAGCATCAGCATAGGGCTCTCTGCCCTGTATTTTTCAGAGGACATACAGGAAGACTATCCCTTTCTGAGGATTAACTTGAGTTAAAAACCCATAAATTGATAATTCTACAGAATTGCCACAAAATCTGCAACTTCAAGTGTTTGTGACCTTAAAATGCGTACATATTTGGTGAGATCCTTCTTGCTGTATTTCATAGTGAGCTGGAGTCTTACTGTCCTTATTTGGACAAGAGTGTTATTTCCAGAGCATGAACTACTGAGTTTCAAGGGATTTTAGGCTCTCTAGCTGACTCAATAACTATAGTTGCATTGGGCCTGTCTTCAAACCACATCAGATCTCAGAGCAAAGAGCAATGAAGCACAAAGCAAAAATACAGAGACTTCCATTTCTTCCACTGAGTTGGAAAGATGAATAGGAAAAATTCAGGACCTACAGAACTCTTTAAAAAACATAAAGAATCTTCATCATTTTTTATTTTCATTTTTCAGAACTGTCATCTTTCTCCAGCATTCAAAGGCATAGTGTCCAAAGCCACCGTAATAGAGTCCAGATACTTTCCTTATCAAAAAGATATTCAGATGGATAATTAGCAACAGCAGAGACTTCTAATGTAAGACAGCAGACAGATGCCTGACTTTATCATTAATATTTTCTCAAACAATAGTAAAATGATAGTAAAGGTGTAAAAGAAGTACAGCCCTCTCCCAACATACAAGGAATGGAAGAGAGCAAGATGGAGAGTGTATACGTAAGTGGTATTTGACTTTGTCCAGAGGACAAAGCTGAAGTCTAGGGTTCTGATAAAAAAGGTACCAGTAAGAGGCAACCATATTCACTCTAAATCTAGATATTGGCCAATTCACTCAAATACACGAACACAGAATGAGAGAAAGGAACTAACAAGAGGGTTAATTTACCAAGTACAACATATAATGGAGAAGATTTCCAGAATAAGTACAGGAAGTAGAAACCACTCCAACTATTTTAAGCAGGAAGAGATTTCATACAATGAATGATGTGTTTACAGAATCAGTGAAATGGGACAAAGAGCAGATTCTAAACTGGATATCTCAAAATGATGCCTTACATGCAAAACTGGCTAGTTAGGCAAGCCCCTACCCCTGAGGTTGCCACTAGAGCCATGGCCACTCCCATTGCTGCCTTTGAGCATCAGGAAACTGAAAAGTGGATACATTCCAGTGATTAGGCAATTATGTGAGAAAGTCACCAATAGGTGAGAAAAGCCCACTTTATGAGACTCAGGGAACTAGAAGCTGGAGACATCTTCTGCAAAATTCTAATCTTGACAGTGTTAACAGTTGCCAAAGGAAAATGGAGTCTACTTCACTTCTTCCATTTAAAATGGGCAAATTTGGGGCACCTGGGTGGCTCAGTCAGTTAAGCGTCCGACTTCGGCTCAGGTCATGATCTCACGTTCTGTGAGTTCGAGCCCCGCGTCGGGCTCTGTGCTGACAGCTCAGAGCCTGGAGCCTGTTTCAGATTCTGTGTCTCCCTCTCTCTCTGACCCTACCCCGTTCATGCTCTGTCTCTCTCTGTCTCAAAAATAAATAAACTTTAAAAAAATTAAAAAAAAATAAAATGGGCAAATTCATCTAACTGTAAGAACCTAATAATCACACACAAACAGTGGTAGGGAATTTGGGGAAATCTAGTTTTCTATCTGGGTAATGATGTGCTTACCTGAAACTCCATTACTAAGAAAGAATACAGTTGAGGGGACAAGTAACTTGAGAAGGATATCAGAGGTTTGCATTCCTTGAGATTTTGAACCAAAATTGTTCTATATTTCGGCAAGTGAACATGGCGGGGGGGGGGGGGTAAGTAAAAGTCTACATACTGAACAGTGATATTCCTAGCTGATTTCCTTCCATTCAGCTTTCAAAATGCTGTAAGCTAGGTATAATGCAATGGAGATGTTTGCAACATTAGTACTTGGACAAATTAGCTGAAGGGAAAACCACTAAATATATTTTTTATTTGGGGAGCATAATGGCATAGTCAGGGGAGACTCACAATTCCACAGTCTTACTACATTTATGACAAAGCCTCCAATCAGATTTTAATGTCTCACAGTTAAATAGAAGGAGACTTTGAGGAATATTAGTCATTTCTTGAATGCCTTTAATATGAAAGAGACCAAAACAAACAAGAAAAAAAAGTTAGTTATTTAATGTCTGGAGAAGCAGAAACAATACAGAGAACAACCACTAAAACCAAAAATCAATAAAAGATTGATTAATATTGTCATAGGTTTCAGATCATAATTAAGAGCACAGCACAGCAGAAAAGAAACAATCCTATAACATGAATGAGCTTTGGAAATTAAAAATGCCATATGTGAACTTTTAAAATTCTATAGAAGAATGAAAAGGTAATACTGAAAGCAATCTCGTAGAAAATACAAGAGAAAAATGAGCAAGTAGATAAGATAGAAAGGAAAACAAGTTGAAGGATCAATTTACCAAGCCCAATGTCTGATCAATTTACCAAGCCCAATGTCTGATTAAGCAGAAATCCAGAAAAAGAACACATACAGGAAAAACATAAGAAATCATCAAAGAATTAACAACAACAATAACAAAATTCCCAGAACTAAAACATCTAACTTTCTATATTAAAACGTTCCACTAGGGGTCATTTTAATGATTAAAAAAGATGCATTGATGGAGTTGTGGTCCAAGATGGTGACGCAGGAAGACCCTAAACTCCCCTCCTCCATGGATGCACCAAACCTACACCTATTTATAGAGCAATTCCTCCTGAAGAACTGAGGGATAACTGAACAGTTTCTGCACAACAAGAGGTAGACCACTTAAGACAAGAGCAAAAGAAACAGATATAGTAATGAAGGGATTGCCCACCTCCAATACTACCATTCACAGTGGGGAGGGATAGTACTGAAGAAACTGTGAGCATATTTGTCTGCGTTGTGGAAAATAAGAAAAGCTATAGCTTAAAACGTAAACTAGAACATAGAGGAAGCAGAACACAACCCAGACCCCTGCCATATGTTGGGGAACTATTGGGACTCTCTCTAGTTAAGAGGGGCTGATGAGGGCCACTGTTTGCATTCCTGCTCTAACTTGTTGGTGTGGACAGGACAGAGTCTGAGTGTAATAACCAACCTGTTGCTTCTGCAAGCCCTGGATCCCTAGCCCACAACAGCCCCAGATATCCTGGGACATTAAAAAAAAAGACATAGTTTCAAATAACAACTAGAATATAAAAGATCCTGCCCTAGAGTATGGCCAGGGGAGTTGCTGGAACTCTCTCCAGATGGAAAGGGCTGGCAAATACTATGGTTTATATCCCCACCCCCTCACACACCTTGAGAGCAAAGACAAGAGCACTGTCCTGGCCTCCCTACTAGCCTACAACCTCAGTGACTCTTATGCTCCAAGTCCACACCAGCCTTACCTGTTCTACCTAGGCAACCCCCACATGGCATACAACAGGACACCCATGGTCTGTGATCACTATAGCTCCAGCCATCTCACCAAGGTGACAAAGATGCAAAGCACCCTGTAACATTCTATGTCCACACCACGTTGGTCCCAGACAACTTCCAGGGTGCCCTGTAACCTCCTCATCCATGCCTGTTTTGGCTACAGGCAGCTGGCCAGAGGCCCTTGAGTGGAGTGCCACAGGACCCCCCAACACCCGCCTCTGATCCAACTGTTCTACTAGGTCACCTCCTGTGCAAAGCACTCAGGAAACCACCAGCCCACACCTATCTTGGCTCCAGCTATCCTGCCAGGGTACCCCTAGTGCAAGGCACTCCAAGACCCTTGGCTTGTACTCACTTCAGCTTCATGTGTCCTTCCAGGGGCCCTCTGCATAAAAAGCCCCATGTCTCTCTGGGCAGTGCCCACTTCAGCTCCAGTCATTCCTCCAGGGTGGACCCAATTCAGAAAGCCTTGGGACTCCCAGCCCATGAGAGATGCAGTTTCAACCAGCTAGCCAAAGTCAGCAGGCATATATAGTGTTTATAGGAGATGACCATATAAAGATCATTCCTTCAAGTTTAGAAGTACCAGTTCAGCCTAATTCATAGAAACAAACACAGAAAGTCAAGGAAAATGAAGAGATAGAGGGATATGCTTCACATGAAAGAATAAGACAAAACCTCAGAGAAAATAATGAAGTGAAATGGAGATAAGCAATCTGACAAGGAGTTCAATGTCATGTTCATAAAGTTGCTTATTGGACTGGAGAGAAGAGTGAATGAGCTCCGTGAGAACAAAGCAATAGAAAATATAAAAAACAACCAGAGTTGAGAAATATAATAACTGAAAGGAAAAATACATGAGAGGCAATCAATAATGATTTAGAGGAGGCAGAAAAGCAGATCAGCAATCTGGAAGACAAGGCAATGGAAAGCCCCCAAGCCAAACAGCAAAAAGCAAAAAAAGAATTAAAAAAATGAAGATATATTAAGGATCTCTTGGGCAACATGAAGTGAAAAAACATTTGTGTTGTAGAGGGTCACAGAGAAGAGAGAAAGGGGCAGAAAACTTTGATGAAATAATAGTGAAAAAAGCACACAGAATTCTAAACAAGATAAACCCAAGGAGGACCACACCATGATTAAAGATAGAAAAGCAACTAGTTATGTACTATGAAAACAATATAAGCCTAACTTCTACATGCCAAGGTTGATTCAGAATACAAACAGAAATAAAGGGTTTCCCAAACAAAACCTAAAGGACTTCATCACTAAACATGCCTTAGCAGAAATGTTAAAAGTGACTTATTTAAATGGAAAAGAAAAGGCCATAATTAGAAATAAGAAAATTGTTGGGGCACCTGGATGGCTCAGTCGGTTCAGTGTTCAACTTTGGCTCAGGTCATGATCTTGCAGTTTGTAAGTTCAAGCCCCGCTTCAGAGCCTGGAGCCTGCGTCAGATTCTGTATCTCCCTCTCTCTCTGCCCCTCCCTGACACTCTCTCTCTCTCTCTCTCTCTCTCTCTCTCTCTCTCAAAAATAAACATTAAGAAAACTAAAAAAAAAACAAGAAAATTATGAAAGAAAAAATCCCATGATAAAAGCAAACACACAGTAAAAATAGTAGAACAATCAACTTATAAAGCTATTATGAGGATTAAAAATGGAAGTACTAAAATCAATTACATCAAAAAAGTTAAGAGGACTCACAAAATAAGATGTAAAATATGACAACACAGACATGAAATGTGGAGTCAGAGAGTAATCTGCTGGAGAGAATGTGGAAAAGTGGAAAAAACAACAGGGACTGAATTAAAAAGGGAGAAAGGAGAAAGGAGAGGGTTTAAATTCCATTAAGACTCTATAAACAGGGGGAGCACAGAGTCTGAAACTCCACAGGTCAATAACTGGTGGTGCTCTGGTGAGAAGGGCAAATCCCTGGAAGCAGTGTGAAGTCCGGAGTCTTTGGGCCACACGAGGAGAAGCAGTTTCCCTGCAGGGAGGACATCTGGTAGAGGCTGTGTGGCCCCCCCCATAGGCAAAGGCCCCAGTGGACCCTGGAGAACAATCACATTCCCTGGTGCTGGAACAAGGTCATTAAGGGTGAAGCCTGGTGCCAGGTGTGTGTTGTGATTTTCCATAATCCCTGAAACGCTGCTGCTACACGATCACGTGAACTTTTTCTGGGGTGAGCTGGTACCCAGCCGCAGTCTCTAGGCATCAGCAGCGGCATGGTCTCATTAACATTCCTGGGTGCTGCCAGCACCCAGCCATTGCTCGGTGAGACTCTCCCACAGAGAGTCTGGTCAAAGCCACAGTCCCTGAGAAGTAAGGGGTTGGGAAAAGCAGCTGCATCTGAGATAGAACTCAGGAGGGAGGTGTTGCCTGGGGCTTGGTCACAAACCATGGAAAAGTGGGGAGTGGACAGAAGCCAAGGACAGGTGCATGATTGCTGATCAGGGAGAACAGAGTTCTGATACCAGGGACAGGGTAGCTGGGTGACACCACGTTCACCACTCTCACGCATGCACAAACACACCTGCAAGTGCCTCAACAATCCACCCCAATAAGCTAAGCAGTGCCATCTAGTGGAGAATAAAGCTGTTACACTAAGCCCCACCCAACTGGGCCAACTTTGCTCTTCAGGAACACAAGTCTCTCCACCTGCTTAGTTTAAGGGCTATAAATCAATTCATGGCTTGACTTCTAGGGGAAAACGATGTAATTCCAATTGTATTTCAGTCTGTTCCCTGGTCCATCTATTCAATTTTCTTATTTTCTCCTTTTTATTTCCTTTTTCTTGAATACAGACAGAAAAAATATTTTTATTTTAAATTTCTATTAAATAGATATATTTTAAATTTTTTCTACTGTATTTTTTACTTTTTTGTAAATTTTTCAAATTATATTTTACATCCATTATTTCATTTTATTCTATTTCAGTGTATTCATTTTTTTCAAATTTTCAAATGATTTCTTTCCCTCCCCCTTTTTCCTCTAATCTATCAAGACCCTTTCAACACCCAGACCAAAACACACCTTGAATCTAGCACCATTTATTTGATTTGTATGTGTGTGTGTTTTAATTTTAATTTATTTTAATTTTAATTTTTCTTTACCTCATTAATTCCTTTTCTTAATTCAAAATATGAAATGAAGGAATTCACCCCAAAAGAAAGAGCATGAAGAAATGACAGCCAGGGACTTAACCAACACAGATAGAAGCAAGATGTCTGAACCAGAATTTAGAATGATGATAGTAAGAATACTAGCTGGAGTTGAAAATAGATTAGAATCCCTTTCTGCAGAGATAAAAGTAGTAAAAGCTAGTCAGGATGAAATTAAAAAAATGCGATAACATAGTTGGCAATCTCAAATGACGCCACGGCAGCAAGGATGGATGAGGCAGAGCGGACATTCAGCAATATAGAACACAAACTTATGGAGAATAATGAAGCAGAAACAAAGAGGGAGACTAAGGCAAAAGAGCACGACTTAAGAATTAGATAGATCAGTGACTCATTAAAAAGAAAACAATGTCAGGGACTCCTGGGTGGCTCCGTCAGTTAAGCGTCTGACTTCAGCTCAGGTCATGATCTCACAGTCCATGAGTTCAAGCCCTGCATCAGGCTCTGTGCTGACAGATCAGAGCCTGGAGCCTGTTTCTGATTCTGTGTCTCCCTGTCTCTCTGATGCTCCCCCGTTCAAGCTCTGTTTCAAGAAAATAAATAAACGTCGGGGCGCCTGGGTGGCTCAGTCAGTTAAGCATCTCACTTCGGCTCAGGTCATGATCTCATGGTCCATGAGTTCGAGCCCCGCTTCGGGCTCTGTGCTGACAGCTCAGCGCCTGGGGCCTGCTTCAGATTCTGTGTCTCCCTCTCTCTCTGACCCTCCCCTGTTCATGCTGTGTTTCTCTCTGTCTCAAAAATAAATAAACATTAAAAAAATAAATAAACGTAAAAAAAAATTAAAAAAGAAAAAAGGGACAATGTCAGAATCATAAGGTCCCAGAAGATGAAGAGAGGGAAAAAAGGGAGCAAATCATAGTGGAAAACTTTCCTAACCTGGGGAAAGACACAGACATCAAAATCTAGGAAGCACAGAAGACTCCTATTACATTCAACAAAAAACAGCCATCAACAAGGCATATCATAGTCAAATTCACAAAATACTCAGGCGAGGAGAGAATCACGAAAGCAGCAAGGGAATAAAAGTCCTTAACCTACAAGGGAAGACAGATCAGGTTTGCAGCAGACCTATCCTCCTCAGAAACTTGGCAGGCCAGAAAGGAGTGGCAGGATATGCCCAATGTGCTGAATCAGAAAAACATGCAGCCAAGTATTCATTATCCAGCAAGGCTGTCATTCAAAATAGAAGGAGAGATTAATGTTTCCCAGACAAACAAAACTTAAAGGAGTTCACGACCACTAAACCAGCCCTACAAAAAATTTAAAGGGGGAGTCTCTGAGGGAGAAAAGACGAAAATACACACATACATGCTTGCATACATACGCACACATACATACATACATACCAAAAGCAACAAAGACTAGAAAGGACCAGAGACCACCACCAGACACTCCAACTCTACAAGAAACATAATGGCAATAAACTAATATCTTTCAGTACTCACTCTAAACGTCAATGGACTAAATCCTCCAATCAAAAAACAAAGGGTAACAGAATGAATAAGAAAACAAGATCCATCTATATGTTGTTTACAAAAGACCCACTTTAGACCTAAAGACACCTTCAGACTGAAAGGGGATGGAGAACCATCTACCATGCTAATGGTTGCCAAAAGAAAGCTGGAGTAGCCACACTTATATCAGAAAATCTAGACTTTAAAATAAAGACTGTAATGAGAGATGAAGAAGGGCATTATATCATAATTAAGGGGTCTATCCGCCAAGGAGACCTAACAATTGTAAACATTTATGCTCCAAATGTGAGAACACACAAATAAATCAATTAATCAACACCCCACTTACAGCAATGCACAGATCATCTAATCAGAAAATCTAGAAGGAAACAATGGTTTTGAATGACACACTGGACCAGATGGACTTAACACATATATTCAGAATATTTCATCCTCAAGCAGTGGTATATACATTCTTCCCAGTGCACATGGAACATTCTCCAGAATAGACCACATTCTGGGACACAAATCAGTCCCCAACAAATACAAAAAGATCAAGATAATACCATGCATATTTTCAGACCACAATGCTATGAAACTCAAAATCAACCACAAGAAAAAATTTGGAAAGACAACAAATACTTGGAGACTAAAGAACATCCTACTAAAGAATGAATTGGTAACCAAGAAGTTAAAGAGGAAATTTAAAAATACATGGAAGCCAATGAAAATGATAACACCACAGCCCAAAACCTCTGTGATGCAGCGAAGACGGTCATAAGAGGAAAATATATAACAATCCAGGCCTTACTAAAGAAGGAAGAAAGGTCTCAGATACACAACCTAACCTTACACCTTAAAGAGCTGGAAAAAGAACAGCAAATAAAACCCCAACCAGCAGAAGACAGGAAATAATAAAGATTAGAGCAGAAATTCATGCTATAGAAACCAAAAACAAAACAAAACAAACAAACAAACAAACCCCAAAAAACCCATTAGAACAGATCAATGAAATCAGAAGCTGGCTCTTTGAAAGAATCAACAAAACTAATAAACCACTCGCCAGTTTGATCAAAAAGAAAGAAGGAAAGGACCCAAATAAATAAAATCAAGAATAAAAGAGGAGAGATCACAACTAACATAGCAGAAATAAAAACAATAGAGAATATTATGAGCAATTATATGCCAATAAAATGGGCAGTCTGGAAATAATGGATGAATTCCTAGAAACATGTAATCTACCTAAACTGAAACAGGAAGAAATAGAAACTTTGAACAGACCCATAACCAGTAAAGAAATTGAATTAGTAATCAAAAATCTCCCCCCCAAAACAGAGTCCAGGGCCAGATGGCTTTCCAGGAAAATGCTACCAAACACTTAAGGAAGAGTTAAAACCCATACTCTTGAAGCTACTCCAAAAAATAGAAATGGAAGGAAAACTTTCAAACACTTTCTATGAAGCCAGCATTGCCTTGATTCCAAACCATAGAAAGACCCTACTAAAAAGGAGAACTATGGACCAATTTCCCTGATGAACATGCATGCAAAAATCCTCAACAAGATACTAGCCAACCAGATCCAACAATACATTAAAAAAATTATTCACCACGACCCAGTAGGATTTATACCTGGGATGTAGGGCTGGTTCAATATCTGCAAAACAATCAATGTGATACATCACATCAATAAAAGAAAGACAAGAACCACACGATCCTCTCAATAGATGCAGAGAAAACATTTGACAAAATACAGCATCCTTTCGTGATAAAAACCCTCAAGAAAGTAGGGATAGAAGGAGCACACCTTAAGATCATAAAAGCCATATATGAATGACCCAATGCTAATATCATCCTCAAAGGGGAAAAACTGAGAGCTTTCCCCCTAAGGTCAGGGACAAGACAGGGATGTCCACACTCACCACTGTTATTCAACGTAGTATTGGAAGTCTTAGCCTCAGCAATCAGACAACACAAAGAAATAAAAGGCAACCAAATTGGCAAGGAGGTCAAACTTTGACTCTTCACATGTGATATGATACTCTATATGGAAAACCCAAAAGATTCCACAAAAAACTGCTAGAACTAATACATGAATTCAGCAAAGTTGCAGGATATAATATCAATGCACAGAAATCTATTGCATTCCTATAGAGCAACAATGAAGCAACAAAAGAGAAATAAGGAATCAATCCCATTTACAATTGCACCAAAACCCATAAAATACCTAGGAGTAAATCTAACCAAGGAGGTGAAAAATGTATCCACTGAAAACTATAGAAAGCTTTTGAAAGAAATTGAGGAAGACACCAAAAAATGGAAAAATATTCCATGCTGCTGGATAGGAAGAACAAATATTGTTACAATGTCAATACTACCAAAAGCACTCTACATATTCAATGCTATACCTATCAAAATAACAGAAGCATTTTTCACAGAGCTAGAACAAACTGTCCTAAGATTTGTATGGAACCAGAAAAGACCCCGAATAGCCAAAGCGATCTTGAAAAATAAAACCAAAGCAGGAGGCATCACAATCCTGGACTTCAACTTGTATTACAAAGCTGTAATCATCAAGACAGTATGGTAATGGCACAAGAACAGACACTCAGATCTTTGGAGCAGAATAGAGAACCCAGAAATGGACCCAGAAACCTAAGGCCAACTAATCTTCGACAAAGCAGGAAAGAATATCCAGTGGAATAAAGACAATCTCTTCGGCAAGTGGTGCTGGAAACACTGGATAGCGACATGCAGAAGAATGAGCCTGGACCACTTTCTTACAACATACACAAAAATAAACTCAAAATGGATGAAAGACCTCAATGTAAGACAGGAAGCCATCAAAATCATCAAGGAGAAAGCAGGCAAAAACCCCTTTGACCTTGGCCACAGCAACTTCTTACTCAACATCTCTCCAGAGGCAAGGGAAACAAAAGCAAAAATGAACTACTAGGATCTCATCAATTGATGCTAAAAAGCTTCTGCACACCAAAGGAAACGATCAGCAAAACTAAAAAACAACCAATGGATTGGGAGAAGATATTTGCAAACAAAGTATCAGATAAAGGGTTAGTATCCAAAAATCTATAAAGAACTTATCAAACTCAACACCCAAAAAACAACTAATCCAGTGAAGAAATGGGCAAAAAATATGAATAGACACTTCTCCAAAGAAGACACCCAGGTGGCCAACCAACACATGAAAACATGCTCAACATCACTCACCATCAGGGAAATACATCAAACCCACAATGAGATACCACCTCACACCTGTCAGAATGGCTAACATGAACAACTCAGGCAACACAAGATGTTGGTGAGGATGCGGAGAAGGAGGATCTTTTTTGCACTGCTGGTGTGAATGCAAACTGGTGCAGCCACTCTGGAAAACAGTATGGAGGTTCCTCAAAAAATTAAAAATAGAACTATCCTACAACCCAGCAATGGCACTATTAGGTATTTACCCAAGGGATACGGGTATGCTGTTTCAAAGGGGGAACATGCACCCTAGTGTTTGTGGCAGCACTGTCAACAGTAGCCAAGTAGGGAAAAAGCTCAAATGTCCATTGATGGATGAATGGATAAAGAAGATGTGGTGTATCCACACACAATGGAGTATTACTTGGCAATTAAAAAGAATGAAATCTTGCCATTTGCAACTATGGAACTAAAGGGTATTATGCTAAGCAAAATTAGTCAGAGAAAGACAAATATCACATGACTTCACTCATATGAGGACTTCAAGGCAGAGAACAGATGAACACAAGGGAAGGAAAGTAAAAATAATATAAAAACAGGGAGGGGGACAAAACATAGGAGACTCTTAAATACGGAACAAACAGAAGGTTATTGGAGGGGTTGTAGGAGGGGGGATGGGCTAAATGGGTAAGGGGCATTAAGGAATCTACTCCTGAAATCATTGTTGCACTATATGCTAACTAACTTGGATATAAATTAAAAACTTATAAAAATTAAAATAAATAGAAAAAATAAACATTAAAAATAAAAAAAAAATAAAAAGATCAATGAAAACAAGAGTTTGTTTTTTGGGAAGGCCAAATTATCAAAAGTGATAAAGCTATAACTTGACTCCTCATGAAAAAAAAAAGGGGAGAGGAATGAAATAAATCCAAAATGAAGAGAAGAATCTACACCATGGACATACAAAGGATTATAAGAGACTACTATGAAAAATTACATGGTAACAAATTGGACAATTTCAAAGAAATGGCCAAATTCCTAGAAACATGCAATCTTCCAAATGGAATGAGGAAGAAAGAGAAAATCTGAACAGGACCAATTAGTAGTAACAAAATTGAGTTGGTAATAGGAAAACTGCCACAAAAGTCCAGGACCAGATATATTCTCAGGTAAGTTCTTCTCAGGTAATTAAGAAGCATTAATACCAATTTTCCTGAAACTATTCCAAAAAATATAAGACAAAACTTCCAAACACATTTTATGAAGCCAGCATTACTGTGATACCAAAACCAGAAAAGGATAACCAAAAAAGGAATATTATAGGCCAATATCTCTGGTGAACATAGTTGTAAAAATCCTCAACAAAATATCAGCAAACTGCATTCAACAATACAATAAAAGGATCATTGACCATGATCAAGTAAGATTTATTTTGGGGTATGAGGATGATTTAGTGTCTGCAAATGAATTGATACATTATGGTAACAAATGAAGGCTAAACATCAGATGTTCATCTTAGTAGATTCAAAAAAAAATCATGTGACAAAATCCAACATGCTTCCCTGATAAAAACTCTCAAAGTGGGTTTTTAGACAGAAATACTTCAACCTAGTAAGAGTAAGGTGTGGCAAACCCAAGATAGTATATACTCAATAGGGAAAAACTGACAGCTTTTTATTTTTTTTCCTATGTTTATTTTTGAAGGAGAAAGAGACAACATGAGTGGGGGAGGGACAGAGAGCGAGGGAGACACAGAATCTGAAGCAGGCTCCAGGCTCAGAACTGTCAGCACAAGCTGTGAGATCATGACCTGAGCCAATGTCGGATGCTTAACTGACTAAACCACCCAGGCGCCCCAAGAGCCTTTTCTTTAAGACCAGGAATAACACAAACATGTCCATTCTCATCACTTTTATCCAACATAGTACTGGAAGTTCTAGTCACAACAGTTACATAAGAAAAAGAAATAAAAGGCATCCAAATCGATAAGGAAGGAGTAAAACTGTCACTATTTGCAGATGGCATGATACAGAGAAAATATAGAAAACCCTCAAGTCGCTGCCACAACAGTGTTAGAAGTAATAAATTTAATAACATTGCAAGATACCAAACTGAGACATCAGTTGCATTTTTATACAGTAATAATGAAGTAACAGAAAGAGAACTTAAGAAAACAATTCCATTTATAGTGGCACCAAAAACAAATAAAATACCTAGGAATAAATTGAACGAAGGAGTTGACACACCTGTACCCAACAACTCTAAAAGATTAATGAAAGCAATTGAAGAGGACACAAAAGACATATGATGCTCATAGGCTGGAACAATAAATATTGTTGAAATATCCATACTACCCAAAGCATTCTATATTTTTAATCAGTGCCTGTGGAAATACCAATAGCATTTTCCAAAGAACTGAACAAATAACTCAAAAATTTGTATGAAACCACAAAAGACCCTGAATAGCCAAAGCAATCTTGAGAAAGAAGAAAGGTGGAAGGATCACAATCTGAGATTTCAAGATATACTCCAAAGCTACAATAATGAAAACTGTATGGCACTAGCACAAAAATAGACACATAGATCAAGGGAACAGAACAGAGTCTAGAAATAAACCTACAGTTATACTGTCAATTAATCTATAACAAAGGAGACAAGAATGTATAATGGGGAAATCTCTTCAGTACACAGTGTTGGAAAGACTGGATGCTACCTACAAAAGGAAACTGGACCACTTTCTTACAGCATACACAAAAACTCAAAATGGAATAGAGACCTAAATGGGGGACCTGAAATCATAAAACTCTTCGATGAAAACATAGGCAGTAATCTCTTTAGCATGAATATTAGCAACATTTTTTTCTAGATATGTCTCCTCAGGTAAAGGAAACAAAAGCAAAAATAAACTGTTAAGGCTACACCAATATAAAAAGTTTTCACACAGCGAAATAAACTACCAACAAAACAAAAAGGCATCCTATTGAATGGGAGAACATATTTGCAAATGACATATCCAACAAGGGATTAATCTCCAAAATTTATAAAGACCTCTCATACAACTCAACACCAAAAAAGAAAAAAAAACCAAGCAAACAAACAAAAAAAAAAACAAACAAGCAGTCTGATTAAAAATTGGGCAGGGGACCTGATCTGACAATTTCTTTTTTTTTAAAGAAAGAGATACCAACAGACATGGAAGATGCTGAACATCACTGATCATCAGGAAAATGCAAATCAAAACCACAATGAGTTATCACCTTATACCTTTGAGAATAGCTAGTTTCACAAGGAGAAGAAATAACAAGAGTTAGTGAGAATGAGGAGATAAAGAACCATGTGCTCTGTTGATGGGAACATAAACTGGTGCAGTCACTGTGAAAATCAGTATAGAGTTTCCTCAAAAAATTAAAACTAGAAATGCTGTATGATCCAATAATTCCACTATTGGTTATTCACCCAAAGGAAAAAAAAAACACTAGCTCATAAAGATATCTTGACCACTATATTTTTGCAGCATTATTTACAGTAGTCAAGTTACAGAAGCACCCTAAGTAGCCATAGATGAAAGGATAAAGAATATATGGTATATTTAAAAAATGGAATTTTACTCAGCCATAAAAAAGCATGAGGTCTTGCCATTTGTGACAACAATGAATGCACATAGGTTGCATTATGTTAAGTGAATTCAAGCAGTCAGATAAAGACAAATACCATAGGACTTCACTTGTATGTGGAATCTAAAAAATGAAATTAACAAAGATAAAAAGCAAAAATAGACTCATAAGTATGGAAAGCCATCTGGTGGTTGCCATAGAGGAGGGGGTAGGCAAAAAGGGGTGCAGGTAAGTGGGAGGTACAGACTTTCAGTTATGGAATGAATTGGTCATGGGAGTAAAAGGTACCATATAGGGAATGTAGTCAGTGGCACTGGAATAGTGTTGTACAGTGACAGACTGCAGCTACACTTGAGCTGAGCGCAGCCTAAATTGTAGAGTTGTCCAATCACTGTGTTGTACACCTGAAACAAATGTTACACTGGTCAGCTATACTTCAAACAAACAAACAAACAAACAAACAAACCCCGTGCAGTGTAGCCTGGGTGTCTCAGTGGGTTAAGTGTCTGATTCTTGGTTTCTATCCAGATCATGACTTCACAGTTTGTGAGATCGAGCCCCAGGTTGGGCTCTGTGCTGACAGTGTGGAGCCTGCTTGGGAATCTCTCTCTCTCTCTCTCTCTCTCTCTCTCTCTCTCTCTCTCTCTCTCAGTCTGCTCCTCCCCTGCTCATGCTCTGTCTCTTGCTGCCTCACAATAAGTTAATTAAATAATTTTTTTAAAAAGGTAGAAAAAAAGATACATTGAGATATATTATCCTTAATTTTCCTAACACCAGAGATAGAATGATGGTGAGAGAGACTGATCAACATCAAGGAGAAAATTCATATCCACTGGAGTAGCAAACAGAATGAAATCTGAGTTTCTAGCAGCAAATTCCGAGGGGAAAGTAATTTCCAAACAAAAATTTAATGCCTAATGAGAACAATCAAACTGAGAGTTAACTAAAGACATTTCAGACATCCAAAGTCTTTAAAAGGTCATTATCCAGATAATCTTTCAGGCCCTCAGCTCTGAAAGATGCAGCATATATTACCCTATCTTGCCTCGGTCTTACATCCCCTTTTGGCCAGTGGTAGCATGGTAATTAGTAGACAAGTTAGTGACCACTCTGGTAAGCATTCTGAATGGTCACTATCTCAGAGCTTTCTGCATATTACATGGATCTTTTCAGTTGTTGAAACAAAGGTTTTCTAATCTCACAAGATGACTTCAAACAAGTAGGTCTTAGGTGACTACCTACACTAGTGGGTCACTATTAGAGACTGCAACGACATGTATTAATTTCCTCAAGGTAGGTTCTGTCTGTGGGTGGTTCATGGTGTCCACTCGGCTAAATCAAAACAAAAACATAACCAACCACTTTATAGAAAGATATTTTCAGCAAAAATAAAAATTCTTCTCAGTCCTCTCCTGTCCCACAATTAATATGATCAGAAGTAGAAATGCACTGGGTCAGCACCCAGCTCATGGAAGGCATTGAATAAAATAACTTTTGACTGGCTGACGGCTGAATTCACTGACCAAAGACTGCATGAAGCCTGGCTCAAGAATTGCATGACTGGTTATTTTTCCTCATAATACAGTCTAGAGAATTGCGGGAAATACATAGAGCAAGTGGACATAATTCACAATGAAATCATTGTATGTAATTGGAGAAAAGTATATAGAAGTGGATAGAAGAATGAAAGACCAGATTCTGATCTTATCCTATAGATGGCCAAGCTGTATTTTATATAAGCCAATTTGCAGAAGTTAATAAATCTTCTGATCTGCAGAAGTTAATAAATCCCAGAATAAGTTGCCTGAAATGTCATTGTTACAATTCTGTTACCTATTAAAAAGCTCTGAGTCCCGTGTTAAAATGTAAATTACATTTAGGTCATTTGGACCTCAGTGCGAATAAGTTTCAGGTCCATTTATAGAACAGAATACAGGATAGAGCACAAAGCTTGGTGTGGTCAGAGATGTGCAAATAAGAACTGAGTCAGAGATGGCTTAGTTTTCCTAACAGTGAGGGAGCAGCTCCATGGACCCCCATGGTATCCAGCTCCCCTCACATGTTTGGGGGCCATCCAGTGATTCAAAGCAGCAGAGTAGTCTCATCTTGAAAATCAATTTGTAGGAAAAACTTTGTTGAGAGAGGATGAATACTAACAGGCAGGTGAAGTAGGATTTGTGTGCCTTCCCAATACTTATTAAACATGTTGCCAAAACCCCCAGGTTATATATCAACCAGCTGGGGATTATGGCTGGGGATGAATTTAGATTTGTGTGGCATCGAAGCTTCCATATCAGTCCCAAGTTGCTGAAGAAATGGATTCTTAGGCAGAGCTTTAGAGCCAGCCCAGGGACTTGGACTTAATAAAGCATTTCAGAGGGGATCAGAGGTTCTGGAGTGATCAGTGTATAAATTCCTAATCCCTGTATACACATTTGAGCATTTATTCAGCACCATGACTCATCATCGCCAGGCAAGCTGTGTGAAATGTTTCCCCTGACCTCCTGCACAGACCCACCAGGAACTCATTCAGATTGTACTACTGGAAGTCATCTCAATATTTCACTTCAGCATTCATTTATACAAACGCTGCTAAATCCTGGATATCATAGGAGCTTCTGTGAATTTGCTCTTCTGTGCTCTCATTCCTGTTATTGAAGTTTAAAACTGTACTGAGTTTATTAATACCAAAATATTTAGTTGGAGAAGAATAAAGCCCCATAAAAGCTACTGTCTTTGTGATTTTTAGCACATCAAATATGAGACGTATTTAAAAGGTCAAGAGATCAATTCATTGTGAAGTTTCCTACCAAAGTGCAGTGAATTATTTAAAAGCACTGCCTCTAAAGCCTCTAGTGACCCACTTTCAGTCATTTACAAGTACTTTCATAGATGTAAACTCAATGTTATTTTTCAGTGTCAGAACATCTCAATTACAGCAAAATATGAAGACCTTGGTGACTCAAATAGAGCATAAAAAATAGAGGACTTAACATAAATAGAAGAATATAGCTCATGTGGAGTCCTATCTACTGCATGGGCCTTTAAGGAGACTTGTTTGAAAGGCTGGTGTTGTGGCTCAATTTTATAATTGGTAGAGGTGAACTTTATTGCTCTGGCTCTTGACTTTTGTACTAAGATGCACAGTCATCTCTCTAGTAACCATGCAGAATTTTCTTCTTTGGATTTTATTTTATGTGTTACTCAAGACCGCCTTGTGTTGCTGCTACTTTGTTCCTGTGAGTATTTCTTGCCTTTTAAATTCTATGTTAAGTCATTCTGGGCATCCCTACTTCTTCTCGTCCATTCAGAAGACCATTACAGCATGTCGCCAGCACTCAACATGTTTGTTGATTGATACCCAAATATTTTCACATCGATGACCATTCTGTTTGAGCTAAGCCAAATTATTGTGGAATTCAGTGCTAAATTTAACTACTGTTGAGGGAATCTTACATTTTATTTCAGAAGTGACTGGTTATATATTGTATGTACAGAAAATTGACATCTGTAAAAACAAAAAGAAAGCAAACTACCAACAATTTCATTGTGATTGTCATTAATGCCTTACCTATATCTCAGTTTCATTGTTATCACGGAAAGCTATCTTAGTGTAGTCTTTTTTTTGTTTTGTTTTTTGAGAGAGACAGTGAGCATGAGTTGGGGAGGGGCAGAGAGAGAGAGAGAATCCTAAGCAGGAATCCAGCACAGAGCCCTATGCAGGGCTTGTGCCCACAAACTGTGAGATCATGACCTGAGCTGAAATCAAGAGTCGGGCTTAACCGACTGAGCCCTCCAGGCATCCTATCTTAGTGTAGACTTATTATTTATTGTAGGGTTGAGCTTAATTAGGAGTTAACAAATCTGGATTCTAGTTCCAAGGCCACTGCTGTCTTACTGCTTAAGACATTAAATTAGAGTGATTGAGCAAATCAGCCTAACTTAATCCAGGCTTGCTTTTACCATAAATTTGTCAGAGAAGAGCATGTAGTTGTCAGAGAAGAGATTCTGCATAGGGTTATGTGGATGAGGATGAAAAAGGGAAAGAATTCTGAAATGTTAGAGCCTCATTTCCTTATATTCCAAGTTAGTATGGTCATTGTAAAATATTTTTAAAGAAATGGTGAGTTAAAACTTAAAAATCCTTGGGGTACCTGGGTACCTTGGTCAGTTGAGCGTCCGAGTTTGGCTCAGGTCATGATCTCATGGTTTATGAGTTCTAGCCCTGTGTCGGGATCTGTGCTGACAGCTCAGAGTCTGGAGTCTGCTTCGGATTCTGTGTCTCCTTCTCTCTCGCTTTCCCCCCTACCCCCATCTCTGTCTCTCTCTCTCAGAAATAAACATTAAAAAGACAACTAAAGCTTAAAAATCCTTTACAAAGCAAAATAGTACCACTCCTGTTGGTAAAAGTAAATATAGACTGCTCCTCCTACTATAAGAATTCTTAGTGCTATCAGCTGTTGTTTTCATATATTTTATCCATTAAACATCAAGGAATGTTTTTTTCCCTCTCAGTGTG
Organism: Felis catus; assembly: GCF_018350175.1. Lineage (NCBI taxonomy): Eukaryota > Metazoa > Chordata > Mammalia > Carnivora > Felidae > Felis > Felis catus. Next base: position 5,487,688 of record NC_058377.1, on the reverse strand, counting down.
GAGATGATTATCAGTGCTTGTGCAATGATCTTTCATTCCCACACGTCCTTTGTTTTCCATGAACTTACTGCCCTTTTTGACCCTGCCTTCTACCACAGCTGGTTCTTGTACCTGACCAGTCTCTTACACTGCATACCTGGTATCTGCTGTCACCATTCACCTGGCTCAGGAAAATGAGCTGTTTTTAGGAAAGGGGTGATGCTGGGTTTGGCTCCACTGTGCCTTCCAAATAAAGTCTACATGTTTAGGATTTCAAAGTGTTGTCTTACCCTACTGCTGATGCAGACCCTTCACTGTGTTTCCTCATTATGTAAACACGGTCGGAAATGCATTGATACTGATCACACATTTCCCTATTACTGTGGGCTTTGATTTTCAGTATCTATTTTCTGCTTCTTTTATTCCATGTTTCCATCTCTGTTGACAAAACTTGGTATTCTACTCACGAGTATATTCACAAGAGTGCCCAGGAGATTTTTCTCAGGCAATAAGAAGCAACCTAGGAGGGCTGTTGAGTTAAATTGAATGGCGAGGCCACACCTTTAGGTCTGGGTATTGAACTTAATGTTTCATGGACCTGGACAAGAGTTAAGTCTCTGGTGTTTGTGTACTAGAAAAGAGTAAGTGTGACTGGAAGGGAAGAGTCACACTGTTTGACCAGTAAATGCTGGAGTTCACAAAACATTGCTAGAGATCAGTGACCAACTATTGAAGACACTTGAAGTCATGAATGTTCTACAATGCTAAATAACTGATATGTTTGACACACAGGACACACATTTAAAGCCTATCAAGAATCTGCAAAACATAAGAGGAGTGCTCCAGAATTTAGGCAGGTTTTAAAACCAGAAAGGGTAAATACTACATATTCAAATAAAGATTTGTGTTATACATGGGGTGCCTGGGTGGCTCACTCATTTGAGCATCTGACTCTTGATTTTGGCACAGGTCATGATCTCACAGTCGTGTGATTGAGCCCTCAAGTTGGGCTCGTGCTGAGCCTGGAGTCTGCTTGGGTTCCTCAGTCTCCCTCTCTGTCTTTGCCCCTTCCCTGCTTGTGTGCATGCACACATGCTCTCAAAATGAATACGTAAACATTAAAAAAAGAAAGAATTTGCATTGTACAGTTTTCTTTTGCCTTTTGTTTAGGAAAAAAATCAAATTTGAAAAATATTTTCAAGTAGGACCAGAAATAGCATTTTTTTAAAAAAAAATTATAACATGAAGGCATCTTTCCTGACAAACAACATTTCCTGGCATTTGGAGCCCTAGGAAGGCCACGTGTTTTACAAAGAAATAGAGGTGTCAACATGAGCTTGGTCGTTGATAGGCTTCCTGAGCCTTTACATTTTTTGTCTGTTTATTCTCCCTTATCCTGCCGATTTGACCTATTTGACTCACATTATCTGTATTTTCTTCTTAGATTATTAAAACGGGAAGAAAGCTTCACATTCATTCCTCGGTCCCGTGAAGAGCTTCCAGATAACTTTCCAAAGGAAATCCCTGGGATCTGCTATTTCCTGGAGGTAAGGACTGGTCCTAAGCAGCCAAAGCCTTCTCTTTCTTCATCAAGAATCAAGAAAGTTTCCTACAACATTGGCACCATGTTCCTCCGGGAGACAAGCCTCTGAGACCTTCAGCAGATCAAAGACTTCTCCACAAAGCACAAGCCCACAACATGGGTCATGAAGGGGGAGTGCAAAGAGATTGTTTCTCTTCCACTGATTTGCTGAGAACAAGCAGCAGAATTTCTGTGTTATGTTAGGCAATAATCCTAGAAGAAGGTGGGTGATGACTGTCAGTAAAAAAGAAACTGGAGGGGGCGGGGCAGAAATAAGAGGTGTCCATCCATACGAGTGCTTTTAGTCATATATATATTTTAATCACAACTAACCAATAAATAGATTCTGTGTTTTCTTGTTTGTCGCACATACAGGTATCTTTCCCTATATATTTCTATCACTTTTGAGAGCCAGTTTTGATGATCAATTCCTCCATTTAGTGAGTTGGTATGTAAGGAATATTTTATAATTTTGTTTCCCCGAACAGACATTTCATACGTACATCACAGCTCTGTGGTCGCCTTCCTGGCAGGAAGAACTGTAACTCCACAAAATATTTTAGGGATATTACCTATTTTTATACATCTCTCTTCTGAATAATTCCATTTCACACACAACACTATTCAATTGTCAGAATCTGCTACTGTGTAGTTGGTATATTATGTAACTAACCTATTAATCAAATGTAGTTTGACATATTTAGACAGATTAGTGCTTGGACTGAGAATACATATAACAGGATTTCAGATGCTGAGAAAGCACCGTAAGTCGGCTTAGTAAACGTATCTTTTAAATTTAATTAATGTAGCATGGAATCCAGAGGAAATCAAATTTCCTAATAACAGATTGCGCTGTAACTAGGATCACAGAAAAGTCTTCTTGCTATCTTCTACCGAATGCCGGTTACAACAAAATGCTTTGCTGCATTGGACCCTTTTCAATTTAGCGCTTCTAAATCTAGGTAGCTTGTGCTCCATGTTCGAGGGCATTGTCATAAGCAGCTTGCTGCTACGGAACTTGTTAGTACTTCCCCCCAACCCCACCTCGCCCAACCACTGATGCCTCCTAAGTCTACCTGCCATTCTTGGGAGCAAATTCCTCAACGCTGGCATTAGTGACAAAGCAGTAGTAGGGACATTTTGCCAAGAATGCTGTTTCCTCTTGCCAAATAAGCCGGGGGTGGGGGGTGGGGGAGGAACCCTGTATTTTATGGCTTTGAGATTTCAAAAAAACAAAAGAGTTTTTCTTCTGCAGTTTCATTGATGTGACTCTTCAATTGGTGAATCCCCTTGGTGAATGCTGAAGTAGGTCTAGCCTTCAGGCCCAGTAATTGTCATCGTAACAGATAGGCTTCTATTGCACATGGTGCTAACATGGAGAGCTATTCCCACGAATCAATACTGCATGAAAATATTATCGGAGACTCGCCCTGCAATTAGGAGCACAGCCTGTCCAGAGTTTTTCTCTTTGGGATCAAATATAAAACCTAAGTTTCTATTGAGGGTGATGAGCTGGAAACATTGGTTTCCTTGAAACCTTGAAGGGGCTCTTTCTTTTCCTTCAGATGGTACCCTCATAGACCGCTTATGTCTACTGAATGTAATCCATTTCTTGTTCTAGTCAGGCATTTCGGCTGCGTTAGGATTTGTTTACGACCAAACGCAGCTAAGGAGCATATTAACTAGTGTCCAGTGTAACCGTGGGAATTATGAGTATTTTTAAGTTCTCTAAGTGTGTAGCTAGAAAACATTTATAGATATGCCAAGTATTTGTTAAAATGGTGATCACTTTTGTAATTGCACCCCAAGACTTATGAGGACCCTAGGGCAACACTTAGTGTGGAGACAGGATCTAGACCCTGAGCTCTCTGATAGCTCCCTGTCCCTCTCCTCCCCGGGTCTAGTAGGCCTCTGTTTTGAACAACATGGAGGCCAGAAAGCTTGGACATTTAAGGGGAGGCATATAGACTGAGAACAGGGTGCTGTCATGGAATCTCTTCAGGGGACTGGGAGATTAAACTACTTCCTTAACTGGGAATAAGGAGAGGTTTACCATCAGGTGGCCAGCACAGGCTGGGAGCACCGGAGCCCTCATACTAAAAGCAGTCAGCCCTTGCAATGTGCTCTGTACAGCACAGGAACATGGAGAGAGCACCAAGCTCGCTCAAGTCACGGAAGCTTATGCTGCACAGGAATTTACTTAGGGTTTATTATGATCATAAGTAAATCAATAAACATTTGGGTGGTAAACAATGTGTTTTGTAACCATAAAGCCGAAAGGGACTTCCAGTATTCATCCAATTTATTTCTCTGTTTTTTGTGAAGATTTGTCTGAGCAACTATTCTAGATAGATGATCATTCTCTCTATATTTAAGAATATCTATGGCAAGCATATTTTAAAAGCATCATTAAAAATCCACTTCATTATCCAGTAATTGGTAATAGGGCCCAAGATATGAATTGTATATATATTCAGTTGGTCAAAATAACAAACTCTTTTAGTTTCTATGGTTCTACTTAGAGAAAAAGTAGCCATATCATTGTCACAAATATCACAACGAAAAAGATACCAGAGATCTATTATGTATCACAGACAGGATGTAAACTACATTTTTCAAACAATATAGTCTAAATGTATCTTTGAAGCTAGAGTCTGAGACAATAGTCTCATCTGTTTCCATTTTGCCAACCTGCAAGCATTGACTATTAGTTATGCTGTTGCTATGTGTTTGCAAGTTAACTGCATAAAATGGCCTTCATTCTAGCTGCTGTCATAGAATTTAGAAACTGTGAAAAACTCTTACATTTTTATTTCTCCGATATAACACAGTCCACATATTCTCCATTTTGGAATTAAAACTATAACAATGAGTCATAGCAAGGATTTCACTTGACTAATATCTATACATTATCCTTACCTAAAAACTGTTGCAGACATGATGCATTTTAGTGTGGCAGATTAAAAGAGAATGTAAATGGGGTGTCTCATTAGACATGTGGTATTAAATTAGGGAAACAGTATTAATCCACTCTCAAAAGGATACATTCAAATATAATTTGGCACATAGAGCTCCTTCAGTTTAGTGTTGTTTTAGGAACCTGTTCTGAAGAAGTCACCTTATGACTAGGCATCAGCAGCAAAGATTCGCAATGGCACCAGTATTATTTTGATAGAACATCATTGTTTGCAAATAAATCAGTTATTCAGCAAAGGCATATACCCTCATATGTACCCCTAAACACAGTGCACCGTGTGTGCTTTGGGAATCTGGATAAATAGTAACATTAGCCATAATCACAAAGATTAATACTCAATGCCCACACAAGACAGTTGGCTGTCTCAGCTACGTAGTGTGACGCCAAGAAGGAAAGAAGATATAGCTCCTATGTAACAGGTGACCAAACTGTCTAAAACCTGCCTTGATACCCATCTCTTCTACTTTATTTTGGAATTCTCTTTTAACATCTGTGTGGAGTCCAATGAGCTATGACCTCTTAGGACTCTGAGATGGGCACTGATGCCTGACTGAGACTTTGAGTCCATGGATTCAGCACTTCAAATGTGAACTCTCATGGTCTCACACTCGGTCTTCTTGTCCAATGACAATAGTATCAGGGACATAGTCTTTCGTTGTTAAAGTGCAAAAATGTGCCTCTCCAGGAAACAGTAAAACGAGACAACAGCTTCTACAGAGTCTTACTCCCAAGTGCAGCAGGGTTTTTAATTTTGCAAAATGTTCCAAAGATTTCAAGCAATAAAGCAAAATTAAATGGATGCATGCAAAGAAAAGGCAAAGCCTCAGAGCCTGGAAAACCACCAAGCTCTGTTTTTTGGGGTTTTTTTTTGTACAAAAATACTGCTACCAATTGAGATCCTGTATTTGAGTTTGGGAGATATCAAAAAGGAACTCAAGATTACAACTGTCATGACATATATTTCCTGAAAGCGCCTTGGAATCGTGACTTACTGAGGGCAGGTATAACGGATCATCAGGGCCTATTTACACAGGTAGGTTTCTGTCTTATCATGCGTTTGGAGCATGACCCTGTCTTACTCCATGCTGTCACTGGAAACAAGCTGACTCCCCCAACCAGAGCCCCAACAACCCCATCCTCCTTGTGCCTCTGAACCTAATATGGCCACAGCAAAAGTTGCTGATGTCTGTCTCAGGCAGACAGAAAGACTCACTCCAGGCCCAGGTAACAATGCACTTCTGAAGTGAACTAAGCACTTCAAGTTGTGCTGGGGCATGCCAACATCTGCAGCTTTTCCCTGTGCTTTGTCTTCAAAATAACAATCTGACTCCAAGCACTTGGTGTAACTTCATAGAAAATTCCTTCAAAATGAATGATAGATGACTCTGCATAGGCTTTGGGCAACACCAGATGCCTTTCAGCCAACAATACCTAGAAACTCAAGTCCAAGGACCAAGCCCCATACTGCAGCCTAGGTATTTCTATTATTAAGTTATAGATCTTCAACTACAAAATCTATGTTATATCAGAGGCTTCTATAAGGGTATTTTATGAGATAGAGCTGGAAAAACACAGTATAGGAGAGACTGAGTAATCAGAGGCTAACATATTCCAATCTGAATGATTCTGTATGGGTAGCTCTTGATAGGAATATACTTCATCCACAAGCAGTTGATTGCATATATACATAAGTTGTGTTAACATGACTGAACTTGATTGTTAGATGGATAAATTGGCCCCAGCACTGGACTCAGTATGAGGATCCTTGAGGTGGTGAATGAAGAACAGACTCTGATACTACAAACAGAGTAACATAAATCTTGTCAGAATATACTGAGATAGTGTGCAAAATTCCTTCCTCACACTTGATTCAAACAAATGAAACCTAAGTATTCTTGTCCTGCTGCTTTTCTGTTGCCTTCCTTTCTTTCTTTCCTTCTCCCTTTCATAAAGAAAGGTCAGTGCTACAGTCACTCTCACCTTATAAAATAGTTACAGTTTTATAATGTAATGAATGCTCTTTGTGTGTTCGTGGGTGTACGTGTGTGTGCGTGTGTGTGCTGAATGCAGAGATTAACATGATTAAAAGGAGTGCCATTTTGAAGGACCTACAATGTCAAAAATTAAAGTTTGCATTTTTATTTCCAATATGTTGTGACCAGAGCACAGCATGAGTCAAGTGCTCCACTGCCATCCCATGCTTATTAAGAAATGATCCTGTTCAATGGTTCAACTCATCAGCTTGGTAGTCTCTGACTGCCTACCTAAGAATGACCTAGGAAGCTTTCAGAAATACAAATTACTGAGCTTTACCTGTGTGGCCTAGGAATCTGTACTGAGAAAAAAATCACTCTCGGTAATGTGAATATATAGCCAGATTTGGGAATCATTGAAGAGTATTCAAATCATCCCAATTACTAGGAATAAATACAAGTTGACTAAGGGAGTGGATATTATTTCATGTGTAGTTATTTTGAAAAGCTAAGCATTCTGGGCTTTGTGGCATTATTTCCTTCACAAGTCTTAATTTTAGTTTTAGTCTCAAATTTACAGCCTGCTTTTTGAGCATGATATTTCAAACCTATTAGAGAAAGGCGTCAACACTAATAAGCATGAGGAATGAATATTGCTCACTATAGGGCTATTAGGCACACTAGATATGGTACCATTTTCTTAGTTACCACCAGAGCTGTGCAGGATATCACAGTATTTGCTGATCCTCACCACCAAGATATTAACTATCAACTTTTGAACACAGAAGCAAATGTCAAAGTGACAGCCTGATTTCTGAATGCTTTGATTTTTATGTTATAAGGAATCACCAACTCAATACTTAGTCTCACTCTGTACTTTTCACATTGAATTGTGCATTCATCTAAAAATGATTTCCTAGCAATACTTTATAACAACCTTGCAAGCAATAATTTAAGCCATGGTATGATGCCATATGAAACCTGCACTTTTGTGCACGTCATAGAACCTTTAGGGAAATAGAGACACGTTTTATACAAGCAATAATATAGCTGGCATGGACTCTCAAAAGATATCTGTGATTTTACTACAGCCAAATGAGCAGCAGCAAGTGATAAGTTGGATGAAAATTAGCTGAGCAAATAATATGGTTCATCTGTCTCAGAAGTTATTCATTTGTACACATGCTATAAAGTAATAGACTCCCATCACATTATTTCTGTTGTATAACTTTTAAATACCTATTGTAATATGATTTCTATTCCTCTCAAGAGATATGTGTATGTAATGTTGCCCAGACTTTCAGATCTTTGTGGAATATAGTAGTAAGGAACAGTTAAGGATGGATAAATGAGTAAAGGTGGAACAGAGGTTGGATGAGTTGGTTGAGAACGTAGGCTTTGCAGAAATGTAGATAGATGTTAGGACATGTAAATTCAGCTCTTGGATCGATAAGGTCTCAGAAGATGAAAGACAAAAAGAGCTCACAACTACTGTTTTCTATGGTGGCAAATGCTTAGTGAGTACAATAGTATTTTGTCTCCAGAATATGATTGGTTGGATGTCACCTGTAGCATAACTTAAGAAACATCTGAAAATGATTCTGTAGCCATGTTGAAAATAACCTGCCCTTCTCAACTATTTTGATGATAGCAGTGAAGCTTGCAAATTTCAAACTGAGGAACTTAAATGTTTAGTCTCAAAATGTAATTTTAATCAAATATGGCATAATCAATAATAATTGGTCCTTTAATACTTAAATTACCCCTCCACCGTTTAGCATAACATACTAGGATTATAGCTAAAAGCAACCAGTAAATTTATGTGACACTAAGGAACTTCTCAACATCAGATTATCATTTAGCAAAGTCATATAAGCTTAGGATCCATTCAGAGGCCTCTCAATAAGATTACAGCTCCCATCACTGCCTCGGCCAGTAAGCTCTCTTTTAACCATGAATCTGAATACAGTTGGTACGGTGCATGAGTTTGCTGCTAGATTACCTTCCTGTCACCACTGCAAAAGTTAAGGCAGCATCCTTGTCACAATTTAGAGAAGCCCCCTGCTGAAAATCCAACAGGATTGTTGACTCCCTGAGAAAGCTTTTGACAGTTTTCTTTTGGTATGTCATTGGATGCTTAATTGTTAGTAAATGTGCTTTTGATTGCTAAGAATGAAAAATACTTAATTTGAACGTGTTAAACTATAGTGAACTTATCCTCTCAGCAAATTCATCTAGTTGGTGAGCAGATCATTCTTAATATTAGACATCAGTACTGTTATTATGGAAAGCAGAAAACTAAATAGCAAGCCCGAGTCGTACCTTGTTTCTGATTCTTTTGATACATATTTTAAAAATAAAGGGATCAGTTCATGTTCAGCCTTCTTCTGTGGCCTTTTCACTATTTGGAGATAAAGAAGAGATTCTTCTACATATGTTTTTATGGTGGCCTATTAATACAGTCATGTATTAACTGGGGTAAAATCAGAAATGTGCAAAATTGCTTCTTCACACTACCTCCGTTTTTCAAGACACTCCTGCCATTTTGCTGCCTGGCAGGTGTAAGTCAGACTCAGACAGACGGACACAGGATGTGTGGAAAGGGTGGGGATGGGAGGAGTGTGAGAAGAGATTAAGCAAAAAGATTTACTTGTTTTTTTCAGGAAGGTATAGATACCCTTAGAGGAGAGGAAGTTTCCATAATAGACACATGTGGTTTCATGAAGCCAAATGACTGATCTGACTGCTGGTCATTCTTATTTTGAAAAGAGAAAAGGGAAAAAATTCTTCACAAGCCATAGTCTGTTTTCTTAAGAGGCAGTGTCAGCCGCTCAGTAGTGGCACCATCAGTAATGCTGGGATTAGAGCCTCACGGAGATAAATATAGAACCCCTCTGAAGGTGGCAGATAGAACCAGCCGTGGTTTCTGTGATAAAGGTAAATGAAAGTGTCAGAACATCTGGGCTAAAGGAACAAAGGAGGCCAGATACCAGCTCTGCCACCTGTCACACAACAGCCTGCTAAAATTAGTGCAAAAGAACCGACTACCAGAGTGCAAGTGATACTAAAACCTGTTTTCCCCCTTTATAACATGCCTGGCTGAGGTAACATTCAGGGAGAAGAATACAGTCTGATTTTATACATCCTTTTTCTGGGTGTTCTGGCATGATAGCAATGATAGCTTTCCCTTGCTGGGAACTTTGATCACTAAGAATGAAAACTATAGTGGGTTCTACAGTCAGGAAAATCATTTTTGGAGCTCTGCTCTCCTCCATATTCTCCTTCACCCTGTTCTCCAGGTGGGCTTTGGCTGCCGGCATAACTAGTGCCCAACTGTAGATAGAAGTCTTTCTGACCCCAAGCCCACCCAGCTCCTGCAGGGACACTCCAGAATTGGAGCCAGCCAGAGTCACCCCAGCATCGGACCGTGTGCTGTGGCAGAGAGCAAGAGGCACCCTCAGGCTTCCGAAATTAGAGGCGGTCAGGTAGTCCTTTATCTTCACATCTATGGAACTGGTAATTCGAGCAGAGATTCTTTAGAACAGGAAAATTTTTAAGAAAGGAAACAAATCTGGATAATTGTCAGTCAAAATTATCAGCTGGAAAAAGAATTTAGGACAAAGATTTGCTGTCTTAAAAGACTCAACTTACTTCCATCCCAAAGTTGGAATGCTAGACACTTTTCAAAGTTTTCTAAATGTATCAAGTTCTTCAGCACTGAGAAAGAAAAAAAATGTTGATGCATTTCTTAAGGTTTAACCCCCCAGGGATAACACATAATTATAAGATGCATCTAAATAATTGTTTTCTCCTGTTTCCATTTGTGGCAGAAAATATATAGAGGATGTCACAAAAAAGGTAAATTTACAAATTGAGGCATTAAGCCACGGTTTGCAAATTGGGCAACAACATTCTTTACTTAAAATAATAAACTCATTTTTAATAATATAAGCATTGAGAATAATAGTCAAGTAATATTGTGTTAAGACTTGTTCACATTAGGATTATTCATCTTATGATTCTCAAACCAAAATCTAAATCAAAGCTACTGTATATGCAGATCATTTGAACAAATATAAATATCCTACATCACCTCTGACAAACAACAGTCTATACATTTCCGTACCCAGTGAGACATCAAATCCTGAACTATTCTACATTTGTTATCTCCCTAGAAGCATTCCTCTATGCTCAATATCACTAACTTTCAAAGCCAGCAAGAGAAGACAGTTTTCTTCTGAGGGTGGGGTAGCCTGGATCAGTACATTTCTGTATAAGCACTTAAAACATTCATTCCCTCCCTCTTTCTTTCTTTTTCTTTCTTTCTTTCTTTCTTTCTTTCTTTCTTTCTTTCTTTCTTTTCTTTTCTTCCTTCCTTCCTTCCTTCCTTCCTTCCTTCCTTTCTTTTTTCTTTTCTTTCTTCTTTCTTTCTTCTTTCTTTCTTTCTTTCTTTCTTTCTTTCTTTCTTTCTTTCTTTCTTTCTTTCTCTCCTTTTTGCTTTTTTCATTCAAATCTCCATGAAGTGAAACATAATATTGGAAATATCAGGGTAGCCAGAAAGCTTATCAACAACCTGAAACCCCCCCTTCCAAATTTTATTGGTATAAGTTACCATGTTGAAATTAAAACCCAACCTTGGCCTGGAGTCTCAGATGAATTATTTTTATAGTATTTGACTAGAAGGAACTATCAAGAAGAAATTAACTCTTATCGTAGATGTCATTCTAGCCAGGAAGGTCCCAATAACCTAGATGACTGTGTAACTATCTACATTTATTCAGGGGGGTGTTTTTAAAACTTCTTTAGTCTTTGCGGTTGTTGTGTGAAGAAGATTATTCCTGGATGACAGCCAAAACTATTATTGCTATATTCTTCATCTGTTTCAAATGTGTCACCAGGCACTTGTAAAATCCATTCCTTGTTTTGTTATATGACTCCGTGACCTGGGATAATGGGCACTCATTGCTTTTTTTTTTTTTTTTGACCCTCAAAAAACTCTTTTTTTCTATCTAAAAGAATTCTCCTAGCAAAAATGTAAATAAACACCTGAGTATGGAGGTGTCCCATTTTATGAGCGTATATGAAATACTGTGGATTCAGCTAGACTGCAAGAAAGGGAAAGGATAGAAACTGGGAAGATGAAAAGAGACAGAAAAGTCAAACTTTACCTACATTTAGATTATGTCTGTAGCCCAACCCTGTTCATCCCAAAGAAGGCTGAAAAAAGATGAAATGATGATCGATTTTTTAAATACGGTATTCATATTTAATAGAATGTCATAAAATTCATCATGTCAAAACTTTGATAAATGAGAAACTTAAAAATATATGCTCTTCAGAATGAATCTATTTAACTTTTTTTAAGATTTATTTGTTATTGAGAGACAGAGGGAGACAGAGCATGAGCATGGGAGGGGCAGAGAGAGGGGAGACACAGAATCCGAAGCAGGCTCCAGGTTCTGAGATGTCTGCACAGAGCCCAATGCGGTGCTCAAACTCACATACTGGGAGATCATGACCTGAGCTGAAGTCAGACCCTCAACCGACTGAGCCAACCAGGCACCCCAGAATGAATCTATTTAAAAATACAAGAACTTTCTGCTTCATACATGCCCACCCCCAGAATTTGTGTTGTCTTGGGAAAATGTGGTATTATGTCTTTAAACACTATTTGCCGAATGTCCTAATTAAACATTAGTATAGTCTTAATGAGAAACAGTGAAAGGGTCCCCATATTGAGTGTGGCTGTCGCTTGTGCATCAGTGGAATTTGATATTGTTTCTCAGGAAGACTCTTGGCAAGAGTAAAGTGAATGGCCTGTGTACAGGGATTATGTGCAGTAAACTAATTAAAGATTGCCAGCTTCTCTTTTTATCCTTTTCGTTCTTTCTCTCTCTCCCTCTCTCCCTTCTTCTCTCCTTCTTTCCTTCCTTCCTTCCTTCCTTCTTCTCTTTCTTTGTAGCTCTTATGAAAGATGTAAAAATAGTATTTCACTATTGGCTGGGGTTTCTCTTTTTCACTTTCATGCCACTGAGCACAATGTGGATTCGGGAGGTAAGGAAAAGGAGAACATGTTAGATAAAGATTGTTTGAAGAAAGAAAAGGCTGAGATAATTGAGACCTTGGCTTCTCAGTTAACAAAACAGGGGTTTAAAAATATATATGTATGTTGTTCTTTCACAATGAATTTAAACATTTCTCAAGAAGTTATCAGGGTCAATCTTTTTGGACATTTTTGCCCCTACAAGGATCTTCATTTAGAAGAATCCTCTTTACTTCTTTACAAATAGTAATTTTTTACTTGGGTACCAAGCTCTCATTGAAATAGAAAAGAAGATTTCTCCATTTGGAGGGAAACTGTTTTTTGTTTTTTTTTTAAATTACTTTCCAGTAAGGCAAATACGCCCAAATGCTACTTGATTTTACTGGCTTTTTATTTAGAGAGAACTGTTACACTGTCTTGCTTCCTCTGTATACCCCTCTGTAAACTCAGTTTGGCATAGCATGATGTTTGGGGTTCTCTTTTGAGGGTCTGAAAACATTTGCTATCAATTTTCTAAGTCTACTGTATTGAAAAAGCAATATACAGTGTATTCCCTGTTTCTTAGCTCTATGCCTTTGACATTTAGTATATATTCAGATAGCTATTTATAACCACAATTTCTACTTATTCACCAGAATTAACTAATTACCATGTTCTTAAATACAAAAAGACACAGGTTGGATCATCTACAAATCCCAACCCAAAACCATTTTTTTTTCAGGGAAAATTCAATCATTTCTAGCAAAGTATTTGATTCTTAAGGGAAAAGAAGTGAATTATTTAAAAGAGTAAAAGTGAGGAAGACAGAATATGCCCTTTCATTTTAGATATCCCCAACACTATAATAATTTGAACAAGTATTGAGTAAGATTTAAAGAATCTTTAATCTCTGGAACTGAAAATGTTATTTTCATTTTTTGTTACTGTATTAACATCACATTCAAACTATTTATCCTTGTCTCCATGATATAAATGTATTCATTACAGAAAATTACATAGAAATAATGCAGCCTTTTTTTTTTTTTTCATAGAAAGATGTGCTTCTGTAAGTCCTTTATCTTTGAATTTTCATTCTCACTTCTCATTTAGACTTCTTTATACCCCTCAAGGGTTTTCTATGTTCAGCCAGTCAGGCCAGAGAAAGGATATGAAAACTTGAGAAAAATTTAACACTTTAAAAGAGTAAATTTCTATGTTAATTGACTTTTATTTATTTCATGCTGACCAAACTATTGCGAAATTGTGAAGACACAGGCAGCTACCATATAAATTGAGACTTCAGAAAATACAAATTACTTTCTTCCCATCATTTCCAGTGTTAAGAAAGCCTGTGTCCCAAAATGATGCACAAGGTCAGTATTTGTTCAAATGAACACACATGACCTTCAGTACCTTTACCGTTTTTATTTCTTGAGGCAAATATGTTTAATAATGATGTAAGAGTAGAAAAAAATTGGTTGAGGGAAACAGAAGAAATTGAGATCAGATGAGAGCAGCTGGGACCCACAGTCCCATTTTCTCCATGTCTTTGCCTCCTGCTGAGTTGGCATATGAGACCCAGATTGGTATTCTACTAATCACGGTCTCCTTAAAGAATTTGGGTAGAAGCAAAAATTACTCCAACTACATGGACATTTGTTCACATCATTGCAGCAGGTTTTGACTACTGTGAATACTAGGTTAAGTTCAAATTAAAAAAAAAAATGGTCCATGGAGAGAAAGAATTTTTGATTTTTCTTAGAGATGGATAAACAGCTTTTCCCTTATAAAAGAAAAAAATCTTCCTGGGAGTTAGGCCTTGGAAAAACTCTGAAGTTTTATAGCATCTGCCTGCAACTACATCATACTTCAGTAATCAAGTGACAGAATTGTCTCATTATGCTTTTAAAATGTACTGATTAAGTGCATTCCAGAAATAATACATATCATTCTTCATTTCAAAATCAACCTACCTAAATTCTGACTCTTCAACTGTGAGTAGCCATTTTACAAAACCAAAGGGTCTCATTTCCCAAACAGTATTTTAGATTAAAAAACTTGCCTGTTCATTTCAGTGGATAACTAGCCAGTGCATTTCCATCAAACATTCTGGCACTATATAATAATCAATAGGTTTCCCAGCTCAATAAAAACACATAGTTATAATGTGCTAGGCCTCCATTTGCTTCCTCTGCATGGGGTAGGTCTTACATAACGAGATACCTGAATTATTTTAGTACTTTGGCCAACTCATTTGCTGTAATTTTATGGATCTGAATTTTTGGTTTGGCTTGCGATGTAAATACTATTGTACATCTGCTATTTTGCTATCAGAGTATACTTTGTGAGTCATTTCTTTTAAAAAAATCTAGTTATCACAAACTTGAATTACAATGTCATTAATAATACCAGGTAATATACTAATATATCTGTAAGGCATGGTTAAATTGCATATATTTTGAAATGTCAAGCTATTTTTTTTTAAAGATGAATGCATCTCTTAAACCTGTACCATTAATTAAAGAGTTTCATTTGGTGTTTCATATTATATTTTCAATATTTTCCTTTACTAGTACAGGTTTAGAGAAACTTTTTCTGAATGAAATGATAAAATATGCCTCATTTCACTAGAATTTTAAGAATACTAGTACCTGTAAAAGTATGTAAGCACTTACAGGATTATAAACTTTCACTCTATCTTCTTTGGTTTTCATGTAACACCACTTTCTACTTGTGTGATTATTTTTATTTGTAATTATTCCAAATCACGCACAGTGTAAATAGCATGTTTCATCATGAAAAATGTCTTTGTATTTATAGACTGCAGAACAAGGTAAATTTGTATATGAAAAATGAGGAAAGCCTTGGATTCTTACAAAACACAGTGGAAATAACAGTTGTGTGTGTTAAATTTACATAATTCATTACAAAATTAAGTCATGCATTTATTTACTTTCTAAGTCCAAACTGTCACTTATAAAATATTTAAATCAATAAATAATACCAAAAAAGATGAGTCTATAGATTCTTTTAAGCATATTTTTTTCACAACGTGAATGACAATGACTAAGAATGTGAATGAGGGCTGCCTGGGTCTCTCAGTCCGTTAAGCATCTAACTCTTGATTTGGGCTCAGAGGTCATGATCTCACAGTTCATGCAATCGAGCCCCATAGGGCTCTGTGCTGGCAGCCGGGAGCCTGCTTGGGATTCTCTCTCTCTCCCTCTCTCTCTCCCCCTCCCCCACTTACTCTCTCTCTAAATAAATAAACATTTTCTTTAAATGTCAGTTGCATACCCACTGCGTGGCTGTCAGCCCTCATCCAGCAGTTAGATTAGATGCTTCACACACCTAAAAGAAGACCACTTTGATCCCATGTTCCTGTATTTCTGCAGTGAATATATACGAAAGCAAGTCACATTTGTTACTGTGTTGGCCCTCTCCTCCATACCCACTAGGTCTCAACTATACCAATCTATTTCTAGTATTTCTAGCTGTTCCCAAAGTGATAGGGAAAAATCTGTTATAGGATGGCCCACAGGACTGATAGGGGAACTCCAGTCCCTGCCCGAAGACTCCCTTTTCCGGTTTTTCTTCCCACCCTGCTTGCCATGCACAAACAGACTATAAACTGTCCCCGCCGCTTATGTTTGGGGTGCAGACCTCTGGAGAATGATCTCGTCTGAGCCCACCGGTGTAAAATAAACCTCCCGCCTTCCAAGATCTCGAAGTGCCCCTTGATCCTTCTGCCTGGTGACCCAGACCAGTTTCCATAACAAAAGAACTGTGTTAAACAGAGCTGTTCTCATTTTCCGCCCTGGTCCTCTTACAGACATCTGCAGTCCTGAAGCCACTGGGAAGTACTTTTCTGACCCTATGACACTGAGGAGGCAGAAAAAAGTAGAGGATGTGTGCACACATGCCTGTGTGGGGCGTGGGAAAACTGCAATTAAAAGGCCCCTCAGGAAATGGAACAAAGTTCCTGGGTGTGGAGCAGGATGGGGTCCTGGTTATGAAGCTCTGGTTACATCTAAAGGGGCATGGGGCAATCTTCCTTAGTGGCTTCCATAGCCCCCAAATGCTACACATATTTATAGGTTTAAGCACTGATGGCCAGCAGAGTGAAACAGGTCTCCTGGAACCCCCTATGTCTTAAGGCTAATGCTTTGCTACAGGGAAAACAACCTTAGCTTGACAATAGCTACTAGGCCTCCACTCTCTTGGGAATCTTCTTTAGCATATGAAAATCTCACTGGAAACTTCCCCTGGACTTTACCTCCCCCAACCCCGTAGTATATAACCAGTCTCTCATCATGGTCCCAGGGCAGCTCTTCCTGCCCATGGGTCTTGTCCCCTGTGCGTCAATAAAATCACCTTTTTTGCACCAAAGACGTCTTCAAGAATTCTTTCTTGGCCATTGGCTCCGGACCTCATGAACCTCACTGTCACCCCCAAAACCTCATCAGTAACTTCACAGGTTTTTCAAGACCGGATCCTTTTTGTCTTTGTTGCTGGCCAAGATAATCCCCTTAAAACTTAGAAGGCTTCAGGTGCCTGGGTGGCTCAGTTGGTTGTGTCCAGCTCTTTTTATTTAAACAAATTTTTAAATGTTTTTTCCATTTATTTTTGAGAGAGCGCGCAAGCCCGTGGGTGCACCTGCGAGCAGGGGAGGAGCAGAGAGAGAGGGTGACAGAATTCGAAGCAGGCCCCAGGCTCTGAGCTGTCAGCACAGAGCCCGACGTGAACTCAAACTCATGAACCTGGAGAAAAAGACCTGAGCCAAAGTCAGATGCTTAACCTACTGAACCACCCAGGCACCTCAAGCGTGCAGCTCTTGATCTTAGCTCAGGTCATAATCTCAGTGTTTGTTGGTGGGATCGAGCCCCATTTTGGGGTCTGTGCCTATAGCTTGAAGCCTGCTTGGGATTCTGTCTCCCCTCCATTTATGCCCCTCCCCAGTTTGTTCATTCATTCTTCTCTTCTCTTCTCTTCTCTCTCTCTCTCTCTCTCTCTCTCTCTCTCTCTCTCAAAATAAGTAAACTTGGGGCACCTGGGTGGCTCAGCCAGTTAAGCATCTGATTTTGGCTCAGGTCATGATCTCAGGGTTTATGAGTTCAAGCCCTGTGTTGGGGTCTATGCTAACAGCTCAGAGCCTGGAGCTTGCTTCTGATTTTGTGTCTCCCTCTCTCTCTGCCCTTTTCCTGCTCAAGCTCTCTGTTCAAGCTCTCTCTCTCTCTCAAAAAAAAATTAACTTCAAGAAAAAATAAACAAACTTAAAAAAAAAAAACAACTTAGAAGGCTTCTGATCTATTTATTTGCTTCCAGTCAGTTCCATTTGCTAGCATTCAAACTAAGGTTCTTTCCTAGATACAGTTCTTATTCTTGCCTTATGTCTTTGTTCCCATGATTGTCTCTCAGTATAATGGCAGCTATCTGCATGTCACATCCTGGAGGGAAGGAGGCACTCTTAATCTCATCTTTGCCCCAGGCTGTCTGTTTGTCACACCAAGAAGTCTCACTGGGTCTCACTTCAATCTTATCTTTTTCTTAGAATTTCAGTTTTGTCTTTGGTTGCTTGCTTTTCCCCCCACCCCATACAGAAGTCCTTAGCATTGTCCACATTTTGTGTGCAAACCACCCAGTCCTGTCCTAAGCAAAGTTCCGTCTCTTCATACCTTGCCAAATACAGCAAGAAGCAGTCAACAACACATATTAATGGTCTGCCTCCCCACAACCACTTCTGCTGCAGACTGAAGGCGTTGGACTCACCCACCAACTTAACCAAGGCTGAGAGTTCTACCCAGTGTTTCGGTACTAATGAGCACATATCCTCCTCTTTCCAACCTCATGGACCACCTCACCTCTGCACCTCACCTCTGTCCACATTTTGTGTGCAAACCACCCAGTCCTGTCCTAAGCAAAGTTCCGTCTCTTCGTACCTTGCCAAATACAGCAAGAAGCAGTCAACAACACATATTAATGGTCTGCCTCCCCACAACCACTTCTGCTGCAGACTGAAGGCGTTGGACTCACCCACCAACTTATCCAAGGCTGAGAGTTCTACCCAGTGTTTCGGTACTAATGAGCACATATCCTCCTCTTTCCAACCTCATGGACCACCTCACCTCTGCACCAGAGCCATGGAGTTTAGGCTTTTGTGATGGTAGCACCTATATTCCCCATTTACACTGTGCATACTGATTAAGATATAGGATAGGCTGTACTTACAAAGTATCCCAACAGATATCTGTATCCCAACAGATAAAGACCTCATGCAATGATTATGTATTTCTCACTCATATATCGGGACAGAAAGCTTCCAAGTTAGAGTAAAGCAATTTCATGCTGCTGTTCAGGGACCTAGTCTGAGGATGGCCCTGCCTGGTGCTATTTTCTAGGCCAGGCCTGGTAGGCTTGGACTGCTTTCATCCACATTCCTACCTCTAGACTCAGTCTCGCAGCCACAACTAACTGCAAGAGAGGACAGAAAAAGCAGTCCAACTGTGTACCCAGGAAAAAGAGTAAGGATTTTGAAAACCTAAACTAACTCAGGCTTAATTAAGTCTGCATCTCCCTATTTCAAACAGAGCTGGAATCTTTCAGAAATGGTGCCTGCAATATTAGCCACGTGGGTATCTTGCTTCTCTAATTCTCAGGGACAGAGACATTCTCAACAAGTCAATGATTAGTATTT
Source organism: Felis catus (assembly GCF_018350175.1). Taxonomy (NCBI): domain Eukaryota; kingdom Metazoa; phylum Chordata; class Mammalia; order Carnivora; family Felidae; genus Felis; species Felis catus. The sequence goes on along the minus strand of NC_058377.1, from coordinate 5,468,461 downwards.
GCAAATAAATCCCCCAAATAAAACACAGTGACCAGATCACAGATTCCCACAAGGTTCCCAGATGCCTGTGGAATGGCCTCTACTAATCAGGAAGGGACTCTACTGCAAAGTGTCATCATCACCATCATCAAATAAGAGGATGGAAGGTGACAGTTCTTCAGGAGACAAAGCCCATCCCACCTATGTACCTGGTATATACAAAGTGCTAACAGAGCAGTCCCAACATTCATTCTCATGGAGTTACAATGACCAGAACAAGAGAAGTAAGAAACCCCTAATCACTCCAGTGCTGTACAGATTATGCACACTTTTTCTTTTTTCAGGTCTGGACTTCAATCCCAGGACGTTTTCCAGTATGAACAGGCAATGCCCAGAAGGTTTCAACTTTCAAAATACAGAATTTATATAGAAACACTTAACCAAATTTTGATCTTACTTTATGTCTTTTAGTTGAAAGTTATAATTACAGAAACATGTGCAAAGAAGTACAAGTTATTACTTAAGTGTGTGATATTTGGAATTATACAGATCTGGGACCAACCCCAGTCACGCAAGTTGCTGGCTAGGTAACGATGAAAACAATACTCCTATCCAATTTGACACCTGTGCTTCTGTCAGCCTGCATTTCCATGGAAGGAAAATACTTCCTGGCTAAACCTTTCTGCTAAACCCTAACATGAAGAGACCAGCAGGAAATGAGTCCCTCTTTTAAGAAGAGATGAAGCTCTTTTAGAAGAGCTTTATTAATTTCATTTTCACATGTAATTCATCTGATGCTCTCACTTCAAAAAAGGCATTGGCTTCCATTCTTTAAATGTTCTTTGATGATGGCTCCATGACTAACAAGACTTGTCTCTCAATGCAGAATGCTTGAGGGGCCAAGTGAAAATCACAAACAGATGAAAGGGGAAGAATGTGTTGATTTCAAGTGAATCGGGTGCAAACATCTTTTGACAACATTTATGAGTAATTCAGGTGACCATAGTCTGAAGATTCCTCAAGTTTGTTGTTATTGTGACAAAGAGTTAACCATGCACAACTAGAGTGGACCAACCGCATCTCCTTCCAAAGGCTGAATTTACAATATTGGCTGTCTTTAAATTCTAACACCCAAGATTTATTTATGTGGTGCCCTCTATGCAACCAAGTAAGTGGTGGTTAGCAGGAAGTAGTTTGGAGTAAATTCATCAGAACAGAGTCGCACCTCAGTGCTTCTACCTCTTCTGTCTGCTCTATCTTATTTGAATCTACCTCTTAATCAAAATTTAGATATAATATATTATCCTACACACACATCATCACACTGTGTTCTTTGGTATAATATGTTAATGCATTTATGCTAGATAAATGTTAAAGTCCAGTTCATCAATTATATTAAATATGCTCGAGTATCCCAGCTAACCTTAAGGAGAAATGCGATGAATGAGCCTGGCTATTTGCATGAGCTGATTTATATGAAGAAGTTGATTCAGATACTAAAAAGAAAGAGGAGATGTAAATGGGTTCCGAAGGAAAAGACCAGTGAACATTGGAGAAACAGCAGGTTATCTGCTCTCCAGTCTGGCCTCAGGGAATAAGTGTGAGGTCTCATAGGAAGAAGCCCAGAAAGCCAAAGGTGAAGAGGCCATCCTGCTCAGGATCCATGAGATACCTGGAGCACAAAGAGTGCTGCTTCAAATTCTAGTTGACAAAGTTGACAGCTGGGGGAAGGGACACCCTCCCCATCTTACCTATAATGACCTAATTACACATGTTTGCTGTCACCAAATCCTGAAGTATCTGCCTTAGATTCTTCACCCTACCCAAAAGCATCTCCGTTATTGCCCTTATGGACACTGAACATGCAGTGATCTCGAATCCAGATGAATCCTTCACAATCCGCTTGTCTCTAAGAACTTTTCTTGTTAAAAAAAAAAGTGGGGAAAAATTTTCATGAAGCTAAATCAATTTAATTCGAAAAACCTTTTCATTTGGAAATTAACAGAAAAACTAATTTAGATGTATTGAGGGGTAGGTGGTTTTGAGGGTTTTCCTGGCTTGTTTTTACTTTTCCAGAGTACTTGCCTTTTGCCCTGAGCCTCCCACAGAACGTACTCATTCTTTAGAGTGGCTACTCGGATGACATCTTTTATGAAATTCACCCTATCTGCTTCCCTACACCTTTCACTGCCACAGTGGGGTACTACTGGAATGAGGTTGTGCCACTTAGAAATCTAAAATAGAATAGAACAATTATGCATTAATAGCCAATGATTAAAAAACAAGCTCTGTTTATTTAGATGGGTACACCATCAAGGAACAGAAAATTCAAGTCAATGTTTTTTGTTTGTTTTTTAAGGTAAAGGAACCATATTGGCTCCTGAAAGTAAGAATTCAGGATTTAGATGTGGTGAAAGATTGCATTTATGTGTGATTCCACCCCCCCTTTTGTTTTGGCTTGGTCCAGAGAGACTAGCTTCCCTCATGCAAGTAAAATGGCTTTGGCAGTACTTTTGTTCAATCACTGAAGGAAGGGAAAACCCACTCTCTTCCTCTAGATAATGTTCCATGTAGATGTAAAGCCTGAAACAAATCTCAAGTAATTACTTTGACCTGAGGATTACTGTGTTCTCACTGTCCTTTAAACCTGCCATGGCTTAAAGAGGGAGCAAATTATATAGTTAGCTTAAGCAGTAAGGAAAAAATTTTTGATTGACTATTATTCAAAAGGGAAGGGGTGCAGTGAGTTTGGGGAGGTAGCCATAATAATGCCAAATATTTCAGGGTTATTTAGTCTCCTTATGAAACACCTAGAATATGCAACCTATTGTACACACATCTAGGATCCCAGTATAGCCAATTCAGTGTTTTAGAGATACTTGCATTTGTATTTTCAAAGTAGGAATCAACTGCAATGGTAAAATGTAGTATAGAGGCTAATGTTTCAGGATGAAGGACAGTTTCCAATGTCTTTCAAACACATCATGTAGGCAGCCATCTGTTCTGTGCATGCACAAGGTCAGCTCTGTGAGCTGACATTATATAATGTGTCATTTACTATCACTGCTAAAACACACCACTTTTAAATTACTGCATTGAGGGCAGGGACTTTGGGATAGAACCTACCATGGGACGAGATATTAAAATCTTAACCCAAAGAGAATTTTTTGAAGGTTCTCTTTCTTCCTTCTGCTCATTGTCATTCACCTGGAAGAAGTCCTGCATTCTCTCTCTGGGAGGAGACTCCTGCTCAATGGGATACTGAACTTGTGGGAACAGCTGTCCCTATGTGGCCAGAAGGCTGAGTTTTCTTCAAGATCACAAGTGAAGCACTTCATTGTCAAGATGCCTTATTAAGATAATGTAGCTCTGAGTTTATTAGTGCTAATGTGAGAGAGTGAGAAGTGATTGAAATACTTGATACTGAGGAACACTTTCAAATATAGAACAAGTTTTCAGCCAGTTAAGGAGTGAAATCTTCAAAGAACCTCTGCTGCTCTCCCTGCTTATGCACAATTAAGCAAGACTCGTAGGTAGGAAATATTGCAATGGCCACCTTATCCTCCCCCTACCTCTAGTCAGGATGATTCAAACCCACTGGGCATGATCACAGTGGCCCCAGATGAGGTCTTCCAACAGAAGCAGACAAAGCTTTACAAACTTGCTGGTCCATTCCTGCACACCTTTATCCTCAGGAGGGATTTCTTGAGGATGAGTCCACTTTTCGTCACTGGAGTAAATTCTGTTTTAAAGTTTCCCAGATAAAAGTCTATGGTTATTACTAAATCTGGACTATCAGCCAGGTCCCATTTTATATTCTTTAATTTACTTACCCTCCTAGCAACCTTACCAGGTGAGAATTAGTATCAAAAAATAGAGAAAGAGAAAGAGGATGGGCAACATTTCCAAAACCACTTGATAAATTTTAGAGCTAACTTTCAAAGTAAGTGCCCTTCCCCATATGTCTCCAACACTTACAGAGGGACATTGTTTTACATTTTTTCCCTTTCCTTCACCTTAAAATCAGCTTCAATTTTCTTCACCTTACATTACAGAGCCTACATTTTAGCACTTGCAAGCTATATGTTAACTTTTCATCATCCTCAGGGCTCTTCATTCAGTCATCAATAGTTACTATGCCCAGAACTGTACTGGGTTCTGGGACCATCACAGGTAAACAAAATATACATGTTTTATCTCAAGATGAAGCTGACTTAAATGTGAAGGAGACAAAGATTCATCAGAACTGCATAGTAATTCATAACTAAAAATAGCAAATAATGTAACATGGAACACTTACAAATAGAGCTGGAGAAATACATCACTGAGAATGACATTTCCACCAAGAACTGATGGGTGAGTAAGAATTCCACAAAAAATATTAAGGGAACATCTCTAGCCCTGTGGTAGAGGAGAAAAGTGCGAACCACTTTTCTAAAAAAAGAGCTAGAAATGAAGGATAAAGTGGACGGCTTAGGGAAGAAAGTAAGAAGATGAAGTTGAAGCCCAAAGTAAAAGGAATATGTGAACATTGCTGCAGAAACACAATGGTGGTACCCTCACATGGGATAAAGCCAGAACTCATGTGGGATCTCACTATGGATAAAAGTGGACCGGCAAGAAAAAAAAACCAATCACCCTCAGCCAGAAGGTTGCACAGAGGAAGTTCTCTCTCAGTAGTGCTCAGGTAGGACAAGAATTATAGTTACCCCTAAGAATTGATAACCAGAGGCCACAGTTAGGATTTTCAAATTATATTTTAAATTTAAAAATTGTGCATTTTAACTGTCAAGCTACTATAAAAAAATTGTCCTGTCCTGGTGAGATCCCTTGTGCCTCTGTCAAGAGAAAACGCAAAACATCACTGGAATGACACTACTTCAACCCACAGTCACTTAATGCTTTTAAACGAAGCTTTCACAAATACTAGCTCACAATCTAAACTTTTAAAACCTAGAAGCAGGGGTAAATGCCACCAGGAAGGAACAAAACAGAACAACAGGGGGCAAACGTGGAAGGGGGTAGTTCTTGACCTCAGTAAACATGACAAAACCATCTTTCACAAGCACAGAACCTAAAAGCAACTTGAGGAAAAAGGCAGATGTCCTACAATGAAATCATAATTAGACAAATAGTATGTGTTCTCAGTAGGCATAGCATAAGCCAGAAACAGTTTGGCATATTTCAGGGTGCTGAGATAAAAAGAATGTGAATTTAGAATTCAGGGATTAAGGCAGAATAAAGGCATTTTTACATACAGGTGAACTCAAGAATTTGGAAGAGTTTAAGAGTGTACTTAGGGAAGAACTCAAAGGATCTCAGAAAAAATTCCTGAGATGTAAGGAGAATAAGGAGAAAAGATATCAATACATATGTTGGTAAATCCAAACAAGCAATGACCAAATAAATAAATAATAACCATAATGCTAATTGAAGAGATTTTTAAACCTCAAGGTGGAAGTAATGTAAAAAGTAAGGTAGGAATAAATGATTCGAGTGAAGTACATTAAGTCTTATATTATCTGAGAGGAGTGTGTGAGTATTAGCATTAGATTTTCTACAGCAGTTATGTCTGTCAAAATTGAAGAGTCAACTTGACAGAAAAAGAAGTTGTAAACTGCCAAATATATGAAGAGAAAACAAAAGAGGGGAGAAAAAAAGAAAACTCAATCAATACAAGGAAACAATGCAAAAGCATGGTGAAGAAAAATACAAAGTAGAATGTATACAAATCCAAATATCAGAGTAAGGACAGTAATGCAAATCAATACCACCAGTTTGAATAATGAGATTTTCATCCTAGATATTGAAGGAAAATGTTCAATTTATTCAGTTTCTGGAAACATGACAGTTAAAGTGCCTGGGCCCTCCTGTGGAAAACTAAATAAACTGTGATATATATCAATATCATATATATCACATGCATATATGAAATAAAATCATTTTCTTGAATACAGCCAACTTTCCTCTTGAACACATTGTTATTCCCAATGAAAATGAACATGTGTGAGTTGAGGACTTGTATCATTAGAAAACAGAAGATGGGTCCAGGGCTTTGCTTTACTGTATAAGCTCACACTGCACAGAGCCATACTTTTAATGTCAGGGTGAACTAAAATATGATTTCTTCCCCTGCCACATTTCTACCACCCAGAAAACAGCAAAAACATTTGACTGTCTCATTCATTGATATTGACTGGCGGTGGAAATAAAAATCTCATTGAGCAACTAAAACCATATTATGATTCAAACACAAGTAATCAAGCCAAATGGACGCTACCTGAGTTGGCCAAATCACCCCAAACCAAGAATTATTATTTTTTCCAAACCAAGAGTTATTTTGGGTCCTCACAGAATGGCTATATCCCAAGCACCTGGGAAGCACATAGAAACATTCTCTAGAGAAATTTACCTTTGTCCTGGCCACAAAAACTTTTGCTCAGGTAAGTTTCAAGGAAAGTAGTATCTCACACATAAAAATAACCAAATGTACAAGGAAATAAGACATTATTATGAGAAAGGGGCAGCTGAAAAAAAGGGGCAAAGCTAATATTGCAAAACCTTTTGGATGACGGAGTTAATGCAAAACAATATTAAGTGACTGTATTAAATACATTTCAAGAAATTGAAAGAGGCATTACAGTAAGAATAAACAACAAACAAAATTTAAACAAAGCTAAGAAAAATTTATAGAAATGCATAATATAATAATGTAACTTAAAACTCCATCTTTGACCAAACAGCAGAATGGATACAATTAAAGAATAGTGAAAGGGAAAATCAAGAGAGTAAGGGAAGGTACATCAGAGAAACAAAGAGATGGAAATATAAAGACCAAGGGCTGGAGGACAGAGTTAGAAGAATTAACATGTCTTAAATGGAACGCCACCCAGGGGGAGAATGGGGTGGAAGCAATATAGATAGAAAATATAGATAGAATATAGATAGAAAATGGCCTAGATTTACCAGAAAAATGAGAAGCCAAACAATACTAAAGAAGAATGAATAAGAAGAAATCAAGAGCTAGAGAGAACTTTGGATACAATGATATTTAAATTAAAAAAAAAGCGGTCTCCTAGAAGGAGTGAAAAGAGGACTAACAGCAAAAATGGAAGTCTCAGGACAATGGATAGTTTCCACCATAGGCAGATGGAAGGTAAATGTCAACTTACTAAATTATATTCACCACAAAGTTTTCTTAAGAAGGAATGTAAAATAAAACCTTTTTATATGGCAACAGAAAATGGACAAATTTTGTATCTGGCAGAACTTTATTTATTTATTTAAAAAAAATTGTTTTAATGTGTGTTTATTTTTGAGAGAGAGAGAGAGAAAGAGAGAGAGAGGGCCAGAGAGAGAGGGAGACACAGAATCTGAAGCAGGCTCCAAGCTCCGAGCTGTCAGCACAGAGTCTGAATGTGGGGCTCAAACTCACAAACCGTGAGATCATGACCTGAGCTGAAGTCGGACACTCAACCGACTGAGCCACCCATGCGCCCCTCTGGTACAACTTTATTAAAGACAATTCCAAAGGATGTGCTTCAGGTGAGAGGAAAATAAACCCAGGAAAAAAAAATCTGAGACTCCATGATAAATTAAAAAAAAAAAAAAAAAGGAATTGCAAAACTATGGATAAGTAGAAACAAACATTTGCCATATAAATCAATTATAATAGTATTTTGAGATTATAAAATATAAAATAAAACCAGAATATCTGACAATGGTGGCATGTAGATTGGGACAGGTTGATCAGAGATAATATGGAAGATATTTATATAACCTTAAATGTTCTAAAATTAGATCCCTGTGTTATTTGCTAGGAACCAAAAAAAGGTATCGACTAACCTGAGATTTTGGTAAGTTACATATTATCTTTAAATTTATAGGATAACATTAAAATAATAAGAATAAATGATGAAATAACCAAATTAGCAGATCAAAAATAGAATGAAAAAAGGAAATAATCAAAAACAAGGCAAGAAAATAAAGAAAAAAAAACAAAATGCTGAGCAAAAGAAAGCACAAAATACGGTTAGAAATATACCTAAACAGGTTAGTAATTATAATAAAGTAAAATGAATTTAAAGGTCAAGTTAAAATAAACCGTTGTCAGACTTGGAAAGGGTACATCTACGTTATCTATGTGAAATATGTTTATAATATAAAAATGCAGAAAGGTAGAAGTAAAAGGGCAGAAAAAAGATATACTGAGTAAATGCTACACTTAAAAAATACAGCTCATTCTATGTACCACTATGTTTATTGCAGCATTATTTATGATAGTTAAAATATAGAAGAAAGCCAAGTGTCCATCAATATGAGTTAAAAAAAAAAAAAGATGTGACATGTATGTACATGCACACACACACACACACACACACACACACACACATTAATATTACTCAGCCATAAAAAAGAATGAGAGCCTTGGTTGAAGTCATGATCTCATGGTTTGTGAGTTCTAGCCCCACATTGGGCTCTGTGCTAGCAGCACGGAGCCTGCTTGGGATTCTCTCTCAGTCCCTCTCTCTCTGCCCTTTCCCTGCTTGCACTTTCTCTCTTTCTCAAAATAAGTAAATAACTTAAGAAAAATTTAAAAAAGGTGGAAATTCTGCCATTTGCAACAACATGGATGGACTGAGAGGTCCATGCTAAATGAACTAAGACAGAGAAAAAAAATTTCCAGATGATTTCACTTATATGTGAAATCTAAAAAGTAAAACAAATGAATAAACAAACTAGTAGAAACAGACCTATAAAAACAGAAAACAAACTGATGGTTGCCAGAGGGATAGCAATGGAGGGATTGGAAAAAGGGGTGAAAGGGAGGGGAAGATATAAGCTTCCAGCTACCGAATGAGATAAAAGGGATTGTCAGCCAATGTGATTGTAATACACGGGGTAGCCACACTCACAGTGAGCATAACATAGTGTATAGACTTGTTGAATCAGTAAGTTGTACACTTGAAAGTAATGTAATGTTGTGTCAACTGTACTTTAATAAAAAAGGGTTTTTTTTAATTAAAAAATTTAAAAATAAGAAAATTTTTTGAAATAAATTGCCAAGTCTAATTTCAACAGAAAAAGCAGCTACAACGATAATATGGTAATTAGCGATTTAGGCAAAACAAAATTACTAGGTGTTGAGAAAGTCTTTTTCATAATTATGAAATGTTTAGTCACCTCAAAAGAGTAAAACTATAAACTTGCATTTTGTAAAAAAAAATAGTGTTATATATGTTATGGGAAATATAATTATAATTAAATATATAAATATATATACATACATATGTAAATATATATACATATATACATATATGTGTATGTATCCCAATAAAAATAGGCAAATCTAAGAGGCAAAACAGGAAAATCAACAATTAAAGTGAAACATATTTTTTAGACACTTTGCTCAGTAATGGATGGATTAAGCAGATAAAAGATCCACAAGGACATGAAACATTTAAATAGCTCACTTAATGCCAGGTGTAGAACACTTTACCTAATTCCTGCAAAATATTCTTCCTTTTCCAGTGCACAAAATAGATTCGAAATTGTACCACACTGGGCCATTGGATGTCTCAACAAATTCCAAATGATTAGCAGGTTTCAGTTTTAAATGGTAGTTAAATTCTCTTATCTTTGTTCTTTGACCCATAAATCATTGAATTTCATAATTTCAAAACTGTGCAACATTTCTACTGATCCTTCTAACATTCATTTGAAAAAATTTAAATCAGACTTCATATCATACACAACATACATCCCAGATGGTTTAAAGATTTAAATGTACAAGAAAACACTATATAACTTTTAGAGGAAAATAGAGCAGAAAATCTGTATGATCTTAGGATTTCCTAATGAGACACAGAAAGTGTTATAGTCATAAAGCAAAATACTGGTACATTCATCTGCATGAAATTCTGTTCATTTTAAAAGTCACAAAGATAGTGGAAAAGCAAGATCAAACTTAAAGAACACATGTGCATCTCATTTATCTCCAGCATATATTAAAGAACTTTTACACATGAGAAAATAGTAAATAAAAGGGAAAGGAATTTCATAGAAGGGAGTACAATAGACTCAAACGTTGGAAGAATGTGAAGTCTCACAAATAATTAGAGATACAGTTATAATTAGAGATATACAAATATACAAATCAAAACCACCATGAGACTTTCCATCCTTCAGATGGGAAAAATTTAAAAGTGAAACATTATCAAGTGATGGCTGGAGTGTGTGGAGGAACAGAAATGTTCCTCTATTTCTGATGGGAAGATAAAAACAGTAAAGCTATTTTGAAAACCAGTTTGACATCACGAATTGAGCTGAAAATATACAATAAACCCAGTAAGACTTATTAACTCCACTATTTTGTGTATAACTTAGAGAATTTTTTTCCCATATGCATCATAAGCCAGGTTACAGAATATTTGTGGAAGACTTGTTATAAAGAAATAACGAAACAAAACAAACCAAAAACCAAAAAACCGGAACTATCCAAATGTCCATCAACAATGGAAAGATTAGTCTGTTATGGTATATTCTTAAAATTATCTAAAACACAGTATGTAAAATTAATGAAATAAAATGCTGCAACATTGATGCATCTCTAAAAGATGATGTTGACCAAAAGAAATAAGTCTCAAAAAATTCATATAGTATGAATTTAGTTACAAAAGTTTCAAAGGAGATAAATCTAAAAATGTATTGTTTAGGGATGCGCAAATATGTGGTTGGGTTCTAAAACTACAAAGGAAAAGCATGGTAATAATTAACAAAGGGAATACAAATGGCCAATAAACACAAGAAAGGTATTCAGTTCACTAGTAAACATGGAAATGCAAATTAAGACAATAAACATAACCTATTTCAAATCCAGATGTTGGCAAAAATTAAAAGGTGCCACAAAACCACAATTTGGCAAGGATATAAAGCCAAGTTAAAGTTTCAGATACCCACATCCACTAAATCCAGCAATCCAAACCTAGGTTTATGTCCAGGAGGAATCCATGCATATGAACACAAGCAGACATGTACAAAAATAAAGGGTGATATACAGTATCATTCTAATTAGCTAGCACTAGAATTACAAGAATCAGTGTGGTTAAATCGCAAATCTGTAATGGTGGCTACCTCTATTGACAGAAGTTCAGGAATAGATGCCCAGAAAGTATTACTTTATCTGTATGGTTTAATATTTTATTTCAAGAGAGAGTGATGTGAAGCACGTATGGCAAAAATGATAGGATGTGATGAAGCTAAATGGTGAGATGGCACATAGTATCCATTATACTGTTCTCTATATAATTTTATATGTTTGAAATATATATTAATAATAATTATGTATAGACAGCAGGATACGATTTATAGGTATAGCACATTTATATGTATAGCACACAGTAGGATACTATTTATAGGCAACAGCACATACTTTTCTGGTGTCCTGGTCTTACCTGAAGTATCATCTTGTTTGTGACTGGTTTCTGAGACGCACACAAAAAAACACTAGCCACCTTTACACAGCTACGCAGTATTTATCATGCTGGGTTAAGGATGTGTCATCCATTTACTTCAAGGAGGGACTATGTCCTCATTGCTTATTCTCCTGGTGTCTAACACAGAGTGTTTGGCACAGGAAAGACAACCAATAAACAACTCTTAAAGCAGTTGAAAATGATGGGGCTCTATTCTATGAAAAATAGTATGATTTTCAGACCTGGCTTCACATTAAGATCCTAGACCCACTCTAAAGCATATTAGGCGAATTGACTAATCTCCCCGGATTCCATTTTATCAATCAAGATATCATGTTGATTGCTTACTTATACCCCAAGACACTGGAGGTAGATCAAAATTTACAGGTTATTTAATAAACCATACATGTATTTTATTATTGGTTGGTATAGCAACATACAGAAAAAAATTAATCCTGGAATCTAAAATGTCTTGAATTAGCTGAAGTGTTTTCATTGAAATGTTTCAACACGGTGAGATTAAGTAATATATTTAGAGCTTAATATGAGTAGCATGAGGCTAGGGAAACAGCTTACTGAGGCTGAAAAAAATGTTTAAGCTCAGAAGCACTAAGAGGCAGAGTAAAAACTCAGTGGTATGGTTCAACCTGGTTGTTTAGAACTTGGTACCCATTCTGATGGAGTTTCTGCTGGTGCTGTATTGTTTGTTAAATATTTGGACTACCATTCCTCCTTTGAAACAATATGATTTAATCAAATATTTAGTTAAAAGTAAATTCCAATACATACCACTCAAAAATTACCAGGTTATATATAGGTCAAATGACATCTATTCAGTCCTATAACTTTATCCAAATTAATGCAGATTTTGCTTTTTAACTTTTTGGTGATTCCAACATGTATATTTTTTCTTCATTTCTTAAAGTGCTTCAGGGCTATTTAATACAGCCCCTACCTATTTAAGGTAGGCTGACAGTCTGTAAATCATGGACCCAGTGTTAGATGCATTAAATTATCGTCTTATCCCATATGCACGTGTGAACAGATGGAAGTAGAGATAGAAATAATAGTAAGATTTAACATACTAGCTTTGGTTGAACTCATGTTTCTGTTACATTTTTATAACTTTTTGGTGAGTATACACATGGGTATGTGAAGGAAGGGCAAAAGGACAGCTATCACTAATTCAATGACAGAAAGCTGAGAAATCAGAAAAGTAATTTCTTCTTCTAAAATCTAGAAAAATGACACTTTCCCTGAGGAGCTAGTTTAAGACAAGAATCTGGCATTCTATAACTAGGAAGGACTGTAGGTCTCCAAAGAGAATCAAAAGGATCAACAGCTTCCCAGAGAGGAGTTCAAGAAAGAGGCTGGAAATGTCAAAAGCATATAAAGGGAAGAGACTGGGGACACTTCTGTTGTGAAAAGTGTTTGCAATATAGTTTGTGACAAGCCTTTGTCACACAATCTCAGATTTTTCTATTCAAATTAAATGTTCTGTACTCAGGTAAATGACTCCTATGAATCCAGTCCCAATGCCCACTCAACTGGACAGAGTGTACAAAAAGTAATATATTTTGCGGAAGACTAGGCAGTCTGTAAACACTGTTCAATCACAGAATTTTCTAGGCTTTCCTGACTTCTGAAGTGCTGAAAGCAAATGGGATAGCTTGAATACCCGGAGTTGGCCTGGAAGGGTGACTGTCTTTCATCACTAACCTCATCAAGCACTGGAATTGTCTGTAAGAAGGAATAGAAGCATGTGAGGGCTGGAACAGGCAGAGGAGAAAATGGAACATGGTATCTTCCACCGCAGCTCTGGAACCTAGATAGAAGAGGTTAGGATTGGCCATCTCCAGGAAGGCAGGGCTCATGGATTTGTTTGGAAGAAGGATTTGTATTCGAGCACACTGGTTTTATGCATTGCTTTTATGGTAGGTAGAGACCTATACCTTCGAACATTGTTACCTTCATTATCACTGTCAGTGTTTTTATTCTAGGGAATCATGGTACAGATGGAGATTATGGGGATCATAGTATAGATGGAGATTATGGGACCTGCAAACCACCTGCTGGCATTGACAGAATCCCAGAATTCCAAAAGCTGAATTAGTGTCTAAGCGTTCCTTAGCATTCTTAGGAGACAGTGGAAGGAAAGTTAAATTCTGGATGTTTGGTAATTTGAATACACATTTCTCATTTCTCAAAGGAGATGAGGAATAGCCCACCATTCCATTTTGAAAATTTTGTTCATTAGTGTTTCATACATATATTAGGTAATGAGAAGTAATAATGACAGTGGGTCTCTTTTAAATGCTTATTTAAATATTTTAAACATACAAAAATCCCCAGAATATAGTAAAATAATACCCCATATTACAGTCAGCCAAATTCAGCCTGTTTTTTCAGAATGGTTTCATCTATAATTTTGTGTTGGCATTTAATTTTTTACATATACTATACCCAGTGAAATGTACAGATATTATTGTGTAAAATTACAAAAGTCTTGTTTAATGCATAAACCCATATGATTGTCTTATTAATGGATTGCTATCACCCCAGAGGTTCTCCTGCATCCACTTCTAATCAATTCTCACTTCTCACAGGCAACCAGTTCTTTGATTACCATTGCAAAAGATTGGTTTACCTGTTCTAGAATTTATGTAATTGAAACATTCAGTAATTAGCCTATTTATCTCAGCTCTTAGCTCAGAATAGTTGTGAGATTTATCAATATGGTTGCATATATAAGTAATTCATTGTTTTTATTGCTTAATAGAAATTCATTACATGAATGTTTCATTAATTAAATGAATGTATTCATTCCACTAATGAAAACAAAAATTTTTTGAGGTTTTGGCTATTATGAATAAAACAGTTATATAAACATTGTGTAAGTCTTTTTGTGGATATATATTTTCAGTTCTCTAGAAGTGGAATTGCCAGGTGATAGGGTATAAGTATATTTAAATTGTAAATAGTTTTCTAAGTTGGTTTTTCAGTATTTCATCCCACCAACAATGTATGACCGTGGTGACTGTCCTGCACCCCCTTCAACACTTGGTGTTGTCAATTTTATTGAAATTAGCCATTTTAGTGTGCGTGTAGTGGTATCTTACTGTGGATTTAATGCATTTTCCTGACAACTAATGATGTTAGAGACTATTTCATGTGATTATTAACCACTCCCTTTGGAAGTATTCTTTAATTATTTTTAGTTTTTTAGGAATTTATTATTGATTTATGAGTTCTTTGCATATGGTGGACGTTAAGTCTTTGTTACATGTACATATTGTGACTATTTTCTCCCAATTAATGGATGGTCTACTCATTTTCTTGATAGGTTTATTCTTGAACATATTTTAAGTTTAAAAAAGTACAAAGTATATCCCTGTGTCCTAGGAAATCTTTTGCCTGTACCTAAAATTTTAAGATCTTCTCCTTTGCTTTGTTGGAGAAGAATGTTCAGATTTATAATCCACCTCAAATTATTTTTGGAAGTGGGAGTTAAAATTTAGTTTTCCATGTGGATATACAGCCATTCCACGATCTGTTGTTGAGAAGACTTTCATTTTCCATAGTTGCATTTGGTGCTTTTGTCAAAAATCAATAGACTGTATAAGTATGGGTCATTTTCTGGACCTCTATTCTGTTTCACTGATTTATAATGTTTTTCTTATATCAATAACCCACTGCCTTGATTAATGTTGCTCATAGTAAGTCTTATGAATTATGTGTGTAAGGTAATATAAGTCTTTTGATTTTGTATTTATTTAAAATTGCCTTAATCAAGATATTTGAGATCATTTGCATTTTCATTTAGAATCATCTTGAGAATTTCTACAAAACACCTCCTGATACCGTGAATGTGATTGGTATTGCTTTGAATTAATGGGACAACTTGGGAAGAATATAAATCTTAACAATATTAACTCATCTAACCCACAAATATTATATAGCTCTTCATTTATATAATTTTCCTTTATTGTCTATCATCAATATATTCATTAGGTATAAAAATCTCTGATCCTACTGTAAGTGGTATTTTCTAACTTTATTTTCTAAATGTTTGTTGATAGTACATAGAAATGCATTTAATTTTTGTATATTGACTGTATATTGAAATCTTGCTAAATTAGCATATTTATGTTCTAGTAGCTTTTGTGTGTGTGTGTGGATTCTTTACGATTTTCTAAGCACCTAATCATGCCTTCTACAAAAATAATTTTATTTTTATTTTTTATAAAATATTATTATACCTTTATTCCTTTTCCAATATTTGTTTTTTCCTCATGTAGATCTAGGTGTCTGGTCTATATAACTTTCTTTCTGTCTGAAGAATTTCTTTTAACTTTTCTTGCAGAGCAGGTCTGCTGGTAATTCCCTTAGTTTGGGGGGCAGGGGCATGGTTCTGAGAAAATCTTTTTATCATCTGCACTTTTGAAGAATTTCACTTGATATACAATTCTAGATTTCTTTTAACACTTTAACTATCTCACTCCATTGTCTTCTTGCTTGCATGATTTTTAAATGAGAAGTCCAGCCTAATTCTTACTCCTGCTCTAAAGATAGTCTCTTTTCTTTCTATTATTCATTCAAGATTTTCTCTTTGTCTTTGGTTTTCCACAGATGGAGTATGCTGTGCCTGTGTATAGATTTTGGGTTTTTATCCTCCATGGTGTTCTCTGGACTTCCTCTATCTGTGGTTTGAGGTCTATTGTTAATCCTGGAAAATTCTCATTCATTATTAATTCAATTATTTCTTCTGCTCTCTCCTTCTTCTCCTTCTGGTATTCTAATTATGCGTATGTTATACTTTTGGAAATTGTCCCATAATTCTTGGGAATCTATTATGAGGTTTTTTTCCTTCTTTTTTCCTCTTTGAATTTTGGTTAGGGAATTTTCTTTTTTTTAAAACGTTTATTTATTTTTGAGACAGAGAGAGACAGAGCATGAATGGGGGAGGGGCAGAGAGAGAGGGAGACACAGAATTGGAAGCAGGCTCCAGGCTCTGAGCCATCAGCCCTGAGCCATCAGCCTAGAGCTCGACGCGGGGCTTGAACTCATGGACCGCGAGATCGTGACCTGAGCTGAAGTCAGATGCTTAACCGACTGAGCCACCCAGGCGCCCCATTGGTTAGGGAATTTTCTATTGACTTAGCTCCAAGCCCACTGAATCCCTCTTTGTCTATGGCAAATCTATCCATGTGCCCATTAAAATCATTCTCCATTTCTGTTAATTATAACTTTTCATTTCTAAATTTTTTATTTGATTCTTAGAGTTTCCATCTCTGCACTTACATTACCCAACTATTCTTACATTATCAAGAATGTTGTCCACTTTTTCCATTAAATCACTGAACATATTAATGATAGCCATTTTTACTTCTTATTGGATAGTTCTGATATCTGATTCTCGCTCTGGAACTCGCTTTGTTACTTCAGATATTTTTCTTGCTTCTCAGCATGCTGTATTATTTTCCTGTAGCTATTGTAAAAATCACAACACATGTAGTGGCTTATACCAACAGAAATTTATTTGCTCACAGTTCTGGTGGCCATAATTCTGAAATCCAGGTGTCCACAGGGATACTTTCTATCTGGAAGCTTCAAGAAAGAATGTGGTTTTCACTGCTTCCACCTTTTGTCAGCTGTTGATTGAAATTCTTGGGACTTGTGGGTGAATTTCTTTATTCTCTACCTCTGTCTTCACAGGGATTTTCTCTCTTCATGTTGTCTTTCTCTGCCTCACTTGTATATGGACAGTTTCTACTGGATTCAGACTCCACCCAGAAAATCCAGGATGCTTACTTCATCTTAAATTACATTCTTCAAAGATTGCTCTTTTTTTTTTAAACAGGCAATTTTTCTATTTACTTTCTTTTTTTTATATATATATGAAATTTATTGACAAATTGGTTTCCATACAACACCCATTGCTCATCCCAAAAGGTGCCCTCCTCAATACCCATCACCCACCTTCTCCTCCCTCCCACCCCCCATCAACCCTCAGTTTGTTGTCAGTTTTTAACAGTCTCTTATGCTTTGACTCTCTCCCACTCTAACGTCTTTTTTTTTCTTCCCCTCCCCCATGGGTTCCTGTTAAGTTTCTCAGGATCCACATAAGAGTGAAACCATACGGTATCTGTCTTTCTCTGTATGGCTTATTTCACTTAGCATCACACTCTCCAGTTCCATCCACGTTGCTACAAAAGGCCATATTTCATTTTTTCTCATTGCCACGTAGTATTCCATTGTGTATATAAACCACAATTTCTTTATCCATTCATCAGTTGATGGACATTTAGGCTCTTTCCATAATTTGGCTATTGTTGAGAGTGCTGCTATGAACATTGGGGTACAAGTGGTCATCATCAAGACAGCATTGTATTGGCACAAAAACAGACACATAGACCAATGGAATAGAATAGAAACCCCAGAACTAGACCCACAAACGTATGGCCAAATCATCTTTGACAAAGCAGGAAAGAACATCCAATGGAAAAAAGACAGCCTCTTTAACAAATGGTGCTGGGAGAACTGGACAGCAACATGCAGAAGGTTGAAACTAGACCACTTTCTCACACCATTCACAAAAATAAACTCAAAATGGATAAAGGACCTAAATGTGAGACAGGAAACCATCAAAACCTTAGAGGAGAAAGCAGGAAAAGACCTCTCTGACCTCAGCCGTAGCAATCTCTTACTCGACACATCCCCAAAGGCAAGGGAATTAAAATGCTCTTTTTCTCCAAATGTAACATTTATAGAGTCTGGGAGTTAGGATATGAATATGGAGTTAGGATATTTTGGGAGGTCACCATTAATCTTATTACACATGTCCTATAAATTTGTTGAAAGCTGGACATGATGTATCAGATTACAGGAACTGCAATTCCTATAGACAGGATTGTTTGTGTTACTGGGGTGCCTGGGGGGCTCAGTTGGTTAATTATCTGACTTCTCAAGTCATGATCTCGCAGTTCATGAGTTAGAGCCCTTCATGGGGCTCTGTGATGACAGCTCAGAGCCTGAAACCTGTTTTGGATTCTGTGTCTCCCTCTCTCTCTGCCCCTCCCCTGCTCATGCTCTGTCTCTCTCCCTCTCAAAAACAAATAACAATTAAAAAAATAACAAACAAACAAATGAAAAACCTGCTCCATGGTTTTATAATAGCATTATTTTTACCCTGAAGGGCATCCTGTGATCATAACTGTGATGGTTAATTTTTTCTGTAAACTTAACTGCAACCCAGGGTGCCCAGGTATTTGTTTAAACATCACTCTAGGTGTGTCTGAGAGTGTTTTTGGGTGAGATTAACATTTGAACTGGTAGGTAAATGAAGTAAGGGATTGCTCTTAACAATATGTTCACCCTTCATTCAGTTGGTTGTAGGACTTAATAGAACAAAAACTAAACAAGAAAGAACTGGCTTTCTCTTCCTGACAGTCTTGAGCTAGGACAGAGGTCTCATCCTGGCTTTGCACCAAGAATGGAACTGACACTGTTTTCTTTTCTGGTTCTCAGGCCTTTATATTGTAGATTTGGGGACTTTTCAGCCTCCACAATCATCTGAGACTAATACCTATAAAAAAATCTTTCTTCTCTCTCTCTATAAATGATGGATAAATAAAGCTTTCTAGATTAATCAATCAATTGATCTACCTAACTACATACCTTCTATTTGTTCTGTTTCTCTGAAGAACCCTGACTAAATCGGTAGACCAGCCCCAGATCTTTATATAGCTCAGAAGTGCTTTGGTTGCACTTCCTGTTTGTGCATATAATTTGATATGGGGAGGGGGGCATAGAGTCAACCACAGGAACTTAAATAACTACTACTAACCATTCTATTTCATGAATATCTGTGACATTAAAGAAGACAATACACTCAGAATGAGATGTTATTTTATATTACAACCACAGGATGTAGTATTTTCAAATGAATCAAGCTTGGTATGGAAGCACATGGATCCAAATGTAGCCACAGGCAGCATTAGCAAGGGATGCAGGCAGGCTGCACCTGATGTGTTCATAGAGATCCTTTGTTAGCATGGTCTTTCCATAAAAACATCCTTAATTACAAACTCATTAAGGATGCACTAAATTGTCCATTTGTCAATTTGCTATTCTTTGGGGAGAAAATGATATATAATAAATGCTCATTATAACTATTATGTTATCCCCAAAGCATGTTTCAGGTGTCTGAATGCTATTTTGGGCACAAAACACTGTTGCCTATTTCCACAGAGAGTGCTCACTGCTTCTTATTCTCTCTATTGCCTGATTAAAGAAGAAACAAATACTTTAACCTACATTTACAATCAGCCTGTAATGGGGACAATACGGGAAATACTGGCTAGCAATGGCTAGCAATGGCTAGCATCAGCACCTGGATGCTACCTGGATGTTTCCTAATGGTTGGACGGCATTTATGTGCTAACAACCTAAGGAAGTCTGTTCCAGGACCACAGGTGCAGGCAGAGGTCTGAGAAACTGGGAAGGTATAATTATCTACACATTGGAGAGAGGGAAGGTGGGAAGAACAAAAATATTTGTGACCTTGTCAAAGATTATCACAAGGTTTTTACTTGCCAGGAAGTCATAAATAGAAGGCAAACTTATTTGGGTGAATGTTGTGGATTCTCCTTGGAGAGCCAGTCACCATGTAAAAATGTTTTGGAACCCATACTAGAAAAAACAACAGATTCCAAGGGAGCTGTTTAATCATATATATATATAGCTCACTTAATACCAGGGTTTCTCAACCTCAACCTAGGTACTGTTAACATTTGGGACTGAATAGTGTCTTGTCATGGGGGGCTGCCTTGTGTACCTTGGCCTCCACTCATCCGTGACCCTGAACCCCCCACCCACCCACTGTGTCAACAACAAATGTCTGCAGACATTGCCAAATATCTACTAGGGGAGAAAACTGCTCCCAGTTTTTGTGAACCACTGTTCAACATGGGAAAGATTTCTTCCCTTGAATAGCTAAAATTTTAAAGATTTTTCTGAATTGGCTTTTTAGTGACATTTTTTTTTTTGCATGCCAATGGCCAAAGACTTCTACACATTTTTGCCTTTTTGTAAAAAAAAATGTTTTAAATTTTTAATTGTCTTAAAAGCTAACTTGATAATGTATTAAAATAAGGCTCAACCTTTTTTTTTCCTCTCTAAAGGGTCACAATTAAATACTTTAAGTTTGATCCACCCTTGCAAAAGCCGAACTGTGCTGTTGCAGCATGAAAGTTGCTATGTCACAGATATTATGTAAAAGAATGGGCATGGCTGTGTGTATATATATATATATATATATATATATATATATATATATCCATATATGTGTGTGTGTGTGTGTGTGTGTGTGTGTGTATCCAATGATGGATAGTTAGACACTTTCCCTATCTTGACTATTATACATAATACTGCAGTGAACATGGGGATGCATATATCTTTTTAAGTTAGCATTTTCATGTTCTCAGATAAATATCTAGAAGTTGAATTGCTGGATCATGTAGCAGTTCTATTTTTAAAACTCCATACTGTTTTTTATAGTGGCTGCACCAATTTACATTCACACCAACAGTGCATGAGGGTTCCCTTTTCTCCACATCCTTGCCAATACTTGGTATTTCTTGTCTTTTTGATAATAGCCATTCTGACTGGTGTGAGTTGGTATCTCATTGTAATTTTGACTTGCATTTCCCTGATGATGAATGATGTCGAGCATCTTTTCATGTGTCTTTTGGCCATTTGTATGGCTTCTTTGGAAAGATGTTTGTCCATATCCTCTGCCTATTTTCAATTGGATTTTTTTTTGCTATTGAATTTTATAAGTTATTTATATATATTTTAGATATTAGCCCCTTACTGGATATGTGACTTGCAAGTATTTGCTCCCATTCTGTAGGTTGCCTTTTCATTTTTTTGTAGGTTTTCTTTGCTGTGCAGAAGCATTTTATTTTGATGCTATCCAACTTGTTTATTTTTTCTTTTGTTGCCTTTACTTTTGATGACAACTCCCAAAAAACATCAAGACTGATGTCAGGGAGCTTACTGCTTATCTTTTTTTCTAGGACTTTTACATTTTAAGGTTTTACATTCAAGTCAATGATCTGTTATGAGTTAATTTTATGAATGGTATGAGTCTAATTTCATTCTTTTGCATGTGACTGTCCAGTTTCCCCGATGCAATATATTAAAGAGACTGCCCTTTCCACACTGTATATTCTTGGCTCCTTTGTCATAGGTTAATTGATCACAGATGCATGGATTTATTTCTATGCTTCCTATTCTGTTCCATTGAACTATATGTTCATTTTTTATGCCAATACCTTACTATCTTGGTTACTACAACTTTTGTAAGAAGGTTGGAAATAAAGGAGCATGATGCCTCCAAACATATGAGATGCAAGAAAAGCAGTTCTAAGTGAGAAGTTTACAACAATAAATACCTACTTCAAAAAAGACAAAAAAAAAACAACAAGAAAAATATCAAACAAACAAGGAACTAGAAAAAACAAGTAAAACCCAAAGTTAGTAGGTGAAAGACAATAACAAAGATGAGAGAAGAAACAGATGACATAGAGAATAAAAAGACAATAGAAAAGATCAATTTTCTTTGAAAAGATAAAATAAATTAACAAATCTTTATCTGGAATTACCAAGAAAATAAGAGGAACCCCTCCCCAAAACATAGTCAGAAATAGAAGAGAAGTTACAACTGATATTACAGAAATGCAGAAAATTATAAGGGACTACATGCAATTTTATGTCACAAATTGAACAATCTAGAGGAAATGGATACATTCTGAAAAGTTACAAACTTCTAAGACTGAATCATGAAGAAGCAGAAAATCTGAACGGACCAGTTGCTAGTAAGGAAATGGAATAAATAATCAAAAGCCTCCCAATAAACACAAGTCCAGAACCAGATGGCTTCACTGATAATCTCTACCAAACATTCAAGGAATAAATGCCAACCTTTTTCAAACTCTTCCATGAACAGAAGAGGAGGGAACACTTCAAACTCATTTTATAAGACTAGCATTATTCTGATACTAAAACCAGACAAAGACATCACAAAAAAAAGGAAGATTAGAGACCAATATTCTTGACGAACACAGATGCAAAAATCCTTAACAAAATATCAACAAACTGAATTTAATGAGATATTAAAAGGATCATACACTTGATCAGGTATGATTTATTCCAGGGATGCAAGGATGCATTGACACGTGCAAATCAGTGAGTGTGATGTACACATTTTAAAAAATGAAGGATAAAAATTTTATGATCATCACAGCTGATGCAGAAAAGACTTTTGATGAAATTGAATATCCATTTATGATAAAACTCAACAAAATGTATTTAGAGGGAATGTAACTCAACATAATTAAGGTCTTATATGACATACCCACAGCTAATATCCTACTCAATGGAGAAAAGTTTTCATTTCCTCTAAGATCAAGAAGACACCAATGTCCACTTTTGCCACTTTTATTTGACATCATATTGGAAGTCCTACCCAGGGGAATTAGGCAAGAAAAAGAAATAAAATGCATCCAAATTGGAAAGGAAGAAGTAAAATTGTCATGATTTGCAGATAAAATATTATACATGGAAACCCCTAAAGACTCCACCAAACACTGTTAGAACTAATAAATGAATTCTGTAAAGTTCCAGGGTGCAAAATCAATATGTAGAACTCTATATTTCTATACACCAATAATAAATTATCAGAAAGAGAAATTAAGAAAACAATCACATTTACAGTCACACTATGAAGAAAAAATACCTAGGAATATATTTAACGAAGGAGGTGAAAAATCTGTACCCAAAAAATTATAAGACAGTGATGAAAGAAATTGGAGAGGACACAAAGAAATGGAAAGATATCCTATGCTCATGGAATGGGATAATTATATTAAAATGTCATTCTTGGGGCGCCTGGGTGGCGCAGTCGGTTAAGCGTCCGACTTCAGCCAGGTCACGATCTCGCGGTCCGGGAGTTCGAGCCCCGCGTCAGGCTCTGGGCTGATGGCTCGGTGCCTGGAGCCTGTTTCCGATTCTGTGTCTCCCTCTCTCTCTGCCCCTCCCCCGTTCATGCTCTCTCTCTCTCTCTCTGTCCCAAAAATAAATAAACGTTGAAAAAAAAATTTTAAATGTCATTCTGTCCAAAGCAAACTACAGATCAATGCAATCCATATACAAATTCCAACGGCATGGTTTTCACGGGAATAGAACAATTAAAACATTTTTTTTAACGTTTATGCATGTTTCTCAGAGACAGAGAGAGAGCCTGAATTGGGAAGGTACAGAGAGAGGGAGACATAGAATCTGAAGCAGACTCCAGGCTCTGAGTCAGCAGAGAGCCCAACGTGGGACTCGAACTCATGAACCATGAAATCATGACCCGAGCTGAAGTTGGCCACTTAACCGATTGACTCACCCAGGTACTCCGAAATAGAACAATTTTAAAATTTGTATGAAATGATAACATGTAAAACTTTTCAAGCATCATATTTGGTGGGTATTTTCTGTTAACATATTCACAGCAGAGAACAAAGAGCAGAAGAGATTTAAATTAGACATAATAGAATACTTCTAAATGTAAAACATAGTATAGTAAGAAAAGAATTATTCATTAAGTGACTACTTTATGACATGCACTACGTAAGTATTTTCACACAGATCTTCAACTGTGTGTGGGGGTTATTATCCTTAAATTACATACAAAGATACTGGTTCAGAGAGTTTAAGCTATTTGAGTAAGGTCACACAACTAATAAGTGACAGAGCCCTGATTCAAACACAGATGTTGTGACCTAATTCTTGTGCCCTTTTCTTACATGCCTCATTTCTGCTCTGAAAGACAATGCAGTATGAAATCACTTTCCTTTTAAAAAAGCTGCTGAAAATAGTCTCCTCACCCTGGAATTTTGTAATCTAATAGTACTGCCATAAGGAGAGCGTTTCATAGCAGATGCCAACAGCATCTATTATAACATTTTAATAGTCATTTTTTTAAAGTTGTATTAGGGCACTCAGGTTGTTTATTGTAGGACAGGAGTTAAAATACCTATGTGAGACTTTGAGGCTCAAGATGAATGAATGGGGCTTTAATCATTAATTCTCTCAATCAATATTTATTAAGAACATGAAGTACACATTGCCTTGTTCTAAGTGTTGAGGATACTATGAGGAAGAAAGCTGATGAGATCCTTGATCTCATGGTTTTACAGTTCAGTGCAAGAGACAGCCAAACAAACACATGAAAGAAACAAGTCAGCAGGAGCATTTAAATTAGTAATCAATCCCAGTAAGAATAAAATGTAGAGAGATATGGTGTGTATTGCTGCGGTGATGGTGGTACATGACAAATAGTTCTATCAGGAAAGGCATGGATGAATATGGAAATTTTCAGGGGACACCTGAATGACCAAAAGAAACTAGGCATGAAAATTTATTTCAAGGAGTTTCCAGGTAGAGAGAACAAGTACAAAGTTTTTGAGGTGGGAACAACTATTGGTCTTAAAATGACACGTTACTGTTTGACAAGCTCCATGTATTTCTAGTTAGCATTTTTATTGTCTAATTCTTAAAAATAAATGTACAGCCCAGCATCAGCTGTTATTTGGGGAGAAATTGCAATGTGAAAGAAAAATAACACATATACAGATACACATGTTTACCCTAAGTAAAACAAGAGTTAATTCAAGGCAGGAGAATGTCACTTTAAAGGCAAGTAACTCAAATTAATATTTTTAGGGAGACTAACAGATATTGCACCTATAAATCAAGAACAGGATGCTAGGTAAAGGAATACTCAAAGAGGTCCTGAAAATTACTGCACAGAGTGAAAGTCGGGAAGTATTCACCAGGAGGCCATCTTCGGAATTGAACAGCATCGGTCAAAGAGTCATGTAATCCTCACATGTAAAATAAACCCATTGTGTCCCACACAGAAGTTAAAATTCCATTCAAATGAAGCATGGGGCGAAGGGCTGGATTCTAGAAAGTTGTCTTCTATATTAGGTCCAGATGTGGCTAATGCTCTTTAGGTAGGAGTCCTCTCAATTGGAAGTCACGTGAACTTAAGTGAGGATGCCTGCCCCCATTCCCATCACCACCAATACAGGGCAATTACACAGGGACAGGAGGGTCACAACAGCCACCTCCCTTCAACAGGAGGAAGAAACAGAAAGCACAGAGCAATCACTCATGCCTAACAAATGTGAACTGCAGCCAGGAACACGTTGCCAGTTCCCAATCAAGGTCCATCTTGTTCCTTGGATGGATATCATTCTACATGCATTTTGACTTCAGCCTCTGAGCCTTTTTCATTTTCCATAAAAAAAAAAAAACATTCTGTAGCCTTCTCAGCCTTCCAGCTTCCTGTCCTTAAGAATTTAGGGCCCCGAAAGACTTTTTTCATTTTGAATAGCCTCTCACCTTTTCATTCCCAAATGCTGTAATTTCTTTAAAAACTTTGTCAGGTTTCTGGTAATTCAAATGATAATTTGCTCTTTTAGACAAAAGTCATACCCACACATCTATTATAGACAAAGCCCTCTGTACACTGGAGTGTTAGGATGCTAGGAAACAACACCTTTAAGGTTTTAGAAGTCCCTACATCCAGCTGAGAGAGTCTATGAGAGGCCACCCTAGTTGTTTCTGAGGTCTTAAAAAGGGACCTTAACCCTAAGATCACATTTTGTTTCTTTTTCTTTTTTTCTTTTTAAAAATTTTTAATGTTTATTTATTTTTGAGAGAGAGAGACAGAGAGAGCAAGAGAGTACATGAGCAGGGGAGGGGCAGAGAGAGAGACACACACACAGAACTTGAAGCAGGCTCCACACTCCAAGCTGTCAGCACAGAGCCCAACATGGGGCTCTAACCCACGAACCACAAGATGATGATCTGAGCCAAAGTCGGATGCTTAACTGACTGAGTCACCCAGGCGTCCTCCTAAAATCACATTATAACTGAGAAACTCTAGATTTAATATTCCCCCAAAGTCATTTCTTATTTGGAGAGTCTTTTTCCAGGGACCCAGAAGGTTCTGACTTGGAAATGTTTCTTCTGTTTAAAAATGGAACCCTTGGGGCGCCTGGGTGGCACAGTCGGTTAAGCGTCCGACTTCAGCCAGGTCACAATCTCGCGGTCCGGGAGTTCGAGCCCCACATCAGGCTCTGGGCTGATGGCTCGGAGCCTGGAGCCTGTTTCCGATTCTGTGTCTCCCTCTCTCTCTCTGTCCCTCCCCCGTTCATGCTCTGTCTCTCTCTGTCCCAAAAATAAATAAACGTTGAAAAAAAACTTTTTTTTAAAAAAATGGAACCCTTTCACTTAGGTTTATCTTTCCCTCTATCCATATTTTATTAAGTAAAGCTAAAGTAATACAGTTGGCACTTCTAAAATCAGGCCTGGAAATTCCCTTTGCCAAATATACAAGTTTATGAGGCAGTTTCTATTTCCATGTTGAAGCAGATGCATTACGTTGGTCACCATGATCACAGCCTCCATGGAAAATGTATTTTCTGTCTTTAGAGCCTCCTTGCACAGTAAACATGAGCCCTTCTTGCTTCAGTATGCTGCCCATGCCCGAAGCCAATGCCATGTGTTTAGGTTTTTGTTACAACAGTACCCCACCTACAATTTATGCTTTGGTTATATATTGTTGCTCAACAAACCATCCAAATACTTAGTGACCTAAAGTAATACTTTATTGTCTTTCATGGTTCTGTGGATTAACCACATTCAGTGGCTGGTTCTTGCTTTGGCTCTTCATGTGCTTACAGTCAGATGGCAGCTAATGAGAGTCTCAGGGCTTCTATTCTCCAAGTGGTCTCTCCAGCAGGGTTGCTGATTTGGTATTACCTGTGGCTCAAATCTCAAATGCACAAAATTAGGAACTGCTAAGCCTTCTTAAAGCTTAGCACTGGGTGTTGTATGGAAACCAATTTGACAATAAATTTCATATTAAAAACAAACAAACAAAGAAAGACAAAAAAAAAAAAAGCCTAGGCCTAGAACCAGCACATGTCAACTCCACCACATTTATGGGTAAAAATTAGTCATAGGTGAGGCCATATTTACTGATGTAGGCAGCTATATAAATGTATGGACTCTTAGATCCCTAGTCCATTGGGGGTCATTTTCAGAGAAAGAGAATATACCACAGGTATATTATCTCTTGTGTCTTTGTTCTTTTAATTAATAATATGTTTGTGATATTCATTTATGTGGTTCCATGTAGTTGGTGTTCAGGGTCTTTTTATGGCCATGCTTTATTTCATTGCATGAATATACCACAATTTATTGTTGAAGTCATTTGGATTGATTCTAGTTTTTTCTGGTGTGAGTAATGCTTTCAAGAACCTTCTTCTGCCTGTCTTTTCATTGCACATGTTTACAGATTTAGTGTTTGTAGATAACTAAGTGTGGATATACAGAGTGTAGGATAAGATAATGTTCAACCTTAGTGGATAATGCCAAGCATTATTCCAGAATTACCTGCCTGCTTCAAATCTGCCTCCTTACAATTCACTGTGCACATAGTACCCAGTTTGTATTTTTAAATTTAAGCTTAACTGTGTCTCTACTCTGCTTAAAAACCTTCAAATGATTCACATGACACTTAGAATAAAGCCCACACCTCTTACCCTTGCTTATAAGGCCCTCTATGACCTTGCTTCTTCTTACCTCTGCAAGACTTCATACCTCCTCCCTGCCAATTACTGCGTGTGGCTACACTGATCTTTCAATTTCATAAAAATGCCAAGGTCACATCCACCTAAGTTATTTTCTTTAATTGTTCTCTAACTCTGGAATG
Source organism: Felis catus (assembly GCF_018350175.1). Taxonomy (NCBI): domain Eukaryota; kingdom Metazoa; phylum Chordata; class Mammalia; order Carnivora; family Felidae; genus Felis; species Felis catus. The sequence continues at coordinate 5,440,171 of NC_058377.1, read as the reverse complement.
CTGCTTTTCCTGACTTTTTATAAAGGTGTCTTTTTCAAGTCATGCAAGAATTATGTACTGAACAACTGTTATATATCAGACAGTACTGTAGATATCAGGATTCATTAATGAACAAAGCAGACAAAAATCATGTTCCTTTTGGAGCTTACATTCTAGCAGAATAGACAAAATGAATAAAATAATTATAAAATATTTTAGGAGATTAAAAATTCTATGAAAAAAGGAATAAAGGAGAATTAGTGTCATGAGGAAAAATTAGAGAAGGAACAGATACCAAGAGTGAAAGGGATTTTAGAGTTTTAAATGCCAAGTTCATGGTAGGCTTCCTTGAGAAAGTAACATTTGAACAGGGGTTTGAAGGAAGGGAAAGATTTCAGATGTGGATATCTGGGGAAAGAAGGTCCTGGTAGAGGGCAGAGACTGTGCAAAGGCCATAAGGTGGAATTCTGTCTGTTCAATGAAGACCAAGAAGTCCAGTGTCGATAAAGCAGACTGCAGCAAGTCAGAGGAAAGATGATATGGTTCGTACTAAGTAAGGGTAGCAATATGCTGGGGTGAAGCATTAGGGACTGTTCAATGTGGAGTCAAGATGTATGTGGAATGCAATAGAAATAACGGTCTTGAGGCTGAGCAATTAGAAAGATGTAGACGTCTTTCATTAAGATGGAAAAGTTTGCACGCAGGTTTAGGGGTGATCAGATCAATTTGGTACACATCAAACTAAAATTTGTTAGAAATAAAAGAATAGTTATTTGATAGGCAATGGGATATATGAACCCAGTATTCATATGAGATATAAATTTGGGAATCCACTGTGTTATCAGAATTATTTAAAATCAATGAATATGTGATGAGTAGAAAGGAAAACCAAGGATGTGAATTTGTACACCAGCTCCAATATTTACTAGAGTTCTGACCTTGAATATGTTACTTAAATTCTCTGTACTTTAGTTCCTTTATCTGTATGATGAGGCACTAAGGTGTGATAGAGAGTAAATGAGTCAATTCAGCATATGTACTTAGCACATGACTAGCAGAATAGGCACTATATAAATATTACTTATTATCTGGTAGAACATAAATCTATTGGTAGTAGGGATTTTTCTTTCTATTTAGTTTATTGCTATATTCCTAGTACTTATGAGAGTGTATGATCTTCAGTTGGCACTTAGATATTTAAACATATTTAAACAAATTTAAAAAATATTTATACATATTTTTGGACCTGATTATAATGGTGAAATCCAGATAATTGGTGATATAAGATGATTAGGGACAATAACTCTTTAGATGTATTACTGTAATGTCAAAAACAGAAATTGTTTCTACATGAGCATTTGTTTCTACTTCAGTTAGAGGTGAGGGAAAGATAGGGGAGAAGAGTCATATCTGAGGTGGGAGTTTTGAACTGGTAAAGACAGGCTAGACAGGGAAATGTGTGAATTTGGAAGATGGTCTGGGACTACAGAGTATTTGCTTAGAATTTTACTCAATTCTCATTTTGAATATCAATTTAAAGAAAGTCTCTACTTCCCTACTCACTGGTAGGATACCTCTTCAGTAAGCAGACAGACATAGTATTTTAATTCTTGCTGCCACATGCATAACGTCAACTCCTCTAAATTTGATATTCTTACATATATTTTTTTATTTTGTGAATATGAGGGAGCCTCTTGCTGGAATTTATAATATTGCCTATAATAAAGTAATATCCATGAACTTTCTTTTTTAAATCCCACAATGCTTAAAGTGACTCTTGGAAATGAATGGATTTTAATAATGCTTCAAATCTGCAGTTTCATACAATTGGTAGACAGAGTCTGTATTGCTGACCAGTCTACTACGAAGTTATTGGTCTTGGTTTTAGTAATTGAAAGGTAAAGTGCAAGACTTTTATAAAAAAGTAGGTCTGAAATTGTTGGCATTCAAATCAGAACCAAGGTGGAGTATGACTAGAGAGAACACACTAGTGGTCACCAGAAGGAAGGTGGGTGGGGGGATGGGGAAACAGGTGATGGGGATGAAGGAGAGCACTTGCTGTGATGAGCACCAGGTGATGTATGGAAATAATGAATCACTATATTGTACACCTGAAACTAATATTACACTGTATAACTAACAGGAATCTCAGTAAAAATAAAAAAATTAGGCCCTGCCCCTCCTTGTGGCCTTCAGGTCTTCCTTCTGGGTTGTGTTGGACTGTGCTTCCTGCCTCTGCCTGGCAGCGTGGACTCTGGGAGTTGCCCTTGTGCTGGAATCTCCTGGTGCTGTCTGGTTTCTGGGTAAGCACATGGCATGTACCTCTCCTGGACCCTGCATGATCTAGGTTGGCTGATTTGTACCTGGTTGTGAATATCTGTGACGTCATGAAGGTCACTGTTTACTCTTCTAGACAAGTAATATCTTAAAGCCAGGGTTACTTCAATAAACAAGCCAAAGCACACTCTGTAGAAGGTCTAAACAACCCACCACTATGAGTAAGGAAGAGCTTTGTAGAAGACTGATCAGTGGCAAAGAGTAGCCAAATATGTACCAATAGAGTGCACACAACACACTCCAAAAACACTTCCTGAAGTGCCAGGCCCTGGACAATGTATGACCCTTTTTAATATGGTAGAACTCATGAGGGCAAGACACATAACAAGCTATTAAAACACACAAAAGACAAAAACCTAGCCAAAAGGAGGCAATGGAAGGATTCTCCTCCAAAGAAAATCCAGGAAGAAATGACAGCCAGAGAATTGCTCAAAAACAGATACAAACAATATATCTGAACAAGAATTTAGAATAACAGTCATAAGACTAATAGCCTAGCTTAAAAATGCATAGGAGACAGCAGAGAATCTATTGCTGCAGAGATCAAAGATCTCAGAAATAATGACAATGAATTAAGAAATGCTATAAATGAAATGCAAAATAAACTAGATACAGTGACAACGAGGATGGAGGAAGCAGAGGAGAAAAAAGGTGAAATATAATATAAATTATGGAAAATGATGAAGCTTAAAAGAGAGAAAGGAATTATTAGATCATAAAGGGAGAATTAGAGAGCTAAGTGATTACATGAAATGAAATAATATCTGTATCATAGGAATTCCAGAAGAAGAATAGTGAGAGAAAGGGGCAGCAGGTTTATGTGAACAAATTATAGCTGAGAACTTCCCTAATCTGGGGAAGGAAACAGGAATCCAAGTCCAAGAGGCACAGAGAACTCCCTTCAAAATCAACAAAAATAACTCAACACCATGACCTATCATACAGAAATTGGCAAAATACAAAGATAAAGAAGAATTCTGAAAGCAGACTAGGACAAACGGGCCTTAGCCTACAAGGACAGACACATAAAGGTAGTAGCACTGGGCACTGAAACTTGCCAGGCCAGAAGGGAATGGCTGGAAATATTCAATGTGCTGAATAGGAAAACTATGCAGCCAAGAATCCTTTATCCAGCAAGCCTGTCATTCAGAATAAGGGAGATAAACAATAACTTTACCAAACAATAATTTCCCAAACAATAACTAAAAGTGTTCATGACCACTAAACTAGCCCTACAGGAGACTCTAAGGTGGACTCTGTAAATGAAAAGCAGCAAAGGCTACGTAGAATCAGAGACATCATCACAAGCCTGAAACCTATGGATAACACAATGACACTAAATCTGTAGCTTTTAATAATCACTCTGAATGTAAATGGACTAAATGCTCCAATCAAAAGACATAGGGTATTAGAATGTATAAAAAAAACAAGATCCATCCATATGATGCCTACAAGAGACTCATTAAGACCTGAGAAAACCTTCAGATTGAAAGTGAGGGGATGAGGAATCATCTATCATGCTACTGGATGTCAAAAGAAAGCCGGAGTAGCCAGACTTATATCAGACAAACTAGATTTCAAAACAAAGGCTGTAAGAAGAGATGAAGAAGGGCATGATATAAGTAAGGTGTCTATCCATCAAGAAGACCCAACAATTATAAATGTTTATGTACCCAACATGAGAGAACCCAAATATCTAAATCAATTATTCACAAACATAATACAATAGATAATAATAGATATATGGTATACATAATAATACCATAATTGTACAGGACTTTAATACTCCACTTACAGCAAGGAAAGATCATGTAGGCAGAAAATCAATAAGGAAACAATGTCTGTGAATGACATATTGTAACAGATGGACTTAACAGATACATTCAGAACTTTTCATCCAAAATCAGCAGAATACACATTCTTCTCACATGCGTATGGAACATTCTCCAAAATAGATCACCTAATGGGTCACAAAATAGCCCTCAACAAGTATAAAAAGATTGAGATCATACCATACATATTTTCAGACCACAACAAAATGAAACTTGAAACCAACTACAAAAAAAAAAAATTCTTGAAAGGGACACCTGGGTGGCTCAGTCAGTTAAGCGTGTGACTTTGGCTCAGGTCATGATCTTGCAGTTCGTGAGTTTGAGCCCCACATCGGGCCCTGTGCTGACAGCTCAGAGCCTGGAACCTGTTTCAGATTCTGTGTCTCCCTCTCTCTCTGCCCTTCCCCTGCTTGTGCTCGGACTCTGCCTCTATCAAAAACAAATAAACATTTAAAAAATAAAAAAAAAATCTGGAAAGCCCCCAAATACATGGATGCTAAAGAAAATCATACTAAAGAATGAATGGGTCAACCAGGAAATTAAAGAGGAAATTAAAAAAATATATGGAAGCAAATGAAAATTAAAACACAATAATCCAAACCCCTTAGATTCAGCAAAGCAGTCCTAAGAGGAAAATACATTGCAATCCAGGCCTATCTCAAGAAGCAAGAAATGTCCCAAATAAACAACCTAACCTTATACCTAAAGGAGCTATAAAGGCAGCAGCAAAGAAAGCCAAAGTCAGCAGAAGAAGAGAAATAAGAAAGATTAGAGAAGAAATAAACAATATAGAATCCAAGGGGGAAAGAAAAACAAACAAACAAACAAACAAACAAAAAAAACAGAACAGATCCATGAATCTAAGAGCTGGTTTTTTGAAGAATAAACAAAATTGATAAATCCCTAGCCGGACTTCTCAAAAAGAAAGAGAGAGGGCCTGAATCAATAAGATCATGAATGAAAGAGGAGAGATCACAACCAACAACAGAAAAATACAATTGCTAGATAGTATTATGAAATATTATGTTCCAACAACTGAACAATCTGTAAGAAATGGACAAATTCCTAAACACCCACACACTACCAAAACTCAAATGAGAAAACAAAAAGACAATTTGAACAGACCCATAAAGAAATTGAATCAGTTATCAAAAATCCCCCCAAAAATAAGAGTCCTAGGCCAGATGGCTTCCCAGGTGAATTCTATAAGAGGTTTAAAGCAGAGTTAATACCTATTCTTCTCAAGTTGTTCCAAAAAAATAGAAATGGAAGGAAAGCTTCCAGACTCATTCTATGAAGCCAGCATTACCTTGATTCCAAAACCAAACAAAGACCTCACCAAAAAGGAGATCTATAAGCCAATATCCCTGATGAACATGGATGCAAAAATTCTTAAGAAGACACTAGCAAGTTGAGTTCAATAGTACTTTAAAAGAACTATTCACCATGATCAAGTGGGATTCATTCCTGGGCTGCAGGGCTGATTCAACATTTGCAAATCAATGTGATACATCACATTAATAAAAGAAAAGAAAAGAACCATATGACCTGTCAATCGATGCAGAAAAAGCATTTGACAAAATTCAGCATTCTTTCTTAATAAAAACGCTTGAGAAAGTCTGGATAGAAGGAACATACTTAAACATCATAAAAGCCATTTATGAAAGACCCACAGCTAATATCATCCTCAATGGGGAAAAATAGAGAGCTTTCCCTCTGAGATCAGGAACATGACAGGGATGTCCACTCTCACCGCTGTTGTTTAACATAGTGTTGGACTTGCTAGCATCAGCAATCAGAAAGGCATCAAAGGCATCAAAATTGGCAAAGATGAAGTCAAGCTTTCACTTTTTGCAGATGACATGATACTATACATGGAAAACCCGACAGACTCCACCAAAAGTCTGTTAGAACTGATACATGAATTCATCAAAGTCGTAGAATACAAAATCAATGTACAGAAATCAGTTGCATTCTTATACACTAATAATGAAGCAACAGAAAGACAAAGAATCTGATCACATTCACAATTGCACCAAGAAGCATAAAATACCTAGGAATAAACCTAACCAAAGATGTAAAAGATCTGTATGCTGAAAACTATAGAAAGCTTATGAAGGAAATTGAAGAATATATAAAGAAATGGAAAAACATTCCGTGCTCATGGATTGGAAGAATAAATATTAAAATGTCAATACTACCCAAAGCTATCTACACATTCAATGCAATCCCAATCAAAATTGCACCAGCATCCTTCATTCTTCTCGAAGCTAGAACAAGCAATCCTAAAATTTGCATGGAACCACAAAAGGCCCCAATAGCCAAAGTAATATTGAAGAAGAAGACCAAAATGGGAGGCATCACAATCCCAGAATTTAGCCTCTACAACAAAGCTGTAATCATCAAGACAGTATGGTATTGGCACAAAACAGACACATAGACCAATGGAATAGAATAGAGACTCCAGAATTGGACCCACAAAAGTATGGCCAACTAATCTTTGACAAAGCAGGAAAGAATATCCAATGGAAAAAGACAGTCTCTTTAACAAATGGTGCTGGGAGAACTGGACAGCAACATGCAGAAGGAATAAAGTAGACCACTTTCTTACACCATTCACAAAAAAAAACTCAAAATGGATAAAGGGCCTGAATGTGAGACAGGAAACCATGAAAACCCTAGAGGAGAAAGCAGGGAAAAAACCTCTCTGACCTCAGCCGTAGCAATTTCTTACTTGACACATCTCCAAAGGCAAGGGAATTAAAAGCAAAAATGAAGTATTGGAACCTCATGAAGATAAAAAGCTTCTGCACTGCAAAGTAAACAATCAACAAAACGAAAAGGCAACCAATGGAATGGGAAAAGATATTTGCAAATGACATATCAGACAAAGGGCTAGTATCCAAAATCTATAAAGAGCTCACCAAACTCCACACCCAAAAAACAAATAATCCAGGGAAGAAATGGGCAGAAAACATGAATAGACACTTCTCTAAAGAAGACATCCAGATGGCCAACAGGCACATGAAAAGATGCTCAACGTCACTCCTCATCAGGAAAATACAAATCAAAACCACACTGAGATATCACCTCACGCTAGTCAGCGCGGCTAAAATGAACAAATCAGGAGACTATAGATGCTGGCGAGGATGTGGAGAAACGGGAACCCTCTTGCACTGTTGGTGGGAATGCAAACTGGTGCAGCCACTCTGGAAAACAGTGTGTAGATTCCTCAAAAAATTAAAAATAGATCTACCTTATGACCCAACAATAGCACTGCTAGGAATTTACCCAAGGGATATAGGAGTGCTGACACATAGGGGCACTTGTACCCCAATGTTTATAGCAGCAATTTCAACAATAGCCAAATTATGGAAAGAGCCTAAATGTCCATCAACTGATGAACAGATAAAGAAGTTGTAGTTTATATACATAATGGAATACTACTTGGAAATGAGAAAGAATGAAATCTGGTCATTTGCAGCAATGTGGATGGAAGTGGAGAGTGTTATGCTAAGTAGAATAAGTCAGGCAGAGAAAGACGGATACCATATGTTTTCACTCTTATGTGGATCCTGAGAAACTTAACAGAAGACCATGGGGGAGGGCAATGGAAAAAAAAAAGTTAGAGAGGGAGAGAGAAAAACCATAAGAGACTCTTAACAACTGAGAATAAACTGGGGATTGATGGGGGGTGGGAGAGAGGGGAAAGTGGGTGATGGGCATTGAGGAGGGCACCTGTTGTGATGAGCACTGGGTATCGTATGGAAACTAATTTGACAATAAAGTTCATATTAAATAAATAAATAAACATCGGAAAAAAGATAAGAAGTGTGTGTGTGTGTGTGTGTGTGTGTGTGTGTGTGAGAGAGAGAGAGAGAGAGAGAGATACATACACAATGGAATATTACTCAGTGATGAAAAATAATGAAATCTTATCATTCCAACATGGATTGAAGTGAAGGGTATTATGCTAAGTGAAATAAGTCCGTCAGAGAAAGATATGACATGATTTCACTTATCTGTGGAATTTTGAGAAACTTAGCAGGTGAACTTAGGGGAAGGGTAGGAAAAATAAGATAAAAACAGAGAGGGCAACAAACCATAAGAGACTCTTAAATACAGAGAACAAATTGAGGGTTGATGGTGGTGGGGAAAATGGGTGATGGGCATTAAGGAGGGCTCTTGTTGGGATGAGCGCTGGTTGTTTTATGTGATCAATCACTGGATTCTACCCTGAAGCCAAGACTACACTGTATGTTAACTAAGTTGAGAATACATTAAGAAAAAAAAACTAAAAAATTCTAGAACTAAATGAGTTTAGTAATGTTGCAAGTTACAAGATCAATATGCTAAAATAAAATGTATTTGTATATACTAATCATGAACAATTGGAAATTGTTTTGTTTTTTAAAAATAACAGAAACTGCTGGGAAAAAAAAAATGGAATGCACAGCCAACCTGTTTCAACAAAGGATCACAGCCATTACTTTGTTTCTCTCACTTCTGCATCTGCTTTCGTAACATCTGTTTTTGGCAAGCTTATTTGATATCCGATAGTCAATTAAGCTTTACCAAGTTGGCATCAAAATCTTCATCTCCTTTAAAGAGCAAAAGATTGAAGAGCCAAAGCACTTTGAACTACACCTGGCATCATTTGAAACATCCTGTACCTATAATCACCATTGGTGAGCAAACTTTGCAGCTGGCATTAAAGCAGCTAATGAACTGCAGAAATGCATTTGGTTGTTCCCTTTGTTGTGCTGCTGTTTGGAGAAAAGATTTAAATGTTTATCAAACAAAGTTCTGTTTATGCACGAATATTCTGATTCTGCTGTGGGAGTGCCATCTCTGAGTGCCCTGAGCGGTGAGGAAAATACAAGACAAATAAGCAAGAGCCCTGGGTTCTAGACCTGGATCTGCCATTAGGATTTTGATCAAATTACTCTTCCTTTCTAGAACATTTGTTTCCTAATCAGTCACATGAGGAGTGGAAATGCTCATCTATAAAGAGTTCTAGACCTTTTTGTCCAACTCCTCACCACACATCTACACATTCATTTCCAAATCTCAAAAGATCACAAGTCCCAAATCAACCTTATTATATATATTTTCTTCATCTTTATTGTAGTTATACCTGACCCCTTCAGTTGTATGAGCTAGAAATCTAGTTCCATTGTCAACTGTATCATTTCCTCCAGTCCTACCATACATCCTATGATCACTACTGTCTGTATTTTACCTCAGAAATTTATTTCCATTCTGTAACTCTCTTGCTATGGTTTGAATGTTTGTGTCCTTGCAAAATTCACATCTTGAAGCCTAATGCCCAGTGTGATGGTATTAGGAAGTGGGGCCTCTGGGAGATGCTTGGGGAAAGAAGGTAGAACCTTCATGAGTAGGATTAGTGCCCCTTTAACAGAGAATTTAGAGAGAGAGCTTGCTTCTTCCCCCAAGCAAAGTTAGAGCTAGAAGGTGGCATCTATAAAACAGAAAGTGGACTGTCGCCAGATACCAAATTTGATAGCGCCTTAATCTGGGACTTCCCAGCCTCCCAAATGGAAAGCAATCAATGTTTGCTGTTCAAGCCACCCAGTCTCTGGAATTCTGTTGTAAGAACCCATGTCGACAAAGACACATTCCATTTGCAGTAGTGCTGTGTTAGAGCAAAGAGCTCTCTCCTCATGGCTGGCATTGATGATTAATCATCTATGCTTTCCTGCTTAATCTATGAACCCTCAGAATTCTTCTGAATACACTTAGGCAGCCAATACCATGTTTACTATGCATGCTTATTCTCAAATTATTGGGAAGCACAAACAAATATCTGACAACTGACTAGGGTCAAGAATACATATTTTAAAAACCCTCTCACAATTAAGAATAAAAACATTCCAATAAAATGGGTTAAAGTTTTGAAAAGAGACTATATAAAGATATAGAAATGCCCAGTAAGCACATAAAATCCTGCCCAATCAGGAAATTAAAACCACCTATGCTTGCTACTACCAACCCATCAGAACGGTCAACTGACAACTGCAAAACTAGTGAAAACATGGACTAACTGGGATCCTCATATGATGTTTAGTGGGAATGTAAGTAGAATGCAACCACTCTGAGAAACTATGTCACTGTTTTTTATAAAATTGAATGTGTACCCACCCTATGGCCCTAAAGTTCCATTGCTAGGTGTGTACTCCAAAGAATTAGACATGTGTTCATTAAAAATAATAATAACATGTACAATAATGCTCCTATCAGTTTTCTTAATTCTAACCAACTATTGGAAAGAACTCAGATGTCCATCAATAGGAAAACGCATAAACAAAAAAGACGTATAGTTATTCACAGAGAGGAATATTACTATGAAATACAAAGGAATATGCTCATAATATATACAACAGAATGAATAAACGTCAAAAAAATTATGCTGGGTGGAAAAAATTTTACACAAGAAAGAACATGTTGTGTAACTTAATTCATATGGAATTCTAGAACACCCTAAACAAATCTAGGGATGAAAGAAAATCAGAGCAGCATTTGCCTCCAGCAAAAGGCACAGGAGTTAACTGGGAAGTGGTAGGAGGTATTTTTTCTGAAGTGAGGGTAATGTCTTGGGTCTTAATAGAGGTTAAATAAGTCTAGACCTTTTTCAAAATTCAGCAAACATACATTTAAGGTTGGTGTATGTGATTGTACATAAATGTTACCTCAAAAGTTAAACACATATCAAACTTTGAACTCTGGGGAAAATGTGCACGCCCAATATTCAAGAAGAAGGCACATGTCTGGATTTTAGTTTAGAATGAATAAAAAATAAAATAAAACGAATGGTGGGATAGTGGAATGGATATATGGATAGGTGAGTTTAGTCACATATTAATGATAATGTGTGGCTGGTGGGCATATGAGTGCTCACTTGAAAATTCTTTCAACTTTTCTGTTTGAAAATTTTCATAATCTTCAAAAACTTGTTAGCCACCAAGAATTAAGGACCTCTTTATCATTTATGTTGACTTTTGCCCCAGTCTTTTAACTGATATCCTTGCCACTCATACCTACTTTTTCTGATCCACATTCATATTGGTGCCAAAATCTTCTAACTAAAAAGAAAACTGCCTTTCATTTTACCTGGGGATGAAACGTCTTTCAAAATCTAAGTCCATTCTAACTCCTGCATTTACCTACCCTGACTCTACCCCACACACTCTGTGCATCAGCCATGTGGAACTGCCATGGCTTAAGAGTACATCAAGCTTCAAGGATCATTTACAAAAGCTCCTTACTTAGCCTTCCCAGCCCAGATCAAATGTTACCTTTGATGTGAAACTTGTCTAGCTTTTCTAGTAATCATCTCACTTGGGATTCCACATTACAAACTCAACACCATTCTTAGAGCACAGATTACGTGTGCTGTGTCATTTGTGCATGTTTCTATCTCACAGAGTAGCCTGGTTACTAGTTCTCAAACTACAGCATGTATCAGAATCACCCAGAGGGTTTGTTAAAGCTCAAATTGCTGGGAATCATCCTCAGGAATTTGCAATTCTGTAGGTCTTGGATGAGGCCCAAGAAGGTGCATTTCTGCCAAGTCCCCAGGTGATGCTGATGGAACCAAGGACCACACTTTAAAAACCCTTAAACTGAACAATCACTTCCTTGAACTTAGATGCTTTGGCATATTCATTTTTGTATCCCTAGAATATAGGGCAACTGCTAGAAGATAGCCAACGTTTGATAAATCCATGTTGAATTCTCAAATCACAATTTATGTGATAAAGAATTTAAAAAATAATAACACTGAATATGGAATGTGGGGTGAGCTTTTGGGACGCCTAAATTCTTTCCTAACGGCTGTGAGCACTGCACACTTTGGCTGTGCCTAGCTAAGAAATCTGCAATCTCTTCTTGATGTGAGTTTTTGGTGGCTATGACTTTGGTTGTCTGTGGAAGATCTTCATTTTGAGTAGTCAGACCAACACTCCCCGGGTTAGAAACTAGAATAGAAGCAATATCACCGCCCCCTATGAATGCGGCAAAGCTGAAAAAAACTCACATATTGGAACTGAGGATCCATCTGCACAGGTTAAGCTGTTAGGTGAGTGTTTTCAGAGATGGTTGTTTTGTGATAAGATCACAGTGAACTAGACAGCCTGCTCAGAATGAATGAATGGAGTTGGAGAAGCATACACAAATGGCTGCCACTTACCCCTTCATCAGTAATTATAGCACAGATTTGTTATGGGAGTGAGCCAGTTACACCAAGGCAACAAGTTGAAAGATTTATAGTACCCTTGCATGAGGCTGCATAATTCCCCCTCCCCAGAGAAGTCCACATCCTAATTCCTCCAGTCTGTGGATACAATGCCTCACCTGAGAAAAGGGAATTCGTGATTAAGTTACGGTTTTGAGATGACATGATCTTGGATGATACAAGTGGGCCCAACATCATCATGAAGGTCTTTACAGAAAGAGGTAGGGGGATTAGAGTCAGAGATCAAAACGTGACAACAGAATAAATCAGAGTGATGCCAACTGATGAGCCAAGGAATGTAGGCAGGCTCCAGAAGCCAGAGGAGACCAGGAAATGGTTTCACTCCTAGATGTTCAAATATATTGCAGATCTGCTGAGTTTAGTCCACTGAGACTGATTTTGGCCTTCTGGTCTCCAGAACTTCAATATAATACATTTCTTTCATTTTAAGCCACTCAAGTTGTGGTAAACTTGCTATAGCAGCAATAAGGAACTAATACACTTTGTCTGATAAAGCCATGCATGGCACAGTAACCTTCTTGTCAGGAGATTTAGTGACATTCACTGGCTTATACGTTAGCAGGTTTTAGAATTAACCCCAGGCCTGGGCCCAACTACCATAAATTCAGGCCTGACACCCTGGAGCTGCCAGTATTTGTCATATAAAGTATAATACATTTCTATGCAGAAATAAGCAGTGTAGTGTTATGGTAGGAGCTTGGAATGAAATTAAAGCAAAACAGAATCTCAGCCATTGTCCAAATACGTATGTATTTGGGCAAATCAATCATATTCCTAGACCTCATTGGGAAATGTCAGGGTTAGAGTACAAGTAAATTATTTTTAACGGCTCATCCAGTACATTTATTTATTAGAAATAGGACAGATTATTTGCCCATGTCTATGCCAGCTAATTGGGAGAATAACAAATGAAGTGTTCTAAGTAGCTCAGAGCTCTATCGTTCTTGGGAAATAAATAGCACAGAATTAGAAGTTCATGGGGAGTGGTGAGAAAAGAAGATATTTAGGATGTTCCTCATTATCATCACAGTAAACAAGCTTACAAAACCTCACCGAGAAAAGTTAAATTTATTTCAACATTACCACCAACATAATCAGCACTATCTTAGCTGAGGAAAGAAAAAAAACCCCAGATATTTCATTGCAATAAAATATCAATGCTTCTCTTCCTATACTAGATACATTATATACTTATTCTGATACTGTTTAAATTATTCCATCTGTGCTACACATTAGTTTCAGTTTTCAAGTCCTGTCAAGTGGAATATTCATCTCATTTTAGTTTGCCAGGCCAAGGAGGAATTTCTCTTGCAGTTAATGATGCCAGTGTAGATGGAACTATTCTTCTGCTTAGCCTCATGCTTCACTTTCTCTGCTTTCAGAGATGTTCCCCAGCTTTTCCTGGTGGCGCTTACATCTTGAAGCAGCCAATTATATATATTCATTCCTGGGCACAGGAATGAATTCTTAGGTTTTATCATCTAGACAAGGCACAAAAGGGAGCTTGTTTGATTTTGTATCCTCCTTGTACTCTCTGCCCATTCCGATCTGTATTTATGACTCATCCATCCAGGCACTGCAGAAGTTCTGTCCGGAGAAACAAGGTCAATGTAGAGTGACAGAGGAAGGTGTGATAGCACAGGGGAAGACAACTGGGGCACTGGAAAGATGTTTACATACATCTGTGGTAGGGAGGCAGCATTAATGTTGCCCTGTTAGTCTGCTTTCTGACTCCCAATAACGACAATAATTGCTAATGCATATTGATCAACCACTATGTGCCAGGTGCTGTACCTGCCATGTGCACTGTGAAGCTTACACACAGATCTCATCTCTTCCTTACAACTGTGTGAGTGGGGTACTAACATTTTCTACCTCTTGCAGATGAGAGTATCAAGGGCCAGAAGGATTAATATTCCACAGTTAGTAAATAATAGCTGCTATTATTTTACCTCATGACTAGACAAGACCAACATCTGTCTACATTTCTCCAAGGCCTATGGTCTTAATCCTACAAAGACACCTGCAAACTGTTTCTCACTGACACATTGCTTCACTGACTTCCCAAAGTTTCACAGATATTCTGGCTGTACTCACCCCCACAATTCTAACCCTTTAGCATTTCCCTGATATTTTCAACTGTACTGAAAGTAAAGTATTTCAGATATCATGGCTGGATAATTGGCTATGTTTGCCACACACTGTGTTCCACATTCTGACAACCAATCTTCAGAAAAAATAAACGAATAAACTAGACAGGTTCAAAATCTCAGCACTCAACATTTGCTGCCTGTAAATGATCAGTTATACTGCATAGTCCTGCTCAGATTATCCTTCCCTAAGAGCTAGGACCATCGTGATTCAGGTAAAAGGTGCAACTACGTCTTAGTATCTGTGAGACTAAGCACCTCTATTCCATCTTTCATTATTCCTTTTCCTAATGGTGCTTCTGACCCATCTATTGAAGGAATTTGTTAGGGTTAGAGTCAGAGGAAACTGATGCTCAGAGAAGTCAAAAGGTGACACAATTATTAGACCTGCTCTTAAGATCTTGATACGGGATGTTTTGGGTTGCCACAGACATGGCCTGTAAAATCTGGGCACAACGCATGTCAGTGTTGCACACACAAAGGAGGGAGGAACAAGTGAAGACACTGCAACTAAATTGCTAAAGTAAGGAGCCACTATATACTTCTGCTTAAATCCCCAGTACTATCCTGGGAGGTTAACATCATTTCTTGATGTATTCAAAGTTATTTAACCACCATATACTATATGTTGGGTACTGTTCTGTGTATCAGAGATAGAGCAATGAACAAAATAGATAAGATTTCAGCCCCTCCAGCTCTTACAGTGGGCAGAATCATATAATGAGAAAAAAAACAAAGGAATAATATTTCTGAGAAAGCACATTTTAAACTCAAATTCAAATGAGAAGGAGGTCCTGATCATGAGAGGATCTGGGTGCTGGATATCATAGGTAGAGGGCAAAGACCCTATGCTTCCTGTGTTCTAGGATTGACCAAGTATCTGGAGTACAATGAAAGGGAGGTTCAATGTATGAAGTTAGAGACTCATGGGGAGATCAGGAGAGCCTTATAAGCCAGTGCTTCTCTTTTCTTTTTTAAAAAATTTTTAATGTTTATTTATTATTGAGAGAGAGAGAGACAGAGTGCAAGCTGGGGAGGGGCAGAGAGAAAGGGAGACATACAAATGTGAAGCAGGCTCCAGCCTCTGAGCTGTCAGCATAGAGCCTGACACGGGGGTTGAACCAATGAACCTGAGCCAAAGTTGACGCTTAACTGAATGAGCCACCCAGGCACCCCTAGCCAGTGCCTTTCAAACTTCAATGTACATAAGAATTATCTGGACATCTTGTTAAGAAACATTAACTGCTTCAGAAGCTCTGTGGTAGGACTTGTAATTCTGCTCCCATGTGATCCGATGTTGTAGGTCTTGGTAATAAGTTAATATAAAATTCCAAGCATCACGAAAGCTGCAGTAGGGTTGTAAGTGGGCAATGAAGTGATAGGATTTACTTTTCAGAAATGTACTCTGGGTGATGGTTTTTACAAAAGCAAGAGTCAAGCATGAAACAGATAGTGATGCAGAACGAACCAATGCTTAGAGAAGTTCAGTACTTTGCCAAGATCTCCCTGTGTATTCATAATGCGTGTCCAGGATTATGTGAGCTGGAGTCTGGGATCCTTTATCCCTACATCACTGCCTGAACTTGAGAATGCTGGTCTTAGAAGATACTCATTCATGTGACAGATATAGCCTAATGCACAGACAAGTGGATTCACTGCCTTAACTATAAATGTTTTTAATGGTGATATGCCAAACAGGTGCCATTCAGTGGGTGCTAAAAACATTTTGTTCATCCTCATTGTTTGTGGTAAGAACATCTTATGTACCAGGCACACTACAGGAGAGGCCACCTCCTTAACATGGGGAACCCACTCCTTTTATCTGTGTCTTGCTGGAGGTGGACCAACTTCCAACAACTCCCAAAGCTGCCTTTGATAGCTGAGCTGTGTACTTCTTTACTGGCATTACCGTCCAGGAATCAACTCTGAACAGAACCAGCAGGAGTGTTCACAACTCTCCAACGGCTGCAGCAGGTAGCGGAGACATGGCTCAAGCACCCTCTGAGCAGTTGGAGTGTTAGGACAACAGAATAGCAGCAGCTGCTTAACTCCATGTGTCATCATGAGAAATGAGTTCCATGTTTCTGCTGCACAAGAACCTCTCAGCTGTGACACTTCCTCAATAGCCTGCTCAGTACACACGTGATCCCAACATTCAATCGTGGACTACAAATCTAGCCGTTTATTTCATGAATTCATCTTCAGAAAAATCCCATACCTTTTCACACGTGAAAGAATCTAGTATGTTTTCCCGAAATGCCTACATCCCTACTTCCTGTTGGGGCTTTTTTTTTAAATGTCTATTTATTTATTTTTGAGAGAGAGGAAGAGAGAGAGAGGGAGGAAGGGAGGGAGGGAGAGGGAGGGACACAGAGAGGGAGACAGAATCTCAAGCAGGTTCCACCCTGTCAGCACAGAGCCCTATGCCAGGCTCATGAATCACAAGATCATGACCTGAGCCAAAACCAAGAATCAGATGCTCAAATGACTGAGCCACCCAGGCACCTCTGGTCCTTCTTTTAAACTTTGTCACTTATATTTTTCCTCACCTCAAATAAATCAATGTAGGGTAAAAGATTGTAACTTCTTTTTTCATTCCCTATTGGGCTCCTTCAACATGGTTTTCCACCTGATGGGATTAATAATCACAAGCATTTATGTAGCAAGTACTCTATGTGAAGCACTGTGCTAAAAGCTCTACAAATACTGTCTTATTTAAACTTCACAGAAGCCCATACACCCAAAATACAAAAACACTAATTCAAAGGGTTATGTGCACCTGAAATTTATTACAGCATCATTTAGGGTAGACAAATTATGGAAGCAGCCTAAGTATCCATCAACTGATGAATGGATAAAGAAGAGGTGGTATATATATATATATATACACACACACACACACACACACACACACACACACACACACACACAATGGATCATTACTTAGCCATAAAAAAAGAATGAAATCCTGCCATTTGCAATGACATGGATGGAGCTAGACAGTATAATGCTAAGTGAAATAAGTCAGAGGAAGACAAATACCACATGATTTCGCTTGTATGTGGGGTTTAAAGAAACTAAATGAGCAAAGGGAATCGAGAGAGAAATAAAGAGACACACCAAGAAGCAGACTCTTAACTACAGAGAACAAACTGATGGTCCCCAGAGGAGAGGTAGGTGGGGAGATGGGTGAAATAGGTGAAGGGGATTAAGAACACACTTATGATGATCACTGAGTGATGTTATAGAATTGTTCAATCATTATATTGTACACCTGACACTAATATAACACTGTAAATTAAATATACTGGATCGTTTATAAAAATTAATAAAAAATAAACTTCATAGAAAAGGAGGATCTCTGTATTCTACAGCTGAGGAAGCTGAGATTTTAATAAAGTTCAGTAAGTTGCCCAAGTTTTCACAGGTGGTGAGTGAAAGGGTAAGGACGTGAATCTGAAAGTTCTCCCAAGCCACTTGTTACCACACCACCAATAATTTTCCAAGTATGTTCCTGGATCTGCAGCATCAGCATTAAATGGGAACATGTTAGAAATGCAAAGGCTCCATTTCTATCCCAGACCTTCTGAATCCAAAACTCTGGGGGTGGCAGTCGGTTTTTGAAAACCCTCCAGATGATGCTGGTGCATGCTAAAATTTGACAACCACTGATAAACTGGGGTCTGCAGACTGAGGCCAGACAGACAAATCTAGCCAGCCATCTCACCGTGGGGCCCTGAGCCAATAAGGGTTTTTATGTTTTTTGAAAGTGGTCAAAAATAAAACAAGTGTATATTATGGAGAATGTATGTGGCCAACAAATCCTAAAATATTTACCACCTGGCCTTTAAAGAAAAAGTCTGCTAACATCTGACTTAGATTATACTTTTCAGGGGACTGTACTTGATTTGTTCCAGATATTTATTTTCCAGTAATTGATAACAAGCAATTCCCGACATTGCCTTCCTCACTTTCTCTCTCTTGACCCTACTATTTGTCACCCTAATACTTTTAGCAAAGTACAAGCAGTCTGTTCTATAGATTACTGTCCCTTTATATTGACATATCTTTACAGATTTGAATTTGCAGCAAGCGTTCTAGAATGTGTTCACTTTCTGGGGCACTGTGCTTTCAAGCACTCCCTGGTGGCTTGGAATACTTTTTTATGGTTTTCTCCTTCATACATTTAAGCTCTCAGAGTACTTATTATATATAGATGGCTATATTTTTCTCATGTGAAGATATACTTTCATTAAGTAAGTACTCTTTTCATTGATTCTAAAACATAACTTTTGGTTTTTAAATCTCTGAAATAAGGATACATCTTTTTAAGTTTATTTATTTATTTTGAGAGAGAGTGTGAGTGGGGCAGAGGAAGAGAGAGAATCCAAAGCAGGCTCCATGCTCTCAGTGCAGAGCCCCACATGGGTTTCAAACTCACAAACCATGAGATCATGACCTGAGCTGAAGACAGATGTTTAACCTACTGAGCCACCCAGATGCCCCTAGGATCCATCTTAAAATCCATGATGCTTACAGCTCTTTTGGACCAGGAAGCAGTCATGCCATTGTTTCCTTTTCCTACAAGGATGGACTAGGTTACAGCTACTCACATTTCTAGAGTTATGAACATAGTCAACTACCCATGTGGAGTTTTATTTAAAATGGATTAAAAGATCACATGGTATTTGTTCATAGAAATATAAAAGCTTATCATTAAAAATAACATGGGATGTGAGTGAAGCCAATATCCATTGTTGGGGGAATAAACACAATTCCACATTTTCGTTGAAAACAATGGCGAAGTGCTGTACAGGATTGAAAAAAGGAAGACACCTGTGAGTAGATGAAGCTGTGATACGTTCTGTTGATGAGAAACATGAAAAATTGCCTCAAACATGTTAGGCACCAGGGTGAAAGTTGGGGGAACCACCAAGATCCTTAGAGCAGAGGAAAGTAATTTCCAAGCAGTAAGAGTCTGTGTCAATAATTCATGCAGCATGCAAAATTCTCTTTGCGCGACATTTTATTTGGCAGATGTTTGGTTTTACTTAGTCGTTCATAAAATAATAGAGGGTCTTGCAATTGATGTCATCTTAAATTATATGAAACAGAGTCTTAAAAGTGGTATGAATTAATGTTGCTAAATATTATGTGATTATATGCTAATTACAGCAATCTGAATTTAATAACGCCTGTTTTTAAAGTAGCAATATTTGGATGCTACTTAGCCAACATTCCAACAGCTACAATCAAGGTTGCCACAAACACACATGTCACGAAGTGTTGTTCAATTAATGGGTCTCAGTCTAGCTTAATTAGATATTTTTTTCTAACTTATTCTAAATCTATTAAACTCTATTTTTTCCTGAGGTGAAAAAGGCCAGGATATACTTGATTAACTGTGTCACACTCTTGCAGATTGCATCCGTTTCTGTTTTATATTGTTTTACATCTCATTTTCAATCAAGACTTTTAAATACCTGTCTACTATCCACCTGAAAAAAGGCTCAGATAACTTTTCCAGAGTAACCATTTTCAACTCCAGCTTCATCATAGGGAGCAGAAACAAAGAAAAAGGAAGATCAATGACCATCATGAAAGCGCTGGCTCTTCTAAAGCTCGTGATTATATATTTCACATTAAACATAAAGGGGGTGGCTCCCCTCCTCCCTATCAGCCTGTGTTTACTGAGAGGTCAATGCTTCATCCTTCTATTTGACATTTGTCCCCTTGCCAATCATAACATGACCACCTCTGAAAACTGCTTAGCACTAGGGGGAAAAACCCAAACCAATGATCAAAATCTATGAACTTATTAACATTCAAACGGAGTATCCATTTTAAATATTAAAAGATATTGGTCCTTGCAAAAAGAACACTAACATTTGAATCCTCTTTATGGCCCTACTTGAATCAAGAGAAATCCAAGATTTGTTTCCTACTTGACCCTCCAAATCACTATAGAGAAAATTGTACAGTGAATGTCGATCTGTGGTAACTTAAGATTCATATGCTGTCCTGCCTGATAATGATCTAGTATTATGTTAGTGCTTCTAAGTGAGGAAAGATGTGTCCCTACACTGGCAATTACAAACACAAGTAGCTCTTGAATTTTGGGAGAAGAAGATTGGTCTTGGTAAACCAACAGCATCCTGGCTTTAGCTCATTTGCCCTGAATTTCATTTAAGAGGGTACTTTGCAATAAAAGGTGTCCTGATGAAATTGTCACCTGCGCGACTAGTGGTGCAGAAAGGAGGAGATGAACACTGCTTGAAGCACAGCGTGAATGGAGAAAAATACATACAGCATTTCAATGTTAGCATCTCTATGATGAAAATAATAGGGAAATAACAGTCTCTTCCTGTCTGTTTCACAGAAGCTTTGTAGCTTGTCTCACACAAGCAAGATCATTTTATCTGCTTAGTTTCCTTAACAAAATCTTATAATCTGAAGAAAATCATGAATCTCAAAATGTCCTGCTTTCTGAAGTATGGCCACAAATCTACATTAGAATGGAAAAAAATACATGACATATTCTTTATTTTATTCAGTGTATGGTAGAACTACATCAACGATTTGTCTAGTATTTTAAAAATGTCATTTTGGGGCACCTGGGTGGCTCAGTCTGTTGAGTGTCTGACTTCAGCTCAGGAAACGATCTCACAGTTTGTGGGTTCAAGACCCGCATTGGGCTCTCTGCTCAAAGCTCAGAGCCGGGAGTCTGCTTTGGATTCTGTGTCTTCCTCTCACTCTGCCCTTGCACCTGCGCGCTCTCTCTCTCTCTCTCTCTCTCTCTCTCTCTCTCTCTCTCTCTCAAAAATAAATAAACATTAAAAATATCACTTTAAGGTTTCCTTGATTAGCTTTTCCTGAGTAGGCTAAATGGCCAGGTGGCCAGCTGGATTAAAAGTCCTTTGATAAGACCTTGCCTGACCATTTAGTATAAAGTAACTAGTATAATCATTTAGTATAAAATAACAAACATAATAAAATGCTGATAGGAAGGCAGAAAGGGTAAAAAAGGAAGAAATAGAAGGGAAGAGAAAGGGGAAAGCAGTAAAAGAGAAGAAAAGAAGGGAGGAAAAAAGGAAGGAAGGGATGGAAGAAGGGGAGAAAATGCTAATTTAGAATGTGGTAGACAAATACGTAAGATTTTAGCTGATTTTCCAAAATATATAGACATATATAAAAACGGAATCCAAATCTGAATAAAAAATGAGCTTACTTTGGCTATTTCAGTTATTAATTATAGATTGGAAATAAGCTGGAGTGTTGATTTCTGGCAGAGGTGGGGAGTACGAGATAAAGCACACTTTGAAAATTCCAACATATCTATACTTTTGGATGGTAAGCACGTCCTCTGGTTTAACCCTAATCAGATGTCCTAACTGCATATTCACCTACTGGGGGGCATGTTAAGGGGCAATCACTGATTGCTGGGGGGATACTAAATCCAAAATAATACATGAGCTGAGACTGGGCTTATTTTCGCTCCTTGGGCAATACTGAACACTTGTTTTTTTCTTTGGCTGTTTGGGAAATTTGTGGGAGGCCCAGGCCGTGGTGGGGTGTGGTTACACGGACAGGATTTTGAATGTATGGGCAGGAGAAGCCCACCCCAGAGGGATTGGGAGAAAACCTGTCACTGTCCAACACCACATCTCCTCTCTGTTAGTCTGGATTATCTAGTATTGATTGAACCTGAGGACTTGACAGAGATGGGGGAAAGATCACTAATTTTCAGTTCTTTGAATTGTTTTGGTGTCAAGTAAAATCTATCGTTATGGCTATTTTCCTATTTCTGAAGGTGAACAAACCCAGCAATGCTAATAGTTAAGTGCCACTTAAAATATGTGTGACAGGGGTGCCTGGTGGTTCAGTGGGTTGACTGATGGACTCAATTTAGGCTCAGGTCATGATCTCAGGGTTCATGAGTCTGAGCCCCACTTAGGGCTCTGCGCTGAAGGCATGGAGCCTGCTCGGGATTCTCCCTCTCCTTCTTCTCTACCCCTTCCCCACCTGTGCTCTTTCTCTCTCTCAAAATAAATAAATAAACTTGAAAAAAATAAATAAAAATTACATAATAAAACGTTTGGCAAACTGCCATCTTATTTGGCATAATCTGAATATTTGCAAATGGTGTTGGTTTTTCACTCTCATGTAAAGTACTCATTAAGTTTTATCCGAAGTTGAAATGGTAAGGACAGGGTGGAAAACATGAAGAATAAAATGTCCAGTATGAGGGGAGGGAAAGTAGAGAAGAAAACAGCGTGAACATACTTTTCTTCTCTTGAATAAGAAAGGCATGAGGATGCACAGAAACTCCTTGTACAGCTGATTAAAAATTCCAAGAGAACTGTTCTTTCTTCCTCATTTCACACAAAATGAGCAGTGGGTAAAATGTGCCATCAGACAGAAATTTAAACATGGACTCTGCTCACTGTCAATACCGAAGAGAGCGCTGACCTATTTTGCTTTATTAAAAGTTTGATGCTTTCAGTATATATGACATTCTCAGGACTGAGTGTCCACACTATGCAATTTATTGTCACGTGGTATATTTGGAAACCTAGGAGTATTTTATGAATTCCAACATACTAGTTTTTTGTTTTGTTTTGGTTTGATTTTTTGGGTCCATTTCAGATTACTGTGATTCTCCAAAATGAGAATTTAAAAATTGTTAACATTTACAGTTTACTCTGTGAAATGCATTATCACTAATGTAAAAAAGAAAACTACAGATTAGGGCTCCTGGGTGGCTCAGATTCTCCCTTCCCTTTTCTCTGTCCCTCTCTTATGCTTGCTCACTTTCCCTCTCTCTCTCTCTCTCTCTCTCACTCTCTCTGTCAAAATAAATAAACTTACACAAAAAACTCAGTCCCAAAATGCAATCACTCATGTTAGAGCCCCACATCAGCAAACCAAGACTTAGCACCCAACTTCCCTGTGGTTTCAACCCCCCGGGAACGTGACCTTTAGCCAGCCAGCCTAGAACTTCCTGCTCAGCACTAGAAGGAAATCCCATGAAAGACCCTTTAGGTTCCCCTAAGCAGGGCAACCTTGCCTCAAACAATGCTTTCTGTGCTAATACTTTCCTAGTCTCCTTTCCCTCTCTGACCTTAAAAACCTTTTCTTTCCTGGAAGCTGGAAGTTGCTCCTCATTCTTTGCTGGGTGGGATGCTGCCTGATTCATGAACCGTTTGATAAAGCCAGTTAGATCTTCGGATTTACTTGGTTGAATTTTTGTTATTTAACACCAATGTTCATAATAACTGTGCAAAGTGAGTTTCTTTAACCTTATTTTACTGACAGTGCATAGGTCAAATGGTAAAGAGTGTTCACAGACCTGGGTTCAAATCCTAGCTCTACTCCCTACTTGTGATGTTTAGCAATTGATGTAATGCCTCTCTCATAGTCTTCATTCATGAAATGGGATTAATAGTACTTATTTCAAGCATGTATTGTAGGAATCAAATTGGACATGCACTGGCATATAGTGATGACTCAATGTTCCTCAGATTGAATTTAAAATACCTTGGGTGAGGCCACAGAAGTAGTCAGTAATGCTTCTGGGAATCAGATCTGGACTTATCTACCCTCAAAACGAAAATCACATTTTCTACTATAACGCACTACTCAAATCACTACAACAGGATATTTCACATACATTTAAGGTGTGAGACAGGTAATACATTAATTCACTACACTTTAAGGGCAGGGTCACAAAAAATAGATTCCTATACATGGTCAGTGCTTTATTATCAGATTTTTAAAAAACAGTAGGTCTTAAGAGCCCAGAGGATTTCAGATGGCTTACCATGAGTAATGTGTATTAAAACCTGAGATGGCCTTTAACTACACACTTGAAAATAAATTACATTGAGTCCATTTGCAAGCAAAACTTGTCAGATAAAATTATGAAGTGATGGATTCTTAAAATAATAATGAGATACAGCTCTTTTACAGGTTCTTATTTTCTGCATGATGGTATGCTAAGGCCTTTCAATGCTCTATCTCAGCTGAATGTCCAAATAAAATTCATGAGGTAGGTCACACATTCTTCCCAATTTGTGGCAGAGCAGTGGAGGCTTGAAGTCCTATAATCTAGCCAAGTGGAAAAGCCAACATTTGAGTCCAAGTGGGCCTGATGCCTAACACTACTTTTTTTGGGTTTATTGTTTGGTATTTTCTGACAACTTTTATTCTGCTGACATATTTTGGTATCATCACAGTGTCTCTTTAGCAAGGAATTTTTGTGTACATTAAGTAAGGGTATGAACAATGAAAGCCTAGTTTCTAACCTTAAAGCAGAAGTGCATTCAGTGGGACATGTTAATTAAGGCACAAGTAGTTATTTATGGCGAACAATAGATCTGGGTAGAACCAGATGGGAATATGTTTCGATGTCCATCCCCAGAAATCTCACAGGAAAGAAGTTCTAAGCTACCTATAAAACTCTCAAAAGAGAACTATTTCATTCAGTGGCTGTTTGACCCAGGCTGCTGCTTCTGGCCTCCCTTGGCCATCTGGTTCCTCTGTCCCAGATTCTCCAGGCCTCTCTGGTTAAACATCATGAAACTATGGAAGACCCAGCCACCACGGGCTTTTGGAGGCTCCAGATGAAGGTCCGTGTCCTTCCCTATCACTTCCTCTCGACAATTTTCTTTACTGGCTGATAATGGACACTAAGCAATTTCCAGTCTGCATGTGAGGCAAAGGCCATCTCACCTTGTGTGTGAGCTTGTGTCTCAAGCTACAGGAGACCTGAGCTCCCAAGGTAATCAAATGCTTGGCAGTCATGTCATTTACTACCATTGGCCAGAATGAGTGTCACTCTTCAACTCGTGAAACACTGTAAGAGAGGTAACCAGTGACCTCATAATTGTTGAAGCAGAGAACTCTGCCCAGGCCTGTTAGGACTGATCCTTGATGTACTATTTGATGTTGTTTCCCACTCAGCCTTTACCCAAAGTCTGTCTCAACTTCCTCACTGCCCTCCATGAAGACAAAGCTCTTAGGACAATATTTACCTCTCAGCATTGTTCATTAAATCTTAGATATGCCCATTATTACCTCCCTCATCAATCTTATCCACAGCCATATCTCCCTGCACTTCCCCCTCACCCCCTATATATCTAGCTGGCTGGAGTGGACTTAGAGGACCACATGTAGATGCTTAAATGTTCAATGATGTTTCCTAGCTTGGGTTCTCTCTCCACATGATGCAGATTCTTCGCTCCCTTTTCTAATTTCCCCTTTTTCAAAACTTAGCTCATGCATCCCTTCCCCTGGAAAAGTCATTTCTGATCATTCCATATAAAAGTGAACACTCCCCTCTTCATAGCCTTGCTTAACCCTATGCATATTTCTGTTTTAGCACTTAGAGTGCTTTACTGCACTTATTTTTACTCATCTCTTCTGTAACTAGACTGCAAATTCATTAACTTCTTCTGGACCAACTATAATCTGTAGTTACTGAAATTAACTCTCTCCTTCCCCCTTACTTCTAGCCCTAAGTCTACTCTCCAGATGTAATCAGTTACTAGATTCATGTGTATGCTACCTGAAATCTTCCATGCATATGCATTTATATTTATAATATTGAGATTTTGATAGATGCTTCCATACTTAAGACAGGGTACAAACTGGTCTGAGGCTTACTTTTTAAATACATTTAACACCATCATGGACATCTGCCCATATCAAGACATCGTTTTAAATAACTCTATGAGATTCTGTCATAAACATATATCCCGCTTAACCAGAGGGAAGAGATCTCACTCATTTGGTGTGCCTTCCACTTAATAGGGTGCTTAGTACACCCAGCACACATGACATGTGTGAGGGACATTACAAATGCCATTATCCAAACAGAAACATATGCCTTTTCCACTTCCAAATAGGTGGCCTTCTGCTTGAACAAAGTCACAGCTCTTTACCCCTGGCTCCTTCTAGACTCAGCCTTCCGGTTCCTGACTTTTTCTGGAACACATTTTGGACTGAATAACCCTGACTTCATCCTTGGAATATCTGATTAAGCCTGGCTTTTTTCTTTTCTTTACTTTTGTTTCCTTCCTTTCTTTTTTTTTTTTTTCAAAGAAGAAGACCAGCTGGACAAAAACAGAACACTTGATTCAGAAACTCATCTCCAGAGCCAGAAGCACTTCAGTGCTGTCCCCCTAAAATGCGGACATGCCAGGCAGTCGCCAGCAACACTGGCCTTCTCATCTCTTCTACCCGGTTTGTGATTCTGGTCAAGGAAATGAAGATTTGACTTGGTGGTGGAATTAGTCATCTCAGGTTGCCATGACTGAAGGCCACAGAACAAAGGGGGTGGCTTTAAAGAATAGAAATGCATGTTGTCACAGTTCTGGAGGCCAGAAGTCCAACACGCAGGTGTTCACAGAGTTGCCTTCTGGTGAGGCCTCAGGGCCCTACCTTTATGACCCCATTCCACCTTTAATTGCCTCCTTAAAGATCCTACATTCAAATGCAGTTACTTTGGAGGTTAAGGCTTCAACATGTGCATTTTGGGGAGACACAATTCAGACTGCAAGTGGTAACACATCCACGGTAATTGTATGTCCTGGTCGCCTGAGACAATTCCCAGTTTTGTCTGTTATCTGGTGTTTCGTTCAGTTGGCCACCCTTTGCACTCTCAATAAATATGGTCACCCTGAGCATCCTCTCTCTCCCTCCAAGGCCCTGTCCTCTATCTCCCTGGTTGGATAAGACATAAATTCAACCACAGGAGAAGCATTATTGTGAGCCGTACACAGATACCTCTTTGGTATGAACTGTGTTGTTCAAGTCTATAAAAATGGATTTTAAAGCACAGGTTTAATGCTGCTTTTTATGCATGGCCTGTTACTTCTGTTCATTTCAGTCACACTGCCAATCAATTTTTGTCCCTCAGGTCCTTTGGTCTTGAGGTCTAATATGGCTTTGGGTGTAACCACGTATTTCAGGAGGGGTCTCTGTGATCCCCTAGAGGAATAAGAAATCTACCTCTGTTCCAGATACTTTCAGCACATGATCCTCAACATCCCTTTAAAATTCAAGCTTTTGGCTTGGACTACTCATCTGTGAAAACTGTCTTCCGAAGGCTTTGTATTTTCCTCCTTCCTTCATTTCCTTCCCTCCTCTCCCTTTCTCCTTCTCCTTCTCCTTCTTCAGTGGTGTACTTATTTTGTGATTCGGAGCAGTGTTTCCCTCTTCTTCAGCCCCAGCCCTCTCTCAGCTTGCTCTTTGATGAATATTGGCTTGATCCCCAGGCCTTCTGCACTGTGCTCTTCTTAGATCTTCACTTTACAGGGACTACGCTACCTCTTTCCTCTGCTTCCACCACTGAGCCTGAACCCCAACAGGATTTGGTAGAGACACAGCTCCTGTTCTCAAATGACAGGAAAGAACACCTCTGAGGTCGATCCATGCTTTCACTCAGAACGTTTTTTATCTGGACTACAAACTGATTCCATGAGCTGGATGCATCTGCTTGAAACAGAGTGTCCCTAGCATTGGTAAAATTCAACGGGAAGTGAAAATTCAACTAGCTGCCAGTCTCAATACTGAATATAGGTAAGACCATCCTCAACTGAGTGTTAACATACATGCTGAGTACCATACATGCAAGAAGAAACTGTTTGGCCAAGTGTTACTGCACCAGTTTAACAGTATTTTTGCATTAATTTGTTCCTTACTCTTTCAACACATAGTTATTGAGTACCTACTGCAGTGTGCTAGGTGCTATTCTAGGTGCTGAGGAACCACTGGTAAATAAAGACATAAGTTTGTGCCCAGAAGGAATATGGAATAAGTCAAGAAGAGTAAAAATTAAATCCACTATTACAGCATAATGAGGTAAATACTTTAAAAGGTCTAAGCACTGAATACCATGGGATCCCCAAAATAGGGCACTTAATCCAATATGGTGGCATTAAGTATGGTTTAATCTTGAGTAAATCTATACCTCTTAGAGTGCTTCATGGTTCAGAGATTGGGAAAACTATCAGATATGGTGGGTGGCAGTGAATGAGGAATATCTTTGCCTCTGCTGTCCAATGTCCTAGCCATCAGTCACATGTAACTATGAGGTGCTTGAAATGTGCTTAGTGCACCTAAAGGATTGTATTTTCGTTTTATTTTATTTTAATATATTTAAATTTAAAGACTGAAACAGTATCAAATACTTTAAGTTAAACAGAACTTTGTTTTGATAGGACTCTATTTCACATTAATTGGGAATATTTAACATTTACATCTCCAAATTTACATCACCAAATTTCCAAATTTAGCATGAGAACTAATATTAATTCTATTAGAAAATAATATATTAGTAGTTGCTATATTTATTACATGTTGACATGATAAAATGTTTTATAAATTGGATTAAATAAAATATATTTTAGAAATTAATTTCATCTTTTTAAACTTCTTAAATATGTCTATACCATCACACCTATTAGATTGGCAAAGAAAAAAACCAACAATGACCCCATATTAAGTGCTAGCAACAATACGAAACCACTGAAACTCTCACACAGTGACATCAGAAAGTATTGTGGGGCAGACATTTGGGAAACAATTTGACCCTTCTTTATGAAGTTAAATATTTAACACTTGCGTTATGATCCACCAATCCTACCTCTAAACATTTATCTAAGAAAAATTAAAACTTAAGTCCACAGCAAAACCTGCGTGAGAATGTCTGTAGCAACTTTATTCATAATAACCCCAAATGGAAGTAACCCAATTCTCCAACAGATAAATGAATAACTGTGATATAGCCGTATAATGGCATAAAAAGGAATGAACGACTCATACAGATTACAACACCCATTAATCTCAAATGCATTGTCTGAATGAAAGTAGACTTATTCAAAAGGCTACACACTGTGAGTGACAGCCAAAGACAGTATCCAGAATAGCCATATCTATGGAGAGAAAGAAGATTCATGACTTCCAAGGGCTAGGGGAGGAGGCTGGGACAAAATAGCAAGAGACAGATAATTGCGCTAGGGTTTCTTTTGAGACAAATGAAAATATTCCAAAAGTGGTTCTGGTGATTATTGCACAATTCTGTGAATATACTGAAAACTACTGAAGTGTAGGTTTTAAATGGGTGAATTGCATGATATGTCAATTATATCAGTAAAGCTAAGAAACAAATTAATATAAAAGTGAATAAAGATGAATTATTAAGGTAAATGTCACTAGTAGAAATTTTTTAATTATATAGATGAAATTATATATGTGAAAAAAATGTTTTCTTTAATTACATGTATGGCTTTTCATGTTTCTACTGGACAGTGCTTGCCTAACATTTAATTGATACTAGAGTGAGGCAAACTCTGGGGTAGGAAGACAAATGTAGCAGTAAATCTGGCATTTGTTTCTCACTTTCTTGATCACATCCCTTACTCTTATTTCATCCGTGTTCTTCCCTATACTTTAGAGAAATGTAATTCTACTAGAAACCAGAAATGGTAAATGGATTAATGACCAATGAGCCATTTATGAAATTTTTTTTATCTCCTATTTGCAAAAAAGAGTTGTCACAAGACAATCAGGACAGACTACCATTTAAAATAGTGTTACAGTTTGTTTAAACTTTATTAATTTCTCTTTTGAAAAAAATTGTAATGTTTATTTCTGAGAGACAGAGAGACAGACAGACAGACACAGCGTACAAGTGGGGGAGGGGCAGAAAGAGAGGGAGACACAGAACCTGAAGCAGCCTTCAGGCTCTGAGCTGTCAGCACAGAGCCTGAAGCAAGGCTCAAACTCAAGAATGCCCCAAAACTTTATTAATTTCTAAAATGAAGAGGTGAAAGATATTTAAAGATCACCTTTTTATTATTTAGACTCCAGCTGACCTAATAATAAAAACTAATCACAAATCTGAGGAGGAAAATAAAGCTAGCTAAACAATTTATTTAGGTCACTACTGGACATTATTGTCACCACCATGAATAGCCAGCATTTAATTTGGCATTCACGGCAACCTTTACAGGAAAGATCCTAGGCTTAAAGAACTCAAACCATTGTGTGTATAACCCATGTGTAGACTGGATGCCATGAAGAAGGAAAATATGTCCAAAGGATGCCAAGACCCCAGGTGATGGAACATGATCTGAGAGTCAAGTTGTCATCATGGAAATCTAAAAGTATGCAGAAAGAATTCAGCGAAGATGGACCAAGATCCATGTAAGAAATTTTGAAAGTAGGAAATAAGCAGAGGCCTGGAGAGGCAGATAGGCTGCTCCAAAGTTCTGGAAGACTAACTAACAAAGACCCAAGCAAAGCAGCCAGAATTCAGGGGCATAAAACTACTTCCTAACTAGAGAGAGGAAATTAAAAGATTCCATTTTCAAAGAAATGGAACTGTAGACAACTCATGCCATAACTGTGGAGGTGCTTTCTTGAAAACCTAACACAAAAATAATTATATCAAAAGTAACGTTTCCATAAGAGATGGTAGTGAAAGATTCTGTTATATAATTTTTAGGGCGCTAGATATAGAGATATATTCATTGCCTAAGGAGCAACTACTGTGACTCATCCTAGACCTAACCCCCCTAGAAGAGTCATTAACACACATTAGATCAATTACCCTCTTATTACTCTGCTTCCTTCAGAATCAAATATCACACACACACACACACACACACACACACACACACACACACAATCTATGACAGATGCCTCTACTCCTTTACTTTGATTCATTTAAATGTGGATTCTATTATACCATCACACCAAAACTGTTCTCCTAGTGGTCCCCAATGATTTTTCCACTGCCAAATCTAATGGTAGCTTCTTTATCTTTCTCTTATTTGGCCTCTCAGCAATATTCACCATAATTGACTACTGCTCTTCTGATTTAATACATTCTTCTCTTGGCTTCCCTAACTAATATCATGAAGTCCTGATAACTAACCGCTCAGGTGTTTGGACACCTTCTCAACGTATTTGGCCTTCACCAAATTCTGTACGTAAGAGGGACTAATTATTTGGTTCATACTCTTTTATCTATATACTAGCATTGGATGATCTCATTTATATTTGTGACTTCAAATTGTTATAAATGCCAATGATGTCACGATTTTGATCTGTGGCTTAGACCTCACTGTGACCTCCACACCCATTATATCAATTAACCCCAATCCATCTCAATCTACAAGCACCCTCCATAGCCCTATGTCTTAGCTATCTGTGCCATGACAAAAATACCACAGGCTGGTTGGTTTAAACAACAGTAATTTACCTGTCACAGAGGCTTAGAAGTCCAACATCAAGATTCAAGCAATTTGGTTTCTTCCTGGCCTGCCAATGGCCACCTATTTGGTGTGTCCTCATGGGGCAGAGAAGAGGACTTTGGTGTCTTCCTCTTCTTATAACGGATCTAGGCCTGCTCCCTATGGCCTTGCACCTGTAAGACATCTGCACAAGGCACTGTCTCCCATTACAGTCACACTGGAGGTTAGGACTTCAGCATATGAACTTGAGGGGGCTCAATCCAGTCCATAGCATCCTCTTTCTTCAATATTCCCCATCTCAGTAAATGGTGCTACAATGTACCCAGCTGCTTGAACCCCACTCATGGTTTTTGCCTCTGTCATAAATATAAGAACTTGCTGACAGAAGGAATACACTCCTGGAGGGGTCTTCAATCAATCCGCTTCCCTTACTTTCGTTGCCCCACTCTATTTCAAAGTCACTTTATTGCACTTTCCCTGCGGATTATCTATTTCATTCTGGTGTTATTTTGAAAATAAATGACATCACGCCAACCCTGGCTCAGAATGCATGAGTTGTCCATTGTCCTGAATATCGAGCCCCACACTGTTTATGTGGATTATGACCTCAGGCTACTATGACTCTTGTTCTACAGCCCAGTTTTGCCTTGAGCCACTTTATCCAAAGCTTTCTAGTGGCCCACTATTCTGGTTTTCAGTTCCCCAAATGGGAAATTGTCCTTCCTACTTCATAACCATACTGCCTATCCCCATCATTTCTTTACCTAAATGTTGTCCCCACACAAAGGCATTCTTTGATCCCCAAACTCAGTTATGCCTTCCTTCTTTCACTCTCACACTTCCATGGCCTTCATATGAAAGTGATCTGTGTGACAGTCTTCTCCACTGAGCTTAAGCAGGGACTGGATTATTATTTATTCATTTATCCCCATATCTAGCAGAGTGATTAGTACATAGTAAGTGTTCGATAAACACTTGTTAATCACTTGCTACTTCATTGAGTGAATGGTCCAATAAATAAATGAATGAATAAACTTAAATCCATCATTCAGTTGCTCACTTAAAAAAAAATCCCATCCTTAATAGTTGACATTCTCTTTGATGTTCGCTGCCACACATATTCACCAAGTGACGTGTATAACTACACAGCCAGGAGACACTCAGCATGCAGTTTCTAATAGTAGGCCCAACAATTTCCATGCCCAGAATGGAGTTAGCAGAGATTGGCTGCCGATAACATCTGGCTGGAGATTAAGCAACTGAAAGATCTTGCTTACCTTCCCTACCCCTTCTCAGATCATCAGCTTTTGAGGAATAAGTCAAGTTGGTTAAAAATAAATAAATTGCAAAGATAAGTTTCATGACACTCCTACATGCTAATAACTACACCTTGAAAACCCTAAAATGTTCAATGGAAATTTTTACACATTACGATAATATGTCAAGACAATTAAGATAAAAAGCACACCAAACTTTCCACAAATGAAATATTAAGGCCAAGATAATAGGTCAAAAGGAAACAGGGAAATTTAATTTTTTTCACTGAATTGTTGACTTTTCTTCATCTTCCTTGAATTCATTAGGAAAAGCAGTTTGTTTTTCCTAGAAATGGATCACATTCCCTATGTAAATCTCTAGCAGCACATATCAGAATATATAATTTTTGTCAAAACTAATTTTGAATTGATCAAAAATAATAACATTCTTTTCTTTCAAGTAAGGAAAATAAACTGAATATCCTAACCTTAGAGAAAAAATTAACTAGAAGATGAAATTAAAACTATAGAAAAACAGAGCATCCAAATATTGATTAAAATTTCAATTACCCAACTGTCTCTTAAAATAAAATGTGTTCTGAGAAGCTGAGCAGGACCCAAATGCATGATGTTTGGGAAATCTTGACATTTTCTAGCAAAACCCAAATGGCATTCTTATCATTATTTATGTAATATATAAGCAACTCCTCACTTCACATTTGGGGGGAAAGAGTGTTAAACAGAAGCATATTAGAAATGTATCAACCTGGGGCAACTGGGTGGCTCAGTTGGTTAAGCATCCAACTTCGGCTCACATCACAATCTCACAGTTGGTGGGTTTAAGTCCCGCAGTGGGTTCTCTGCTGTCAGCCCAGATCTTGGAGCCTGCTTCAGATCTTCTGTCTCCCTCTTTCTCTCTCCCTCCCTTCCCCTCTCTCTCTCTGTCTCTCTCTGTCAAAAATAAATGAACATTAAAAGATACATTTCCATTGCAGGAGACTGAAATCTCAAACTGTGGCCTCAACATTGTCATCTGAAAGCTGGATGTCTATTTCCTGAATTTTTATACTGATCTGGAAAAGAAGGCAAGAAGAGCTAGTACTTTGGGCATCTCTACACAGGTCCATACCGAACACATTAATTTTAATTAATTTGTATAAACTTGTGATCCAGACATTATGGGAGCACTCACCCAGTCCACACTACCCTTTCTAGAATGTATCCCTTTTTGAAGGAAGTGACTCCTCACCACCAGCTGATATGGCTTGGGTTGAATGCAAACACAAGAGGAACCAGCATGTAGATGGAGAGAGACTAATTTGATTCTTTCTTCTGAGAAGTTGCACTTGGAGATACAGGGGATGTTATTCAGAAGATAGTGGAAGATTGAATCGAAGTGTCAGCAAGTAGAGGAATGTGAAATCACATGAAACTCAACAAGAGAGAAAAGAAGGAAGCAGAGATAAAGGAGAATCTCATGCTTTAAAAACACAAAGAATGAATGTGCACAAGAATTTTCTGTTCTAGTGTCCGTCCCCAGGAGGTTTGGCTTATTTCATTTCTTTCCTTATCCTAAAACTAAATTCACCTTAACTTAAACTGGCTTAAATGGGCTTTATCCCTTGCAACCAGTGATGCTATGCTGATACGTTAATTTCTAGAAAGGTCTGTGGCTGAAGATAACCAGTTTCTCCTCCCTTAACCAGTCTGTGTGTGTTCAGACATGGCTTGAATGTCTATCAGTGAACTCGTGGCTCCTCCAAATTAGCAACATCATTTCTAATGGCCAGTCCTCACACATTTAAATTGACAACAGCCATGGAAGCTAATTTTCCAGAATCAGGCAAACTCTCATCCCATTTCTCCCTTGCAAATACGAAATTCAAGCAGCATCTTGCAGAAACAGCCAGGAGCAGGTTATTGCATCTGGGCTTTTGGGACTCAGAGTGCCAATTTCCCAGCACTGATAGGTGAGGTCTTTGAAGCTCCCTTCCTAAAATGGCAGTGCTCTAAATAACACAGTGGAGACATATTGAGATGGATTCACAACTGTCTGCAAAGAAACCTCCTGCTGACGTCAATGGGAGTTTATCCTGAGGGCCTGAGAATCAGGCGTGTATTAATACCTTTTCCTCAGTGATTTCAATCTGATCTAAAAGCTTTAGCTTTTTCTTTCCCGAGAGTGGGTAGGAGAAATGGAGGATGTGACTGTGTGAGAACACTTTGAGGTTCCCTGTGTTTTACTTAGGAATTTTACTTCCAAATTCAAGTTGGGAGAAACTTAGCCTTGGTTCTTCTACCTATATGCTTTGACTCTCACCTCCCCCGCCACCCCCCCCGCCCCCCAACTCCTTTTTAGTATTACTGCACTTCTCCTGCGTGATTTCAAGTTTCACTGATCATTGGGAAAAGTTCTGAAATTGACATCTACATTTAAAAGCAGATGGCATTGCAGATGTTGAATATTTAATCCTTAGGTTTGGGGGTGGTGTACTCAGCCTTTTTCTAAATTTTAAATTATTATTATTTTTTACTTTTTAAGAAGTCAGCTTGTTTTTTGGCAGTTTGGGTGTGAGCACTCAAACTGATTAATTTCAGTGTGACTATTAGAGAAAAACCTTTTAAATATAGAGAAAAGAAAAAAGCTCTTAACAGAAAAGAAAGACTATAGCTTTGGAAATGCATTGTGTTTTTTTTCTCCAACAATGTACATATGAATAACACATTCTCCCTTTACCCCACTGGATATTCTTGCTGCACAAACTAAAACTCATCATTGGAAAGACATATTTTTCTAATGTTTCAGGTGTCTAACAAAATGATTCTAAAACACACATAACCTCTTAATTTGTTGTCCAAATGAGGACACTTTGAGAATGAAAAGGCATTATAAATAATACACTGGGACAACAGGTATAAACCAGTTTATCTCACAAATAAGGCACTGGTTGTCACCATTTTCCCCCAAAGATCAAAACCAATGCAAATAGTTCTCTTCTAGTTTTCCAAACAAACAAACAAAAAAATTGAAACATTCTCTACTTACTTCATAGAGTTGACTTCAGTAAAATTTTCCTTACAATAGACAATTTGAAATTTGTCTTCTTTCAGTTTTCAATTTAGTGTTGAGTCCGTTTAATTTTTTTTTTAGTGACTTGGCCTTCCTAATTTTATTGTTTGCTGTTTGATTATGGCTTATTGTGAGTTATTATAGACATATACAAAAGTACATAAAATACAAGTTTTTTTTGCAATTATTATAAACAAAACACCTATATAACCATCTCGCAAGAGATAGAACACTACCATGTCCATGAAGCCCCCAAAAGGCACTTCCCAATAAAAATATTCTGTCACCCCCAAAGGAAACCACTATCTATACCAAGGCAATTACATATTTGATTTTTTTCTGTACTTTTAACCTGCAGTATAAATTCCCAAATAATAGTGTTATTTTAGACTTGTCCAGTGTATTTGAGATTTATATAAATGAAATAATATTGTATATTTTTTGGGTATGGATCTGGTTCCTTTTGTTCAATATTACATTTAAAGAATCATCCATACTGTTTTGTGTAGACACACAAGTTCATTATTATGTTATTATTGTTGTATGTTATTTCATTGTCTGAACACGGCAGAAATTGTCTTATCATTCTACTGGAAGAGACTTGGTTTGCTTCTAGTTTTGGGTCATTAAAAATAATACTGCCAAGGAACATTCTTATACATGTCTCCTGGTATATAAAAATACACATCTTTGTAGGAGGAAAATTTGATGGGTAGGTCACGGATAACTACCTTTAGCAGTTAATACTGAATAGGTTTCCAAAATGATGCTACCTAGTGCATTCCCAAACCTGCATTATCCAGCACCACGTGGGAACTTGTTGGAAAAACAAATTGACAGGCCCTTCTCCAGTATAGCTGAATCAGGACTTCTGAGGGCGCAGCTCAGTGCTACGTCTTTTAACTGGTCCTCCAGGCTATTCTGATGTAAACTCAAGAGCAGTATTCCCTAGACTGCACTGCACAGTGGAATTATTTTGGTGTCTTTGAGGGAAAAACCACCACTGCCTAGTTTACTTGCTCCAGAAATTCTAATTTAACTGATAAGAGTATAATCTGGACCTCAGGACCAAGACAGAGTAGTCCTAAGTCTCTGTTGTTAAGTTAAAATCATCCTGGAGACCTTAAAGAGAAAACAAAAACCCAAAATACTTTCCATCTACAAGGATTCTGATGTAATTGTCCTTTGCAGGGTGAGGAGTTTAGGCATTGAACTGTTTTGTGACTTTGTTTCATTCAAAAATAGGTCCCTTAGTAAGGACCAGGATTCAGACCACTGCCTTAGAGCGGTTAATGATAGCATATTAAATACCCCAGGATTACCTCTCCATTCTCTTCCCATCATCCACTATCACTTCCTTCAGCACAGTTCAGCTCAATGAGGAACAAAACAAAATAAAACTAAATGATACAAATGTGTGAACAATGAAGAGGCTCAGAGCCCTGGAGTTTTTATTTAAGACTTAATTTTCTAAAATGAATCTCTAATTGGCAGAATTTCGGGTAGAACAGAAAAAATGAAATAAAGGATAATTTGGGGCAGAAACAGCTATTCAGCAGCTCTTAAGTCACATAAAACATATTCCATTTGAGAATGTGATATAACCTATTTTTTTCTTTCAAGTGTTCTCTTATAATTTGTTTTGTAATCTGATGGAGATTATTTTGTCTCTTGTTCATCTATTTCCCATTGAAAGGTGTCCCTATTCCTTTCAATAGGGCATTTGATGGAACAGTTTGATAATGTCAAGTACTTTAGGCACCTAAGTAGAAAAAAGACTCTTTTTTTAATATATTTTTTTATTGTCAAATTGGTTTCCATACAACACCCAGTGCTCATCCCAAAAGATGCCCTCTTCAATACCCATCACCCACCCTCCCCTGAAAAAAGACTCTTTTAAATTCAGTCTATTCCAAAAAGAGACATGGGTACCAACATTCTACCATTTAAATCCAAGCTTGTGATTTAAGAAAATCAGATACAAAATCAACCAGGCCAAATTTTCAGAAAAGCCAAAAAATTGTTTAGTATTTGACCCATTATTTAAGGTGGCTTCTAAATTCAAAATTATCTCTCTTATTTCTGCAACTCCATGATCCACAAAATGTTCAAAGCTATAGAGAGTTCTATTTCAGCATGTTTGTCCCAACTTCTTGAGTTCTTTGCTGCCTCACAGCAATTTACAGTGTAGCAGAGAGTGAAAAATGTATCCAATAACTTTTTCAAAAGGTATTTTTTTTATCTTTCTTTTTAGCCCTGCTGATTTAATCAGCATCTGTCTATGGGATAGAACACTCAAGATTCTTAACCAAAATCAAGTATTTCATAGCTCTGGGATGATCTGCTCATGAGGACTGGCCTGTAGAAGCAGGATCACATTCTCCTCTCTGATTTCTGCTTGAAAGCTGTAGCATGGGCCCAGATCTCTCCTTTGTTGATGCAGAAAAAGCAGGAATGCAACAAAATATTAGCAAATTGAATGTAACATTATATAGAAAGAATTACATGCCGTAACCAAGTGGGATTTACCCCAGGTATACAAGTCTGGTTCAACATTTGAGAATCAATAAATCCATTGCATCAACAGACCAAAGAAGAAGAAGAAGAAGAAAAATCTTATGATCCCATCAGTAGATTCAGAGAAAGCAACTGACAAAATCCAACATCCATTCGATATAAAAATACTCTTAGTAAACTAGGAATACAATGGAACTTCCTCAACTTAATAGAAGGTATCTGTAAAGCAACCTAGTTATCATACTTAATGGTGACAAACTCAAAATGTTCCTAATAAGATCAGATACAAGGCAGGGATATCCCATCTCATCACTGCTTTTCAACATCATACTGGAACTTCCAGCTAATACAGTAAGACAAGAAAAGGAAATAAAGGTATACATATCAGAGAGGAAAAAATAAAAATGATTCTCTTCACAAATGACATACGTGTCTATGTGGAAAATCTGAAAGAATCTACTAAAAAAAGCCTCCTGTAAATAATAAACAAGATTTATAAATAATAATAAATAACAAACAAGGCTATTAGCAAGGTTGTAGGACACAAGGTTAATATACAAAAGTCAATTATTTCCTATATAACAGCAATGACAAGTGGAATTTGAAATTAAAACTGAAATACCATTTAAATTAGCACTCCAAAAATTAAAATAAATAAAATACCCACAAAACTTTGATAAAAGAAATCAAAGAAATAAAAGGAGAGACATTCTCTGGTCATGGATAGGAAGACTCAATATTGTCAAGATGTCAGGTCTTCCCAACTTAATCTATAAATTCCATGCAATCCCAATTAATATCTCAGC
Source organism: Felis catus (assembly GCF_018350175.1). Lineage (NCBI taxonomy): Eukaryota > Metazoa > Chordata > Mammalia > Carnivora > Felidae > Felis > Felis catus. Next base: position 5,400,688 of record NC_058377.1, on the reverse strand, counting down.
AAGTTATTTTGTGGATACTGATAAACTGTTTCTACAGTTTATATGGAAAGGCAAAAAAGACCAAAAGTAGACAACACAATACTGAAAGAAAAGAAAAACTCAGAGGACTGACCTAACTTCAAGATTTACTATAAAGCTACAGCAATCCACACAGTGTGGTATTGGTGAAAGGATAAACAAATGCATCAGTAAAACAAAATAGGCACCTCAGAAATATACCCACATAAATATAGTTATCTTTGACAAAGGAGCAGAGGAAATACAATGGAGCAAAGATAGTTATTTCAAGAAATGGTGCTGGAACAACAGGGCATCCACAAGCAAAAAAAAAAAAAAAAAAAAAAAAAAGGAATATAGACAAAGACCTTACACTCTTCATCAAAAATATCAAAATGGACCACATACCTAAATGCAAAATGTAAAACTATGAAACTCTTAGGAGATAAAACACAAAAGAAAACCCAGATGACCTTAGGAATGGTGATGCCTTTTTACATAAAACACCGGAGGCAGGGTTGCCTGGTGGCTCAGTCAGTGAAGCATCCATCCATCTCTTGATTTCAGCTCAGGTCATGATGTCACAGTTCATGAGTTCAAGTCTCATGTAGGACCTCTGCGCATCTCATGTCTCCCTAACGTGGGATTATCTGTCTCCCTCTCTCTCTGCTCCTCCCTGGCACATGCACATTCTCTCTCAAAAATAAACAAAAAACACTAAAAAAATACAAAATGCAGAAACTATGAAAGAATTGATAAGCCAGACTTCATTTAAATGAAAAACTTCTGTTATGTTAACGACAATGTCAAGACAATGAGAAGACAAGCCACAGTGTGTGGGAGAAAATATTTGCAAAAGACACACCTGATAGACGGCTGTCATACATATACAAACATATACAAAGAACTCTTAGAACTCAACAGTAAGAAAACAAACACCCAGATTAAAAATTGCCCCAAAGATCTTACCAGAGACCACACTAAATAAAAAAAAGATACACAGATGGCAAATAGATATATGAAAAAAAGCTCAACACCATGTGCCATTAGGAAAATTCCAATTAAAACCACAATGTGATGCTACTACATACCTAATAGGTCGGTCAGAATCCAGAATACTGACAATGCCAAATGCTTATGAGAATGTAGAGCAATAGAAACTAATTCATTGCTGGTGGGAACGCAAAAGGTACAGCCACTTTGCAATGGTACAGCCACTTTGCAATGGTACAGCCAATGCAATATGGCCCCAGAATACATCTCAAAGTGGGATGATGGGAATATGACAGATTACTGCTTTTTCTTTATTGTTGGCCTTGGCCAAAATGTTGTAAAATTTATCTCAACCCTTGTACTTTACAAGTGGACAACCATAAGAAACCCGAATGTCATAACATTTTTAAGGATCACACTCAGGTTCACAGCAAAATTAGGAGAAAAGTAATGAAATTTCCTATATGCCTCCCTACTCCCATACTATGACATTTATTTTTTATTGTGGTAAAATACATGTAGCATAAAATTTACTATTTTTAGGAGCACACAGGTGGCTCATTCGGTTAAGCGCTGGACTTCAGCTCAGGTCATGATCTCACGGTTCATGAGTTTGAGCCCCACATTGGGCTCTCTGCTGTCAGCACAGAGCCTCCTTCAGATCCTCTGTCTCTTTCTCTCTCTGCCACTTCCCTGCTCATGCTTTCTCTCTCTCAAAAACAAACATTTAAAAAATTACTAGTGTTAAGTGTACAGTTCAGTGGCATTAAGTAGATACACATCATTGCACAACTATGAATACTATCCATTTCTGGGACGTTTTCATCACGCCAAACTGGAACTCTACACCCATGAAAAGGCAACTCCCATATCTCCTCCCACCAGTCCCTAGTCACCATTATTCTGGTTTCTATCTCTATGGATTTGACTGATCTACATGCCTCAGGTAAGTAGAATAATACAGTAAGTGTCCTTTGATAACTGGCTTGTTTCAGTTGGCCTAACTTTTTCAAGGTTCATGTATATTCTAACATGTACCAGAATTCCATATGTTTTAAAGGCTTAATAATATTCTAATGCATGCATATCCCACATCGTGTTTATCCCTTTATCAACTGATGGACACTTGGGTTGCTTTCACATTTTGGCTATTGTTAGTAATGCTGGTATGAGCATGGGGGTACAAATAACTGTTTGGGTCCTTCCTTTAAATTCTTTTGAGTATATACCCAGAAGGGGAATCGCTAGATAATATGGTAGTTCTAGTTTTACATTTTCTTTCTGAGGAACTACTATACTGGTTTCTTTAGCAGCTGCCCCATTTTACATTCTGACCACTAGTGCACATAGAGTCTGATGTCTCCACAACTTCACCAACACTAATTTTGTAAACATTCTCTTTGTGTTTTTAATAATAGATAGCTTAATGGCTGTAAAGTGGTATCCCGTTGTGGTTTTGGTAAATCCCTAATGATTAGTGATACTGAACATCCTCTGTGCTTATTTTGCCATGAGTGTATCTTCTTTGGAGAAATGTCTATTCACAATATTTGCCCAATTTTTACATTGAGTTGTTTTTCTGTGGAGTTGTAAAAGTTTTCTTTATATGTTCTAGATATAGCTGAGTTAATTAGATATGGTATAACATAAGGATCTAAAATTTTTTCCATTGTTTTCAATGTCCATTTTTCCCACAATCATTTTTTTGAAGACTTTTCTTTCCCACTGAATCCATTTGGCACCCTTATAAAAATCACTTCACTGTATATGTGAGGGTTTATTTGTGAACTGTTAATCCCACTTATTGTTCTATATACCTGTCTTTGTGCCACCACCACAGTGTTTCTACAACTGTAGTTTTGCAGCAACTTTTGAAATCAGGAAGGGTGAAATCTCCAACTTTCCTTTTTTCCAGATTGTTTTGGCTATTCAGGGTCTTTTGCAGCTCCCTCTGAATTTTATGATAAATTTTTCTATGTCCGCCAAAAAAAAATGTCATTGGGATTTTAATAGGATTGCTCTGAATCTGTAGATCATTTTGAATAGTACTGACATTTTAACAATTTAAGTTTTCCACTCAATGAACATGGGATGCCTTTTTACTTACAGGCATACCTTATTACAGATAGTGCTTTTTTTTCTTTTTTTGAACAAACGAAAAGTCTGTGGTAACCCTGCATCAAGCAAGTCTATTGGTGTCATTTCTCAACAGGATTTGTTTACTTCATGTCTTCATGTCACATTTTCAAATGTTTTCATGATGATATCAAAAGTGCTGTAATCCCATGATAAAACTTTAATGAATGAGGAGTTGTTTCTATTAATGGTTTCTTAAGACGGAATTTATTCCTGCTGAAGATGCTGTCATGACTGTTGACATTACAACAAAGGATTTAGAATATTACATGAACTTTGTTGATAAAGCAGCAGTAGAGTTTGAGAGGAATCATTTCAGTTTTGAAAGAAGTTCTGAGGTGGAAAAAAAGCTTTGAAACAGCATCACCTGCTACAGAGAAATAGCTCATGAAAGGAAGAGTCAGTCAAGGAAGCAGACACCATTGTTGACTCCTTTTAAGAAATTGCCACAGCTGCCTGAACCTTCTGCAACCACAACCATAACCATGATCAGTCATCAGTCAGCAATTATCAACATTGAGACAAGACCCTCCACCAGCACAAAGATTAAGACTCACTGAAAGCTCGGGTGATGATTAACGTTGTTTAGCAATATTTTTTTAATTAAGGTATATACATTGTTTTTTTTAGAAATAATGCTATTGCATACTTAAGAGACTACAATATAGTGTAATCATAAATTTTATATGCACTGGGAAACAAAAAAATTCATTCAACTTACTTTATTGCAGCGGTCTGGAACCAAACCTGCAATATCTCTGAGGTGTGCCTGTATTGGTTTCTTCTGTAACTTCTTCCAGCAATGTTTGTAGTTTTCAGTGTACACATCTGTTACCTCCTTGGTTAATTTTGTTTTCATGTATTTTATTCTGTTAACCCATTGGAGCCAATGTGGATTCGAGGATATAAAGAAGAAAAAAACCTGTCTTCTTCTCCATTAACACGTGGTCTGAGTACTCCTTAGATGAGGAAAAATGGCCGTTTAATGTGTTCTTAAACTTCAATACCATCTCTGCTAAGATTCTGTACATACTTCCCTCTTTTTCCTGAATTACTGTCTCATCTTTGTTTCTTTTCAAGATGTGAAGTATATCTTGAGAGGATTGGACAAATGTGGCCTGACTCTCATATGGGGGATTTGTCTCCCTCATTCATTTCCCAGGTTAATGGTTATGATAATGGGGGCCAATTGTCTGGTTAGTGTAGCTTGGGATGGGGCCTTTAGGGAATCTTCCCAAGCAGCTGCCCAAACTCCTTTGTTTCAGGGCGGTTCCTTGTCTTCCCCTGCCCAACATGGACTGCCTATTTTCACTTTTTGCTGGTGACAAGAAAACGTGTGTCTGTTCATCCGTCTGAGCTGACCAGCTTTAGGATTGGGAGGCTTCTTTCTCTGCCCTCTGGGCTCTTATCTGCCTCCGGCCTTGCTGGTGGAGCCTAGCCTCTTCTGCCTTCCCCTTGCCCATTCTGTTTCTGCACCGACGTGGGTGTGGCTTGCATAATCCACTCCTGTACCACCCTCTGTGCCTCCAGTGCCAGTGGCTCCTGGTCCTCCTACCCTCGCTTTCAAGGAGCGACTAGCACTCCAAGCTCTTGGGCCACACCTTTATGAGATTCAAACTGGAGCACCTCCCCCCTGGACTTCAACCACCCACTTCAGATTTTCCCACAAGTGCCCCAGGGAAAAGTTGACAGTGAAGAACTGACTTTTAAGTGGACATAGGTGCCTCATATTCTGTATTCAAACTAATTTACGTGTGTTAGTTTAATTAAGATAAACATCTTTAGAGTTATCAGCGTTAACTATAAAACCTTAATTCTACCAAGGTTTACTGAAAGCCAAACAAGCATGTGTTATTTCTGTTGCAATTTTTCAGCAAAAAATATGACTTCATATGAAGGTTAACTTTTTCTGTCTCAAAGGTTTCATGGGTTATTGTTAAAAAACAAGTAGAATGAATAAATAAAAAGGTTCAGAGCTTTCAAAATATTTGGTAACCTAAAACTTTCAACTTTTACTAAGTTAGATGATAAACTGGATTGAATTCACTGGATATATGTCTTCTCCAAATAAGATAAAATACTGAAGCTTTGATTACTGAATGTAGGTTTGTGCTTTTGGCATCTCATTGCACAGAAACTAAGGATTCTTGGGTCTGTTGGTAAACATGCCCTGTGCTTTGCTGTAAGACTGTACTATGGAAAAGCATGTTTTTAGGAATTTCAAATTGTATTTATAAAGTTCAAATATAGAGAATTCTGGTGTAACAAACAGTTCACAACTGGTTACTGATGTTGGAGACAACGGCATAAAAAATTAAATTTCCTTACTACTACAACCCATTGACAAGTTACTCTTGTAACCTCTTCCACTTACTCTCTCTCTCTCTAAAAACAAACAAAAAACCCAAAACAAACAAATAAAAAAACCCACTTCCTTTGGAAACTTCCTTTATCTTTACCCCCCAAGATATATGATGATGGCAAACATCCCTTAAGGATATGACCCACTGATACACATCTGAAGGGTCTAAAGACTGAATTTTTACTAAACAGTAATAAATGACATTTTCTTTTTTAAAAATCATTTTAAAGTTTATTTATTTATTTTGAGAGAGGGAGAGAGAGAGAGAGAGAGAGAGAGAGAGAGAGAGAGAGAGCAGGCAACAGAGGAGGGGCAGAGAGAGAGGGAAAGAGAGAATCCCAAGCAGGTTCCATGCTGTCAGTGCAGAGCCTGATGCTGGGCTCAAACTCATGAACCAAGAGATCATGACATGAGCTGAAACCAACAGTTGGATGCTTAACTGACTGAGCCACCTAGGAACCCCATTAAATGACATTGTCCTAACTACAGCTAGCCACCTCAAGGTCCTGGAAACCTTGTTTCCAAAATTTCTTAGAGACTTAAGCTATCCCTAACCCCCTCCCAATGTGAAAGTATATAATCAGTCACTTCTCATGACTCCAATGCAGGTCTGTCCAGGGGACCTGTGTCCGTGTTTTAGTAAAACTGCCTTTTCGCACCTAAGACATCTCAAGAATTCTCTCTTGACCATTTGCTCTAAACCCCAACATTTCCATATCAGTCATCGCTTAGTTTTCACTGGAAACTAAGGTTTCTTAGATCAAAGTTCTGATAAATATAGTTAAGATACTTGGGGATGATGGGAGAAGCAAAACAGTGTGCAGGAAAGGAGGAGGTATATGAGAAAGATAAAAGGAATCAGAATATATTTTATTGAGGAAAAAATGAAGTAATTTTCTCCTAAAATAAGACTGGCTAATTAGAGAGAAAGGGCTTAGGACAAAATCTGTATGAAAAAGAAAATTGTGAAGGGCAATCTTTGCAAAAGAATTTTGTGTGTGGTCAGGACAAAAGTTCAAATGAATGGACTTTAAAAGTACACTGGTGTAAGATTGACATTCTGCTATTCTCTTTATTAAAAAGACAAAGTTTTCTTGATTTGTGGGTCTGTTCTTAATAGGAATTATTTTAAAAAGTTTTTTTTCTTTATCTTCCCAGAAAAACAAGGTTTCTATGTTCTGTCTTCCTCATCTTTGATTACTTATGATAGTGAAAACTTCTTCAATATGGGGCACCTGGGTGACTCATTTGGTTGAGCATCCAACTTTTGATTTTGGCTCAGGTCATGTTCTTGGTGCTGTGGGATTGAGCTCTGCATCACGCTCCATGCTCAGCATGGAGATTCTTTCTCTCCCTCTCCCCTCCTCACATCCTCTCTCTAAAATAAAAAAAATAAAATAAAATAAAATAAAAACAACAACAAAACTTTGTCAATATTAAAGAAGCTATGTTTTTATAAATAACTTCCTGTAAAATTCCTTATTGCCCCCTTGGTTAAATGTAAATACTAGTTTTGTAATAATCTATAATCCTACTTAGGTATGAGCTTCAAGTTTTCTGAGGTTTTTGACAAGCTTCATGACATTTGAGTTGTAAATGAAGTCTTTTTGATTAATTAGGCTGGTTTAATTGGTATGTGAAGTTATTTGGGAAGCACTGTCAAATGAATAATAAGCCTTAGATTGTATTGTTTGGATAATGCTGTAACTGTTCCAGGAATTATATGTAATTTCTAAAGTTTTGATATGTTTTGGTATAAGGCTATCACTTGGTATTCTGATTAGTCAAGTGTGATAGAAATAACTGGATTTCCTTGTCAGCTCTATTGTAACAAACTCTCTCTTTAACCATGTTCATTTTTGAGTCTTTTGTCATTTATAGTTATTGTTCTTATTCTCTTGCAAAATGTGTTTCATCTTCAGGAAGATTCGTTAAAATGACTTTTGACAAATACAGGTTTTTTGTTTTGTTTTGTTTTTGAGAGAAAGAGAGAGGGAGAGAGAGAGGCAGAGCACAAGTGGGTGAAGAGCAGAAGAAGAGAGAATCTTAAACAGTCTCCATGCCCAGTGTGGAGCCTAGTGAGGAGCTTGATCTTATGAACATGAGATCATGACCTGAGCCAAAACACAGTCGGATGCTTAACCAACTGGCCAACCAGGTGCACCCAATTGCAGGGTTTTGATATATTTAAAATCACAAAACTGAAATGGGCAAGAATTTCCAGAACTAATGGAAAAAGTTGCATTCAAACCGAACAAGAATTAGTAACATGGGACTAAATGAATTGAGAAAGATGATTATAGTTTTTGTGACTCCTGTTTGAAACATTGTTGGTTCTCTAATGTTTGTTCTTACAGACTGTTTACTTTCTCTTAAGATACCCATGATATACAAAAACATTATAAATATTCCTTTGTGAACAAATTGAAGCATTTAACTTTTCTCCCTACCTGAACCCTCTGAAACTCAGAAACTGTCAGTGAATATTTTTCTTCTGTGGCAATTATAATCATTTGCATAAGTTTAATGAGAATCTGTTCTCCATGTAACAGGACACCAGTGGAAAAATCAGTTATATTACCAAAGCTTTGACTGGAATGTCATGTTTGACAGACATGCATAGACTCAGATATGACCATACAGTTTTAAGGAACTACGGCTGACTTCATGAAGCATGGAGCTAATAAATCCCCTTTGGAAATGTTGGCCTGATACCTTGCATACAGAGTTCCCAGAAGCCTTACCACGTGAGTAAAGAATGTCACTTCCTGGCAGGTACAGGAATCTCGGATATTTGGAGGCCCTTGAGAAGAGGAATTTGCCCAAATCTACAGGCACTACAAGCAAGCCTGATGACATGGCTTCTGGCCTTAAGAGGTGCTTAAAAGTTCATTCTAGAGATTCCTTATAAAAAGTTCCAGCAAGGCAGATTTCAAAAGATCTATGATGATCAATCATTATTCTTGGTGAGTGTATATAAATAATCATGCCAAGTTTATTAAAACTGGCTTGTTTTACAAACAAATTAGTCTTGATTTGGCTATCTTTGATAAAAATGATTGTGATTATAGAGAGAAAATGTGTTTTCATAACACATATTTGTAGATGTTAGATTTTAATACTATTTACTGTAAAGTACACTAAAATCTGAATTCTTCTGGGTTCCTCAAATATCTGGCTATGGCTCTCCAAATTAAAGTTTCCAATATTCTCTCAATGTAATAATTTAAAGTCATTAAAAACCAAAATTGCCCTTTTTCCTGAAGCCCTGAAAATTGATGCTGGACAACGTGAGGTGGGCTTCAGAGAAAGTGTCACAAAACTTGTGTATGGAGAATCTTCGTGCTTGTTGCTCTATGGGTCATTCAAAAGGATCACCAGAGACATTTGAATTATAAACCAAAAGTCATCTGATTCCTGCTGCCTGTTCCCACTCCATCTGAGGATGCTTCAATTCTGAAATCTAAAAATCTTCTCATTGGCAGCACTGGAGACTGAGACACTAAGTTTGTAATTTTCTACAACCATTAACTGAAAATTTTCTTTTGTTTCCATAGAAGTTCCTCTTATTGATTACTGAATTGCTTGCTGAATAATACAGTCTATGTGATGGCTAACACCACCTGCTACACAATTAAGGCCTTAAGTGACTCTCAAAATAGCATTACATTATGAAACATTGAAATAACTCAAATGCATAAAGCAAAATTGAATGGTCTGAGATGTCTTAACAGTAACAGGAGGAACATGCTTCATTAATAAAACAGAATGTTCTGAATGTTGCAGATTATCACAAAAATATAACAGGATTGCAAAAAGATATGGATTGGTGCTTTAAACGACCTCGCTCTGTAAACTCCTGGACTGGAAGAGGATTTTGGACAAGTATCAGGTCTTTTTATTGGGCTTCTTTTTCTCATATTAATCTTATTTTGTTGTGTTTTCTGATGTTTCTCTGCCTGGTGCCGAGACTCCTTCACTGCCACAACTTCCAGCTGACAGATGATCCTTTCTACTCAAGGAAATTCATATATACTGTCTACCTTGTACTGGGCTGCCTCTGCCTTTGGTTACTCCAGTATATAAATTCCCCAACTGACCAATGTCACCCATAGGTAGAGACATCCCTATGCCCCTATTCAGCAGGAAGAAGATACAGAAGAGAAGACTTTCCACCCTCAGCAATCTTAAAGATTTAAAGGTCAGGGGGAAAATGATGAGGAGAACAAAGGCAAGAGAAATGTAGATAAAATTAAATTTCCTTATAACTTGCAGCTCATTGATTAGTCCCTGAGATATGCAACATGTGACATCCCTCAAGGAACTCACAACTGTCTTAATATTGATGCTTTACTAGAGACTAAAAGCAACCTCAGCTTGACAATAGCCAGGCCTCCAGGATCCTGTAAATTTTCTCTAACATAAGGAAATCCCTTTGGAGACTTCTGTTATCTCTAACCAATTCCCCATCCCCAACTTAAAAATATATTATTAGTCATGTTTCACAATCACAGAGTGGCTCTTTCTGCCCACAGGTCCTGTTCCTGGTCTATAATATAAGACACTTTTTGCACCGTAAAATGCCTTAAGAATTCTTTATTGACCCTTGTGCCCAATGACCCCACATCAGTTGTACTATTTACTTATTGTTTGTATGGTCACTCTTTGGTTTTCACAGTGAAATGGAATCTCCATCATACAGACTTTTTCTTACTTACCACCCTAACACTAATCCTTAGCACAACACAGGGATGTTCTCATTGGGACACATAAACCAACAACAACAAAATGTGATCACTTTCTATTCTCAAGAGAACAGGCAGGACAAAATATTCACTTATTCTTTGGCCAGCCCTGTATAAGAAAGCCAAAGGATACTGGATGGCTGTTGAAATGGGAGAGAGGGCTACAGAGAAGGCACATGGGAGAAAACCAAACACAGACGGCTTTACTGACCCTGAAATAAAAAACTCAATTTTTATTTCCTTTTGAACTGATGTGTTTACATTAGGGCACATGCTGGGCCTAGCCTAGGATCCCAAACATCCCTCTAAGGGGTTTGGAGATTTTTTTCCCCCTCTTAATTCCTTCCACTATGGATGCTTATTATCACATGTTAACTTTCTAGGCTGCTGATGAAGCTACACTTCAAATCTGAACAATGGAGGTAAGCCTGTCTTAGCCCTCATTTGAAACAGTCAAATCTTTTCTCTTCTTCTCAATATAGTACATTTCCTGAGGGCTACGTTCCAGTTAAATAAAGACCAACTCCCAAGCTCTTTCTACTACCTATTTTCAACCTTTGCAGCCCCGTGCTGCCCTCAAATTCTGGGATTACTTCAAGCAGCTGCACAACCCACAGGGTGGGAAGACTCTTGCTCTCTTGCAGGCTAAGCTTGAGAACAAAGTTTTGATTTCTTTGACAACCTGGATTTATTTTTAGAGATATTAGAATGACTCACCTCTCCTGACATTTGTTTCTATAAAAACTAACTTTAAAATGTCACACTTCCAACTCTGTACAAAGAGCAAGAGAAAAGCTGCAAAAGCAATTGAACCTGAAGAGGACTCCACTTGAGACTTGCTTTCATCCTGCCTTGTCTGCCCTCCCTTCCCTTCTCTTCTGAGATTGATATGCCTCTCCTGACCACCCCTGCAGAGCCACATCCTGCAGGTGTGTGTTTGTGTGAGTGACCAAACAATGGACCTCTAGGACCAGGAAGGCACTAACACAAGCCAAAATAAAAGTGAGCCCTTGTTTGCATCACTGCCTCTGCACATGAATTGCTGACTCCAATATTATTAACAGAGTATACAGATGGCTCACAGAAATATTAAAAATAATTGAAGGACGTACAACACAGAACATTGTTCCTGATACAATGTTCAGTGCCTTGCACCTCCCTTTTATTTTATTTAAATTTCTCAAGGGAAGTCGACAGACTTGAAGCAAAGAGGATAACAAAGAGTATGAGGCAACTGATAAGTATGTCATGAAAGATTTCCATATGAAGTGGAAAAAGAAAAAGGCTCCAAAGTGAATAGATAAAGGGTAGGGAGAAACGGACAAAAATGCAATCATATTTCCCAATGCAAAGCTTATTGTGGAGCTGGAATTATAAAGATTTTCTTTGCTCTGGCAAAAATTTCTAATTTCCATGTGTTACTTTGAAAATGAAAAAAAGTATAGAAAATTTGAAAAAAAATGCAGTTTTCACAATATTCTCTAAATGAATATGTGTGTGTGTGTATTTAAAATGTATTTACTTGTAATGTTTGTGAATTCCTGGATTGGTTACACTAAAGGACTCAAGTTGGCCATAACCAAAAAGTAGAAACAGAAATCTACTCCGGCTTAGGGTACCAAAAAGATATTATAGGAGCCGGTTGAGAGAGCAAGAGAATGTATTGTGGCTGCCAGACAGATGCGATACAAGCCTGAAACTGCTGAGAAAGGTCTTCTCATATGTCCAAATTAAGCAGTGAATAAGAGGAATAACTCAACCTGGGAACAGTGACCCTACTAAGCAGCAAATAGATTTGAAATATTTGCCAAGCACTTATCATGCACTAAATGTCCATATCTAAATTATATGAGGAAAACACAACAGATTTAACAAAGTGTGCCAGTTTTTAAGGCATGCACAGATACCCACCCTTCAAGACTTGAAAGATGTGAGGCCATTGTACATGCAAAAGAATCTTATGTAAGGGGAAACCAGGGGGAATTTTAGAAAACCCAAGATGACAAGGAGACTATTACTGAATCCTGAGGACAAGTAAGAGGAGAAGGAGTAGTATTAGAAACGGGAAAATCAGTCTAGTTGGTTAAAGATGGATAGCATTACATTTTGAAATAATCTGCATTTCAGTGTATTTAATGTTTCCAAAGCCATTCATAAATTCTCAATAAATATTGTATGACAAATGAATGATTAATAAGTGAATGAGAAAAATAGTATATTGTGAAATGTACTGTATACATTTAAAGATGGTGGTGAGGGTTTAAAACTTGTGTGCAACCTGCCTCTCTGACAATTTACTTATTCCCAGCAGGGTCATGCCATGAGTATTAAAGACTAAGATTGTACCTTACACTTAGGATGAGGAATTTCTCAAGTCCCTGTTTTCCAGCATCTGATTCAAAAGGTCTTTCTTCAGATCTCCTTTGCTCTTCATCTTAATCCCCCCCGCCACCCGTTCCTGTTCTTTGTCTATGCCTGTTTGATTTGTTGACTCATTTTTAGGTTCTGTCTAGCCTAAAATGCTTTAGACATTGTCTTCACTCTCCCATCACCTGTCATGGTGCTGTCATCAATTGTCATTGAGTAGGGGCAATGCCACCACTGTTCTTGTACCCAGAATTCCAGGACCCAGCCCTGACAATCTTATCTGGAAAAAGGTTTCCTGAATTGGCTAGGAGTCCACTCTACTGAGGTTATATTGAGTCAGTTAGGATAGAAGGCTGGATTCCAGTCATGGTAACTCCATTAATTAATTCTGGATTCTAGAATTCAGCTGTGAACAAGACAGATATAGTCTCTGCTCTCATGGAACTTACATTCCAATGAAGGAGAAAATGATAGTAAGTTTGGAGAAGCATGAAAGAAATCATTAAAGGGTGGTAAGATTCAGCAATGCTATGATCCCACTTCTGTGTGTTAAGAGATTACTTGCTTCTGTGCACAGGAGATGTGTTGAGGGGGCCAGGAGTAGACCGTAGATGGTCAGTTAAGTGACATGAAAGTAGACCAAAGTAGAAAACACAGTAGTTGGGACAGAGAGTGGAGATGGGCAGATATGAGTGTACTAAATATGTATTTTGGAAAGTAAATTTGACAGGACTTGTTATTACAATGGAATTGGGTGACAGGAAGCAAGAGCAAGGATTCCTGGGAAATTAGTGGAGTCTCAGGGCTCTACTGGCTTGGTATTTGACTCACAGCAGCAAGGGAAGACTGACTTAAATATTCATATTACAACCAGTGAGTTTCCACTCAGCAAATTTTTCAGTGTAAATCATTGCCCTAATAGAAGTAAGCCAAACTCACATCTCTGTCGTTTGGCAGTACTTAGACTAGAAGTTGGTCCAAAACTGTGAACATACAGTGCCCAGATTCAAGACCATCTGTTGGGTGGGATACAGCTCATTCAGAAGCAGATCATCTAGATTTAGTAGTGGCCAGATGCCAAACAAAGATGAGACAATTATAAACCAAAGAAAGCAGTTGGCGTTTCCCTGAAAGAGGTGAGTTTTGAAGAAAGGTCATAGCGATTCTTATTCTTTGAATTGTGTCCTCTAGTGGCTTAAAAAAAGAAAAAGTAAACGATTGTAGGAAGCTCTTTGAAATAGCAGGGTGAATGACATCTGTCTTGGTCTATGAAAGTATTTGGCCACCTGGTTGACTTTTTACTTAAAAGGCAATTATCTCCAGGTCATTATTTCTGCTGAAAGATCATGACCAAATTTACAGATGTCAGTAGATGGACCTCCATATTGGATTTCCATCCTCTGGGCTGTAAAAGGGCTACAGAAAAATTACCTTGTGTACCCAGGGGATGCTGCGTTTTGTCATGAAGTCCCCAAATATTAAATAGCTAAGGGAAGTCTCTTCAGCTCACTTAGTCCATGCTGTCAAAGCTATACATGATTTCTTTACTTGTCTCCCCAGAAGTTCCAAAGAATACAGAGGAGATAGGAGAAAATTTACTCTCCTCCAATTCAAGGGTCTCATTATACAAGTGGTCTACTTTTAAAAAAAATTATTTTGACAGAATTCAAGAAAGAAAATCAGGCAGAAAGACAGTGATGGAAGTATTATGGTGGTCATAGGTGAGAGAGATTACTTTGTGTTTTTTAAAATGATATTTTATTGATTTTGAGAGAGAGAGAGAGAGAGAGAGAGAGAGAGAAAGAGAAGGAGAGAGAGAGAGAGAGAGAGAGAGAGAGAGAGAGAGAGAGAGAATCCCAAGCAGGCTCTGCACTCAGTGCAGAGGCCAACATGGGGCTCCTTCCCATGACTGTGAGATAATGATCTGAGCTGAAATCAAGAGTTAGACGCTTAACTGACTGAGCCACTCAGATGTCCCAGAGACCACTTTGAAGGATTAGAGGGTGATAAAATACTTCCATTACCAGCGTGTCTTCTATGTACTAGGTTATGTTAGATACTTTAGACCTATTTTTCTACTTAAATTTCACAGTGACTCTTTAAAATAATTGTTGTTCCTATTTTATAAAACAGGAATCTAAGACTCAATCAATCTATGAATCCAAGGATCGAAAGAAGATATTCCAGTTGAGTCAAATGAATGAGAAATATATGTATGAAAATGGCAATAAATACTAGGGTTAGACACTGACTGTTCTTTTGGACCCCCAGGCAATCCTAAGACACTCTCTACAAGAAAGCTAACTTCATGGAATTTCATGCCTCTCTGAACAAACTATGCCATTGAGGTCTCTGTCACTCAAATGGTTGAGGTAATATGAACAAAACAACTTGCATTATTTTATTCTCTCCACCCATTTGCCTCATGTGTAGCAATCTGATAAATATAATTCTCCTCTCTTTCCAGTATACAAAAGTTCAAACTTGTCACTATAACATTATCATGTCTTACTAAAGATATTACACATTCTTGATTTATTCAAATAAAATCCCTTGTTAATATATAAGTGTTACCTCAAAAAGTAAAACAAAGTAAAGATACAATAGGTAGTTTAAACCAGTTTGATTAAATTAGTTTTGACAAAGGAAAGAACAAGAACATAAAGCAGTGAATAGTGTGTGTTGTGGAGTCAGGGTTGGGGTGTGTGGAAGAGCAGTTTGTTTAGAATTTAGTATAAAGGGAAGACAGGAGTGGAGGAGGGAGGAAGGGAGAGAATGAGGGAGAGAGAAGATGGCTTAGGAGGATGGAGGAGATAAGAAAGAGAAGAGGGCAGGAGGAAGGCAACAGTAATATCGTTGAGTGTAAGATGCATCTGCCTCACAAATTTTATGTAAATGGCTCAATGTACAAGTACAAGGACACCTGATTCTTTAACCCATTTGTGTTTAGACTGCTCTCTTCTGAACGACTGACGTTACATGATCAGGGTGCTTTTTTATAAAGGGTGAATTACTTTTAAAATAATTATCTCTGAAAATATACTACACGGGGACTAATCATGGGACTCTCAGTTAAATATATCTTTGCTCCTTTGAAACTTCATTAGTCATTCTTGAGAAGGGATGCTGCTGCTTTAAGTTTGCATACCAAGAGAAGAGGAAGAGAAAGAAACAACAATCATTAAGCTGCCCAGATTTAACTTGGGCTGGGTGATCCAATTTCCAGGGCTGATGAATGTAACCTTTTCCTCCAATGATCTAAAACACAGGAAGGTATCAGTCATAGTAGAGATTATCCTGGTGTAGGTAGCTTTACCTGTAGTTTGGTTTTTGTATTTTGCTAGAGAAAATGTGTTATTTCTTGAGATTGCTGAAGCCTTAGAGACCCACCTGTGCTGTCATGGTTTTCCAGGCTCACTGAAATGTGACTTACTGTTCTTTCTTCTCTGTTCAAGCAGGACCAACAAGTTTCTTCAACAAATATTTATGGGCTGTCACCAAATGCCAAGAAGAAGGCTCAGCCCTAAGACTGAAATAATCCATAAGGCATAGTTTCTGTCTTTGAGGAGCTCACTTAATTACGCCCAATATTTAAGATTTTCTTCATGCCTAATAATTCTGAATGTTTTGTTGCTAATTTATATTTTAATGTTGCAGTGGCAGCCTAAGTAAACTTATTATTTTCACTTGGATTCTTTGTTTTTTGTTGACCTATGGCCAGTGGGTCAATGGTGGTACCATAGCCACTTTGTGCATGGACTGAGCAGTAAAACCTGAACTCTTGACTATTAAATACAACTATGAGTCTCCACTGAGCAGGAGCAGGAAAGTGGTTATTTCTGTCTGTCACACTGTATCAATCAAGATACAAGTACAGTATAACTATGCTTGAATGATAAAAGATTGAAATGAAGAGACTGCTTTATAACCTATTTGATTTTTAAATCTAATACTTTAAGAAGCTAATTTATGAAGTTTATAATAATAAAACAAATAAGTGATAAAAGGAAAAATTAAATGACACAAAGAGAAATATATGATATTAATACATTTATAGTGGAAGACTTTAGTACATGTCTCTCAGTAACTAATAAGCCAAGAAAAAAAAAAGTCACCAAAACTACAGAACAATGGAACACTATATTTACAAAATTGACCTAATTTACTATGTACAACACTGCATATAAATCTCTAGAACACCCATTCTTTTTAACTGCACATTAACTACATTGACAATGTGAAAGGTGGTGAGTCTTGACACTGACCACTTTAGAAGGGAATGATGTTAGAAGTAATTTAAAAACCTAAGAAATTCCATCATATTTGGAAATTTTAAAATATACTTTTAAATAACTCATGGTTCAATGAAGAAATTACAAATGACAATTAAAAAATCTTTGGAACTGAATTGTAATGAAAACAACACATCTGAAAACATGTGATATATAACTAAATGCATACTGAGAAAGATATTTATAGATGTTAATGTATATATTATGAGTGACAATCAGTTATTTAAGCATCCATTTCAAGAATTTGGGAAAAGAACAGAAAATTAACTCAAAGAAAATTAAAGGAAAAATAATAAAGATAAGAAATACAGGAATTAAAAATAATACTGTAAGGATAAAGTAAAAAACTTTCTGGCTATACATGGGGGGAATGAACAAAATCCTAGAAAATCACAAATTACCAAATGTGTCCCCCAAGAATAACAGATTACTCCTATATCTATGAAATGAATTGTATTCATCATTCAAAACCTTCCCCAAAAGAAAACTCCATGCTCAGATGCTTTCATATAAATGTTTGATGAATGTTTAACTAACAGTTAAAGACAT
The DNA here is from genome assembly GCF_018350175.1 of Felis catus. NCBI lineage: Eukaryota > Metazoa > Chordata > Mammalia > Carnivora > Felidae > Felis > Felis catus. The sequence goes on along the minus strand of NC_058377.1, from coordinate 5,383,247 downwards.
GACAACATAGTGTTACAAAAATTTTCTAGAAAGTAAGACTGGAACACTTACCAAGATGTATGTGATCTATGTGATCTTGATATCAAAACCTAGAAAAAAAGAAGAAAATACATGAAACTATGATTTTTTTCAAAATTCCAGTGTGTGTGTGTGTGTGTGTGTGTGTGTGTGTGTGTGTGTGTGTGTATGTGTGTGTGTGTGTGTGTGTGTGAGTGAACTGGCAAGCTATTTCTATAATGTATATGTAAACCAAAGTCATATGCTATTTCTCTAAAGGTAAATAATAAACCAATGATTTAGAATAGAGATTCTAAAAATAGATCCACACATATATAGACATTTGGATTATAAAAATTAGGATTATAAGTAAAGATTGTTCAGAATATAGTGTTGGAACAATTAGGTATCTGTGAGAGAAGTGGAAATCTGAATTCTAGCTCATGATGAAACAAAAATTCCATGTGAAATTACATCTAAACATGAAGGGTAAAGTATAAAATATAGTTTTTATATTTTTAATTTTTAATCTTGACAAAAGCATTAATTTGACTATCTTAAAACTTAAATATTTCATTAGTAAAGATTCCATTAAAAGAGACAAAAGGCAAATCCACAAATGAGAACATACTCTCAATAATTACATCTGATAAAGGGCTCATTTCTAAAACGTATAGAGTACTTCCACAAATCAATAGAAAAAGTGAAATCATTTGAAAAATTGGCAAAAAAAAAAACCCACAAAAAAAACCTTGAAGAGGAACTTCAAAAATGAGGACATCTAAATGACCACTGAGCACTGAAAAGACATACTTCTTCCCTGATAATCAAAGAAATGAAGATTACAACCACAATGACAATCCACTATGCATCCACCAAAATGACTAAAACTAAAAAGCCTGGCAGTGCCAAGTGCATATGAAATATAAAGTAAGTCAACTCTCATACATTGCTGAACAGGGATATAAATTACTACAGCACTCTGTAAAAGTCTTTAGCAGTATTTACTAAAGTTGAAACATACACATATTCTTTGATCCATATATTTTAGTCCTAACTCTATCCAACACAAATACATATGAATGAACAGTTGTAGTAGCACCAGACAGGATATACTTCAAATGCCTATCAAATGTAATTGGGAGAAAATGTTGTATATTACAGGGTATGGTATACAGCAATGAAAATGAATAAATTCTAGTTTAATGTAACAATATGGGTAAGTATTAGTAGCATAATAATGAACAAAAGATGCCAGACATGGAGGAAGAGAGGCAGGAAGATTGTGGAGTAGGAGGATCCTAAGCTCCACTTACTCCATGGACACTGAGATTACACCTGCATCTGTGCAAGTAACTCTGAAAACAACATTAAGACTCACAAAATAGACCTTCTACAGTTAATCCTAAAGAGGAGGCCACATAATTAAGGCTGGGAGAGGCAGAGATGGGCTGGGAACCAAATCCCTGGTGGGACCAGCCTAGGTAACAGGGACACTACAAGCAGGGAGAAGCAAAAGACTCAGACCTCACACCAGACACCTCTGCCACAGGAGACCTACACTGGGAAAATGAATCCTTATTAACATCTGTCTTTGAAAAACAGCAGGACTGAACTTCAGAAGCTTTGAAAATTAGCAGAGCTTGGGGTGCTTGGGTGGATCAGTTAGCTTAGCATCTGATTCTTGATTTTAGCTCAGGTCAAGATCCCAGTGTCATGAGATTGAGCCCCATGTCAGGCTCCTCACTGAGCATGGAGCCTGTTTAAGATTCCCCCTCTCTCTCCCTCTGCACCTCACCCCAAATCATTCCCCCCCTCCCATAAATAAATAAATAAATAAATAAATAAATAAATAAATAAATAAATTTAGCAGAGCTTAATTGTGGGAGAGCTGGAGGATGAATGGAAATTGCAGTATATATCCTTAAAGGGTCAACATAATAAATACCTCAAAGCCCAAGACATAGCCAGAAGCAGCAGTTTGTAAAGTGTCTGGGATAAAGTGAAGATTTACTAACTAATCTCCGAATGTGTGCTGCAGAACAAGGACCTTCCGGAAATTTCTCTAGAGACGATAGTGTTGTGGGTGCCATTTCTCTCACCTCTCCAGCCTGGATAACCAGACACTTGCAAGGAGCAGTTCTGCCCTGCCACAGTGCTCCCTCACTGCAGACCTGCACAACATGCTTGCATTGGCAGGCATCCCTCAAAAGGGCTCCTGCCCCACCACACCCTGAAGGTAGCCCTAGCAGAGACAAGCACAATTCCAAAGTGACTCCAGCCCTGGGGAGGGAGAGTTAACTTCACACACCAGTGCACCCATAGTTCCAGCAGCCCGGCCTCTTAGCTGGTGGCACAGGGAGCAACCACTGCCCTTAGTGCCCAGCATCTGTGGCAGAGACTAATTGTGGACAGCTGCTCTGACTACTGGCCCCACTCACCAAGGAGAGTGGCCCCTCCAGTGAGAGTGGCCCCTCTCATTTGGCCATGAATGAAACAAGCCCTACTCTTTGGTGTTCCAGCAACTGTGGCAGACAGGCTAATTATACAAGCTATGCTGACTGCTGGTTATATCTACCAACTAGAGTCTCACTTTGTGATCTCATACAAATCTTGCAATAAAACTTGTCTAATGTACCCATAGCAGGCAAAGCAGATCATTGCAGCAGGCTGGGCTGAAAGCAATTATGGCTCAGCCACAACAGTAGGGTGCATGCAGCCCACACAGTGGGCACTCCCTGAGCACCTCATTCTGGTGACCAAGGTAGATTGCACTACAGGGCACTGTGGGACCTCTTTTACACAAGACCACTCTTGTCAAGAACAGGGGCACATCTGATCTACCTAATACACAGAAACACACAGAGGGAATTAGATAAAACTGTAAGACAAAGGAATATGTCACACATCAAAGAACAAGACAAAATCATAGCAAAAAAACTAAATGACATGAGGAAAAGCAAAATATCCTGATTAAGAATTTAAAGTAATTATTATTAAGATCTCACTGGGTGTGACAAAAGAGTGGATAAATGCAATGAGAACTTCAACAAAGAGATAAAAAATACAGAAAAGATCCAGTTAGAAGTGAAGAATTTAATAAATAAAAAAGATACTAGAGGAAATCAATAGCAGATTAGAGGATAGAGAAGAACAGATCAGCAATCTGGAAGACAGGGTAATGGAAAGTAACTAAGTTGAACAGCAAAAAGAAAAAAGAATAATGAAAAATGAGGGTAGGTTAAGGAAACTCAGCAATATCACCAAACACAATAACATTTGCATTATACGCATCCTAGAAGAAGAGAAAGAGAAGGGGGCAGAAAATTTATCAGAGGAGGTAATAGTTGAAAAACTCCCTAATCTGGGTAAAAATAACACAGACATTTATATCAAGGAGGCACAGAGATCCCCTAAGAAGTAGAACCTAGTGTTCACACTGAAACACATTATAATTAAAATGGCAAAAAGTAATGATGAAGCAATGATTTTAACAGCAACAAGAGAAAAAAATTACATATAAGAGAAACCCCATGAGTCTATCAGCTGATTTTTCAACAGAAATTTATATGCCACAAGAATGCAGTATGATATGTTCAAAGTGCTGAAAGGAAAAACCTAAAACCAAGAATGATCTACCTGACAAATTTGTCATTTAGATGAGAAAGAGAGATGAAGAATTTCCCAGGCATAAAATTTAAAGGGGCTCATCACCACTAAACCAGTCATATAAGAAATGTCAAAGGGAATTCCTTAAGGGGAAAGAAAAGGTAAGAAATTATGAAAACTATGAAGAAAATTGCAAATGGTAAAAAAATTTCGCAGGTAAAAAAAATATATATATTAAAGGTAGATTAATCAATTATAAAGTCAATAAGGAGGTTAAAACACAAAAGTAGTAAACTCAGTTTTATCTACATAAATTAGTTAAGGGATACACAAAATAAAAAGATGTAATATATGCAATCATATGTGTAAAATGTGATTTAGTGCTTTTGGAATGTATTCAAACTTAAGCAGCCATCAGCTTAATATAGACAGCTACAAACATAAATGCTATGTATAAACTCCATGATAATCTCAAATCAAAAACCTATACCACTTATACTAAGTTATACAAGTTATACCAGTATACAAGTAATACTTTTCTTTCTGTAAAGAAAGCTATCAAAACACAAGGGAATAGAACAAAAGAAGGAGAAAGGAACAGGGATGAACTAAAACTAAAAACCAAAAACAACCAGAAAGAAATTAACAAGGTGGCACTAAGTACATGCCTATGAAGGATTACTTTCAATGTAATGGACTAACTGGTCCAAGAAAAGACATTGGGTGATTGCATGAATGAAACAAAACAAGACCCATCTATATGCTGCCTATAAAAGACTCACTTCAGACCTAAAGACACATATAGACAGTGAAAGTTCAGAAAAACATATAGGATGCAAATCAGGGAAAGAAGATTTTGGGTGGTAACACTTATATCAGATAAGACAGAGTTTAAAACAAAGTCTTTATTAAGAGTCAATGAAGGGCACTACATAATGATAAAGAAATCAATCCAACAAGAGGATATAATGATTATAAATAACTATGCAACCAACATTGAAGGACCTAAATACATAAAACAAATATTAACAGACATAAAGGGAGAAGTTGACTGTAACACAGTAATAGTAGAGGACTTTAACACATTACTTAACATCTATGGATAGATGATCCAGACAGAAAATTAATAAATGGCTTTGAGCAACACCTTAGACTAGATGGACCTAAGAGTTACATACAGAACATTCCATCCCTAACCAACAGAATGCACATTCTTTTTAAATGCACATGAAACATTCTCCAGGATAAATCACATGTTGGTCCACGAAACAAGTCTCAATAAATTTAAGAATATTGAAATCACATCGAGCATTTTTCCAACCATACAAGACGCAATTAGAAAACAACCACAAGAAAAAAAATCTGGAAAAAACAAAACAATATGGAGGACAGGTTTCTAGGCTGACATGGTGGAGAAGTAGGGGGAAGCCATACTTCCCATGTCTCTCAAACAAAGAAGCCACAAGACTTTGAACACCAGAGCCTGGGAGGGAAAGAGACTGAAACTACTAGGACGAAAATGGGAAAGGTGGAAAAAAATAGGTGGGTGACTGTGAACTGGGGGAGAAAAAAAGGCAATGTGGGAATGGAGAGGAGGGACCGCCTTCTGCAGAGAGACAAAAGGAAGAGAAAAAGCACCTAGGGAAGTGCAGGACCATATCTGGACAGGAGAAAGACCTTGGACTGAGACTGAGAGGGATCTGATCTCTAACTGCGGGGCTTTCTTCAGAGTGGGGCTGGCTCCCTGTTTGTGCACCTAGAGAAGAAGGGAGCCAGGCCTGGGTGTGGTGGTAGGTCAGAGGCTCAGTCCTCAGCTAGAGAAAGTGGTTCCCTCCCTGGAGGGCTGCACAATAGCACAGAACCTGCCTATCCACCACCCCTGGGCACAGTGACTGGGTCGAGGGCTTAGTCTGCAGGAGGATAAGGTGACCATTTCCCTTGAGTACTGTGGAAAAGACAAAGCCTGACTGAGTCTGCCACCCCAGGGGCTTGTGGAGGCAAGGTCAGAGACTCAGTCTGCAGTAAGAGAAGGCGGTCCTCCTTGAAATGCGGTGGCACAGACAAAGCCAGCTTGGACCACATATCACAGCACTGAGAGGTGCTCCCCAGTGCCAGAGCACACAGAGTGGGACTTTGAATCCTAGCCAAGCAAAGGGTCAGGGCAGTTGGTGGAGTGACAAGGACCTCCCCGTCTATGCCTGTGGCACAGCGAGGACGACTCAAACTGAGTCTACTGGGTCTGGCACTATGGAGAAGAGACTAGGGGATCACTATTCCCCCCCACCACCACACCACCACCAAGGCGGGGCCTCAGGGATCACTCCCAGGTGAGTGGAGGTGGGCCAAACCACTCCCAAACCAGATTACCCCAAACCACACCCCTTGAACTGGGTAACTGGGTATACACAGGAGCTGCACAGACCCTGTGGACAGCTACCTCCTACAAGCGATGCATCATTGCCTGGATTAACTCTAGGTCAATTCTGGATATATAGATATATTCTCCCCCCACACCCCCATTTCTCTTCCTTATCTCTTCCTTTCCTTGGCTTGTCACTTTGGTTATTGGTCTGACTAAACAGACATATTTAATCCATTGTCTTGATACATATTCTACACCTCCTTCTTTACACCCCTTTCTCTCTCTGGAATAATCAAGCTATATAGTTTCTCTGTCTGGGTAACATTATCTTCGTTTCATTTTCCCTGCCTCCTTCTTTATTTTCCTTTATCTCTCTCTGGATTAAGCCTTTTAGTCTCTCTGACTAATCAATGTTTATTTTTTCTTCCCCACCACCCCCCTGCTCCTGTCATTTCTCTCTTTGTATGTGCTTTTTCCATCAGGACCGCCTCCACCCTCTTCTTTACTTGTAGTTGGTGTTTTTTGCTTTTTTGTTTTTGTCTTCAGTTTTTTGTTTTTGTGTATTTGTGTGTTTGCGTATTTTTGTCTGGTTTGTCTATCTATTTTCCTTTACAGGGCTATGCCAAGGAACAAATCAAAGCACACCTGGTGGAGGATCCAAAATATTACTATGAGTAGGGTAATAAATAAAATAACCAAAGTCACAACAGAGAGCAAGTAACAATCCCCCAAAAAATACCTGCGGAAGGACAGGCCCTGGACAGTGTATGACCCTCCTTTAATATAGCAGTGCTCGCAGGTGCAGAGCACACAACAAGCTTTTAAAATGCATAAGGGACAGAAAACTAGCCAAAATTACGAAACAGAAGAATTCTCCTCAAAAGATTCTGGAGGAAGGGGCGACAGCTAACGAATTGATCAAAACTGATTTAAGCAATATAATGGGACAAGAATTTAGAATAATAGTTATAATATTAATCGCTGGGCTTGAAAAAGCATAGAGGACAGCAGAGAATCTATTGCTACAGAGATCAAGGGACTAAAAATAGTCATGATGAATTAAAAAATTCTATAAATGAGGTGCAAAATAAAATGGAGTCAGCCACAGCGTGGATTGAAGAGGCAGAGGGGACAATAGGTGAATTAGAAGATAAAATTATGGAAAAAGAGGAAACTGAGAAAAAGAAAAAAAATCTAGGAGTCCAAGGGGAGAATTAGAGAACTAAGTGATGCAGTCAAACAGAATAATATCTGTATCATAGGAATTCCAGATGATGAAGAAGAAGAGACAGAAAGGGGCTGAAGGTTTATTTGAACAAATCATAGCTGAGAACTTTTCTGATCTGGGGAAGGAAACAGGCATTGAAATCCAAGAGGCACAGAGAACCCCCTTCAGATGCAACTTGAATCCATCTTCTGCATGACATATCATACTGAAACTGGCAAAACACAAAGCTAAAGAGAGAATTCTGAAAGCAGCTAGGGATAAATAGGCCTTAACATACAAAGGTAGACCCATAAGAGCATACTGTAGCAGACCTATCTACTGAAACTTGGCAGGCCAGAAAGGAATGGCAAGAAATCTTCAATGTGATGAACAGAAAAAATATGCAGCTGAGAATCCTTTACTTAGCAACTCTGTCATTCAGAATAGAAGGAGAGATAAAGGTTTTCCCAAACAAACAAAAACTGAAGGAATTCATCACCACTAAACCAGCCCTAGATCCTAAGGGGGATCCTGTGAGACAAATTACCAGAGACATCACTACAAGCATAAAACATACAGACATCACAATGACTCTAAACCCATATCTTTCTGTAATAACACTGAATGTAAATGGACTAAATGCTCCAACCAAAAGACATAGGGTATCAGAACGGATAAAAAAACAAGACCCATCTATTTGCTGTCTACAAGAGACTCATTTTAGACCTGAGGACAGCTTCAGATTGAAAGTGAGGGGATAGAGAGCTATCTATCATGCTACTGGAAATCAAGAGAAAGCTGGAGTAGCCATACTTATATCAGACAAACTAGACTTTAAATTAAAGGTTGTAACAAGAGATTAAGAAGGGCATTATATAATAATCACAGGGTCTATCCATCAGGAAGAGTTAACAATTATAAATGTCTATGCACCAAATTTGGCAGCCCCCAAATATATAAAACAATTAATCACAAACAAAAGCAACCTTATTGATAAGAATGTAGTAATTGCAGGGGACTTTAATACCCCACTTACAACAATGGATAGATCATCTAGACACAGGATCAATAAAGAAACAAGGGCCCTGAATGATACATTGGATCATATGGACTTGACAGATATATTTAGAACCCTGCATCCCAAAGCAACAGAATATACTTTCTTCTCGAGTGCACATGGAACATTCTCCAAGATAGATCACATACTGGGTCACAAAACAGCCCTTCATAAGTATAAAAGAATTGAGATCATCCCATGCACACTTTCAGACCACAGTGCTATGAAGCTTGAAATCAACCACAGGAAAAAGACTGGAAAACCTCCCAAAGCATGGAGGTTAATGAACACCCTACTAAAGAATGAATGGGTCAACCAGGCAATTAGAGAAGAAAGTAAAAAATTTATGGAAACAAATTAAAATGAAAATACAACAATCCAAATGCTTTGGGATGCAGTGAAGGCAGTCCTGAGAGGAAAATACATTGCAATTCAGGCCTATTTCCAGAAACAAGAAAAATCCCAAATACAAAATCTAACAGCACACCTAAAGGAACTAGAAGCAGAACAGCAAAGACACCCCAAACCCAGCAGAAGAAGAGTAATAATAAAGATCAGAGCAGAAACAAACAATTTAGAATCTAAAAAAAACCTGTAGAACAGATCAATGAAACCAAGAGTTGGTTTTTTGAAAACATAAAATTGATAAAGCTCTAGCCAGGCTTCTCAAAAAGAAAAGAGAGATGACCCAAATAGATAAAATCTGAATGAAAATGGAATTATTACAACCAATCCCTCAGAAATACAAACAATTATCAGGGAATAGTATGAATAACTGTATGCCAAAAAACTGGACAGCCTAGAAGAAATGGCAAATTCCTAAACAACCACACACTCACAAAACTCAAATAGGAAGAAATAGAATATTTGAACAGACCCATAACCAGCAAAGAAATTGAATCAGTTATCAAAAATCTCCCAACAAAGAAGAGTCCAGGACCAGATGGCTTTCCAGGTGAATTCTACCAGACATATAAAGCAGAGATAATACCTGTCCTTGTCAAGCTATTCCAAAAAATAGAAAGAAAAGGAAAATTCCAGACTCATTCTATAAAGCCAGCATTACTTTGAATCCCAAACCAGAGAGAGACCCTCAGAAAAGAACTACAGGCCAATATCCCTGATGAATATGGATGCAAAAATTCTCAATAAGATACTAGCAAATCGAATTCAACAGCATATAAAAAGAATTCTTCACCATGATCAAGTGGGATTCATTCCTGGCCTGCAGGGCTGGTTCAACATTTGCAAATCAATCAATGTGATACATCACATTAATAAAAGAAAAGAAAAGAACCACATGATCCTGTCAATCAATGCAGAAAAAGCATTTGACAAAATTCAGCATTCTTTCTTAATAAAAACCCTCGAGAAAGTCAGGATAGAAGGAACATACTTACACATCATAAAAGCCATTTATCAAAAGCCCACAGCTAATATCATCCTCAATGGGGAAAAACTCAGAGCTTTCACCCTGAGATCAGGAACATGACAGAGATGTCCATTCTTACTGCTGTTGTTTAACATAGTGTTGGAAATGCTAGCATCAGCAATCAGACAACAAAAGGAAATTGAAGGCATCAAAAGTGGCAAAGATGAAGTCAAGCTTTCACTTTTTGCAGATGACATGATACTATACACGGAAAATCCGATAGACTCCACCAAAAGTCTGCTAAAACTGATACATGAATTCAGCAAAATCGCAGGGTTAATGTACAGAAATTAATGTACAGAAATCAATTGCATTCATATACACTAATAATGAAGCAACAGAAAACAAATAAAGAAACTGATCCCAATCACAATTGCACCAAGAATCATAAAATACCTAGAAATAAACCTAACCAAAGATGTAAAAGATCTGTATGCTGAAAACTATTGAAAATTTATGAAGGAAATTGAAGAAGATACAAATAAATGGAAAAAAAATTCTGTGCTCATGGATTAGAAGAATAAATATTGTTAAAATGTCAATACTGAGGAAGCGGCAAGATGGCGGCTTAGGAGGACGCTGGGCTCACCGCGCGTCCTGCTGATCACTTAGATTCCACCTACACCTGCCTAAATAACCCAGAAAATCGTCAGAGGATTAGCAGAACGGAGTCGCTGGAGCCAAACGCAGACGAGAGGCCCACGGAAGAGGGTAGGAAGGGCGGCGAGGCGGTGCGCGCTCCACGGACTGGCGGGAGGGAGCCGGGGCGGAGGGGCGGCTCGCCGGCCAAGCAGAGCCCCCGAGTCTGGCTTGCAAAAGCGGAGGGGCCTGAAGGACTGTGTTCCCACAACAAGCGCGACTTAGCGTCTGGGAGGTCATAAGTTAACAGCTCTGCTTGGAAAGCGGGAAGGCTGGAGGACAAAGGGAGGGAGAGCTGCTGAGCCCCCTGACGACAGAGCTCAGCTTGGTGGGGAACAAAGGCGCTCGCCAGCGCCATCTCCCCCGCCCATCCCCCAGCCAAAATCCCAAAGAGAACCAGTTCCTGCCAGGGAACTTGCTCGCTCCGCGTAAACACCCAACTCTGTGCTTCTGTGGAGCCAAACCTCCGGCAGCGGATCTGACTCCCTCCCGCTGCCACAGGGCCCCTCCTGAAGAGGATCACCTAAGGAGAAGCGATCTAAGCCTGCCCCTCCTGCCCCCGTGCACCTTGCCTACCCACCCCAGCTAATACACCAGATCCCCAGCATCACAAGCCCGGCAGTGTGCAAGTAGCCCAGACGGGCCACACCACCCCACAGTGAATCCTGCCCCTAGGAGAGGGGAAGAGAAGGCACACACCAGTCTGACTGTGGCCCCAGCGGTGGGCTGGGGGCAGACATCAGGTCTGACTGCGGCCCCGCCCACCAACTCCAGTTATACACCACAACACAGGGAAGGGCCCTGCAGGTCCTCACCACGCCAGGGACTATCCAAAATGACCAAGCGGAAGAATTCCCCTCAGAAGAATCTCCAGGAAATAACAACAGCTAATGAGCTGATCAAAAAGGATTTAAATAATATCACAGAAAGTGAATTTAGAATAATAGTCATAAAATTAATCGCTGGGCTTGAAAACAGTATACAGGACAGCAGAGAATCTCTTGCTACAGAGATCAAGGGACTAAGGAACAGTCACGAGGAGCTGAAAAACGCTTTAAACGAAATGCATAACAAAATGGAAACCACCACAGCTCGGCTTGAAGAGGCAGAGGAGAGAATAGGTGAACTAGAGGATAAAGTTATGGAAAAAGAGGAAGCTGAGAAAAAGAGAGATAAAAAAATCCAGGAGTATGAGGGGAAAATTAGAGAACTAAGTGATACACTAAAAAGAAATAATATACGCATAATTGGTATCCCAGAGGAGGAAGAGAGAGGGAAAGGTGCTGAAGGGGTACTTGAAGAAATAATAGCTGAGAACTTCCCTGAACTGGGGAAGGAAAAAGGCATTGAAATCCAAGAGGCACAGAGAACTCCCTTCAGACGTAACTTGAATCGATCTTCTGCACGACATATCATAGTGAAACTGGCAAAATACAAGGATAAAGAGAAAATTCTGAAAGCAGCAAGGGGTAAACGTGCCCTCACATATAAAGGGAGACCTATAAGACTCGTGACTGATCTCTCTTTTGAAACTTGGCAGGCCAGAAAGAATTGGCAGGAGATTTTCAGGGTGCTAGACAGAAAAAATATGCAGCCGAGAATCCTTTACCCAGCAAGTCTGTCATTTAGAATAGAAGGAGAGATAAAGGTTTTCCCAAACAAACAAAAACTGAAGGAATTTGTCACCACTAAACCAGCCCTACAAGAGATCCTAAGGGGGACCCTGTGAGACAAAGTCCCAGAGACATCACTACAAGCATAAAACATACAGACATCACAATGACTCTCAACCTGTATCTTTCTATAATAACACTGAATGTAAATGGATTAAATGCACCAACCAAAAGACATAGGGTATCAGAATGGATAAAAAAACAAGACCCATCTATTTGCTGTCTACAAGAGACTCATTTTAGACCTGAGGACACCTTTAGATTGAGAGTGAGGGGATGGAGAACTATTTATCATGCGACTGGAAGCCAAAAGAAAGCTGGAGTAGCCATACTTATATCAGACAAACTAGACTTTAAATTAAAGGCCATAACAAGAGATGAAGAAGGACATTATATAATAGTTACAGGGTCTATCCATCAGGAAGAGCTAACAATTATAAATGTCTATGCGCCGAATACCGGAGCCCCCAAATATATAAAACAATTACTCATAAACATAAGCAACCTTATTGATAAGAATGTGGTAATTGCAGGGGACTTTAACACCCCACTCACAGAAATGGACAGATCATCTAGACACACGGTCAATAAAGAAACAAGGGCCCTGAATGAGACATTGGATCAGATGGACTTGACAGATATATTTAGAACTCTACATCCCAAAGCAACAGAATATACTTTCTTCTCGAGTGCACATGGAACATTCTCCAAGATAGATCATATACTGGGTCACAAAACAGCCCTTCATAAGTTTACAAGAATTGAAATTATACCATGCATACTTTCAGACCACAATGCTATGAAGCTTGAAATCAACCACAGGAAAAAGTCTGGAAAACCTCCAAAGGCATGGAGGTTAAAGAACACCCTACTAACGAATGAGTGGGTCAACCAGGCAATTAGAGAAGAAATTAAAAAATATATGGAAACAAACGAAAATGAAAATACAACAATCCAAACGCTTTGGGACGCAGCGAAGGCAGTCCTGAGAGGAAAATACATTGCAATCCAGGCCTATCTCAAGAAACAAGAAAAATCCCAAATACAAAATCTAACAGCACACCTAAAGGAACTAGAAGCAGAACAGCAAAGGCAGCCTAAACCCAGCAGAAGAAGAGAAATAATAAAGATCAGAGCAGAAATAAACAATATAGAATCTAAAAAAACTGTAGAGCAGATCAACAAAACCAAGAGTTGGTTTTTTGAAAAAATAAACAAAATTGACAAACCTCTAGCCAGGCTTCTCAAAAAGAAAAGGGAGATGACCCAAATAGATAAAATCATGAATGAAAATGGAATTATTACAACCAATCCCTCAGAGATACAAACAATTATCAGGGAATACTATGAAAAATTATATGCCAACAAATTGGACAACCTGGAAGAAATGGACAAATTCCTGAACACCCACACGCTTCCAAAACTCAATCAGGAGGAAATAGAAAGCTTGAACAGACCCATAACCAGCGAAGAAATTGAATCGGTTATCAAAAATCTCCCAACAAATAAGAGTCCAGGACCAGATGGCTTCCCAGGGGAGTTCTACCAGACGTTTAAAGCAGAGATAATACCTATCCTTCTCAAGCTATTCCAAGAAATAGAAAGGGAAGGAAAACTTCCAGACTCATTCTATGAAGCCAGTATTACTTTGATTCCTAAATCAGACAGAGACCCAGTCAAAAAAGAGAACTACAGGCCAATATCCCTGATGAATACGGATGCAAAAATTCTCAATAAGATACTAGCAAATCGAATTCAACGGCATATAAAAAGAATTATTCACCATGATCAAGTGGGATTCATTCCTGGGATGCAGGGCTGGTTCAACATCCGCAAATCAATCAATGTGATACATCACATCAACAAAAAAAAAGAGAAGAACCATATGATCCTGTCAATCGATGCAGAAAAGGCCTTTGACAAAATCCAGCACCCTTTCTTAATAAAAACCCTTGAGAAAGTCGGGATAGAAGGAACATACTTAAAGATCATAAAAGCCATTTATGAAAAGCCCACAGCTAACATCATCCTCAACGGGGAAAAACTGAGAGCTTTTTCCCTGAGATCAGGAACACGACAAGGATGCCCACTCTCACCGCTGCTGTTTAACATAGTGCTGGAAGTTCTAGCATCAGCAATCAGACAACAAAAGGAAATCAAAGGCATCAAAATTGGCAAAGACGAAGTCAAGCTTTCGCTTTTTGCAGATGACATGATATTATACATGGAAAATCCGATAGACTCCACCAAAAGTCTACTAGAACTGATACATGAATTCAGCAAAGTTGCAGGATACAAAATCAATGTACAGAAATCAGTTGCATTCTTATACACTAACAATGAAGCAACAGAAAGACAAATAAAGAAACTGATCCCATTCACAATTGCACCAAGAAGCATAAAATACCTAGGAATAAATCTAACCAAAGATGTAAAGGATCTGTATGCTGAAAACTATAGAAAGCTTATGAAGGAAATTGAAGAAGATTTAAAGAAATGGAAAGACATTCCCTGCTCATGGATTGGAAAAATAAATATTGTCAAAATGTCAATACTACCCAAAGCTATCTACACATTCAATGCAATCCCAATAAAAATTGCACCAGCATTCTTCTCGAAGCTAGAACAAGCAATTCTAAAATTCATATGGAACCACAAAAGGCCCCGAATAGCCAAAGGAATTTTGAAGAAGAAGACCAAAGCAGGAGGCATCACAATCCCAGACTTTAGCCTCTACTACAAAGCTGTCATCATCAAGACAGCATGGTATTGGCACAGAAACAGACACATAGACCAATGGAATAGAATAGAAACCCCAGAACTAGACCCACAAACGTATGGCCAACTCATCTTCGACAAAGCAGGAAAGAACATCCAATGGAAAAAAGACAGCCTCTTTAACAAATGGTGCTGGGAGAACTGGACAGCAACATGCAGAAGGTTGAAACTAGACCACTTTCTCACACCATTTACAAAAATAAACTCCAAATGGATAAAGGACCTAAACGTGAGACAGGAAACCATCAAAACCTTAGAGGAGAAAGCAGGAAAAGACCTCTCTGACCTCAGCCGTAGCAATCTCTTACTCGACACATCCCCAAAGGCAAGGGAATTAAAAGCAAAATTGAATTATTGGGACCTTATGAAGATAAAAAGCTTCTGCACAGCAAAGGAAACAACCAACAAAACTAAAAGGCAACCAACGGAATGGGAAAAGATATTCGCAAATGACATATCGGACAAAGGGCTAGTATCCAAAATCTATAAAGAGCTCACCAAACTCCACACCCGAAAAACAAATAACCCAGTGAAGAAATGGGCAGAAAACATGAATAGACACTTCTCTAAAGAGGACATCCGGATGGCCAACAGGCACATGAAAAGATGTTCAGCGTCGCTCCTTATCAGGGAAATACAAATCAAAACCACACTCAGGTATTACCTCACGCCAGTCAGAGTGGCCAAAATGAACAAATCAGGAGACTCTAGATGCTGGAGAGGATGTGGAGAAACGGGAACCCTCTTGCACTGTTGGTGGGAATGCAAATTGGTGCAGCCGCTCTGGAAAGCAGTGTGGAGGTTCCTCAGAAAATTAAAAATAGACCTACCCTATGACCCAGCAATAGCACTGCTAGGAATTTATCCAAGGGATACAGGAGTACTGATGCATAGGGCCACTTGTACCCCAATGTTCATAGCAGCACTCTCAACAATAGCCAAATTATGGAAAGAGCCTAAATGTCCATCAGTTGATGAATGGATAAAGAAATTGTGGTTTATATACACAATGGAATATTACGTGGCAATGAGAAAAAATGAAATATGGCCTTTTGTAGCAACGTGGATGGAACTGGAGAGTGTGATGCTAAGTGAAATAAGCCATACAGAGAAAGACAGATACCATATGGTTTCACTCTTATGTGGACCCTGAGAAATTAACAGGAACCCATGGGGGAGGGGAAGGAAAAAAAAAAAACAGGTTAGAGTGGGAGAGAGCCAAAGCATAAGAGACTCTTAAAAACTGAGAACAAACTGAGGGTTGATGGGGGGTGGGAGGGAGGAGAGGGTGGGTGATGGGTAATGAGGAGGGCACCTTTTGGGATGAGCACTGGGTGTTGTATGGAAACTAATTTGTCAATAAATTTCATATAAAAAAAAATAAAAAAAAATAAAAGGACTTTAGACATTGAAAAAAAAAAAATAAAATGTCAATACTACCCAAAGCTATCTACACATTCAAAGCAATCCCAATCAAAATTGCACCAGCATCCTTCTTGAAGCTAGAACAAGCAATCCTAAAATTTGTATGGAACCACAAAATACCCCAAATAGCCAAAGTAATATTGAAAAGGAAGACCAAAGGAAGGGCAACACAATCCCAGACTTTACCCTCTACTGCAAAGCTGTCATCATCAAGACAGCATGGTATTGGCACAAAAACAGACACATAAATCGATGGAATAGAATAGAGACTCAAGAATTAGACCCACAAATGTACGGCCAACTAATCTTTGACAAACCAGGAAAGAATATCCAATGGAAAAAAGACAGTCTCTTTAACAAATGGTGCTGGGAGAACTGGACAGCAACATGCAGAAGGATGAACCTAGACCACTTTCTTACACCATTCACAAAAATAAACTCAAAATGGATAAAGGACCTGAATGTGAGACAGGAAACCATCAAAACCCTAGGGGAGAAAGCAGGAAAAAACCTCTCTGACCTCAGCTGCAGCAATCTCTTACTTGACACATCTCCAAAGGCAAGGGAATTAAAAGCAACAATGAACTATTCGGACCTCATGAAGATAAAAAGCTTCTGCACTGCAAAGGAAACAATCAACAACACTAAAAGGCAACCGACAGAATGGGAAAAGATATTTGCAAATGACATATCAGACAAAGGGCTAGTATCCAAAATCTATAAAGAACTCACCAAACTCCACACCCAAAAAACAAATAATCCAGTGAGGAAATGGGCAGAAGACATGAATAGACACTTTTCTAAAGAAGACATACAGATGGCCAATAGGCACATGAAAAGATACTCAACATCACTCCTCGTCAGGGAAATACAAATCCAAACTACACTCAGATACCACCTCACACCGGTCAGAGTGGCTAAAATGAACAAATCTGGAGACTATAGATGCTGGAGAGGATGTGGAGAAACGGGAATCCTCTTGCACTGTTGGTGGGAATGCAAACTGGTGCAGCCGTTCTGGAAAGCAGTGTGGAGGTTCCTCAAAAAATTAAAAATAGATCTACCCTATGACCCAGCAATAGCACTGCTAGGAATTTACCCAAGGGATACAGGAGCGCTGATGCATAGGGGCACTTGTACCCCAATGTTTATAGCAGCACTGTCAACAATATCCAAATTATGCAAAGAGCTTAAATGTCCATCAACTGAAGAATGGATAAAGAAGATGTGTTTTATATATACAATGGAATACTACTTGGCAATGAGAAAGAATGAAATCTGGCTATTTGTAGCAACGTGGATGGAAGTGGAGAGTGTTATGCTAAGTAAAATAAGTCAGGCAGAGAAAGACAGATACTATATATTTTCACTCATATGTGGATCCTAAGAAACTCAACAGAAGAACAGGGAGGATGGGGAGGGAGAAAAAGTTACAGGGAGGGAAGGGAGCAAACCATAAGAGACTCTTAAATACTGGGAGCAAACTGAGGCTTGATGGAGAGGTGGGAGGAAGGGGAAAGTGGGTGATGGGCATTGAAGAGGACACATTTGGGATTTGCACTGAGTGTTTTTTGGAAACCAATTTGACAATACATTTCATATAAAAAATATGGAGGACAATCAACATGCTACTAAACAGTGAGTAGGTTAACCAAGATATTAGAGAGGGACTAAAAAAAATACGTGGAGACAAATGAAAATGAGGTCATAATGGTACAAAATTTGGGATATAGAAAGATAAATTGAAACTGGGTAATTTTTATTCATATATGCCTTTCTCATAGAACAAGAAAATTTTCAAATAAACCACCACCTAACCTTATACCAAAGAATCAAGAAAGGAAAACCAGAGCCTAAGCCAATAGAAGGAAGGAAAGAAAAATGATTAGAGTAGAAATAAAGGAAATAAAGACTATAAAAATAATAGGAAATATAATGACACCAAGAACTAATTATTTGAAAAGATAGAAAAAAAAATTATCAATCTTTAGCAAGATTCATCAAGAAAATAAGAGATCGTAAGTTAAAATCAGTACTATAAAGGATTGTAAGAGATTATGATAAACTATACCCAAACAAAGTAAATAACCAAGTAGTGGATAAATTCCTAGAAATATACAGTTTTCCAAAACTGAGTCACCAAGTAATAAAAATTTTAACAGACCAATTAGTAGTAACAAAATTGAATTGGTAATCCAAAAACTCTTGGCAAACAGAAGATGAGGACCAGATCGCTTCAAAGGGGAATATTACTAACCATTTAACCAAGAATTCATGCCTATTATTTTCAATATATTCCAAAGAGAAGTGGAAGAACAATTTCTAAATTCAGTCTACAAGGCCAGCATTACCCTAATATTCAAACCAGACAATGACACTGAAAGCAAAGACCACTATCTTTGATGAACATAGATGCAAAAATCCTCAACAAAATATTAGCGAACGAAATTTAACAATACATTAAAAAAATCATTCACCACAATTAAATAGGATTTATTCTAGAAATGTAAGTGTGGTTCAATTTTGGAAATCAATTATTAAGTGAAATTAAGTAAAGTAAGTAAAATTATTAAGTGAGATATAACGTTAATAAGAGAAAGGACAGGGGCGCCTGGTTAAGTGTCTGACTCTTGATTTCAACTGACAGTATGGAGCTTTCTTGGGGTTCTCTTTTTCAATCTCTCTCTCTCTTTCTCTCTCTCTCTCTCTGCCCCTCCCCTACTTGCTCACATGTACATTCTCTCTTTCTCAAAATAAATAAATAAACTTTAAAAAAGTTTCTTTCATAAAAAAATAAGAGAAAGGAAACAAATCACATGATCCTCTCACAAGGCACAGAAAAACTCTTTGACAAAATACAACATACACTTATGATAAAATCTCTCAACAAAGTGAGTTTTCAGGGAACACACCTCAACATAATAAGGGCCATATATGAAAAACCTAGGGTAAACATGTTCATTGGTGAAACACTGAGAACTTTTCCTCTAAGTTCAGGAACAAGATAAGGATTTTTACCACTTGTATTCAACATAGTACTAAAAGTCCTACCTGCGCTGATAAGAAAAAGAAATAAAAGACATCTAATTGGTAATGAAGAAGTAAGACATGATACTGTATATAGTATGTATAGTATGTATATAGTACACTGCAGATGACATGATACTGTGTATAGAAAACTCAAAACACCAAAAATCTATTGTATCTGACTATTGAATTTAGTAATGTTGCAGGTACAAAATTATAATAATGAAGTCTGGTGCACTTCTGACACTAATGACAAAGTAGCAGAAACAGAAATTACGAAAACAATTCCATATGCAATTGTAGAAAAAATAAAAAACCTAGGAATAAATTTAACCAAGGAGGTGAAAGATCTATATACTTTGAAAGCTGTAAGACACTGATAAAAGAAATTGAAGGCAACACAAACAAACAGAAATATATTCAATGCTCAAAGAATGAAGAATATTATTAAAATTTCCACATTACCCAAATCTACAGTTTCACTGAAATCCCTACCAAAACACCAACAAAACTGGAGTTAGCACATTCCCAGATTTCAAGATATTCTACAAAGCTATAGAAATGAAAACAGTTTGTTACTGGCACAAAGATATACACAGAGATCAATGGAACAGGATAGTCTAGAAATAAACACACATCTATATGATAAATTAATCTATGATGAAGGAGGCAAGAATATACAATGGGGAAAAGACAGAATCTCCAATAAATGGAGCTGGGAATATTAGACAAATACATGCAAAAGAATGAATCTGGATTATTTTCTTACACTATACACAAAAATAAGCTCAAAAGGGATTAAAGACCTAAATATAAGACCTGAAACCATAAAATTCCTAAAAGAAAACATAGATGGTAATCTCTTTGACATAAACCTTAGCAACATTTTTCTAGATTATGTCTTTTAAGCCAAAGGGGAAAAAAGTGAAAATAAACTACTGGGACTAAACCTAAATAAAAAGCTTCTGCACAGAAAAGGAAACATCAACAAAATGAAAAGGCAACCTACCATGTTGGAGAAGATATTTGCTAATGAAATGTCCAATAAAGGGTTAATATCAAAAGTAAATAAAGAACATATACAACTCAAAGAAAACAAACAGAAAATTCTATTAAAAGTAGGTAGAGGAGCTGAACAGACATTTTCCCAAAGGAACCATTGCAGGTGGTCCACAGGCACATGAAAAGATGCTTAACGTCACCAATCATCAGGGAAATGCAAGTAAAAACCACAATGACACATCACCTTACACCTATCAGAATGGCTGGTATCAAAAAGATAAGAAATAGTATGTGTTGGCGAGGATGTGGAGAAAAAGGAAATTTCATGCACTGTTGGTGGGAATATCATCTGGTATAGTCACTGTGGAAAACAGTATAGAGGTCTCTCAAAAAATTAAATATAGAAATGTAATATGATCCAATAATTCCAATACTGGGAATTTACCCACAGAAAAAGGAAATACTAATTCAAGTATATATATGCATTCCTATGTGTATTGCAGTGTTATTTATAATAACCAAGATAAGGAAACCACCTGAGTTTCCATCAGCAGATGAATGTGTAAAGAAGTGGCATATCTGTCTGTCTGTCTATCTATCTATCTATCTATCTATCTATCATCTATCTATCTACTCAGCCATAAAAGAGAATGAGATCTTCCTATTTATGACACCAGGGATGGACATAGAGCATATTATGCTAAGTGAAGTAAGTGAGAAAGAGACAAATACTCTATGATTTCATTTATATGTGAAACCTAAAAATACAAAGTAACAAAAACAGACTCCTAAATACAGAGAACAATCTAGGGGTTGTCAAAGAGGGGAAGGGTAGGGGGATAGGTGAAACAGAGAAAGGGATTAAAAGGTACAAACTCCTAGTTATAAAATAAATAATGGTGATAAAAGTACAATGTAGGGAATATAGTCAGTATTATTCTGATAATTGTGTACGGTGACTAAGAGTGGTGAGCACGGAGTAACATATAGAATTGTTGGATCAGTGTGTTATACACCTGAAACTAATATAGCATTGTACATTAATTATACTTTAATTTTTAAAATGATGCCAGATATAAAAGAATTTATAGTCAATGAATACATTTATAAAATTTTCACCAATATTTTATTCCATAATTAATGTATGGAGTTATGAAACCAAATTAATCTATAAAGTTGCACGATTTAAGAAGGCTATTGCAATATCTTATCCATAAAAACTATAGAGGTGTCTGAGAATCATAGCATGGGAAAATAAAAGAGAGCTGGTATTGGGGAAAAAGAAAATTAAACAAATTTTAGGTCTGTCTGAATTTTTGTTTCGGTAGTGCATTTTCTTATTGGTCTTAACCAAGAGACTCATACAATGTCCAATAATGTGTTGATAAACCAGCTCTCAAAAAACAAGGAACCTAACCTGTAGCCCTCATCGATTTTTATATTGTAAACCCTCTGAGCATGGCCAGTTTCAAGCTATCCAATGGGATGTCACTGAATCCAGGGTTGGGAAGAAATACACCAATTGGCTTGCCTGGGCCCGTTGGACCTAGCTTCAGCATATTACTGAATGGAAGCCATCATTAATAACATATCTAAGATCTCACAAGTGATATCCCTTAATTTTGAAATAACTGTGCTTTCAGTGCTACTAGGTTAAAAACCATTTTGTCCTGTTTGTAATAGAAGAGTTTCTCGAGGAAACTGAGGTAAAGAATACTGACGGGATGTAGTAATAGCATAGTTCAGCGGAAAAGGCAAAGTACAGGGAGTCAAAACCCTAAGGCAAGCGTCACTTGTGATGGTAACATTTTCCATGCTTGCTCTATTTCTGGGAGCTCACCTGCAAGTTTCTGCCACACACTGGCAGGTAATTTTGCAAGCATGTCAATTTACAGTAACTATGTGTTCTCTTAATAACTTATTTCCTTTTTGGGTTTTAATTTCTTTTATACAAAGTGTGATCTACCCTTTCCTGTTAGGATATTGTCCTTAATGGCAGAGCAGAGAGAAGTAAAGTAAGGGTTGAGTCACTCTGCTTACTCTGTCATTTGCTAAAATTATAGCTTTATCCAAGCAAAGAATCTATCCAATCTCATTGATCTGAATGTAGCTGTGAGAATATGTATGCTGTACTCCCAGTTTTACATGTCAGCTTATTCAGGGCCTGGTGGAGAGGTCCACACTTAGGATGCATCCAATAAAACAAAGTATTTGTCAGAATAAATACATGGGAGGAAATAAAGAATAAATAAATGAATAAATATATCCTGGGTTCTAGTATTATACTATATTCTTACGAGTCTGTGTCACTTAGCTGTTGTTTTCTTAGCCACCTATAACCCATCTTCTGTACATGATTTATTAAAATTTTACCACATTGGACTGATCATTACTTAGCAACCAAGGATTCTTTCATTTATTTATTTCTTTCAAAACTTGTTAATATGCAACTGTTCATGCGAGTACTGATTTTATCCTACTGAGATATTTTCTATATTTGGATCTTTGCCTATGGGAGAAGATAGAATCTAGTATTTTTATTTTTTCAGTCTGCTTTTCTCAAGTGTAGACGAATGGTTTCACAAATTAGCATCAGAGGCAAATCACCATGTAACTAAAGTTCCCTTAGATCAGTAATTCCAGATCTGGCATTTTATCAAAATCACTTTTTAAATTTTTTAGCAATTCCTAGATCTCACCGTCAGAGAATTGCTTTCAGCAAATTTGGCTCGGGAGCCTGGCAAGTGCACTGTTTTAAGGGGATTGAGACTTACAGACTCGGACTTGCTCAGAGCTTCACAAACTTTATAGGCATTTGCCTGATCTGGGATCTTGTTAAAAGTGCAAATTCTGATTTAAGAGACTACTTTAAATTTCTAGTAAGTTCCTGGGTGATAGAGCTGCTGCTTTCATACTTTGAAAGCAAAGCCTAAATTAAGTACGTCATCTTCTTGGCTTGAATTGAGATATGACTGCATGTGTTTTGATGGCAGAATAAATTGCTATTCACAGTTTGCATATAAGAGCACCTAGGACCCAATGAACATACAGCAATGTCTTAAGGTAGAACATCTGGGCAGAGAGTATTTACCTGTTTTTTTTTTCCTGTAAAAAATTTTCTCTCAAGAAGAGTACCAACAGATGTATGGATGGATGGTGACATATAACTGTCAAACTAATGTATTCAGTTATTCTGAATGTAAACAAATATTTATGGAATGTTTCAGGGTCCTTCCTTTGTTCATATATAACTTGTTACTACCCTATGGTCTCTGTGGTTTCACGAAGGCAGTTTGTCCCTTTAGAAAATCAGTCTTGCTTATTGAATGCCATTCATTAATATGCAACGACTATGAAGCAAGCTTTTGAGAATACTACACCTTTTGTTTAGGGGAAGAAAAGAGAGAAATTATTCAAAGCTGCCAAAATTAACATTGCTTCTCAGAAATGAACATTGTATCACCAATGAAAACCATAAGAAAGGAATTTATATTTATTTACTAATTGTCTCAGTTGGAGGCAAAATTAGAGGTGATTACTGGAAGTAATAGTACAATAGAATGTAGAAGTTTCCCTGTGACTGCCCAGCAACTTGGGAACAATGCATTGCAACAGAATGTGGTGCTGTATAGCATGTAACTTGAAAATAAGTGATGGAAATAATTCACACTTGTGAGTTCCCACTGCAGAAAAGTGTGCATGCTTGTGTGGTAGCCAGGGCAAGGTGGGGGCAGAAATTTATCTTTTATCTTTGGCATTTGGGACAGTGATTTGTTTTTTTTTTAATCAATTTTTTAAAATTTTTGTAAATGTTTATTTATTTTGAGACAGAGAGAGAGAGAGAGAGAGAGAGAGAGAGAGAGAGAGAGAGAGAGAATCCCAAGCAAGCTCTGTACTGTCAGTGCAGAGCCCAATGTGGGGCTCAAACTCACGAACCATGAGATCATGACATGAGATTGTGACCTGAACAGAAACCAAGAGTCAGACACTTAACCGACTGAGCTACCCAGGCACCTGTTTTGTTTTGTTTTGTTTTGTTTTGTTTTTCAAGCAATAAACATTTTTGTTTGTTTGTTTCAAGTTTTAATTTAAATTCTAGTTAACCTATAGTGTAATATTGGTTTCAGGAGTAGAATTCAGGGATTCATCACTTACATACAACATCCAGTGCTCATCACAGTAAGCGCCTTCTTTAATACCCACCAACCATCTAGCCCATTCCCTGACCAGCCTCCCCTCCAGCAACCCTCAGTTGTTCTCTATCATTGAGTGTCTTCTTGGAACAGTGATTTATATAGAGTGGATCTGCATTATGTTTCTAGAGGACCTGACCAGTAATTAATAATCAAATTTGTCTAGCTTTCTTTTTTCTACCATACTCATGAATAGACTCCAGGGTGGATTTGTATACTCAGCGACAACATATTCCTTGTTCAGCAGCAGCAAAACAAGAACAAAAAAAAGCAGAAAAATCCAACAATTATTGAAAGCTCACTGTGTACTAAGCTCTAGGTTAATACTTTACATTAATTATAACTTTTAGTACTAATAACATCCCTAGTAAGATATTGAGATGCAAAGAGTATTAGGGGTTCTTTGGGTAAAAGGATAAAACCACAGAAAGGGGGTCTATTGTGGAGACAGTTGGAGGCAGAGACATTATGTTCACTGGGAAAACAAAACAAAACATTAAGTCCTTTTACTTCTGCAAGATAAGGATGCTGCTTTAACACTTACTGTGGCTCAAAAACCAAGAGAGATCCTGATACCTGTAATGTTTTAATTTTAAATAATTAATTTGTAATCAGTTTCTACCTGGACACTTATACAAGTTTCCTAAATAATGATAATTTTGAGTTTCACCTGAGTCCGGTAATCCTGCAAAGTAGCAATAATTAAAGAAATCCTCCACACCTTGTGTACTGGCAAATGTTTTACCACAAGAGGCCAAGATTTCTAAATAACTCAGAAAGACTTGTGAATAAACAGCCTCCTTGTTCACCTTAGGACAAGGCCAGGCACAGACCCTCCCAATTACCATTTTATGCTTTATCAGTGATTAGCTGAATTGTTGGTCCCCCTGGTCAACAGCGACAAAATGCTTGTGAATTTGACTTGATGGAATTTTAAGATTTTCCCTACCTCACAGGACCCTGAGCTTTGACAGGAGCCTGACCCAGCATCATAATGCTGAACTGTTCATCCTTAGGACCCAGAGTCATCTGCTGACCTGGGTGGAGTGAGGGGGGAGCACTCTCAGTTCTATCTGCTCATTCTGGTTCTGGAGCCTCACTAACCCCCCCCCCCCCCCATTTAAGAAATGCCTTTTTCTGTCTGACTTTGAGACACTTGCATGTCCCATAGTCAGAGTTTCTCCTGATTACCATACTGTCTTCTGAAAAAGTCTCTCATTTAAATTTGGATTTGCTTTTATTTCAGAGTAGTCTGTCTGCAGGGACACCTCTGCAATCTATCCGCCATGTTTCCACAAGGCACACAATTCTGGGGGCTCCATTTACATGGCAGCAAGGTAAATGGCATCCCTGGACCTCTACAAGCATCTGTTGTCATACATGATGGTTTGGGCCTCAGGAGTGAAATCTTTGAATCTCAAACTGACTACTTCATTCCCCTGCGTAAAAATATGTTGGTGACTCTAAAGTCTCAGTAGAAAAACTCCAAACTCCTAGATTTGACTTACAGGGACTTTTACCAATTGGCTCCCACTTTTTTCTCTCCTTTCATCTCCTACCACTCTTCCTGTGTGCTTTTTAACAATCAAGAGTCACCACAACTGTGAAACCTTTCTTTAATCCTCTTTTCGACTTACAGTCAGAGCTAGATATGCTGAAACATGACTAACTGTATATTAAGATGTTAAAAAATAATCTACAGTTAACTAGAATTAATCACTGAACTTATCAAGGTTGCTGGATACCAGGTTAGTACTTAAGAATCAATTGTGCCTCTCTATCAGCAAAAAAAAAATAGAATTAAAAAAAATTTAAAGATACATTTTATAATAGTATTAAAAAGCACCACATATCTGGGAATGAATAAATTTCATGCCAGACGTCTACATAGAACACTTCAAAACAAACTGAGAGAAAATAAAGACAAAGAAAGAGACTTCCTTTCCAGCCTGTACTATATGGGATTTCTTTTTATAGGTAGGTAGAAAAATGGAGACAATGTACGTGGAATCTTTAAAAAAAAAAAGCAAATTTCATAGAGACAGAGAATAGAATGGTGGTTGCCAATAGCTGGAAGGAGGGAGAGATGAGGAGATAGGGAGATGTAAGTCAAATGGTACACGTACTGAGGCTTGATGGAAAACAAGTATTGCATACTTGGAAGTTCTGAGATTAAATTGCAAGTATTCTCACAGCAAAGCAACAAAAAGTTAACTATGGAGGTGATGGATGTTTACTTAGCTTGATCTTAGTAATCATTCCACAATGTATATGTGTATCAAATCATCATATCATACACTTCAATATGCAGAATTGTATTTGTCAACTGTTCTTCAATAAAGCAGGGGAAAAAAAAGTGAAACCTGGAAACAATATGTAAAACAAATATTGGGCAACAGGCAGCACAGGTCTGTGATGCCTAAGAGAAAATAAAGTAAAAAGAGAGTTTGTCATAGTATATAATTGCAAAATATATTATGCACATATCAGTACCTTGCTTATATCCTTGCACTATCCACAAAGTAAAATATGTTGTCTCCTACAATCAAATGCACTATGTATTATAAGAAGTAAAATGAGAACACCAGTAGTATTTAGCATCATCTAAAGTTGAACACATAATGTGGAGGAAAAGGAACCCTTGTGCACTGTTGGCAGGAATGCAAACTGGTTCAGCCACTGTGGAAACAGTATGAAGATTCCTCAAAAAGTTAAAAATAGAGCTACCCTATGATCCAGTAATCATACTGCTAAATATTTACCCAAAGAATATAAGAATAGTAACTCAAAGGGATACATGCACTCCTATGTTTATAGTAACATTATTTACAAATGCCAAGATATGGAAGCAACCCAAGTGTCCAACGACTGAGAATGGATTAAGAAGATGTGTACACAAGATGATATGTACACAAGAGAATGTTATCCAGCCATCAAAAAGAATGAAATCATGTCATTTTAAGGACATGGATGAAACTGCAGACTATAATGCTAAGTGAAATAAGTCAGTCAGAGAAAGACAAATACCCTATTATTTCACTCGTATATAGAATTTAAGAAACAAAACAAATGAGCAAAGGAAAAAGAGAGAGAGAGGCAAACCAAGAAAGAGACTCTTAACTGTAGAGAACACACTGATGGGTACCAGAGAGGAGGTCGGGAAATATGGGTTCAATAGGTGAAGGGGATTAAGGAGAACACTTGTCGTGATAAGTACCAGGTGATGTACGGAAGTGCTGAATCACTACGGTGTACATGTGAAACTAATATTACACTGTATGTTAACTACCTGTAATTAAAATAAAAACAAAAATAGAATAAAAAACTAAAAGTATTCCTAAAAAATAAAAAAATAAAGTTAAATAGTAACTGATAAGCTAACAATTTCACTCTTTGGTGTATGTACAACAGAACTGTGTGTGCATGTGCACGCATGTGTGTGTGAGTTGTGTTCACCAAAAGATGTGCACTGGAATGTTGATAGCTGTGCAATAGCCCAAACTGGAAATACTTAAATAGCCACTATAGTGGACTGGATAAACAAATTGTTATATACTATACAGGAATGAGAACACAGTCTACAACTACAGTCAACAATGTAGATTCATCTTACAAAAATGACATTGAAAAAAAAAAGAGGTCTGTTACCAAAATACTGAATATAATCTCATTGCGCTTATGTGAAGTAAAAAAAAATAAGCAAAATTAATCTGGAATAAGCCAAAATAGTGGTTATTGTTGACAACAGATAGTGAGCAGGAGGGAACACAAAAGAGACCCCTTAATGCTTGAAATATTTTGTTTTGGCATCTGGATAACATTTACACTCATATGTGTTCAATTTGTAAAATTGATCTGTAGCTTTATAATATAAATGCTATTTCCTGTATTTAAATTTTACTTCAATGATATAAAAAATACATAAGGAATTCCTACACAGTTAAAATTGGCTCCAGTAAGTTTAATGACATTTTAAATAAATGAACTGTAAAATTTCTCAAAATTTCAAAAGCATGAAATTAACAACTATCTGTCTCATATTCCCAAGGCCTGAAAGTGAGTTTCTGTCAGTGCCTACTGAAGAATAGGAGAAATAATTTGGCACATGTCATCAATTCATTACAATTTTCCACCTTTTTATTACTTTGTCATTTAGGTGAATGCTTAACCTAGAGAAGTCAGGATAGGATAGAGCTCATTCCATACATATTTTTATTTTTACAAGTCCAGTGTATAGTACAGAGGGGTGTTTTCCCTGTGCTGGTGTGTCTATTCTGGTGCTTTTGTCCTAGAGTGTACATTTTTTCTTACAGAAACAGCGTCTCCCATCTTTCAGGAGCTTAATCCTCCTCCTCTACCTGAATGGCCAAGACAAACCAACAAAACTTTCATACAGAATACATATGAGTCACCTTGAAGCTTACATTTTGGTAAAAGAGAGAGATAATAAACAAAATAAAAAAATATAGAGTATGGAAAATGATAATAAATGCTATACTAAAAAAGCCTGGGGCACCCAGGTGGTTCAGTCGGTTAAGTACCCGACTTCGACTCAGGTCATGATCTTGTAGTTTGTGGGTTTGAATTCCACATTGGGCTCTGTGCTGACATCTCAGAGCCTGGTGCCTGCTTCAGATTCTGTTGTCTCCCTCTCTCTCTTTACCCCTCCCCCTGCTTGCACTCTCTCTCTCTCTCTCTCTCTCTCAAAAATAGATAAATGTTAAAAGAAAAAAGAAAGAGAAACTTTAACTATATACCTCTTATGGGGGATATGGATAATGGGGGGTTGTGAATAATGAGAGGGTGTGGATAATGGGACAAGCTACATATGTGTGTGGACAGAGGGTATATGGGAAATCTCTGTGCCTGCCTCTCAATTTTGCTGTCAATCTATAACTGTTCTGAAAAATAAAGTCTTAAAAAAATGGAAGAAGGGAATATTGGGGTTAGAAGATGTGTGATTTTAAGATGCTTACAGAGAAGGCCTTCCTAAGGTGACATTGTAGAAAAGCAAAGGGGTTGTATTAGGGACGAGTGTTCTGGGTGAACAGAATAAGGGTGAAGACCCTGAAGGAGGACAATGCCTGGTGTCTTCAAGGACTAGCAAAGAGGTCAGAGTTACTGAATAGAATGAAGGATCTCCATAGTTAGTTTTATTTCTCTCATTTGCTCGTTGTTAGAACAAACATTTATTAAAAACAGATTGTGTACAAGTCTCTCAGCCAGGTGCTACTGATACAGGGATAAAAAAACCAACCACTTTAGTTCAAGAAGCTGCTTCAGAGCATTCATGGCTCCAGAAAGCTTGGAGAATAGGGTTCAAGTCCTTGGACAAACACAAAAGGCAGTTCATATCCTTGCCCTGGCCTCATCCTTCTCCATATTCATTAGTGTAAACAAGGTGTCCACTCTGTTCCATTGATTCTAAGCTATTATCTCTTACTGTCTCATAGTTTTGTTTTCTTTTTACCTTTACTAATCTGTGTGCAGTTCAAATCTCTTTTTATTATAAGAAATCTAAGAAAACTGTAGTTCTAAAGACTTGCATGGTGGTGGTGGCAAGAAGGGAAATGAAGTAAGATATTGAGAAAAAGTACTGCTAAGCTTAAAGGGAAACAGAAATCTTCCTTCAAGAGTGATAGCTGCTGCTGTCTTAATGGCTTTTGTTCTCCAGAAACTTCTTTTTGCTTGTCTCTTCTGCTTCTGACAGTTTTCTCTGCTCATGCATGGTTTCTAATCCTACAGCATGTTGGCTTACAAATGACACTGGTTCACTTCCTTCCCTCTGATTTACTTTAGCCTCATGGTGACGTGTCCTGTCAGCACAGCAAACCATCCCCACATGGACATCATAATGAATATAGTCTTTTTGTTCACATTCTTGAGAGACAGTCTTACTGACTCCACTCTGCATGTTGACAGATTCACTGTGTATTACCTGTACTTGGCAGTAGGGAGGCAATCAGATATTTCAGAAGCTATAGGCAAGGCAAGGCAGGTTACATGAGAAAGAAAAGTCTGGCATACCTGGAAAAATTTGAGTATGCTGCGCCCTCAACGTCCCCTCTTTTTGGCTTATTGAAAGGAACATGATTATGAGGAGTCTGATATGGGCCAGATCTCAATTCTGCTACTTGCTTACATGATAACCTTGACCAATCTATCTGAGTTTGTTTCCTCATATATAAAGTGCAGATAACAGCATCCAGGGTTATTATGAAAATTAGGTAAGTGAGAGGTCATCAAATATCTTGCATAGCATCTGGCTCATGGTGGATACTGCTAAAATATGAAGTTGTAAATTCTTTTAATCCATAAATTCTAGCTCTAGTGATCTTGTAAATCTTCTGGAACTTCTTTCCAACACCACACAGAATTATAAATCACTTCTTTCTGTGTGCTATTATAGTACTTTTTATTTTTATCTTACTGTATTATTATTAAATTAATTTATTAAGTAATATTTTATTAAATTATTATATCTGTGGCTTTCTCCTCCACCATTGTGAAAGCAAGTTGAGATGAGAACCTTTTTCTTATTTATATCTTTATATCCTCACTGTCAACACATTGCTTAGTGTATGGTAGAAACTCAACAAATGCTTTCTATTATTTTTTTTTAAAGAGAGAGAGCGTGAGCAGGGGAGGGTAAAGAGGGAGATGGAGAGAGAGAATCCTAAGCAGGCTCCATGCTCATGGCAGAGCCTAATGTGGGGCCCAATCCCAGGATGCTGGGATCACAGTTTGAGCAGAAATCAAAAGTCCAATGCTCAACAGACTAAGACACCCATGTGCCACTCAACAAATGCTTTTTAAATAAATATGTGAATGGATGCTCAATGCATGGAAATGAATGAACAACAAATGAGTGACCCTGGAAGAAAGCCAAGAACACTACAGAGTAAGGCCACTGGTCGCCACTGAGGTAAACTTTTCTCTTTGACCCACTTTGAAATAAAGCAACTTGAAGGACCAATCCCAAGTCCTAGTGCACAAAACAGAAGAGTTTCTATCAATGGCATCACATTCTGTTTCAAAACATTTTTTTTTCCAAATTGAAGCCCAAGAGAAATGAGGTTAAATAAAAAGCTCCTTAGGCTATAAAGAAGAAACGGAAACTTGGAGTCATGAACTAAGCTCCATTTCAACTTCAGATGAAACACTAGTAAGACTTTCTGTGCTCATGAGGGTGGGGATTTTAAAAACCTGAGGGTTTCAAAAATGTGAACATCATCTTTTCATATTTAAAAAATCTTTTAATCCTCCAGAGATTTTAGTATTTTTAAAAGTACTTTCTATATTCCTATTTTATCTACATCTGCTAGTGTCCTACTTTAGACGAAATAGAGATAAACCACATTTTCATGGCTGAAAATCTTAAAGTGATGAACATTCATCATCCTGTAACAGGGTTTCTCAACCAGTGCTGTAGACAATTTGGGCTGGATAATTCTTTGTTATGGGGATGTGCCTCATGCCTCACAGGAGGCTGCGTAGCACATACACCCTCTACTCACAGGATGCTGGTAACATACTCGACCCCTGACTTGTGACAACAAAAAAATGATTCCAGACATTGTCAACTATCTCTTGGGGAGCAATTATCTCTTGGGAGTTGTTCTCAATTGAGAACAACTTTATAAAATATTTGATAGACAATTACTTAGAACACTTGCTCTTCCTTTTTCTCAGTCTACCAAGTCATATTTTTTGCGTGAAAGTAGTCTTGAGATGGCATCTAGTTACTCATTCTGACTTTTCAAGGAGATGCCACCTACATGACCTAGGACCAATGGTAATATTTTGTTTTTAAATGCTTATTAATTTGAGAGAGAGAGAGAGAGAGAGAGAGAGAGAGAGAGAGAGAGAGAGAGAAAGAGAGAGGAGAAGGGGCAGAGAGAGAGGGAGACACAGAATCCAAAGCAGGCTCCATGCTCCAAGCTATCAGCACAGAGCCCGATGTGGGGCTTGAACTCACAAATTGTGAGATCATGACCTGACCCAAAGTCGACGCTTAAGTGACTGAGCCACCCAGGCACTCCAGACCAGTGGAATCTAATGTAATACTGGTCATATTACTGAAGGATATTTAAGTCATCAAGGATTTTGATGGAAGTCATGTTGAGAAGGTGATGGGGAGGGGACACATAGCTAAAGCCTTCAGGTAGTAACAGGGAGTCATATGGGGTCAGTAAATCACTGAAACAAAGGTTTGTGGGTGGCATTGTTTAATGACATGAGATTGATAGCTGGTATGTTATGAGAAAAATGGCAGGAAAATAATGTGGATGACACAGTGAGGAACCCCCACCTAAAGATCCAGAGGTAAGAGGGGTGTGAGAGAGAACACATCTACCACTAAAGAGCAAAAGTAGGGTAGCAATGTGCAGAGAAGAGACCAATTTATGTTAGAGAAAGAAAATGAAAAAGATGTTGAGTATGTGGGACATTTTGTTAATGACTGATGATGAGATCCAGAGAGGAGAGTGAAGGGATTTAGAAGATAGGTATACGTGGAAGGCAGTGTCAGAGAAGGGAATGAACAGAGTCATATGGGAGTTATGGTCTGGAGGATGGTGGATGACTAGGGAATCCTGGGTTTCTTGTGGGGTCACATATGCAAACAGGAAGAAAAACATAGTAAGTCCTGATGGTCACCATGCACATAAACATAAGTGTCTGGCCAGGAGCACACTTAGGTCCTATGGATCCCTCTGAGCTTCAGCTGAGAGAAGCATAGAAACTGGGGAAGAGACTGTTTAGGGGATTCTCATTTTTTTAAATGTTTATTTTGAGAGAGAGAGAGAGAGAAAGAAAGAGATCACACACACATGCTGGAGCAAGCACAGGCAGGGGAGAGGTAGAGAGCAAGCAAGGGAAAGAGAGAATCCCAAGCAGGCCCCACGCTCAGCACAGAGCCCAACATGGGGCTCCATTTCACAACTGTGAGATTATGACCTGACCTTAAATCAAGGGTACGACATTCTGCAGGCACCTGGGTGGTTCAGCTGGTTAAGTGACCAACTTTGGCTCAGGTCCTGATCTCACAGTTTGTGACTTTGAGCCCCACATCGGGCTGTGAGTTCTCAGCACAGAGCCCGCTTCAGATCCTCTCTACCCCCACCTCTGCCCCTCCCTTGCACTTTTTTTCTCTCTCAAAAATAAATAAACATTAAAAAAAGAAGTGTCACATGTTCAACCAACTGAACCACCCAGGCTCCCCTTATGGGAGCCTTATTGATGTCTACTGACATTATCCACATTAATTTCAGACCCATGACCACTTCTCTTCCAGTGACACCATCCTCCTCCCCACTTCAGGCACTGCCGCCTATGACCATATCCTATTACCATATAATTATCAATAACTGAAATGCCTCTGTGGGCTCAATTTTAAGTGTCCTAGTTCTCCAATTCCAGCAATTCTTCAACACAACAAAGAAGCTAAAGTCAATTTCTCCTACCAACTTTTCACTGTCCCTTATACCTCAATCCTCTTTTCCCTCCATACCTTGCTAAAATACCATCATTATCAGTATAATCACTCCTTGTTTATACTCTGTACTCCCCCCACCACTTTGTTGCATCCATTTTTGTAAAACAAAATGAAAATTGAATTCACAGAATAAGCTTGTTGATGTCTACTATATTTGCCGGTTCCATGGATTTGCTTACTCTCTGAGATAACAATTTCATACTCCTCTCAAATTCCAACATCTCTCCTCCAGTGTTATACTCCACTGATGATCTTCCTTTCAATTGCACTGTGAACACCGTAGAAATAAGAGAAGTTTCCACTGATTCCCACAGTACATTTCTTCCCTCCTGCCTCTAACTGTGGCCAGGGCATCTGTTCCCCTCTTCTCTCTGTAGATATCAGTGAGCCTAGCAAACATCACGCCTTACATTTCAGCAGCAGATCACATCCCCCTTCCTTCACTCAAGGATACTGCCCTAGTGATTCATTGGATCTTTGTTATCAGCCAATAAACATACTTTTATTATTTGCATCTTCAAAAAATTCCTCTTTGATTTCACTTCACCTCTCAGTTACTGCTCCATCTCTTCCCTTCTTTCTACAGCAGAAATCCTTGGAAACCTTTTCTATCCATTCTGTTCTCAGTTTTCCACCTCTCATTCTATCTTAAATCCATTATTATCTTGCTTTCTCTGGTAACACTCCACTAAAACCACTTTGATCAAAGTCACCAATGACCTGTATAGGGGTAAATCCAAGAGTAAATTCTACTTGATCTAGCTGTACCATTTGACGTGTTGATTATCTCCTACTCCCTGTGCCAAATGCTTCACTGATCTGCCACACACCCCTGTAGGTTTTCTTTCTGCCTCTTTAGCTGCTCCTCCTTAATCTCTTTTACTGGTTCCTTCTAATTCATCAACTTGATGTCAGCATGTGATAGGGCTTTGTACTTGGACTTCTACTCTTCCCAATGTATAACCACTTCTTTGGAGATCTCATGATATCATTCATGGCTTTAGATACATTCTATATGCTGACAATTCTCAAATTCGTTCAAATCTAGTCTTGTCCTTGTGTGACAAAGAGAGAGGAAGTAAACATTCATGTGTTTTCTATTTACGGGCACTCACCCTATCATGAGTTCTACTCCCATCACCTAATTACCTACAAAAGGCATCATCTCCAAATACCATCATATTGGGGATTGCAGTTTCAACATATGCATGGGGGTGTGGGTGGGGACACAAAGATTCAGTGCACAGCAAAATCTAGCTCAGTTCACAGCACTCCTCTGCTGAATCACTCTTCCCAATGCCCAAGAGATTTCAAACTGTGAGAAAAAGCCTAAATTTGTAGTAAGGCCTGAGAGTCTTAAACAACCTACTCTCTTGTACTTCTCTGTTCTAATGTCCTACTATTCTCTGATACACTTATTTCCAACTACACAGGCTCCCCATGTCTTTAAACATTCCAGGCAAGCACCTTTGGACTTACTGTTCTCCCTCATTGCTCATCATTTCCCAGACATCTGTAAGACTTAAGTCTCTCACCTTCTTCATCAAATTATATCACCTCAGGCCACCTGTGACCACAGGAACTCAAACTTCCCCTTCCTAAAAACAATCCCTGCTTTTTTTTTCTGCTTTAATTTTCTCTTTATCACTTGTCCTAATACAGCATTTTATAAATCCATTTATTTGACTGGTTTTGTTTTCTCTTCCAGAAATCTAAGTGAATAATACTGGCCTGTAATGTACATTTTACTTTGGTTTAGTTTGGGTTAATATTTTCATCAGTAAAAGAAAGCAGCCTAAAAGGAAAAAAGCTATCATTGCTGGCAAAACTTAGTAAAAAGCACCCACTCATGTTGCCAGGGTTTTAAATTTGCCGTCAGTGATCAGATTTGCAAGTTCTGCTTAAAAACACCATTGCGCATATCATCATTTATACAAGGCTTATGAAATAATTGATTTATGCTGTCAGTTTTCTAATAGTATGGTAAAGTTATGTGCAGAAAGAAATAATAAGGAAGAAAAACATTTGAAAATGTAGGCCATTAAAAAAAAGATAAAATTTTCAGCTAAAATTTTAAATACAACAACAAGGAACAAAAATACATTTTAAATACAAAATATAAAATACAAAATACAATTTTAAATACAACAGCAAGGAACAAAAAAGAGGGAAAGAAATATGCTGTGTGTGAACTTTGTAAAAATAAAACAAGTTGTAGGTTGAAGAAGCCGTCGATGCAGTACAGCCTGAGAGAAGTTTGGTCTAGCTCAAATCATTGCTTAAATTACTTAAAGACAAATTATTAGAAAAAAAAACCTGGTAGCTGTACACAAACATCTAATGGGGAGACTTACAGTTCAGCAGTAGATTTTATGTATATAAACATATATAAT
Organism: Felis catus; assembly: GCF_018350175.1. Classification (NCBI taxonomy): domain Eukaryota; kingdom Metazoa; phylum Chordata; class Mammalia; order Carnivora; family Felidae; genus Felis; species Felis catus. Next base: position 5,346,957 of record NC_058377.1, on the reverse strand, counting down.
GTATACATATAATCCTATATAACTAATATAAGAGAAAGCTAAAAAATGATATTTTAGTGTTTTTATTATGTCTTCCTGTGCTTTATATTTAAAAATATAATCTGAATGCTATAAAAGAGGTGGTAGAAGAGGCCAGATGAATGTGCTGGGCTTAAGATATATATTGAGAGTCACAACAAAACATTTTTAATATAATGAGCATAGTAAGAGTAATGATCCAAAGACCAAGACTTCTGAACCTTGAGGTTGAGCCCACAGAGGCTGGGAGAGAGAAGACCTTGGTAATGCAAAGTGAAAAAGACCACCCAGAGTGATAAGCCTAGAGAGTTTTGTTTTGGCAGGCAGAGAAGTCTTTTTTGGTTGCTTGTTTGTGTTTTTCTTGAGATTAGAAATCAACTGTATGAAATATTGTTTTTAGTTCATGGAGAATGAGAACTAAGAACTTGTACTTAGCAAAACAGAGATATTTTCATAACTTTGATAATAGCAAATCTGATAAAGCCAGATTAGAATGGGACTCAAGAGAATACCAAGGAAAGATACTGGAGATAGTAAGGAATTTGCATGAGGAAGGAGAGACATGGCATTGTAGATGAGCAAGAAGTGACTGCCAAGAAGTATTTTTTTCTCCAATGGGAATATTAAAAGTAGGTTTGTAAGCTGGTGAGAAAGATAAAAAAAAATAGGAATAAAAAATTCTTGATCCAGAATATTAAAAGAATTTCTGGGACAATGTTTATGAATAGAAAATAAAGTGATGAGCAGAGTTTGGAATGTGTTTGGTTCCGGAAAGATCATCCAAGGTAACAGAAGAGAAGGCAGAGCCTCTGGGTACAGAAACAGACAGTTGAGTGGATGTAATGGTGGGAATTTGTGGAACTTTTCCTAATGGTTTTCTTGATTTTCCTCCAAGAAGATACAGTTTGTCAGAGCTTATGAAACCCATTAGTTGACTCTTAAAACTTTGTGATGATGCATCCTGTCATAGTTATGTGCCTTTATATGTGCTTTTGTATTTTTTTTTATATATGAAATTTATTGACAAATTGGTTTCCATACCACACCCAGTGCTCATCACAAAAGGTGCCCTCCTCAATACCCATCACCCACCCTCTCCTCCCTCCCACCCCCCATCAACCCTCAGTTTGTTCTCAGTTTTTAACAGTCTCTTATGCTTTGGATCTCTCCCACTCTAACCTCTTTTTTTTTTTTTCCTTCCCCTCCCCCATGGGTTCCTGTTAAGTTTCTCAGGATCCACATAAGAGTGAAACCATATGGTATCTGTCTTTCTCTGCATGGCTTATTTCACTTAGATGTTCAGCGTCGCTCCTTATCAGGGAAATACAAATCAAAACCACACTCAGGTATCACCTCACGCCAGTCAGAGTGGCCAAAATGAACAAATCAGGAGACTATAGATGCTGGAGAGGATGTGGAGAAACGGGAATCCTCTTGCACTGTTGGTGGGAATGCAAATTGGTGCAGCCGCTCTGGAAAGCAGTGTGGAGGTTCCTCAGAAAATTAAAAATAGACCTACCCTACGACCCAGCAATAGCACTGCTAGGAATTTATCCAAGGGATACAGGAGTACTGATGCATAGGGCCACTTGTACCCCAATGTTCATAGCAGCACTCTCAACAATAGCCAAATTATGGAAAGAGCTTTTATATTTTCTATGATAATATAAAAATACCTTCATCATGGAATATTTTTAATTGACATTTGTTTTCTCTCTACTTCCTAGGATTGGAGAACACAAAACACAGAATGTGATCTTCTAAATTACACGGCATGTGTAATTTCACTGCAGAATATAACTAATACATCTTTCAAAATCCCTAATATATAATAAATATGGACCCTGTCTTGCGGGGGGGGGGGGGAGGGAGCATCAAACATCACTTTCTAAAAGACTATTATTTAAGGAATATGGCACAGAAAGCAAAATGGACTGCTTAGCTATCTGGCCTAATATAGACCTGAATCTAAGAAAGCAAAATAATCAATTTCCAAAAACAGTGACTTCACTTCTGGTTGAGATAAAGTAACCACGACTGGATTTACCCTTCCATCTGAAACAACTAAATACACTGAACAAACTAGGTGAATCAATGGCTTTCAATACATTGGATGTCAGACCAAAAGAAGGCAGTTATGCTGAGAGAGGAAAAATAAATGCTATAAATTTTATAATTGTCTCATTATATATAGATTTTTATAAATGCTATAAATTTTATAATGTCTTGAGTGAGCTTTTTTGCCTGGTTGCAGGAAGACATGGGGGGAAACCAAGGTAGAACGGGACACACTACCAGAATTATGGACACAGAAGTCTGAAGAATCCAATAGAGCTAGCTCAAAGGGCAGAGTACTGGAAATGATGAAGTCACAGAAAGTGATCACCCCATAGATAGCCACAGGGTTCTCCTAATGAAGTCAGTGAGAACTTACAAGTAAAACCTTGTGAAGAAACTTTCTAAGGCCAAGGAAAGACGTATCTGGTGGAAATATTTGAAAAGGACATTTAAACATTCCACATGTACAAGACACTAGAGGAAACATTGAGTAGAAACTGGAAATATATTTTAAGAGGAAGAAAATCAAACTTTTAGGGATAAAAACTATCATGTCTAAATTGAAAAATTCAATAGATGAAATCAATGGATCCGACTTCAGCCAGGTCACAATCTCGCGGTCCGGGAGTTCGAGCCCCACGTCGGGCTCTGGGCTGATGGCTCGGAGCCTGGAGCCTGTTTCCGATTCTGTGTCTCCCTCTCTCTCTGCCCCTCCCCCGTTCATGCTCTGTCTCTCTCTGTCCCAAAAATAAATTAACGTTGGAAAAAAAAAATTAAAAAAAAAAAAAGAAATCAATGGATGAAGTATATCTATAAAATCTATATTACTTAGCAACAAGAAATGAAGTATTAATACATGCAACAACCATGTTTTTTATCAAAATATTTTTACCAAATGAAAGTAAGGAAACAAGCTAGAGTATGTACTTTGTGATTCCATTATATAGAATCATAGAAAGTAAAAACCAATTTACAGTGGCAGAAATCAGATCAGTGGTTGTTTTGGAACCAGAAATCAGGAGTGAGGAATTTCAAAACATCATGAGTAACCTTTTGGTGGTGATGGATATCTTCATTATTGTAACTTTTTTAAGGTTTTCATGGGTATAGACACATCAAAATTTATCAAATGGTATAGTACACTGTATGTTCATTGTACTGTAATAAAGCTATTAAAAGACATCAAAGACACATATTCTTCCACATGCAAACACGTACATGTATATTCATATATTCATAGTTAAATAACAACATATAGGGCAAAAACAAGAAGGCTTGTATCATCACCTCTTCTATTACTCAACACATATTCACTGTTCACCTACCTTGGGCTAAAAGCTGTGCTATATATTTAATATGAATCAGACATAATTATATTTGCAGCCATGTGGCCTCTATTGTAACTTTTTCCTTGTAAGGGTTACTTTAAGCTGACCACAAGTTCACTGTGAGTAGGGACCATCTGGGAATAGGGATTATTTCCATCTAATTTGTTGCTCTAGCTCAAGACTTCTCAGCCACAGCACTATTAGTATTTGGAGCTGAATGATCCTTTGCTAGAAGGAAGAGTGCTATTCATTGTACGATGTTTAGCAGCATCCTTGGCTTTTACACACTAGATGCCACTAGCACTCCTCCCCATCCCTCAGTTGAGACACCCCCAAACTGATCTGGATATTGTCCAATATCCCCTAGGGGCAAAACTGCTCCCAAGTGAAAACCACTGCTCTGGTCCATAAGCAAAATGATGGAAACATACATGTTTGTTATATGTTTTTTGAATGGATAAATGAAAAGATATCATTTGTACAAATTCACAAATCTCATTAGTAATGAAAGAAAAGTATGTTTATTTTTAAAAAAATGTTTATTTTTCAGAGAGACAGAGACAGAGAGACAGAGTGCTAGCAGGGGAGGGGCAGAGAGAGAGGGAGACACAGAATCCAACACGGGCTTCAGGCTCTGAGCAAGCTGTCAGCACAGAGCCCATAGCAGGGCTCCAGCCCACAAATCATGAGATCATAACCCGAGCCAAAGTCGGACACGTAACTGACTGAGCCACCCAGGCGCTCCAACAAATGTATGTTTAAACAAATTTTTTATTAAATATTTTTTCAAAATGAGATGAAGTAAAAGAAAACACATGGTGTGCCTGGGTGGTTCAGTTGGTTAGGCACCAACTTGGGCTCAGGTCATGATCTTACGGTTGACAAGTTCAAGCTGTGGGTCCGGCTCTGTGCTGACAGCTCAGAACCTGGAGCCTTCTTTGGATTCTGTTTATCCTCTCTCTCTGCCCCTCCCCTGCTCGTACTCTGTCTCCCTCCCTCTCTCAAAAATAAACAAAGAACATTAAAAAATATGAAAGAAAAACACACAATGTTAGAAGTGACTAATGCATAAATATTTGAAATGTCAATTGGTGCAGTCCGCATGGGAAGTAATTTGGCAATGCAGTCTGAGCCATTTACATGTATCTTAGGAAAATAAAAATCTTCAAAGCTTTATATGTATATATTTATTAGAGTACTATGAATTTCATCAAAAACTTATAAACAACTGAGAACTCCCATAGGAAAAAGAAATCACTGGGGCACCTGGGTGGCTCAGTCAGTTAAGCGGAGACTTTGGCTCAGGTCGTGATTTCATGGTCCGTGAGTTCGAGCCCCACGTTGGGCTCTGTGCTGACAGCTCAGAGCCTGGAGCCTGCTTCAGATTCTGTGTCTCCCTCTCTCTGACCCTCCCCTGTTCATGCTCTGTCTCTCCCTGTCTCAAAAATAAATAAACGTTAAAAAAATTTTTTAAAAAAAGGAAAAAGAAATAACTAAATAAAGCTTTCTTCACAGGAAAACATTATGTAATTTTTCGCATTTAGGTTAATATAGTTTTTAATAATATGGAGAAATAATTTTGATATGAGATTAAATTAAAATTTTAAGTACACCTGTAACTAATGTAAAATGTGGGGAGTGGAGAAAATCTTGAGTACGGTAGGTTTCACATATCTACTGCCTTGGAGTAAACACTAGCTGTAGATGCTTTGATTAATTGGTTTATTAGATTATTCTTAAAATATTATCAGTAAATAAATTTTGGGAACCCATTATGTTAGGAATTTAGTTTTTCCTATTTAAAATAGTTAGCCTATGTAACTGAGTTAAAGAAGATTTTGTATTTATCCAGATAACTCTACAGGAGACCATATATTGCTCTAAAATTCTACTGCAAATATTAACAGACACATCATTTCTGACAACAGCAAAAAACAGAGCATAGGAAAAGGGAAAATACTGATAGATCCATTTCCCTGGATCTTAAATAAATTTTAGATTTTAAATGTCACTGAAAATATTAGCAAGAAGCCATGAAATGTATAAAAATAAGTTTAAAAGCTCCAGAGTATTTCTAAAATATTCAAAGTTTCTGAAAAGTTAATTATTCACTAGGCTGCAGTATGAAGCATTAAAGGGTTGAATTAAAACTGGCTATTTAACAGCTGTAGTATGGACTCCTATCAATTTTAAAGGTCAAATTATTCCCTCTAATCATCATGACCCATAGTGAAGACTGTTTTAACATAGTATATGCTAGCAAATGTGTACTTTTAACTCTGTGCAAAGGTAAGAATTATAGGCAATATAACACAGAAATATAATTCAACTTTATTCCTAAGTTAAGTGTATCTTTAATTTTATATTCAACAATCTTTTATTATGTGCATACTCTGTGCCAAGCCTGTCTGAGGCTCTAGGGATTTCAAAGGGAATGTCAAAGAGTCCAAACCTGGGAGAAAGACAAAGATATAAATGACTTAATTGTGGAATCTACCACAAATGTACACACATGGGTTGACTGGAGCATACAAGAGAGATGTAGTCAAGGCTGCAAGTTAAAAGGAAGGGAGAGTTCAGGAAAAACACATTTCCAGAGCTGAAGATCTCTGATCTGAGTTTATAAAGAGTTTATAAGGAATAATATTTAGCCAGGTCAAGATGGTGGAAGGTCAGCAGACACAGGAAGAGAAAACAGTCTGAGCCAAGGAAGCGAGAGTGGAGGCTAGAGAATCGTGCCACCACATGTGGGGCTCTGAAAAGAGTCATGGGAGAAAGGTCTTTATTAAGTGGTAGCGGTATTAGGATTAATTTTAGAGTTTAAAGGCTGGGGCAAGAACTGGCTTCAGGAGCATGCAATCTGTACAATCACATAAACGGCACATTTAGAAAGTCCCTATGTTTGCTTTAATGCTTTTCTATCACCATCTTGAAATTCTTAAGTATTTAAACAAGGCACCAGTATTTTCATTTTGTGGTAGGCCCCTCAAATGATGTGCCAGTTCTGACTGGAACACAAGTGAGCAGGAACAGAAGCAACCAGTCGGCTCATAACATGGCTTCAGTAGCATGGTTCAGAGTTTGAGTCTTCCTTGAAAACTAACAGCAGCCCGTATAAAGAGTAATTTAAACTGTGGGTATACACAATCAGTTGTGCATTTTGTAACAATAACACTGAATCAGATGTGAGTGTGACTGCAGGGAGGGAGGTAAGAGGAAGCTACCACAGTGATTCAGAAAGGAATGATGACCATACGAAGTCACACAGTGACAATGGAAATGAAAAGAGATTTCAAAATTTCCAGAAATATTTAGGAGGTATAGCTAAAAGCCTTGGTGACCAAAAATATAAATGAGAGAAGAGAAAAATTATTCTAGACCATTCCATTCACCCCCCCCACCAAAAAAAAACATTCACAAAGAGGCAGGCAGGCTTTGGGAAAAGACAACTTTGTTTATATGGCTGTATTCTAGATGTACTCACAGCACATAAGCGAGAGAGTCCTGCCTACGGGATGTGGTCTCAGAGGCTCTGAATGTTCCAACTCTAGTCTATCCCCACCGGGTTGGGTGATTGTAGGTGACACCATTAATGACTACCCTTTGGGTGAAGGTATCGGGAAAAGAAGACCTCTGGTAAATTGCAGGTATGTTACCTGACAATGATCATCATCAACGTCCAAATACTTATGGAAGTGGGTGTTTGTGTGCATCTTAATGTGGGAACAGTAACAAGCATCATTTTGTTGTATGATGGTATGGGTGGTTAGAGGTGTAGAAAGAATCTAAAAGAGAAAGAAATGAATGACTAATTTTACCTCCTTATTTGTGTGACAAGGTGGCTCTTCACAAAACAGGTTTTGGGAGAACATGGTACAAAGGGCCATTTTAATTAGCTTACTAAATTACCCACTCGACTAAGAAACATGAATGAAGAAATCTTTACTGTAGATGGAATTGAATTAGGAATGTGGAAGAGTTAGAAAATTTATAGAGGCATTCTGTTGGCAACAATATTTACAGTCAATGCATTAGGAATCTTACACACACAAACACACCCACGTTCATCACGAATCTCTTTCTTTAAGATACTGTTATGGAGAAATCCCCAAGAAAATAGAATAAAAAAAAAGCAAGATTGAAAGAAGTTGAGGAAAAACTATAAGATCAATTTTACAGTTTCTGAAACTAAAAGCAGGACTTCCTGAAATATAGAGCTGTATCTAAAGGGAGTAAATTATCAAAATAATAAATTAGGAGAAGTTTCTGAAGCTGAAGGATGAGAGTTTCCAGGTTGAGAGTACCTTTCAATTGTCTGGCAAAATAGATGAGAAAAGGCACACAGCAACATACATCATCATGAAATTTCAGAACACTGTGGACAATGGGAAGGTCCTAAAATCTGAAACAGATAGAAGGGGGTGAGAGAAGGAGGAATGGGAGGGATGGAGGGATTATGTCCAGAGTGTCTAGAATTATAATGTCATCAAGTTTATTATGGTAAGTGTGGAACCCACATTAATATGGTTCAGTGCTCTCAAACTTCTGAGGAAAAATTATTTCAGCACAGGATTCTATATAGGCCAAGTAATCAAGGGTAAGGGTACAATAAAGATAGTTTTGGGGCACTGGGGTGGCTCACTCAGTTAAGTGTTAGATTTTGGCTCAGGTCATGATCTCTCGGTTCTTGGGTTCAAGCCCCATTTCAGGCTGTATGATGACAGCTCAGAGTCTGGGGCCTGCTTCGGATTCTGTGTCTCCCTCTCTCTCTGCCCCTCTCTCACCCATGCTCTGTCTCTGTCTCTCTCTCAAAAATAAATAAACATTAAAAAATTTAAAGATAGTTTCTGTCATAAAAGCTCTTTACATATTACCATCCATGCATTTGTGGGGGAGTTCTGGGAGTACACAAAGAGGAAGGAAGATACTGGAATTAACAGTAGAGAGAAGGAAAGAGAAGCCTCAAGAAGATGGTAAAGAGATGTCCAAGGATAATAGAGTTGCCACAGTTCTAGGAAATGGCCTATCTAGATTCTACTTGGAAAAAGGAAGACTCCAAAAGGAATGTTTCAAAGAAAAAAAAAGTGAGTTGGATACCTTTAAACATATCAGTTTTATTCTAATGGTAGACAAACTGTGGATGAGTTTGTGGATTAATAATGACTATTTAGAAACTACAGCAACTAAGAAATCAACCAATTATTAGCTCCTTGGAAAAGATTGTACAAGAAAATAATGTACACTATGTAGTTTAGTTTTAAGTAACATTTACATTATTATAAACAGCAAACTATCTTGGAAGCATAGAGAAGAGAGGAAAAGTCTAAGTGGATAGAGAAGGAAGTTTCCATAGTGGGAAGCCAGTAATTAGGTACGAAAATAAAAAGAAAAGCACCTGGGTGGCTCAGTTGGTGGAGTGTCTAACTCTTGATTTTGGCTCAGGTTATGATCTCATGATTCATGACATGGAGCCCTGCATTGGTTTCCATGCTAAGCATGGAGCCTGCTTGGGATTCTCTCTCTCTCCCTCTGCTCCTCCCCTACTCTTGTGCATTCTTCCTCCCTCCCTCTATTCCCCCCCCCCCCCCAAGACAAGAAAGTAAAATGAAAGCATAGAAATTTTATTTGGTACCATGGATGAAAAAAACCGGTTGAAAGTAGTTGCCTCTAGGAAGCAGAAAGAAGTTTGAGGAGAGATAAGGACAATTTGTTCTTTAAAACTATACTATTAAACTAACTGATAGAAATTTTTAAATGAGGAGTTGATTGGACAGTTATGGATGTGGCTTCCCTGCAGAGGAAACAGTATGAACAGAAGCAAAATGTGTGATGGTGAATGGTGTCATCTGTCATCATGTCATACAGTATGACCCAAAGAAAAAGCTAAAAAGGGAAAATAAGTAGGAAAACATGATGCTGAAAACAGGTTGAGATCTTATTACTGAGATATTTGAATACTAACTGAAAGAGCTTAATTTATGCCTATGGTGGCCATTTACCATGTTCTGCAAAGCCCTTCTCTCAGAAGGGCTGCCCACCACCAAGAAGCATGTTCCTGTCAGCTAACCCTATAGCCGTAGCTGACTACTAAAGGGTGGATCGCTGACCCTTTTCTGGTCAAATGATTCTTCTTAATAATTCAGAATTTTAAATTTGGAAACACAGAGGGAAGAGCTATTGGTAACTGAGTAATATTACTTGCAGTATTTAGGGGAAAGATCCACAAACTCATTGAAGTCTCAGGGATGCTCTGATTCCTGTTTTCCCCAAGTCTGCTCTAAGGTTTTTGATACAGAAATACTCCATCAATATATTTATTTTGTGCTTTAGCAGAGCCTGTTTCTGCTATTTACATCTTAATTGATGCACAGGCAACTGAAAACGTTGTTCTTTATAATGAAACATGCACATACCAACCAGAGGTATCCATGTTGAAACAGGATGACCCCTTTTCAGGAATCCTGAAGAGGGGTTATTCAGAAGGAAATGCCTTCAAAGAGTCCTTAGGCATCCTTCAGTGTCTGAACAGAGAAACTATGACAGATCCAGAGCCTGACTCACATCCCTAAAGTCAGCAAACTGTTTGAGTTTTTCCTAAAACTAACCCTGAGCTAAGAATATCTTCTTCTCATGGTGGGTACAAAGTCCAGCTGTTTCATATTGCTAATGGGTCCATTTCTGAGGATTGTGGTACATCTATATTTAAAAGATTTAGGGCTTTCCAAGGGGGTCTGGGTGGCTCAATCAGTTAAGTGTCTGACTCTTGATTTCAGCTCAGGTCATGATCTGATTGGTTGTGAGATCAAGCCCCTTGTCAGGCTCCAAACTGAGCATAGAGGCTGCTTGGCATTCTCTCTCTCCCTTTTTCTCTGCCTGACTCTCTCTTTCTCTTGGTCTCAAGATAAATAAATAAACTAAAAAAGAAAAAGAATTTAGTGCTCCCCATGTCTACTTCAAAGAGAAATAACTCCACCTAGGGCACTGGTGAGGGGATAGTGACCAAATTTTGTACAAAAATATCCTGACCCCTTGGTGATAGACTGTCAACGTTGGACACTTGACCTGAGTACAATGAGCCAGTTGGAAAGCCAAAAAATTATTGTATAATCTATAATTTTAAATCCATGGTTTGGTGTGAAAAGATATACTGGGAAATCCATTTCCTGTCAAGGAATTATTCAATTGAAAATATTAGAAGACAAACTTTTTCTAGAGGAATCCGATGAGGGGGGATCCAGGCTGGAATGGGCATGGTAAGGCAAAGTTGAAATTTTGAAGAATGAGAATTTTTACAAGTATACAAAATGCTGATTGATACAGAGGCTGCCTCAGGTAGATACACAGAGTGACATACAGAAGTTAAAAGAGGAGATACCCCATGGTAACTGAGAGAAAGTGAGTAGCCCTTCCCTAGGGCTGCCTTAGTCCCCATTAATGTTTATTTTCTAGTTCATTGGTATTTGTAGAATAATCTATCCTTTATTTATCCTATTGTGAGAAGATGTTTCTTCATTTCAAACAAATGAGCCATCAACTTTAAGCTATCAAAGATCATTTTATGTTCTAATGTAACCTACAGTCGTTTGCTTAAATCCAGGGAGTGGGCAAGGTTGGTAGTATTAGTGGGGCAGGAATGATAAATGGTGCTTTACTTGTTTCATGTTAAGGATGCATTTAATGGGAAAGTTAACAACGTTTTGCATAATAGTAGATTGTTAAAAGCAATTAGCTAAAAACACTCAGAGCCAGGATTCTTAAATCAGCCAATTTCAGGAAAAATAGTCAAGCAAGTAAACTCCTGAATTAAAATAAATGAGAAAATGGGATTCCACTGGACAGACTAAAAAATAAAGAGCAATGAGGAACATTACACAAGACTAAAAGAAGAAAAGGGACAGTGAATTAATGAAATTAATCAATACCTTAGTTTGGGAATGGGGAAGTCACACTCAAATTAGAAGTCTGAAGTCTGGATTTGTGTAAATAAAATAAATGTATTCAATCTTTAGTCTTGAATACTTAACATTGAGTTTTATAAGGGAATGGGCTTGATTTGTTTCTGGAACACCAAGAGGAAAAGACTCAGGCAAGGCCTAGCTCAACAATTGCTAAGTTTTAGGAGGGGATAACAGGAAAAACTCAGAAGAAAGTCCTAGGGTTTTGAGCCACAGGACTGACTCACCACTTTGCTGGTAAGCCAGTGAGCTATGTGATTTAGTACACACCCCAGGAGAGGACAGGATCTGAATGTTTAAGTAAGGGAATCCAAGACGATATTATCAACATATCTTTTCATTTTTATTTCCCAATTGATTCCCTACTATAGAGTTCATCAGTCTGTGAACTGTTGAATTTCACTGTTTGGTGCTTTTCATCTATTCTTCCACTGTTTGGAATTTTCCCTCCTTTCCATCTTTTTCTCCCCAAATCCAATGTCAAGACACATCTTTGCTAGAATGCCTCTCTGGTCTCCTTGCATAAAAAGCAATCTTCCTACTTCTTTTTCAGAACTCAATGTTCTTATTTCTGTCTCAAAAACCGTATTAATTTTCAAAGCATTTCTTTTATTAGTTTTAAAAGCAGCTTGGCTATTGACTTTTTATGTTTGACTTTTTCATACGATCAGGCTTGTTTTATCCATGTAACATAATTTTAAGTCCCCGTCATGTTATGAGGTCCTAAACATAAGACTAGCCCAATGCCTACTATCAGGTTACGAGTGTGGATTCAGAAGGCACTGCTATGAAAGAAGGTAACACACCACGTATTACACTCCATTCTAACTCCAACACGTCTTTCAGTCTGATTCCAAGCCCACTAAGCTCTGAGGTTATAGAAAACGTGCCCAAATCTGTGATCCTGTGGGGTATGGTTCAAAGTCAGCTTTTGTTACTCAAGTAAGCAGTCCTTAGCTTGCAGCTTTTGTTGCCAGGGCTTCTAATTTTTCTGTTGAAAAAGAATCAGTACTATCTAGAGTCTAATTCCCTGAAGTAACTGGAGTAGTACTTGTCCCAATTTTGGTAATTTTGATGCTACTTTCCCTGGAATATATTTTATCACTCAAATCTCAAACTTTACATGACAACATGACTTTCAGAGCTGCCAGATCAATTTAACTTGATTTAATTTGATTAAAATTAACGTAACTGGGAGGCTGGAACCCATCTCCCTAATTCCAGAGCAGATGGGGGAAAGGACAGTACCTGGTATGGAGACAGAGTTGGGTCTTTATACAAATTACAATTTTAAACCCATGACATAAACTATTTATAGCTAAGGGATATTTCATTAAAGGATATGTAGCTCACAGAGTCTTTTCATTTTTTCTAGTGTGTTCAAGAATACTTATTTTGGACCAAGGTGCCACTGAAGAGAAGGAACTACCACCACCCTGCATAATAATATAAAAGACCAATTGACCAAGTGTACAAGCTGAGCTGCAGTTATGAAGCAGCCAGGGATAGTTTTTTTTTTCCCTCAGTAGGCCATGAAATGGTAGAGTATTAATCATAATTCTTGGGAAAAGTGGTGTGTGTATGTGTGTGCATGTGTGTGTATTTGTACTTATGTTGTGTGAAATTCAATCATTTTACTCAGATTGACAGAAATGTACTACTATAGTTATAATTTACCATCAGCTTCCCAGAATATGCCATTCCAGAATGTGCCACTGTGGCAGGTGGATTATTTCAAGCTGAAGACAATAAAGCCCCAGCAGATTCAGGGAGAGCTTTTAACCTCCCCTTTAACTGACTAAAAGAACTGAGATAGCGGGCCTATGCCAGAAAGAAAGCTACTGCCAGAGATAACTTTTTTTAGATCAGAAAGATATTTTCATTGCATAACAAACATTTGTTTAGGAAACATTTGCTCTTCTCATTTTCCTGTGAATTCCCTTCCTCCCCTTTGTAGCCCTTGACCCCTACCCTCTCCTCCTTGGCTCAGGATGGTATGTAAGCCTCAATTACCTGACTTCAGGGGAGCCTTATATTTTTATGGGGCTACCATACATTCAAAATTTGGTTTTTCTGATCATCTATCTTATGTCAATTGAATTAGACCAGCCAAAAAACCTAGAAGGGAGGAGGAACGTTTTCCACCCCTACAGGTGGAATTTTACAAAATAGATGTCAGAATAAAGCCTAAAGAGGCATTCTTTCCTGTATTGTCATTCCATTTAGTTTCTTCTCCTTCTAGCTGTTTATGAAGTTTGATTAACAGTACAACTTTGTGTGGTGCTAGGTGGTAGGTTGAGAAAAATAACAAGTGGGTCAAAAAGAGATTTAAGGACTGTCATAGTAACTCCCAGTCCACAGCCAGCAGCAAGGAGGCAGTGGTGACCTGTGGCACAGTGCAGAGGATTGGAAGACGTCAAGAAACAGGGTAGAGGGTCCACCAACCCTAACCCACATGCCTCCCTTCAACAATCATCAATATTTTGCCAGAGTTGTTTCATTTACCCTCCTTCCTTTTCAGCTGCAGTAATTTAAAACAATCTCTAGTCATCATGTTGTTTACTCCCAGATATTCCAACACATTTCTTAAAAAAACAGAGTGAGGGGGACAAGAAACTTCTTACAGCATCATGAGGTCATTGTCTCACCTCTACACTAATCAACAATTCCTTAATATCATCTAATGCCAAATTTATATTAAAATTTACCCAACTAGTCACCAAACTGCTTTTTGTCAGTTAATTTATTTGAATCATACTTTCTAAAAGTCAACTTAAAAATCATTTAAATCTATTTTAGTCTCTTTCAAGGCTATTTTAATCATTTTCTAAACCAGTATTGCAATGTTGAAGGAACTTTCACAGACGCCATATTATGGATTTGGGTAAGTACTTCCCCTCCTATCATTTGACTTGTTTTCCATCCCCTGTGTTTCCTGTGACTGGAAATAAGATTTAAAGTCTTGATATATGCATATATAGTACATGTAATATAATGATAAACTGTATTTATTATATATAATATATGCAATATAATATATAATAAATTATATAACTTTAGATAATTATAATTACATAATTAGAAATTATATTATGTAAATTATGTAATTATATAATGTATACATACACACACACATGTATGCATCATAGACAGTGCTTAATTCTTCATATTGCCTCACATCACAAGGCACATTATATTTGGTTGTCTTTGGTCTGCTAAAATCCATCAGTGAATTCAGACAGTGACATCCTGTTCTCTTTATAGTCAGTTTCCTGGGCATTGGATGACCTGAAATCTTTCCCTAGATTGTCACAGTTTATGCCTGTTGTCCTGGCATGATTACTAACAGTGCATCTTTCACTTGCAAAGTGTCTCTGTTTGGATTACAGATTACTCACCAATTTCACATTTAGTAATTTTGTCATCTATTGATGATGACTGCCTGTTAGTTACTTTATTAATGATCACATAATGATTTTCTAATTCCATCATTCCATAAACCATTCTTCATTTATCAACTGGGAACACTTTCATATGAAATTCTTTCCTACATCCATAGGACTTGTGGGATATCCTGAAATACGATTTACTTCCAAATAGCAAGGCAAATGCTGAGTTCTTCTCTTTCAGTTACCAATATTCAGAATATTGAATTGGTGCCCAAAAAATCTCAGATGGATGTCCAAAGTCCAATGAGTTTTGGTTTCTTTAAAAAAAAAAACATTTATGAATGCATCACTTTTTTATATTAAATGTGTTTTAATCAATCACAGCTATTATTATTTTTGATGCTCATATTGTTCCATCTTTGGGCAGTGAGAGTCTATTCTAGATGGTTCATGTGTTATTTTGACAATACCTCATTTCCCTTTCACGGTCCTCTTATTTCCGGCACATGATTTTCTGGACTTATCTTTCCAACATAAAGTCAAGTATTTCACCGGAGCAGCGATTAAGCAGATGATGTAGAAGAGAGCTTTAAGCAAACTGTCCCTTGCTTCTCCTAAATATTAGAAGAAAAAAGCCTTTAAAGAAAAGAACTCACTCAGGTTAATATTGGCACTCAACAGTGAAAATATATAAAGCTAGACAGTGGCAACAAAGCTACAAAGAGAACAGTTACGGTCTCTGTCTTTAAAAAGTTTTTAGGTTAGAAAGAAAATCAGACTTCTTCGAGTAATTGTAGATGAATTTAGCATGTTCCAAGCTCTCCAGCACTGTAGAATTAGAAAAATTTTGCCTAATTCAATTGTATACAGATAGCATTTGCCACTTGAACATCAGACTCTGCACCGTGGGCCCCCAGTTCAGTTGTGGAGTCCTCTTTAAACTCACAGGTATTTAGGGGTGCATGGGTGGCTCAGTCCGTTGAGCATCTGACTTCAGCTCAGGTCATGATCTTACTATTCATGAGTTAAAACCCCACTTCTGGCTCTGTGCTGACAGCTCAGAGCCGGGAGCCTGCTTCTGATCTGTTTTATGCTCTCTCTGCCTCTCTCCCACTTGCTTTCTGTCCCTCTCGGTCTCTCAAAAATAAATAAATGTTTAAAAAAAAACTAAACTCACAGACACTTAGCTGGCTCCAAGAACTGGTGTGGGAGTCTTTGAATAATTGGCAGAGATTAGTATAGGACTAGCTTCCCTTATCAGTCTTAGGTTCCCAGCTGTTTTATATTCATTTTTTGCTGTCCTTCTTACCATTTTCTCAACAACATGGACAAAATAATCTGAGTCTTACAGAAAATAAAAACCAGAGCTCATAATGGAAAAATATGACTGACTCCGTGAATCAGTGTATTCAGTTACTCCATGGGAGACAGAATTTTGCTCAGTTTTTTCCTCACACTCATTCATTCAGATATTCTCTATCCACTTAAAAAAAATATTTACGATAACTCTAGTCACTTGCACCAGATGCTATACTTGTCATTCAGAATGGGAAAAAAAAAAACTTTTGTAATTCACGACTCCTATCTTTGAGGTACTCATAGACACATGTGAGACAGGCTCGTAAGTAATTACCAGCATAGCCCAGGTAGAATCAAGATCATCCAGGATTGTGGCAGTGCTCTGTTATGAAGGCTGAGTAAGGCTTTACAGAGCTGAAACTGTGTGAGCTGGGTAGAAAGAATGAGCAGAAGTCACCAGATAGAAAGGGGCTGTGCAGTTAGGCAGCAGGTACATCAAATGTCAAGTTATTTGTTTAACAGGGCTTTAAGTATGTGTTTAATGTTTCCCTGGAAGATCATAATTCCAAATATTTGAGACTGCGGTCTAATAAGCCTGAATCACATGCCCTGAAAAAATGTCATTTAATAGATAACTAAACAAGAGAGACAAATCCCTTTTCCTTCTCATATACTGTCTTTGAAACAATCAACAGAGGAAATCTTCATTAAAACAACTGAACTTAGAATTTTAAGGACCATTTTGTAAAAGAATGTGCTAATGTGATTTAATATTTCTTCCACTAGGCACCTGTTTTAAACCATAATCTTCATTTTGCTTTGAAAGCAATGAAGGGATTATTTGCTATCTCCCAATGAAAAGTCTTTCTTCCCCCCTACTGCTCACATGTGGAGATTCTGTCAAATCTGCATCAAGCGAGAGAAACAAAGAAACTCTTCATTTATCCCCTACTTGTATTTCAGGAGCTACCTCATCTTTCTTGCAAAGAAAATTAAGATACAACGCTACTTTCTCTTATCTTTTTTAAGTTTAAAATGTGCATGGGTTTCGTTGTTAGTCTAGGATTAAAACTCTAAGTGCTTATAGCTCTAAGATCTTGAAATACGTGTGTGTGTGTGTGTGTGTGTGTGTGTGTGTGTGTGTGTAGAGAGAGAGAGAGAGAGAGAAAGAGAGAGAGAGAGAGAAACTCTCTTAATTTAATTATAATGGACATTCTGTTTTCTTACGAAGCTGGCAAGTCAAGAATATCTTCATAAAGGTTGGTGGTTTCCCCTTTTGCTAACTTTTTATAGAACTTGAAATCTGAATTTAGTGGTTTCTGTAGCAACCAGCATTTTCTGACAAGTTGTTTGCAGAAAAAATTTGTGCAAAAAATTGTTTCTTGAAAGCATCATTTTTTTTCCAGGATGTCATTTAAAAAGAATATTTCAGTAGACACAACAACATAATTTAAACATGCATGATTGGGTTTTAAGACACAAACTTGGGACTGTGGTCTTAATTTTAAAAATAGGAGTTCTAAAATTGTTTTGAGTAATGGCAGCATTATTTTCAAAAATAGAATTTTCAGAATTAGATTTGAATGGGTACTGTTTAATATTTATTTGAAGGATGGAGTTTGAATGTTTTTATATTCCATGCTGGGGGAGAGCCCAATTTTTATTCAACCAGTTATTTATGTTTTTGGCATTTATTTACCCTGTGAATTAGGATGGAAATATACACACACACACACACACACACACACATATACATATAAATGTATATATATGTATATACTTATGTATGTATATATATGTATATATACATGTATGTATATATATGTATATATATGTATGTATGTATATATATGTATATATATATACACATACTTATGTATGTATATATATGTATATATATATATATATATATATATATATATATCTCCACATAATTACTTTATTAATGCCAAAGTCTCCTATAATTAAATTGAATTTTGGTAGAGCAGAAGGCGTCATCAGTGACTAAAGGAATATAAACTATGTAGTTAGTAGCCTCAGAATTTGATCCTATTTCCCATGCTTACTGAATTGACTACCTGTTTCTTCATCTTTTTAAATTGAGGAATTTGGTTATTCATTCCAGGGGACACCTTCCTTCCTTGCCCACCTGCTTCGTTTTTTTTTTTTTCTAACATCTAACCCCATTCTCCTATTTGAAGATACTATTTTTAACAAGGGCCTCAATGTCTCTGCCTTTGAGAACTGGAGACTTGACACATGATCTAGTCTCAGTCAACCAGATGCTCTTGGGAAAAGCTTTGAATCTTGATCAAATAAATCAAAGGCAAAAGTTTGGTTACAATTTATTCACGGTGACATTGTCCTGGGGCAGAATGTACCTGCTACCTAGCCTCCAGACATGCCTTCTTTGTTCTTCACCATTTCCCCAAACTGAATTTCAGGTCTCCAACTGTCAGCTTCCAGTATCTGCCTTCTGTAGATTCCTGCTATTCTAAGACAAACAGGGTCAATTCCTGTTTTTTGCAGCAAAAGCCCTCAATGACACACCTACAATAGTAGGTTGGATAATGAATGTGCAAGGATATAAAGATCCAATTCTTGGGACTTATGAAGATTGACTTATTTGGAAAAAGGGTCTTTGCAGATGCAATTTAGGATTAGGGATTTTGACAAGTGTTTTTAAATAGAAAGAAGTGGAGAAAGATAGACACAGGTAAGAAGGTAATGTGAAGATGGAGGCAGCAATTGGAAAGATGTAGCCACAAGCCAATAACAGTGAAGCTACAAAAGTTCAGGAAAGCAACCTCCCCTAGAGCATCTGGAGAAGGGATGACTCTGCTGCAACACTCATAGTAGTGGATTTCTGACCTAGGAAATTGTGAAACAAAGGACTTCTGCTGGTTTAAGCCTACACTGCTAATTTTGATGGTATGTAACTGTAGACAGAATGACTAAGATCCAAGTCAGAGACTCTTGCCTTCAAAGAAAAAAGTTATTTTCCTTCCAGATCTTGGTTCTTCAACTCCAGCAATGATGATGGAATCTGCAAGTTTGGGAAGAAATAGGTGATTAAATAGAAGAGTTAATATCAGAAAGCAGGATGGCTGAAATCTGAGACTTTTGATAAAGTATGGCAGATTGACCATGTTTCTTACATCTCTTTCCCAAAATCTCACTAAAGTGATGGTAAATGAATCAAAAAATAATAAATCCTACAGACTAATGAGAGGAGAAAACAGCAGATAAGAAGTCATGGAGTATAGAAAATATATTTGTGAATAACAACTACTTTTTAAAATATTTATTTATTTATATTGATAGAGAAAGTGTGAGTGAAGGAGGGGCAGAGAGAGAGAGAGAGAGAGAGAGAGAGAGAGAGATTGAACCCCAGACTCTATGCTGTCAGTACAAGGCTCAACACCACAAACCATGAGATCATGACATGAGCTGAAATGAAGAGCTGTATGCTTAACCCACTGAGCCACCCACGTGCCCCTGAATGGCAACTATTTTGATAAAGAAAATAAAACCTAAGTGATTGGGAATAGGTTGCAGACTTGGGTGGTGGAAGTGGAATGATGTGAGAGAACAGAGTCTCCAAAGGTATTTCTTTAAACCACAGAACCTAGAAAAGCTCGGGAAGTGGTGTCCTAGGTATCTCTGAAGATTGGTGACTGAAGTGGACTCAAACAGGTGAATTCAACTTTTTCTACTCTTACCAGTGACACTTTGTCTCCACCACAGTGGAAGATGGAAGTTTTCTGTCTACAGAAGTTGAACCAAAGGGGCAAGTGACTCAGGGAAATAAGACACAATTAGGTGTGGACAAAGGTGAGAATATTGACAACAAAAAAATTAGGTGGGGTTTTTCACATATAATATCAAGAAATTAACTTTTCCTTAATTTCCTCAGTTCCCAGAATGTGGACATTTCAACCTCAGTATTGGATGAAATGGCACGATCTGGGTAAAGATGGATATATTAGTAGTTTTGGTAGTGAAAATATGGGAGGTTTCCTTTTTGCATCAATGTTCTCAACAAAATATATAATATGAGGAGAGATCATCAAGTAAAAGTGAAAGGGATGGGTCAGGGTGAAAAAGTTTGAAGAGAAAAGAGAAAGCATGAAATAATAATTTGAGGAGTATAAATTAGAACACAGGAGGAAAAAATAGAGGTTGACTCATAGTGAGAAAGTGGTAGATAGATGCATCAAGTCTCCAGGATAGTACCCGGCTCTTGGTTTATCTAAAACCATTCTCTAATACAAGGAACCAGGGCTCCTTGAAGAAAAGGCTACTTGTAAAACTGGAGCAGAAAGATGAGCTGAAGCATTCTGTAGTGCTGGAAAGTAAGGAAGTGCTATAGGAGAAAAGGAAATGATGAGAAATATGTCAAAGGGACACAGAAGCCAACTGAAAGAGCTTATAATGGCCAAATTTAGAACAACCTGAACAAGAAAATGAATGTGTAGTTTTGAGAGGCAAGACTATACAATGGGAAAAAGTCTCTTCAACAAATGGTGTTAGGCAAACTGGACAGCTATATGCAAAAGAATGGAACTGAACCACTTTCTTACACCATACATAACAATCAACTTAAAATGGATTAAAGACCTAAATATGAGACCTGAAACCATAAAAATCCTAGAAGAGAGCACAGGCAGTAATTTCTCTGACATCAGCCATAGCAACATTTTTCTTTTTTTTTCTTTTTTTTTAAATTTTTTTTTTCAACGTTTATTTATTTTTTTTGGGACAGAGAGAGACAGAGCATGAACGGGGGAGGGGCAGAGAGAGAGGGAGACACAGAATCAGAAACAGGCTCCAGGCTCTGAGCCATCAGCCCAGAGCCCGACACGGGGCTCGAACTCACGGACCGCGAGATCGTGACCTGGCTGAAGTCGGACGCCTAACCGACTGCGCCACCCAGGCGCCCCATAGCAACATTTTTCTATATAAGAATCCTGAGACAAGGGAAACAAAAGCAAAAATAAACTATCAGGACTACATCAAGATAAAAGGCCTCTGCATAATGAAGGAACTAATCAACAAAACTAAAAGACAACCTATGGAATGGGATAAGATATTTTCAAATGACATATTTGGTAAAGGGTTAGTATCCAGTATGTAAAGAACCTATACAACTCAGCCATCCCAAAATGAATTATCCAATTAAAAATGGGCAGAAGCCATGAACAGACAATTCTCAAAGAAGACATTCAGATGGCAACACATGGAAAGATGGTCAACATCACTGATCGTCAGGGAAATACAAATCAACACTATGATGAGATATCACCTCACACATGTCAGGATGGCTAAAATCAAAACCACAAAAAACAGCAAGGTTTGGTGAGGATGTGGAGAAAAGGAACCTTCATGCACTGTTGGTGGGAATGCTAACTGGAGCAGCCACTTTGAAAAACAGTATGGAGAGGGGCGCCTGGGTGGCGCAGTCGGTTAAGCGTCCGACTTCAGCCAGGTCACGATCTCGGGTCCATGAGTTCGAGCCCTGCGTCGGGCTCTGGGCTGATGGCTTAGAGCCCGGAGCCTGTTTCCGATTCTGTGTCTCCCTCTCTCTCTGCCCCTCCCCCATTCATGCTCTGTCTCTCTCTGTCCCAAAAATAAATAAACGTTGAAAAAAAAAAAAGAAAAAGAAAAACAGTATGGAGATTCCACAAAAAGTTAAAAATACAACCACCCTTCAATCAAAGAATTGCACTAATGGGTATTTACTCAAAGAATAAAAAAAAAAAAACCACTAATTCAAAGGGATACATATGCCCTCATGTTTACTGTAGCAGTATCTACAATAGCCAAATTATGAAAGCAATCTAAATGCCCCTTAATAGACACAGAAGATGTGGTACATATATATAATGGAATATTGTTCAACCATAAAAAAACAATAAAATCTTGCATTTGCAGCAACATGGATGGAACTATAGAGTATAATACTAAACAAAATAAGACAGCCAGAGAAAGACAAATACCATATGATTTTACTCATGTATGGAATTTAAGAAACAAAACAAATGAACAAAGTTAAACAAAAAAGGGACAAGCCAAGAAACAGACTCTCAACTCCAAACACACTGATGGTTACCAGAGGGGAGCTGAGTAGAAGGATGAATGAAATAGGTGGTGGAAATTAAGAAGCGATCCATGGGTGAGTGATGCATGGAAGTATTGAATCACTATATTGTACACCTGAAACTAATATTACACTGTATGTTAACTATACTGGAATTGAGATAAAAGACTTAAAAAATAAAATACTGAATTATAACACAAAGTAAAAAAAAATGAGTATCCATGGTGTATGCTGATGTCAACCAATATTTAAATAAATATGCAGAAGAGACAATGTTCAGTGCAGATAAATACCAAATAATTTATATAGATACTCCATCCTCAAGGAGATGGAATATAACTCCTCACTCCTTAAGTGTGGGTTATGCATATTAACTTTCTTCCAAGGAGTACAGTACAGGAAAGCAAGAAAAAAGGTAAATTTACATTGGGAGAAAACTAACAAACACTTCAGTCAGGTGATCAAGGTTAACATCAACACCAAAAAGTCAAATGGATAATAAGTATCACTGATATGATGTGATGAGAACAAGAACAATACTTCACCTCTGTGGTCTTCTTCCCCAAAACTCGTAACTTAGTCTAATGAGACAAATCTATATCCTGCAAAATACTAGGCCAGTACTCATCAAGACTGCCAAGGTAAGTATGAGAAACTGTCAAAGCCCAGAAGAGCCTAAGGATTTGAGACCAAAACTATCAATGTATCTCATATGAAATCTTTAAATAGAAAATTAACACTAAATAAAAACTAAGGAAATCTGAATAGACTATACACAATAGTTAATAATGTATTGATATTGGTTCAATTATAACAAGTATAAAATACTAATAGGGGAAATTGATGTGGGATAGATGAGAACTCTACTCTCTTCACCATTTTACTATAACTCTAAACTACTCTAAAATTTAAAATTTCAGGGGCACCTGGGTGGCTCAGTCAGTTGAGCGTAGGGCTTCGGATCAAGGCATGATCTCACTGTTTGTGAGTTCGAGCCCCACCATGGGGCTCTGTGCTGTCAGCTCAGAGCCTGGAGCCTGCTTTGGATTCTGTGTCTCCCTCTCTCTCTGCCCATCCCCCACTCAAAAATAAATAAATGTTAAAAATTTTTAATTTCATTTAAAAACAAATACAGAAAAGAAAAAAGAGACAAGTCTCCCGAGAGTGCATAATTGCTAGAATGAAACAACACATTCTGTAAAGCTGGAAGGACAGGTGGTGGACAGAGAAGTTAGTTTTTAGAAGTGGTATGTTACTTGGGGAAGACAATATGAAGAATATGATCCAGGGAGGAGTACCTCATGCAGAGGCTACTGAGGAGCAGAAATATGGAAAAACTAAGAAGCTAAAAAAATAAAATCATTCTCATGAATATTAAATCTGTCTAGAATGATATCAGAAAAAAATGGTGGCAAAGATTATGGGGCATCCTTGTTTTGCTGAAGAATGTTCTTAGAGAATCTCTGAGTGCAGCACAAAGAATTATATGAAGGTGAGCTCTTGTCCCCTGAAGTGCCAATTCCTAATTAAAACTCATCCATACGTAATAGTGGATCCACTTTTAAATAACTTCAGTCAGCATTCAAGGAAGTGGACACTATCTGATATACCAGAGTAACAGATTATCAAAACTAGCAGTGAGGTCAGCTGGTTTTCTCCACGTGGGATGCTGAAACTGGATTATATGCCAGTGTTTGATACTCAATCAGCCTTCTGCAATATGGAAACAAATTCAAGCTCTAGTGGCCCAGGGAAAATAAGATTTTTTGTTTTTGATAATTGTTTACACAAGTAGAGTCACAGCAGTGAAAAGGTGATTTCAAGTAGTTTTCCTTCTAACTTTCTGCTTTGGATCCTGGAGAACACACACAGAGTAGCAGGAAAAAAAAAAATAGTGCCAGATTAAATTTATGCCAGCAAGTTCAACTATTATTTTATCTATTCTGATACGTCTTAAATAACTTTTCAATGGTGCCTCAATTTTAACACACTTTACACTTTTCATGGGTTGGATATGAATACTTATCTGAGGTAGAAAGAATACGTATGATTATCCCAAGTTTACTAATGTGAAAACAAAAGCTGAGAAGAATTAATTAAATCCCTTTCTCAATGTCAGCACAGGTAGTAAGGCATAGATTCAGACATGGAATGCACATCCTCTGATTTTTTTTCTTTCTTCTTTCCTTCCTTTCCTTTCTTCCATTTCCTCCTTTCCTTTCTTCCTTTCCTTTCTTCCATTTCTTTCTTTCTTTCTTTCTTTCTTTCTTTCTTTCTTTCTTTCTTTCTTTCTTTCTTTCTTTCTTTCTTCTTTCTTTCTTTTTCTTTTTCTTTCTCTTTTTCTTTTTTCTCTTTTCCTTTCCTTTCCTTTCTTTCTTTCCTTTCTTTCCTTTTGTTTCTTTCCTTTCCTCCTTCCTTCTTTCCTTTCTTCCTCCCTTTTCTCTTTCTTTCCTCCTTTTACTTTTTTCCTTCCTTTCCTTTCTTTCCTTTTCTTTCTTTCCTTCCTTCCTTCCTTCCTTCCTTCCTTCCTTCCTTCCTTCCTTCCTTCCCTCCTTCCTTCCTTCCCTCCCTCCTCCCTCCTTCCTTCCTTCCTTCCTTCCTTCCTTCCTTCCTTCCTTCCTTCCTTCTTGCTAGTTTATTGTAAAAGCATGTAACTTTTCCTAATTAAAAGTCATCCAGAAGCATGCAGAAGCATGTACATGCAGAAGCATGTAACTACAAGGACTGCCAGGATGAAGGGGTGCATAGGGCAAGGTATGGGGAAAGGGTGAGGAGCTCTGCAGTGCACCACTCTCCCTATATCACTTATTCCCCAACCTGGTGCTCTCTGGACCCCATCCTTCTGGGCTTTTATGGAGGCTTCATTATATTGGCACAGCTGATTAAAATTATTTACCATTGATGACTGATCCAACCTCTAATCCCTCTCCCTTCCCTGGAGATTAGGGAGCGGACACTGAAAGTTCCAACCCTTTAATCATGTTTTCTGATTTTAATTCAGTGTTTTCTTCCCATTACACTATATAATTCCTCATTACTCATTATAAATCTCCAACTTCATGAATATTAATTTGTTGTACCTTCATTAGTTCTTTTTTATATAAAATAAATAAAAAAAGAAATTTTAATAAAATATTTGGAAATGTTTATAGGACTCTCATTTTAAAATCATTATTACTAGTCTATGTAGTCCTTAATATCAAGAACCCTATTTTGATTACTATTGAGTCTCCACAGTTGAGCCATGACCTTTACATGGCAAGAACTCAGTAAATACTGAACAGTAAAATAAATATACTTTCAAAGTAGTTAAAAAAATCTTTGAATATTCAACAACAGTAATTATGCCTTGAATATTCTGAGGCAATATATTTCCTTTTTAAAAGTTTATTTATGGGGCGCCTGGGTGGCGCAGTCGGTTAAGCGTCCGACTTCAGCCAGGTCACGATCTCGCGGTCGGTGAGTTCAAGCCCCGCGTCGGGCTCTGGGCTGATGGCTCAGAGCCTGGAGCCTGTTTCCGATTCTGTGTCTCCCTCTCTCTCTGCCCCTCCCCCGTTCATGCTCTGTCTCTCTCTGTCCCAAAAATAAACATTGAAAAAAATTTAAAAAAAATAAAATAAAAGTTTATTTATTTGAGAGAGAGAGAGAGAGAGAGAGAGAGAGAGAGAGAGAGCGTGCACACATATATGAGAGTGGGGAGAGGCAGAGAGAGAATCCCAAGCAGACTCTGCGCTATCAGCACAGAGCCCAACATAGGGCTTGATCCCATAAACTGTGAGATCATGACCTGAGCTCTAATCAAGAGTCAGATGCTCAACAGACTGAGCCACCTACATGGTCCTGAGGCAGTATGTTTCTATTGGAGAGAACATCGAGCTTAAGTGCAGACATAGGTTCCATGTTTTATCAGCTTCCTCATCTAAAAAAAATCTTTAATATCTTTGGCATTAAATATTACGATATAATAAAATAAAATAGGTACCATATTATGATTTTATTAATGTTTGTGATAGATTGGTTTGGTGGCCATGGTATTTCACCCTTCCCTGTATCTGTACTCTTTGTTATTTAAGGTGGAAATACCTCCCAGAAAAGGCTCTTTGGTAATTGGGCTCAGCTGTATGACTTGCTTTGGCCAATGGAATGTAAGCAAACATGGTGCAAACAGGGCATCGACACTGGTTTGCACAGTAAAGCATGTCTTCTTGTGCATCTGCCATCCTCACAAGAACATCTCCTGGACAGACTGCTGGTCCCAGGAGGAGAATGAACTAACATGCTGCAATGTTTTACTAGTAACCTGTTCTAATCTGTCCAATAAAAATATCATTCTTGGTCAAAGCAACATTTTTCTAGATATGTCTCCTAAGCCAACGGAAACTAAAGCAAAAATAAAATATTTGGATTACACCAAAATGAAAAGCTTTTGCGCAGCAAACCATCAACAATATGTAAAGGCAACCTACTGAATGAGAGAAGGTATTTGAAAATACAACATCTGATAAAGGGTTATTATCCAAAATATATAAGGAAAAGTCATACAAGTGAACACTAAAAAAAAAAAGAATCTGATTAAAAAATGGGCCAAGGACCCAAATAAGCATTTGTCCAAAAAGACACAGAGAGAGACAACAGACATATGAAAAATATGCTAATTGTCACCAATAATCAGGGAAATGCAAATGTAAATCACAATGAGATATCATTTCACACCTGTCAGAATGCCTAGTATTAAAAAGACAAGAGAGAGGAGGAGACAAGATGGTGGAACAGCATGGAAGCTTTTTGTGTGTCATGAAATACAGCCAGACCAACCAACACTAAACTATCCTACACACCTAGAAAACCAATTGGAAGATTAACACAACAATATGCACAACGTGAACCACTGAATTCAGCAGGTATGTGATACGAAGGGCTGAACTTGGGGAGCAAGAAGCCCCGAAAGGTAGGGAACTGCTTTTGCAGGCAGAGAGAGGATGGAGACTGGGGAGGGGGAGAGAATATGGGAAAAGCAACCCTCCCCAAAAGCAGCTGGAGAGAAAGTGAAAAATTGGAAACAGCCACAGGGACTAAACTAAAAAGGGAGAAAAGAGAAAGGAGAGGGTTTAAATTCCATTAAGACTGTGAGCAAGGAGAGCACAAAGGCTGCAACTCTGCACCTCGATACCTGGGGGTGCTCTGGTGGGAAGGGCGAATCACCAGGAACAGAGTGGGGTCTGGGAGGTTCTCAGGCCACATAGGGAAAAGCAGTTCCACTGCTGGAAGGACATTTGGTAGAGACTGTTGAAGCCACCTGGTCCCAGCAGACCCCGGAAGGCAGCCACATTCACTGGTCCTGGGGCAAGGTTGTTGAGGGTGAAGCCTGGTGCCAGATGTGTGTTGCAATTTTCCATGGTCCCTGAAACGCTGAGGCTACACTGTCTCACGATCTTTTTGGGGTACAGGCTGGCACCTGGCCACAGTCTCGGGGCACCGGCAACAACAGGGTCCAGCGGGCATTCCTGGGTGCAGCCGACATTCAGCCATTGCTCATTCAGCCATCACTCAGTGAGACCCTCCCACAGAAGGGCAGAATGGGTCAAAGCCAAGGTCCTTCAGAAGTAAGGGGCCAGGGAAAACAGCTGCATCTGAGACAAAACTTGGGAGAGAGGTACTGCCTGGGGCCTCACGGCAAGTGGAAAACTGGGGAGTGGACGAGAGCTGAAGATGGAGGACTGGTGTGCAACTGCTGATCTGGGAGAACAGACAAGTTGGCTGAGTGGCGCCATTTTTCACTGCTCCCGCTCATGCATTCGCATACGCACCGACCCCAGTAGGCCAGCAGCGCCATCTAGGTGAGAGCGGAGCTGTTACACTGAGCCCTGCCCAACTGGGCCAACTCCAATCTTCAACAACACAAATCTTACCGCAGGCTTAATCTATGGACAATAAAGAGCTACATGGACTGACCTCTAGGGGAAAACAAAACAATTTCAGTCCTACTTCAATCTGTTAGCAGGTTCATGTATTCAATTTTTTTTTGTCTCTTTCTCCTTTTTCTCTTTTACGATTCTTTTCTTTTTCTTGAATACAGAGAGAGAAAAAACACATTTTTATTTTCAATTTTTATTAAAAGTATCTGTCTTTAATTTTTATTACTATATTTTTTACTTTTGTGTAAATTTTTTCAAAATCTACTTTACTTCCATCATTTTATTTTAGTCTACTTCAGTGTACTCACCTTTTCAAATTTTCAAACAATTTCTTTTTCTTTTTCTTTTTTCTTTTTCATTTCTTTTCTTTTTCTTGAATGCAGAAAGAGAAAAACTTCATTTTTTTACTTTCAATTTCTTTTAAAATATTTTTATTTATTTTTTATTACTACGTTTTTTGCTTTTATGTAAATTTTTTCAAATTCTATCTTACTCCCATCATTTTATTTCAGCATACTACAGTGTATTCACTTTTTCAAATTTTCAAATGATTTATTTTTTTGTCTTTTCCTTTTATCTATTTTTATCTTTTTTCTCCTTTTCATTTCTTTTCTTATTTCTTAAATACAGAAACAAAAAAAATATATTTATTTTTAATTTTTATTAAAAATATTTTTCTATAATTTTTTTCTACTATATTCTCTACCTTTGTGTATTTTAGTCTACTTTAGTGTATTCACATTTTCAAATTCTCAAACGATTTCATTTTTTTCTCTCCCCCCTTTTGTTTGTTTGTTTGTTTCTCTAATCTGTCAAACCACTTTCTACACCCAGACAAAACACACCTAGGATCTAGCATAATCTATTCGATTTGTGTGTGTGTGTGTTTTTAATTTTAATATTTTTTTAATTTTAATTTTTTAATTTCAATTTTTCTACCTCATTAATTCCTTTTCTCCCTTCAAAATGACAAAACGAAGGAATTCACCCCGAAAGAAAGAGCATGAAGAAATAACAGCCAGGGATTTAACCAACACAGACACAACCAAGATGTCTGAACCAGAATTTGGAATCACAATAATAAGAATACTAGCTGGAGCCAAAAGTAGATTAGAATCCCTTTCTGCAGAGATAAAAGAAGTAAAAAAGAGCCAGAATGAAATTAAAAATGCTATAACTGAGCTGCAAGTATGGATGGATTCAGGGGCAGCAAGGATGGATGAGGCAAAACAGAGAATCAGCGATACAGAGGACAAACTTATAGAGAATAACAAAGCAGAGAAAAATAGGGAGATTAAAGTAAAAGAGCACTATTTAAGAATTAGAGAAATCAATGACTCATTAAAAAAGGAACAACATTAGAATCATAAGGGTCCCAGAGGAGGAAGAAAGAGAAATAGGGGTAGAAGAGTTTTGTGAGCAAATCATAGCAGAAAACTTTCCTAACCTGGGGAAAGACATAGGCATCAAAATCCAGGAAGCAAAGAGGACTCCCATTAGATTCAACAAAAACCGACCATCAATAAGGCATATCATAGTCAAATTCACAAAATACTCAGGCAAGAAGAGAATCATGAAAGCAGCAAGAGAAAAAAATTCCCTAACCTACAAGGGAAGACATCTCAGGTTTGCAGCAGACCTATCCACAGAAACCTGGCAGGCCAGAAAGGAGTGGTGGGATATATTCAGTGTGCTGAATCAGAAAAATATGCAGCCAAGAATTCTTTATCCAGCAAGACTGCCATTCAAAACAGAAGGAGAGATAAAAAGTTTCCCAGACAAACAAAAATTAAAGGAGTTTGTGACCAGTAAACCAGCCTTGCAAGAAATATTAAGGGGGGATCTCTGAGGGGACAAAAGACATATATATATAGGTCTTTATGTATATATATATATATTTTATGTATATATATATACATTTTTTTCATATATATATGTATTTATATATATATAAATACATATATACTATATATATATATATATATATATATATATATATATATATAAATATATATATAAATACATATATACCAAAAGCAACAAAAGATTAGAAAGGACCAGAGAGCACCACCAGAAACTCCAACTCTACAAGCATCATAATGACAATAAATTCATATCTTTCAGTACTCACTGTAAAAATCAATGGACTCAATGCTACAATCAAAAGACACAGGGTAACAGAATGGATAAGAAAACAAGACCCATCTATATGCTGTTCACAAGAGACCCACTTTAGACCTAAAGACACCTTCAGATTGAAAATAAGGGGATGGAGAACCATCTATCATGCTAATGGTCAACAAAAGAAAGCCAGAGTAGCCACACTTATATCAGACAATCTAGACTTTAAAATAAAGACTGTAACAAGAGATGCAGAAGGCAATTATATCATAATCAAGGGGTCTATAGACCAAGAAGACCTAACAGTTATAAACATTTATGCACCAAATGTGAAAACACCCAAATATATAAATCAGTTAATCACAAATATAAAGAAACTCATCAATACTAATACCATCATAGTAGGAGACTTCAACACCCCACTCACAGCAATGGACAGATCATCTAATCAAAAAATCAACAAGGAAACAATGGCTTTGAATGACACATTGGACCAGATGGACTTAACAGATATATTCAGAACATTTCATTCTAAAGCAGCAGAATATACATTCTTCTCCAGTGCACATGGAATGTTCTCCAGAATAGACCATGTACTGGAACACAAATCAGCCCTAAGTAAGTACAAAAAGATCAAGATCATACCATGCATACTTTGAGATAACAATGCTATGAAACTTAAAATCAATCACAAGAAAAAATTTGGAAAGGTAACAAATACTTGGAGACTGAAGAACATCCTACTAAAGAATGAATGGGCTAACCAAGCAGTTAAAGATGAAATTAAAAAGTATATGGAAGTCAATGAAAATGATAGCACCACAACCCACAACCTCTGGGACGCAGCAAAGGTATTAGTAAGAGGAAAGTATATAGCAATCCAGGCATTCCTAAAGAAGGAAGAAAGATCTCAGATACACAACCTAACCTTACACCTTAAAGAGCTGGAAAAAGAGCTGCAAATAAAACCCAAAACCAGCAGAAGACAGGAAATAATAAAGATTAGAGCATAAATTAACACTATTGAAACAAACAAACAAACAAAAAAAACCAGTAGAACAGATCAATGAAACCCATGGGGAAGGGGAAGGAAAAAAAAAAAGGTTAGAGTGGAAGAGAGCCAAAGCATAAGAGACTCTTAAAAACTGAGAACAAACTGAGGGTTGATGGGGGGTGGGAGGGAGGGGAGGTTGGGTGATGGGTATTGAGGAGGGCACCTTTTGGGATGAACACTGGATGTTGTATGGAAACCAATTTGACAATAAACTTCATATATTGAAAAAAAAAAAAAGAAAAGCATTTTCCATACTGTCTCTTCAGTCAGGCATTCATATATCTTTCTTGGATTCTTTTAATGTCTATTGTTTTTATGCTATAGTTCATGTGTTTATTCTCCTCTCCAAAAAACGGTCCCAAGTCTTTTTATGAATTTATGAATTCAGTCAATCTTTTAAAATATATAATGAAATGCAGGGGAATTAACTCAAATTTGCAGATGAGGACAATACGACTGATTGGTATCCACTTGTTCCACAGTGTGCCATTTATAATCAGAAAAACCACATTTAAATCAAGCCCTGTTTTATTCCAAAAGACCATGATCTTTCTACCATGTCTATATGCTAACTCAAGTTAAACTGAAATTACACTTGAATTCACTTGTTTCCAAGACAACTTGTTTGATTCTAAATATATATGAAATAAAATTTCTTTCTATATATATTCTGAAAGTTTTATTTTACATATACATTTATATATGCTAAAAAATTTCTTGATTGCTAAAAAAATAATAGGATCTTCCAGCTAAAATATACAAAGGAACAGTTTGAAAAGAGCAGTAGGCAAATAAAGGCTGTTAATATCAAAATCCCCCAATTAGCTGATACTTTATATATTCCTTCTACCTTTTCATCACCCAAAATTTAATTACTGCCACACAGCCTCAGTTTATTTGCCAATTTGACATGGTTTCTATTTGTAACATTCCAGATGAATGGCCAGTGGACCTAAATGTAGCAAAAACGATATCCTTGAAAATTTCAAGCTCCTGCTTTCTCTAGTAGGTCCTCAAGTTCTAACATTTAGAAAATATCATATTTAAACATTAAGGAAATTGGTTATTGACAGGGAAAATGACCTATGACAAGTTTTCTAAAATTGCAAGGACCATGTTCTCTTGGCTTCTTCTTTTTGAAAGAGCAGCAGTGACCCCGTTAAAAATATTCACTGCTTAGAAATATGCCAAGTACTCATTGATTTAGTCTAGGCATTAAAATTCTGGTGGATTTTATGTTTTCCAAACTATTCATGCGTCTAGCTTCTCTTTCTGCCTGATTCTCTCTCCCTTTGGTTCATTACCCACCTCATTAAAATTTCCATCAAGGAGAGGACACCTAATTCAATCCTGTCACTTGTTAACTGCTCTTCCAGCAGCTGCATGTGTTGGCAAATTAAAAGCAATGGCTAATGTGTATGTGTAGCCCAGCTTCTGTTTTCATGTTTTCATTATAAGCTAAGAAGCAGTAAATGCTCTTATAGTGAACATGGTGTTCAACGTGGTCCATTAAGAAAAACTGAATTTCCAGATTTCTCTGTCCATAAGGAGCTTGTGATAAAGAATGAGGAGGCTGGGTTTGATGCATAGGGAGCTCAAAAGGGCAAAGGTATAACAGATGTACTAATACGCATGCACTTGAACATGGGCTCTGAACGCAAATAACTGCCCTTAGGCTTAAGGTATAGGCATACAGATAGAAGTACTGAAGAGAATCCCTGTAGTACTACCAATATAAACGGAATGATATGGTAATCCTGTCAAAGCAAAGATCAGACAAGGAAGAGATAAGGAATAAAGAAGAGCACCCTGTAAAAGGCTTGAAAAATGCAACCAGCCAACAATTGCCTTGAGATCATTGGGCCAATGAAGAGAACCCAGCAAAAGGGGTTGAAAACAACACATTCCTGTGGCTGATTTCACCCTTTGTGCCCACAGCTCCTTTTCTCAGGGCCTTTAAACACATTTGATAATGTCTGGGGGCAAAGGTAAGTAAATTAATCACCAAAATAAATCATTCCTTTTAAAACAAAACAAAACAAAACATAGTATCTGAAATTAGTAACGAATCTAGAAATTATCTGGTTTCAAATCCTAAAAATTAGGAGAACAATACTTGGGGAGATTAAGAAACTTGCTAAACCTACCCCTGAGGTTCTCATTTCTTCATGTCACCCCTCACGAGATCACTGAAGACTTTTGCAACTGGGATTGCAGAAAATTTTAATAATCTGTGAAATATCACTAGAAATGATGGAGGATCCAGAGACTGAAGACTGATTGTTTCCCACCAGGGAATTTGATGTTGATCAATGTTTCATCAGTTCTAAAAGTAAGGACCCAACATAAGAGGATCAAAGATGAATTCACTAAGTGTAATTCAATTCCAACTAAACTTTTCTTCAAATTTTTATTATGTTATCAAAGAGCCTATCAAAACAAAGAATACAAGTCTCTTATTAGGTATGTCATTTACAATTTTTTTCTTTCAATCTGTTGCTTGTATTTCATTATTTTGACAGTGTCTTTTGGAAGAGCAGTATTTCTTTATTTTGATGGAATCTAATTTGTCAATTTTTTTTTCATAGATTGTTCTTTTGTGTGGAATTTATGAAATCTTTCCTTCACTCAGGGTTACAAATTTTTCCTTTTATGTTTTCTTCTAGAAGTTTTATAGTTTTAGATTTCACATTGAAGTCTATAATACACTGTAAGTACTTTTTGAATAGGATATGAGATACAGACACAGACATGTTTTTTTAACAAAAAGGGACAGGCCATTGCTTCTGCACCACATGTTGAAAACACTATCCTTTCTTTATAAAATTGCTTTTGCATCTTGATCAAAACTTAGTTGACCATATATTAGACTGACCATAGTCTGCTCAGGCTGCTGTAACAAAATACTTTAGACTGGTATTTTAACCAACAAAAATGTACTCTCTCTAAGTCCTGGAGGCTAAGAGTCCAAGATCAAGGTCCAGGTGATTTGGTTTCTGTGAGAACTCTCTTTCTGGCTTGCAGATAGTTGTCTTTGAGCTCTCTTCTTCTAAGGACACTAATTCTATGGGATTAGGGTCCCATCTATATGGCCTCATTTAACCTTACTTATGTCTTTGTAGGCCCTATCTCAAAATACAGCTACACTGGGCTGTATTTTGTTTGTTAGGACTTCAACACATAAATTTCAGGGGGACACATTCAGTCCATAACATATGTGTTCATCTACTTCTGGCCTATTTATTCCTTTGATCTATTGCCTATCTTGATGTCAACACCAACTGTCTTGATTATAGTAGCTTTATAATAAATTTTGAACCAGGGCTCAGTTCTGTAATTTCTCCACATCTGTGCTTTTATAAGTTGTTTTGCATTTCCATATGAATCAACTTTGAATTTCTACAAAAAACCTGCTCAAATTTTATTGATTTCCATTGAATCTATAGATAAATTCAGTACAGTTGAAATTTTAACAATGTTGAGTTTTCAAATCCACAAACACATTCAGTCTTCATTAATTTCTATCTGCAATGTTTTATAGTTTTCAGGTCTTGCGCACCTTTTGTTAAATACATCTGTAAGAATTTTATATTTTGATGTTATTGTAAACGAGTGTTTTAAATTGCTAGTATATACATATACACATTTTTTGTATTGATTTTATCTTGCAATGTTGCTATACTCACTTATTAGTTCTCATATCTTTTTCCGTAGATTCCAGAGGGTCTTCTATGTAAACAAACAAGTCATCTGTGAATGAACAATTTTATATCTTTCCTTTCAATCTGCATGCACTGGTTAGAATTTCAATATTCCAGTACAATATTGAAAAGCATTGACAAGAACGGGTATTAAATCCTGATTTTAGGAGGAAAGCAGTTAGTATAACATCATTAAATATGATATTAGTTTATATTTGTCATAAAAATTCCCTTCTACTCCATTTACGCTAAATTATTTTATCATAAGTTGATGTTAAATATTAAAGCTTGTCAAACACTTTCTCACAGTCTATTGTGGTGATCATAGTTTTATTTTGTCTTTTTGAGACTGTTATTATAATTAATTGAATTGATTTTTAAATAATCAACCTTGACTTTTGGAAGTAAATCATGCTTGGTTATGATGTATTATTCTGTTTTTACTTTTGGGTTTCAAGAGTTATAATTTTGGTAAGAATGTTTTATCTGTACTCATGATAGATGTTGGCTTATTGGATTTTTTTCTTTTAATGTTTTTGTCTTGTTTTTGGAATCAGAATAATGCAGATCCTATTGAATTAATTGGAAAAAATTAACATCTTTCCAATTTCTTGGAAAAAGTGTGTATAATTGGTATTATTATTTTTTTTAATGTCTGGTAGAATTGCCAGATATGTCTGGTCCTGGAATTTACTTTGCATAAAAGTATTTAGGTATAAATTCAATTGTTAGTATATACAGGACTATTCAGGTTATTTAATTCATTTGGAATGAGCTTTAATAGATTATGTTTTTGTTTTGTTTTGTTTTCTATTTCTTCAAGTTATTTAGTTTATTGATAACATTTGTTAATAATTCCTTAGTAACCTTTTAAAAATATTTGTAGAATCTATAATGGTATCATCTCTATCATTCCTGATATTAGAATTATTTTTGAGATCAGTGAAGCTGAAAAATTAATAATTTATAGTGAACTTCTCAAAGAACCAACTTCTGGTTTTATCAGTTTTCTCTTTTTCTTTGTTTCCAATTTTATAGTGTTTATTTATTTATTTTGACAGAAGGGGAGAGAGAGAAAAGGGAGAGACAGAACAAGGACATGAGGTGGGGAGGGACAGAGGCAGAAGGAGAGAGAGGATCCCAAGCAGGTTTCACACTTAGCACAGAGCCCATATGAGGTCTCGATCCCATGAACAGTGAGATCATGACCTGAGCCAAACTAAGAGTTGGACACTTAACTGACTAAACCAACCAGAAGACCCTAAGTCTATTTTGAGTTAATTTTTATGCACAGTGTAAGATAGTGGTCCAATTTCATTCTTTTAGATGTGCCTTATCCGTGTTCCCAATACCATTAATTGGGACTGTCCTTTCCACAGTCTTGTATTCTCATATTAATTCATCATATATGCATGGATTTATTTCTGGGCTCTCTATTCTGTTCCATTGATACATATGTTTGTATTTATGGGAGAACCACACTGTTTTAATTACTATAGTTTTATAAATCAGGAAACATGATGCCTCCAGCTTTGTTGTTCTTTCTCCAGATTGCTTTGGGCATTCATGGTCTTTTATAGTTTCATACAAATGTTAGTACTGTTTGTTCTAGTTCTGTTAAAAAATGTCACCAGAATTTTGATAGAGATTGTACTGAATCTGTAAATTGCTTTGGGCAATATAGAAATTTTAATACCATTCTTTCATCCCATGAACACAGAATATCTTTCCATTTATTTGGGTAGTCTTCAATTTCTTTCACCAATGTCTTGATGTTTTCAAAAAACAGGTCTTTCACTTCCTTGATTCAATTTATTCCTAGGTATTTCATTCCTTTTAATGAATTTATAAATGTGATTGCTTAATTTCTCTGATAGTTCATTATTAGTGTATAGAAATAGAACAGATTTTTTTTTTAGAAACGCAACAGTTTTGTGTATTGATTTTGTAGCCTGCAACTTGACTAAATCCATTTAGTAGTTCTCGGTTTTCTGAAGGATTCTATAGGGTTTTCTATGTGTAACATCAGGCCAGCTACAAATAATGACAATTTTCCTTCTTCATATCCTATGTAGATGTGTTTTATTTCTTTTTCTTGCTTAATTCTACAACTTCTAATACAATGTTGAATACAAGTGGTAAGAGTGAGCATCATTGTCTTGTTCCTTATTTTAAAGCAAAAGTTCTCAGCTTTTCACCTTTGAGTATGATGTTAGCTGTGGGCTTGTCATATAGAGTATTTATTATGCTGATGTACGTTTCCTCTGTACTCACTTTGTTAAAACGTTTTAATCATAAATGGATAATTAATTTTGTCAAATACTTTTTATGCATCTATGGAGATGATCACATAATTTTTATTCTATATTTTGTTAATGTGTGTAGTACACTGATTGATTTGTGGATGTCAAACCATCCTTGAATTCCTGAAATAAATCCTACTTGGGCAGTTATATATACTCCTTTTAATGTATTGATGAACTCAGTTTACTAATATCTTGTTGAGGATTTTTCCATCTATGTTCATCAGGGATGGGGCGCCTGGGTGGCTCAGTCAGTTGAGCATCTGACTTCGGCTCAGGTCATGATCTCACAGTTTGTGAGTTCCAGCCCCGCGTCAGGCTCTGTGCTGACAGCACAGGGCCTAGAGCCTGCTTCAGATTCTGTGTCTCCCTCTCTTTCTACTCCTCCCCTTCTCACACTCTGTCTCTCTCTCAAAAATAAAGATTAAAAAAAATTTAAGATATCATTGTTCATGGTAGTCTTTTATGACTCCTCCCACCCCTGCCGTGGTATCATATGTAACATCTCTTACATTTCTGATTTATCTCAATCTTTTTTTCTTGGTGAGTCTAGCCAAAGATTTATCTATTTTGTTTATCTTTTCAAAGAACAAACTCTTATTTTAGCTGATTTTCTCTATTGTCTTTTTAGTCTTTGTTTCTTCTTTCATCTTTGTTATTTCCTTTGTTCCATTATATATGGGATTTGTCTGTTCTTCTAGGTACCTAAGGTGAAATGTTTGGTTTTTCATTTTAGACTTTTATTGTTGCTTGAGATAGGCATCTATTGCTATGAACCTCTCACTTAGAGCTGTTTTCGATGCATTTCACAAATTTTGGTATGTAATACTACAACATCCATTTGTCTCAGGGTATTTTTTTATTTCTCTTTTGGCTTCTTTCTGACCCACTGATTCTTCAGTAACATGTTTAATCTCCATATATTTTTTAATTTCCTACTTTTTATTGTGTGATTAATTTCTAGTTCCATGTCATGGTGGTCAGAAAGATTCGTGATATGATTTCAAACCTCTTAAATTTATTAAGGGTTGTTTTCTGGCCTAATTTCAATATTGTTCATGTTGAACTATATGAAAATTTTTATTGTGTACTTCAGAAGCATGTGTATTATTGCTTTTATATGGAATATTCTGTAAATATATGTTAATTTCATCTGGTTTTACGTGCTTTTTAAGTTCAATGTTTCCTTATTGATTTTCTATCTGGATGATCTATCCACTGATATAACTGAAATATTAAAGTCCCCTACTATTCTTGTATTGTGGTCTATTTCTCTTCTTAGATCTGCTAATATTTTCTTTATATATTGAGGTATTTCTAGGTTGGGTGTAAACATATTTACAAATGTTTTATCTTCTGACTGGACTTAGCCTTTTATGTGTGTATCTTTCTCTTTATCTCCTACTACTTTCATTGTTTTTAAGTCTATTTTGTCTGATATGTGTATAGGTACTCCAGCTTACTTTTGGTTTCCATTTGCATGGAATATCTGTTTTGATCTCTTCACTTTCAGCCTGTGTGTGTCCTTACACTAAAGTGAACCTAGTGTAGGAAGCACATAGATGGGTCTTTTTCTAATGCACTCATCCACTTCATATCTTTTATTTCAATAATTGAGTTCATTTACATTTAAACTAATTATTGATTAGCTTATTATCATTCGGTTATTCTTTTCTGGCTGTTTCTGTAGTAACTCACTGTTTTTCTTCTTCTCTTTGGGTTTGATAATTTTCTTTATTGGTTTTCTTATATTCCTTCTCTTTATCTTTTGTCTCTTTACTGTAGGATTTGCTTTGTGGTTACCATGAGGATTAGATATAACTACTTATATCAATAACAGTCTATTTTAAGCTGATGACAGCTTATGTTTAATCCTCTTGTGAAACACAATGTTATTACCTCCTACCCAACATTTTATGTTTCTGATGTTACATTTTACATCTATTCGTTTTGTGTATCCTTTTTTTTTTTTTAATTTTTTTTTTCAACATTTATTTTTGGGACAGAGAGAGACAGAGCATGAACGGGGGAGGGGCAGAGAGAGAGGGAGACACAGAATCGGAAACAAGCTCCAGGCTCTGAGCCATCAGCCCAGAGCCCGACGCGGGGCTCGAACTCACAGACCGCGAGATCGTGACCTGGCTGAAGTCGGACGCTTAACCGACTGCGCCACCCAGGCGCCCCATCGTTTTGTGTATCCTTTAAGTAATTATTGTAATCATAGTTATTTTTACTACTTTTGGTTTTTTAACTTTCACATCTCTCCAAATGCCACAGTCTCATAGGATTTAGGAATATAAGTCTCCCCAGACCACTAAAGCCAGTTGATCAAGGGGCATCCCCTAGATGGAAAATTCAGGGCACCAGGATCACCTGAGTGACTCAGTTGGTTAAGGGTCTGACTCTTGATCTCAGCTCAGGTCTTGATCTCAGGGTCATGAGTTCAAGACTTGCAATGGGCTTCATGCCCAGCATGAAATAAGATAACAATAGT
The DNA here is from genome assembly GCF_018350175.1 of Felis catus. Taxonomy (NCBI): domain Eukaryota; kingdom Metazoa; phylum Chordata; class Mammalia; order Carnivora; family Felidae; genus Felis; species Felis catus. The sequence goes on along the minus strand of NC_058377.1, from coordinate 5,307,222 downwards.
GCCCATCTTTCAAGGTCATAAGAATAGATTTTAGCCAGCCTCAATATGTATGTGTAATTAGACCCTGCCCCTCAGGCTGCAGTTATGATGATTAGCTAATAAGCCTCCTTCATAGAAAGACCAAACTCCTAGGCCAGTTGCCTCTTACTGTGCCTTGGGATAGATATCTTTTTTTTGTTTTTTCAACGTTTATTTATTTTTGGGACAGAGAGAGACAGAGCATGAACGGGGGAGGGGCAGAGAGAGAGGGAGACACAGAATCGGAAACAGGCTCCGGGCTCCGAGCCATCAGCACAGAGCCCGACGCGGGGCTCGAAATCCCGGACCGCGAGATCGTGACCTGGCTGAAGTCGGACGCTTAACCGACTGTGCCACCCAGGCGCCCCGGGATAGATATCTTTTAAGAATTCTTTCTCCATTATTTAAGTCCTGTGGAACCCAACTGTGTAAGCCCCACTGGCAACCAGAGCCAGGGAATGTAGCAGTGTGCTTGAGTCACAAAAACTGAGGTGTCAGACAGGGTTATGAGCTCCCTTTTGGGTGACAACAGTTATTCCTGTACTACGGGACCAGAAATATAAGCTTCCTTAGTCTCCAGAGCCAGGTGATCAAGATGGTAGCCCCAATAGTCAGGGCATCACACCTGTATAAAAGCTCTCTTTAAGAAGATACTGGTGCTGTGAAGCATAGCAAAGTGAGATCATGAATGTGGCATCTGCCAGTCTGATCCCCAGAGTGTTTTAGCAAGCTTCTAGATATCTGTGTTCATGTATTTTGAAGCTGTGCTATTAGGTACATAAAATTTAAAAATTTTTATGCTCTTTTGATGAATTGACCACTTTATCTTTATGAAAGGACTCTCTTTAATCTTAATCATTTTCTTTTGTTTTCTGAAGTCTACTGTATTAATTTTTGACTGCAGCTGTTACAATTACAACAAACTTAGTGGATGTAACAATATAAGTTTATTATATTACAGTTCTGGATATCAGAAGTCAAAACTAAGTCTTACTGAGCTAAAATCAATGTATCAGGGGAGACCACGGGAAGATGGCAGAGTAGGAGGACCTGAAACTCACCTCCTTAGATGGACACACCAAGATAACAGTGACATCTATGCAAAACACTCTAAAAATGACCTGAAGACTGGTAAAATAGACTTTACACAGTTAACCAGAGAGAGGAGGCCATGTTGAAAAGGGCAGTAGTGATAGAGATGCAGTTGGGAACCAAATCCCAGGTGAGACTAACCACAGATGGGAGGGATATCAGAAGCATGGAGAAGAAAATGATTGGATTCCTCCTACCAGGCACTCCTGGCACTGGGATCCTGCCCTGGGAAGACAAGCACCCATAACATATGGCTTTGAAAAACAGCAAGGATTAACTTTAGGAGCATTTAAAATCAGTAAGGCTTAACTTGGAAGAGACAGAAGGTGGAAAGAAATGGTCCCTTCCCATAAAGGACCAGCATAAAAACTTGGCCGAAAACACGGCAAAGAAAAAACAATTTGAGAAGTGTCTGGAGTATAATCTTAGTGTGTGTCCTGTAGAGGCAGTGATTTTCCTATTTCTCTGGGAACAAAAGTGCTGGAAGGTTCCGCTTCTCTTCCCCTCCCCAGCCTAGAAAACCAGATACTTGCAGAAGCCAGTGTTAGCACTTTCTCTCCACCTTGCTAGCACTGCATGTTCTGCCCCTACCTCTCTCTTTGCTATCAGCTCACCCACCTCAGCAGGAATCTCTCCAAAGTGCTCCTTCCTCACCATATTATGCAACCAGCCCTGGCAGAGACTGTTGCCATCCCAAAATGTCTCCTTCCCTTGATGGCTAGGGGTATCTAGACACAGAAGGGCATGCCTGAAGTTTCAGCAACCTGGTCTCTCATTTGGCCATGCAGGAAGAAAGCCCTGCTCTTTGGTATGCCTCTAACTGTGGCACTGAGCATAACTGGCATCCCTGGAGGGTCTTGTTCTGGCGACCAGGGAGCACTGTGCTATAGGGCAAGAGAGAACCTCTTCTACACAAGGCCACTACTTCCAAGACTAGGAGACAGAGCTGATCTACTTAATACATTAAAAAAAAACCCACAGAGAATTAGAAAAAAAATGAGGACACATAAATATGTAACACATTAAAAGCCAAGACAAAAATCATAATAAAAGAGCTAAGTGAAGTAGAGATAGGAGGTATGCCTGATAAACAAATTAATGGTCGTAAAGATAATTACTGGACTCAAGAAAAGAGTGGATGGTCTCAGTGAAAACTTCTACAAAGAGATAGAAAATATAAAAAAAAGAACCATTTAGTAAATTAAGTGAAAAATACACTAGAGGGAATCTATAGTAGGTTAGAGGGTACAGAACAGATAAGCAATTTGGAAGACAAGGTAAAGGAAAGAGACCAAGCCAAATGTCTAATAATAATAGTAGGAGTAGCAATAGTACTAGTAGTACTAGTAGTACTAGTACGGTTACTAGGAGTAGAACTACTCCTACTCCTACTAAATAATCATAATTAATGAGAATGAATTAAGGGAATCCAGTGACACGATCAAATGTAGTAATATTCACATTACAAGGATCTAAGAAGGAAAAGAGAGAGGAGGCAGCAAACATATTTGATAAAATAATAGCTGAAAATTTCTAAATCTGAGGAAGGGAACTGAAATCGAAGTCCAGGTGGTACAGAGAGCTCCCCAACAAGATGAACCAAAAGAGGTCCCCATCATGACACATAATAAGAAATGCAAAAAAGTAATAATAGAGACTTTCAAAAGCAGCTATAGAAAAGAAAACAGTTACATAAAAAGGAAATTCCATAAGATAATAAGTTGCTTTTTGATCAGAAGTTTTGCTGAAAAGAAAGTGGCATGATATAGTCAAAGTTCTACAGAGAAAAAAACTAACAATGAAGAATACCTGGGAAAGTTTTCATTCAGAGTAGGAGAGATAGTTTACCCAGAAAAACAAAAGAGTTCATCACCACTAAACCAGCCTTACAAGAAATGTTCAAGGAAAATGTTTAAGTGGAAAGAAAAGACCATGACTAGAATAAAATTATGAAAGAAGATAATTTCACAGGTAAAACCAAACATATAGTAAAGGTAGCAGAATAATCACTTATAAAGCCAGTATAAAGGTTAAAACACAAAACTTCTAAAATCTACAATATCCACAAAAGTTAGTGAAGGGTAGACAATGCAAAAATATTTAAAATATGACATGATATACATAAAATATGGAGCAGGAAGGAGTAAAAATTTACTGGTTTGAGAAGCTAGTGTTTGAATCTAAGTGACCATCAACTTAATGTGGACTGCTATACATACACGATGTTATTTATGAACCCAATGGTTACCACAAATCAAAAACCTATGATAGATACACACAAAAACAAAAAGAAAGTAATCTAAGCACAACATTAAAGAAAGCCATCAAATCCTGAGAAAACAGAGCAGAGAACTACAAAAACAACCAGAAAACAATGAACAAATGGTAATAAGTACACACCTATCAATAATTACTTTAACTGTAAATGAGTAAAATGCTCTAATCAAAAGACATAAAGGGACTTAAGGTAAACAAACAAAGAAAACACACACATACAAGGCCCTTCTCTATGCTGCTTACAAGAGACTCAGTTCAGACCTAAAGATAAATACAGACTAAAAGTGCATGGATGAAAAAGCATATGTGTAAATATAAGTGAAAAAAAGCTAAGATAGCAACACTTATGTCAGAAAAAAATATACTTTAAAGCAAAGAATGTTGTATGAGACAAGGAAGGGCACAATATAATGAAAACGAGAGCAATACAACAAAAGAATTTAACAACTGTAAATACCTATGCATACAACGTTGGAGCACCTAAATGCATAAAACAAATATTAACAGAAATAAAGGGAGAAATGAAAACAATAATAGTACAGGATTTTAACATTTCACTTACATCAATAGATAATCCATACAGAAAAATCATCATCAGCAACAACAACAACAACAAACCCAGGGACTTTGAACAACTCAGACCAAATGGACCTAACAAATATGTATAGAACATTCCCTCCCCAAACAGCTAAATACACATTTTTTTTTTCACGTGCACAAATAACACCTTTCAGGATAGAAAATGTTAGTTCACAAAACAATTCTAAATAAGTTTAAGAAGACTGAAATCATATCAAGCATCTTTTCCAACCACAATTGTAGGAAACTAAAAATTAATCTCTCTCTCTCTCTCTCTCTCTCTCTCTCACACACACACACACACACACACACACACACACACACATCTGGAAGAAAAACAAACACGTGGAGGCTAAACAACATGCTAATAAACAGTGAATAGATCAACCAAGAAATCAAAGAAACTAAACTAAAAAATAAATTAAAATGACAATGAAAACACAATGGATGAAAATCCTTGGCATGCAACAAAAGTTCTAAGACAGAAATTTATAATGATACAAGCCTACCTCAAGAAGTAAAAAAATCTCAAATACCCTAACCTTACACCTAAACAAATTAGAAAAAGATGAACAAACAAAACCCAAAGTAAGTACAAGGAAGGAATTAAGATTATAGCAGAAATAAATGAAATAGAGACTTAAAAAAATGACAATACTAGGAAAGATCAACCAAGAGCTAGTTCTTTGAAAAGATAAACAAAAATGATAAACTTTTAGCCAGACTCATTAAGAAAAAAAGGGAAAGGACTCAAATAAATAAAATCAAAAAAGGAGGAAGAGAAATAGCAACTGACATCACAGTTTTAAAAAGGATGAGAATATTATGAAAAATTATATGCAAATAAATTAGAAAACATAGAAATGTATAAATCCTTAAAACATACAATCTTCCAAAAATGAATCAGGTAAAAAAAAAAATTAGTAATTAAACTGAAATAAAAAAACTCCCAACAAATAAAAGTCAGGACCAGATGGCTTCACAGATGAATTCTACCAAAAACTTAAGGGTAGTTAATATCTATTCTTCTGAAACTATTCCAAGATCACAAGAGGAAGAAAAGCTTACAAATCCATTCTATGAAGCCAGCATTACCCTAAAGCTAAAACTGAAGACACATACACACAGCAAACTCAAAACCACACACATACACACACACTACAGGGCAGTATCTCTGATGAACATAGATGCAAAAATCCTCAACAAAATATTAGAAAACTGAATTCAACAGCACATTAAAATTTTTATTCAGCACAATCAAGTGGGGTTTATTCCAATGATCCAAGAGTGGTAAATAATCACAAATCAAAGGGATACATCACATTAACGAGAAGACGAATAAAAATTTTGTATAATCATTTTAATGGATGCAGAAAAAGCATTTGACAAAATATCCATTCATGATAGATACTCTCAACAAAATGGGTTTAAAGGGAACATACCTCAATAAGAATAAATAAACTTTAAAAATAGAAGAAATGAAGAAAGAAAGAAAGAAAGACCAGCCACGTATGGAAAAACTTACAGCTAACATCATACTCAATGGTGAAATACTGAAAGGTATCCCTCTAAGATCAGAAACAAAACAAGGATGTCCACGTTCACCACTTTTATTCAACATATGACCAAAAGTCCCAGCTGCAGCAATCAGACAAAAAATAAAAGGCATCCAAACTGGTAAGGAAGATGTAACACTGTCACTGTTTTTTCAGATGACATGATACTATAAATAGAAAACCCTAAAGATACCACCAAAAAAAATTAAAACTAACAAATGAATTCAGTAATGTAGGATACAAAATTAATATACAGAAATCTATTAAATATCTACACACTACTAATGAAGTAGTAGAAAGAGAAATTGAGAAAACAATCCCACTTAAAATTTCGTTAAAAATAATAAAATATAGAAGAATAAATTTAACAAAGTAGATGAAATACCTGAACTCTGAAAAATGTAAGGCAATGATGAAAGAAATTAAAGATGAAATAAAGACATGGAATTATTTATCATCATCTTGGATTGGAAGTATTAAAATCATTAAAATATCTGGACTACCCAAAGAAATATATAGATTCAATGTAATCTCTATGAAAATGCTAACAGCATTTTTTTACAGAGCTAGAAAAAATAATTCTAAAATTTGTGTGGAACCAAAGAAGACCCCAAACAGTCAAAGCAATCTGGTGAAGGAAGAAGAGAGCTGGAGGTGTCACAATCCCAGATTTCATGGTATAGGAATCAAAACAAAATAGTACTGGTATAAAAATAGGCATAGAGACCAATGGAAAAGGATGGAGAGCCCAGAAATAAGCTCACACTTATATGGTCAATTAATCTATGACAAGGCAGGCAAGTATATACAATGGGGAAAAGATAGTCTTTTCAATAAACAGTGCTGGGAAAACTGGACAGATACATGCAAAAGAATGAAACTGTACCACTGTCTTCTACCACACACACTCAAAAAGAATTAAAGACCTAAATGTGAGATCTGAAACCATGAAACTCCTGGAAGAAAATATAGTCACATATCTTAGACAGTGTCCTTAGTAACATATTTATAGATATGATTCCTTAGGCAAAGGAAACAAAAGTAAAAAATAAGTTATTGAGACTACATCAAAATAAAAAGCTTTTGCACAACCAAGGAAACCATGAATAAAACTAAAAGGCAAACTACTGAATAGGAGAATATATTTGCAAATGACATATCCAATAAGGACTTAATATCTAAAATATGTAAAGAACGTACACAACACTAAAAAAGAAAAAAAAAAACTGAAAAAATGGGCAGAGGACCTGAGCAGACATTTTTCCAAATAAGTCATACAAATGGTCCACAGACACATGAAAAGATGCTCAACTGTCCTGATTGTGCAAATCAAAATCGTAATGAGATATCGCTTCATAGTAGTCAGAATGGCTCTCTTCAAAAAATCAAGAAATAACAAGCAGTGGAAGGATGTAGAGAAAAGGAATCCTTACACACTGTTGGTGGGAATAAAAATTGATGCAACCACTGTGGAAAAAAGTATACAGGTTCCTTAAAAATTTTGAAAACGGGGGCGCCTGGGTGGCGCAGTCGGTTAAGCGTCTGACTTCAGCCAGGTCACGATCTCGCGGTCCGTGAGTTCGAGCCCCGCGTCAGGCTCTGGGCTGATGGCTCAGAGCCTGGAGCCTGTTTCCGATTCTGTGTCTCCCTCTCTCTCTGCCCCTCCCCCGTTCATGCTCTGTCTCTCTCTGTCCCAAAATTAAATAAACGTTGAAAAAAAAATTTGAAAACAGAAATACTATATGATCTTGTAATTCCACTGTTGGGTATTTCCCCAAAGGGAAAGAAAACACTAACTCTAAAAGATATATGCACCCCTCTACTTATGAAAGCATTATTTGCAATAGTCAAGATACAAAAACAATTCTAGGGTCCATTGGTAGATGAATGGATAAAGAAGACATGGTATTCATATATAATGAAATACTATTCAGCCATAAAAATGGATGAGATCTTGTCATTTGTCACAACATGGATGGATGTAGAGAATATTATGCTAAATGAAATAAGTCATTACACAAAGACAAATACCATATGATTTCACTTATAGATGGAATGTAAAGTGTTTTGGAAACAAAACAAATGCCAAACAACAAAAACAAAAGGAAAAAGACCCTTAAATACAGAGATTTGGTCATTGCCACAAGGGAGGTGGGTGGTGGAATGGGAAAAACAGACAAAAGGAATTTAAAGGTATGTACTTCTAGTTATAAAATACGTAAATCGTGGAGATGAAAAGTACAGCATAGGGAACATAATCATTAATGTCATAATCATGCTGTATGCTAAGAGATGGTGAGTGCAATTATTGTGATGAGCATTGAGTGATGTATGAACTGTTGAATCAGTATGATGTACACTTGAAACTAATATAGCATTCTATGCTAATTATGCTTCAATTTTTTTAAATATCAAGGTATCAGCAGGGCTGTGTTAATTTCTGAAGACTCTAGGGGAGAATCCATTTCCTTCCCTTTTCCAGGCTCTAGAGGCCACCCAGACTTCTTGACTGATGGCCCTTACTGTACAAATCAAAGCTAGCATTGTCTGATCTTTTATACTTCTCTCTTTCCCTTTTTCCCCCCTTCCAATTTTAAGGAAATAATGATTCCACTGGTCCTGCCAAGATGTAACCAGTTCAGGTGATTATCAACATTACTTTTATCAGCAAACTTAATTCTCCTTTGCCATGTAATGTAACTTACAATACGGGCATCTCTGGCAAGCATTATTCTGCCTATCACATCTACACTGTCTAATAGAGTATGACCAATCTAGCTTCCTTCTGGTTCACATTTGTATGTTTTATCTTTTCTTTCCTTTAAATTTTACCTGTTTGTGTTTTTATGTTTAAAGTGGGTTTCTTCAACAGATGTTGGCAAGGATGCAAAGAAAGGGGAATCCTCTAACACTGTTGCTGGGAGTGTAAACTGGTACAGCCACTTTGGGAAATGGTATTGGGGTTCCTCAAAAAGTTAAAAATAGAACAACCTTATGATCCAGCAATCACACTACTTGGCATTTACCCAAAGGATATAAAAATACAGATTTGAAAGGGGTACATGCATCCCAATGTTTATAGCAGCGTTATCTACAATAGCTAAACTATGGAAAGATCCCAAGTGTCCATCAACAGATATATGGGTAAAGATGTGGGGTGTGTGTATACATGTTTGTGTGTTGTATACAATAGAATATTAGTCAGTAAAAAAGAATAAAGTCTTGCCATTTGCAATGATGTGGATGGAGCTAGAGTGCATTAGGCTAAGCAAAATAAGTCAGAGAATGACAAATACCATATGATTTCATTCATGTGTGGAATTTAGGAAACAAAATGTATGAATATATGGCAATGTAAAAAAAGAGGGAAGGAAATCATAAGAGACACCTAAGGGCAGAAAACAAACTGACAGTTGATTGAGGACAGGGAGATGGGCTAAATGGGTGATGGGTATTAAGGAGGGCACTTGTTACGATGAGCACTGGGTGTTATATGTAAGTGATGAATCACTAAATTCTATTCCTGAAACCAATATTACACTATATGTTAACTAACTAGAATTTAAATAAAAACATGGAAAATAATAAAATTAAATAAAATTAAATAAAACTGAATAAAATTAAATTAAATAATAGGTTTCTTGTAGGCACCATCTATTTGGGGCTTGCGTTTTATATTCAATCTGACAATCTTAATTTAATTTAATTTTTATTTATTTTGAGAGAGATAGCATGTGGGGGGAAGGGGCAAAGACAAAGAGAGGGAGAGAGAGAGAGAGAGAGAGAGAGAGAGAGAGAGAGAGAGAGAGAGAAACCCAAGCAGGCTCCATCCCATCAGTGCAGAACTGGATGGACATGGGCTTGATCCCATGAACTGTGAGATCATGACCTGAGCCAAAATCAAGAGTCAGACACTTAATGATTTAGCCACCCAGGCACTCAAAAACAGCCATATAAAAATGATTACAATACTGTAATATAATATAAAATAATTAAGAATACAAAATATAAAGAAAAATAAACAAATTACCCTGCACTTACCTTTGAAAACCTTCATTACTGGTGTGAGGGAGACAAAAGAGAGGAGGGTTACTGTATAGGATGACTTTTGTTATCACTAATGGAATCACTCCTATCTATTGGCTCAATGGAATCTCTTCTTGCAACTTTAACAAGGAACCTATCCAATGACCTAGAATGAAACAAAGCATTCCTAAGCTCACTCTTGTAGGGAAAAGCAAAGGACCATCCATAGGTGCTTTGAAGGGACAAAAAGACACTAGTGCCAGTTGGGGGCACCTTCCAACATTCTGAAAAATCACCGATTTCTGCCAAACACCACAGCCTGAGACTGAGCATATGAGCATGGGAGATGATCAGAGAGAGAGAGAGAAGGAAAGGGAGGGAGAACAAATGGCTCAGTTGTGATCACGTGACATTTGGCATCATGTACTACTCATACTGCAAGACATCACTCACTTATCAAGTTAAAATTTAATGAAATACTTGCTCATCTTGTGGAACATTTGCAGAACAAGTTATTTGTATTTACACTTAGTGCAACAATTGATGTTTTAATAATACTATCCTGCTTGAAATGATTAATTTTATGTGTCAATTGGATTGGCCCATGGGATACCCAGATATTTGGTTAAATACCCTTTCTGTGTGCATCTGTGAAGGTGTTTCTGGATGAGATGAACATTTGAATCAGTAGACTGAGTAAAGAAGATTGGCCTCCTCATTGTGGCTGTACCTTATTGAATCCATTGAAGGACTGAACAGACTAGAAGTCTAAATAAGAAAGAATTTACTCTAATTGTCTCAGCTGGGACATCAGTCTTCTCCTGACTTTGGACTTGTTCTAGAACTTAGATTCCTGGCTCTTCTGGTTATCTAGCCTTCAGATTCAAACTAGAATTTAAACTGGAAGCTTTCCTGCTCCTCAGGTCTTGGGACGATACCATCAACTCTCCTGGGTCTGGATTTCCCAGCTTCCACAATTGCATGAGCCAATTATACACACATTACACACACAGAGATACTGATTAATACTCTGTTATATGTTTTCTATTTGTTATTCATTCTTTTTCTTTTTTTCTGCAGTTATTTTTATTATTATAATTTCACTCTTTTCTCCATTGCTATATTTGCTATAACTATTTTTTGTGTATTTTAGGGCTTTTTTTAAGGTTAAAATATAGATCTTTAATTCAGCTTAAATGATAGCATTCTATCTCATATATAGCTTAAAATCTTCAAAATAGTGTATTTCCAGGGCACCTGGATGGCTCATTTGGTTGAGTGTCAGACTTTGGCTCGTGAGTTCAAACTCCACATCAGACTTGCTATTGTCACAGAGCCTGCTTTGGATCCTCTGCTCCCCTTCTCTCTCTGTCCCTCCCACATTTTAACTGTCTCAAAAATAAACATTAAGAGAAAACAGTGTATTTCCAATCTTCCCTTTCAGCCTCTGTAGTTTTGTCATACTTGTACATAATTATAAGTTTACAAATATGTTATTATTTTTGTTTTGAAAAGTTAATTTTGTTTTAAAGAGACTTACATACAAGATAGTCTTTGTATTTACATAAGTAATTATCATTTTTGGCACATGGGGACCAGCTATTGATCCTTTTAATGCTTCTTGAATGGTCTTCCCTGGTCTTGAGTGATTTTCTCATACATATGCACTGACTCAACTGAATACTCAAGGGAAATCATCTGCAGATGTCCAGAGTTTTCTTTCTGTGTAGCTCTCTCCTCTCTGGGACTTTGCAATGTGAACTCTAGCTTCCTTGGCTTTCCTGGACACACAAATCCTCAACTCAAGAACAGGCCAGGCTCTGCCTCTATTACCCTCCCTGTTCTGTGGCCTGGTAGCTTTCACCAAACAGTAAGTTTAGGCAAGTGTATTTTCAAATCACAGGCTTCATTATCTTCTGTTGTCTAGTGGTCAATGTCTTGTCTGCATTTTTTTGGTATTTGTTTCATTTGTTTCATATATTTTGTCTGCATTTTTGGTATTTTGTGCTGGAGGGTAAATATATTCCTTTTTATTTGTGGTACTTTAAGGCTTTAAAGTATCAAAATAACAAGCAAAGACTGGGAATAATCATTTCAGCAATATTCCTCTTGAATAAATCCTCAAGTATTTCTTGTTCCCAAATCATATTGTGTATTTCTTTCTAAAAGAGTGCTCCAACTCTGGACATAATTTATGGAGATCTAACAGCCACAACAAAGAAAGTAAGGTCCTAGTGTGTTTCACCCTAAAGTAAGATCATATCTGGAGATTTATGTTCTAGGAAGTCTAGTTTTATTGTATTTTTTAATTTTTTAAATGTTTATTTATATTTTAGAGGGAGAGGGGGAGGGGAGGGGCAGAAAGAGAGGGAGACACAGAATCTGAAGCAGATTCCAGGCTCTGAGCTGTCAATACAGTGCCTGACGTGGGGCTGGAAACCACCACCCACAAGATCATGACCAGAGCCGACAAGGTGCCCCAGGAAGTGGGGGCAATGACAGCAGGAGAAATTCTGGGGAAGATCTGCTGAAATGGGGAGTGGTTTATAAAACTAACTATCTTTGTGGGATGAATGAAACAATATTTGGTTTTGATAAGAGAGGAGTTTAAAAAATCATAATATCATATCAAGAAGGGCTGTGGAAAAAGGAAAGGCTTAGTGTGTACCAAAAAACAGATGTAACTGTTTTTGCTCAGCATAAGCAAAAATACACCAGCAGATTTGGTTGCAAACATAGACAGGTGAAAAACATTATGGCTCTGGAAATATTCGCACAGACCTTTATATGACCATACATCAAGGAAGTTATGGAGAGCATTGTGAAAATGTGAAGAAACTAGCTAGAATGCCCTATCAATTTTCTCTTATCTTAGTTTCTGAGATTCAGTGTTTTATGATTTGTGCTCTTCAACCTAGGAGTTATTCTGAGTGCTTTCTGAGACAGCTATAAGGGCCAGAGAATGGTCAAGGGGACTTTCCCACCCTCACCTCCCACCTCAACTTGAGTCAGGGAAGCACAGCTTTTCACTGCTTTATGTGTTGATTTTCTCATGAAGAACTGGAGAAATATTTTGAAGAAAGAAGTACACGTATACAAAGATCTGGAAATCCAGAGACAAAGTTCTATGAATTTGCCTTCTGATCATTTAGTTTGCAATAATTCTAAAAAGTTTTAGAATGACAAAACGTTGCAAAACCAGAAAGCTCATTTATTTTGTGGTCACTTCCGGATTGGCGCTAAATAAAAATGTCACATCATTTAAAAGCATAAAAGGTGCAATTCACACAGTACAATGAATTCAATTCTATGGTGGCCTTTCCAAAAATAATTCTTTTGTCCTCAATTCAAAGTAGGAAGTGAAGGATAATTTTACCACTTCACCTCCACTAGAGAATATGTGTTTTAAAGCCACACACACACACAAATGTCTATGATAAAAGGAAATAGAATTTACTCAGGTGAATTCAGAGCTTGTGCAGGGAAAATCTCAAAGAAGGAATTCAACCCACTGGTTGTCAAGATGAAAACCAATGTGCTCTTCCTAACAAGACTGTAAGCAGAGGTCCAACACTCATCACACATTCTGTTTCTCTGCAAGTTATTTGTGCTAAAGGAGTTCTTTTCAGCACAAAAGCTTCCATTTGTCTAGTCAATGAGGTGTTTTATCTGTCTAACACACAATTTCCATCACAGTCAAAACATGTTTGAAACTATACTACAGAAGTGAAAATACAGTAAATGGATGCAAGGTCCAGCTTATGGATGACATCATGCTTCCCTCGATGTGGCTGCATCAGAAACGGGCACATACTGATTTTAGCATATATAGTGCAACACTCGTTACTGGCTTTTTTCATGGCTTCTGCTTTTCAAATGTATCCGTTATGTTCTGTGGGTAACAAAGGCTTTCTAACATTCACCAAGAGATGAATAATGATTAAAGTATCTTATAATGAGTGCTTCAAAAACTCAGGGAAGAAATTATTTGCCACTTATGTGGATTTAGGGATTACCACTTTACTTATATAAAGGTCTGTTTCCTAATCAATGAAAGTTTTGATATTTAAATGGATATAAATAACTAGAATATAATAAATGCTCCATTATTTCTAGTATGTTTGTTTATAGTAATAGTTTATTCTATTGTTCCTGTTTGTCTAAAATTCAAGAAATCTTTCTTTTTGAATGTTTTAACCTTTGTAGACTTATACTTGCTTCTTGGATAACGAATATACTTTGTTCTTGTTTTCTAGTGGCCAATTTAGGATACCTTCAAATATAAACAGTACACTATTAAGTTCAAAATTACAAAATTATAAGAAAATATGTATATCTACCTTATTTTCAGATGATTCACTTTTCCATTTCAGGTAGTCTTACAAGACCCCAGCATGCACTGAAGTAGTATTTAGTCCACAGGCATGACCTATTACTCCAACTATTTCATTTCATCTCCTTTGTTGGTTTTTTTTAAGTGTGAGATGATGATATTAATGAGGAAGAATACATGTAAATTGATACAACTGAAGTATGCAGAATGCTGTTATTGTTACATATACTACCTGTTAACATATTTCAACAGAATTAAAATGACATGTTATTGGTTTCTGATATTATCTTTTCATAACTATCTAGATACTTATAGAAAACTTCCAAGAGTCAATATACATACATTTTGTAAGATACATTGAATTAGAGAAATACACACACACAAACCAGGCTCCTTTCTTTAAAATCAAATTGTATCTAGTGAGAAGCAACAGCTGTGCTATGTCTCTTATTCAAGAGATAGAGTCCTGGAAAAGTCTGAGAACTTCTCAAGTCTCAAGTGTAGTGATTGACACAGGAGATGATGGTGAAGAGGTATGCAAGGAAAAAACACTGAAGAGCACTGAACACTAAAGTGCATGGCTTGAATTTCATACCAAAGACAACAGGAAACATTGAAAGATTTCCAGAAGGAATGGAACAACAATTTCCACTGTTGAAATCTCACCTCAACAGTAGTGTAGAAGACAAAGTATACACAGGAAACAGTTAAAGCCAAGAACCAAAATAATGAGAATGTCTTCTATGAAAGAAGCAGAGGGTGTTTGCAAGAGGCAATCAGTTAAATGATTGCTCAGAAAGTAACTTGAGATGAGCATCTAACTTTGGCTCAGGTCATGATCTCACAGTTCGTAGGTTCGAGTTCCGTGTTGGCCCTGTGCTGACAGCTCAGAGCCTGAGACATGCTTTCGATTCTGTGTCTACCTCTCTCTCTCTACCCCTCCCCCACTCGTGCTCTGTCTCTGTCTCTCTCTCAAAAATAAACAAATATTAAAGAAAAATGAAAGTAGCTTGAGAGGCCTTAACAGGTTGGAAATAATATAGAATGAAAAATATTGGATTACCATGTGTTGTAATTCACTTAAATAAGAAATATAAGATAAGAAAGACTTTCTAAATTTTTAAAAAAAAATATTTGTTTATTTTTGAGAGAGAGAGACAGAGAGAGAGAGAGAGACAGAGCATGAGTGGGGGAGGGGTAGAGAGAGAGAGGGAGACACAGAATCCCAAGCAGGGACCAGGCTCTGAGCTGTCAGCACAGAGCCTTATTCAGAGCTCGAACTCATGAACTGTGAGATCATGACTTGAGCTGAAGTCAGATGCTCAACCAACTGTACTACCTAGGCACCCCCAGGACAAGAAAGAATTTTTGAAGTACTGAAGGAAAGGATGAGTTTAGGTTTGAACAAGTTGAGCTTCAGATTTTGCTGGGCATTCTAAATTAAGAATATCCAATAGGCATTTGGATACATGGATCTGGCATTTATATGAGGATTTTGGAGTCATCAGTATATGGCTAATATGAATAGCATAGCTCAGGAAGTGAGTAGTGTGAAAAAGGCCTAAAATAGTTTCAGAAAAATACTAATGTTTAAGAGAGAGTCCAGGAAATAAATCTGAGGAATGACTACAGAAAAAGACCACCAAGGAAGAGTCACAAATACCAAAGGAGAGAATTCCTAATCTCCTCTAAGATGTCAGGTAAGATATGGACAGCCGTGTCCATCATAGTTAACAATTTAAAAAGTCAACTTCCCTGAGAACCAATCGAGGGAAGAACGGACAATTCACCAACATAGAAGGTACACAGCTGAGAGGAAGCTGAGAATAAGTGTATCAAGTATTTCGGAATGGACTAAATAACAAGAAGAAAAATCCTTTGTATCTCAAACAGAGGCTTTAAAAAGAATGAGATGGGAAACAGGTGTATTTCAAAGGATGAAGAATTATTTTAAGGATAGGCCAAATCTCTTTAAGAGGTGAGGTACCCTGATTAACATAGGCCACTTTTGAACTTTTTAGTTTCTGAATTTTCCCTTCCACTCAATTTAAACTAGCTGATGGGTGATCTTGAAGATACTGTCCTCGCCACTGACATCTTCCTCACAGAGGCACTCAGTCTTCTGAAGCAGCAGAGGACAAAATTGTACCACTTTCAGGACTGTTCCTCAGGGAATAGTTTCTGAGGGGAAATGAAAGGTGTTTCTCTTTCAAAGAGAAAAGGGAAAAAGCAACCAGCAGATTTAATGTATGGAACTGCTTATTGTTCAGCTGAAGGTTCTCCTACCCCCCATGCCAACTCTGAGCCAGAAACATGGTTGAGGGCACTGTGTGGCCAGTTCTGGGAAAACCAATTCTTATCATTTTTTCCCAGTCCTTGGCAATGTCAAATAGAAAATGCCAAAAACACTCCAAAGCACTTGTTCCTTTGTATAATTTGAGGAGAAGGTTACAAATGTAGAGTATGCATTTTCTGGTGTAATCTGCAAAAGGCATGATTTTCATAAAAGTATCAGTCCCTGTTAAATGTCTTCTACCATTATAATTCTTTGGGAGTGTGGAGGGAGGGACAAAATCAAAATACTCCATGGACAAAAGTTCCATGGTTTCTCATTTGTAATTTGTTGTTCTCTTCAGAAATAACCTATGTCAAGCAAGATATTTTTGGTTTCTAAGAACATAAATCCAATTCAAAATAGCTTTATCACACTATATGACGTAGATTATCTAACCAACAACAGGTAGGAGGTTGTTTGTTTATAGAGATATTTGGATCCAGATACTAGGAACCTGCCCAACACACACTTCTATTTCTCTCAGTTTACTGGCTTTGCTGTATTCAACTTTAAGTGTACTTTCTCCATAACTTGATGAGATGACCTTAAGTTACTCTGCTTGCCAGGAATATAGGTCTTGTCTCCATCAAATCAAATTGAGGGAAAGTCTCAAAGTTGCCCCATGTGGGCTTAGTTCATGTTCCATCTAGGTGGTGGTACTTGAAGGGTCTGTTGCCATACAAGGGAACACAGACAAGGCCACTTAGAGAAGCCTCATCAGTGACAGACCAATCTCTATTTGTGCGTAGTCCAGGAACTAACACCAATACATGTACCAGTATTAACAGAGAATGTAGCCCTCTTTTTTTAAGATAAAGGAAACATGTATAAAAATAAAAATAATTGCTCATAAAGCAGATGTCTTACATTAAGTGACTAGTGAGAAGAAAGACAAAGGCAACCTGGCTAGTGAAAAAGAGCCTCTGATATGGAATCAGAGGAACCAGGGCTTTGTGCTAACTTCCTTTGTGATGGCGAGCAAATTATTTAATTCCTCTACATCTTAGTGCTCTCAAAGATAACAATTATGCATTAAATACTCAATTACTAACTTTTTTTTTAAACTAAGCAAATTAATGAATGTAAAGTTTCTTGACAGAATCCTGGCCATACATATGCTCCAGATAGCTCCTTTCTCTTTCTGACATATCCCCTCTGGGCCGAAACAGAATCTAAACATGTCCTGGGTCACATTTTCACATAGTGTTGCTATGATTATCCCACTAATACAATCAATCTTTTAACCTGTTCTAGAGGCAGGTGCTTAATAAATTCATACTGCCTTTACTAAATGTATGTGGATATGACACTGTTCAGCTTTGACCCTGATTTTAATCTCATCATGTTACCATCTTTCTCATTAGGAAGAGCTGTTCCTGCTTTCCTTGCAGGCAGTGAAGCAGAGAAAAGCAAGGAGGAGAGGAGGCTTTCCACAGAGAGGGAATTAGGCTTTCCATGAGATGTCTGAATGTGATGGGCTCCATTAACTTGTGTCATTACAGAATCCGAGACCACAGGATAAACACTTAATATCTATATTTTGGAAGGATAGATAAGTAAAGTTGAATAGCACACACTTTTGAATTTTTCTGCTACAGATTTAATACCTTACTCTCTATTACCAACCAGGTGACCTTGGGAAAGTTGCTATTTTGAGACCCAGGGTCCACATTTGTCAAAATGGATATAATAATAACCACCTCAGAAGAGAGGGAAACAATAAAGAGGGGCTAAAATAGAATATATGTATGACTTCTGAACCAGATACTAGCAGAAATCACCAAGTTTAACCCCTGTGGAACACAGGGAACCAAAATCCAAAAAGACCAATAGGTAATGAACAGAGCCAGGCTTACAGGACCATGACTTCTGTCCCATGTTTGGGCACTGAAAATTTTTCCTGGGACTGTGGCCTTCACCACACTTCTGTACAAGTTGTGAAAGAGAAGGAGAGATAGCTGTTCAGGCAAGATGTACATCAAGCTGCTGCTGGTTAAGAACATGAATTTGTGGCACGTAAAAGAAGAAAGCCTCCAAGCACCAATATAATGCCTGATTCTGAGCTAGGGACAGTATCTAGACAAAGGTAACCATCAAATCAATAGATACAAAAGGAAA
This sequence comes from Felis catus, assembly GCF_018350175.1. Classification (NCBI taxonomy): domain Eukaryota; kingdom Metazoa; phylum Chordata; class Mammalia; order Carnivora; family Felidae; genus Felis; species Felis catus. The sequence continues at coordinate 5,288,888 of NC_058377.1, read as the reverse complement.
TTAGAAAAAAGAAAAAAAAATCCCTTCACTCAAGGCTCACAAAGAAAATCAACAACAAGCACAACAGCCAACAAAGTCAACACTTGGGAACCTTTACTGAATTCTGGTTAAGAACATGATCTTTGGTACAGACTGTTTAGTTTTACATCTCATATGTAAAATTCACCTAAGTCCTTAAGAGCACATTAGTTAACTTCCTTGTACCTGAGTTTTCTCATCTATAAAATAGATATAAGGTAGCATCTACGTGACAGAGGTGCTGCATTAAAAGAGTTAATATGAGTGAAATACTTAAAATAGTGCCTTGTTCACACTAGACACTACTGTAAAAGTTAGCACATTGTTATAATTTGGATGGTAAAACAATGTCAGAAAACAAAGTATGTAATTATTTATTATTAATACAAAAGAAGGAAGGATATGTATTTACTATTAATACAAAAGACAGGAAAAACAGAAAACAAATAGTAAGAGGATAGATTTAAACCTAACAATATCGGTAAGCACATAAAATCTAAATGGTCTAAAACCTAAATAAAAACAGATATTGTCTAAATAGAATTTTTAAAAAGATCCAATTTGATCATGCTGACAAGAGACCCATTATAAATATAAAAACATAAACAGGTTACAAGTAAAAGGAAGGTGAATGATATACCAAATGTATTGGACTGAATTGTAGCACCCAAAAGATATGTCCCTCTGGAACTTCAGAATGTGAATTATCTGGAGTAAGGCCTGTGCAGACACAATTAATGTAAAGATGTTGAAATGACATCATCCTGAAGTAGTGTGAGTCCTAAATGCAATGATAAGTCCTTATAAGAGAGGAGAAGCAGCAGCAAAACAAGACACAAAGAAGGGAAGTCCCTGTGAACATAGAAATTGGAGTAATATGTCTACAAGCCAAGGAAGGCTAAGAATTGTTAGTAGCAACGAGAAGCTAGGAGAGACACAAGGAATGGATTCTCCCTCAAAGCCTAGAGAAAAAAGCCAACCATGATATAAACCTTTATTTTGGACTTGTGACCTCTAGAACTGTTAACAAAGTACATTTCTCTTATTTTAGGCCATCCAGTGTGTGGATTTTGTTACAGAATTCCTAGGAAATTAATATACCACATTAGTACAAATCAAGAAAAAGTTGGTGTGGCCATGTATTGTAAGACAAAGTGGATTTCAGACCAAAGAACATAAACAGGGATAATAAAGTCCATTTCATAAGGACCTAACAATCCTACAAATTTATGCATCTTATTATTTTTTTAAACTTTTTTTACATTTATTTATTTTTGAGAAACAGAGTGAGACAAAGCATGAGTGGGGGAGGGGCAGAGAGAGAAGGAGACACAGAATCTGAAGCAAGCTCCACGCTTTGAGCAAGCGGTCAGCACAGAGCTTGATGCGGGGCTCGAACCCACAAACTGCAAGATCATGACCTGAGCTGAAGTCGGACGCTCAACCGACTGAACCACCCAGGTGCCCCCAAATTTATGCATCTTATAACATAGCTCCAAAGTTCATGAAAGAAAAGTTGATACAAATGCAAGGAGACATAGGTAAATCCACAATAAAAGTCAGAGATTTCATTATGCTTATCTCAAAAATGGACAAAGCAAGTAGACAGAAATCATCAGCATGCACAGGACTTGAAAAATACAATCAACAAACTTGACCTAAATGACATTTATAGAATACTTCATCAAAAAAAATAGCATTTATAGACTATTTCTACAAACTCAGAATATCTACCAAGGCAAACCGTATCTTGGGCTAAAAAGAATTCAAGTCAAACAAAGTATGTTATCTGAATATAATGGAATTAAAATTAGATATCTCTATCAGAAAGATTTTTGGAAAATCTCCAGATAGGAGCTAAATAATACACATCAAAAACAAACAAACAAACAAACAAAACAAGCAAACAAAAAAAATCCTAAAGGTCAACAAATTAACCTAAAGGAACATTAAAAAGTAATTTAAACTCAATGAAAATGAAAATACAATATACCAAGATTTGTTGGAACTCCTAAAGCAGGAACTGAGAGAAAATTTAGAGCACTAAGTGCCTATATTGGAAAAGAAGGAATCAACCAATCATCTCAGCTTCCTCCTTAGGAAACCAAGGAAGTTTCAAATGAAACTCAAAGTAAGTAGAAGAAAGAAAACAGGAAAGATCTGAATAGAAATCAATGAAACATAAGAATAGAGAAAATCAAGGAAAACAAAAATGGTTTCTTTAATATTAGATAAGATACGATAAATTCATGTCATAAAGATGAAGGAAAAAGAAAAAGCAAGTTACTAATATCAGGAAGAGATAGTGACATTATTACAAATGTTGAAAGGATAGTATTATGAGCAAGTTTATGTCAATAATTCCAACAAATTTAGGTGAAATGATTTCCTGCAAGAAACTACCAGAGCTCCTTCAGGAAGAAATAAATAACCCAAATAGTTGCCTATCTATTGAGAGAATTGAGTATGTGGTTAAAACCATTTCCACACACACACAAAAAAAGTGGTTTGAAGTTCAGGTTGAGATGGATTCACTTGTCATTAGCAGACATTTCAGAAATAAATTATACGAATTCTCAAGAAACTTGCCCAGAAACTGAGGAAACCAGCATTAACCTGATACCAAAATCTGACCAGAAATATTACAAGAACAGAAAACTACCTATCAATATTCCTCATGGACATATGCAAAAATTTAACAAAAATTTAACCAATTGATTCAATGTATAGAAAGGCTAATCTATCATGAACAAGTAAGGTTGTTTTTTTTTTTTTTTTTTCTTGCAAATACAAGATTGGTTTAAAATTCAAAAATCAATCAAGGCAATTCACAGAAAGAAAGAAAGAAAGAAAGAAAGAAAGAAACTAAGAAAGAAAGAAAGAAAGAGCTAATGATAATTCTCAAGAGAAGCCACAGCACTTTCAACAAAAGCAAGCCCTTTCCTGAAAACCAAACAATCAAAAAACCAAAAACAAAACAAAAACCACAGCAACCTAGGAATAGAAAGGACAGTCCTAGAACAAATAACAGGTGTTCATACACAAGTATCCACTTATTCTATTTAATTGTGAAATACTGAATGCTTTCCTCCAAAGATTAACAGCAAGAAAAAACTGTTTGCCGCCACCACTACAATACTGACTGGCAGTCCTAACCAGGGAAATAAGGCAAGACAAACAAATCAAATGCATCCAGATTAGAAAGGAAGAATTAAACTGTCTTTATTTGTAGATTAAGTGACCATCTATGTGGAAAATCCAATGGACTTACAAAAACATTATAAGAACTAGTAAGTGAATTTAGCTAAGCTGTAGGGTATGATATCAATAAAAAAATCAACTGTATTTCTATATAGTTGCAATGAGCAATCAGAAATTGAAATAGAAATTATACTTACACAGAATAATGAACAAGAAATACTTAAGGATAAATCTGACCAAACACACGGAAGAACTATACACTGAAAAGTACAAAACAATGCTAAAAGAAATTAAAAACTCAACAAAAGTAGATATATAACGCATTAATGGATTTGAAAGTCTACTATTAACATATCCATTCTGCCCAAATTGAACTATAAATAAAAGGCTATCTAAATAAAATATCCCAGCAATATGTTTTATAAATATCTGCCTGCTAATTCTAAGGTTTGTATAAAAATGCAAAAGACCTGATGGTTAAAAACATTTTCAACAAAATAACTGTATTAGAGGGCTTAGACCAACTTTTCTTCAAGATGTATTTAAAAGCCATAGTTACCAAGACAGATACTGGAATAACAACAGTCATCAAACTATGGAACAGAAGAGAGTCCACATACATTGGCCCTCTGATTTTTCAACATAGCAGTCCGTATAATTCAATGGATAAAGGAAAGTTTATTTCAAGTAGAGTTAGAGCAACTGTATATCCATATTGTGAGCAAATAATCTCAACCTTTCCCTCAGAAGACAGGCAAAACTCATTTTAAATGGATTATTGACCTAATCATAAAACATCTAGAAGAAAACAGAAAATAAAATTGGTAGCCTGGAATAGGAAATATTTAACAGAACTCAAAAGCATGAAACATAAAAAAATAAATTGATAAAATGGACATATCAAATAATATATGCTATATACTCTTTGTAGAATAGTGCCAAGAACATGAAAACAGGTTGGAGACAGGGGAAAATAGTAGAAACTCATATATCTGACATAGAAGAGTTACCTAGAATACAGGGAGAGTTCTCATAAGTCAATGAGAGGACAACCCAATATACAAAGAATACAAAAAATTTGAACAGACATTTCACAAATGGAATTATAGCAACTGTCAATGATCTCACACATAAAAATGCTGAACATCATTATTAATATATAAACAAAAATCAAAATTGCCTCAAGACACCATTTTTTAACCCATGAGAATGACTAAAGCTAGAAAGACAAGCAATTCCAGGAGTTGGTAGTGACTTAGAACAACTGGAAGGCTCATACATTGCTGGAGAAGCTATTTGGCAGAGCTTCTTACAAAGCTAAATAACACATACAGTATGTAACCCAGCAAATTCCACATCTTGAAAGTTAAACAAGAGAAATGAAAACATTCATCCATAGAAATACTGGTATGTAACTGCTTAGAGCAGTTTTATTCAAAATAGTTCCAAATTAAGGAAAAAAAACTCCATTAGCAAATAATACATTCATATATATATTAATATATTATATATTGTATATATAATATATATATTATATATATTATGCATTGTATATATTCAAATATACATTCATATGATAAGAGACTATTCAGCATTGAAAATGAGCAAATGTATGCTTCACACAGTATGGTTGAATCTTACACGCATTATACTAAGAAGCCATTTTTTGACATTTTGGGCACACACATCTTACTGGTTAGAATACAAATTAGATCAGTGTTGTCTATAGTAGAGGGTAGGGAGTGTGATTACAAAAAGGAGTGACCAAACCTTCTGAGCAGATGTAAAAGTTCTATAATAAGATTAAGGAGATAATTAGGTTAATATATGCATTTACCAAAAATCACTGACCTGTGCATTTAAAGGTGCAATTATATTGTATGTAATGCATGCCTTAATAAAGTTAATTTTTAAAATACACTAGAAAAAAAGAATAATAAACTCAAGAACTTAGAATAAAGTTTGCCTTGTGGCAAAGGAGGCATGTAGTAAGATGTACATTACTTTCAAGAGCCTATGTTGAGATACTTGATTCAGAAAAGCTGATACACCACAAAAAAACAATGAACACAGAAATAAAATGTTTGGACCAATGTTTAAAAGTGTGATGAACAAAGGCTTATAATGATACTATTCTGCTCAATTAAGGTCCAATAAAATTAACAGATTAAAATGTTAGATACCTATACAATATCAATCATGATATTGTAATCATGTAATCATGATACAAAAACAAATTACAGTAAAATATTTTTACAAACTTATTAATCTATTGGAAGAAATATAATAATAATTTTAGGAACTTTTGGGTGCAAATAACTTGTTAAATAATATGCACAATACAAATATACAAAGAACGAGTTGTTATTTGATTATACTATATCTTAAAACATCTGTAGGATGGAAAGCTATTAACAGGGTTTAAAGGCAACAGACAGCAGAAAATTATTTGGAAAAGAATATATTATACAAATTTTTAAAAAGATATAAAAAAAATAAGAAGGGGAAGAGAACATGAGGTGATAATTTATAATGGTGGATAGTACCTCAATATCTATGATATGCAAACATACTATAATTTACAGAAGGCATCAAATACAAATTGAAATAAAAATGAGTTATTTTTCAACTTCCAGGTAAAAAAAGTTGAAGATAATAAAATCAATATTGACACGAAGTGAGAAAAAAGAGATTGCTTCATATTTCTAGAAGGTATGTAAATTGGTACAGCCACTTCGGAGAATTATATTCATACTCTGTTTTTTGAAACCTACCCTAGGGAAACAAGCATGCAATGAGGTACATTAAATATTATTTGTAGTAGCTGAAAAAAGTGAAAATGATTTCCAAGTCAATCAATGACAGATTTGTTAAACAGACTATGATCAGGGTGCCTGTGTGGTTTACTTTCTTGAGCTACTGACTCTTGATTTTGGCTCAGGTCTGTGATTTCGTGGTTCATGGGGCTGAGCCCCGCATTGGGCTCTGTGCTTACAGTTCAGAGCCTGCTTGGGATTCTCTCCCTCTCCCTCTCTGCCCCTGCCCTGTTTGTGCTCTCTCTCTCTCTCTCTCTCTCTCACACACACACACACACACTAAACAAACATTAAAAAAAAATATTTATATATATATATATATATATATATATATATATATATATATATATATATATATTTGACCCATCTTTTCCATGGATACTATGTAGCAGTTTTTAAAAAGGTGGTAAGGAGGTAAATCCGTATGTGCTAACCTGAAAATTGCTAATATGGAAGCAAGTTGCAGTAATACATGATGCAATTTATTAAAATAGTGAATGCATATGTGTATAAATGTACACACGTTTATATGTACCTGTGTGTGCATATATATGCATGTATCTGCATATATATATACACACATATGTATATACACACGTACACATAGCTCAATTTGTAATGGAATATTTTCTTTAAATTTCTCAGTTCTGGTTTTCTTCCCATTCCCACAAACGATTCATAGAACTTCACCTTGGTGTCTATTCTACAACTTTCCCCATGTGTATATAATGATGTATCATATATGAATATCGGCTTTAAATTTTTTTAATTAAAATTGGATGTTATAAAAATTTCATACAATAAACTTTTTTCATTTAAAATAAACTAATGGAATTTTTCCAGTATGTGATTGATACATACCATATATTCAGGTAAGTGTATAAATTGTAAGTCTATATTTGTTTCTTTTAACAAATGTGTATACCTGATCAAATGAAGATATGAAATATTTCTAGTTCAAAGGCTTTCTCAAAAATAAATAAAACTGGTGAAAAGCAGAGTCAACCATTAAACTTAATATTTCAACTATCAACTTTATGCTCGCTAGGGTTATTCAGTAGTTTAATAAGCGGACAAGTGATAATAGCTTGGGATCAAAATGACCAAATAAGTACTATATCAAAACAATTTCCTCATTGTTTGAACATAGTTAAAATAGGTGCTTATTGGTATCTTTAATCCATAGGATCATTCCAGTAGTTTTATTCCCTTCATTATGATAAATCTTTAGAAAGAGGAAATGCCTCTTCTCTACTTTATCTCCTTTCCCCTTTGCAATGTGTATTTATCAGTTGGCAGATTTGAAATTTCATGGTCTATTTAATTCAGTGTTGCTGTTTGTGATTCCACACTGCTCATCACTGTACATTCCAGGCACATCCACATGACCTAGTTAATGAATGCCCTGAATGCTCTGAGCAGATTATGCTGATGATATGCTGTGCTCAGGCCAGAGCACAGAATGAGGCCCAAGAAGGGCTCATTTTCTCTTGGCTACTGCTTTTCTATGTAAACTTCAATATTATATTGAATCTTCTAAACCTAAACTCTTCCCAGACACAAGGCTAATAATAATAGTGTATTTGATGGTGAAGTACTTTGGCAACCTTGTTAGAAAAGCATTGGGAATGCACATATGTATTATTTATAAGGGCTAAGAAATATTTAATGGAAACTGTTTTGTTATTCTACAAAAAGTATTTCCATAGAAATGGATCAACCAATACTGAACTTAATATAGAAAACCCACGGAAAAAACTTAAAAATAGTATCACCTTGGTGATTACCTTCAGCATTATTTTTAACCTATTATTCATACATCATGTTCATTTCATGTCACCAGTGATTTATTCAGAATCCATCCAGATAACTGTCCATGTCTACTTAATAGTGAGCATGAGGTAAAACAAAACAAAATATCAAAATGTCAATTGTATTAAACTATCTTAACAACAAATGCAACAGATGAATACTTATATATTTAGTCGTTAATATTGATTAGATTTATATTGGAAAAAATGATTTATTACCAGCAATCACTTGACTATCTTGCATAACAGGTCATATTCAAAGTTTTATCTTCTTGTCTAAACAGACTGCCATACCCAAAACACCAAATATTCTATGAAGGTACTCCTCTCTTAGTTGTCTCAGCTCATATCGACCCAGTAACACTAAAAATGTTGGCATTATTCAATAAAAATTTAAGCAAACTGTTAATTTGTACATTTCTCTAGGGAATTGGAGATGTCATTGGAAAATCTACAGAACCTATCATGGGGACTTTCATCACCATGGCCTGAGTTGAAAAGTCAAGTCTCCTTTTTGTCTTCACACATATAGAATGGTAGATAAAATAAATTTCATTTTATAAGATGCATTAGCAGAATTAAAAGTAAGTGCCATACTGCTAGGAATTTATCCAAGGGATACAGGAGTACTGATGCATAGGGCCACTTGTACCCCAATGTTCATAGCAGCACTCTCAACAATAGCCAAATTATGGAAAGAGCCTAAATGTCCATCAACTGATGAATGGATAAAGAAATTGTGGTTTATATACACAATGGAATATTACGTGGCAATGAGAAAAAATGAAATATGGCCTTTTGTAGCAACGTGGATGGAACTGGAGAGTGTGATGCTAAGTGAAATAAGCCATACAGAGAAAGACAGATACCATATGGTTTCACTCTTATGTGGACCCTGAGAAATTAACAGGAACCCATGGGGGAGGGGAAGGAAAAAAAAAACAGGTTAGAGTGGGAGAGAGCCAAAGCATAAGAGACTCTTAAAAACTGAGAACAAACTGAGGGTTGATGGGGGGTGGGAGGGAGGAGAGGGTGGGTGATGGGTATTGAGGAGGGCACCTTTTGGGATGAGCACTGGGTGTTGTATGGAAACTAATTTGTCAATAAATTTCATATAAAAAAAACAAAACAAAAGAGCATCATTTTAACTTCAATTAATTTAATTTCAATATTATTAACATAATAAATGGAAAAAGATCAGAAAAAAAAAAAAGTAAGTGCCATATTTTAAAAGGTAACTTATAAGGGTGAGAAGAAGGTACAGTTCAATGACTCAGGATTAACCAAACCAGGTATAGAGAGATTGGATTCATGGTTTTGATGATCACATGGAATTGATGAACACTGGGGTATAGGTCTTATGCTCAGACGAGAGTCTGGAACTAGCAACATGCAAGTCTGGGAATAGGTGTCCCATCCGTTAAGAGCGGATTGGAAACCTTAGCTCTCTAGTCCAAGGGTATGGCAAAAAAGGTGAACTGTTTGTTTGGGGCTCTGGTAATAACAGAAATGGCAATTTACTCAGAATGCAAGTTTTGAACCATATGTCTTGCTTAAAATGTGGGCAATGCTGGAACCTAACGCAAAATATTTATATTTAAAAATAAACTAGAAACAATAATTCTCAAAGAGTATTAGTAGCACAATCCACACGAAACCATGCCACAGGAGTATTGCTGTTAAATCCATGGCTTACAAAAAGCCCCTAAAGAATGTATTTTTCAATCAAGATGAGCCCCCAGACAAAATTACAAAGTATGCAGGAAATACCTTGCCATGGAATATAGACACCTGATCTGAAAGTCAAACCCATGAAACTATAGGATAGTAGAGCCAATGGAAAGAGACTGTGAAAAAAGTATTTCAAAATAATAAGAAAAAAATAAAAGTAATGAGGCAAAAATAGCATATTTGAAGCAAAGCAAAATGGAAGCCTAGAAATGAAAAATGTAAAAGTTGAAATTTAAAAAAAATGCTGGTTCTTTAAACAATATAGTTGATGCAACTGAAGAGAGAATTATTGACTTAGAAAATATGGCTGAGTACATCACCCAGAAAAAAATAGAGATTTGTTTTCTTTTTTTGAAAATATGAAAAAGTAGTAATGAGGCATGGAGAATAGAATAGAATCACCAAGTTACATCTAATACTATTTCAGAAGTAAAGGCAATATTCAAAGAATTAACCATGGACAAATGTGAAGAAACACAGAATCCTTGGAGGAAGATTCCATGACATACATACATACATACATACATACATACATACATACATACATAAAATATATAACAAGCCCAAAGTCACACACAATGATTTTCTAACTTAAAAACAAAACAAAACAAACCAGAAAATCTTTTTTTTAAAAAAACTTCTGGAGTAAAGCAGACAAAACAGGGACTATTCAAAGGAAGGCATATTTCTCATAAAAAATAGTGACATAAAATGATGTTGTATTATCTTGAAAATACTCAATAAATTATTATTATACACTCAAATAATTATTATTAAGTGGAAGTAATGGGAAACCAAAGACTTTTTCAAGAAAATAAGAATGAAAGCTTTTATTGCTGAAAGACCATGAGAGAACAAGTCCTTAATAATGTTCTACAGCAAGAAAGAAAGTAAACACAAAGAGAAAGATTTCAGGAGGAATTAATAAGAGTCTACAAGTACATATATATTTTCCCCTTAAAATGCCATCAATTCATCTGTTTTTAGTGAGAATGAAGTGTGTTTATTTTTTATTAAATTTTTATTGCCTGTTTTATAACTTTTACTCTCAACATATAATATTTTGTAATTAGAACACGGTACAAATTTTCTTAACAGTTAAGAGTTTATCACTGGTAGTTCTCAGCCTCTGCCCCAGGCCTAACACCTTAGAAATTCTACCAGTTTTCTGAGATGTGGTGACCTAGTACCACTGGACCTGCTTCGGTGGTAGAATCACAATTGATACATGGATAAATTTCAAAAGAATCTATCATGAAGGTAAAAAAGGAGTAATGATCACAGAGAAGTTAGTTATTCAAATGTCATAGGATGGAGGCAGCTCTTCAGTAAAAGACAAAATACCGGGATAAAGTATACCACTGACTTCACAGGAGACTGAAAAGATATTCAAGACAATGTCCTTCTTATGTCCTGGGACATTGCAATGCTAACCGGTCATGACAGTGAAGTCATATTTGATGGAACTGTGGTGGTACTGAGGAGTCCCTGGATCACAATCCATCATGAAGTCAACCAGGCCTTTTCACACCAGAACAAGAGCCCTAAGTCCTGTTTCCTTCTATAGTTTTGGTGGAGGTACACAACCAGGCAGACAAGGTGCACCTGCTTACATCATATTTTCATATTATCAGTCAAAAAACAATGCAAGGAAGTACTGTAGAGAAGCACATTTAGGGCACCTATTCTATTAGGGCAAATATCAAGGATTGACAACTTTTTGCTTGGCATGAGAGTCATAGCCATCCACAGGAGTGATCTTTACCAAGGGTGGAATAGTAGAATGGACATTTATGCCCTGTTCTCTTCAGCTTTTGGCAAAAAATAACAGAAACCATAGGGTAACTTAAGCAAAAACTAATAAGTATATTATAAGGATTGTTGTAAAAACAAAGGCAAATTCACAGAGAACACACCAACTTGAAACAGCAGTATTCAATGGAAAAAGTTCTTGGACACAGAATGGCAACCACTGAGCCACCTCCCTGCTGCCCATGACATTCGAGGTCAGGGCAGAGATTAAGAACAGACTCAACAGATAGACTCCAAGGAAGAGACTTCAGTCCTTTGGCTGTGTTTCCTTATCCTGCCAGCTCAATACTCACGTTAGGGTGAACAGTGGCCTCTTCTCTAATGTGACCACAGAATGAGTGCGTCCGTGCCTTTTGGTTGCAGCCAGGAAACAATGGCGGTCTAGCCACTGGGTTTTCACAGTGATGGGTATTGGAAAGTACCCTTCTCCCAGTGTGATCAAGGACTGAGTCCAAGCCTTGCTCATGACTACAGTTAACTAAGCACTAGACCATAATAGATTTTCATGGAGTTCTATATGAGGCCAACTTCTTTTCTGAATCCAGATTGCAAAGAATCAATCAAATTAACCCTTACCTCTCAAAGATCTAATATGCATTTCAAAAACTATGAATAGAAAGAAAAGCCAGGCACAGCAGTTGTTCAGAGTCAAAGAGAAGCTGCCAAACACCAAGGCAGCCCCCTTCTCTCTCCCCAACCTTATTTTCTCTGTTTCCCTATGTATATCCATCTCTTCTCACTCTGAGGACAAGTTTTCTTTGTTTCTCCCTGCAAACAGCAGGATGATGACACCACATGTATGAATTTAAATGTTCTTAGTTACAGCAATAAGTACAGTCTGAGTGCAAATATCACACAGAAAGTATCATTGGCTTTGAGTCAAGAGTTCATCCCTGTTCAATAAACTATGGCCCAGGGAGGTAGGGTAACAAACAACAAGCAGGACTTCCTAGAGTAGGAAAAAATAGTGTTTACAGAAAGAACATAGCTCTAACCCATACGGCCCCCATAAACCTGTCCCCACCTTTGTGTCTTAACTCAATGAATTTTTATCAATTTCAGCCCAAGTCAGACCCATGAACATGATTTCTATTCCTCTTTTGTTTGTATCCTCTCTATATAATCAATCACTAAATCCTATCAATGTTGTATCTTTAATATTTTTCAACTGCTTATGGTGTAAGAAAAATTCAAATAATTAAGTAGGAAACAAAGAAAATCTTTGCTTAACCAAGGCATGTCTTTTCATCCACCTCTACAGGCCAGGGCTCTTTACAATATAACCACTAAGGAAACAAAGCTAAGATATCCAAATCAAATGTGAGAGAAGCTTTTCATTTTTTTTCTTAAAAATTTTTTTTTGGTTTACCCACACAACTCCTTGTTCTAGATTTTTGTGGCACTACATCACACAGTGCATAGAAGTATGGTAGCATAAACATCATTAGACATGAAATTAGTCTTAAATTCAAGAACTTTCATTGTGACATGGAAAATTCACATATATTCTCTAGGCTACCTTCTTCATTCAAATTCAACTTCTTCTCCAGTATTCCCAAAAAGCAAACTTTGAAAATGTCACTTTTTTGTCAGGTAATTCCTATCTGTAATTTGTGCAGTTATGGCTTTGGTTGAAAAGTGACAGAAATCCAACCAAATGAGTTCATGGAACTTTGGAAGGGTTAAACAAACAAAACAGCTTCCAGGTTTCACCTCATACAGCTTCTACCACAGAGAGGAACTAATTCTGTTCCAATTCAAAAGATCTTAGGTGAGGCACATCCTCTAAGCCAGCAGAGGGCTGGCTTGACGTCCTATGAAATCAGCAGGTTCAAATCTAGTTGGAGGATGTCATGTGAAATCAGTAGGTTCAGGAATAATTATGTGGACAATGGGTCATTCCAGAGGGATCAAGAATGTGTCTTGGGGCAGATGCATTCCACATCGTAAGGTCCACAAAAGAACTCCATCTATTTAACTTGGGGTTCAGGTGTGGGGAAAGGGAAATAGCTATAATTTATTGCTTATGCTCTACTTTCATACATGTTTCAAAAATAGTATATATGTGACACTTATAATACTAACAGAAAGACAGGATCATTTCCTCTTTCTAAATGAGAAAACTGAAAATTATATAAGCAAAATATAGTCACCTAGCTTGTATTTTGGATCTAAGCTGGTCTCAATTCAAAGTCCATGCTCTTTTTAATATAGTATACTTTCCCTTATCTTGTTCCAGGAATTCCCGGACACTCAAATGCTTTAATGTTGGTGGAGATGAGAGAGATATTTTTGTTCCTATGTTATAAAATGAAATATAATTTGCATAAGCAGTGGCAGTCAGGTCACGCAGACAGCCACATGTGGCCATGCACAATTCCAGCAGACAGCTTGAGCAGACATTTATGCCTATGGGGATGAGGCTGCAGAATTTACAGAGAAAGACCTCAGGAAATATATGCTGAATGACCATCAAATAACCTATCAGCAGCTAGGACTGTCTGCCCCATAGTCAGGTATATGTCATTTCACTGGCAGTCCCAAGGATAGCAAGGAGGCATTGGCCTTCTTGAAATTTATTCAAGACTCTTTGAACTAAGGAGACCCTAATGCAAAATTTCACTTCATCGATATTAGTATTTCTCATACTAAGGTACCATGATGAAATAAAATAAAGTCCAGTGATGATAAATAGCTCACAAAAGCTACAGTAGAACTAAAATTATTCTTACGGTATGAAATCTATCTATTGATATAGATGGTGACATTGTATGTTAAACGACTGATAAATTTACTTCTGCACTCATAAATTACTTCTGAAACATGTAATTAAAAAGTCAATCACTACACCTTCAATTAATAAAAATGTGATCAATGAGTAGAAGTTCATTATTTATGATGATGTGGTCCTAACATGTTTCATTTGGAAAATGATTCACAATGTGTACAAAATTTATTTCCCAAAAGGCATGTGCATAGTTTATTTAACCTCAACTTTTTTGCTTATAAGATGCTGCTGATATAAGATGAAAATATTACAGGATTATTTCTTATTCAACATTTTTATTTAACAAATAGTCATGTAAGTGACTTATAAGGCACTGAACACTGAAGGTTACACATGCTATGTTTCAATGCTTTGATTTTATTTTTTTTGATTCAGCAAATATACTGTATATATATTATATGCTCAGTATATAATACTGTGATCCAGGTGACTATTAAAATATATTTAATTGAGTCATAATATTAGTCCTTTTTCTGTATAAATACATACATTTTGACAATCTCATATAGTTCCACAAGAACTACAATCATGACCAAGGTACTAAACATTCTTATTAGTCAAAAATTCCTTTATGACCCTATCCCAACCAACCTTTGGAAACCACTTATAAGCTTTTTCTTTGTATAAATATATCTATTCCACAAGGTAGTATAAATGGAATCACACAGCATGTAACCTTTGATTCAGGCTAGCCTGTCTCAGCATAAAGCTCCTGAGATTCATCCACACTGCTGCACGTATCAGAAAGTCATTCCTTTTATTGCTGAGTAGTATTCCATGGCATTATTTTTTCTTAGCTATTTGCTAGTTAATAAACATTTGGATTGTTTTCAGTTTTGGAGAGTTATGCATAAAGCTTCTGTGAACGTTTGTGTACAAGTGTTTGTATCAACATATGTTTTCATTTCACTTGAGCAAATACCCACAAGTAGGAGTGCTGGATCATATGCCAGTATAAGTACATATTTAACTTTATAAGAAATTGCACTGATATTCAAAGTTGCTGTACCGGTTTGCATTCTCAAAACAATGAATGAGAGTTCAAGGTGTTCCATAAATTCACCAGTTTGGTTTTAAGCCATTTCAAGGCCATCTAAGTTCTAACAGATATTGATAATGGTTTTAATTTGCATTTCTTAATATCTAATGATAATGAAATTGTTTTCATATGGTTGTTTGTCATCTCTGTATCTTCTTTGGTGAAGTGTCTGTTCAAATCTTTTTTTTCCTATTTTGTATAGGTTTGATTTCTTGTTATTGAACTTTAAAAGTTCTTTATTTTTGAGGTACCTGGGTGGCTCAGTCGGTTAAACACCCTACTTCGACACAGGTCATGATCTCACAGTTGTGGGTCTGAGCCCCCACAGCAGGTTCTGTGCTTACAGCTTGGAGTCTGGAGCCTGCTTCAGTTTCTGGGTCTCCTTCTCTCTCTCCCCCTCCTTGCCCATGCACTGTCTCTTTCTCTCTCAAAAGTAAATAAATATTAAAAAATAAATTTAAAACAGTTCTTTAGTTTTGATAAAGACACCTTACCAGGTAGATGTTTGCAAGTATTTTCTTTTAGTCTGTTATTTGTTTTTTCATTCTCTCAACTGTGTTTTGAGAAGCAAAAGTTTTTAATTCTGAAAACATCCAAATTTTATCATTTTTAATGGATTGTGCATTTTGTGTTTTGCCTAAGACATCTTTGTCTAATTCAAAGTGACAAAGTTTTCCCTATATTTTCCTTAACAAGTTTCAAGGTTGTATGTTTTGCATTTAGGTGGTGGTACATTCTGAAATATTTTTTGTATGTGATGTGATGTGTATATGATGTGAGTATATGATTGGGACTGACTTTTATAAGCATATTCCAGCATCCATTACTACAGAGAATATTCTTTCTGCATTGATTTGCATTTACATCTTTATGAAAATCAATTAGCCATTTATGTGTGGATCTATTTCTAGTTTGTGTTATTCTTCAAACATGTATGTATCTTTCCTTTTGCCAACACTGTCTTGATTACCATAGCTTAATCAAAGCCTGAAATCAATAGTATGAATTTCTCAACTTGCTCTTTTAAGAAATTTATTTAGCTCTTTTATATTCTTTCTTTTGAAATATGAATTTTACAATCAGCTTCTTGATTTCCATTAAAAATCCTGCTGAGATTTGATTGGGTTTGCATTAAATCTACAGATCAGTTTAATATCTTAACAATATCCAGTCTCCCAATCCATGAGCATTGTATATTGCTCTATTTACTTAGGTATTAGACCTTTTCATCTGTTTTATAGTTGTTAACATACAGATCTTGCACATACAAATACTTATGTTTAAATTTCCATTTCTGTGTAGGTAGAGAGATGTACTTTTCCCTGTTCATCTCACTTAAGCACAACCAAAAACCATGGACATTATGGAAAATTACCATATAAAGACTCTGAAAAGCAGAGAGAAAAATGAAGACAAGCTAGGGAGCTTAGGACGCAAGGAGCAAGATGGTGGTGAGTTCCATGGGTTTTGTTTGTTTGTTTGTGTGTTTCATTTATGTATCCTAGATACTAAAGAATCCAGCAAACCAGAAACACAAATGACAGGGAAAAAAGCCCAAACAAAGCCTTCTCTGTCTAAAGGACCAGGAGAGAGGCAGCTTAGCAAGATAGAAAGCTTTGAGATAGCAACTGCTGCATGCCATCCAAACACTATGGGGGGTGGGGTGGGACTGTGGGCCACTCCCAGCCAAGCCAACAAAAGTAGTGTCAGGAGGGAAAAAGAAAAAAGACATAAGTTACCAATATCAGGAAGTAGAGGATATCAATATAGACCTCACAGATCTATAGAAGATACTAAGGAAACACTATAGACGACCCTACACACATAAATTTGACAACTCAAATGTAATGGGCACATTTCTTGAAAGGGCAAAAGACAGAACATGAAAAAACAATTTTAATAACCTGATAACTAATAAAGAAATTGAAGTCATAACTTAAAAACTCCTAACAAAATCTCCAGGCTGAGATGGTTTCATTGGAAATTTCTACTACATTAAAAAAAAGAACGTACAGTAATTCTACACAGTCTCTTCAAGAAAATTGAAGAGACACTTTCCAATTCATTTCATAAAACTAGAATTACCCGGATATCAAAACCAGACTAGCACAGTACAAAAAAACTACAGACCACTAACCCTCACAAATATGCAAATATTCTATAACATAGAATTCTGCAATATATAAAAAGAATTACAGGCAATAACTAAAATGGATTTATTTCAGTGATGGAAGGCTTTACAATATTTGAAAATAAACCACTTCATCCTATCATAATAAGCAACTATAGAAGAAAAGTCACATGATCATATCAGCTGATGGAAACACACACCCACACAAAGCATTTGAAAAAATTCAACATATGTTTATAAAATCTCTCAGAAAACCAGGTTATAGACAAACTTCAGTTTGGTTTAAAACAACACCAACTGATAGATAACATCATACTAACAGGTGAAAGATTGAAAGCTTCCCTCCTAAGACTTAGTTCAGTGCTGCAAGTTCTAGCCAGCACAAGGACTTAGGAAAAGGAAAAAAAAGCATACAGGTTGGAACAGAAGAAAACAATTCGTATGCAAAGATGACATGGTTGTCTATGTAGACATCAAAAATAATGTTTGCAAAGAGATTTTAAGTTTTACTGGAAGGGTTTAATAATTTAACCTTAAGTGAAATGAGGACATTTTCTCATGTATGTACACATGTACACAAATGTGACCTTACCTTTGTTAAAAACATATTAAAACACTTTGTATATGCTAAAATAAACATGGCATGTTTGCCTTGTAGTTGGATGGATCACTGGTAAATATTTTTAGTCTTCTTGACATTTAGACTTCTTCTTGACATTTTCTGGAACTTTCTAATATTTTTTTTACAACTAGGAAAAAAAAACTATTAAAACACATGAATATTCTAGTCACTGTTTTATTTTTTTCTCCCTAACTTTGTTTCTTTGGGATCCTCATCAAATCATAAGTATCTTCATCACAGTTGTGCTAAGCAGTGGTAGGATAAGACCAATTTAGAGACAGTAACTAGTCACCTAGACACATTTATTACAACAAGCTTATTATGGATATCGGTCATTGTAATATGTCCTGGGAAATAAAAAACAAATAAGATATGGAAACTGCTCTTGAGAAGCTCACTGTATATTAGGGAAATAAATACTCTGTTACATGCCAGACTGTAATTCAGTTTCAGAGTAATAAAGGTTTAAACAAAGTGCTAAGCAAAGTTGAGGAGAGAGATGTAAATTCTAACTGCAAAGATTGGAGATTTCAAAAAGGACAAATGGAGAAATCTACACCTTTCTACATGAACAGTATTTGGAAGGTGGAGATCTGATATGATGAGCAGTGGGGTGGTGTTTAACATTAGGGGCAGACTGTGATGTGGACACTATGTGTTTTAAACATAGGTTATCTCATTTAATTTTCAGAATGGCTTTATGGAGTAGATACTATTATTATTTTGGTTTTACTTATGAGGAAACTAAACTTTAGGAACACCAAGCAAGCTGTCCTAGGCCTTACAGCTTGCACAGAGTTGGGCAAGGATTCAGATCACATCTAACGGATTCCAGGGTGGGTATCTAAACCATTATGCAATTGGCATGGACACAAATGTATGAAAAAAGACTTGCATAAATCTCTACTGACATAAGGATCAATTAGATCCATGCATTAGCTGTAAATAAAGGAGAACCCCATATCACAACCCATGAAGACCCAGCTGTGGTCATTTCACTTGCTCAGTCTTATCTCCCAGCACTCAGATTGTTAAGGACAGGAGATGTGGGGTATAGCATACAAGAAGAATTTCATATTGTAAACTCACTAGCATTTTAAAGTGGTCCTATTATGTGTGATCACAAATTCTAATCCTCCCTCTGCC
Organism: Felis catus; assembly: GCF_018350175.1. Classification (NCBI taxonomy): domain Eukaryota; kingdom Metazoa; phylum Chordata; class Mammalia; order Carnivora; family Felidae; genus Felis; species Felis catus. The sequence goes on along the minus strand of NC_058377.1, from coordinate 5,269,773 downwards.
GAGTTAAGACTCTCCACAAAAATGAAATCTGTTCTAAGTCTGAGGATCTTGGGAAATCAGCCCCAACACTGACCAGTTGAAACTAACACAGATCTCCTACTTCTCAGCTTTTTCCAAATCGAGTGATTAATCAATACTGAAAGACGTTGAAGTCTTCAACATGATTGATAATTTTTGTTCGAAAAGGGACTGATAGGGGCATCTGGGCAGCTCAGTCCATTAAGCATCTGAGGTCATGATTTCATGAGCCTGAGTGTCTCAGGTCATGATTTCATGGCTCATGGGTTCAACCTCCCTGTCAGGCTCTATGCGGATGGTTGGGAGCCTTCTTGGGATTCTCACTCCCTCTCTCTCTGCCCCTCTCTTTCTCATTGTGTCCCCAAAATAAAATAAACATTAAAAAAAAAGAGAGGGACTGATAATCCGATACTAAGTTTAAGGCTTTACCTCCAGGATATTAAATATTTAAACAAGCAGGCATTTAATTTCATATGCCTCATTTTTTTTTAGATTACAAATTCTCAGATATTCACTGTGTACTCAGTCATTCATACAAAGATGTATCTGTTTTACAGAGAAAAGTTGGATCAAAAGTCAGCTGAGCTGAACCATTCCTAAAACAGACTCCTCATTTATTCCTTGTGCTGTCAGTGTATCTCCCAAACTGATGTGTGAAGTTCTTGAGGGAAGTCTAAGGCTTGGTCATGCCCTGTTCACTGTGCACGTGCTGCCTGCAGAACTGGGCCCTTGCTCCATTTCAACTGTTACTAATTTTCACTCTCGCTTCCTCTGGCTGTTAATAGTTAGGGCCCTGGAAGATTTCTTCTAGTATACTTTCATTAGATTATCAGGAAAAAAAATGACCCCGTAACTTTCTGAACTTCTAATTGAGTAGGAAATGGCTAAACTTCCATCACTCCCCACTCCGTGAGCGATGCCTTTACTGCTAAGGGGGATGATGACTCACCAGTGTTAGCTAGTCCCAGCTGCAGGCTTGTTATAAATAGGCTACTGACTATGTTAAATTGGAATGATTTCTTTAAATATTTGCCAAAAAGAGTAAACAGAAATAAGCAAAACTTAGAAAATGTAAAATGAAAGAAAAACACATAAGGCCTTTCTTTTCACTTAAATGGATGGCTTTGTCCTGCTGCTGGGATGGGCCACACAGTCAGCCACGCATCTCTGCCCCGTAGGCGCATCACCCACAGGTTTATGCCATACTTAGGGCAGGAGAACAGGCTCTGGCCGTAACCAAGTGCACTGTTAGCCCAGTGATTCTCAAACTGCTTTAAGATTACTAGGAGCTTCTAAAAATATGCCACCATCCATGTTGAGTGTCTCTGGGCCTCCATTCTCAAGTTGTCAGGGGCTGGTAAGAGGGTTAGTATGAGAAATTCAATGGGCCATGAAGTTCATGTAAACAAGCAGAATTTTTCAGAAATTTGTATTTTCTCTCATATTTCTGTAAACATGCAGCTGTCTTCAGCTACCTTTTAAAGTTTTTTTTTTTTCAGGTATAGAATTCAGTGATTCATCACTTATATACAACACCCAGTGCTCATCACCACAAATGCCTTCCTTAATGTCCATCACCCATCTAGCCCATCTCCCTCCCATCTCCCTCTATCAACCCTCAGTTTGTTCTCTATCATTAAGTATCTGTTTACTGATTTGGCTCTCTTTTTCCCCCGTTATGCTCATCTGTTTTGTTTCTTAAATTCAACATATGAGTGAGATCATATGGTGTTTGTCTTTCTCTGACTTACTTCAGTTAGCATAATATACCCTAGCTCCACTCACATCATTGCAAATGGCAACATTTCATTCTTTTTGATGGCTGAGTAATATTCCATTGTATATATGCCACATCTTCTTTATCCATTCATTAGTTGATGGACACTTAGACTGAATCCGTATTTTGGCTATCATTAATAATTCTGCTATAAACATCGGGGTGTGTGTATCCCTTCAAATCAGTATTTTTGTATCCTTTGGGTAAATAGCTAGTAGTGTAATTGCTGGATTGTAGGGAGTTCTATTTTTAACTTTTAGAGGAAGCTCCATACTGTTTTACAGCATTGCCACACCAACTGGCATTCCCTACCTTTTAGTTTTTAGTTGTTTTTTTTTAACATTAGGAAAACCTGAATACTAAACAATGACCACTTTCTAATTCTATCTGAAGCAAAACTGTAAGGCAAGCACTCATTATTAATGCCAACTGACATCTGGCCTCAGTGTTAGTAATGCAGTGAGAAATAATGGGAATTATGGTAAACAGGAGAGTACAAGTTATAAACTTTACACTGTATTATCCTATGTGTGTTGGCCCATTCTGAAACTAAAACCCAACTGAGTTGTTTTTCTGCAAAAACAAAACAAAACCAACAAAATAAAGAAGGTCATAGCTCACAATTTTCCAAAAGGAGCTACAAATTCAAGAATATGTGTGAAGTAACCTGATTTTAAAGTGTTGGAAATTATTTGACAAATAAGATGAAAATTTTATGTGTGGCCATGTAAGGTCAGTAAAATATGCGTTTTAGGCCTTCTTGTGGCCTGTGGACACCAGTTAAGCTTCAAGGAACCTGCTGACCATATATTGTCAAGTCAGACCTGAGTCCAAATGCCAGTTCTAGCATCTAGTGGTCAATGCCTGACATATAGTAAATGATCAATAAGTGTGACTACTAATATTCTATAATCTTTCTTCTCTAACAATTGAAGTCCCTATATATATATATATATATATATATATATATATATATATATATATATATATTTTAATCTTATTTATTCTGAAAGAAAATGAGTGCATGAGCGAGAGCCAGGGAGGGGCAGAAGGAGAGAGAAAATCCCAACTAGGGTCCATACTGTCAGCGCACAGCCCAACACAGGGCTTGAACCTATGAATGGTGAGATCATGACCTGAGCCGAAATCAAGAGTTGGACGCTTAACCTACTGAGCCACCAAGTGCCCCAAGTCCCTTTTTACTTAATTTTTTCACTTTAGGATTTTCTTAGTACTTACGTGGACTCTTAGCAATTGGACAGTGCAAAGAATCAGGTAGGTCTTTATATTTTATATATTCCACACATTTATTTTTTATGAAAAGAGATGGGTCATAGGGATTTGTTCATACAGCGTCTCTCATTTCTTGATGTCCAAAATCTTGAGAAGTAATGTTTATATAGTTACTGTTGCCTCTTAATATACTTAAGCACATCAATTCAAAATAGTAAATAATGTTAAATACTTTAGCATTAAATGTACTCACTGTGCTCTAATAGAGCAACATTAAAGTTTCTCTATTGCTAAATATTTGGTTCCATAAGCAGATGGCCCCCAAGATTTACGGATAACTAAAAACTTACACATTTCATTTCTAGTGAGAAAAAAAGGACAATTTTTCTGTAAGTTTCTCTGAAGAAGAAGGCACAGCACAAAATGTCTTATGCATCAGGCTTCTTTCCTTCCTAAGCCCAATGTGATATTTAAGAATAGATCCAAGAAAAACAGTGAAGCCACTCCAAAATTTTCTTCTACTTTCTGGTTGAGGCCTAAAGACACAGGAGCAATCAGTATTGAGAGACCCTGATCCTTACAATGAAAGGAACAGCCTCGACCCAAAGTGGGGCAGGGGAGACTTCTACTGTGTGGTTTCACTCGCCCCCTTCAATAACCAAGCACCTCAATCTCTCCACCACCCTCCACATCACCCTTCTCCACTTCTTGCCTCGGTTTCTTTTTTTGTTTTTGTTTTTTCAACGTTTATTTATTTTTGGGACAGAGAGAGACAGAGCATGAACGGGGGAGAGGCAGAGAGAGAGGGAGACACAGAATCGGAAACAGGCTCCAGACTCTGAGCCATCAGCCCAGAGCCCGATGCGGGGCTCGAACTCACGGATCGCGAGATCGTGACCTGGCTGAAGTCGGACGCTTAACCGACTGCGCCACCCAGGCGCCCCTTGCCTCGGTTTCTTAATCAACCTCTTAACTTACATCTCTGAGCCCCCTCTTTCTAATTATTTGCTATACTATAGGCAGAGTGACCTTTTTCCTTTGAAAATGCTTTGAAATCCTTCAAGATCTCCATCTCCATCTCACAATAAAATTTAAACTCCTTCAATTTCTGGCTCCAACATAACTTCCCCACCCCATCTTCTACCATGCCCTACCTCACACAGTGAGCTTCACCCAGGTCTACAATTTGTCTTTCTCAAAATCTCTATGGTCTCTCCTGTGTTCACTCCTGGACTTTAAAAAACCCTTCTTCTCTTTAACCATTCTTTCTCTAACCTTTAACCTCATTATTCCTATTTCAGATCTTGAATGATACCTATTGCCTTCAAAAATGTTTCCCAGCCCCTTTCCTGGAGCACCTGGTACTTTTCTTGGTACTATCCCTGATGGCACTTCCTGCATGGATTTGCTATTCCTAGCTTGTATTCTCCACTGGACTGGCAACTCTGTAGACACATAGTCCATCTTATTCCTCCTGTGTCATTTCTTCAGCCTGGAACATAGAAATATTTGATGTATGTTTTTTGACTAAACATGTAATTCTGACTTTCTCAGTGACCAGGACCATGTAAGAATGTTGGATTTGTGTATGCTAGATCCTCAGTTCACAGGTTTTTGTTTATATGTTCTGGACCTTAATATCTAAATTATATTGTAAAAATAAATCCTTTAATGGATAAAGAGCTTTATAGTTTTCTAAGTGCTTTCCATGACATTCATTTCTCACAGAAACTCTGAGAGCAACTTAGGGCAGTTGCTGTCATCTGCGCATAACTGTTAAGGAAATGGAGGCTCAAAAAGGCCATGTGACTTAATTAAGGGAACACAAGCTAAGGAGCAAGGTCTCAAACTCTGATCTTTTGTTTCTGAGAAAAAAACCTTTTTTTTCCTCATGGTAATGCATGGAATTTTCCCTGCTCATTATTTGTGTTTGTTTTGGGGATATGTGCATCTGTACACATAGCAGCTCATTTCCCTTCTCAATTATGTCTGGCTTAACTGATATTAAAATGAGAGTTCGGAGAGCACATATCGAATCAGAGCTAGGCAAGGCAATCAAGACCTGTTCTATGTGGTGGCAGGAGGTGTTCTGGAATCTAAAGCTAGCTAGAGGAAATCCACAAAATAAATAAGCCACATGAAGAAAATCAGGAAATGACTCTCATCTCCATAAAAATTCTGTGTATCCACAAACTACCTTTCCACCATGATTCTATATGTAATGTAGTTTTATAAGCACATTCTGAAGGTATAAGTCTATGTCAGGCTCATCCATCCATCCATCCATCCATCCATCCATCCATCCAATTAGTTCATTCCCCAGTTCTGGAGAAATAGATAAATGAGGTAATTTCTGCCTTTGGAAAGGCAAATTCATATTCTAGTGGGGGAGATGGACTATCGATAAAATCATTATAGATGGCAATACCTATTACATGATCAGTAGAAAGGGTGTGGTGCAGAATAGGGTGAAGACATTGTTCAGATGGAAGGCTTCTCTTCCTGGGGACAATTTAGGCTGAAACCTGGCAGATGTAAGAACCTGGGTGGAAAAGATAAGAAACCCAGAGAAGTGGAAGAGCAAGTGAAGGGCTCTGATGCAGAAAAGACACCTTAGCTTTTCTTTGTACATCACAGCGTTGGTTCAGGTTCTGGGAAGAGCAGGAGAGAAAGACCTTTCACACTTCCAATCTGGAAGAAAGCTATTTTGAGGCTGTGTATGGGAATAGAGACTCCAGGGATCCCTGTGATTTACTTCCAATTTCATTTACCTGTGAGCCACCAGATTATGTTCTTTGGTAAGGTAGTCAATACTGATCCACTCTTCCAGACACACAGGAAACAACAGTTACTTAACTTTGAGCTATAAAATACACAGGCACCCTTGAAAATAATTGGGTGGTCCCCATATTTTTCACAAATTGCATTCAGCTTCAAAAACCAGGAGGAAACTGGCCCTTGAAAAGAGTAAAAGAAAAACAAATAATTCTTCTACATTAAAACAACTCCATGATGCATCTGTTCAGTCAAATTGTCTTTTATTAGATTCCTTTAAGAGCATTAAAATTCTTTAAGAGTCTTGACCCTCTTATCTTTAATGGCATGCAAGTCAAGACATCCCAGGAGATAGTTTTCCTCTGGAATCAGTTTCCTGGCACATGGAACATTAAAACAACTGGGAAATTCACAAATATAATCTCCTTACAGTTAAGTTTGGACAAGATTTCCTATGTTAAGCCAAAAGAAGCATACAAGTATTTCAAAGTTCATTTTTAAAAGTGTTATATGCATGGTTCACAAGATACCATTATTTGACTCATTTACTCAACTACATTTCATTTCTAAATAATGGGAAAATAGAAGACAACTAGGAACTATAAATCTCAGTGTTGAACTTGATTACAAAAAGGTGCCATTTTAAACTTCTGCTTCCTGAAGAGACTTATTCTATTTAGTTTCATTATTTATCTACTGGGTCTTTTGTAATACTTCAGCCTTGCCCGACCAGGAAGGCCATTCTAATGGTTGTATATCCAAACTTAGGAAAGTCAGTGATCTGTCACCCTCCTGCTGAGTTTAATCATATTCACTTCAGGAAACTATTTGCCTTGGGACTGTTCAGTCTGCTGTGGTGCTATAATTTATTATTTGAGGGAAAGTACCCATTTATATACTGCCAGCAAATCTTCCAGGAAAAAAAAATTTATAAATATCACATTGTTTCCAAGCCAAAATCAACATTTTTGTCATTTAAACAGGTCAAATCTCTGTAATATACAAGACAAAGCAAAAAAAAAATCAAACCCTAGGTATAAAACATAAATTTTAATGTATTTAACATATTACCAAAAACACTTGGTTCTGTCCACTTGATCCTTACAATGATCTTGCAAAATAGGTATTGTTATTCCCATCTTATAGGGAGAAAACCAGGCTAGGAAATCCAAGTGTATTGTTAAGACTACCCTAGGAGAAGAAGCCTATATGTGTTTCCATTATTCTGAATAGTTTTAATGCAAACAGGGAAGAACACGGAGAAAAGTTACAAAGCATACATAAAAACACTATTAACTAGTGTAGAAATAATGTTGGATAAGAGCAAGAATTCACATTATCATCACAGATATTCATTGAATCCCATCTGCATCTCCCTGTACCAGTGTGAGGAAGTTCGACCAAGTTTTGGTTCTCTGGGAAACCCCAGCTATTAATAGGCCCATAGGTAAAGTCTCTTGGTAAGTTTTACTCCCAGGGCTGGTGCTATATTTTCCCCACAGAAGATACCTGATCACTGGAGACCCTGCCTCGTGGCACAGGGTCCTTATGAGGCATTTTATTTATCTAATGCTATCCAGCACCCAAATTAACACTGTGAAAGAGCACCTATGCCATTATTTCTTATCGTCTTTGGGTTGACTAGCTTCAGCTAGATGGTTCTTCTGCTCCATGTGATTTTGCCACTGGTCCATAAACATCTGGGGACTTGTTCAGTTGGAATGTCAAGTGGACTGAGAGTTGATGCTGGCTATTAGCTGGGAATTCATGTGAGATGTCAACTGGAGTAACAAGTCTTCTCCATATAACTTGGGTTTTTCATATTAGGGAGACTAGGTTCTAAGAGGCAGCATTGTGACAAGAAGCACTTCAAAAGGAAGCTGCATTAATTCCCCCATGAGCCACTTCCCCTGCTTTTTGTTGGCTAGTTTAAAATTTAGAGAGAAGAAACTAGTCTCTATCTCTTGATGTGACCATCAGCATGAACATAAAGAGGGCAATAATTGTCCAAGGCCATATTTGCAATCAAACTCCCATAAAAGTCAAAAGTCTGGTAGGTAGGGAAGCCATAGATACGACCAATTTAAGAGTGCCCTCCCAAAGACGCTTCCATTAGGTAAATGTCATATACACTGAATTGCAAATTACCCTGTTAATATACAATCAAAAATTATTAGAACAAGGCCAAAATTGTGGGAGACTTTTTGGATGAGGTAATGTTTTGAGCCTCTTCTGACTAAGATGATAAACAGACTGAAAAACTTTACTGAGGCAATAGTCAGCTTATGTTTATATAATACAAGTAAACTGGACGGTAATCCATAATAGTGATATTTGCCTGAGTTTATGTTTTGAGCATAGAAAAAGCAGCCTATGTGCATGTGTTTGTGTGAGTTTTATTGTAAAGACAAGCTGGAGCAAATCAGACAGACTATATTTTAAGGTCCTGTTCTAGGGTTGATTCTTATAAAGCCCTATGAATCAATCTGGATCAAAGCTTTAATGATAACCAAGTAACATATTTGTGACAGATGGTGGACCAGATGACTGAATATGCATTACATTGGTTCCTTGCCAAACAACTTTTAAATACACAGTCTGTCGAGTGATTGAAAATGAGTCATGGATTTATAAAACACGTTATATTCATAATAAGATAAAACTAAGAAAAATCTATAGAGGCCAAAAGAGCATCTTCTGTGGGGAAAAAATCTAAACAATGCAAAATAGCATGCATCCTTGTAACAGTTCCATACAGTTATTTAAAAGCCATGGCCAGAGGCTGCAGTGAGCACTGTGTTAGCATTCTGATAAGATGGAACAGAGCTAGAATACCAAGCAGGTGTGAGGCAAGCCTGGTCTCAGAAACAGTCAGATATGAGGGCCAAGAAAAGGGGAGGAGGATAAACAAGGAAATGATTAAAATTACCCAGAGTGGATACTCTCAAGGAGATTCAATCTCAAAACTGCTTTAAGAACAGGTAAGAACAGAAAGCATAAGAAATCTCTACTTATTTAGTTGTTCCAAATACAATTAGTATTTTTAAAGCAGCTATTTAAAAAGCCCAACAAAATAGAGATTATAGCTAGAATGATTACTGTTCTGTGAAAGATGAAGTAGGTCTAGAGAGTAACAAATGATACTGGGTGGTAAGAGCACCTGATTAGTTTTATGGCTTTCAATGTAATTCAGATGATTATACATACACATTTATTCACATATTACATACCAGGGAGAGGAGGTGGGGGGTCAGTAATTTATCTACAGAGAACTCCTACACAAGACTGATCCCTCCAGGTTTCCCTGGTGAGGTCCATCCACCTCCTCTAGAACATAAGACCACAAGATAATGACACTCCCACCCACGAGCTCCATCCTCCTGGCAAAGTGTTGTGCAAGCTGGGAGCAGTCTGTCTCTGTGGCTAAGGCACACAATGGTTTGGCTATAGAGAGCTCAGGTGTGGCTGGGCACATTGTATGAGACAGCTGTACTATAATACTTCAGATTCGTGAGTGGTTCTGTGTTTCTTCCCCAACACAAGTTAGATGCTCTTAAATACCATATGAGTCTCAAGGAAAATGAGGGATGAACCCTTCATCCAGCAATACCAGTCATTTGCTACCCACTCAGCTCACAGCTCTGTACAAATTCCCTGTCTAGTGGGTGCTATAAAGCCATGGTTTTATCAACTCTCTCTTTGTGGAACTGCAGGCCTATTACACTCATAAAAAGACAGAGAAAAAGGTTTGTGAGTTTTTCAAGATATAGTCTAGTCACCTGGGATGCTGCCATCTACACATTGCAGACAGAAGCCCAAAATCAAGGTCATCTCACTGCTGGACTTGTAGTACTAAGAATGGCTTTATGACCACATGACCTTTAAGTCTGCTATTTATGGGGATGAGAGGAGAAAAGGCTCAGTTTTAAGAAAAAAAAAAACATTAAAAAAAACCTTTATATGAAAAATGCCTTTCTTTCTACTCCTCCTGCTGCAGAGCTTCAACAGAGAAAACTCTACCTCAGTTCTCCTTCTACCCAAGCACCAGGCATATGCTGCCAATAAAGGAGGCTAGCAGCTCACTCCAGCACCTGAGTCCTCTGTGAGGGACTCCTCAGGACTGAACATTCCCCAGGTCCCCACTGGAGGACACCGGCCAGAGTAAAGCAGCTTTCAGGGAGGAAGCAGGGGCAGAGAAGAAGGCAGTGATCCTAAGGTTGAGCGCTTACCACCCGGAATTAGCATTTGGTTCTGATTTTTTTTTTCAACGTTTATTTATTTTTGGGACAGAGAGAGACAGAGCATGAACGGGGGAGGGGCAGAGAGAGAGGGAGACACAGAATCGGAAACAGGCTCCAGGCTCTGAGCCATCAGCCCAGAGCCCGACGCGGGGCTCGAACTCACGGACCGCGAGATCGTGACCTGGCTGAAGTCGGACGCTTAACCGACTGCGCCACCCAGGCGCCCCTTGGTTCTGATTTTAACTCCAGACTGGGTGAACCAGAAACTCCAGAACTCATGCTCACATAGACAGATCCCTCTGGATGATCCTCCAAAAGCTGACTGGTCAGAAAACTGCTCCCAAGGAATGCCACATAGGAGGGTAGAACTTGTAGTGAACAAGCCCAGGTTCCAGGCACTCCATTCCCACACAAGAAAACCTGAGATTCTGAGTGACTCCACTCTCAGGAGTCCCCTCTCACAAGGAGGTAACGTCAGTATTCCCTCTGGCAGTTGAGAAGGGATTAGAAGAGGGAGAGTTAACAAGAGTTGTTACAGAGATCAGACCTCAGAGTTTCAAGATCTCTAGTTACAGTCTGACTCCTCAAAAAGGTCTCCCTGACTCTGCAATTGAGAATAACCCCCTCCCTATAATCTACAATAACACCCTATAATTTTCTTCAATGCAATGTCACTATCTGATATATTCTTTAAAAAACATTTTTAATGTTTTATTTATTTTAGAGAGAGACAGAGTGTGAGTGGGGGAAGGGCAGAGAGACAAGGAGACAGAGAATCTGAAGCAGGCTCCAGGCTCCATGCTGACAGCTCAGACAGCTGTCAGGCTGTCTGACAGTCTCCTCAGACAGAGCTCCAGGCTCTGAGCTGTCAGCATAGAGCCTGACACGGGGCTTGAACCCACAAACCATGAGATCATGACCTGAGACAAAGCCAAATGCTTAAGTGACTGAGCCACCAAGGCTTTTATCTAATAAATTCTTATTTTCATTTATTATTTCCTTTCACTAAATGTCAGAGAATGGTGCCCTTATCTGTCCTTCTCACTGATTTTGCTCAGTTCCTCAAACAGGGCCTGGAACAAAACATTTAGCAAACATTTTTGTGTGTGTTTTCCTTTTATTTTTCCTCTGCATAAATATGTATATATATTTGCAATTATCTTGTATATATAATTTTTACCTTCTTTTCTGTTAAGTATTATATGCATTGATTCACGAAGCCACACAACCTTCATAACGGTAACTTTAAATGACTCCTTAGTATTCAGAGTGGCACGAACATACTGCTATTTCTAGGTATCTAATTTACTTCCACTTTGTATATTATCACACCAAAATTTATAATAAACATATAATTTAGCATCTTTTGCATATGTTTTCATATTCTTTTGAACTATTTATTTAGAATAAATAAGAAGACTAAATAAATGGATTTAAATCTTTTTATGTTTGATTCCTAGCAACCACTTCCTTTCCAAAAGTGTTGTAGCAATTTAACAGACTCAAGACATGGTGCGATGAACTTTCCCACGAGGAATTCCTAACTCAGGAGCTGCTTTTCTTTCTTCACTGTTCATGTCCTCTCAATGATCTCCAATGGTGAGGGCAGAGAAATGTCTACTTCATTCCTCTATGTGGTAGGTGACCATGGAGCCACATCGGCCACTGAGAAAGTCACACCTGAGATAGGACCTTCATTTACTTAACCACATTTAGGCCTGCACGTTGACTGCAAGAAGATTTAGAGCTTATAATACATGGTAGGGGAATCATGTGGGGCCACATTTCCACAGGTCCAAAATGGCCACCAGATGACAGAAGATTACTTTTGTAAAGATAACCTCCTGCCTTGAGCCACCCCATATAACTACATAACTTGGAGAACATTTCCAAGCATTGCAAGAGATTTTCTAAGAGTTTCACGATAGATGTTTTCACTTTTATTACCCTACAGTCCGTGACTTTCCTTAATCCTGACTGGTATCCCAAGAGGACACCTCACTCGCCTTCCAAGTCAAGAGTTAACCAAACAAGGGGTGAATGTTTCAATTTACCATGAGCTGAAGGCTTGAAGTTGTCCTGTGAAAGTAATTTACATTACCGTTCCCCTGAGAACCATAAAGGGCTTCTTAGATATTGGTTTGTTTGTCCCTCGTGTAACAGGGGGTAGAAAAGCATAATTATCTCCATTTTTCACATTAGTTGAGGTGAACTTAGAGAGCCAAAAAAAAAAAAAAAAAGTCAGCTAGTTTCTATTCTCGAGTTCCAATACAGGATGTATTTTATTCCACTTCATTTATTAATTTTATTATAAGATCATTGGTCCTCAAAATTTCCTATTTCTAAACTTCATCACTCTTGTTTAATTGCTTTCCTTTGGAGGAAAACAGTGAGTACCACAGTGGATTCTAATACTCAGGCATTTTGAACAATGCTGAATATTGAATAAACTACAAGTCTCTTCAGTTTCATAAGAAATAATTCAGATGCAGCTGATTTCTCAGCATAACAATTAAGTATGGTTTTGCTTGAATTCCATGCACTTATACTTTTGTCTTTTCGCTGATTTTCTTTTGTCCTCTGAGAATATGTCTGATTTTCTAATTTAATGTTGATTGAAGTTTAGTCAACATGAAAATACATCTTCTCCAATCTGCTGGAAACTGAAGCCCTACTATTTCCTCTTTTTCTCTCCTAAGTGTGAATCATTTATCAGTCCTTCCTTCAGGTCATATAGTAATCATTTAGATAGGATTCAGTATCGGGCAACAGAGACAGAAAATCCTGAGCAGTCTTATCTTCTATACTTAGTGGCTCTCAAAATTACAGACTATCAGATGGAAGTGTCTTTAACTTCTATTCCTTTTTGTTTATTTTTCCAGGATAAGTTTCAGATATTGACATTGATAAAGGATAATAATGCTCTAAAGTACCAAGAAAAATATTAAAATATTGGCTTATTACCACATACACATCTTCTGGTACTTAAGCCGCATGCTGATAAGTTCTAATTAAATTTATTTGAGGCATGTCACACACACACACACACACACACACACACACACACACACACACAGATCTCCATTACTATACAGTGGCCTTGATTATTGGGGTAGAGCCTGCTTTGACAGAGCAAAATCAGCTAGTTAAAAAAGAAATGCTTTTGCTTAAAGTAGTTTTTACTGGTTTTCAAAACCATTACTTCTCTTCCTTTCTTCTTTACTTTCCTTACACCTGTTTAGAGATTCATAAATTACTGGCTAAATGATTTTCTAGTTATTAAATGACTTTCTACTCATAAGTTGAGTAGGATAAAACTCATTGTTTCCACATGAAAAAATATCAATTTAGTTTTCAAGGAGTCTAAATTAACTCTCAACTCTCAGGGAAGAGCTCACTCTTCCTTAACCATACCTTTAAGTCAGGGACAAATATGCCCAAACAGCATCATCCAAACAGGAGCTCAGTGACCAGGAAAAGATCTGAGAACAATGAGTGGACTCTGGAAAGGGTGGAGAATAGCCAGTATTTCCATCCTTTTCCTTGATTTTGGTTCTGCTAAAGGTGGTCTGACAGATCCTAAGGATGCTGTTGGGTGTCCAGAAGAAAAAAACAGGAGAATATTTTAAATTATTCCTTCTTTTGGTCTAATGGGAACCTAATGGCAGTGTGAATAGTAGTGAACAAGCAATTTGTAAGACCACTGAGCTAGAATATTCTATTTTCCTCAGCAGCTACACAGAATCAGTTCTAGAAAATAATGAATCCAAAGCCAAATGTAGTCAAAAGACACATTTCTAGGAAAAGTATGCAACTACTGTTTCTTAACTTTCATCCCTAGGTATTGGCATTTCCTATCACCTCTACAAACATGTCTGGGAAATAATTCTAGTTTTGGAGTTAATTAGGGCCAGCAGTTTTGTACTTAGACTACCATTAACTTCTTCATAGCATTCATCAACACTGCATTCCCATGATTGATGAGTCACCGCCTCTCTAGACTCTAAGATCTTTGGGCAGAGGAACCATGTTTTATCATATCCACTGCCTCATCTCCAGTTCTGAGCACCAGTAGGCAATCCATAAATATTTTTGAATGGATGAATGGAAAACTGAATAAATGAATATATGAATAAGTATATAGTTGAAAGGTCAGCCTAAGTCTGAAAGATTTCCAAAGAACTTATAAAATGTGCTGCAATTGTTCTATACACCAACATGGATAAACACACACACACACACACACACACACACACAAATCTGTCATCTTCAGGCTCATTTGTAAGGTGTTTGGAAAATATTTGAACTTTAATCAACTGTCTTATCCTTAATCAAAACAAATATTTATTCTCAAATCGTCTTTCCTTGTATGTGTGCATGATTTAACACAGGTGCTTCCGGAGGAACTTTTCAGATACAATTTTCCAATTCTGTAACAGTTTATTCAGACATTTAAACCTGAGAGCACCTGGATGAATTTTAGATAAGAGCCCTTACTTTTCTTCTCCTTTCCCCCCTCCCCCCACAATACCATAGAACTCATGTTTTGTTATTTGTAAACAGTCTCCAATCCATATTGATCCTGGATTCATATGTTTACTCTGCCTGAAAAAAAAAAAAGTGTATCTACACTGCTGATTGCAAATACAAATTAAGCACCAGCTGGGCCTGTGAGTCAGTGTTTAAGGATTACTGCAGCCTTATATCATGGCATAATTCCAGTTGTAAGATCAATCATGTATAATAAATACTCAGCATAAGCCTAAGGTTTTCTCTGAAGAATTTCAAAAATGAGGACAAAAAGTTTTGAACAAAAATAAAGCTGACGAAGGCCATCTTTAGCCACCACCACTGATGTTTTAGCCTTCCTGATTATAACAGGCTGTTCCTTTTTTAAAGAGTGGTACAAACGCATTGGGTGAATAATAACGCCATTCGTCTGACTCATTGCAGTCCGGGAGGAACAGTGGAATGACAACATGTGGCTGTAGAGGAGCTGATGAGAAGCCCCAGATCTGCTACTCCTTTGCTTGTTTTATGGACCTTGACAACATCTAAACACCTTGGAGCCTAATTTAGTCTATTCATCTGTCAGAGCCTGAGCCCTGGCCCTAGCTGGATAACTGTGAACAATTACTTAATCCACTTAAGACTGTTTCCTTATCCATAAAATGGGGAGAGGTGCACTACTCCCCTTGGCAAGCTGCAGTGAGGATTGAGTGAAGTAATATTTGTATTGCACTTGGAGCACAGGCTAGAACACAATAAACACTCTATAAATAGCCATTACTATCACTATTATAATTCTCTGTGAACAGCATATATTTTGTTTTTGCAGTTCAAAGCACACTAGAATCTGATGATTTAATTCACTTATAGAAGCAACATTTGGGCCCAGGGGGGTTGTCTGCAATTCCCCCTTGTTCCTGGTTCCACCTGCCTTCAACCTTCATACAGTATTTTCAGAACCTTGGAGCACTGTATTCATCTTGCCCATAACAAAGTACCACAGACTATGGGGCTTGAACTACAGAAACTTATTGTCTCACAGTTCTGGAGGCTGGAAGTCCAAGATCAAGCTGTCAGCAGAGCTGGTTTCTTCTTGGCCTCTCTACTTGGCATGCAAACATCTGTATTCTCTCACTTTGTCTTCACATGGTTCTTCCTGTGAGTATGTCTGTGTCCTAACATCCTCTTCTGATAAGTACCCCAATCATAGATTAGGGTCCAATCTTAAAGACCTCATTTCAACTTGATTACCTCTTTAAAGACCTTATCTCCCCATATGGTTGCCTTCTGAAGTACTGTGAATATATGAATTTAAGGGACACAATTTGGCCCATAAAAAACACTAAATTCCAGTTCAACTATTAGTCCCTGATCTCTGTTTCAAGTCAGCTCTGGTAAACACTGAACTCCTTCCTTGTTATTTGGTTCTTGGAAGGGGAATGGTATAGAAGGATAAGGCGAACACAGAGACCCTATCCTACCAAGGATCAGTGATTTCCGAGAGCACATTTCAATGACCTGGAGCTAAGCATGGAGGAAAGAAAACAGAGAAATTAAGTTCTCTTCGTCCCCAACCAATAGAAGCTTCATTTCTGCCCCCAACCACCCACCCCCTCAAGGTCAGCTTTCTTTAGACAAGTTTCCAAGGTCTAAGATCCAGGCTTTCACATGCCAGCGTCAGAAGTCTGCTGGGATCTCACACTTCCCACCAGCAGCCAGAAAATTTCAAATTCAGCTGATCACATGTAGATGTTGAGGACATGGCCCTTCACTATGGGTGTTTGCCTCTGAGATTCAGCAGAGTCCAGCTGGGGTTATTCTCCCTCAGCGATGACTTCTCTTTCTCCAATGGGGTCTTAGTCTCCACCATGTCTTGCTACTGCCACCTCATTCTTGCTGTTCCTTTGACAGCGAGCTGCCTGGATGCTGTTCTTCACTCCCATTAGGAAGGTGTTGGAACCCTTAGTGGTGTTTGTTGTTGGATTTGACTCTTGGAAAGTGAGAAAAACTCAGCTCTAAGCTTTAACCCAAGAAGCTCACCCCAAGGGAGCTTTATTCCATCTTTCTGAGCACCTCATTTCCTTATATTCTGAGGAACACTCCTGAAGTACCTCAGGCATTTCTGCAGAAACCTATTTACCAGTAGTTACTCAGTATTATGAAGGTAGGTGTGTTCTACAGAGAATTCATCTAAATTCCCTTTCTGGGAAGGAGTGAGATATAGTGAGTGAAAAGGAAACAGGCTTTGTGATTCAGAGAACTAATAAAATTCTGGTTCTCACCCTTTATTTCTTTTTCAGAATAAGTCCTTGGAAAGAGCCTACTAGGTGCCCTGCAGCTGTAACCTTGAGTAACATAAATAATCTGCACTTCAGTCTTTTAATCCACAAAATGAGAACATAATTATTGCTTTGTATAATTCTTACAAAAATTGAGTGGCATCAGGAATGGAAAGGCCTTGGCTTATTGCCATTCAATAAATAGTAACTAATATTATTATTGATGTCAGTGTTATTATTTTGTGCAAAGTGATTGTCAGTATTATCCAGTAGACCCATAGTACTTTGTACTGGACCTGCCACCTTATTAGCACTGGTCCTTATTCCCCCTTTCAGCAAGGTCTCCTTTTTTCTAGATTTCCTAAAACATTTCTCATTTGTCCATTCAAAATACTCATTTTTAATGTCAACTATGCCCCATGTAGAGAACCAAACCCAAGGTGATACAATGGTGAAAAAATGCATAGTCCCTGAAAGCAAGGTACAGTAATGTGGAAAACAGACATTCAACAAATGATTTCAGACGTGGCATATGCTATGCAGGACTATGGAGTGCTTTGGGGACCTTTACCAATAGGACCTATGTGAGTAACATAACCACTGCCAGGTGACACCTTCAGCTGTTTAATAAAGTTAGTTAAGAGGCACCTGGGTGGCTCAGTCTGTTAAGTGTCCGACTCTTGATTTCAGCTCATGTCATGATCTCGCAGTTCGTGAGATCGAGCCCTGTGTCAGGCTCTGTGCTGACAGCTTAGAGTCTGTTTGGGATTCTCTCTCTCTCTCTGCCCCTCTTGTATTCTCTCTCTCTCACTCTTTCAAAATAAATAAACATAAAAAATAATATATTTAAAATTAGTGAAGAAAACACCTATAGCCTCTAAACTACATAAAAACGCGGGTATGAGTTAAAATCTAGCTAAGTTATATCAGCATCCCTGCAGTAATTCAACTTTCTGGATATTCCCACAACTTGTGTACATTCTGTCCAAAGTGACAGTGATAGGAAAGGCATGTCCTGTCACTTCTGGGAATATATGTGTTGTTGTTTCATGAGACTTGGCTTTCACAAAATATAAAGACCTGACATGGCCTTCTGTTATGAGAACATTCTTTCTGGGTCCATTCTTTGCATTATAATTTCATTTCCTAATGCATATCATGTTAACCCGGTCAGAGTAGAAGTAGTAGATCGGAAAACTGGCTGTGGTTTTCAATATGAGCAATGAAAGCAAATTAAGATGAACCCAGACTTCTGCTTCTATTTCTTCCCATGACCTTACACATCTAAATTACAGGTTGGATTTTTTTTGTTTGTTTGTTTGATTGGGATTTTTTGGCTTTGTTTTGTTTCTCTTTCTCTTTCTTTCTGTTGTTGCTTTAGTACAGTTGTAAAGAACTGAGAGGTCAAATTCTCTGTACTCAAAAATGGGGTTGCAGAGACAAAGGGAATGGGTCCATCATGCCATGAATTCATGTTCTTTGGAAAATACATTGCAAATTTTCACTGACCAGAATGGAGCAGTGGATATGCACTCTGGGGACAGTTTCCTGCAGTAATCCAGTTAGGGACACAGATCTCTCCAAAGAGAAATAGGAGACAATCAGCACTGTGAAATAGCTTTCTGCTTATTAAAGGTGATAAGCAAGCAGGAATGTAAATCACATAAGCCAGGTGAAAGCATAAATGGATAAAGCAGCTTACACACTATGACTGCTTATATGGTTTAAGATCCTCCTGGACATGTAAGGCAGGAGAGCTTCTGAGAGGTGCCCAAGAGGGTTATTTTTTGCACACTCTGATCTCCATCTGATAACAGATACAGTGGATCTCCTTGACAACCAAGATAGGAAGGGGTTCACAGAATAGCTCAAAACCCATTTGGTAAAACAAAACTATAATGAACATAAAAATTATTTTTTCCTTTTTATTATAAAATCAATATATTTGAAAATGCTTTCTAAATATTTAAGAAAATTTTAATATACTGAAGGATACTTTAAAAATACAGATATGCAAGAAGAAAATATATACAGATATATAAACCTTCACGAACTCACAGGCATCTCTCCGTGTTATTTTAATGATCAAATGATGTTCCTCTGTATGGAAGTAACATAATTTAATTAAACAACCTTGTATTGACAGACAGTCAATTATAATTTCTCTCCATTATAATTAAGTCTGCAACAACTACTGCCTCAGTGAATGGCCTTTAGCTATACATGGCACAGTTGTGATTATTTCTTATGATACTTGTCTAAAATCGGAATTTCTGGGTCAAAAATGTACACATTTGAATAGTTCCTGGATAATTACTGGCAAATTTCCATTCAGAATGGTATTTATTTCCCCCTCAGCAGCACAGTCTATGAGAATCCACATTTCCTGGGGACATGTTCTAAATAAAAACAGTGATTTCCATTTTATTTCTTATTTCTTATGCACAAACACAAACTAAATCTTGCTCATTTCCTCCCCTGCTAGTTCTCCTATCCTATCTCCTCTCAGACTGCTGCTTGAAATTCTTCCCACCTAATTCTCTGTGTGTGGTCTAATGGAGCTGGCCCTTTTCTGGGCAGATACTTTATTCTTTATCAGAGAAGAATTCGATGCTTCATCTGACCCTGACTTGACAGCTTGGAGGTTTGGCAATAAACTCTCTTTATCTTGCTTATCAGTTCTGAAGGTCAGAGGTAAGCCTGCAAATCCAAGTGCTATTTTTGACACTGAAAGCCAAACATTCCCTGTTCATCAGAAACATCACAAACACTCTTTGTTTCTTTTACTAAATGCACTTCTGGGAACCCTTGATTTATTATATTCTTCTTTCAGCCCTGTGTAATGACCTGCTACTATGTGATAAGGAAAAGATTGATTTTGCTTTCCTTTTGTAAAAGAAAACACAACTTCCCTATTTGAAAAATCACCCATGCTAAGAGATATGAACTGTGGTACCTCCTAGCACCAGTCCTCTTTGACCTTGGCACCAATTAGCAGAAGTGCTTCTGATGTCATGGTCTCCTAGCATCTACCACAACAGCCAACATGTAACTGTAGGTGACACAGAACTAGCCCTGTGCTGTCCAATCCAGTAGCCACTACCCACATGTGACTATTTGAGCTCAATTATTAAATAAATTTGAAAAACATTTCCTCAACTGTACAACCCACATTTCAAGTGATCAATAGGTCAATATGGTTAGTGGCTACTGGACTGAACAATGCAGATTGCAAAACCTTTCTCCATCAACATAGAAAATTCTACTGGACATCTTTTATCTAGAAATTCAGCTTTGATAATTGTCAATAAAGGACTGAGGGTAAATTTAAAAACAGAATTTGTAGTTCACGTCTTTATCAGGTTCAGGTCATTCTTTTCCTGTATTTTGCTCCTTCTTTCCCCAAGTTCAAGTGTTTCTTCTTTCAAAGCATCCTATCCTCTTTAATTCCAAAATTACATCTCTGGTTCATGCACTGCTTGGAAAGGAATATTTACCAATCACTGGCAGTGACGAAATTTGATTACAGCAACAAATAGGATTAAAATGCAGGAGATAAATCACTGTGTCAGCAGCATATCCATCCCAGACCAATGTTCCCAACCCTGGACCCTATGTCTCTTACTTTCTACATCCTTACCATGAACCACCCATCTTAGAAGAAGCCTCTGGGCAAGGCTACCTAATGGTCTCAGTTATTTATCCAATACAGATCTATTGAGCACTTGCTATGTGTCCAGCACTGCCCCAGCCCAGAGGATACAGTAATGCTTCCAACAAAGTATCTGCAATTAGGGAACCATGAATTTTAGCAAACTAGTAAGCACCGTGATCTATGATTTTATAGTTTTCTTAAACAGAGCAAGCCTCTTTTAAATTTCTCATGTACAATTTGTTTTCACTTTAGACTCCAAACTCTTCTCCATTTTGTACTCACTCAGCTTGGATAATCTTGCATCTTTCATTCATAAAAATCCCTTTATTCTCATTTAATAATTGCTTCAATGTGCTACTTTCAAAAGAGAACTTAACTAGGTTAACAGGATCAAAATGATCACTTCCAGACAACAAGGAACAATTTTTTCTTGCCATAAGACATACAATAAATGAAAAAGGAGTTTATTTCAAGCCAAATTCATGATGATCAGAATAGCTTTCAATAGTCCATCCTGCGGAGCACAGAGATATAATGTATAGGCACCAATGTTTCAAAGGCAAGCTTCTGACAACACATGGAACAGCTTTTATTTTCTGTCCAAATAAAGGAAACATTTCTTACTCAATAGACATTAATTAACGAGAGTCGATGGAAACCTGGTGTCATGGGAAAGTGGATTTCATATGAGGTTTTTAGTATTTACTCAAAGAAAATTCTTAGGACAATTTATCCCTCCCCGTGGATGGGTGGATGTGAGCTTATTTCAGATGCTATTGTGATTCAGGATTAGCCAGCTGAGAGGGTCTAAAAGAAGAATTTTTTGCTTGTTCTTTTCCCTACCGACAGACATTCAGTTCGAAGTGATAAACATGTGTGGGAATCTGTTCAAAATAATAATGCTA
Source organism: Felis catus (assembly GCF_018350175.1). NCBI lineage: Eukaryota > Metazoa > Chordata > Mammalia > Carnivora > Felidae > Felis > Felis catus. Next base: position 5,248,381 of record NC_058377.1, on the reverse strand, counting down.
AATCACTGTGAAGACATTAAAGGGAAAGTCTCAAGTGTTGCTGAAATATTTAATAATGAAAAAGCATTCCAGATTATTTGAAGCATTCTGATTAATTGAAATTGATGACCAGCTGCCAGTTCCCTGACAAGAAATAATAGGATCCTTTGTTAGATAACAGAAAAGCAAAATATTAAGCCAAATATGGCCCCTGTTGTTAACGGGTTGAAAGGCAAGGTTTACATCTGCACACACACACGTTGATACTTTCTGATTAAATTTCTTATTTAATATTCAATCACAATATTAATATTCAAAGCATTGCAGGCAGAGCTTGAGGTGAAAGCTCTTTCCCAGAACTACCTATACTGGGAAAACGTTTTTTTTTTTTTGTGTGTGAGAATCTCTATTTCTTTAGGGATTTGAGATCACCTTTTGCTGCTGATACACATAGGCAAGTGAAAGTCACTGATGAAGATATCTGTGTTACTGTTTATTCATGCAATAATTCATTATTTTCATTCTGCTGATGCTTTGTAACTTGTGCATTACCTTTTTATTCAGCCAACATTTATTGAGTGCCTACTTTTCATCTAGGGAATGAAAACTCTGCCTTTTGAAGAAATAGAAATAGTGCTCACACCATTCATAATAAAATGATCGATTTTTTTTCATCTCAACCTGATGCTCTACTGGACATCAAATTGGGTCATTTTCAATGGTTTCTACTGTTTCAGAGTTTATCAAATGCAGCAGGTTTTTACCTCATTGATAGACAAAGAATAATTCACTCTCAATGAAATCAAAGGGTGTCAAAAACAATATGGCTAATTATTTTTGTAGATTTTTTGCAACTGTTATTATTTCCAATTTTTGAGTTTTATAACTGTTGCTTTCCCATGTCATTAAACATACTAGCTTAGTATCAGAAAGGCACTTAGAAGTTGCTTGAGAATATGTGCTTAACTTCCAAGGATGTAATAGAAATTTCTCATTATTCAGATGGACTCTCTCATTTTCTTCTCATCCTTATAATTTTGTCCATCCTTATAACTGACTCATATTGATTCCAAAGAAAGTTGTTCCTGAGCTGCTCTTGATGGAGTGAAATGCTTTAGGAGGTACAAAAAAACTGGAGTTACTCCTTGACTCATAGCACGAAAACCTTTATTCATCTTTCCTTCAATCACAATGTGTAGAGTTTAGAGTAAACACAGCTGTGTGTGTGTTTGCCAAAGATTATTCATAAAATATGGATCATCCCTAATCTAACTGAATAAGATATTAATGGACTTCAGAATGATGGGACTTTTAACACACACACACACACACACACACACACACACACACACACACACACAAATGTTCCTAAAAAAAAAACCTGACAACAAATCTATCATAAATGCTACTTATATTCATGGCTACAAAACTTACACTGAAAGCAACGGGCTACCGAGGTATGCAAGAATATACAGTGATCATAACTGTGTTATTCGCTAGTGAGTCCTGCTGAGCCTTGGTCCTGACTACACACAATAACTCTAAGGACCCACATCCACGCATGAGTAATCATTAATTGAGGAACAACTTTATGATTCTTAGAAATATGATTCCTGTCCTCAAATAGTACAACAGTCCTTTCCTCTCTCACTGATTTCTTTCTTCACATGGGGATAAAGCAGTATCAAAGTTGAAGCATGGGTTTTAAAACAATTAAACATGGCATTTGAATAACTTTAAGAACAAATTTCATGAGTGCTCTCTTTATCCCTAGTGTGATTCAGGGAGGTAATTGATATTGTAGGGGCTGAGGGCAGACTGCCTCAAGATGGGCCAGTTGGGCATAAAGATTATATTGAGCTGGAGGCAGCTGATATACTGTGGGCTCAAGAGAAATTTCTGCCCCTCCTTTTACTTCATAGAAGAATCTCAACTATGGGTCTTTCCCAGAACAAGCGTTATTACCAGAGATAAAGCTTATCTGAGTGATCCTTCTATAGGGAAAACATCTAATTACCAAACACCTACTCTTCTTATTGCCTCATAAATTCCTTTTCTCTCAAGTTCCGTATCTCCTACCATCCTTCTCCTGAGTTCAGGATGAGGTATATACCTGATCTTGCCTGTCTTTCATATTTCCATGTCTTTGTGGATTCCCATTATGCAAAATTAAATGTTATTTTATTTTGTTAATTGGTCTTCTGTCAATTTGATTCTTAGTTCAGCTAGAAGGACCTTGAAGAGGACAGGGTATTCTTGTTCATGTGACAATATTAAGAATTCTGTTTCCTTGAGAAACAGGAAAAGCTGGGGCTAGGGAGAGTAGTTTAAGACTGTGACTGTGACAAAATCAGAGTTTTAATACATGTCCTTAGGCTTGTTAGCAGCCATTTGGTTAGGTAACCTCTTTTGTCAAGAGAATTTTATGAAAAAAAAGCATCAAAGATGCATCCATTTGTCTGAGTTTAATCTTAATCATAAATAATCCTGACCATGACCACCACTTTGAGAAGTTTTCCTTATGTTCTTCTAATATAGTAAGATACAGGTGGGCATGTGAAGTTTCCTTGGGTGCCAGCCTGCTGCTATATTAGCCATAAAATACAGGGAATCATGGCACTGTTGCTTTGGTTGCAAGATGTGAGAAAACCTGCCTGGGCACTTCCACATCTCTCCCTGTGTTCTATTGACAACACAACAGGATGTGGGTGAATGTGCCCAACTCAACAGCCTCCTCTGAGAGTTTATGGTTAAAACAAGAGAAGGTATGGAAGAATGTCACTGATTCCATGTGTGAACACCTTAACATTCCACAAACTCAGTCATGCTAAATTCAAGGTCACTGATTTTGGAAAAAAGGCCAGGCTGACCAAGTATCATTGCTGACTGCTCAATTAATAGGTCTCTAAAAGCTCAGTGAAATGTGTAATAATGTCCAACACCTATTGCCAAAATTACAAAATAAAATTTAATTTCCTAGAAACTGATAAGATCATAGGTAGTTATAGTCCAAAAAAAAATGACACAGTGCTTCCTCTTAATTTATAAAGTATCCCTAAGATTTTCCTTGGAGTCAGTGAAATATGTATTTAAATTCAATGTTTGTCATTTACCTAGCTGTGCGATATTGTAAAATATTTATGTAGCTCTCTATGTCACCGTAAAATGGAAATAATAATACTTACCCAGCAGAATTGTGAAAAAGATTTAATAAAATAATGTTTACCAATGGTTCCCCATAAGGTATGATTTTGCTCTTCAGTGGATATTTGGCAATATATAGCAGAATACATTCAATTATTTGTTGAACATCTACTATAAATACTACAACATAAGGAAAATACAAAGGATTATAACTCCATGATATGATAATTATCTTGAAAAATACATAATAGAAAAAGAAGAGTTTGGCATTAGTGCATAGGAAAAATGATTAAGAAACAAGAAGTGGTGGTCAACTTCCAAAATAGCAGTGACCTCAGGGAACTCTTCTCCTTCCGTAACAATGAAAATATTGACAAAACAATGGAAATAAAACATTTCAGAATGTGGGCAATTAACCAAAGGTACCTAGTAAACTCAGAATCATCTATCCAAAAAAAAAAAAAATAAGACAGCACATTCTGTATCATTTTACTTTGGAGCTAACCCCATCTCCCTTCCGTTCCTAGCTAAGAACTCAGTAACCAAAAGCCAGCAGACTTGAAGACAACAGTAAGATAATGATTGATTTTTGAGCTCTGTAAAAGTACCTTCAAACAAAATCAAAGTTTTGTCCACAGTTTTAGATCCTTGGAAAATGGGTATTCTCAGCATGTGATGGCTATTTGACGCGACATACAGCTTAGCTCAGCAGGGGAGTAAGGAAGAAGTAGGTAACCTTTAAAAGCTTCTACATATCCCTAGGGATCTAAAAGGCTGAGCTTCTACAAGTCTTTGTGCATACCTAGGAAAGATCCAAGAAAGCAAAATTCCTTAGTCACTAGTATTTTCTTGACCTTGAGGTCATGACCAAGCAGGAAGTCAAAGTTAAAAGTGTGATATAAACCAATATCATTGGCAAAAAGTTAATGACATACAGGAAGGGCATTAAAGGAAATCTTGTGACCAATCATTGACTGACCACCAAATTATATTGATTAAGGAGTCACGCCCAGGAAGCCAGGCTTAAAAATAAAGACAAAAACACTTCCTAAATGTCTAGAAGAGAAATGAGTAGCCACATACAGGAGGGAAGACAGAATCTACACAATTAGCCTACAATTGTCTAACAAACAAGCAGCAACAGAAAAAACTCAAACAACATAAAAACAATAACAATGAATCTTGGTGGGGAAAGAATATTCTCATTACACTGTATTAATGTACAGTCTCCCCCCCCCCCACCAAAATAGGAAATGGGCAAATCAATGTCAAGTGTGCCACATACACAGGAAAGAGTGGCCAACAAAAATTGTTCCTGAGGAAGACTTAAGTATGGGTTTAATACACAAAGACTTAAAATCAGCTATTATAAATACGTTCAAAGAACTAAGGGAAAGCATATCTTAAAAAATTAAAGGAAATTATGGCCATGATGTCTCATTAAATGGAGAATACGAATAAAGACACAAAAAATTATTAAAAAGAACAAGAAGAAATTATGAAACTCGAGAAAGAGAAGAGAAAGAGAAAATGGCAAAACAACAACCCACAAAAACTGAAAACCCACATATATTTGAAAGAAATATAATTTTGTGGAAAATACTAATGCACATGTTGAAAAATCTCAATGAAATCCAGATAGAATTCAAAGAGATCAGAGAATATAATGTATCATAATCAAATTGACAAAATTAAAAATTCCAAGAGAAAATCTTGAAAATGGCAATAGAAAATAAAACATATATGAAATACAAGGGATCCTCAATAAAATTAACAGGTGACTTTCTTATCAGAAACCATGGAAGCCTGAAAACAGTGCAACGCCATTTCCAAGTGTTGAAAGAAATATTGTTAGCCAACAATTCTCTATTCAGATAAACTATCCTTCAAAAGTTTAGAAAAAGTAAGATATTACTACTAAACAAAAACTGAGCTAATTTACTACTAACAGACCTGTCCTATAGGAAATGCAGAAAGAGACTTTCAGGATGAAATAAAATGGCACTAGACAGTAGCTTAAATTCCTATAAAGACATAAGAGCACTAATTGAGTTAACTATATAGGTATTACAAAAGACAATATAAATTTACTTTGTTTGCAACTCTTCTTTTTTTAAAAAGAATTTCATTTGAAAATTACAAATTTCAGTCCGCAGTTGGAAAAAGTGGTTCCTTCCCTGAAGAGCTGCACAATAGTACAAAGCCTGCCTGTGTCTGCCACCCCCAGCTCAGTGGCTAGGCTGAGGGTGCAGTCTGCAGTAGGAAAAGGTGGCCATCTCCCTGGAGTGCTGTGGAAAAAGACAAAGCCTGACTGCATCCACCACTCCGGGGAGCTTATGGCAAGGGCTGCGGCTCAGTCCACAGCAAGAGAAGGCGGTCCTCCATGAAGTGCGGTGGCACAAACATAGCCAGCAGGGACCACATATACGGATGCACTGAGAGACCCTTCCCTAGTGCCAGAACACACAGAGCAGGACTTTGAATCCTAGCCAAGCAAAGGGTCAGGGAAGTTGGCAGAGTGAGAAGAACCGCCCTGTTCACACCCATGGCACAGTGAGGATGATTCAAACGGAGTCCACCAGGTCTGGTTCCATGAAGAGACTAGGGGATCACCATTCCTCCTCCCACACCACCAAGGTAGGTCCTAAGGGACCAGTCCCAGGGCACATAGTGGAAGTGGGTCCAGACTACACCAAACCATGCCCTTTGCACTGGGTAGCTGTGTATCCACTGGAGCGGCACAGACCCTTCAGAAAGCTCCCTCCAACAAGCGATGCAGAGTTGCCTGGATTAACTCTAGGTCAATTCTGGGTGTATAGATATATTCTACCTGCCCTTGCTACCCCCCCCCCCCCACCCCGCCATTTCTTCTCCTTATATCTTCCTTCCCTTGGCTGGTTACGCTGGTTATTGTCTGTCGAAACAGACATATTTAATCCGTTGTGTTATACATGTTCTACACCTCCTTCTTTACACTCCTTTTCTCTCTCTCTGGAATAATCAAGCCATACAGTTTCTCTGTCTGGGTAACATTATCTTCGTTTCATTTTCCCTGCCTCCTTCTTTATTTTCCTTTCCCTCTCTCTTAAGATTTTTAGTCTCTCTGCCTAGTCAATGTTTATTTTTTCTTTTCTGTTTCCCCCACCCACCCACTCCTGTCATTTCTCTCTTTGTATGTGCTCTTCCATCAGCACCACCTCCAACTCTCTTCTTTACTTGTAGTTGGCGTTTTGGTTTTTTGTTTTGTTTCTAGTCTTTAGCTTTTTGTTTTTGTGTTTGTGTTTGCATGTTTTTGTCTCTGGTTTATCTATCTGTTTTCCTTTACAGAGCTATTCCAAGGAACAAATCAAAGCACACCTGGTGGAGGGTCCAAAATATCACTATGAGTAGGGTAATAAAATAACCAAAGTCACAAAAACAGAAAGCAAGTAACAATCTCTGAAAAACACACTCCTGAAGGACCAGGCCCCAGACAGGGTATGACCCTTCCTTAATATGGCAGTGCTCACAGGTTCAGAGCACACAACAAGCTTCTAAAACGCATAAGGGACAAAAAACTAGCCAAAACACAAAACAGAAGAATTCTCCTCAAAAGATATTCCAGGAAGTAGTGACAGCTAACGAATTGATCAAAACCAATTTAAGCAATATAACAGAACAAGAATTTAGAATAATAGTCATAATATTAATCGCTGGGCTTGAAAAACGCATAGAGGACAGCAGAGAATCTATTGCTACAGAGATCAAGAGACTAAAAAATAGTCATGACAAATTAAAAAATTCTATAAATGAGGCGCAAAATAAAATGGAGGCAGCCACAGTGAGGATTAAAGAGGCAGAGGGAGAACAGGTGAATTAGAAGATAAAATTATGGAAAAAGAGGAAGCTGAGAAAAAGAGAAAAAAATCTAGGAGTCCAAGGGGAGAATTAGAGAACTAAGTGATGCAATCAAACAGAACAATATCCATCTCATAGGAATTCCAGAAGAAGAGAGAGAGAAAGGGGCTGAAGGTGTACTTGAACAAATCATAGCTGAGAACTTCCCTGATTTGGGGAAGGAAATAGGCATTGAAATCCACGACACACAGAGAACTCCCTTCAGACGTTACTTTAATCCATCTTCTGCACAACACATCATAGTGAAACTGGCAAAATAGGAGGATAAAGAGAGAATTCTGAAAAGGGACAAACGGCCCTTAACATACAAAGGTAGATGCATAAGGGTAGTAGCAGACTTATCTACTGAAACTTGACAGGCCAGAAAGGAATGGCAGGAAATCTTCAATGTGTTGAACAGAAAAAATATGCAGCCAAGAATCCTTTACCCAGCAAATATGTCATTCAGAATAGAAGGAGAGATAAAGGTTTTCCCAAGCAAACAAACACTGAAGAATTCACCACCACTAAACCATCCCTACAAAGGATCCTAAAGAGGACTCCGTGAGTAAAATATTGCAAGGACAACAAAGTACCAGAGACACCACTACAAGCATGAAACCTACAGATATCACAATGACTCTAAACCCATATCTTTCAATAATAACACTGAATGTAAATGGACCAAATGCTCCAACAAAAAGGCACAGAGTATCAGAATGGATATAAAAACAAGACCCATCTATTTGCTGTCTATAAGAGACTCATTTTAGACCTGAGGACACCTTCAGATTGAAAGTGAAGGGATGGAGAACCATCTACCGTGCTACTGGAAGTCAAAAGAAAGCTGGAGTAGCCATACTTATACCAGACAAACTAGACTTTAAATTAAAGGCTGTAACAAGAGATGAAGAAGGACATTATATAATAATTATAGGGTCTATCCATCAGGAAGAGCTAACAATTATAAATGTCTATGCACCAAAATTGGAAGTCCCCAAATATATAAAACAATTAATCAAAAACATAAGCAACCTTATTGATAAGAATGTGGTAACTTCAGGGGACTTTAATACTCCACTTAGCAATGGATAGATCATCTAGACAGAGAATCAATAAAGAAACAAGGGCCCTGAATGATACATTGGATCAAATGGACTTGACAGATATATTTAGAACTCTGCATCCCAAAGCAATGTAACCTACTTTCTTCTCGAGTGCATATGGAACATTCTCCAAGATAGATCACATACTGGGTCACAAAACAGCCCTCAGTAAATACAAAAGAGTTGAGATCATGCCATGTACACTTTCAGATCACAATGCTATGAAACTTGAAATCAACCACAGGAAAAAGTCTGGAAAACCTCCAAAAGCATGGAGGTTAATGAACACCCTACTAAAGAATGAATGGGTCAACTAGGCAATTAGAGAAGAAAATAAAAAATATATGGAAACAAATGAAAATAAAATATAACAAACCAAACGCTTTGGGATACTATTTGGCAATGAGAGAGAATGAAATCTGGCCATTTGTAGCAACGTGGATGGAACTGGAGAGTATTATGCTAAGTGAAATAAGTCAGGCAGAGAAAGACAGATACCATATGTTTTCACTCATATGTGGATCCTGAGAAACTTAACAGAAGACCAGAGGGTAGAGAAAGGGGGAAAAAATTATAGAGAGGGAAGGAGACAAACCATAAGAGACTCTTAAATAGTGAGAACAAACAAACTGAGGGTTGATGGAGGGTGAGGGAGATGGAAAAGTGGGTGATGGGCCTTAAGGAGGGCACTTGTTGGCATGAGCACTGAGTGTTGTATGGAAACCAATTTGACAATAAATTATATATATATATATATATATATATATATATATATATATATATATTTTAAATTTAAATTTTTTTAATAAATAAATTATATCTATGTATAAAATTACAAATTTATATTGAAATATTTCTAATATAGTTTGTATGATATAACAATATCAGTGCAAAGGCAGAGTGAGGAAATAGAGTTATATTAGAACAAAGATTTTGTATACTACTGAAATTAAGTTGGTAATATTTTAAAGCATATTTTAAGTTTAATTTAGACTTTAATTAAAATGCTAATGGTAACTCCTAGAACAGCTATTAAGAAAAGAACTCAAAAAATATTAAAAGTAACAAAAAAAAGGAATTAAAAAGATATACTAGTTAATATGTATTTAATGTTTGGAAGACATGATTTCAGGGATAAGGGGGAAAAAATCCTACAAAAAACAAGTAGCAAACTAGCAGATAATTTCCTATGCTACCAGTAATCACATTAAATGTAAGTGGAACAAATTCTCCAAAGAAATGGCAGAGACTAGAAGAATATATTTTAAAATATGCTCCAGCTTTATATTGCCTATCACACACATTACTCTCAAAGACAGAAATCGGTTAAAAGTAAAAGAGTAGAAGAAGATATACCATGTAAGAAGTAACTAAATGATATTTTGGGTAGAAATAGTAATATTAGACAATAAATTTTCATATCAAAAATTGTTGCTTAAAGACAAAGGACATTTTATAATTACAAGAAGGTCAATTCATAAGAAAGATATAATGATTACAAACAAGTATGTACCTAAGAGCAGTGTACCAAAATACATGAGGCAAAAACCTGATGGAATTAAAGAGAAAAATAGGTAATTTAATAGTAATAATCAGAAGCTTCAATATTCTACTTTCAATAATGAACTGAACAATGAAGGTAACTACAGACAAGAAAATAGCACATTCAAAGTATACCTTAAACCAAGCAGTTCTAACAGACATAGAACACACCTCTCAACTGCAGAATATGTATTTTTCTCAATTGTACATGAGACATTCTCCAAGATAGACCATATACTAGAAAATAAAACAAAACATAATAAAACTTAAAGGATTGAAATAATACTAAGTATGTTCTCTGAACACAATAAAATTAAATTAGAAATCAATAACAAAAGAGAACTTGGGAAATTCACAAATATGTGGAAAATAAACAATAAACTCTTTAAATTTTTTTTAATGTTTTTATTCATTTTTGAGACAGAGAGAGACAGAGCATGAGCAGGGGAGGAGCAGAGAGAGAGGGAGACACAGAATCCAAAGCAGGCTCCAGGCTCTGAGCTGTCAGCACAGAGCCTGATTCAGGGCTCCAACTCACAGACTGTGATATCATGACCAGAGCTGAACTCGACGCTTAACCGACTGAGCCACCCAGGCGCCCCTACAATAAACTCTAAAATAAACAAAGGGTCAAAGATCAAATCACAAGGGAAATCAGAAAATACCTGGAGACAATTTAAAACAAAAGTAAACATACCAAAACTTAAGAGAAGTATCTAAACAGTTCTTGAAGAAAACTTTGTAATGATAAATGCCTACATTAAAAAACACACAAAAAGTTGGGGCTCCTGGGTGGCTCAGTTGCTTGAGCATCCGACTCTGGCTTAGGTCATGATCTCATGGTCTGTGCGTTCGAGCCCCGCATGGGGCTCTGTGCTGACAGCTGAGAGCCTGGAGCCTGCTTTGAATTCTGTGTCTCCCTCTCTCTCTGACCCTCCCCCACTCATGCTCGCTCTCTCTCTCTCTCTCTCTCTCTCTCTCTGTCAAAAATAAATAAATATTTAAAAAAAAATTTCATTAACCTAACTTGTTTCCCTGGAATACTAGAAAAATAAAATTAAACTGAAACATCCAGGAAGAAGGAAATAATGATGATTAGATTGGAAATAAATAAAATAATAAAAAACCCAATCAAGTAGATTAAAAAAAAAAAGACCATGGAGAAAAAAAGACAAAAAAAAAAACCCACTCAAATTAGGAAATAAGAGGAGACTAATGACCTTACAGAAATGAAAAGGCCTCTTTTGGAAAATACAGTGAGCATGACAATAAATGAGGATACACAAAGTGACTCAAAAGGATATTAAAAATCTGAGTAGATATATAATAAGCAAAGAGAATTAGTTTGTAATTGAAAGACTTCCAGCAAAGAAATGCATAGGACACATGACTTAACTAGGAATTTCTACTAAACATTTAATAAAGAATACTATCTCTTCACAAACTTCTAAAAATAGAAGAGAGAACACTCCACAGCTCATTCTGAGGTCAGTATTATACAGATAAGAGAATCAGAGAAAGGTATCACAAGAAAATGACAAACCAGTATCCCTTTAAATATATATGCAAATGATCTTAGTACATCAAATCCCACAACAGAAAGAAGGATTATATACCAGACCCAATGAGATTTATCAGAGAATTGCAATGTTGGTTTAGCGTATGAAAATCAATCAAATACAGAGAAAGCATTTGATAAAATCCCATACTGAACAATACTGAACAAAATAGCAACAGAAGGGAGCTGCCTCAACATGATACAGGACATCTATGAAAACTCATAGTAACATTATATGGAACATAGAAAAGACTGAGCAATGTTGCCAGTATGATCAATAACATGACAAGACTGTCAACTCTCACCACTTCTAGTTAACATTGTACCAGATGTTCTAGGCAGCATAATTAGACAATAAAAGGAGATGAAGTCATCCAAATTGGAAAAAAATAAAATTATTTTCCAATGACATGATAAAAACCTAAGGAATTCACTAAGAAACTACCAGAATTGATGGAAGACTTCAATAAATAGTATGGTAGGATGCAAGGTCAAGATACAAAATTCAATGGCAGTTCTATACACTAGCAATAAACAATCTGGAAATGATATTAAGAAAACTATCCCATTTATAATATCCCAGAAACAAGAAAAAAGTAACCAGAATTAAATTTAACAAGAAATTTGTAAGACATACAGCAAAACTTGAAATGTGGTCAGGAGAAACTGAAGATTTAAATAAGTGGAAAAACATCCTATGCTCATAGATCAGCAGACTTAACATTGTTAAGGTTACACTATTCCCCAAATTGATCTACAGATTCAATGTAATTTTTGTCAAAATCCCAGCTATGTTTTTCTTTTTCTATATTGACAAGCTGATGCTACAGCTCATATGTAAATGCAAGTAACCTAGAAAAGCCACAACAATCTTAAAAAGGAAGAACAAGTTGGAAGACTCACATGTCCCAAATTCAAAACTATAAATCTACAGTAATTAAGAGAATATGGTACAGGTATCAGGACACATACACAGATCAGTGGAACAGATTGCGAGTCCAGAAATGTTCACTGATGGGTGATTGATTTTTGACAAGTCCAAAGAAATTAAATGGGGAACATAATCTTTTTAAAAAATGTTTGTGGGACAACAAGATATCCACATGAAAAATAATAAATTTGGGTCCCTGTGTCACTCCACTTGAAAAAGTTAACTAAAATGAATTTTGGACCTAAATATAAGATCTAAAACTATAAAACTCCAGAAGAAAATAAAAGATAAACTTTCATGACCTTGGATTGAGCAATGGTTTCTTAGAAATGATGCCAAAAGCATAAGCGACAAAAGAAAAAATACATAAATTTAACTTCATTAAAATTAAAACTTACATATCAAAAGACATCATCAAGAAAGTGAAAAATCAACTTTCATAAAGGGAGAGAATATTTGAAAATCTTTTATCTGTCAAAGAACCTGTATCCGGCATGCATAAAGAACTTTTTAGATTCAACAATAAAAAGACAAATATACCAGTGGATAAAATGGCAAAAGATTTGAACAGACATATTTCCAAAGATAATATACACATGTCCAGTAAACAAATGATAAGATCCTCAACCTCATTAGTCATTAGGGAAATGGTAATCAAAGTCAAAATGAGATACTATTTCACATCTACCAGAATGGCTAAAATAAAAAAGATGCACAGTAACAATTACTAATGAAGAGGTAGAAAAATTGGCATCCTCATATATTGCTAGCGATAATGTAAAGTGGTGCAACCACTTTGAAAAAGAGTTTGGCCATTCCTCACAAAGTGAAAAAGACACTTACTATATGACCCAGTAATTCCATATCTTGGTACATAATTTAGAGGAATGAAAACACATGCCTACACAGAAACTTGTATGTCAGTGTTGACGAAACCATTATTCATAATAGCAAAATGTAGAAACAACTTAATCTTTACCAATGGATAAATAAATAAAGTATATATTTATACAGTGGTATGTTGTTGAGCAATAAAAATGAATGAGGGTCTGACACATGCTACAATGTGGATGAACCTTGAAAACAAAAGGATAAATGAAAGAAGATACACACACAATACCACTTATTATATGCTTCTTTATATGTGACTTGCCTACACTAGGAAACCAGAGAAAGAAAACAGGTTAGTAGTTGCCAGGGAGTAGGGGTGTTGAAGGATGGGGAATACCAGTGATATGTACACGGCTACTTTGAAGGGTCATGAAGATGTTCTAAAATTAGAAAGCAGTAATGGTTCTACAGCCCTGAATATATTAAAAATCACTGAACTGCGTACTTTAAATGGGTTAATTTAATGGCATGTGAAATGTACCCCTAAAACTGTCATAAAGAATCAAGATGTGGGGAAAAAAACACTACCAAGAGTGAGAGAATCAAAGAAACCACAAAAAAAAATGAGAGAAGTATGATATATAGAGGCCTTGGAGTATGGGTATGGTGCATGCAATCATGCATCTGAGTGTGTGTGATTCACATCCATCTATCTGTTTGGAGTGCATGCCATTTCTTCTCTACACCTAGGCCTGAAACAAAACTAGCTGAACTGTTAGCTCTTCCATATTTCACAGATAAGCTATCACTGTGGATAACATGTCAGAGGGAGAGTAGTCACTCACCAAATAGGCTGGATTCTTGGTAAGACAAATACTGAACTGAGGAATCACAAGCATAAACTCAATTAGCTGGAAGAGAAATCGAGAGCACTGATTTTCCCATCGCACGCAAATGGGAAAATCACAGGCAGGAGTTAGAGGCACCATTAGTCCTTCACTCCCTCCCTCCCTCTCTTCCTTCCTTCCTTCCTTCCTTCCTTCCTTCCTTCCTTCCTTCCTTCCTTCCTTCTTTCCTTCCTTCCTTCCTTCCTTCCTTCCTTCCTTCCTTCCTTCCTTCCTTCCTTCTTTCCTTCCTTCCCTCCCCTTCCCTCCCTCCTTCCTTCCTTCCTTCCTTCCTTCCTTCCTTCCTTCCTTCCTTCCCTCCTTTCCTTCCTTCCTTCCTTCCTTCCTTCCTTCTTTCCTTCCTTCCCTCCCCTTCCCTCCCTCCTTCCTTCCTTCCTTCCTTCCTTCCTTCCTTCCTTCCTTCCTTCCCTCCTTTCCTTCCTTCCTTCCTTCCTTCCTTCCTTCCCTTCCTCTTTCCTTCTTTCCTTCCCTTCCTTCCTTCCCTACCTTCCCTTCCTTCCTTTTCCTTTTTCTTTCTTTCTTCCCTTCTTCCTTCCTTCCTTCCTTCCTTCCTTCCTTCCTTCCTTCCTTCCTTCCTTCCTTCCTTCCCTTCCTCTTTCCTTCTTTCCTTCCCTTCCTTCCTTCCCTTCCTTCCTTTTCCTTTTTCTTTCTTTCTTCCCTTCCTCCTTCCTTCCTTCCTTCCTTCCTTCCTTCCTTCCTTCCTTCCTTCCTTCCTTCCTTCCTCTGTTCCCCTCCCTTTCCTCCTTCCTTCTTGTTTCTTCTGATCCTATTTCAAATTCTGGAAAACTAGACATAGGTCAGACCTCAATCTTGATGTTAAGATACTTAAAAGTTAATTGAAGTTTATTAACCAGGACTCTTCATAAAAACAAAAATATTCAACTCAAAGGACCTTAAGCCTATTATAATTTAAAAAAATAATAATAAATTAAAATTCAGAACTTGGAAGCACACAGGACAATTGACTGCAGACAAGCCTCATTCCAGGAGCTCAAACAGTGCTGTCAGATCTCAGTCTTTTTCTTTTTCCTGGTGTCTGCTTCTCTTCACTATTGTCCTCAGATTGGCCTTGCTCAATGGCTGGCAGAATGGCTACCACCAATTTCATTCTGCCATTTTTTTTCAAGTATTTCCATTCCCTTAAAAGTTAATAAAATGATCCCAGAGAATTTTCCATTTTTTTCCTGAGCCATAGGCTTATTTTTATTCTCCCTTCGAAGTTGGTGATGGTGGGCATGTGAATTGGGAGGGATGAGGAGAGTCAGCCCTCTCTGAGAGAAGCCCTCTCTGAGGAGATGGCAGCCCCAGCACACTGGGCAAGCAATAACCCTACGTCAAAGAAAACTGTGCAACCTCTACAGGTTCACATAAAAGGCAGAATTTGTTTAATGCTGCACAAATGGGGTAAATTAAATACTAGTGGGGTTCAGAGTAGAAAATCTCTTCTGACTAGAGATTATCAGCAAAGCTTCATGAGGAGGTAGGATTTTCATTTGGAACTAACATGAACTCCAATATAAGCTTCCAGTGGGTGAGGAGGGGGATAATAGCAAGCCAAAGTCTTGCTCTGACTCTGTGGTATTTCACAGACTCTGTGGAAGGACATGTCACGGTATCTGTAGGCAGGATATCTGGTGTCCTCAGAAGAGTGATCTCTCAGAAGCAAAAGGAAAGAAGGGGGAACAATTCCCATCCCCTCCTGGGACCCTCCTTCTTTTTCTATAACAGGAAATCTACATGATTTCATATCTTTATTCAATTCTTTTCTCTTAAGCTGGTTTTCTCCTCTTTCCAACCTGCTAAACATAAGCATATGGATAATGAATACCTGCGTGGGCAAACCAATACAACTTTCTGCAGGAAACGAGTTATATGTGACTGCCTTCAGGAGCTGTTGGGCATTCTATGGATGTGTGAGACATATCCCTGATTCCAACAGGCAGCCACTGTTCCACAGCAAGGAGCCAAACACACACAGGGCTATTGAACTCAAGGAAATTGTCACAGGGCATTAACTGAAAGTTATTAGAACCTCAATATAGCTTTATCGATTTTGTTACAGGAAGAAATGAACATTACTGGACTTCTGAATCCTACCTCTGCCTGTGAATCAGATGACTTGTTTTGTTCACTTTGAGACCAATGTCAAAGCTGAGGGTCTTGCTACTGTAGAAGGTCCCTTCACCCATCTGCTTCTCCGACCCATAGACTTCTCTACTGAAAATAGCTTTTATCTCAAACCACCCCACGTTAGTCCACATTTTCTGATTTCTTTCTCACTTTAACAAGAAAAAGGAGAATTTCTGGATTTAAGTCTTGTCTCTACCATTGAACAGGTTCTGGCCTTGGGCAAAGTATTTTTGATTTTCATTTCTGTTTCATTTTATTAAAATGAGGCTAATAATAGCACCTGTCTCCTAGGGTTGCTATGAATACTGAATGAGTTAATACATGCGAAATCTTTGAAACTGGGTTGGTAATAAGCACAAAAACTTAATTAAACCTACTATTTAGCACGACAATATTTTCATCCCCTCTGAGGATGTCACTAAGGCCATGGTGGCTTGTAGGAACTCAGAATGGACCTGAATGAGATGATCCCTCAATAAGAGATCTGAGCCAATGCCTCTTCCACACCCACCCCACTCTTTCCAATAATTATGTACATGTAAAGGCATCACAACAAGGTTCAGGTTGCAAGTTTTATCGAGTCCTTCTGCACTGCCTTTACACATGCTCCCCCCCACACCTTTTCCAACCCTCAATGCAGCTGCTCCAGCCCTTTATGGCTTTTCCTAAATGCTTTACCACAGGATGATGTGACAGGCAGTAAGCACATACTTAGCCTGCCAGCAGAGATGCAGCACCAATAAGGAAAAGAAAAAACAGAAAATCTGCAGAAAGGCCTATTTTGGTATCACCATATATTAAAGGCTGATATCATTTCAAGACAAAGTCTATGTTCAAAATTGAGATGTGCTCCTCCACCCTATTAAACAAGGTGGAGTGATGGAAATGTGTCATGAGTTTTTCAGCACTTAGTGCCCTTAAAGGGTTTAATCCACTCTTTAGTAAACAGAACTCTCGATTTTACTGCATAGAAACAATGAAGAGGGTCAGGCACAAACTCACTCTATTTTCAAAAACCCTAATCTTCAAATGCATTTCTGCTTGCACACCTGCTTCCTTCCTTCCTGCTAGTTTTGGAATAAAAGAAGTCATGCTCTGTCCTGGGCTTTATCAAATGCCACTTGTAGGACCTCTGTCTTTCTTGCTCCTCCTCATCAGCTGCTTCTCAGCTCCTACAATATAGGTTCATATGTGTCCTGTTTTCAAACACACACCACATCCCTACAAAGGCTGCACCGTGTCTCATCCCCATTTTGCAACAATTTAAAACAGTTACTCGCACTCTATGTCTCTCTCTCTCAAAAATAAATTTTAAAAAATTAAAAAAAGATATATCAACATGCTTTACATTGTGCCTAAGCTATACTCACTGCTTTAAGAAATAAAAAATAAATAAAAATAAAACCATCCTGTTACTTTTACATGGTATCTTCTCTTGCTTCCCTTTCTTCTTTCCCATGACAACTAGGAGAAGTAGACTTGTTGCTCTCAGTATCTCATTGAAACTGCTCTTGGAAGCTCAGTAGCAGCTACCTGGTCCACATCCTGTAACTTGTGGGGCTCTCATGGACTCCCCTGGGACATCTGATCCCCTCCAGCCATGCTTTTTCTCTTGACATCTGTTGCTCCCTTGACATTCTTAACAACACTCACGTTGGTTTTATGCCTTAGCTGGCTTTCCTCTTCCTTGCACACTCCTTCCTCCTTCCAGCCTCTAATGGTCCCCAAACTTCTCTCCTGAGTCTTGTATTCTCCTCATCCTATGTAGTATTTTCCACTCTCCCGGCTTCAGCTCACACCAATAATAAGCTGATGGTTCCGAGCTGTTTCCCCAGCCTGAACCTCTTCTCAGAGATTCCTGGATGCCTATAAAGAATACTACTACGAACTATGAACTTTGAACTCACTATGACCAGAAGATAACTCATCTGCAAATCTTACTTTTCTTTTACATTCCCCTTCTCTGGTGACAATGGCACTCACTTGAAGTGTATTCACTTCATCCTTCTCTTTTAACATTACCTCTAGCAGTTCATCTGTGCTGTTGATATTTTGTCCTAGGACTAAAACAAAAATTAAAATGAAGCATGTATTATTAAAATTTCCAAACTAAATTAGTGTAGAAGACATAGAAATAAACCGTGAAAGAATGTTTTAAGGCTGTGGCATCCATGAAAACATAAATATTCACTACGACTTTTTTGATGCCCACAAACACAAGCATATATATTAATATTTCTGCTTTCTATTCCTACCACCTCTGCAACACAGCAGCGTCAACACCTTTCACTTGGACAGTTACAATGGCCTTCTATTTCACTGTGTGACTACCAATCATGAATACTAAAATTCCCTGAAAACACTTATTTGAGGCCCTACCTCAGTCCCACTAACTCAAAAATCTTTGAAAATAGGACTTAAAAATTTATATTTGTACACAAGGTCCCAAGATAATTCTTAGAGACTATACATAGGTTAGACAACTGCTCTTTCCACTGGTCATGTTGCCAAGCTTCCATTATCCATCTGGTTATCAGAATGGTCTCTAATAAACACAAGCCAGACCTAACTCCATACTACTGAAAACCCTCAATCACCATCCATCACTGAGGAGAGTTCAAAGTCACTAACATGACTTAAGGCCCTTCCAGATCTAGCCATTTCCCACTCTTTAGCACTACTATCACCACTTCATTGGCTTAAGTTCAAGCTGTGTAGAGATTTGTGATTTCCTGAAATGTGATTTTATACCTCCATGCCTTTGAATATATTATTTGCTCAATGAGTTTTATTTTTCTTTCAGAGTCCTCCATGGTACCTTTCCTGACCACCATATCTATCTAGTCTCCTCTTTAGGATGTGATCTTATCTTTAGGATAAGATCCATGTCATCCCCATTTGTATGTACCCTAAGCATCAATCACAATGCCTGGCATTTTTAGTTTTTTTAACGTTGTTTAGATATGTTTGGTGAATGTTTGAATAAATGAAAGAATGAGAAGAACAACAATAGCTAATACTTACTGAGAACTTAGGATGGGCTAGGTGTATACATATTGTCAAGTCATTTCCTAACCACAAGTTTATGAGGTAGATTATACACAGATCAAGTAAGTGAGGCTCAGGGCACCTGGGTAGCTCAGTTGGATGAGCTTCCAACTCTTTATTTGGCTCAGGTCATGATCCTAGAGTGGTGAGATCGAGCTCTGTGTCAGGCTGGACACGAAGCCTACATAAGACCCCCTCCCTCCCTCTCTCTCTCTCTGCCTCTCCCCTGCTTCTCTCTCTCTTTCAAAAAAAAAAAAAAAGAGTAAATTTATTTCTCAAGATCATGTGGTAATGGTTGAAATTGGAATTTTAACCTAGGCCAAGTCTAGTACCAGAGTGTACGCTCTCAATATCCATGCTTTACTCATTAATAATAAAACAAAATGCTGAGGCTCATCATTAAAAATCAGGTGAACATGAATCAAAGTTTGAAGCAGAATAATTTTCATTTAATAAACAAATTATCAAACAACTCACGACAACAAATAAGGACTCAAGGTTTTATGGAAGATGTCTATAAAGCATTTGAAGACGAGTTAATCCTAATAATGATTAATCTTCCAAGAGCAAAGAGTAAGATAAATTCAATGAAGTTTTACTTCACACTTTTATTCTACGTGTCACTTATGAATATCAATGAAGAATTCCTAAACATTAGCAAATATGAGCTAATACCACACAAATAATAACTCCCCATGACCAAGTGGGATTTATTCCTGAAATGTTAGAATAGTTTGATATTTAAATAATTATAATTCAACATCTTAATATATACAAGGAGAAAAACCACATGATAGAGACTTTAAAAGATTTGACAAGATTAAACACTTATTCTTGATTGAAAGAAATCTGTAAACTATGTTATCATATAGAAACCCTAGAGGCACAGTCAAAGGGAAGAGATGAGACAAAAACTATTGGAGGTATAGGATAGGTGAAAAGAAGTACAGCCATATTTGTTTGTACATAATAGTGTACTTTGAAATACCGAAGAAGACCAATGATGATGCTAATAAAAGCAAGGTATTAAAGAAGCATGATATAAAATAAACTACAAAAATCAATAGCCCTCATTTATACATTTAATAACCAGTTTAAAAACTCAGCAAAAGAGGAAAACCCCATAGTAACAACTGTGGTGAAAAACTAATAATAGAAAAGAAATATGCTAACAAATAAACTTTAAAAAAATCTGGAACACAAGGAGGAAAACTTTAAAACACTCCTGAAAGACACAAAGTGAGACGTAAACAACAAATTACCCTTGCTTTTAGGTAGAATGACTTGATGTTGTCAAGATATCAATTCTCCCCAAGCTGGGGAAGACATTTAATGTTGTTTCTATAAAAGAAAATAGCCTGTTAGTGCTTATTTTCTGGAGCTAGACACATCTCTTCACAACTGTGTGTGTGTACAATGCAAGAATAACAAAGGAAATAAACTGTGTAATTAAAAAAAAAAAAGCAATGTAGAGAGGCTAGCTTGGTAGCGATATACACTTGGTAGAGCTAACACACTATAAAGCCTCTTCTTTTAAAAGGGCACCTAACTGGCACATGAACAGACAGACAAACCACTGGAACATAATAGAAGTCCCCAAGATTGGTCCAAGTGTATTTAGAAATTTACTGCATAATTAAGGGATTTCTCAATCACTTCTTGATAAGTAGGCTGGAACAAATAGGTGGCCATTTAAAAAATAACAAAACTATTGTCATAACTCATATCATATTCCAGTAAACTCCAAATCAATGAAAGATCTTAATGCAATAAAGGAAACCTTATCAATAATAGGAAAAGAAAAAACACCTTTAAAACTGGGTGCAAGTGTGATTATGAAGAAAGCCTTCCTAACTTGATTCAAAACTCTAGAAAAAAAATGACTAAATTTTGCCATGTAGAAGTGAAATATTATGGTATAAAACATATAGATATGTAGATACAGATACATATATATTATATATATAAATATTGATATAGAATAATGTGATAATCAAAAACAATAATAAAAATTATTCTTGAATAAAAAAAGAATCTATCAATCCAAATCAACATGTGTACACACAACACTGGGTAAAAAGCTGTTGGAAATAGTAGGTTCTTAACACAATCTCAAAATATTTTGAGATAGATGGCTTATTACTTGCAAAAGAAAAACACATCTTTAAAATGAAGAGATGTCATTCTCATCACCCTAACCAAATGATAAACCTCAGCATCACCGATATGAGATAACCTGGCTTTGTCTCGTTAGGCACATTGCATCCACACTAAAAAGACACACCATCAATATAAGTATTTTCCCCAACATCTTTTAACAGGAAGCTAATCAGAGGGAGACAATCTGATAAATTCATATGTGAAATAGGCAATATTCTACAAGGCTTCTAATCTGGACTAAAAAATTTTTTAGTATCATGAAAATTTAAAACCACAAATCTTTTTTTGTGGACAACTGAGATAATTTAAACATGGACTGTATATTAGATAATGTTGAGTGGTTTTCTTAAGTGTGACCATGATGATAATGACAGCCTGTTCTGCCAAAGACCATTGTATTCTTGGAATATGTTTCATATGCAATGTCAGACTCTTACTTTTAAACAGTTTTTAAAAAAAGTGTGTGTATCTATACATGCTAATGTAAATGGGCTCCCACTGGCTTAATTTTATACTCAGCATAAAAAACAATAATAATAATCCAGAAAGAAGCCATAAGTGTGTTAATAATGAACCTGAGAGGTCTATGAACATATATTGTATTATTTTAAGTTATCTTTAGATTCAAAAAATTTCAAAACAAAATATATATATAAAGAATGAAAAATATTAGAAGTGCAAATGAAATGTTGCTCAGTGAATTCCACAGGAGAACCAACTTTTTGGCGACTACTAACTGACATTTTCTTAACCCATTAACTTCCCAGATTTGGCTTTGTGGTGACCAAATGTAACAGATATCTATGACTAAATTTCAAAGCTCGCTTTAATACACACTGCTAAGTTCACCATATTAGTTCATCTTCATGTCTGA
The DNA here is from genome assembly GCF_018350175.1 of Felis catus. NCBI lineage: Eukaryota > Metazoa > Chordata > Mammalia > Carnivora > Felidae > Felis > Felis catus. Next base: position 5,226,297 of record NC_058377.1, on the reverse strand, counting down.
TCGCTTAGAAGTATACTATAGTTGGGGTGTCTGGGTGGCTCAGTCTGTTGAGCATCTGACTCTTGATTTTGGTTCAGGTCATGATATCATTGTTCATGAGATCAAGCACCACACATCAGGCTACATGTTGAGTGTGGAGCCTGCTTGAGATTATCTCTCTCCCTCTCTCTCTGCCCCTTTCCCACTCACATGTGAACTCTCTGTACCTATCAAAATAAATAAACAACAAAAAAAAGAGACAGTATGTTATAGTACTGTCCTATAATATCAACTGTTATAAAAGTTAAAAAAATTATGAAACATAGGAATAGGAAAATAATTCCTCATTTTACATAAACATTTGATGAACTGTTGCTTTAGATAATGAGTTCTTTTAGTACCCTTTGAAGAGTGATTTAACAGAGCTAGGGATAAAATAAGGGATATACCAAACAAATCTGTATGTATTCTAAAGAATGCTTTGGGGAGATGTTGTCTAATATACTCAGTGGAATTGATTCTCTTATTAAAGATCTCATCACAAATTACTTCTTTAATATTTTTGTTTTCACCCAGATTATTTGTGCAAAATGAATCTATTCTTAGTCAATTTCATTAAGGCAAACTGTTTTTCTTTATCTCTACTCCAAATCAGAATTGAAGGGTTGGTGGAAACAGGAAGGTAGGGGAAGAAAACACATTTTTCCAAACTCTACAGAAATTGTGAAGGCAGTATTCCCTAGTGCTGATGTCAGTCAGTGGTGTTCATGTTCAGTCAATCTAATGTCTAAATTTAATGTGATGTTTTAGATGGATGTCTATGTGGCTAAAATCAAAGGCCACTGACAAGACCATTCCCACTTTGACTTTTTGGTCAGATATTTACATTTCTAATTTTAAAGTTCCATTTTTCTGACTTAGGATCTACTTTCTCCTTGGCTTTTCTGAATGACTGTTTTCCTTTCTGGTGCAATCTGCATAAGGCTGCTGGTCATCATGGGGATATTTATAATTTTACACTGTGCTCATAGATCAAGCCAAAAGTACATATTTTACATTAATTCCCTTCAACTTTCCAATTTCCCTTCTATAGCATTGCTATTTATATACTGCCTAATCTTTGAAAGGCTTAAAATCTCTTTATACATTTCAGGTAATGGAAATGTCAGTGGGAACCTAGGTGGTAGGGCATACCTGACTAGGCTACTTCATACAAGCTTTGGCCCTTGATTTATTTAGTTGTCTCAAACACAGACAGCAAAGTCTGAGAAAACAAATAAACAATACAGAGACATATATGTATGGCTTATTAGAAAAGTTGTCTTAATTCTTATATTCTAGAAGCTAACAGCTATGTAATATAAAAACCATAAATGAAACTACACCATCTTAAGTCAAACAGTATTCCTTCCATGTGCTTTGAATTTGAAGTCTCTGGTATCTTTTCCTTCACTTGAGAGAAAGAAATTCATTAATCTACTCTAAGGAAGGAAGCTTCTACACATTTCTGTGAATTGAAACCCAGTAAGATTAAAAGCTGAAGGATTTTCCCAGAACAAGCTATCTTCCCTGAATTCCACATGCCCTTCTGCTTGACTTGTATTTTCATCTTATCTTTATTGTTCTCAAACTAATTCTTCAGAAATGATCCACAAAACAAATTTTACTGAAATTACTTGCAACTTGCTCCAGCAATCTGGAAGCCCTTCAGACACAATCTTTAAATAATTAATTTTCATGAGTAACCAAAAATTGAGGGTCTGAGAGTTTGATTCCTAAATTTCACCAAAGATTAATCCTGTTTGACTGTTTCCATGAAGAAAGTATCCCTTTCTTACATAGAAACCCTTTCCTGATTTTAAAGTAAATTGAGCCAACATTTCTTCAATACCATAAACTTGTATTTCCTAACCTGATTTACAAAAAAATTTACCTCCTCTGAAACATCTTAACTGCTTTCTTAATTCACTGTACTTCCATCCAAGAAAAACTTTCAGTGTCAAATACAACATATGATATTTTCAGTTCTCTTATTTTTAATAGTTGATTAATATTTATCTAACTAGAAAACAATACTCAACAGGCATCTTCTTTACATATTTCCTTGAGAGATTTACATGACACACCTCATAATTCTGTAGAATTAATTGACATCTAGAGTAGAATAATATTCCCTATTTTCAGTGATAACAAGTATTATATGCTACGAGAGGTATATACTATAGAAGGGACATATATTTAATTCCACAAGTATATGCATATCATTAGAAAAATAATAAGGCAGCCAAAACTATACTGAGTTGGCCACTAAACTGTTAAAATTTATTTAAATCCTACTGATAGAGACATTTACTAAGCTAAGCTATCTGTTAATTTATGAAAGATTTTTATTGTATATCAGAGATTTCTTGCGTGAGTATCAAAAATAGAATAGTATAAGCCTAGAGAATTCTAGAATAGGTATTTGTAAAATACTATTACAGCAGCCTGAAGGAATTTAACCAGACTTCTATGGTGACAGATAGCTAGTGCAGGCTCAAACATGTTTTGACTGAATCCTCTAGAATGCATTTGTATTGCAGTTTAATCCTTGAAATCCCGGTGGCATGACATTGGGGGTAGTAAGTGGTTAATCTGGGGCTATCCGGTGGCTCAGTCAGTTGAGTGTCCAATTCTTGATTTTGGCTCAGGTCACGATCTTATGGTTGGTGAGTTCAAGCCCTGCATTGGGCTCTGCATTGACAGCGCAGAGCCTGCTTAGGATTCTCTCTCTCTCTCTCTCTCTCTGTTTCTCTCTCTCTCTCTCTCTCTTTCTCTCTCTCTGTCCTTACCCCATTCACACAAACTCTGTCTCAAAATAAATAAACATTAAAGCAATAGTTAATGTTACAGTATTTCTTCTGTGTTCTCCAGCACACATACAGCCTATCACCTATTAGCTCAGCATATATATTAATTTACATCAAGAGGCTCCGGAATTGTTTATCCATGGATACTCCACATTATTCATCTTTGCCAGAAGTAATATGGGGAACTGGGAATGCAGAAAGAGGTCACGGCACACGAAATGAGAGAAAAGAGCATGAAATCTTCAGCAAAATGTAAAAGTCCACGGTTTAAATGGAAATGAGTCAGCACTTTTATGTTTGTTTTGAGAGAACAGAAACTCAATTCAAACTACATTTTAAGGATGGAAAGTTATTTTCAGCTCATCTCCCTGAAATATCTAAGAGACATCATGGGTTCCTCAACATCTGGTTCTCAGGATTCAAATGATACTGTAAGACCTATTTCTTTAGCCCATTATCTGGTCTCTGTTGGTCTCATGTGTAAGCAAGCCTTCTATCTGAGCAGCGAAGATGATTAAGGACAGCTCCAGATCATACAGCTATTAGCACTTACATTATGGAAAGGATCAGGATGCTTTTTCCCTCTGTGTCCACATCATTCCTACCAAAAAGACTCTGATTGGCTCTGCTTGCGTCATGGTCCAATCACTGTGCTATATATGTATATTTGTATATTGCTGGTAGGGAGGGAGGGAGGGAGGGAGGTGATTGGTAGATGATAGAGGGGTTGTAATGACTGATCGATATAAAAAGATGGATAGATTATAGATTAATTATAAGCCTATGAAAAATATTTATCTTTGATAATTTTCCATGCTGTTTTTCTGTCATATTTTTCTGTTTGTCTATGTGTGTATTTTAAGCATCAGGGCTGCATAGTGGTTGGAGCACAGGCTTCAGAGTCAGAGAGAGATGCTTTTGAATCCCCTGCCAGCCACTAATTGCATGACCCAGGGCCAGTTATTCTGTCACCAGAAGCTTCAGTTTTTGTCACACGTAGATTAGGGATCATCATGCCTACTTCCTAAAGGATTCACAAAGATTAAATGGGATTGTATAATCAAAATGTGGAGTAGAATACCTGGCATATAGAAAACTGTCATTCAATAGATATCATTATCAGTATGATTACTACTGTTGTTATTGCCTGACTTCTATGTACATATTCTTGATCACCCTCGTGGTATGTGTTAGGCATCACTAAGCCCATTCACTGATGTTTAGACATTAAAGCGAAAGTATTGCTGTTATGATGCATCAGAGCTCTGGACACCAGGGACATGCTTTGTAGTGTAGCAGCCAGACAGAAGCACCCATGCAGGCGTGCTGGATATTCTCATTACCAATGGGTAACAATGCTCACCTGTGTCCACCTTCACCTCTGGCAGCAATGCTTTAAAATAGGGCATTTTCAGTAGTAACAATAAAGGATGCTGGTTGTGAATAATCATTTTGTTCAATTTAAGTTTATTAAAACTCATAAAAGAAAGATTATAAAGCTTTTTTTTTTTTAGCGTAAAAGCTATACTTGCATTGGGGAGGTATTTCTTCCATAAACATTGAATGTGTATAATGCAGGGCAGAGTAGTTTTGTTTTGGCAAATTTACCATTCTACATCCTCATTGATTTGCACAGCCTAACTTTGAGGTATTTCCCCTTCAGTAGAAAAAAATGGAATCTGTTCATTGTAACCATGACATAAAGGGCTCCTTCCATATTTTCTTAAAAGAAGTCAGCCGAACTTAAGTTTCACTTCATTTTAAGAAAAATACTTTTTTTAATCAGGAAAAGATAACTATTCTACATTAGTTTAAATTGGCTGACTATTTCTTTTCCATTATCTTTTCAGTTGCCAGTGTGGGGAAAATTTAGTGAAATCATAATCTAAAGACTAGAGCAAACTCTGCTAACTGTTGGTTTAGTGAAAGGTGAATTTTCAGTATTTCACTGGATGGAAAAAGTGAACTTTTAAAGATTTTACCAAGATATCACTAATTTTCAGAAACTATTTTCCAGTTATCTGAATATAACCAAAGAGTAGGATGCACATAGAAGATTGCAGTGGCAAGGGGACTGTGATCTCCATGGCACAGCTGAACTCCTTTATGGACCCTGCAAGGCAATTTCCCACCAGGGTAAAACACCCTATATTATGATTGCAAGGGATGCTTCAAAATAGATCAGAAATATACTAAAATATGAATATTGATTATTTTTCAGTGATAATATAGATAATTCATGTCATTTTTTTTATGTATTTTCAAAACATAAGATATGAAATGAATAGTGTAAAAATAACGAAAATAGAGGAAATTGAAAAAAATCAAGATGCTACTTCCCATAGTTCAGGGTAAATAAGGGCTCAGCATCCCAGTCTTGCTTTCAGCTCAGGTCATGATTCCAAGGTCCTGGGATCAAGCCCTGCATCGGGCTATGTAGTGAGCAGGGTGCCTGCTTAAGATTCTCTCTCTCTCTCTCTCTCTCTCTCTCTCTCTCTCTCTCTCTCTCTACCTCTGCCCCTCTCCCCAACTCATGCTCTCTCCTCCCCAAAAATAAAATAAAATTACTTTTTATACCTCTTTATTTGTGATATATAGAAATAAGAACGATATAAGTATATTGATCTCACAGGCAACTAATTTGTCAATCTCTTTTTAAATTCCTAATGAGTTGTTTATAGAAGTTTGGGAGATCTCTATGTGGATGAGATTATTTTTTATTTTTTTAATTTTAACATATATATATATATTAGCATATATATTATAGTGTGTATATGTATATGTATATGTATATGTATATGTATATGTATATCTATATCTATATCTATATCTATATCTATATCTATATCTATATGTATGTACATGCCCAATATGGCTCTTGAACACATGACCATGAGATCAAGAGTCACATGCTATACCAACTGAGCCAGCCAGTTGCCCCAGGATGATCATATTTTGATTTACAAGATAATTGCTCAATTGTCTCCAATTCTTGCTTACATCTTTACTTTGTTTTTATTGTTTTACCTCACCTGGTAAGGTGAGTAAGCTGGTGTAGTACCTCTAATACTTCCAATACAATGTAGACCAGAATCAGTGATAGCAAAAATGCTTCTGACATTTCATATATTAAGAATGGATATTTGCTATAAGGTTTTTTGGTCATAAACAGAAATTAGATTTTATAAAACATTTTGCTGCATGCCTTGAGATAATCATATCATTTTTTTTCTTTAAACACTTTTAGTGTTGAATCAAATTATTCCTGGTATAAGCCCAACTTACCCATAATGAATAATGCTTAAATGGTTGAATTTGCTAATACTCTATTTAGAATGTAGATCTATATTAATGAGTAAGATTAGCCTGTGATTTCCATTTGTCACACTTTTTATGTGTTGTTATAAATGTTAAATTTATCTATTAAATGAATAGGGAACTATAAACTTTTTTCTTTACTGTGAAATGTTTTACAAAGGATTAGATTCATCTGTTTCCTGAAAGTTTGCTAGAACTTGCCTGTAAAACCATTTGGGATAGCTGGTTCTTTGTGAGAGGATTTTATACTACTTATTCAATTTATCCTTTGGCTATTAGCCTATTTCTTTTTAAAAAGAATTTTCTTTTAGCTTTACTGAATCAACACAGAACACTGTGTAAGCTTTAAATGTACAACATGATGATTTGATATATGTGTAGATTGCCAAATCATTACCATGATAATGTTAGTTAACATATCCATCACTTCATATACTTATCATTTGGGGTGGGAGGGGAATTGAGAACTTTTAGGATTTACTTTAAGCAACTTCCAAGTATACAATAGAGTACTGTTAACTAAAATCATCATGTCACATGTAAGAACCCCAGAACTATCACATGTTATAGCTCCAAGTTTGTACTCTTTGACCACCTTCACCCATATCTCCCACCCCAGTCCTGGCAGTCACCAATCTACTTTGTTTCTTTTCTTTTTTTTTTTAATTCTACATACAATTGAGGTCATACAGTACTTGTGTTTCTATATCTGACTTATTTATCTCAGCATAATGCCAAGTTCCATCCATATTGCTGCAAATGGCAGCACTTCCTTCTTTTTTATGGCTAAATAAATAATATTCATGTATGAGTGTGTGTGTGTGATTTGCTCTATTCATCTGTTAACGGACACTTAGGCTGTTTCCATATCTTAGCTATTGTAATAATGCTATAATGAATAAGGGGGTGCAGATATCTTTTCAAAAAAGTAATTTATTTTCTTTCAGATAAATGCAGAAGTAGAATTGGTGGATCATGTGATATTTCTATTTTTAATTTAGTGAGAAACCTCCACCATGTTTTCCACAGTGGCTGTACCAGTTTACATTTCCAACAGCAATGCACCATGGTCTCTTCTTCTGCACATCTTCACCAGTCCTTGTTATCTATCTTATTAGCCTATTTCTTCTTGAACCACTTCTAAATTAGACTTTTCCTAGTAATTCATCTCAATAGATTCTTTTGGTATAAAGTTGTTTGTATTATATCCTTATTTTCTTATACTGACTCATTTTCTGTTATAATATCTGTACCTTCCACTCAATCTCAACAGGAGTTAAACTATTTTATTAGTGTTTGCAAAGCACTTTTGGTTTTATGTTTTTTGTTATTTTAGATGCACGTGCATTTATATTATTTAACTTTCCTGACTGAGTTGAAATTTTTAGCATTATGCAGTAACATTTACGATACCTAAAATTGCCTTTTGTCTTAAAGTCAGTTATATCAGAAGTTCATATTCCTCCTCAAACTTCTTTTAGTATTTAAGACTGATGTAATATTCCCATCCCTTTACTATCTGTATGTCTTCCTGGGTATTTATAAATAGCATATAAGTTAGATTATGGGGGTAGGAAGGATTATGAAACCAATGTCTCATATTTTGTCTTGAGCTTTCTATTTGTTCTCCTTTTTCTCTTTTAGTTTTTTGGTGGTTTTCTTTATTATTCTTAATACATTCTTTTTTTCTACTGATTTGAAAACTACATACTGTCTATATTTTTGTTAGTTATCATAGACGGTCATCATACATTCCAATTTAATGTCTGGAGTTAACATCTATATCCCACCCTAAAACAATGTAAGACAATATTTAACACTATATTCAAATCAATCTTCTTACATTTCACATGTGTGTTTGGTTCAATGATTTTGTTCTTTTCTTTTTCCAAATTCCACAAATCATATATTAATATTAGTTTATTTAAAATTATTTACTTGGTGGTGCCTGGATGGCTCAGTCAGTTAAGCATCTGACTCTTGGTTTCTGCTCAGTTCATGATCTCAGGTTTCGTGGATTCAAGCCCTGAATTAGACGTTGCACTTATATTGTGGAAACTGTTTGGGATTCTTTCTCCCTCTCTCTCTCTACACACGTACCCCCAACACTTGTGCTGTCTCTGTCTCTCTCAAAATAAATATATAAACTTAAAAAAAATTTTTTTTGGATTTAACTACATATTCATCGATTTCTTTTTTCACTATTCCTCCACTTCACTAGACCTTCCTTCTGAGATCATTTATTCTCTGACAAATTCTTTGGCAGGTCCCTTGATGTAGAGGTATTTACGGTAGCCTCTTTATATATGTATATGTATATATGTGTGTGTGTGTGTGTGTGTGTGTGTATGTGTGTACACACACACACATATGTGTACACACATACACACACACACACACACCACACACACATGTATGTATTTCAGCTGTAAATATATTTAGCCTGTCTTCCCTCTTGATTTTTTTCTAGGAACACAATTCTAAACTGAAAGTTATTTTCTCCTAACCCTGCAAATGTATTATTTCCTTCTCACTTTTATTGTTGCCTCTGAGAAATCTGTTTTCACTGTAATTGTTAAACTTTTGTAGGGACGTTGGGACTGTTTTTGGTCAGGATAGATGAGTGAAAGAGATGGGTATCATTCTAAATTACTAGAGTGAAAAAGACCTTGGAGTTGTTGTCCATTCCTTTCTTCCCCTTCCAAAGCAAACATAGAGACTTTGGGTTGAGATGGCACAGTGTGTGTCAAGATCAAAATAATTTAGGTTGCGGATTCACTGGATGGAGAACAGAAGACAATCATCCTCCTGACTAATAGCCAACTTCTGTCGTGTTAAGTCATTAAGATGTGGGGCTTGCTTCACTACAGCATAGGAGAAACTAACACACAGTATATGTGAATATGTGGTCTTTCTTCTATTCTCTCCACACTGTACTTCTGGGAATTCAGTAAAACAAACATTAAAACTCCTTTTCTAGGGGTGCCTGGGTAGCTCGGTAGAGCATCCGACTTCAGCTCAGGTCATGATCTCACAGTCCGTGAGTTCGAGCCCCTCTGTGTTGACAGCTCAGAGCCTGGAGCCTGCTTAGGATTCTGTGTCTCCCTCTCTCTCTGCCCCTCCCACACTCATGTTCTGTCTCTCAAAAATAAACATTAAATTTTTTAAATAAATAAAATAAAATAAAACTTTTATTCACATCCACTCTCTCTTTTTTCTCATTTTCTTTATTTATCCATGTAAAAGCTCAAGAAGGAGTCATATCAAATGTTTAATGGTTCTCCTTAGGCATGGTGAGAGAGCCTTTCAACATAAATTTCATCACTGTTTCTTTTTGAAATAGCTGTTTTTAAAAGGAAAAGGAAGAGAAATAAGTAAAGGCTGTTTTGTAATGATGTGACAAAGCAAGGTGATTTATGTAAAATTCCCAGCACAGGACCAGGCAGTGAATGGCTACTCAGAATGGGTCATAATAACACATGTATATAATTCATGAAAAACATAATTTTCATTCATTCCTTCTTTCAATCTTGCAATCATTCGTTCATTTATATCCAGCCCAGTTTAGTGTCAGCTGTGCTGACAGCTCAGAGCCTGGACCCTGCTTCAGATTCTGTGTCTCCCTTTCTCTCTACCCCTCTCCCACCCACACTCTGTCTCTTTCTCTCTCAAAAATAAAGCATTAAATTTTTTTTTAATCTCTTCTATCCTCCACATATCTTAAATTCTTTGTCCTGGTTTTCATCTCATACTTCTGTGTTGTATTTTGTACTACTTTCTGCACATCTATTTCTCAGTTTACTAATTTTCTCCCCAGCTATATCTTACCTAACTCATTTAGTTTATAACATTTTTATAATAAAATTTCTATGTTGCATTTTTCCAATATGTCAACTGTAAGTTTCAATCATTTCTTTTCACTCTTTTCACATACTCTTTTCTACAAATCCTGTGTTTTTATCTGAAAAATATTAAATTCTTTGGAGATGTAACATTGTTTTTTCTGCTAGCTTTTGTTCATGGTAGTTTATTTCCTGGTGTGTGTGATGATTATTTGGAAGCCACAGATCTTAATCCATGGAAAATCTACAAGATTAAAGTTATGATCTTTTCTTCCAGCAGAGATTTACTTTTGTTTCCTTTTGGAGTCTGGTCTTGCTATAGACTGGGATTATTTTATTACCCTTCTGATTCCATTTCTGAAGACTCAGGTTCAGTACCCTCTTTGTAGCTAATCCAATGCTTAGTCTTTTGGTTATGAGCTATCAGCTACTTGCCTTCAGGGAAAGCCTGATTCAGAGCTTACTGCTCATTAGGCATCAACCCCCTGTTTTGTTTGTTAGCACCTTTGCAATGTCACTTATATCTGTAGGCCAGCGAAACAATAAAATATAGTTTATGCTACATGTAGGTGTTTTGTAGCAAGTGGGTTCTTGGCAAATCCAATTTGTCATTCATTGTACCCCCCATTTTTATACTTCATCTGGTTCCTATTACCACTGGTAAAAGTCAGAAAAATGTCAATTTAGGGAGATTTTAGCTAGATCCTAACAAACTCTGAGAAGGCTGAAAAAGAAATTAGAAGTATCATGTTTTAATGGATAATAAGTGAGATTTAAAGTCAGATAAACATCCTCTATCTTTGAGTTGTGACTTGGGCCAATTACTAGTAGTCCACAAGCCATAATTTTCTCACTATAAATAGAAATAATAAAAGATATCTTGTGTTATGATCATTTGAATATATATGTATATATACACACACAGTGTGTGTGTGTGTGTGAGAGAGAGAGAGACAGAGAGAGAGAGTGAGTGAGAGAGGGAGAGAGGGGGAGAGGGAGAAAGAGAGAGAAAGAACATGTGCATCTGACATATAGACAATAAATGGTAGATACTTTTATTCATGGTACATACTTTCCCCTGCATGTTGTATATGATTGGGTTATCTAACTTTTTAGTTTGTTGGAATGTTGTTAGAGTAAATTAGCATATAGTATGCAAAAAATAGTGTTTTTCTTTACCTGCTATGTTGAATGACAGAGAGATTAATTTCCACTCTAATTCTGCATATCTATATACATCATAAATATAGGACTTGTATATTAGTTTAAAATGATAGTAATATGAAAATCTCTAAAACAATCTCCAAGATGCCTGTTATGTTAGCCTTCCTTGTAGGTTTTTTTCTTCTATAGTAATTTGAGTAACAGATAACTAAGTGCTCATATTAGTATTCAAGTAACAAAGTAATTTTCCTCTGCCTGATTAATAAAGGAAAGAGACTGAATGTGGTTATGAACTCAAGGTATTCATATTGCAGTCATGTTTTCTGTTGCAGGCTTAATCAAAATTCAAAATGACAATACTGACAGAAATAGTCCATGAAATAGGCTATTGTTGTGAAGGAAATGTAACACTGACCTCAGAGAAATGTGATTCAGATTATGTGACAAATTAGCTAGGTTTGTCAAAGGGAAGACTATAAATTCAGGTAACAGAGAGGCTTTACAAAAATCTTTCTTTTTTGTCTTCCTTGACTTTGCATGTCTAGCAAGATAGCAGGACTGCAGGGAAGTGATTTCTGTTGGCTGTGCAAGTGCCATAAAAATCACTTTATAATAAAACCAAATTAGACTCACGTAAACTGTTTAGACAAATCTTTCCTGCCATAATCATGGTGTTCATGGGTGCCAGACTTTCTATGTTGTTTGTATTAAATAGCAAGATTAGACTTGTGAAAGTAAGATCAATGACGATAAAAATAGTTAACATGCATTATTTACCAATATTATTTCATTTAATGTTCACAATACCTATGAAGTAGGTATTGTCAAGCTCTCTTGTCTACTTATAAGAAAAGAGGTTCAGAGAATTTTAATGGCAGAAATGACAAGTGTTAAAAAAAAAAAAAGGAAAGAAGTTGCTCCTAAAAGTATTTTACTAGGCAACCTCACTACCATACTGTACACATTGATTTGACCTCCTGTTCCTACTCCATCTCCTCAGAATCTTGCCATTCTTGTTACATAATTTGAATGGATGTTCAAATAGGATTCTTATCAAATAACTCAGATCTGATTGGGGCAGTGAGTTTACTGAATAACACAATCAAGATTACTATCAAATATTTTAACAGGCTGAAGTAATAGGCTAAACATAATATGATAAAAGACAGAACTTTAGTCAAAAAAAAAACAATTATAAAACTGAGAAAACATAGACATGTGGTTTGGCAGCAACCTTTCTCATTAAGGATTTGTGTATACCGTAGTTTAAGACAGTTGACAATGATGATGATAAAAAGATAGGTAAAAGAATTACTTACAAAGAACTCCTGTTCCTCTAAAGAGCCAGGAAGGAAAGCACGATTGAAAAATTTGAAAAGACTGAACAAACTTCACAAAGGAGAAGATTCAGGGGTAGGAGTGTGTGTGGCATGAACTTGAGCACAGTCAGAAAAGAAGCTTGCTCTGTCCAGCATTTACACTTTAGATGAGTCTGGAGACGGACATGCGGTATGTCATCAAAACCATCCTAGTGTATCAAGTTTACATTTGTGGCTGCAGAATAGGAGCAAGCTGGGGAAGACAGGGAATAAGAATGGATGTGCTTCATACATGACTGCACATGCGAGTTGAACAACATGTTAAATATGACATTGGTCCTCTGTCCTGGGTGATCCCAGGGTGCCAAGTCTCCCATTCTTCCAGGATCATTCTTTCATTTAATAGTCAAATACAACGTCTGAAGCTCCCATTGTACCTAACTACAGAAAGTCCAGTCCTCTGTCACTTGTAACATCAGCAAGAGGACCAATGCTTACGACAGCTCAACTGACCTGAGGCGGGATAGCGGTGTAGTTATGAGCATGGGTTGGGGGCTCGGACCAACTAATTTAAGTACTGGACCTGCCACTAAATGAATGCTCTTGCCAAGTTTTTAATCTGTGTCTTACCCTCCTCAATTAAGAGATAGTGATGCCTAATTGTGCTTGCTTTACTGGAGTGTTCATCCAGTTCATCCACAGCTATTTATCCATCACCCACAAGGGCTCATTGCATCAAATTCACAAATACCCTGTCTCCTAGGAGGAGAATGATTAAAATCATTAAATTTAATCGTAATCATAAAATGATTAAAATCGGTGTTTTCTTAGGAAAGAAACAACAACAACAACAAAAAAAAAAAACCAGACACCTCCACAACTTCTCTCCTCCCTTCCTCCCTCCCACCCCCGATGTACATGCACACACATGTACAGAAAAACACACACAAACATCTCATAACTTCTAGACTATGGAAATGCTTAATGGTAGGCTTTTTGTTTTAATGTTTATATATTCTTGAGAGAGGGAGAGAGACAGAGAGACTGAGTGTGAGCAGGGAACGGGCAGAGAGAGAAGACACAGAATCTGAAGCAGGCTCCAGGCTCTGAGCTGCCAGCACAGAGCCCGATGCGGGGCTCAAACTCATTAACTGTGAGATCATGACCTGAGCCAAAGTCGGACACTTAACCAACTAAACCACCCAGGCACCCCCCTTACTGGTAGACTTTCTTAATATTACATTGTTCTCCATTACACTATTTATTGTGTTGAGAACCAACACATGGGAAGTGGTGTGTGTGTGCGTGTGTGTGTGTGTGTGTGTTTGCTATATGTGTGAGAATTATGGGTAGTTTGGGACACATGGAGTTTCAAGAGCTACTAGTACTGCTTTACAAAATTATTCAGAAGGTATTTAAATTGGAAATGTAAGAGTTCTTATTTTTTAAATAGCCCCATAAACTATGTTAGAAATTGATCTGAAGACACAAAGTACATAGTGAGTGAATAAACTTAGCACATAGTAAGTGAATGCTAGCTGGATGGTTTGAAATTAAGAGTTCTGGGTCTCAAATGGCTAAGCATTATGGGGAAAAATAAACACAGCTATGTGGAATTAATGCAAGATAATTATATTCACTCCTCAGGTTATAAGTCATCAACAGTCCCCAGTTATTTGTTAAAAAATCTGAATTCATAGTCCAGCATTCAAGGTCCTCAGTGATCAGGCATTCATTCCCTTGTCTAGTATTTATTCATTCAATATTCTAAGGTCCAGTTGATCTAAAAATCACATATCTCCATTGTCACACTTGCATTCCAATTCTTTCCCAAATCTAGAAAGACCGATCTCCTCACAACTCCAAACATTCAGGTCCTCTCCATTAATCAAAGCCCTATTTTCCAAAAGATCTTCTTGCTGATTTGAAATGAACTGGCTTCTTTATCCCTCTTCTGAACTTAGCTTGTACCTAGATATAGCACAATCCCATCTTTCTATGGGTGACCAAGATTGGTGACATAAATGTCAGGATCACAAATAGCTGTATACTCTCCAAGAATAAGAAATCATTTCTGATCCCCCCAGAGTTCCTGGCATGCAGTAGGTATCCAGTGTATGTTTGTTAAATGACCAGAACTTGGCCTGTTTTATAGACCAAATAAAATAAAATTAGTTCAAAACTGATTTTTCTTTCTCTTTTTTGGGGGGTGTAGGGAGAGAGAGAGAGAATGAGTGACAGTGTGAGTAGTGGAGGGGCAGAAGGAGAGAGATAACCTTAAGCAGGCTCCATACTTGGCACAGAGCCTAACCAGGGCTTGATCTTGTGACCCTGAGGATCATGACCTGAACCAAAATCAAGAGTCAGATGCTTAACTCAGACACCCAAGTGCCACAAATTAGTTCAAAATTGATTTCTTAAATGCACTCCTAGATTTACCAGGATTATTATTAAATTATTTTATTCTACTAAATGTCTATGCCATGGCATTTTTCAAAAAATATCATTAGACTCCATTTAATCAAAACTAACTGTAGAAATATTTTCAGCACCTCAAGCATTTCTCAAGGTTCCATGACCAATGCAATGAGGTCAGTCAAGAGGAAAATAACAACCAGAATTTATAGTCACTACTAATTCTTTGGGAGTCTCAGACCATATTTCTAAAAGAACTCATTTGGAATATGCAATGCATAGAATTTTTCAGTTAAATTTTTTCAGCCTCTAATGTCCACAAGCTTTAATAGAAGTCCTCCAAAAGGAACAATAACATGTCTGAGGTCTTCATTGGAGGTATTGAATGTTGTGACAGGCTATCCAGATTCTCTCTGTAGAACAAAGGTGTGAATTCCCCCAGCTGCCATGAGTATCGGCTTCTGGCAGTTCACAATCACATCTCCTCCACCACCACCCCAGGAATTGTCATCAACCAAAGGGAGCTTCCCAGTACATGATCACACTTCATCCCAAGGGGCAGTCTATATTCAACTGCTGCTGGACACGAAAGTACCAATCCCCAACTAATAAAACTCTGAAGGTCCATCCGGATCCAAAACTCTTTGTGAGATTAGGCCCTGTAGTTGTTGTACCAGAATTCAGCTTATCCTAATACCCCTCTGACTTCCCCCAATCTTTCGTAGTGTGTTCCAATACACCACTTGCTTGCACGTTAAAGTATCAAGTCTTTTTCCAGGAAACCCAGATGAAGACAACAGGGAAAATTGGATTAAACAAATAAGCATAAGTGTACTTTAGACAATAATCTTTTTATTTTTTATTTAAATTTTAGGTAGTTAACGTAAGTGCCATATCGGTTTCAGGAGTAGAATTCAGTGATTCAGAGGCACATGGGTGGCTCACTTGGTTAAGCGTCCGACTTTGGCTCAGATCACGATCTCATGGCTAGTGGGTCCAAGCCCCATGTCAGGCTCTGTGCTGGCAGCTCAGAGCCTGGAGTATGCTTCAGATTCTGTATCTCCCTCTCTATCTCTGTCCCTTCCCCACTCATAATCTGTTTCTCCATCTCTTAAAAACAAATATTAAAAATTAAAAAACAAGAATTCAGTGATTCATCACTTATATACAACACCCAATACTAATCACAACAAGTGTTGTCCTTGGTACCCATCACCCATCTAGCCCATCTCCCTCTGTCAACCCTGTTTGTTCTCTATCATTAAGAGTTTCTTGTGGTTTATTTCCCTCTCTTTTCTTTTCTCCCCACTTCCCATATGTCCATCTGTTTTGTTTCTTAAATCTCATGTATGAGTGAAACTGTATGGTACTTGTCTTTCTCTGACTGACTTATTTCACTTAGCATAATACATTCTAGCTCCATTCATGCCATTGCAAAATGGCAAGATTTCATTCATTTTGATAGTCAACTAATTTTACATTTTGTGTGTGTGTGTGTGTGTGCGTGTGTGTGTGTGTACACACATACCACATCTTCTTTACCTGTTCATCAGCCAATGGCTATATAGGCTTTCTCCATGGTTTGGCTATTGTTGATAATGCTATTATACACATTGGGGTGCTGATACCCTTTCGAATCTTGTATTTTTTATCCTTTGGGTAAATACCTAACAGTACAATTGCTGGATCATAGGGTAGGTATATTTTTAGTTCCTTGAGGAACCTCCCTACTGTTTTCCAGTGTAGCTGCACCAGTTTTCATTCCCACCAACAGTGCAAGAGGATTCCCCTTTTACTGCATCCTATACAACACCTGCTATTTCTTGAGTTGTTAATTTTAGCCATTCTGACTGGTGTGAGGTGGTGTCCTGTTGTGGTTTTGATTTGTATTTCTCTGATAATGACTGATGTTGAGCATTTTTTCACATGTCTGTTAACCATCTGGATGTCTTGTTTGGAAAGTGTCTATTCATGTCTTCCCATTTCTTCACTGGATTATGTGTTTTTTAGGTGTTGAGATTGAAAAGCTCTTTATAGATTTTGTACACTAACCATTTATCAGCAATGTCTTTTAAAAATACCTTCTCCTAGTGCTCGCTTCGGCAGCACATATACTAAAAATACCTTCTCCCATTCCATAAGGCTGCCTTTTAGTTTTGTTGATTGTTTCCTTCACTGTACAGAAACTTTTTATCTTGATGAAGTCCCAATAGTTCATGTTTGCTTTTGTTTCCCTTGCCTTTGGTGACGTGTCCAGTAAAAAGTTGCTCTGGCTTAGGTCAAAGAGGGTGCAGCTTGTGTTCTCCTCTGGGATTTTGATTGATTGTTTCCTATTTCACATTTAGGGCTTTAACCCATTCAGAGTTTATTTTTGTGTATGGTAAAAGGAAGTGGTCCAGTTTCTTTCTGCATGTTGCCATCCAGTTTTCCCAGCACCATTTTTTGAAGAGACTTTTTTTCCCCCATCGGATATTATTTCCTGCTTTGTTGAAGATGACTTCACCATACAGTTGTGGGTCCATTTCTGGGTTTTCCATTTTGTTCCACTGATCTATGTGTCTGTTTTTTGTTTGTTTGTTCATTTGTTTTTAATTTACATCCAAGTTAGTTAGCATACAGTGCAACAATGATTTCAGGAGTAGATTCCTTAATGCCTCTTACCCATTTAGCCCATCCTCCCTCCCACAACCCCCCCTCCCACCTCCAGTAACCTTCTTTTTGTTCTCCATATTTAAGAGTCTCTAATGTCATGTCTCTGTTTTTATGCCAGTAGCATACAGTCTGGATGACTACAGCTTTGTAATAGAGTCTGAGGTCTGGAACTGTGATGCCTCCAGGTTTTTTTTTCAGGATTGCTTGGCTATTCTGTGTCTTTTGTGATTCCATACCAATTCTAAGATTGTTTGTTCTAGTTCTGAGAAAAATGCTGGTGGTATTTTGATAGGGATTGCACCAAATGTGTAGATTGTTTTGGGTAGTATAGACATTTTAACAATGTTTGCTCTAATCCATGAGCATAGAATGCCTTTTCATTTCTTTGTGTCCTCTTCAGTTTCTTTCATAAGTGTTCTATAGTTTTCAGGGCACATATCTTTTATGTCTTTAGTTAGGTTTATTCCTAGTTATCTTACTGTTTTTGGTGCAATTGCAAATGGGATTGACTCCTTGATTTCTTTTTCTACTGCTTCATTATTGGTGTATAGAAATGCAATGGATTTCTGCACACTGATTTTATATCCTAGGACTTTGTTGAATCCATGAATTAGTTCTAGCAATTTTCTGGTGGAGTCTTTTGGGTTTTTTACATAGAGTATCATGTTTGCAAATAACGGAAATTTGACTTCTTCTTGCTTCCTTACTCCTTGGATGCATTTCATTTCTTTTTGCTGTCTGATTGCTGAGGCTATGACTTCCAGTACTATGATGAATAGTAATGGTGAGAAGGGACATCCTTGTCATGTTCCTGACCATAGGGGAAAAGGCTCTCAGTTTTTCCCCATTGAGGATGATATTAGCTGTGGGTCTTTCATATATGGCCTTTATGATGTTGTGGTATGTTCCATCTATTCCTACTTTCTTGAGGGTTTTTGTCAAGAATGGATGCTGTACTTTGTCAAATGCTCTTTCTGAATCTGACAGGATAATATGGTTCTTTTCTTTCTTTTTTTATTTATGTGGTGTTATCACATTGATTGATTTGTGAATATTGAAACACCTTTGCAACCCAGGAGACAACACAATTTTTAAATTGCTTTCCAATATACAAAGTCAATAATATTAAGATAAGTACCAGAAAGAGATCATTCTGTAAATGTTTACTAGGGGGATTTTCATGCATTTTTTTATTAAATTATAATTGACACACAAATATCTATTATTTTCAGGTGTACATGACAGTGATTTAAATGTTTACATTATTGAATGATCCCCACAATAATTCTAGTCACTATCTGCTACCAAAGTTATTACAATATTATTGTTTATATTCCCTATGCTGTAAATTACACCCTTATGGTTTATTTATTTCATAACTTAAAGTGGGTACCTCTTAATCCCCTTCACTTATTTCATCTGCCCCCAAACACTGCCCACTATGGTAACCGACAGTTTGCTTCTTGTATCTCTGAGCACTTTTGTATCTTGTTTCTTTATTTTGAATGGTATTTTAATTCCCAACTCATGACTCATACTGAATAAGCACAAGCCTCAGACATGTCCGATGGTCAAATACACACACACACACACACACACACACACACACACACACACATACACACACACCATCAAACAAATGGAGTGACATCTAGTCAAATTTTGAAAAACTGTAATAGCAATATTGAATTTCACTCCAGATATTCCAACATTTACAATGATGCTAGCAGTTTCTTCATGCACAAGAACACACACACACACACACACACACACACACACACACACACACACCTAACACCAAGGAAATGCATCAGGAAAATTATTCTACTAAAAGTAAAGCTATCATGGAAACATGAGGGGACTTGAAACATGAATTATTTCCTTATTTTCTACATTCTCTCCTTTAGTTCTTCAGGTTGCCATAAGAGCTCTTCCCATTGCTAAACACTATTTGCCATTTCTGTGCTTTCCTCTTAAATTAAATTTATTTTTTATGGGA
This sequence comes from Felis catus, assembly GCF_018350175.1. Classification (NCBI taxonomy): domain Eukaryota; kingdom Metazoa; phylum Chordata; class Mammalia; order Carnivora; family Felidae; genus Felis; species Felis catus. The sequence goes on along the minus strand of NC_058377.1, from coordinate 5,206,760 downwards.
GCAATATTCATAATTATTTTAAATTTATACATGCTGAAAACAATAAACAACAAGGTTTTATGAAATTGCATAAAAAGTATTCCAAGAATACTTGACATGACCATTGAACCAAAAAAGTAACTTTCAGTGACCCTAGAGCATTAAGAGATATATAAAAACTATAAATTTAATAACAATGATTTATTGATAAAAGCACTAGGACAAAAGGGAAGAAAAACAAAATTTATGATCCACTGCAATATTGCTGCTAGCTGTCCTGTCACAAGCGAGTAGTGATGTCATGATGCCTAAGCTTATACTTCTGATAGATCCGAGGGCAGCTTAAATGAGGAGGCATGCTTTGTGGGAAAACCAAAAACCAAACACAAAAAACAAAAAACTTTTCGCCCTATGTAAAGGCATTTAAATGCTGCTTCATCATTCCTGTGTCACCTATGACATTTTATGTCAAGCCCAAAGATACTGTTGGCTACAACATAGTCATGGATTTCAGCATGTTCCCTATTCTATATTATTAAACCATGTGAACAATCCAAAAGAGAAGATGGGCAGAGAGGAAAGGACATAATACTGTATTGTCTTGCATTTAACTTTAAAAACGATTATCCACTGATGAAAGCAACAATATGCAGTTGTGTAAACACGTAGATTATATTCCTGTCACAGCCTGTGCTGATGACAAAGCAGTTGTTCTGATCAATCTGAAATGAATCTAAATGTATGAGGTATAGACTCCTGGAATTCAGAGATTTATCCTGTCACTGTGAACAGTACACTCACAGCACGGTTAAACACACACACACACACACACACACACACACACACACACACACACACTGCCCCACAGTCAAGACAGAAATTAAAGGCAATACCATATAACACTAGTAGGCGGGGACTTAGGTGACACCAGGCAGAAAATGTCTAGCACACAGTATGTTGCCTTGTGTTACATGAATTCCCTCTCAGTAATACTCTACCAAAAATTTAAATTGAGGAAGGTAAGATATAAGGGGTTAAATTCCACCCCCTCGGGAGATTATCAACCCCCAGCAGAATAGTAGAGATGGAATTGGTCAATACTGTGCTATAAAAATCACAACTGCATGGCCATGAGAGGTACAGTAATGTAGAAGTCGGACTCCAGGACATTTGGATCCTGGCTTTTGTGTTCTTCATCCATCAGTTCGAAGAACATCCACTTGGCCTCCTAGCATGATAATGTTTAGAGGGAAACATTGATGAATTTGTGCTGGTTTCTACTCTCTGTGATTTCATCTTTTGGCACCTGACCAAAGAAGTTACCAAGAGGAAGTGTGATTCAGATACTAGTAAGCACTGAGTTTGGGCTTTATTCTAAAAGATGACAACTCTCAGGGTCTGAGATGAACCCCGCTTCTCTACACCTTCACCCCTTTCATGCCTTTACATTGTGTCTGGTTTAGCAGCCTGCTGGCTGGCCTTCCTGCCTCCACCCTACCTACCAACTCATCCTGCACATTTTCATAGCCCTAATTTCTTTGTACTAGAATTTCCTGTTTGCACTGTTATTTATTTACTGGGAAATTATTTCTTGAGTGAAGGAAGTACACATCACATACTTTTGCGTCCCTATAACATAATGTCCAGTGCACAATGAGGCAGAGCCCCTGGAAGCTTCTGGCAGTAGCTGGGGAGTTAAGACCTAGACAAACATCTGAGAGGTGGGACAGGCCATCTGGGAAGGACAGAGCCAGAGGCAAGAGGGAGTCAGGCACTCCAGCACAGGTCTGCACTATTGGAGGGGGGTGGGGGGGAGGCAGGGAGGAGTTTACCTGAAATTTACATCTGAATCTTGAAGCCCATGTTGGATATGAAAAGAAATTGTGCTAAACTAATAAATCAGGAAAGGAGTTGTTTGCCAATAGAAACTTTCTTCTTTTAGGAACTGACATGTCTACTTTCTGAAATGCTTCAGCAATCAATAGGTTGGTTCCACTAGTAAGGTGAGCACAGTTGCGTTGCTTCCTTTCCTTGGAGTCCATTACATCTCAGACCCCAGGGGTTCAGTGTCTTCAAATGACTTCCTGGGTATAGAAGGTCCTAGGAGCCTTTTGTCCCTTTCAAGGCACAGAAACATTTCTGTTTGACATTTATTTAACACAAATTAAAATATCTGCTGATTTGATGTAAAGTATAAGTGGATGGTAATTAATTCATGTTTATTTCTCTCCCCAACTTTGCCATTTTAGAGGTGGTTTCAATGCCTTAATCCTAACTTGAGCCCTGCCACCTTGATTTCCAACCTCCTCTCTGCCCAAACCCCCATATACCTCCACCCTGCCTATCCTGAACTATGTGGAATTTTAGAATATTGTCTGGTCTCACCTCTCAGCCTAGAACAGCTTTCTCTGCTTAATTATGCTCAGCTCAAGCAATGTATCCCCTGAAAATGACTAAGTGGGCTTAGCAAACATTCACACATGCAACACCATACCTGCTACTCTATGCTTATTGTATTGTTTTTCACACTGCATTGTATTTACCATCTGTTCATCCTTTACTCCTAGCAGAATGTAAGATCTTGTGTAAAATTGTGTTTTATTATTTTGGTCTTTCCAGGACTTGGCAGCATTAAGTGTGCTACACAAGCATTTACTGAATTAATGACTACATGAGTAGTCCCAAGTAATAATTAGGGTGGACATTTAACAGAATTTGGGAAGTAGTGGTGTCAGGTAACACCAAATTTGCCTTTTATTCCCCCTCCCTTCCACCAACATCTAAAGACTGACCTTAACTCTCAACCAAGAAAACTCACCTTACCTCCCATTCCGTAAACACCTCACCTGGCTCAGATTTAGTGTGTGAAACAGTGTATAGCTGACCTATTTTTGTTTGCTTTTTGTTTCTCTTGTAGGCATCTCACCAACCAGTGAGAGATTACCTTAAATTAAAGGCATAAGTAATAATATATGATAATTCACTCAAACTTTTTTTTTTCAATTCTTTGTCTAATTGCTTCACATGGGCAAGGCTTACCTCTCCTGTAGTCAAGTACATACTCCATACCCGGGACTAGATGTTATTTTTGTTTGGTCCCACATGTGTCTAGCACAGAGCTGGGTCCAGGCTAAGCTCCAAAATAGAGTAGCTAACTAATCCTTGAACTGCAGAGCTATGGGAATCAGGAATACCTGGAACACTTGGAATCTGATTTTTCTCAACATTAACAGACTTTCAGTTCCAGACTGCCAGCCTACCTCTGAGGGTATACCCTGAATGATATGGCCATCTGGAAATTGAGTTTTTAATTTCTCTGTGCAGTAGAGGTGAAATGAAAGTTCAGATGCAAATTTAAATGTCTTTAATATGATAGAGGATCTTAAACATTTAAGTCTGAATTAAATTGATATTTATGTAGTAATAAGCAGACTGTTGAAACTGGGGAAATGAGCCCTGGTTTCTATCTCAGCTCAATTTTGTCCCTGGCTTCCCTGTATGGGAGCTCAGACAGCAACCCAGGATCTCACAAGGGGTCCCCATTCTCTAGGCAAACTTTCCCATCCTATCAGGTGAATAGAAGAATTTGGGGTTAAGATCTGGCTAAGTCTTCCACCCATATATTAGAAATAAGGATCTGGAGTTTTGATAGCTGGGGAAGAATATGGCAGAAACACATGGTGTCACCCTCCAGGATTGAGGAAACTTTGAGAAAGAATGGTTTTTCTTGTCCCTCCCACACTCACAGCCATGATGTCCTTTGCCCTGAACCTGACCTGCTGCAAGGCAAGCTGACTGCCAGAGTCTTACACATGCATGCACTGTGCTGTTCATTCCTTAGCACCTTGGCTTCCCCACTTTCTTCTCTGTGGAAGTGCTCTCCAGGAATGTTGCTTCCTCCTTTGTTCCCTGCACAACTCCTACTAAGCCTTCAAGTCTGCCAAAGTCATCTTTCTCTGGTTCCTCCCCCAGGCTCTTCCCCTACTCAGAATCAATCAATAGCTGAATCACTGTGAAGCAATAGTATTTTGCTATTATCTATTTTTTTTGTTTCCCTATGATATTATTGAGTCAGGGATTCTTTCTGATTAATTACCCAGCACAGTGCCTGGCACGTAGTAGGTTCTCAGTTACTGCTCAACAGGATCATATGAACTTTCCCATTTACCTTCACAACCTTCCCACCCCCCCACTACTTTTCTTCTCATTAGAGTCCCTGTCTTTAGGGTCCTTGAGTTGAGTGTGGCCCCTGATGGCCAGGGCACCCATCAAGACCTCAAGCAGTCATAGCCCTGGCACTAATTCCTACTTCTAGCTCATATTCTTGAGCTTATTTTCATCATTGTAAAGTTAAGAAACCTAATGTTGTCCTTGTTCACAGCCCTGATTTTTCAGATGACCCAGAGATAGGGGAATCACATGTTACACTGCCAGTTACTGATCCTACTTAATATAGATCCCAGTTCTACCATGTTTAATTCCAAACTCTTCATACTCTCCACATTGTTTTTTCTGTGTCCCGTTTCTCAAGACTGGCTGAAGTAATATATAATGGCGTAATACATGCAATGAGCTGGACTGCTTCAAAAGAAATAATGCATCTCTAATAGTGGAAATATCAGGAATCGTGACAACATATAGACTGACAGATACATGATGCCCTCAAAAATCACACAATATAGGCAAGTTCCTAGATTATACCTAATACCATTCTTTGTTTACTTAGCTCTTAAAGAAGATGGAGGGCAAAGACATTTGTGCCTCAGTAGGGAAGTTAAAGATTGTGGGAAGAACAGATTTTGAAAAGAAGACAAAGTGACTTGTGAAAATATCATGAAATGCCAAAGGAGATCTTCAATCAAAAGAGACCTAAGAATAACTTCTGAAGAGGTTAGTGGTTAGCCTCAAAAATTTGAAGGCAATAAGATGCCATAAATGCTGGCCAAGCCCAGGAATCATAAAGAAGAATTTCAACAAGTGAGAAAACTTGTTCTTTTGTCAGTGAGCACCAGGGAAGTCAGGATATAATGCCTGAAGCTACAAATGTGTTGATATTATACTTTTTAATCTTGCTGTTGGTTTGACCAGTTTACAAAGAATAAAGCCCAGAGTTTTCTTTCTCTTTCTCTGCTTTTCACTAAGGGAAAAAACAGAATTCCTCCAAGAGGCTATTTTGGGGGGAGGCAGGTTATTTTCTTTTGTTTTGCTTTGGCAGAATTTCACTTCTGGATCTACTTTTTCATTTATTAATAGGGTGGCCATCATCAAGGGCCTGTCAAAGGAGGAATGGATCCATGCTGTGCTTCAAAAGTATGTTTGCTTCAACTTCAGAATCTGATAAGGTGCAAAACTATGGCAGTGGCAAGATTTACACCAGCTATGCTAGAGTTAGGCTTCCATATTCACAGAAATACATACTAACCTCTGCTGACATACTTTATGATAAACCATTTGTGTGTAAATTATTTATGAAAATAACATGATTTTCTCTGGACTGGAGCATCTGTATTAAGGGCAAAAATCATGGATGTTGTTGTAGATTGAAAAAGGGTCCTAGATTCCCTATAGCCCCTTTTAACACTAAGTGGAGTCTCATTCCTGCTTCTTAAATCTGGGGGGTCTTATGACTTTCTTTTACCAATAGAATGCATCAGAAACAACCATTGTATGATTTCTAAGCTTGGAGCTCAAGAGATTTCACTGTTTCTTCTCTTATACCTGGAACTGTTGTACCACTCTTTGAACAACACCAGGGTAACCTGCTGGTTGATAAAAGACCATGTGAAAAGAGACCCCAGCCATTCCAGCCATTCCACCCATCTCTGCTGGGAGACTTTAGGGGTATGGCACATTTTAAGTATTTGTTTTAAGGCATGAAGTTTTAATGTGGTTTGTTATCAGCAAAAACTGTATGATATATGCCTTACTTTGAACTTGTGAGTTGGTATCTGGGTCTAAAGTCTAATGTATATGTCTGCCTACCTTCTTTCTAATGGACATTTTATTTATTTGATATTTTCTGGAATGAGAACATGGAGAAAATCTCCACCAGGTTGCCCATCCACGTAAGCACCTCCCAGCCCCAATGGGTTCCTAACCTGGACTGACAGAGCAAGAATCAAAGGGCAGCTAATCCCCTTCCTATCAAATTGGGTTCCTCCTAGAGGACCAGAAAATTAGCTTCCAAATCACAGCACTTTTTAAGTGAATAAAGAGGCTATTTTATGAAATGCTTCCCTAGGAGTGACTACATTTCTCAGACCACCACGTTCATTGTAGGTCAAATTCCAAACTGATTCTGGCTCAAGCCAAGAATATCTCCTGGAGATTATATTCCTCCCAAGACAATTTTGTAACAAAATGTTTGAATTAAGATGATTAGACACCTCAGTGTTAGCCCAAAAATATTTTTATTTCAAGACGATTCTTTAGAAACGAAGGTAGATACTGCCCATCATTTTGTATTTTTGCATTACTTATTCTAGCTGAGACCAGATGGAACAAAGTAAATCATATGACTGCACCCACCATCCTGGCCAGGTGGTCCAGAAGTGATGAGTGGCAATCAGCAGAGAAGTATTATGCTCTAGAAACGCTGCAATGGATTTAGGGATCTATCAAGCAATGACTTAAATAAGAACAGAACAACTTGGTATATGGCTACAGGGAAATGGTAAAACTCTAAGCTCTAATTTCTCATTTTTTGAATTATTATTTGAAAAGTAGCTCAGTGCTAAGCACATGTAGATGTTTAATCAAAATTGACTGACATACTAGTATAACACTGTGCCCTTTCATATAGTACCAGATCTGGATTAACCAGTTGTTTTGTGTATGTTTGTTTATTCTCTGATATGCTTTCAAAAATAATCTGGGCCACAGTTTTTTCATCTCTCAGATTTGCTGTTTAAGAGAGAATGTACTCTGTTCATACTCTCAGAATCTCTGATTCATTCTTGGATCACAGTTTCCTGTTTTATTCTTTCGTGGAAAATGACTGAAGAAAGTTTCTGGGTGGGCCTTATTTTTGGAAATCTTGAGAACAATATCCATAATTATCAGACATAATTATTTATTGTATCCTATTGATTAGCACTCAACTTCAGGAGACATTTTCTCCATGATAAACCTAAGTTCTGATGAGAAGTTAAATGAGATGCACATTTAGAGGGTGGAATGACTATAGACTGAAGACCGTCATCTGTCAGACACTGTTCCACACCTTTCATATACCTTACACATCATTTAAACCATCACCACATCTCTGTGAGGGAGGCACCACGTTGCACCCTATGTCATAGGTACAGAATTGGAAACTCAGAGAAAGTGGGTACTTTTCCCAGGGTCTGACATCTCTTCAAGAATAGAGTCAGGTTTGTCATCCCCACTGCAAAACCCCACCTCATTAAAACCATTATCATCTCTCAACTGAACCACTATATTCAAGCCTACTTCCACTTTACCCCCCAAAGTTCATCCTCTGCATTGTAGTGAGAGTGATCTTCTGAAAGCACAAGTGATATGGTATCATACCGTGAATAACAATTTTCAGTGGTTTCCCACTAACCACAGAATACAACCCAAAGTCATTTTCCATGGCCTGTGGGGAACCCCATCACTCCCTTACTCTGCCTTTTCTATAGGAATCTTCCTCACAACACTGACCTTTTTTAAAGCACTCACACCTCTTAACCTTGTACTTGGTCTTGGCTACTTCTAGTCACGATTTCAGTGCCTGGAACATTTTCCCTCAATCTTCATGAGGCTGTCTGAATCGCTTCACTTCCGTGTCCCCTTCAGTCTTGACCCAATTACCTACATTATTTTTTATAACACAGTTTGATACATTGTGTCATTAATTTTTTTGCTGTACTACAATATAAGCTCTGACTCTTGCTCCATCACTTAGAATAGTATCTAGTGCAAAGAAAATGCTAAGTGAAATTGTTTTCTAAAGGGAATATTTCATCTAGGAATGCAGAAAGTAAGTTGAAGATCATCCATACATCCATTGCTTCTCCTATTTAAATCATCACCTCATTAAAGGTTAAACATACACACACAAAGTACATCAAATGAGTCCTTTAAAATACATTCCTCCTGGAGTGCTTGGGGGGGGGGGGGGGCTCAGTCAGTTTAGACTACGACTTGATTTTGTCTCAGGTTATGATTCCAGGGCTGTGGGAATGAGCCCGTTTTAGGACTCTGCTCTGAACATGGGGCCTGTTTAAGATTCTCTCTCTGTCTCCCTCTTCCCCTCTCCCCTGCTCATTCTCTCTTTTTCTCTCTCTCTCCCCCCCCTCAAATAAAAATAAATAAATGAATACATAAACATTCCTCCTAACAAGAAAACAGAGTATACAGAAGAAAACCCTGTTCATAAAATCCTTTCTCCATGAGAAAATAATGCAGAAAGTGTGAACATGAAATGTGGAGATCCCTTAGCTCTGTAGTTCTAACTGCAGGTTCTGGCATCAGATCCACTGGGTATGATGCTTGCCTGACTCTTCCACTCACAAGCTGTGACCTTGGAAGAATTACATCATCTCTCTCTGGCTCAATTTCTTTGCCTAAAAAATGTGGATCCCAAGAGTAAGGACCTCACAGGATTTCTGTAAAAAATAAATTCATGCATGATGCAGTATTAGTAGTATACTGATAAACCAGTAGAAAACAAATGAATACACAAACAAACAAACAAAAAACCTGATTTCATAGTGTTTACCAATTTCCATGGTATAAATGCCATGGCTGATTTTAAGCTATCAGTGTTTGAGCCACTGGCTTTTAAAATTCTTGAATATTTAACCAATTCCTCTCGTTAGCCTCTATGAGCCAGCTCCAATCCACCATTGATGATGCTAAACTAGTAAGCAAGAGGACATATTTGAATAAAAAGGCAAACTAATAAAAACAAGACAATGAAATAAACACAGTATCCAATACTAAATACAAATAGTGTCCACCTCAATTGTTAGCCAACTCAGCACATGTACAGAGTCTGCTCGTGCCATCCTACAAGCCAAGAACATGAAGACAGTGGTTTTAAGAATCATATGAAACCCTCCACGAGTATACTTAACCTGTCCTAACATTAGGATTCCTGATTTTGCCTCTTTCTTCCATTTCCCATTCACTATCATGATCTTTAGAGTTGGCTGGGTTTTTTGTTGTTTGTCTGTTTGTTTGTTTTTTATTTTTTTTCAACGTTTTTATTTATTTTTGGAACAGAGGGAGACAGAGCATGAACGGGGGAGGGGCAGAGAGAGAGGGAGACACAGAATCGGAAACAGGCTCCAGGCTCGGAGCCATCAGCCCAGAGCCTGACGCGGGGCTCGAACTCACGGACCGTGAGATCGTGACCTGGCTGAAGTCGGACGCTTAACCGACTGCACCACCCAGGCGCCCCTGTTTGTTTGTTTTTACTTCCTGAATTTTGAGGCTTATCTTCCTCCAAAGACTTTGGCTTAGTATGCTGCTCTTCTCTGTATCAGACTAACCCCCTCTGATGTATATACAATTTATATACACTGGATCCAACCCTGAGCTCATGGTCAGGCCCCAGCACTCAAAGCCAGGACCTCTTGGTTTCTTTTAAGAAGAAAAGTGACACATGCTAGACCTTCAGATCTACTCTGAGTTTAGCCACAATGTTCTACTTGTACTAGGTCCCTTGATATGTACCATGATTTCCCTCCTTTCTTCATCTTTGACTGTGTAGCACCCTCTTCCAACCTCCCCAACTAACTACACCTTATTCTTCACTCTTGTGTTAGATATCACTATCTTTAGGAGGGCTCTCCTCATTACACAAAGACTCAATTAAGAGTCTCACCTAGCTGACATCTTAGCACCTTCTCTTTTGCCTTGTAGGCTGCAATGTAAATTTCTTGGTTTCTCACTTAAATAGTTCACTACACTGAAGATCTTTGTTGGCAGAAATTCTGCCCTATGTATTGCTTTCTTTTCAGTGCCTAATAGTGCCTGGCACAAAGAAGCTATGCAGTATTTTATTTCATTATGGGACTAACTCCTGACCAGAAATAGAATTTGTTTCTTTTCTTTGTTTTGTACTCCTGAGTTCTGCTTCAGAAATCCCTCTGGGTCTACTGTTTTAAGTTTACAAAGGGACAATACGCTATCGCGTTGCTCTGGTGAATGGTGATCGGCTGGCTTTCTGGACCTGTCAGCCTATCGCGATGCTGTCCCCACCTAGCACACAACCTGTGACTCAGCACTGGCTGCAGCCCTGTTAGTTTCTACCAGCTTTGAGAGCAGGTGCCCTGTTATATCCAAGTCTAGTTCATAGTGTAAGGAAGAACTGGCTTTATTATTCCCAGTCTACAATAACTGGCTTGATCACATCTTTCTGACTTAGAAGATAAGAATAGCTTTGTTAAAAATAAAAATCACTCTCAGGCACCTGGGTGGCTCAGTCGGTTGGGTGTCTGACTTTGGCTCAGGTCATGATCTCACAGTTGGTGAGTTCAGGCCCTGCATTGGGCTCTGTGCTGACAGCTCACGCCTGGAGTCTGCTTCGGATTCTGTGTCCTCCTCTCTCTCTACTCCTCCCCTGCTCATGCTCTGTCTCTCTCTGTCTCAAAATAAATAAATAAATAAATAAATACATTAAAAAATTTTTTTAATAAAAATCATTCTATGTCTAGAGGTTCCCTGTTCAAAGTTCGATAAAAGGTTAATTTTAAAATCTGGTAGCTAGTATAACTCTCCTAGTCCCATCCAGTTCAAGTATAATTGTGAAAGGACTTCTAAGGGCTACGGATGGCAATGAGCTTCCACTGAAGGGCCTGAAAGGCAAAGTTCCATAATTTAGGGAAGAATCACAATCTCAGCTCCACCTGCCTCAATCAAAATTCTTTTAAAACTACAAATGAAAGGATTGAGAGCCTTCTGGGCAACACGGTGGGCTAGTATGTCCTGGATTAGGTAGGAGGGAAAGTTCTTGTCCACTTACACAAGGTGTAAAGGAAACAATAATTTTCTGCTTTTGTTATATCTAGGCTTATGATTACATTTTTTAGTTCATGAAAAACACTTTCTGTTAAACATTTTCTACTCAATATGAGCCTTGGGCTCTCCGACTCACTCAACTACTTGGTCTTCAGTCCATGTCTGCTGAGGCAGTACCATCAGCTACTCTTCATTCAGAATAGAAAGTAGTGCCACAGAGTCCTCTTTTCCAGAATATCTATTTGTCCCCCAAAACCTAAGTCCTCATTTCAATCCCATCTCCCTCAGGTCCTTTTACATAATTATGCTTCTCTGTTGTTCCTTATCTCTGCAGATTCCTTTATGCTTTCTCTTCTCCAACTTAACCTGGCCAAGACATGTTTTTCTTTTGACAATCTGCTCTCAGGAGATTCTCAGTTTTTACTTTCTCTTGCCAGTCCTGAATCACATTTCTTTGCCTTTTACCAAATAAGATACTTCTCTTTCCTTTCTAGTTAAAGTTTACTTCTGTCTTCTCATGAGCTACTGACCTGCTTTTAGGCAGAACAAGAGAACTTCATATGGTTTCACTTTGATTTGTTTACCTATCTGTTTCCCACATTAGGTACCAGACTCCTTATGGAAATTCCTGGGCTTCTTTGTCTTTGTGTCCCCTTCCTACCCCCTCATGTGTCACCCAAACTCTCAGTGATCCTGAATGAAATGGGTTGTTTTGTGAAGTGGGCACAGTGGTCTAACAAAATCCTGTTAGCCAGGGGTCCCTGGTGTGTTACAGGATTACATGATCAACAACAGTAATTTTACACACGGATGGAGTTGCTTATGGTATGTTTTTCTTTTTCTAGCTTTACGAACTCAGAATGAATATTAACGCTACACGAAATGGAGAGAATTTGACAACTGGCAAACGTTTACAAAATTAAAACGCAATCAACCCTAGACTATTGGAAGTTCTTCAAGGCTTCAATTCACTAGTTATGTTCAAATATATATCTTGAGTAAATCTTCCAATTAGGAGTATGTTTTAACTTCACCAAAAATTGTCTATGTTGTAAATTATGTGTCAGGCAAAATAATGTAATTCATACAGATAAAAAAAATGGGGGTAACAGTATGGATTTTTCAATGTTACTAGGTGCTCATTACTTTTAATAAAATCCAACAAGGCTATTCTTTTAAAAATATAGTAATTGAAAATTGACAATCACATTTCAGATAACCTTAATCTCTGGAGCATCACATCCTCTGTAGGAAGCTGAAATTTGGTATCATTCTAATGTTACTTTTCATTAATGAGTATGTTGATCCTTTTATTCTTTTAATTCTTCAGACTGATGAGGAAAAAACACAGTGCACTAGAGGAATGGTAGCTTGGGAAGAAATAAATACATAATAGAAATTGTGTGCCATTCCAGTTCCTGGCCTCACTAGGAACATTATGACACTCCTTGTTCACCCTGTGTGTGCCAGCTTCCTCAAGGAAAAGGGCAAAGATGACCAAACAAGGCCTCTGTGCTTTAAGTATTCATGTTTTAGTGATACCAAGAGGCAAGAAAAAATATTCAAAAATATTAATACCTAAATAAAATACACCCAAATTGCCATGGAAGCATGAAAAAAGAGGAAAGCATTTCAGGCACTGACTAGGGCATTAGGGAGAGATTCTATGAAACAATGACATTTGACAGGAGACATGAAGAAAAAGAATACTCTCTAGGCCCAAGGCCGGTGCGGGTGGCAGGGGTAGGGGGAGGAAAGACAAAGAGCTTTACTGGAAAATCAAAGAATAAGAGCATACAGAGAAAGAAGAAACAAGGCACATTAAAGGAAAGGGAACGATTTAGTGTGGGTGGATGGAAGGTGTTATGTATGAGGATAGAAGGAGGGTAGAAGGAAATGAGCATGTTATCTAGAGGAGGACAAAATGCAAGTATGTGAGTAATGATAGCTTGTGATACATTCCATAATCAAGTAAATAATAGAGCTTCGAAAGAAGCGTGACTACATTTGATCAGCCAATAGAAAATATATTGGAAAGAGTTTTTAAACTGTGTTTGAATCTCAGCTGTGTCACCACCTGCCTTGATAAATGTTGTGAATACCTCATAAATATGTTGGTTAGCGAAGGATAAGTGGTAACTTTGGATACATTAATTTTTCTTAATCTGTTTCTTTTCATTAAATCATATCATGATACCTAGTAGATAGAGTGAGCAACTGTCCAGGTTTGCTAGGGACTGAGGGATTTCCTGGAATGCTGTTCTTCACCCTTTAGGATACGACACGCTCTCATAAAATGTGTCCTGAAGTGGCACCTGAGTGGTTCAGTCAGTTAAGAGTCTGACTCTTGATTTCAGCTCAGGTCATGATCTCACAGTTTGTGAGATCAAGCCCCATGCTGGCTTCCAAGTAGGAGTTGAACCTGCCTAGGATTCTCTCTTTCCCTCTCTCTCTCTCTCTGCCCCTTCCCCACTCTCTCTGTCTCTCAAAAAAAAAAAAATGTGTCCTGGAAATGTCATTTAGTCTCTCCCAAACTGATTAGAAAATTCTGTCAGAAAAGTGAGATTATAGCCCCTACTGATTTCTGAAGTCCATATGGAACTCCAGAGACACTTGTGTTCATCAAAATTTCCAGACACGTGGGGTGCCTGGGTGGCGCAGTCGGTTAAGCGTGCGACTTCAGCCAGGTCACGATCTCGCGGTCCGTGGGTTCGAGCCTCGCGTCGGGCTCTGGGCTGATGGCTCAGAGCCTGGAGCCTGTTTCCGATTCTGTGTCTCCCTCTCTCTCTGCCCCTCCCCCATTCATGCTCTGTCTCTCTCTGTCCCAAAAATAAATAAAAACGTTGAAAAAAAATTTAAAAAAAAATTTCCAGACACGTGCTGAGAAGGCACCTGAGACTCCAGCCTAAGGGTGGGTGGTGGGTGAAAGGGGATGGATATAGAGAGATATGGTGGATGGAATGTGCATATGCATTGCAGGGGAAGAAAGATGAGGAAGACTAGAAAACTATCCATAAGCTTGAAAATGACAAAGTTCTTACTCTTCTATAATTATAATACAGGAAATACTGATCAGTGTTTATGGGTCACTGATTCCTCTGAAGAACTGAACTGGTATTAGTATCTAAGTTTTATGCAAAAAATGAATTCAAGTATAAGAGCAAATCGGGCACTAGGAATTTGTAAATAATTCCATGGTCAATTACTTGTGTACCCTGATTTGAAATACTCACCTTCATTAAAAAAAAATTGGTCATGGTATTTATTACACTTATCCTGTCCTCAGACATGGAGTCAATTAAAAATCAGTAACACTGGTAATTGGCTTGGTATAAGAACTTCATTTCCCCCCAGGATTCACAATCTTGTCCTCAACACATGTAATGATAAAAATTATTTAAAGGTTGTGTGTGTGATAAATCACTTATATATGGTTAAATGTTAAGAGAGTCACAATATATATAAAATATGATCCTTTATTTCCTATACAGTAAGACAACCACTAGCATTAGTCATGCACTATATGATTGCACCCAATTCCAACATGGGTTCAAGATTTGAATATTTGAAAAGGTAGAGGACATCTCTGACAGATAACCAACACAAGGGGACAGTGAAGTACTATTAGAAAATGGAGCATATCGCGGTGCCATATCAGTGGGGTAAGTGTCCTACTATTGATTTCAGCCCAGGATCATGATCTCACAGTCGTGGGATCAAGCCCCATGTCAGGTTCCACGCTGAGTGTGGAGCCTGCTTGAATTCTTTCCACATTCTTCCACCCCTGCTTGCACTCTCTCTCAAATAAAAACAAAAGAAAAAGAAAAAGATAAAGGAAATGGAACATATCACCAAAGGATAAAGCCCAAATTCTGGAGAGTTAAGCTGAAATCTGAATTCTCAACACATGCCATGCTCTGAAGTTTACATGGTAATTCATGGATAGTAATTACCTAGATGTGGATTTACCGGAATAATGGGTCAGGCAAAGGCAATATAAGGAAATATACAACAGCTAACATTCCAAAACAAACAAACAAACAAACAAACAAACAAACAAAAAACCCAAGGGCGCCTGGATGGCTCAGTCATTTAAGCCAACAACTTCTGTTCAGGTCATGATCTCACAGTTCCTAGGTTCGAGCCCTCCATCGGGCTCGCTCTTGTCTGCACAGAACCTGCTTCAGATCCTCTGTCCACCTCTCCCACTGCCCTTACCCTTTTGTGCTTACATGCTCTCTCTCTCTCTCTCAAAAATAAATATTAAGAAAAATGTTTTTTAAAACCCCCAAATTTAAAAATAGATCAAACTATACTAATATATGAGAATCTGCTGGTAAACTGAAAGTCTGCAGCTTTAAGTTTTTTTCAATAAAATACTAACAGAATTTATTCACAGTTCCATAAATCGTTTACCAATTTTTGCCCATACAGTAAAACCTTGGTTTGCGAGCATAATTCATTCCAGAAACATGCTTGTAACCCAAAGCACTTGTATATCAAAGTGAATTTACCCATAAGAAATAATGGAAGCTTAGATCATTCATTCCACAACCCAAAAATAGTCATATAAAAATGATTACAATACTGTAATATAATACAAAATAATAAAGAAAATACAAAATATAAAGAAAAATAAACAAATTAACCTGCACTTATCTTTAAAAACCTTCGTGGCTGGTGTGAGGGAGATGAGAGAGAGGAGGGTTATTGTGTAGGACAACTTTCACTATCACTAACGGTATCACTGCTATCTACTGGCTCAATGGAATCTTTTTCTGCCCGGAGGCCATGGTATATGCTCACACGGATGTTGACTACAATACACTATTCATAAACTCTTGTCATGTACTGTATTTAATTTAACTGGCAGTAAGTCCAAAGAGGAAAGGGTCTCTATCTGCAGGCAGCCTGACCTAGAATGAAGCAAAGCATTCCTAAGCTTACTTTTATATGGAAAAAGCAGAAGACCATCCACAGGTGCATTGAAGTGAAAAAAAAAAAAAAAACAGGGGCCAGTTGTGGCTCCTTCCAATGTTCTGAAAAATCACTGATTTGTGACAAACACTGTGGTCTGAGACCGAGTATCTGATCATGGGAGACAATCATCCACAATCCCAGAGAGAGAGAGAGAGAGAGAGAGAGAGAGAGAGAGAGAGAGAGAGAGAAGCCATTGGCTCAGTTGTGATCATGTGATGTTCGGCATCAAGTACTACTCTTATTGCCAGACATCTCTCATTTATCAAGTTAAATTTTATTATAAATATTTTCCCATCTTTCAAAAACTTGCACAACAACTTACTTGCAACCAGGGTTTTACTGAACATTGAAATGGGATCAAAATATAGCAGTGAATGAAGAAACTTACACAGTGCCATATGACATCTCTAGGTGGCGCCAGCTTGGATCCTGAGTGACTATGGGCTTCCATATCCAAGAAGGTGGCTCCTTTCTCTACTAGTGCCCTGTATTTTATCTATTAAAAGCAGGCCTCAAGAAATTATCAGAAACTGATCTGTACTAAAAAGTCAATAACTAACAAGAGCTTCAACTGATATTACATTTTCTGGAGCTCAGAGCATGAAGGTTAAAGGTTATTAATATCAGGAATCAGAAACATATAGCACTTCTTTTTTTCAAGGAAGGTTAACCTAGTAAGGGTTTACTTCAGTCCTCATTCTACCATGTAAATGCCCTAGGGAGTTCTGGACAGAACTAGTCTACATGCCCAGGGGATATGACAGACCAGAAAACAGAAAGAAAGGACAATACATGAGGATCCAACAGTTAGTAGGCATTAAACTTAAGTAATACCTAATTTTCCCATTTGATGTTATTTTGTTATTATCCATGCAAATAAATTCAAGGGAAAACATTTATCTTCTAAGGGGTGGAGAAAAGAAAGATACCAGAAACAGCTAAGTTATAAGACATGGTTGCAGCTGCCATGATGCTTCTGTGGTGTGCCTGCTCTGAATAAGAACATGTGTTCGGTACTTTCTTCCCAGCATTACTGCATAAAACCATTAAGGAAGGTGCACTGTGTCCCATTTTATAGATGAGGAAACCAAGTAGTTGCGTAATTTGCTAGTAACTGGAGACACAACTTAGAACTAGCTTTAAAAAGCTTCAAAGCTACACTCTTCACTGAGCTAGATAGAATTTTGCAATTATTTGGCCAAATAGTTTCAAAAGGTGACATATATGGGCTTATCTGATTATACATATAAGGATAGAGCATCCAAAGATGCCCTTGGGAAACTGGCATCTAGGAACATTTGGATCTTGAAACCTAAAACAACTATAAAATTTCAGTTCAACTGAGACTAATCCTAGTTAATTATCAGGAGCCATTACTCATATTGTTTTTCGACCAGTCTCCAGGCAGCATTGTCATGGCAACTCTAAGGTGCCTCTTGCTGCAGTCATCTCAGCTATATGACAGACAGTTTAGCAGATCTCATTTTTACATATTTAATTCATTTCTGTGCTCCTTTAAAATATTGGTGCCACACATGCCTGCTTTCAATTTATGCCTCATCTATTCTTTATGAGTTCTGGGCCTTCGATCTTTCTTCAATTGCTATTATGATTGCAATATCACTCCACCTAGTCCTACAAGGTCACCCTGACAAGAAGGAAGCAGGTTCATTACGTGGGTGGCCATTTAAGCTATTATTGCTCTTATTTGTGTCATGAAATACAATGAGAGCACTGAAAATGTTGTCTTGTTTTATAAAAATGCTTTTAAACTTTTCATTTCTCTATATGTGTGACCTCCTGCATTAAATTGGTGGCATACTGAAAAATCTGAAGGCTAGAACTGCAATAAAAATCTTTAAAAATATTGGGTTATACAACCTTCTGAAAATAAAGACAATGATGTCTTCATCCATTCATTCATTTTTAAAAATTGAACACGTATTTATCTACCAGGCACTGTGACAGCTCCTGATGATATATCAGAGAACAAGACACTGCCTCTGCCCATAAGGATCATACAATGTACAAGGCGATACAAATTTAAAAAATCACAATTCAGAAATGTGCTAAAATAGGAGTGTGCACAGAGACTATAGGGACCCTTAGGACAAGCAATTAACACAATATTTTATAGTTATGGGAGAATTCATTTGAATGGATCACAGCATATTATTAATAAGAGAGGAGCCTGGAGAAAGCTGGGGACTCTTGCAGAGTTTTGCACATTGTGTTGATGAATTTGGACTTTCTCCAGTGAGAAATGGGGAGCCATTAAAAGGTTTCTAATCAGGGGAGGAGTCAAGATGGCAGAACAGCATGGAAGCTTTTAGTGTGTCTCGCATCCATGAAATACAGTCAGATCAACACTAAACCAACCTACACACCCAGAAAACTGATTGGAAGATTAATACAACAATCTGCACAACCTGAACTCCAGAATTCAGCAGGTATGCTACACGAAGAGCTGAACTTGGGGAGCAAGAAGCCCCGAAAGGTAGGAAGCCCCTTTTGTGGACAGAGAGAGGACGAGACTGGGGAGGGGGGGAGCATACAGGAAAAGCACCCCTCCCCAAAAGCAACTGGAGAGAAAGTGGAAAATTGGAAACACCTTCAGCAACTAAACTAAAAAGGGAGAAAGGAGAGGGTTTAAATTCCATTAAGACTGTAAATAAGGGGAGCGCAAAGGTTGAAACTCTGCAGCTCGATACCTGGCAGTGCTCTGGTGGGAAGGGTGAACCCCCAGGAACAGGGTGGCGTCTGGGAGGTTCTTGGGCCACACGGGGAAAAGTGGTTCCACTGCTGGAAGGACATTTGGTAGAGACTGTTGAGGACGCCTGGTTCCAGCAGACCCTGGAAGACAGCCACATTTGCTGGTGCTGGGGCAAGGTTGTTGAGGGTGAAGCCTGGTGCCAGATGTGTGTTGTGATTTTCCATAATCCCTGAAACACTGATGCTACACTGTCTCACAATCTTTGGGGGGGAGGGAGCAGGCTGGCACCTGGTGCAGTCTTGGGGCACCAGCAACAGCAGGGTCCAGTAGGAGTTCCTGGGTGCAGCCGACATTTGGCCATTGCTCATTCAGCCAGTGCTCAGTGAGACCTGCCCGCAAAGGGGCGAAAAGGGTCAAAGCCACAGTCCTTCAGAAGTAAGGGGCCAGGGAAAACAGCCGCATCTGAGACAAAACGTGGGAGAGAGGTACTGCCTGGGCCTGGTCACACAGAGTGGAAAAGCAGGGAGAGGAAAAGAGCTGAAGACGGAGGATTGGGGCACGATTGCTGATCCGGGAGAACAGACTGGGTAGCTGGTGGTGCCATTTTCACCACTCCTGTGCATGCACATGCACACTTACCAGCACCAAAACAATCCACCCCAGTAGGCTAGCAGCGCCATCTAGTGGAGAGCGGAGCTGTTACACCAAGCCCTGCTGAACTGGGCCAACTTCACTTTTCAAGAACACAAACCTCATTGCCAGCTTAATTTATGCACTATAAAGAGCTACATGGACTGACCTCTAGGGGAAATTAAACAATTTCAGTCCTACTTCAATCTGTTAGTAGGTTCATCTATTCAATTTTTTTCTTTTTTCTCTCTTTTTCCTTTTTCTCTTTTACAATTCTTTTTCTTGAATACAGAAAAGAAAAAAATCAATTTTATTTTCAATTTTTATTAAAAATATCTTTTAATTTTTATTACTATATATTTTTACTTTTGTGTGAATTTTTTCAAAATCTACTTTACTTCCATCATTTTATTTGTCTACTTCGTTTACTCACCTTTTCAAATTTTCAAAAAATTTCTTTTTCTTTTTTTCTTTTTTCCCTTTTTCATTTCTTTTCTTTTCCTTTTTTTTGAATGCAAAAGAAAAAACTTCATTTTTACTTTCAATTTTTTTAATATTTTTATTTCATTTTTATCACTATATTTTTTGCTTTTATGTAAATTTTTTTCAAATTCTGTTTTATTCTCATCATTTTATTTCACTTTTCAAATTTCACTGTTTCAAATTTTCAAACGATTTCTTTTTTTCTTTTCTTTTTTCTCTTTTTTATCTTTTTTCTCTCTTTTGTTTCTTTTCTCTTTTGTAATAAAGAAAACAAAAAAGTTCATATTTCTTTTTAATTTTTATTAAAATATTTTTTGTTTTTTTCTACTATATTCTCTACTTTTGTGTATACTTTTTCAAATTCTATTTTACCCACATCATCTCATTTTAGTCTACTACAGTGTACTCATTTTTTCAAATTCTCAAATGATTTCCTTCCCTCCCACCCTTTTTTTATCAATTCTGTAATCTGTCAAACCACTTTCAACACCAAGACCAAAACACACTTAGGATAGCATCATCTATTCGATTTTTGTGTGTGTGTGTTTAATTTTTAATTTTAATTTTTTTAAATTTTAATATTTTTAACTTCAATTATTCTACCTCATTAATTCCTTTTCTCCTTCAAAATGACAAAATTAAGGAATTCACCCCCAAAAAAAGAGCATGAAGAAATGACAGCCAGGGATTTAACCAACACAGATACAAGCAAGATGTCTGAACCAGAATTTAGAATCACGATGATAAGAATACTTGCTGGAGTCAAAAATAGATTAGAAACCCTTTCTGCAGAGATAAAAGATGTAAAAAATAGCCAGAATGAAATTAAAAATGTTATAACTGAGCTGCAATCACGAATGGATGCAGTGGCAGTAAAGATGGATGAGGCAGAACAGAGAATCAGTGATATACAGGGCAAACTTATAGAGAATAATGAAGCAGAGAAAAAGAGGGAGATTAAGGCAAAAGAGCACAATTTAATAATTAGAGAAATCTGGGGTGCCTGGGTGGCGCAGTCGGTTAAGCGTCTGACTTCAACCAGGTCACGATCTCGCAGTCCGTGACTTCAAGCCCTGCGTCGGGCTCTGGACTGATGGCTCAGAGCCTGGAGCCTGTTTCCGATTCTGTGTCTCCCTCTCTCTCTGCCCCTCCCCTGTTCATGCTCTGTCTCTCTCTGTCCCAAAAATAAATAAACTTTGGAAAAAAATAAAAAAATAAAAGAATTAGAGAAATCAGTGACACATTAAAAAGGAACAACATCAGAATCACAGGTGTCACAAATGATGAAGATGGAGGAAAAGGGGTAGAAGGGTTATGTGAGCAAATCATAGCAGATAACTTTCCTAACCTGGGGAAAGACACCAACATCAAACTCCAGGAAGCACACAGGACTCCCATTAGATTCAACAAAAACTGACCATCAACAAGGCATATCATAGTCAAATTCACAAAATACTCAGGCAAGGAGAGAATCATGAAAGCAGCTAGGGAAAAAAAGTCCCTAACCTACAAGGGAAAACAGATCAGGTTTGCAGCAGACCTATCCACAGAAACTTGGCAGGCCAGAAAGGAGTGGCAGGATATATTCAGTGTGCTGAATCAGAAAACATATGCAGCCAAGAATTCTTTATCCAGCAAGGCTCTCATTCAAAATAGAAGGAGAGATAAAAAGCCTCCCAGACAAACAAAAATTAGAGGATTTTGTGACCACTAAACCAGCCCTGCAAGAAATTCTAAGGGGGACTCTCTGAGGGAAGAAAAGGTGAAAATATACATATATATAAATAAATAAATACCCAAAGCAACAAAAGAAACTCCAACTCCACAAGCATCATAATGGCAATAAATCCATATCTTTCAGTACTCACTCTAAACGTCAATGGATTCAATGCTCCAACCAAAAGACATAGGGTAACAGAATGGATAAGAAAACAAGATCCATCTATATGCTGTTCA
This sequence comes from Felis catus, assembly GCF_018350175.1. Lineage (NCBI taxonomy): Eukaryota > Metazoa > Chordata > Mammalia > Carnivora > Felidae > Felis > Felis catus. The sequence goes on along the minus strand of NC_058377.1, from coordinate 5,185,048 downwards.
CAAGAGACCCACTTTATACCTAAAGACACCTTCAGATTGAAAGTAAGGGGATGGAGAACCATCTATCATGCTAATGGCCAACAAAAGAAAGCCAGAGTAGCCATACTTATATCAGACAATCTAGACTTTAAAATAAAAACTGTATCAAGAGATGCAGAATGGCATTAAATCATAATCAAGGGGTCTATAGACCAAGAAGACCTAACAATCGTAGACATTTATGTGCCAAATGTGAGAGCACCCAAATATATCAATTAATCACAAACATCAAGAAACTCATCGATTGTAATACCTTAATAGTAGGAGACTTCAACACCCCACTCACTGCAAAGAACAGATCATCTAATCAAAAAATCAACAAGGAAACAGTGGCTTTGAATGACACACTGGACCAGATGGACCTAACACTTATATTTAGAACATTTCATCCTAAAGCAGCAGACTATACATTCTTCTCTAGTGCACATGGAACGTTCTCCAGAACAGACCATATAGTGGGACACAAATCAGCCCTAAGTAAGTACAAAAAGATCACGATCATACCATGCATATTTTCATACCACGAAGCTATGAAACTTGAAATCAATCACAAGAAAAAATTTGGAAAGTTAACAAATACTTTGAGACTGAAGAACATCTTACTAAAGAATGAATGGGCTAACCAAGAAGTTAAAGAGGAAATTAAAGAGTATATAGAAGTCAATCAAAATGATAGCACCACAACCCAAAACCTCTGGGATACACCAAAGGTGGTCATAAGAGGAAGGTATAGCAATGCAGGTCTTCATAAAGAAGGAAGAAAGGTCTTAGATACAAAACCTAAACTTACGCCTTAAGGAGCTAGAAAAATAACAGCAAATAAAACCCCAAACCAGCAGAATACAGGAAATAATAAAGATTAGAGCAGAAATTAATGCTATTGAAACCAAAACACACACACACACACACACACACACACACACACACACACATACACACACAGTAGAACAGATCAATGAAACCAGAAACTGGTTCTTTGAAAGAATTAACAAAACTGATAAATCACTAGCCAGTTTGATCAAGAAGAAAAAGGAAAGAACCCAAATGAGTAAAATCAAGAATGAAAGAGAAGAAATCACAACCAAACAACAGAAATGAAAACAATAATAAGAGAATATTATGAGCAATTATATGCCAATAAAATGGGCAATCTGGAAGAAATGGACAAATTCCTAGAAACATATACACTACCAAAACTGAAACAGGAAGAAATAGAAAATTTTAACAGACTCATAACCAGTAAGGAAATCGAGTTAGTAATCAAAAATCTGCCAAAAAACAAGAGTCCAGGGCCAGATGGCTTTCCAGGGGAATTCTACCAAACATTAAAGGAAGAGTTAACACCTATTCTCTTGAAGCTGTTCCAAAAAATAGAAATGGAAAGAAAACTTCCACACTCTTTCTATGAAGCCAGCATTACCTTGATTCCAAAACCAGACAGAGACCCCACTAAAAAGGAGAACTATAGATCAATTTTCCTGAAGAACATGGATGCAAAAATCCTCAACAAGATATTAGCCAACCAGATCCAACAATACATTAAAAAAATTATTCACCACGACCAAGTGGGATTTATACGTGGGATGCAGGGCTGGTTCAATATCTGCAAAACAATTAATGTGATTCATCACAACAATAAAAGAAAAGATAATAACCATATGATCCTCTCAATAGATTCAGAGAGAGCATTTGACAAAATACAGCATCCTTTCTTGATAAAAACCCTCAAGAAAGCAGGGATAGAAGGAGCATACCTCGAGATCATAAAAGCCACATATGAGTGACCCAACGCTAATATCTTCCTCAATGGGGAAAAACTGAGAGCTTCCCCCCTAAGGTCAGGGACAAGACAGGGATGTCCACTCTCGCCATTGTTATTCAAATAGTATTGGAAGACTTAGTCTCTGCAATCAGACAACACAAAGAAATAAAAGGCATCCAAATCGTCCAGGAGGAGGTCAAACTTTCACTCTTCACAGATGACATGATACTCTATATGGAAAACCCAGAAAATTCCACCAAAAAGCTGCTAGAATTGATTCATGAATTCAGCAAACTGGCAGGATATAAAATCAATGCACAGAAATCGGTTGCATTCCTATTCACCAACGATGAAGTGACTGAAAGAGAAATCAAGGAATCGATCCCATTTACAGTTGCACCAAAAACCATAAAATACCTAGAAATAAATCTAACCAAAGAGGTGAAAAATGTATACACTGAAAACTATAGAAAGCTTATGAAAGAAATTAAAGAAGACACAAAGAAATGGAAAAAGATTCCATGCTCCTGGATGGGAAGAAAAAATATTGTTAAAATGCCAATACTACCCAAAGCATTCTACATATTTAATGTAATCCCTATCAAATTAACACCAGCATTCTTCACAGAGCTAGAACAAATAATCCTAAAATTTGTATGGAACCAGAAAAGACCCCAAATAGCCCAAGCAATCTTGAAAAAGAAAACCAAATCAGGAAGCATCACAATCCCAGACTTCAAGCTATACTACAAAGCTGTAATCATCAAGATAGTATGGTACTGGCACAAGAACAGACACTCAGATCAATGGAACAGAATAGAGAACCCAGAAAGGGACCCACAAATGTATGGCCAACTGATCTTTGACAAAGCAGAAAAGAATATCCAATGGAATGAAGACATGAAGACATTCTCTTCAGCAAGTGGTGCTGGGAAAACAGGACAGCAACATGCAGAAGAATGAACCTGGACCACTTTCTTATGCCATACACAAAAATAAACTCAAAATGAATGAAAGACTTCAATGTAAGACAGGAAGCCATCAAAATCCTTGAGGAGAAAGCAGGCAAAAACCTCTTTGATCTTGCCCACAGCAACTTCTTACTCAACACGTCTCTGGAGGCAAGGAAAACAAAAGCAAAAATGAACTACTGGAACCTCATCAAAATAAAAACTTCTGCACAGGGAAGGAAGAAATCAGTAAAACTAAAAGGCAACCGACAGAATGGGAGAAGATATTTGCAAATGACATATCAGATAAAGGGTTAGTATCCAAAATCTATAAAGAACTTATCAAACTCAACACCCAAAAACAAATCATCCAGTGAAGAAATGGGCAAAAGACATGAATAGAGACTTCTCCAAAGAAGACATCCAGATGGCCAACCGACACAGGAAAAAATGCTCCACATCACTCATCATCAGGGAAATACAAATCAAAACCACAATGAGATACCACCTGACACCTGTCAGAATGGCTAACATTAACAACTCAGGCAAGAAGAGATGTTGGCGAGGATGCAGAGAAAGAGGATCTCTTTGGCACTTCTGGTGGGAATGCAAGCTGGTATAGCCACTCTGGAAAACTGTATGGAGGTTCCTCAAAAAATTAAAAATAGAATTACCTTACAACCCAGCAATTGCACTACTAGGTGTTTATCCAAGGGATACAGGTGTGCTGTTTCGAAGGGACACATGCACCCCATGTTTATAGCAGCACTATCAACAGTAGCCAAAGTATGGAAAGAACCCAAATGTCCCTTGATGGGTGAATGGATAAAGAAGAAGTAGTATATATATATAATAGAGTATTACTTGGCAATCAAAAAGAATGAAATTTTGCCATTTGTAACTACGTGGATGGAACTGGAGGGTGTTATGCTAAGTGAAATTAGTCAGAGTAAGACAAAAATCATATGACTTGACTCATATGACTTCACTCATGTCTGTTAAGAGACAAAATAGATGAATGTAAGGGAAGGGAAACAAAAATAACATAAAAACAGGGAGGGGGACAAAACATAAGAGACTCATAAATATGGAGAACAAACTGAGGGTTGCTGGAGGGTTTGTGGGAGTGGGGATGTGCTAAATTGGTAAGGGGCATTAAGGAATCTACTCCTGAAATCATTGTTTCACTATATGCTAATTTGGATATAAATTTTTAAAAAATATAAAGTTAAAAAAAAGACAAAAAAAAGGTTTCTAATCAGAAAAGTGACATAAATACTTTTGCATCTTTATGAAGTCATCCCAGCTCCATTAAATAGGATGTCAATACACTCAGTCTTTGGAGATAAAATGCCTTTTAAAAAAATTCATCCTAGAAAAAGTAGGTAAAGTAAAATGCATCTCAACTAGGGTAAGTGAGAAAAGAATGGAGGGGCAAGCTGCCCAAGGATGGTCTGAGATATGGGCTCAGATAAGGTCAAGACCTTACTTGTGGAACTCCCATGGTGTAGGCACAGGGATGGTTGATAAGGAAGTATTAGGACTGAGAAAGACCACTTCCAGAGAGGCATAAATATCTGGGCACAGACTGAAGGAAAAAGATAGACTCCATTGGCGATAAAGAAAGTATTATTGGGAAATTTCTGGGAGAGAAATTACCTACTGCAATGCATGTTTAAGCCCCTGTGTTATTATACCTTCTATGACTACATTTCCAAATCCAAAATATGCTTTCTATTCTGAATAGAATATGAATAGGCCTTTCATTGGTGGAGAGGGGATTATTTTAAGTTAAAAAGGGAAGGCTGGATGAAATGTTATCACATATTTCACTTTCTTCTGTACATCTTTCTCCCTATATACACTAGAATGGCCACTAGCTTAATGGGAATAAGGTATCTCATTCCTCTGTATTCCTCCAACCTACCTCTTGTCCCCTACTTCAGTTACTCAGACCAAAACCCTGGGATTACTCAAGCTTTATCCCTCAACCAAGCATTCATCATCAAATTGCTTTTAATTCCTAGTAATACTAATTCTTATTCACCTCCCTAATCTGTCCTCTCTTGTCCATCCCTACAAGCGCAGATCATTATGTCCCAACTGCAATATTTTCATCGTCTCCTATATCATCTGCTGACTTCTTCCTCACTTCTTATTCTTTCCCTCCATATTGCTACCAGGATATCCTTCCAAACTAGCTATCTGTTCAAGTAGTTCCTCCACTTGGAACTCTTCCATGGTTGTGTGGTAACTACAGGATCAAGTTCCAATAGCTCTGTGTGACACACAATGCCTCTCTCCATTTGATCCATAACTGTTCCTTGACTCAGGTTAAGTGACTCCCCTCATTGTACAGTAGGACACTCTTGCTATAAGTTCTTCTCTCCCTGTTTCATGCTATTCAAGGCCTCTGAATGTAAACACATGTAGTGCTCACTTCCTGACATGGTTTTGTCCTCATCGCTTTTGCCTGTCTTCCAAAATTTTCATCCCTTTCAAACAGAGACTCAAACATTAACTTTCTATAATATCTTAGAATCTCCCAAGTCAACCCAAGTGTATTTTTCTATTCTCACAAGTACTGAGTGGTAGTGTGGCCTGCAGAGAATACAGGCTTCAGTTAGATATAAATTGGAATATTAAATCCATCATTTAGCATGTGTCCTGAGACAAGTTACCTAACTCTCTGAACCTTGTTTTCTCACAAAAAAAAAAAAATCCAAAAATTATTCTGGAGGATTATGTTAAGAATTAGGTTGTGAATTTACACTGTAGCTTCTCAGTAAATAAATGGCCATGTTTTTATTAATAATTAATAATATTAATAATTAATAATAAAACATAATAGAATTTAAGAATGAAAAGTTAATTAGAGGTCATAATATAAATTTCATGCTGAAGCGTTTCAAGTCTTCCTACCGTACAATGGAGAACTATTGACACTTGAAGGCAAGAGACTGTATTGTAGCCAAGATCCTTATAGTTAATTTTTGTGTAGTCATGTACCCTAATTTCACTTGGAAAACTCTGCCATTCAAGATTTCAAGGGTAGTAGCAAAATATAATGATGATCTGTATGCTGAAAACTATAAAATGCTAATCAAAGAAATAAAAAAAAAAGATCTAAATGGAGAGATGTACTTTGGTTTTGGATTGGAAGATTGAATATTATTAAGACCCTAATTTGAATCAGAGATTTAATACAATTACAGTAAGATTTCCAACAGGCGTTTATAGATCATGACAAGCTGATTCTAAAAATTACACAGCAAGGCAAAGAACTTTAATAGCCAAAAAATTCTGAAAAAGAACACATTTGGAGAAATTTCACTGTCCAAATTTGAGACTTAATGCAAAGCTACTTTAATGAAGACAATGTGATTCTAACAAATATCGATCAATAAAACAGGACAACCCAGAAATAGATTTACATAAACAAAGTCAACTGATTTTTTTGACAAAGGTGCGAAGGCAGTATAATGGAAAAACAACAGTCATTTCAAATAATGGTGTTGGAATAATTGGTCATCCTCATACAAAAATAAATAAGCTTGACACATATCTCACATTTCATACAAAAAATTAACTCAAAAGAATTTAGACATAAATATACACACAAAAGAAAAAAATCATCAATTAACTCTTGTTAGAGTTAAAAATTTTGTTCTGCAAAATGCACAGTTAATAAATTGAGACAAGCCACAGAGTAGGAGAGAGTATTTGCAAACCACAGCTGAGTAAGGAGTCATATCCAGAATATATGAAGAACACTTAGAACTCAACAATAAGCAAACAAAAATCCCAATTGAAAAAGTGGTAAAAAAAAATGTAAACAGAAGTGTCACTAAAAACTGTATGAAAATGGAAAATAAGCTCATGAAGGGCTGGTCATGATCAGTGATCATTAGGCAAAAGCAGATTAAAAGCAAAATGAGATACTGCTACCTACCTACATAAATTTAAAAACACCACCAAATACTGCCAAAGATGTGAAGCAACAAATATGCTCATTCATTGATGTGGGAAAGCAAAATGGTAGAGCCACTCAGGAAAACAGGTTAGCAGTTTTTTATAATGTTAAACATATACTTGCCATATGACCTAGCAATCACGCATCTAGGTATTCATCCAAATGAACTGAAAACCCATGTTCACACACAAATAACAATAATAACAATAATAATACAACTTGCATTCACATGTTAATAGCAGCTTTTTTGAATAACTCCCAACTGGAAACAATCTAGAAATTCTTCCATTAGGTAAAATGATAGACAAACTATGGTAAACTATACAATGGAGTATTAGTCACCAGTAAAAAGGAATAAGGTATTGATTCAAACAAAAAGATGGAAAGATCTTAAATGTACTCTGCTGAGTGAAAGAAGTTAGATTCAAAGGCTCTATCTTGTATGCTTCCATTTTTATGACATTAATAAAAAGGCAAACTATAGGGATAGAAAATCACTCTTGTGGCTGTTAGGGGTTGGAGTACGGAAGGAGAAATTAACTTCTATGGGTCAGTCTTTACAATGATGGAACAGCTCTGTGTGGTTCTGGGGTGATAGATATAGGACTTTATGAATTTGTGTAGCTGACAGAATTATACATCAAAAAAGAATGAACATTGTTATTAGCTTATTTTAAAAAATTAGCCAGGAAATGAGGGGATCCTAAGGTAGAATGCAAACAATGAGAAATAAATCTAATGGCAATACAAACACATGTTACTGAAATTATTAAAGAAAAAATGATCTGACCTAAGAAGGGTTGGCAGTGGTATTTTGGCCAGAAATGGTATAGGTGAAAGACAAAACAACTGTACTATAAACACTGTACTCTATTTGACAAATTTGTTTCTTACAGAAGTCTGGGTTTGTAATTATGAAATTACTTTACACGCATGCTAAAACTGAAGAAGTAAATAAATAAATTGCAGGTAATGGGAGCCAGATTTCTCACTGTCAGAGAAAGAAGGTCCAAGTAAGTGTGGTGAAAAGTCTAGAGCAAGCCTTGTAGTGCTGAATCAGAGTTGGAAAAATAAATAATGGATGCATGTTTATTTTAACCTGTGTACAGATATCCAGATGGAGAAATATTTATAGATGTGGGTACACACATGTGTTACTACATATACATATATATTACAGATCTGTCCATAGAGGGCTTAGAAGCAGTGACACTCCAGAGCAACAAGCATGTCCAGTTTCTAGATCTTGGCTTCTAAATACCATTCTCCAATAAAGGGAACCAGGACATCTTAGAGAAATGGCCGATTCTAAGGCTGGGATAGAGAAAATACATGATATACCTGCAGCATCTTGTCATGTCAGAAAGTAAGAAATGACTTTTTAAAAAGTGATGGAGATATGTTGTTAAAACAAAGGAACTAACCCAGAAGACCCAACACTGGAACAATTTCAGAAACAAAATAAATGTTTTATTAGATAACCCTGTGAGAGGCAAAATAGTGACATCCTGAAGATGATCATTTCCTAACCCTCAGAACCTTTGAATATGTTACATTACATGACAGGGGGAATTAAGGTTGCTAATCAGCTGATCAGCTGTCGGAGAATTTATCATGGACCTTATAGGGAGGCCCAATGTAATCACAAAAGTTTTTTGAGTGAAAAAGGAATGCTCAGTGTCTCAGCATTATAGTACTATAAACACTCAACTGGACATTGTTGCCTTGAAGATGAAAGTGGGCCAGGAACCCAGAAATGCAGGTGGCCTCTAGAAGTTACAAATGTAAGAAAATGGATTCTTCACTAGCACTTCCAGAAAGGTCTACAGCCCTGCTAACCCTTTGATTTGAACCCAGTGAGACCCATTTCAGACTTCTGAACTCCATAATCCTAAAATAGTAAATTTGTGTTGTTTTAAGCTACTAAGCTTGTGGTAATTTGTTACAGCAGCAAAAAGAAATTAATGCAAACCTGTAGAAAAAATATTATGAGTCCATACTGATATAAGTTATAAAGTAAAGGATAAAAGAGAAAAAGGAAAAATCTTTCTTACAGAAGAATTCTAAGTAATCTGTACAGATATTTTGTCCCTCAGGGAGCTGGAGTTTAATTCCTGGACCCTTGAGTGTAGCTTCGACTTGAAGGTATGGAAAGGGGAAAATAATAACTTTTCAGTGGAGAAATCTGAAGTGATTTCTAAGTGATCAAGTGATCTAGGTCTAGTGATCTAAGTGATCAAGATTAACATCACCAATAAGAAGTTGGGTTGATATTGTATAGTCCTCAATATGATGCTGTAAAAAGGGCACTTTGCCTCTCTGGAATTTTTCACAAAAACCTGTAACTACAGTCCAATAAGGAGTAAACATCAGACCACGTCCCTTACCTGAGAGACAGTTTATAAAGTATCTGACCAGTAGTATCCAAAACTGTCAAGACTACAAAAGAAAAGCAAGATGGAGAAACCATAATAGATTGCAGGAGACTAGGAAGACATCATTACTACATGCATTGTGGTACCCTGGATGGGAGCCTGGAACAGAAAAAGGACATCACTGGAAAAACTGGTGAAATGTGAATAAAGTCTACAGACTAGTTCATAGTATACACCAAAGATAATTTCTTAGTTTTCATAAATGCATCATGGTTATTTAAGGTGTTAACATCTTATATCTAAGGTGGGATAAGTCTGCACAGGAACACTTTGTACTGTCATAACTTTGCTTTAAATATAAAACTATTCCAAAATAAATCTTTAAAATAATTTTAAAATATGTCCACATAAAAACTTATACCTAACAAATTTAATCCTATTAGCTGAAACTCCTCCCAGGTGTTTTATTATATCAAAAGGAAAACAAAAACAATCAGCTGTTGACCCCCAAAATATAGTATGGTTTTATTCATTTATTTGTATGTTTTAAAATTTACCATTTAGCACACAACCATTTGCACAATACAAGTTTAGTCATACTCCTAGTATACTTTCCTGAATATTCTAGTTTTGTGATAAGCATATTTTTATGTTTTGTTTAGAATAGACACTGCAGCCATAGCCATGGAAAACCAACTATTAGATTTTCTACACACCACTCATGATACAGGGACTTGGTGTGGCTATTCCAGTTGGCAATTATATAACACATGTTGCTTCAGCTATGCTCCTGCAAGCAAAAGGCTTTGGTATGAAATTCTCCATCTCATTTCTGACACTAACACCTTCAAAAATTCAGGTGAGAGGCAATAAGACCTCACATTCCAAATGATGGGGCATGAACTAAAAGGATGAAGTTCATTTGTATGAATGTTTACTTGATGTGGGAAATGCCTCCATTCTGATGGCTTTTAGATTTAGAAACCACAGGATCATCTGGAATCTACAACTGTTTCTGTGAAAAACAATGTTTAGTAAATGTACTCAGACTTGTCTTTTGGGATTAAAATGTTACTTTTTCTCTGAAAACAATAGCTATTATTCGGAGTTGCAGGGAGTTGGAAAAAAGACTTTTATGTAACGAAATGACTAATTATGAATTTGGGTATTTGAGAGCCACTCTCAGATCCACAGTTCAAACCAAACAACTGAACTGAAGGTAAAAAGAGATCAACATGAGTAATTGAGTTAGACATCATTTTTTTTTTAACCTCAGGTTCAGAGAGTTGAGATAATCATGGTGAGTTTATTGGATCATCATTGGTTCACTGGAGGGAGGCCCTGCTCCTGGCCTGTGTTTCCCGGAAGTATGGAGCATGAGTGTTGAAGATGTGCTCCTATTCAGCCTCTCATGTTAGTGTAGGCTTAACTTTGTGTTTTGTGCCTAAATCATCAGGAAACCTTAACCCAGTCCGAGGAACCCCCTACGCCATGGATTTCTTTTTTTCAATAAACTAACTCCTTGATTTGTAATTCCTAGGCCCAGGAAAATAGAAATGATGGAGGGGTTTGTTCAAGAGGTAGCATCCAAGCTGGGCTCCCAAGAAAGTAGATTCTAAAACAGAGGTCAACATTCCACTGAAGGAAGTCCTAACAGAAGGAAATGTGAAATGTCAACCCCTAACTTGCCCAACACCTGGTGGATGAGCACATCAGGGCTAGTGGGGTGACCCAGACAAAGCAGTGGGCTTCACTACACACTGTTAACCAACTTCCAGGCCAGCCAGACTTCAGGTGTAGGCTGGAGATACTGTTTTCTGTACCATAGAGCAGGTGCTGGTCTGTCCAGGGTAATGTCAGAAAGGAAAAAGTGAGACAAAGACAGCTTCCCCCAAACAATTAACCATGTGCAGGCCCCGCCTTCTTTCTCTCTGTGTTGGTATTTTGGCCCTACTTAGAATCCTAACCATTTTCTCTTTGCCGATTTTACAGATGTATCAGAGTTTTTACAGTAAGTTTTTAGATTCATCAACCTCTCTCTTCTTTCCATAGCCTTCCCTGAGCTGGCTGCGAGGAAAATTCAAATGTTCATTGACTACCTTTTCAGGAATCACAAGATTCTATCAAAACAAGGTTAGTAATTTTTAAATCAAAGGTGAAAACAGAGGGGGCACCATCTTTTAAGGTTCGAGAGAAAGAGAACAAAGAATCTCAGCAATAAGCAGAATAAATAGCGGTGTTTAGCTTTTCCAATGAGCTCAATAAAAAGCCTGTGACCTTCAGGACTTGGGTAAAAAGAAAAAGGAATCACATCTAATGATAAAAAGGAACATATGATTCAAGATGAGTAAAATGATGAATATTTGACAATCCTCTATAATATTATAAATTTAAAACTATAGTTTTGACAGAGATGAGATAGCATTGAAATAAAAATCATTTATCAAGAATTTTGATAAAATTGATTAAATTAACCTCCTGTAATGAATTAAATTTCAGATCAATAAATATTGGTGGCACCATCTCTAGAAGAAAGAGTCATTTCTACATTCTACAGGTGCAGCATGACTACTTTTTGGCAAGGACGAATGTGCCTGTGACAAGACACAGAACATGGACCAGGTAAGGTGCGCCTCTCTACAGACAGTAGGATTGAAATATCATTTCAGTGAATTTTTACTAAGTTATTCTTACCAATTTTTTTCTGTCTTGAAACACTTATGATTCATATGCTTCTCCAGATTGTATTGGTAGCTTATGCTTCACAATTTTCATAGGAGGTTTTATATAATTTGGGTTGTTCTTTATTGGTTTTGAAATCATGTTTTCTACCTTTGTGAAGTTTGGAGGGTGGGGGTAAGATGACCTCCCTCAATTCCACTTTTGTGATACAATAATCATGTCCCATGGTGCTGCTCAGCACCACTCAGTGAGGCACACCATCTGACACAGCAGTTAGGATCCAGCCATCTGACTATCATCCTAATTACTACTGAGCAAAAGGGGACTCACAAGTCACCTTCTGAGGGAAGACCTTGAAGCAGAATAAAGTATTTATTATGCCTGCCAGGGACTAGTCATCTATAGATAAATAGCTCTAGGACCCAGAAGTAATTTGAAAAGATACAGAAAGAAGAAAAAAAGCTTTTGGTAAACTTTCTCAGGAGCTTTTTGTGCCTCAAGACTTTCTCCATACTGTGGGGTCATATACTTTGCTCAGAGAAAGATTTCTGAAAGACTTATAAGCCCCAAATTACCATGACTTTCCCCTATGTAACTCTCTCTCTTTGAGGGGAGGAGGTGAAAAAGTACCTAATGCTCCTGTTTCTGGAGTCCTGGCTCTTTTTATACCACAGGCATGATTAGTTTAACATTGATCTTTGAAGAAGAAAGTCAGCTAAATATGTCCTATCTAGGAGGCTGGGTTCTATCACACACGTATGTATACACACACATGCATGCACATGCATTTCAGGCACACACACATGAATGCATGCAGACAAAAAGGCTGTGAATCCCTAGGCACATTCTAAAAGGGAACTAACTATAGGATGGCATAACCTATTCAAATTATTCTGCTTTAGACATCCATCTCCGGCCGTGAATTAGGCAGATGATATAGTCAAGGTTAAAAATCCTCCCAGTGTACTTGTAATTATATTTTAATTCCATAATTGTTATTATTCTCAACAGCAGTCACTATTTCCATGTATAAACCATGAGGAAGAGTTTAAAAATATTTTTCCTTGAGGTTGCAACACGTTTTCACATTTCAATAAAAGGTACGAGTCAATCTTCACCTTCCAAACTTTCATATTTGTCTGACTTTCTCTGTCCTCAAAGTTGTGTTTGTTTCTAACTATCAGACCCAAATAATCAAGTGTGTATGTGCTGTTGGAAACCTTATTCTACTGGGACCCCATGTGGTTACTTCACTTTACACTCTACTGAAACAAGGAAGATTACAAATAATTGTAACAAAGAAATTTATCAATATGCCAACACTAACATCATGCCTATTAACTTGCATAGGTAATTTAGAAAATACAAATTCATTTTTTTCGTAAGTCATGATTATCTCATTACTCCTCACAAGAACCAGAGTTAGAGAAGAATGTCATCTCTACTTCATGAAAGAGAAATTGGGGCACAAGAGATTATGATTTCCTCCAATACTTAAGAGTAGACACTAGTTGGCAACATTGGGCTCCTAAGCCATACTGTGATTCCTAATGTAATATGATGACTAATTTTATGTGTCAACTTGACTGGTCCACAAGGTGCCCAGATATTGGTTAGGGATTATTTCTGGGTGTGTCTTTAAGGCTGTTTCTGGAGAAGATTAATATTTCATCAGTAGACTGAGTAAAGTAAGTTGCCCTCCCCAGTGTAAGCTGGCCTGATCCAATCCACAAAATGCCTGAATAGAATAAGCAGCTGAATAAGAAATAATTATTTTTTCTGTCTGTATTTGAGCTGGGGCATTTGTCTTCTCCTGCCTTTGGGTTCAAACTGAAATTTAAAGTTTTATCATCAGCTCTCCCGGTTGTGCAGTCTTTGTGATGAGACTGGAACTATACCATCGGTTCTCCTGGGTCTCCAGGTTTCCAGCTGTAATCTTGGAATTCTCAGTCCCCATAATCATGCAAGCCTATTTCTTATAGTAAATATCTCTTTCAGTGATATATAAGTAGATAGATAGAGTGGATGGACACAGAACAACCAACCTATTGTTTTTAGAAGTTTTTTTTTTGTTTTTTTGTTTTTTAATTTGAGAGAGAGAGAGAGAGAGAATGCATTGAGAGAGGAGAGAGAATCCCAAGCAAGGTCCACACTGCCAGTACAGAGCCTGATGCGGGGCTTAAACTCCAAACTGTGAGATCATGACCTGAGCTGAAATCAAGAGTCAGATGCTCAACTGAGTGAGACATCTATGTGTGCCCCCCCCCAAAGCTTTCTCTTATTGGCTCTGTTCCTCTAGGGAACCCACACTAAAATATATAGTATTTCATTAGTAGCAAAGATTCTAGAATTTTTTTGTGAATCATATTCACCCAAAATTCTGTTGTTGGCTTTTTTTTTAACAAGACTCCCAGGCAGTTTTGAAGCATGAGACCAATAGTGTATCATTTCATACTTCAACCACCTTCTGACACAGAGATCTTGGAAAACTCAAGAATACTTAAAATCATCTTTCTACTACTGCCAGATAATGTTTTGTACTCACTAAATGCCAGACTCTGTTGAGAGTGGTTTATTGCTATTAACTTATTTGCTTGTCAAAACATTCCTGATACAGGTACCATTATCATCTCCATTTTATCAATGCAGTGACTGAAATACAAGAAAGTTAAATACAATGCCCAGGCTCACACAGCTAATAGGTGATTTAGTTGAGGTTGGAACATGGACAGCCAGCCTCAGAAGATCACACCATTATAGCCACTCTGTTCTCTCCATTAAGAATTGACTTCAGGGGTGCCTGGGTGGCTCATTTGGTTGACTCTTGATTTTGGCTTAGGTCGTGATCACAGGGTTGTGGGATCAAGCCCCACATCAGGCTCCACACTGAGTTTGGAGCCTACTGAAGACTCTTTCTCTCCCCCTCTACCCATCCTCTGCCCCCCCCCACTTGCACGCTCTCAGTAAGAGAAATTTAGGGGGGCCTGAGTGGCTCAGTCGGTTAAGCATCCAACTTTGGCTCAGCTCATGATCTCACCGTTTGTGAGTTGGAGCCCCATATCCAGCTCTGTGCTGACAGCTCAGAGGCTGGAGCCTGCTTTGGATTCTGTGTCTCTCTCCCTGTCTCTATGCCCCTCCCTTACTCACTCTCTTTCTCTCTCAAAAATAAATAAAAATATTGAAAGAAAGAAAGAAAGAAAGAAAGAAAGAAAGAAAGAAAGAAAGAAAGAAAGAAAAGAAAATTAAAAACAAGAGTTAACTTCATAAGAAACTATGAATATTGACTTATTAAGGCAATAATTTCACTCTCCACTTGGAAATAACATACCCCCAGGGGTACCTGGGTGGCTCAGTAAGTTAAGCATCCAACTCCAAACTTTGGCTCAGGTCATATTCTCACAGTTTGTGAATTCAAGCCATGCATCGGGCTCCATGCTGTGAGTGTGAGCCTGCTTGGGATTCATATTCTCTCTCTCTCTTACTATCTCTCCTCCTCCTCCTCCTCCTACTTCTCCTCCTCCTCTTTCTCTTCCTCTTCCTCTCTGTCCCTGCCCAGATCACCCACTCTCTCTCTCTTTCAAAATAAATAAATAAAACTTAAAAAGAAAGAAAAAGAAATAGCATACCCCTGTAGCCCAGATCTTAAAGGTTTGGTGTGCTTTTCCTTACACCATTTTTGACACTCCCCAGAGTTAAATTTACACTCAGTATCCTCTACTGCCCAGAGATAAGCTTAATTACTCCATTCTAAGAAGTAACTGTGACTCATTAATAGAGCTTAATACAATTAGGACAAGTAGAGTATAGCTAATATTTTCTGAGCGCTTACTATCAGCCAAGCAATGTGTGAAGTTCTTTTCCAACATTTTGTCACTGAAGACTTTGCCCTGTGGCTATCTTTTCTTGCCTGTTTACTGGATGGACACGATGGTTCTCATACCCACCTCAGCGCATGACACTCACCTGTGACCCTTAAGCACAAACAATCCCAGGTCCCAGCTCCAGGAATTCTGAGTATGTCTGCACTGAGGTAGGGCAATGCAATCACTTTAAACCTTCCTCAGGTGATTGCAGCATAAGGCCAGAGTTGAAAACCACTATGCACTCAAAAATTTACACAGTTTTCCTTTAAACCTTAAAAAACTCAGTGAGATTGCTGTTACTTCCCTCACTTTATGAGAAAACTAGTCAGAGAGGGTAACTTGGCCAAGCAAGAAAGGGGCTAAGCTGAGGATTTGAACCCACATCTTAAAAGACTTAAAAGTCTGTTGCCATAACCTGTATACACTATTTATTCTACTATTCAGGAATGATTCCATTTGTGCAATTCAATTAGGTTCTGGACTGGCTGGGAACAGCACTCATAGTGTTCTCCTGCCACTTACCTTCTGATAACCACCACCCCCCCCCCCTGCCCGCTGCAGAATTTCCTCTCCAGTGGACTGACTTAAAAGCTTATGCTGTTTCACATTATTTGGGGCTTTATTGGCTCAACAGTAAAGTTGGGACATCTTTCCAGATGGCAGCCAAGCTCCTGCCTAGAGCAAAGCAAAACTAGCCCCAGGGGAAGGCTGCATTATATCTACTTAAGTTTATTCTTCTGATGTGAATAGTGTGTCTCATGCTCAGAGTAAATTAGTTTAGTCAGGTCCAAGTCAAAGACCCAAGGGGGAGACATGTGTATTCAGGCAGCTGGCCAGAAAGCAGCTGTCCCCAAGTATTTTCATAAACCATCATACTGCTAATATTACACCCAGAGGCCTTTTTGGAGCTCAGAGTTTTGTTTTACAATTTCAGTCTGAAGTAATTTTTGCAGTGAAAATAATAAAACAACAGTACTTTACATTTGATTCTCCTTAGGTCATTGTGGACTTAACCCAAGAAATCCCTTCTCTGGGAGCTAAAGAGGAGAAGGTCTGTAGACCTTGGACCTGGCTCAATAACCACCCTGCACATTTGCATTTATACTCAATAAAGTCATTTTGCACACATGGCATCATGAGCACATAGGTTATTCTAAGGAGCTAAATTTCCATGCTATATTTAGAAAGAAACATACCAATGTTTCCTAAAAGAAAGAGAGGGATAGAGGAAGGGGGGAAGGAAATACGTTATCCACTGACCCTTGCCAACAGTACAAAACAAACATAATCAAGCACTATGCTGCTTCCTTCCCTTGTTGTTTCTCTAATTCTTTTCTTCTCATGATTCTCTGAATGTCTCCCACGGGTAGCCTCCTAGAGGGAGCAGTGTGCCTGGGATGCGCTCCCCCTTCCAGAACAGGTCCATGCAATCTTTGTGTGAACCTCACTACCCTTCTTACCCCAAGGAAAGGCTCTTGGTCTCACGTCCACTGACCACCTCATTTCTGTCCTTTGTTACAACTTCTATACTATTCTTCTCAGATTCCAAATTCAGACAGAACTTCCAGAGTTCTTTCCAAAATGGAGTTGTGGTTTCCCTCCTTGTCTTCTTCTCACTTCCCTTGGCACTCTTCCTTGACAGACTCCTGAGAAGGGGCTATGCCCTTCACATTACACTCAGCAGGAATACTCCAAGTCCTACTCTCTGATGTGAACATCTTTCTCAAGCAGTATGGCTTCCCTTTCCTTATATCCCCACACCCTGAACCCACCCCTCCCCACTTCATTCTTTTCTCCATTACTCAAATTCCACAAACATACCACAAATATTTATCAAGCAGACACATGCCAGGCACTGCAAGAGGAAGATGAAATTATAAATGTCTCCCCTTGAGCATCTCCAATCTGGCTTCTCCAAATGAATTCAAACAGCTGTAACCAGATGCAAACTTCACTTCTTTCTTCTTGCCAAAACTTTGCAGGAGATTCAGCTGTTTTCACCCCAGCTAGCTTGTGGACATCAGTCAGTGTGAGCCCCACACTAGTTATAAATCAAACCAAAGGCACCTGGAGCTTTTTTTAAAATATTTTTTAATGTTTATTTATTTTTGAGACAGAGAGAGACAGAGCATGAACGGGGGAGGGTCAGAGAGAGTGGGAGATACAGGATCGGAAGCAGGCTCCAGGCTCTGAGCTGTCAGCACAGAGCCTGACGCGGGGCTCGAACTCACAGCCGGTGAGATCGTGACCTGAGCCGAAGTCAGAAACTCAACCGACTGAGCCACCCAGGCGCCCCCCCTTTTTTTAAAAAAAATTTTTTTAAAAGCACCTGGAGCTTTAAATGGTACTTTGGAGAAAGCCTCCTTACCATCCCATGGAAGTAATAATGAGAGTAGCAGATGAGACTTACTGCAAAATGAAAACACACACACATTACTCTGAAGCTGAGTTTAAGATACAAAGGAGATGTAAGATGGAGGATGTAAGATGCAAGGAGATTTCAAAGGATTAGACAGGGGGCGCCTGGGTGGCGCAGTCGGTTAAGCGTCCGACTTCAGCCAGGTCACGATCTCACGGTCCGTGGGTTCGAGCCCCTGTCAGGCTCTGGGCTGATGGCTCGGAGCCTGGAGCCTGCTTCTGATCCTGTGTCTCCTGCTCTCTCTGACCCTCCCCCGTTCATGCTCTGTCTCTCTCTGTCCCAAAAATAAATAAAAACGTTGGGAAAAAAAAAAAAAAAAGGATTAGACAGGTCCTAGAATTCTCCTGTGTTGGTGTCTTGGAAGACCCCAGGCAAGTCCAGGCATTCCATCTTCACTGGGTTGACACAACACTGTTTTTCTCAGAAATCCCTAAACCCTACTGCAGGCATTCGTGGCTCCACATCTCCCTTCAGAGGGAAATTTCAAGCCCAGAAGTCCACTTGACTATAAAGAATCCTAGAATTCCTACCTTGTTCTTCCCCAGGTTCCATTTTGTCAAAATCAGGCAAGCCATTCCTCCTTTCATTACCTCATTTGGTTGAAAGAGAAGATGCCAGGGGCGCCTCGGTGGCGCAGTCGGTTAAGCGTCCGACTTCAGCCAGGTCACGGTCTCGCGGTCGGTGAGTTCGAGCCCCGCGTCAGGCTCTGGGCTGATGGCTCAGAGCTTGGAGCCTGTTTCCGATTCTGTGTCTCCCTCTCTCTCTGCCCCTCCCCCATTCATGCTCTGTCTCTCTCTGTCCCCCCCCCCCAAAAAAAAAGTTGGAAAAAAAAAAAGAAAGAGAAGATGCCAGGGGTGCCAGAGTGGCTCAGTTGGTTAAGCATCCTACTCTTGGTTTCAGCTCAGGTCATGATCTCATGGTTTGTGAGATGCAGCCCTGCATCAGGCTCTGCACTCTCTGCACTGACAATGTGGAGCCTGTGGTATTCTCTCTCTCTTTCTCTCTCTCTCTCTCTTTGCCCCTCGCCCATTTGTGCATGCATGCTCTTTCTCTCTCTCAAAATAAACTGTAAAAAAAAAAAAAAAAAAAAAAAACAAGATGCCATAGAATCATGATAAAAGAACATGTTAGGAGTGCCATGTGCCACAGCACTCTAAGCAGTTTTCATTTAAACCTCCCAAAAGTCATGAGTTACTGTGAACACACTCATTTTGGGGATGAGGAAACAGACACGCAGAGTTTATGTGAATCGCAGGCACAGGTTGTGGAGCCAAAATTCGCCGTCTGCTCTCAAACTCTGGTACCCAAACCTTCAACCACAACTGTACGGCCTCCTTAATTATTACAGCTGAAAATAATGTTCCTGTCTTAGGCATAGCCAAAATGTCCAAGGTCTTTAAACATGATGAAAAGAAAATAATTTCTAAGGCGACTGGCTCACCATCTGTTTTCTACCTCACCGTTGACTTCTAGCCCAGGCTACACCCATTTGAACACCAAATTTGGGGTGCAGGTGGAGGGGAGAAAGGGAAGGGGAGGGAAGCAGAATAGAACTTGTCCAAGGAACATGCTCTCTTAGAGGGGAAGGTATTTTTCAGTGATTCACAATGTGTACTTAGATTTCATCTAGAGGCATGCATTCTCACAGTTTATTTTTTAAAATAATAAAGTTTGGGGGCACCTGCGTGGCTCAGTTGGTTAAGCATCTGACTTAGGCTGAGGTCATGATCTCATGGCTCGTGAGTTCAGGGCCCACGCCAGGCTCAGAGCCTGGAGCCTGCTTTGGATTCTGTGTGTGTGTCTCTCTCTGCCCCTTCTCTGCTCATTCTCTGTCTCTCGCTCAGAAATAAGTAAACATCAAAAAAAATTAATAATAAAGTTTACTCTTTCCTAGATGCCTGCTGACCAACAATGACTGATTCTGGATCTGCCTTTCAGACCTTCCTGGTCCTGTGTTCCTAAGAGAAGTCACCGCTATCAATCATGGCTTATACTCAGGAGGTTTTAGGATCCTGGACTTATGTACATGCAACTCTGTTGCTCAAGGCACAGTCTCAAAAAGCCTAAGAATCTATGTCTCTGTGTTCTTGAGACAGGAAGACGCAAGGCAGAGAATCAAATTAGTATCTCAAAGTGGGGGGGGAGGGGGGAATGACCCAGTGGATTCCTGGCATAAAACTATTAGGGCAAATTTGTTTTGCCCACGTGCCTTCCCCCTTCTCCCAATCTCCCCCTAAACCTCCTTAGTGATGCCCTTCCCCTGTACCATGGATGGAAACTCGGCTGTTCAATGGCTGTTGTAATCACTTTTATGTAACTTATGTCATTGAGTCACTGTCAACACTTGATCACAGAATGGACTTTCAATTCAGAAATTAAGACTTCAATTCAATACAGCCCACACTTCACCTTCATTCAAAGACAAGACCTGTCCAGACTGTCTGATGTTTAGACAGTTGCCCTGCTTTCAGAGAAGAACCCTTCTGGGAGGAACAAGGTGGCCTGCACTCTTGGTCTCGCTTCTGGCCCTGTCTCATGGGTACACCCTTATTTCAGTTCTGGGGTCTCCATACTGCAGATCTTTGTTGTACCTAGGGCCTCTCCATCAGCTTGTACCTCCTCCATCCACTCATCATCATCTGTGATTGAAAATCCATAGTTTTCAGGCCTTTTCAACAGACTTCAAGGTTAACTTCTCACTGGTGGTTCCACATCTGCTGTCTTGGATCTATAGGCCTTTGACCCACTGTCACAGGAGAATCCTGCTACTTTACAGGTGCAAGACCTTCTCTGGCATCATCCTTTTCTCTGTTGCTGTCAGTAGCCATGAGACACACACCAATCCCTATTCCTGCCAACCGCAGGGAACACTTGTCAAGCTTTTCAAAGGTCCCTGGTGACATGTCTGCTGACCCAGCAGGCTAGACCTAAGTAGTGGAGCCCCTTGTATGCCCTGGTTCCCTCACCTAGTAAATCATCTTCCAACATGCTCTTTTAATCTTCACTCTCTAAACCTTTGTATCTCCATCTTCTGGATGATCATATCTAAAGTTATAAAGCCAATTGTCAACTATTTCTTTGAAAATCTGTATTCTGGCCTGGAATACTTCATCTTGTAATTCTGCATCTTTGTATCTGAATGCTTCTGTGAAATTTAGTATTTATTACTCTGTTACAGAATACAAAATGAGTGTGTCTAGCTCTCAAATGGAAGAACCAGTCACACACAAACAGGAAGTAATTGTCTTTATTCTATACCAGGTTCTGGGGATTCACCAATGGGGAAAGGCAGGAATCCTATCAGAGGCTGTCAGGTAAGGAAGGAAGATCAGGGCCCCAGCAGGGATGATGTGTGGGCAACATGCACACGTACCCTTCCACAAGACAATGGTGTCATATTCACTCTACTTCTGGCAGAGTGCAACTAAATAACAGCCTATTCTATTCCCAAGCTATGCAACTGTTCCAGTGCAGAGCCCTCAGGAGGGAACCCAGAGAAGCACAGAGACCTTCAGCTTTTCAAAAGGCAAGGAGCAGACTATTTTCTAGGAGACAGACTAATTAAAAAAAAATAACTGTAGGAATATTCTGGAAGCCTAGGATGCACATGCCAGAAGGCCATCTCAGAAGGAGCATGGGAGGCTAGAAGGACAATGGGGGTAGCTGAACAGCAGCGTTGGATTTTATTTTTTCTAATTTATGTTAAAACCTGGAAACTCTTTTAACATATTTTGCCATATTGCATGCAGCACCCTTTAAAAGGAAGAAAAAATCAATTTGAAGGTGAGAAAATAAATCTTACTTATTCGATGTTAGCAAGTACAACTGTAAAGGGAAAAAAATCAGCTATATGACAGAGCCTTCAAAACTCTTCTGAGTAAATATGGAAATCTATTTGGAGGCAGAATAGTAGACTTAATGAATTCTGTTGTAAAAAGTCTTCTAAAATTGATATTGTGATAGACAATTTTATTGTGAAAATTGCCTGAAAATAGGCTGACACAGAAACAAGACAACCATTAGTAAAACCTAATTAATTTTTAACCCTGTGTGGTTTTTCCCTTTCTGATTTTTATTCATTTCAGGCTTTTCATCCTTTGTGAATTTTGTAAGTAAATAGTTTATATGTGGACAAACTTATTTGGAAATTAGCCTGAGGTTTAAATTTAAAATGTAATTTTATGACAATATCCAACCTGAATTATAATCAGCAGCAAAATTAGGGTATTGGAATACTTCCTTTTTTTTAACTGTTAGAAGATAACATAATGGAGGTAAGATAGAGACAAATGGGGCCCAAATAAGTGCCAGTTTCCTCCCCACCAGAAAAATAGGTCAGGAGCAAACCTGCCTTGTGGGTCCCTCTTGTTTCTCCATCCCTGAATAAAAACCAATTCTGAGTACCCTGTGGGATGATTGAGTACATATGGCAATGGATAACTATATGACTGTACCATATTCAGTGTATTTTCCTGTTCCATTGTTACAATATCCTTATAGCTTCCCCTCATCAGGGTGAATAAAAGCAGTGACCTTTTTTGCAAGTTTCTGTACTGACTCAGAATACAGGTACTTTTCTTCACAGCTACATCAATAAGTCTTTTGAACAAACTTAATATTTTCATCTTTCCTGAATCATTTGAAAAAGAAATTAACATACCAACACCAGATGAAAAAAAAGGAAGAGAGCCATCTAGAAATAAAGGAAAGTTGGCAAATTATTCTGCAGTTTTTTAAGGCATGAGTGCCAGACCCTCACTAAAAGGCCATAATAGGACTAATAGCTTTAAAAACACTGCCTGGAAATTAAACTGCTACAATGAGAATGAACTCTGGCCTGCTGTCATTAAGGGCTTGCATTTTCATGTGATCTTTTCTCTGTGAAGATGGTTCTGTTCCAATGTCTCATCCCTCACTCTCCCATTGTCCCTGTACGTGAATCATGTGGCCAGCTCACAACACAATCACCTGCCCTAGTGACTGATGTCACACCAGAATCTTGGCTTTGCTGGAGGAGCCAAGATGGCACAAAAGCATGGAAGTTTTTTTTGTGTCTTGTGTCCATGAAATACAGGCAGGTCTACACTAAACCAACCTGCACACCTAGAAAATGATTTGAGGATTAACACAACAATGTGCACAACCTAAACCACAGAACTCAGCAGGTACAACTGTGCAGAGCATTGAACTGGGGGAGAGGGAAGCCATGGAGGGCAGGGAGCTGTTTTTGTTTGCAGAGAGAGGATGGAGATGTGGGAGAGTATAGAAAAGTAGCTGGAGAGAAAGTGGTAAAGTGGAAACAGTCGCAGGGACTGAACTAAAAAGGGAGAAAGGAGAAAGGAGAGGGTTTAAATTCCATTAAGACCCTATCAACAGGGGGAGCACAGAGTCTGAAACTCTGCAACTTAATACCTGGCAGTGCTCTGGTGGCAAGGGTGAATCCCCAGGAGCAGAGTGAAGTCTGGGGATCCTTGGGTCACATAGGGAGAGGTGGTTGCCCTGCTGCTGGAAGGACATTTGGTAGAGGTTGTGCGGCCCTGTCACAGGCAAAGGCCCAGTTGACCCTGGAGAACAACCACATTTGCTGATATGGGAACAAGGTCATTAAGGTGAAGCCTGGTGCCAGAAGTGTGTTGGTTTTTTTCCATAATCCCTGCAACACTGCTGCTACACAATCATGCGAAATTTTTCTGGGGCAGGCTGGCACACAGCTGCAGTCTCTGGGCATCAGCAGCAGAGTCCAAAGAACGCTGCTAAGAGCAGCTAACACCTGGCCACTGCTTGGTAAGACACTCTTGCAGAGGAGCACAATGGGTCCAAGCCACAGTTCCTCAGAAGTAAGGGCTTGGGGAAAACAGCCACATCTGAGATAAAACTCAGGAGGGAGGTACAGTCTAGCAATCTGACGGCTTGGTCATGGACAGTGTAAAAGCAGGGACTGGACAGAAGCCAGAGACAAAAGACTGGTGCTCGATTGCAGATCAGGGAGAATAGAGTTCCAATACTGAGACTGGGTAGTTGGGTGACGCCATTTTCACACTTCCCGCACATGTGCATACACGCCCACACATGCCACAACAATCCACCCCAGTAAGCTAAGCACCACCATCTAGTGGAGAATGGAGCCGTTACACTAAGCCCCACCCAAGTGAACCAACCTCCCCTTCAGGAACACCACAAGTCCCTGCACCTGCTTAGTTTACAGACTATAAAGTGCTTCAGAGTTTGACTTCTAGGGGAAAATGATGTAATTTCAAATGTATTGCAGTCTGTTCACTGATCCATCTATTCAATTTTCTTTTCTTTTTGTTCTTTTTCCTTTCCTTTTTCTTGAATACAAAAAGAGAAAAAACTTATGTTTATTTTAAATTTTTATTAAATTTTTTTAAATTTTTTCTACTATATTTTTTACTTTTTTGTAAATTTTTCCAATTCTATTTTCCTTCCATAATTTCATTTTATTTATTTCATTATATTCATTTATCAAATTTTCATACACTTTCCTTTTTTCACCCCTTTTTCTCTAATCTATCAAGCTCTGTTCACCACTCAGACTAAAACACCTAGGATCTAGCATCATTTATTTGATTTTTATGTGTGACAGTGTTGTTTTTAATTTTTTAATGTTAATTTTTTTACCTTATTAACTCCTTTTCTTCCCTCAAAATAATGAAACAAAGGAATTCACCGCAAAAGAAAGAGCAGAAAGAAATGACAGCCTGGGACTTAACCAACACAGATACAAGCAAGATGTCTGAACCAGAATTTAGAATCATGACAATAAGAATACTAACTGGAGTTGACAATAGATTAGGATCCCTTTCTATGGAGATAAAAGAAGTAAAAGCTAGTCTGGATGAAATAAAAAAATGCTATAACTGAGCTGCAATCTCAAATGGATGCCACAGTGGCAATGAGGGATAAGGCAGAGAAGCCAATCAATGATATAGAAGATGAACTGATGGACAATAATGAAGCAGAAAAAAAGAGGCAGACCAAGGAAAAAAGAGCATGATTTAAGAATTAGAGAAATCAGTGACTCATTAAAAAGGAACAACATCAGAATAATAAGTGTCTCAGAAGATAGAGAGAAAAAGGGGTAGAAGGGTTATGTGAGCAAATCATAGTGGAAAACTTTCCTAATCTGGGGGAAGACACAGACATCACAATCCAGGAAGCACAAAGGACTCCCATTAGATTCAACAAAAACTGACCATCAATAAGGCATATCATAGGCATATCAAAGTACTCAGGCAAGGAAAGAATCATGAAAGCAGCAAGGGAAAAAATTCCTTAAGCTACAAGGGAAGACAGATCAGGTGTGCAGCAGACCTAACCACAGAAACTTGACAAGCCAGAAAGGAGTGCCAGGATATATTCAAAGTGCTGAATCAGAAAAATATTCAGCCAAGAATTAAAGAATTCTTTTCCAGCAAGGATGTAATTCAAAATAGAAGGAGACATAAAAAGTTTCCCAAACAAAAATTAAAGGAGTTTGTGACCAGTAAACCAGCCCTGCAAGAAATCTTAAGGGTGACTCTCTGAGGGGAGAAAAGAAAAAAATACATACATACATACATACATACCAAAAGCAAGAAAAACTAGAAAGAAGCATAGAAAACCACTAGATACTCCAACTCTGCAAGAAACATAATGGCAATAAATTCTTATCTTTCAGTACTCATTCTAAATGTTAATGGACTAAATGCTCCAATCAAAAGACATAGTGTAACAGAATGGTTAAGAGAACAAAACCCATCAATATGCTGTTTACAAGAGACCCACCTTAGACCTAAAGATACCTTCATACTGAGAGTAGGGGGATGGAGAACCATCTATCATGCTAATGGTCACCAAAAGAAAGCTGGAGTAGCCATACTTATATCAGACAATCTAGACTTTAAAATAAAAACTGTAACAAGAGATGAAGAAGGGTATTATATCATAATCAACAGGTCTACCCACCAAGAAGACTTAACTGTTATCAACACTTATGCTCCAAATGTGCAAGCAGCCAAATACCTAAATCAATCACAAACATAAAGAAACTCATAGATAATAATAACATCATAGTAGGAGACTTCAACCCCCACTTACAGCAATGGACAGATCATCTAATCAGAAAATCAATAAGCAAACAATGTCTTTGAATAACACACTGGACCAGATGGACTTAACACTTATATTTAGGACATTTCATCATAAAGCAGTGGAATACAAATTCTTCTCCACTGCACATGGAATGTTCTCCAGAATAGACCACATTCTGAGACACAAATAAGCCCTCAACCAGTACAAAAAGATTGAGATCATACCATGCATATTTTCAGACCCCAACCCTGTGAAACTCGAAATCAACCACAAGAAAAAATTTGGTAAGGTAAAAAATGTTTGTAGACTAAAGAACATCCTACTAAAGAATGAATGGGGTAACCAAGAACTTAAAGAGTAAATTAAAAGTTCACGGAAGCCAATGAAAATGATAACATCACAACCCAAAACCTCTGGGACACAGCAAAGGCAGTCATAAGAGGAAACTGTATAGCAATCCAGGCCTTCTTAAAGAAGGAAGAAAGGTCTCAGATACAAAACCTAACCTTACACCTTAAAGAGCTGGAAAAAGAACAGCAAATAAAACCCAAAACCAGAAGAAGGCAGGAAATAATAAAGATTACAGCAGAAATCAATGTTATCGAAACCAATAACACAGTAGAACAGATCAATGAAACCAGCAGCTGGTTCTTTAAAAGAATTAACAAAATTGATAAACCACTAGCCACTTGGATCACAAAGAAAGGGACCCAAATAAATAAAATCAAAATGAAAGAGGAGAGAACACAACCAATACAGCAAAAATAAAAACAATAATAAGAGAATATTATGAGCATTTATATGCCAAAAAATGGGCAATCTGAAAGAAATGGACAAATTGCTAGAAACATATACACTACCAAAACTGAAACAGTAAGAAATAGAAAATTTGAACAGACCCATAAGCAGTAAAGGAATCGGATTAGTAGTCAAAAATCTCCCGAAAAACAGAGTCCAGGGCCAGATGGCTTTCCAGGGGAATTCTACCAAACATTTAAGGAAGAGTTAACACCTATTCTCTTGAAGCTGTTCCAAAAAATAGAAATGAAGGAAAACTTCCAAACTCTTTCTACGAACCAGCATTACCTGGATTCCAAACCCAGACAAAGACCTCACTAAACAGGAAAACTATAGACCAATTTCCCTGATGAACATGGATGCAAAAATCCTCAACAAGATATTAGCCAACCAGCTCCAACAGTACATTAAAAAAATTATTCACCATGACCAAGTGGGATTTATACCTGGGATGCAGGGCTGGTTCTATATCTGCAAAACAATTAATGTGATTCATCACATCAATAAATGACAGGATAAGAACCACATAATCCTCTCACTAGATGCAGAGAAAGAATTTGACAAAATACAGCGTCCTTTCTTGATAAAAACCTCCAAGAAAGTAGGGACAAGAGGATAATACCTCAAAATCATAAAAGCCATATATGAAAGACCCAATGCTAACAGCATCCTCAATGGGAAAAACTGAGAGCTTTCCCCTTAAAGTAAGGAACAAGACAGGGATGTCCATCTACTCCCACCACCTTTATTCAACATAGTATTGGAAGTCTTAGCCTCTGCAATGAGACAACACAAAGAAATAAAAGGCATCCAAATCAGCCAGGAGGAGGTCAAACTTTCACACTTTGATGATGGCATGCTACTCTATATGGAAAACCCAAAACATTCAACCAAAAAAAAACTGTTAAAACTAATCCATGAATTCAGTAAGGTTGCAGGACATACAATCAATGCACAGAAATCAGTTGCATTCCTATTCATCAACAATGAAGCAACAGAGAAATCAAGAAATCGATCCCATTTATAATTGCACCAAAAGCCATAAAATACCTAGGAATAAATCTAACCAAAGAGGTGAAAAATCTATACACTGAAAACTACAGAAAGCTTATGAAAGAAATTGAAGAAGACATCAAAAATGGAAAAATATTCCATACTGCTGGATAGGAAGAACAAATACTGTTAAAATGTCAATACTACTGAAAGCAATCTACATACTCAATGCAATCCCTATCAAAATAACACCAGCGTTCTTCAGAGATACAACAAACAATCCCGAAATTTGTATGGAACCAGAAAAGTAATACTCCCAAATAGCCCAAGCAATCTTGAAACAAAAAACAAAGCAGGAGTCATCACAATCCCAGACTTCAAGCTATACTACAAAGCTGTAATCATAAAGACAGTATGGTACTGGCAAAGAACAGACACTCAGATCAATGGAACAGAATAGAGATCCCAGAAATGGACCCACAAACA
The DNA here is from genome assembly GCF_018350175.1 of Felis catus. Classification (NCBI taxonomy): domain Eukaryota; kingdom Metazoa; phylum Chordata; class Mammalia; order Carnivora; family Felidae; genus Felis; species Felis catus. Next base: position 5,156,617 of record NC_058377.1, on the reverse strand, counting down.
TATGGCCAACTAATCTTTGACAAAGCAGGAAAGAATTTCCAATGGAATATACAGTCTCTTTAGCTGGGAACACTGGACAGTGCAGTGCAGAAAAATGAAACTGGACCACTCTCTTACATCATATTCAAAACTAAACTCAAAATGGATGAAAGACCCAAATATAAGACTGGAAGCTATCAAAATTCTTGAGGAGAAAGCAGGTAAAAACCTCTTTGACCTGGGCCACAGCAACTTCTTACTCAACACGTCTCTGGAGGCAAGGGAAACAAAAGCAAAAATGAACTACTGGGACCTCATCAAAATAAAATCTACACAGCGAAGGAAGTAATCAGCAAAACTAAACGGCAACCAACAGAACGGGAGAAGATATTTGCAAATGACATATCAGATAAAGCGTTAGTATCCAAAATCTATAAAGAACTTATCAAACTCAACACCCAAAAAAACAAATAATCCAGTGAAAAAATGGGCCAAAGACATGAATAGACACTTCTCCAAAGAAGACATCCAGATGGCCAACTGACATATGAAAAAATGCTCAACAGCACTCATCATCAGGGAAATACAAATCAAAACCACAATGAAATACCACCTGACACCTGTCAGAATGGCTAACATTAACAACTCAGGCAACAAGAGATGTTGGCGAGGATGTAGAGAAAGAACATCTCTTTTGCATTCCTGGTGGGAATGCAAGATGGTGCATCCACTCTGAACTCAAAATAGAACAACCCTACGACCCAGAAATTGCATTACTAGGTATTTATCCAAGTGATACAGGTGTTCTGTTTCAAAGGGACACATGCACCCCAATATTTATAACAGCACTGTCAACAATAGCCAAAGTATGGAGAGAGCCCAAATGTCCCTTGATGGATGAATGGATAAAGAAGAAGTGGTATATATATACATTGGAGTATTACTTGGCAATCAAAAAGAATGAAATCTTGCTATTTGCAACTACGTGGATGGAACTGGAGGGTATTATGCTAAGTGAAATTAGTCAGAGAAAGACAAATATCATGACTTCCCTCATATGAGGGCTTTAAGAGACAAAACAGATGAACACAAGGGAAGGGAAGCAAAAATAATAAAAACAGGGAGGGGACAAAACATAAGAGACTCTTAAATATGAAGAACAGAGGGTTACAGGTGGGGGTGTGGGAGGTGGGATTAGCTAAATGGGTAAGGGTCACTAATGAATCTACTCCTGAAATCATTGTTGCAATATATGCTATCTAATTTGGATATAAAATAAACAAACAAATAAATAAATAATAAGTCAATAATAAAATTTAAAATTTTTTAAAAAGCATTATAATCAATAGTAAAAAAAGTTACTTGAATTTTTTGTGTAGATAATATTTTATTAATAATAATTTCATTTCTTTTTCAGTTTAAAATGTTTTACCTCCTTTATTACTGCACTGGGTGATACAGTGTTAAATACAAGCAGTGATAGTGGATACCCCTTTTTGTGTGTGTGTGACTTTACATAGACTGCTTGTAAATTTTACTATTGCATATAACTCTCACATGGTTTTTATTGCTCTGTGGGCTGTTTAGAAAATAGTTTTTATGTTTTGGCACAATTAGAACTTTTTGAGAAAATTTCACTGAAATTTAGGATCTAGACTAAAAGAATACACCTTAGAAGTTAATTGATAAATTATTTGATAGGAGAGACTGGAGAAATTCACTTCCCCAGGTGAATGTGTTTATTTTCCGGGGTGGGGGGGGGATGCTGGGGGAGGGGGATAGATTCAGGACCTTGGAGACCTCCTTTTAGTGGTAAAGCCAAAGACCTTGGTCCTCTCTACTAAAGGAATGTATTTACATTGCAGAGAATAAGAATTAGGACCTAAGTTCTTGTCCAGGAGCAAAGTGTTTTTTCCCTTCCTTTCAGAAGAGGAGAAGAGATGGTTGTCTCTCTCCCATATAAATGCCCATGTTCATAGTTGTGTGGTTCACTGCCTGCAGTAGACCCCATTATGTGTAGGACTTATTATCAGGCTCTCACTGCATCATCTCAGGGATAAGAATTGATGTTATAGGAATGGGTACAATTATTTGTTATAAAGTAGATAATGATCTGTTCCAGAAACCTTGTATTTGTATTCAGTATAATATTAATTAACACAGATATTTAAAAGTTTGCATTTCATCAGATTAACAAAATTTCCAGCTACTCCCAGTTTGCTGAGAATTTCAACAATAGCATAAATATGGAAAGAGCCCAAGTATCCATTGATGGGCAAATGGATAAAGAAGATGTGGTGTGTGTGTGTGTGTGTGTGTGTGTGTGTGTGTGTGTGTACACACACACAATGGAATATTACTCAACAATCAAAACAAATGAAATGTTGCCATTTGCAGCTACATGGATGGAATTAGAGGGTATTATGCTAAGCGAAATTAGAGAAAGAGAAATGTCATATGACTTCACTCATATGAGGACTTTAAGACACAGAACAGATGAACATAAGGGAAGGGAAGCAAAAACAAAATAAAAACAGGGAGGGGAACAAAACACAAGAGACTCTTAAATATGGAGAACAAACATAGTGTTACTGGAGGGGTTTTGGGAGAGAGGATGGGCTAAATGAGTAAGAGGCATTAAGGAATCTACTCCTGAAATCATCATTGCACTATATGCTAACTAACTTGGATGTAAATTTAAAAAAAGAAACGAAACGAAACGAAACGAAACGAAACGAAACGAAACGGAACGGAACGGAACGGAAAGGAAAGGAAAGGAAAGGAAAGGAAAGGAAAGGAAAGGAAAGGAAAGGAAAGGAAAGGAAAGGAAAGGAAAGAAATGTTTTGAAAATTATGGCCACATGAAGGGATGGGAAAGAATCATTAAGCTCCAATATTTAATCCTGGGTTCATCTTAGTGTCTGTTTTTTGAATTAAGGACTACATGTATTTATTGATTTGGGTGATAACCAACAATAAATAAGAAAAAAAAGAAACTGTTGAATTGATTTTCACTGCAGAGTTGACTGAAACCCAATGGTGGAACCAGGATTCAGAGAGATAGAAACTACTCCTCCAAGAAGATGGTAGATACAGGCAGGAGCTCCCTGACAGACATTTCTGAGATACACAAAGAAAGAGTTTGAATGTTAAGAGTGCAAATGTATAGAAACAACTCAGATTAGTTTATAATTAGACTTGTTTGTTTTTAGCTAGTTCAAACTGTGTTCCTATTTGATTGGGCACCTTTGATTTGTCATCATGACTTGCTAATAAATGAACTGAGAAAGTTTAAAAAAAAACCAGAAGCTTGGCTCTGCTACTTTTTACATTTCACATGCAAACAACATAAGCATCTGGTATTCCATTGTCCAGGGAGCACTGAGTCTACATCTATGCTTCTTTCCATCAGACTATGTATTTCCAGGAAGGAAGAAACAATAAATGCTTGGGTAGTAATTGCAGATAACCCATCTAACCCCATACAGTTTAACTTTCCCTCATGAAGAGGACTGTGTTGTAGTGTAGGACTAGGAGTTGAACAAAGACTGTAGTGTGTGCTGCTATCTCTTTGTGCTATTTGTACATTATTTCCTCTACCTGGAGTGCCCTTTCCACATCTTCTAAATCTACCTGCCCAATTATCATCATTTGTCTTTCTCAGGGCTCAGGTCAAGAATTACATGGTCTTCAAATACTTCCCTGATGACTTCAGGCATAATGGAGTCTAGTACTTGTTCTACTATTGTGCCTTATGCAAACCACAAAGATGTCAATTGTTAATATGTGTTATAATTGTTTGTTTGCATGTCCATATTAGGACAAAGGTCCTGTTCATTCATTCTAGCCTCAATCCCCAACATGGTGACTGGACTATAGCGGTATTCAATAGTCAAAGAATGAGTGACAAAAACTATATGACCCTAAGGCCTCCAGTCCACACTGCTAGGGAAGGTACAATGGACTGTCAGTCAAGGTCATAGGTGTTTGATTCCAGAACTTCAGCTCACATGGTTATCAGGAACCCAACCTCTGTGTGTCCTCTCTTGTTCCACAAAGTTTTTTGTGGTTCATGTATTTTCCTCAGTGACATTTAAATTGTCCCTGATGCTGTGGCTATTGTCTTGCTCACCTTCATGATGTGGTAATATTCATCAGCACTGCTAATACAGGTGTACCCATGGACAGCATCCCCCAAGATGCTGATTTTGCCACTCTTTTCTCCATAGCAGTGCTTCTAAATGGAGGGGAAATTTTGCCCCCCAGGAGACACACACCAATGTCTGGAATATGGGAGAACAAACATAGATGCTACAGACATCTGGTAAGTAGTCTAGTGATGTTGATAAATATCCTGTAAGGCACAGGTCAGCCCCATAGCAGTTATCTGGCCCAAACTGTCAATAGGGTAGAGGCTGAGAAATATTGCTCCGAAATGAAACAGAGTCATCCCTACAGGCATAGAAGTTCTTTTGCTTAATTTCCCAAAAGTAGTCTGACTCTAAGTTTCTCCGTGGACATTTTTCTTTTCTTCTCTACCCAGATAACCTAGAACAAAATCTCACAGGGCTGAGTTGTAGAGTATTAATGTTCTATCACCAGGTGCCTAGATAAATAGGACCTCCCCTACTGGCCCAAACATTTGCCCGAAGACAGAGGTTGAACACCTTTATTTTACTCAACCCTGGATCCAATTCTCTGTTGACCCATCAGACTCAATAGTGTTTATTTCACCACTGGATCATGCGTGGTCTTTCCATAGGATTTTAAACTCTAGTGTTCTGTGGCTCAGTCTGTGGTTCTAAAGCTTGCTTCAGCATTTCTTCCAACCAATGTGTAGGATTATCATAAAAATGGAACACCTGTTGTCTCATCCTAACAATGCAGAGTTGCTAATGCAGAATACCAAATAGCATCTCCTGAATTACTTACCATTTAAGTATTGACAATTAAGCATAGTTCTGCAATCATTCTCAAAATAAATCTGTCTTGCAGAAGGAGGCCATAAAATTGAAGGGTGGAGGGATAAGATGAGGGTCCTAAAGGACCTTAGAGTCTTAAAGTGATAGGCATGGTCCAAGAAAAGGAAGCCAACTTCTCATGTGCACCCTCCCTTAATTTAATCAGAGAGGAAAGGTGGGGGATAGGGCAATGGGTTAAGCCAGGGGTTGTACTCCTCTCTCTGGAGTTTCTGTGATGAAGGCAAAGGCCAAAAGTCGGTTTTGTTCTTACCGGGACACAAAAGGTTCCACTTGGTTCTAAGTGATAAATGTTTACAACACTGTAATTTCTCTTTAAAGGAAAATAATCTTTGGATAGGTGCTAGAAGAACTTGTATTAGCAGCATGGGGGTATATTGTAGGATATAAAATATAGGAGATAACAATATAAAAAATCTTAAATTCTATCTTGAAAAATAGCATATGAATATAGATATTAATATTGATACCTCAGAATATCCAGGGAATACACTACTGGGTATTTACTCAAAGAAAACAAAAACACTAATTCAAAATGATATATGCACCCCTATGTTTATAGCTGCATTATTTATAATAACCAGAATTTGGAAGCAACCTAAGTGTCTATCAAGAGATGAATGAACTAAGAAGTGATAAATTTATACAATAGAATATTATTCAGCCATAAAAAGTAATGAGATTTTGCCATTTGCAACAACATGGATGGACCTAGAGGGTATTACGCTAAGTGAAATAAGCCAGTCAGAAAAAGACCACTACCATATGATTTCACTCATATGTGGAATCCAAAAACAAATGAACAAACAGAAAACAGATGTTAAAATACAGAGAACAAACTGGTGGTTGGCAGAGGGGAGGTGAGTGAAGAGATGGGTGAAATAGATAACAGGGATTAAGAGGTACAAGCTTCCAGTGATAAAATAAAAAAGTCATGGAGATGAAAAGCATAGCAATCCAGTGAATAATGCTGGAACAATATTGTATGGTTACCATAATTATTGGAGTTACCATTGAATAATGTAAAGAATTGTCAAATCAATTGTCAATATGTTGGACACCTGGAACTAATATAACATTATACATCACTTATACTTTAATAAACTCTTTAAATTAAAAAAATAGTGAAACAAAAAGGAACACATGATGAATGAAGATGGAGCTAGAACAGGGTGAAGAGCACAAGCAGGAGGTGGGTTACAGATGGGTGACATGAGGGGAAACTATGCTCCACTCACAAAAAGAAGATGGAGAAAGCACTCAAGAACACAAGAGGTCTGATGCTCCATCAGTGCTAGGGCAGAACATAGATAAGATCCTGGAAGAAGAGACCTTATTCTCTCCCCAGAATCTTCTATCTAGTGTCAGACTGCTGAGTTTAAGCAGCTTTCTGATCTCCACTCCACAATATATTCTGCCTCCTTAAAAAAAAATCCTCTCCAATGCCCAAGATTCTCTTAAGTGTTAAACCTTTTATTTTTTAAATTTAGTAATTTTGAATAACAAAATGCTTGGTTTTTGAAGCACTTAGGTGCAGATTATCTTCAAGTTAAATACAGTCAATCAATTAACTAGAACAAATTTCTGATTATAACACCTTCCACTTTTAAAATATTTTGTAGTTTATAAAGCATATTCACGATTTCATTCAATTCTCTCAATATCCCTGTGACAAAATCCCTTATTTCCTTATCTTATAGAGTAAGAAAGTGAGGCTCACAGTGGTTACATGATTAAAAATTCAACCTAGTTGAGCCACAAAAAAGTACCCTTACTCTTTTTTACCTGAAGCTGATTAACCGAATCTTTCCCAGTCTGTATTAACCTGTTAGAATTTTGAACATAATGCTTATTCATCAATTATTTATTGTCTATAGTACCTGAACACGAGGGAAACAATATTGAACTACTTTCATGGCATTTAGACACCACCATAGGGGCAATTGAGCATCCAATTTTCATATAGTGTAGTATGTGCACTGATATGGGAGGTCCAGGGTATTTTCATATCACACAGGAGAGTCATCTATTCCAGACCCAGTGGGGATAGGGCAATATGAGGGAAAGCTCCCATCAGGATATGATCTCTAGGTCTAGATATAAAGGATCAGTGGATATAATCAAGTAGACAGGTAAAGAAAGGTATTCAAGGCAGAGGGACCAGCGAGGGCAGGCGAGGAAGATTCAATTACTGAACTTGCACTACAAAGAACTCAACGGGAATGGAGCCAAGGCATGAAACAATGGAGGAGAACTCAATCTAAAGAGAAGCCTCGACTAGATTGTGCAGAGGCTTGTAAAACATTCTTAAGAGACTTGCAATTTACCTCAGGGGCCTTAAGGAGACTTGGAAAAGGTTCATGTAGTAAGAAGAAAATAATTAGATTTACATTTAAGAATGATTAACTGGTATGCTTGTGGTAAACGGATTTGAGTCACAGAAATCTCTGGAAACAAAACATACTGGAATCCATTGCAGTGGATTCCTATATAAGTTGGCAGAATTGAACCCTATATAAGTTGGCAGAATTGGCAGAAGAGTGACTTTAGCTCAGTTTTCTGGGACGGGTCTAATGAATGACTGGCCAAGAAGTGACACAGATACAGGAAGACATCATTCCTGCAATGCCCATAATTTGATCATCTGTGGACAGGCCATGTTGCTCAGGCTCATAATGAGGAATACTCCTTATCACTGCAGGGACAAGTTCTCATGAGAACTGAAGCTTGGCTTCAATAGTTTGAAAAAGGAACAGCAGGAGACCATCCTTTTTCCACTGAAGAGACTTAGTTCCTTGTCAAATATCCATTTACTGTGTATGCAGGAGTTTATTTCTGGCTCTCTATTCTGTCCCATTGGTCTATGGGCCTATTTTTTTTTATGTCATGCCATGCTGTTTTAGTTATTATAGCTCTGTCGCATAGTTTTAAACCAGTAAGTGTGTGGGGCACCCAGGTGGCTTGGTAAGTTAAGGGTACAACTTTGGCTCAGGTCATGATCTCAAGGTTCATGGGTTGAACCCTGCATCAGGCTATGCATTGAGTGTGGAGTCTATTTATAATTCTCTCTCTCTCTCTCTCTCTCTCTCTCTCTCTCTCTCCTCTCTCTGTGCTTTCTCAACTCATGCTTTCTCTCTCAAAATAAATAAATAAACTTAAAAAAACATGGAAAAAAGGAAGTGTGATGCCTCCACCTTTGTTCTTTCTCAAGAGTACTTTAGCTATACGGGGTCTTTTGTAATTTCATACAAATTTTGCAATTTTTTTCCTATTTCTGTGGAAAATGCCACTGAAATTTTGACAGGCATTGAGTCTATGGATGGCTTTCAGTAGTTCAGATGTTGTAACAATATTAATTCTTCTTATCCATCAACAGAGGATATCTTTCTGTCTCTTTGTGTCATCACCAATTTCTTTCACCAGAGTCTTGCAGTTTTAGGTATACCAATCTTTCACCTCCTTAATTACATTTATTCCAAAGTATTTTATTATTTTGGGATGTTATTGTGAATAGGATTGTTTTCTTAGCATTTTTCAGACATTTTGTCCATGTATAAAAATGTAACTGATTTCTTTGTATTGATTTTATATCCTGCAACTTTACTAAATTTGTTGATGAGTTCCAACAGCTTTTTGGTCAGTCTTTAAAATTTTCTATATGTAAGATCCTATCACATATACATAAAGACAAATTTACTTCTTCCTTTCTGATTTGGCTGCCTTTTATATATCTTGCTTGAATGTTCTGGCTAGAAATTTCAATACTAAGTCCAATAAGAATGGTGACAGTGGGGCATCTGTGAGTCTCTTAAATAAATGGTGTTGGGAAAACTGGACAACTACTCAGAAAAATAAAATTGGACCTCTATCTTACAACAGTAACAAAAAGTAACTTTAAATGGATTCAAGATTTAAACAGAAGATTGAAATCGTAAAACTCCTCAAAGAAAACATAGAGGAAAAGCTCTTGGCTATTTGCCTTGACAGTAATTTTTTGGATAGGACACCAAAAGCACAAGCAACAAAGACCAAAATAAATAAATGGAACTGCATCAAATTTAAAAACTTCTCTATAACAAAAGAATCAACGAACAAAATAAAAAGGCAACTTAAAGAATAGGAGGAAATATTTGTTAATCATATATCTGGGTAAGGGTTTATACACACACACACATATGCACATACATGTGTGTATATATATATACATATATATACACACACATATATATATACACATATATATGTATACATATATATGTGTATATATATATATATATATTTATAGCACATATATACATATGGAATTCATACAACTCAACAGAAACTAAACGATTTGAAAAGCAGACAGAGGAACTGAATAGGCATTTTTCCAAAGAGGATATACAGATGACCAACAGGTGTACAAAAAGGTGGTCAACATCATCAGTAATAAGGGAAATGTCAATCAAAAACACAGTGAGAGCTCAACTCACACCAACAACACAAGAAGTAACAAGTGTTGGCAAGGGTGTGGAGAAAAGAGAACCTTGTGCACTTTTAGTGAAAATGTAAACGATACGGCTACTATAGAAAAGAGTATAGACGTTCCTCAAAATATTAAAAATAGAAATACTATATAATCCTAAAATTCCACTTTTGAGTGTTTATTCAAAGAAAACAAAAACACTATTACAAAAAGTATATATGTACCCTTGTATTTATTGCAGCATTACTTACAACAGCCAAGATAATGGAAGCACCCCAATAGTCCCTCAGTAGGTGAGTGGATACACACACACATATATACAATCAATGTCGTCTTACTCAGACATTAAAAGGAATGACATCTTGCCATTTGCAACAACATGGATGGACCTCGAGGGTATTATGCTAACTGAAGTAAGTCAGAGAAAGTCAAATACCATGTTTTCACTTATTTGTAGAAACTAAAACACAAACAAACAAATAAACACAAAAGTAGACTCTTAAATACAGAGAACAAACTCATGGTTGGCATAGGGGAGGTGGGTAGGGGTGGGAGGATGAAATAAAGAGTATTAGGTACAAACTTCCAGTTATAAAATAAATAAGTCACAGAGATGAAAGTATAGCAAAGGGAATATGGTCAACATATTGTAATAACATTGTATGGTGACAGATGGTGACTACACTTACCAAGAGGAACACAAATATTGAGCAATATTGAATAAATATGTTGTACACATTAAACTAACATAGCATTGTATGTGAATTATACTTCAATTTTTAAAAATTAAAAAAAGAATGTTGCTATACAAAATAGAAAGAGTTCTGTACTGTATATGTGAGAAGTGCTAACAGTAAATCTTAAATTTTCTCATCACACACACAAAACAATGGTTATTAAGTGAGTTGATGGAGGTGTTAGCTGAAGCTATGATGGTAGTTATATTGCAGTATATCAGTTTATCAAATAAACTCATTGTATACCTTCAATTTATACAATGTTATATGTCAACTGAATTTCAATAAATCTGGGGAAGCAATAATGAAAGGACAACTGACAGGATCCAAATGCATACACCGAAGAGAAAACCAGAAGGTTGTTAGACTCCAAGTGCTCTTCATTTACAGATTCTGGGGAGTGATGGGGATTAGCAAGAAGACTATGAAAACATTCACCATTTAGGATTAAAAAGAATCTTGGGATTCAGGAAGGTACCATGGTGAGAGCTTGTTGAACAGAGGGTGGGAGGAAGCAGAGGGTAATGAGTAATGAAGTACCTGAAGAACTTTAGTGGTGACCATAGATGGAGAGGCATAGATGGGAATAACTGGCCTGAGGATCCTGAGTGGAAATTGGGTGGAGAGTTTTATTAGAGGACTTTCTTTCAGTACGCTGTCAACAAGGTGCTAACAGAGCATTGCCTACATCTCAGATGTGTCAGGATGTGGATCGCTACTGTGAAGATGCTAGAAAATAGAAAGGAGATAAAGTATGTAATATTGGGGGAAATTATTTGCATAGCCCAAACACTGCATGTAACTGTTTCACAGGCGTTTGAACTGATGGCTGCTCTTTCTTGAGATACAGGTTTCAAAACAGAGAGAAAGAAAGAAAGAAAGAAAGAAAGAAAGGAAGGAAGGAAGGAAGGAAGGAAGGAAGGAAGGAAGGAAGGAAGGAAGGAAAGCTAAATGAAAGTTTGTGCCAAAACCTGCAAAGGTTTTTAAGATCCAGTATCATGTAGCCCCTAATCTCTGCTCTTACTATAATTGGGGTATACATTGGTAACAAGACAAAGATTTAAACCTTCCTAGTTTAGAAATCTCTAAGCACACAACCAACTGACTCAAAGGCCAAGAAGAAATCATAAGGAAATTACAAAATACTTACAACTGAAAGATAACAAAAAACTTTACAGCATAATTTCTGAACTGCAGCTAAATGAATACTAAATGAAATTTACAAGTTATAGGTTTATATGAAAAAAGAAGAAAAAATGGAAGTCAGTAAGCTAAGCATACAATTTGAGCAGTGAGAAAAATATTAACTAAAAAGGACAGGGAGAATTAAAAAAAGGTCAATAATTAATAAAAAGAAAAAAAGTCCCGAACAGAGAAGACCAAGCTACCCAAGTCAATATACTGATAACATTCATGAAGCTTGTCTGACAAACCTCAGGTTAGAATGACTAAGAACAGAAAAGAAAAATGGAGAGAGAAATTACATAAATAATACCGTAAATAAATAAATAAATGTAAAAGATTTTTAACAATATTGCAATAAAAAGATTTAAAAGAAAATTTAAAAGTCAACACTATGAAAGTCTTTATGCCATAAATTGTTAGACAAAATGAACACATTCTTAGAAAAATGTAAATTTCTAAAGTAGACTCAATATTTAGTAGGAAAAAAAAATTCTTGTAGGACATTAAAGAAAACCAGTCATTCAAAAACCGTCCAAAAGGATTTACTATAAAGTTACACCAAACTCTCAAAATAAATTTAACTTACACAAGCCCTTTCTGAGATAAGAAAAACAAAATATTGTACCACACTATTGTAAGGCTGCTATGTCTAATAACAAAGTTAGTGAGTTACAGGAAATATGAAAAAGGAAAGACCATCTCACTTATATATACAAGCACAACAATGTTAACAAAGTATCAATCAATTAAATATGAAACTGTATTTTAAAAAGTATAGCTCCTCATGATTAATGTAAATTCATTCCAGGGATGCAACTGGTTCAATGCCAGAAAATGTTAATTAATTTAATCACATTAACAGATTAGAGAGGACAATTTATATAACTAGATGCTCTGCCTCCTAAGTGGAAAATGCAATTTCTACACAACTTTTTAAGCTAAAATTGCTCACTCTGCACTTGCTCACTCTTTTGTCCTTCCCTGAGCTGGAGTGTCGGCATGATGGTGACCCAAAGGAAGGCAAACCCACACAATGGAAGAAACCTGGATGTTAGAATGGTCTCCTGATGCCTGAACTGCCCACCCATCACTGTAATGTTTTATTTTGGTCTCTTGGAATAACTTCAAATATGCCCTAGTTAACACAGAGAGAGAAGGGCAACTTGATGAAAAGTAGATAAAATCTGACTGACACACTCTCTCTTCCCCATTACAAACCTGGGTACTGAGGAAGAGTAGTGGAAAGGAAATAAACATTAGAGTCATACCCAGTTTTGAATCCAAGGTCTACTACATGCTAAAGGTCCAACTTTGGGCATGTCAATGTCTCTGATCCTCAATATCACCAGGATTAACAGGGTAAATGTCTCTCCCCCACACTGTGCAGGTTCTTTTTAGAATGTGAATAACAAAGAAGAGTAATCAGTGCTGCTCTTGGGAAGAAAGTTAGGAATTTAGGAACACTGATTTTTTTTTTTTCTGAAAAGTTGCCAGATAAAATATGGGAAATCCAGTCAAATTTGAATTTTCAGATAAACAGTGAATATTTTTTTAAAGTATAGTATGTCTTAAGTATTGTGTGGGAGAAAGTTAGACTAAAAAGCACATATTGTTTATCTGAAACTTAGTATTTTGTTATTTGTTTTGTTAACTACAAGCAATCATATCTGAAGGAGAGGAGAAAGTAGATTTCTTTGGACTGCCGTGAACCATAACTAGAGACAGAACAGTAAGAAATGAGTGATTTCCAGCCCCGGGGGGTGGGAGGCTGGGGAGAATCACCCATTTGGCACCTGCAGCAAGCAAGTGGTCAGTCTACCCAAACAGACAAGAATGGACTCAACACAGTGCCAGGGACTCATGGCTTTGGCATGAGTGATGCACAGAATCACAGTCTGGAAGCTAGCATGCAAGCTTAAGAAAAATGAAAAAAAAAAAAAAAGATGTTTGGGAGACATCCAAACATTTCCAAAATTCCTCCAGCTGCTTCTGAATCTTGCTCCCTGTTGGACAAAAAGGATACGTAGAGAGGAATAAGCGAAATCTTGTCTTCGTTAGAGTCTAGCATTTCACCTTTGTGCTTCTGGGAAAACCCGTAAGGATGAGATGGGGACAGAGTATCTTTGCCAGAAAGACAGAGATAATAACACTCATCTCTCAAAGTCATTGTAAAAATTAAGGTAAGGTAAAGGGTTTAAGGTCTTGACTTAACATCGGGTCTGAGTATGGACCCCATCACCAACATCAGTACTATTACTCTCCTCTGTTCCTTGTTTTCCTTCTTCTTCCTTCCTGAGGCTCACCATGGCCTCAAGTTGTCCTAGATTCAGGGCTTCAACATGTTCACCTTATTCCTGACGTCAGACCTACCAGGTGCTGTGCTTCTCTACCCTATGCACCAGAAGCAGTACTACCTCTTTCTTGCAAACAGAAGATATTTATTTAATTTACATTGTATGTCATGTACTTTGCTGGAGAGAGTGATCATGCAATGAACAAGACAAATGGGCCATCACAATAAAAACCGTGGCCCTCCAACTACTTACTTAAGAATAATTTGAAGACCACATGAACATTCAGATTTCTGAGCTACACCCTCCAAACATTATTCCAAAGAAAAACCATTTAATGTTCTCTGAACTTTGGGAACTACTGACCTGAGTCCTTATCATACAGGGGCTAATAACGGTGATGTTGCTAACTGCTGATGAGGCTTACAGGTTTTATATTTTGGGGTCCACTGCATGGTGTCTTGCCTACACCAAACGAAGAAATTTCAAGTAGTGGTAAATCAAACATCAATGACAGGCTGATAAGGCGATATTCCAAGAGGAGCTTGCATAGAGCCCTCAACACTAGATCACAGAACCAGATGCCAACTCTACCTATGTGAGAACAAGAAGCTTGAAGAGGCACAGACCTAAAGCAATGCTCCTACTTTCTGGTCTCAGAATTTCTCTGCAATCACAAAAATTATTGAGGACCCCAAATCTTTTGCTTGTGTGGTAAACGTACTTCAATTTAAAACTGAAAAATAATTTTTTTATATTTGCTTGACACTAACAATAATGAACATATAATGTATTCAGACAATTTTTTAAGTTAATTTTTTAATTTATTTTAAGAGAGAGCAAGAGGGGAGGGGCAGAGAGAGAGGGAGAGAGAATCCCAAGCAGGCTCCATGCTGTCAGCACAGAAGCCAATGCCGGGCTTAAACTCACTAACCGTGAGATCATGACCCGAACCAAAGTCAAGAGTCAGACACTTAACCAACTGAGACACCCAGGTGCCCTTTTATGCAATATATTTTTATGAATAATTTTATCAAAGCAAAAAAAATACAGTGAGAAGAGAGATATTATTTTACAACAATAAAAGGATTATTAGAGAAGAGTAAAATTCTCATGTCTCTGTATACAGTCTGTTAGTATGTCACACTGGAAAGCTCCACTGTCCACTCATGAGAAAATGAGAAGGAGAAAAAGGGACACAATAGGTTAGTAGGATTATTAACATGGTTAGTCTTGTAAGCTTCCTGAACGGGTTTCAGGAATCCTCAAGGTTCTGGGCCATGCTTTAAAGACCACTCACCTAAAGGATGAGGAATTGCCTAGGGATGGCCCCAATGCTTCCACCCAAGGGGTATGCTGTTTGGGAATCAAGATGAAGGTAAGAGAACAACTCTGACACAAAGGCCACCACTTTGCATTTCTCCCCAAGCCTGGTCTTCCTGTGAGTCTCTCTGCCTGCTTTTAGTGACCCTATTACATCCTCAAGGGCAGTTATGCTACTGAGCTTCTAAGACATGACTTGAAGCTGAAATGAGCTTCCTGGTGGAAATTTTCCACTCAGAGCTCAAGCCTTGAGACAAAATAAAGAAGAAACTAATCTTTCCAGAACCCTTAAAGCTTCCTCATCTCCCAAGAATGGCCATAGACCCCCTTTGAAAAGGAGCCTTCTGCCTACCATCCATTCTCCAAAACCCACTCACTCTGTCACACTGTCTCTAAACACAGTCCACGGGCCCTTGATCACTTTTCTTCTTTTTCCTTCCTGCCTTTGACTGATGTTTGGTTCAATCTAGTTATTTGACTCTATATTTGGCTTACTTTTACTCTGGACGCCGCATTTAGTGCCACTCCCTAGAAGCAGGTGACAGACCTACGTACTGGAAGCCCAGCTCAAGTCCAAGTCTTGCCCTTTTCTGCCCCTCCCTTCCCCTTGCCTGGGGAATTTTAATATAATTAGCATCATGGCAGACTCTGAAGCTCAGTTGTCAGGAAATCACTTCACTCTGAAAAATAAATCAATAAATAAACTAAAACCAACCAGGAAACTCAGTACTGTTTTTAAACTTTCATCACAACTTCCACAAAATATTTCTCTCCTTCAAAAATAGGCTTTAGATTCGCATTACATTTTGTCAAGTGTGTCTATTTCCTGTCCTCAAGCACAAGGTGGTTTTTGATGGTTGAATAGCCTCTTTCTAATTAAGTCAAAGTCCGCTTTCTTATAACTGCATGTGAGCAAGTGAGTGAGGAATGGCTGAGGTGCAATAATCTGACTGTAGCAACATATTTTGACCTTGGCATCTAAAGCTGCATTAGAATCGCAGAGGTTGAGATACAATGACCTGATATGAGTAAGACATGGTGCAACAATTGCTGTGGAAGCTGATTTTAATTAGACTGCACAAGTTAGGGAAGAAGATGCTCTGATTAGTGCAAAGTGCCACAGCATGTGGCATCTCTGTCTTATTTTTAACCAGTCATGACAGGTAGTTATTATATTTAAGTTTCAAATTTCCTCAATTCCTGTTATTGCTAGATCACATTTTAATAAAGTCTCTTGGGATGGGTTAGACAGGTGTGATCTAAAGAAATATTCCATGAAAACAAAAGAAGTGAAGCACCTTTAGGCTTTGCATCCACATAGAAAATAGAAAAACAATAAAAAGAGCTACAAACTAACCTTACTTCACCTGCTTTTTTGATCCTGCTTGGTCCCTGTACTTAAGGAACTTGGAGGGCAAAAGGGAGCCACTAGGGGTGGCTGCTGAGTGACTTGGCTTGGGGAGATCTTGAACAGATTCCTAAACAAAATAGCAGCCCCAAGCCTCCAGTTAGGTGAATAGGGGATCCAGCACTCCCCAGGAACATCCATCTCACAAGAAAGCCTTTCTCAAGTCACTGACAGCATGGGGCATGGATAAGTTACAGGTTTGGTTACTTCAGCAAGCCAGGAGTCACTTGAAACCCAACAGTCAGTTGTATTTAGACTATATGAAGACTTATCAAGTAGGTTACCAACCCTCCTCTAACTACCCAACCATACTCAGACTTGGTATTAATTTCTTCTAAGTGAGCTATGACATATGGGATAGGAGACTAACTGGGATCATCAGAAATTTTAGAATTGGTACAAAGACCAATTTCAATTGGAATTTTCAAACACTGTAGTGATTCAGGAGCTCTTGGTTTAAACCATATTCCCCCTGTTGATTTATTTTCCTAGAAAAGTAGTTGGGAGACCTTCTATGAACAAAAAACTTCTAAAATTATGTGATCAAATAGTAGTTGTTCTGTATATCTCCAAGCATATATAAGCAAAGGCAGAGCCTGTAGAAGGATTTTGTTGGGAGAAAGAATGCTAGCTGTCTGTGAAGGGTTCCTTGCGAGTGAGTGAATCAGAGTGTGGTAGCCAGGCAGGGGCAGAGGAGGAGGACAAGAAGGGAAGAGAGAGAAAAGCAGAGTAGGGAGGCAGATGCACAAAGGTCAGGTCTTCAAGAAGAATCCACATCAGAAATGGGAAGGAGAATCAACATTAGGAACTTACATGTATAGGAACCAGACTAGAGGAGTAGTTGGCAGGTCACAGGTAAGTGTTTGCAGTCAAAAAAGAGGCAATTTGCCACAGAAGGAATTAGGACCCAGAGATAGGTGCTCCAGGATAGGGATGACTACGACAGCAACTGTAGGATAAATAGCGACAGTAGCCAGACAGTAGCCACTGTTTTCTCTTCAACTCAGACTCATTTCACAAAAATAGTACTGTTTAATTCCCATCTAGCAAAGAATGATTTAATAATACATAAAAAGATTTCTTTAGAAAAAACAAGCTTAGAAAACACAAGATTTTATTCCAAAAAAGATAAAGTCTATCTTAGAACCATAAGAATGGCCAAGTAAGATAAAGATGACCCTCTTATGTCAGACCCACAGAGAGACAAATGGTGGATGGTATGCCCCAAGAGCATCACCATGCCATCTTTTCTTGGTTGGATGAAGTACTGGAGGAGCACAAGGAGGTCTACAGCACAGATGGGTGGCCTGTGAGAAATTTTTGTAGAAAAGGGTTTCATAAACAGGGTTTCCTGCATTTTTAACTTGACTCTTTTTTCTTATTTTGTTCTGATTATTTCATTTGATATCTGAACATCTTTGCAGTGTTTTTTACTATGAGATTCCTCTGCTGTAATTTTATACTATTTTCTACATTCAAAGACCTAAGAAAGTCTCCAGTGCAAGTGAGAGAGAAATTGGTTTCATTACTTTTTTCTCACCCATCTTGTAAATCACCAGCATAGGTAATTTCAGTAATTTTCAGCTTAGCATGTACTTTCTCTCCATGTAATAGGATTAAATCCCAGCCTGTCATGCTGTCCTGTTATAGTTGATAAATGGAATTTTTTTTTCTTTCACTATCTTTATTTGATTAAACACTACTTCCATTTCAGCTCTGACTCTGTTTTCCTTGCTATCTCACAAGGGATTTTGCAACACATCCCTTTTTCACTGTTTGGGAAGCACAGCCTTACTTCTAGGATGTAGCATGCTGTGGAACTCACCGCATTTCTGTGTGATATATATTTCTAGCATTTTTTTTAAATTGGACAACTTTCTTATTTTTTATGATGAAAAAATGATTTTCAGAAAAAAGTATAAACGAGAAAAGGATTTATTTGGTCTCCTTAAATCAATTGGAAAGTTTTTAAATTGTGCCAATAAATCTTCCTTTCCTGCTGTTCAGTATCAATCAGCCTGGAAAACAATATATTTCATAGGAAGAAATTTTCAGATTGATCCCTGAGCTAAGGGTACATGAATTTTGTATAACCACACAGACACACACACGCTAATATATATGTATATGTATGTGTATGTATATATATGTATATGTATATATATATATATATATATACATATATATATATATATATATATACATGTATGTGTATATATATATGTATACACATACATATATATATATATATTAGCTATCCCAGAGTTACATTAATATATATCAAAGTTTAGATAACCATTCAAATTAATTGGACCCTCTTTTAAGAACTAAAAATATGTCCCAGTTGGCAATGCTATTAGTGTGGATAACATTATTTCCAAAAAGTAAATAATGACTAAGCAGGTAAATAAAGAATCCTCAGCTTTAGACAGAAAAAACAGGACTGAGCTGAATTCCATTTCCCCTTTTTATATTTCTCTTGACTCTTTTACACCTTTATAAAATGCTTTTGAAATACACTGTGGGATCAACAGATTTCTCTTGTTGACTATATCCTATTACCAGTCCCAAGTCTCATTTTGAAACTTATCCTTCCCAATATCACCCGCTCTGAACAGCTGAGAATGTGTATGTTACGACAAAGGGAAATTCCCCACATCTCTCTGCTCTACCCTATGCTGTTGTGACTTGCTCATATCCTAGAGACACTTAATACAAGGCTACATAAATTCAAGTGTTCTGGAAAGAGGAAAGAGAGGAAAATTCATGACCATTCTCCAATCTTTAAGTTACATAAGAAGACACTCATTTCTACACAAGTTTCTATTTCCATTAGCAATAAAACTTACCACAAAGTAGAAAAACTGGAAAAGAACTTATGGAGGTATAACCTCACCTTGTTCACCACAAGACTAGTAGAAGCCTTCATGAAAAGTCCTCTAAAATGTTCCTCCAAATAATCTGAATAGTCCATGGGGAAAGTCTAAGTTTTCTCATTGTGCCTTAAAGTGCTGAGGGCCTGCTTGTCTGTCCTCCCTCACAGTGGCTCTGTCCCCCTAGAAGCCAATGGCCCAAATCATTGCAAGGTCAACAATTAACAGTTTGGTTTTCTTTCCCTTGCATGGAAGTAATGGTTCCTACTGCTTTTTTCTGTGTGGCAAGAAATATTAATTCATTTATAAACTCACTTATCAAATATTTATTAACATCCGCTATCTGTCAGGCAATGTTCTAAACATTGTGTTGCTCTTGGAGAGACTTATGTTCTAGTGGACTATCTAAAGTAATAAACTCTTCCTTGTTTGCCCATGACTTTTCTAGTTTTAAAATTCAAAGTCCCATGTCCTAGGGATCCCCTCAAGTATTGGGTAAATCAAGCTGGTTGGTCACCCTAGAGAGAATCATGGAAAACACAGCTTAAAACTGGAAACATAACTCAGAAAGCCTTTTTAATCAATAGTTCAAGTTGGTTGTTATGGAAGAATATTGTAAGTATTGGCATATATATTGGATTCCACAGATGGTGGACCTTATTCTCTAAGAAAAACTGGCTCCCTCTAAAAGATAACTTATTATCTGGCACTCAGGGTGGTATTGAGATAGAAGTTTAAATAAGAAACTTTGGGGTGCCTGGGTGGCCCCATTTAACCCAGTTAACCCACTTGGTTAAGCATCCAACTCTTGGTTTCAGCTCAGGTCATGATCTCATGGTTTTGTGAGTTCAAGCCCTGCATATGGCTCTGTGCTGACAGCCTGGAGCCTGCTTGGGATTCTCTCCCTCCCTCTCTCCCTGCCCCTCTTCTGCTCTCTCTCTCTTTCTCTCTCTCTCTCTCAAAAAAAATAAATAAATAAACTTAAGAAATAAAAATAATAATAATAATAAAGAAACTTTGTCTTTTGGTTCTTCTGCTCCCCCATCTCTTCAGCACATGATGTTCTCATACCCTCCTCCTTCCCAAGGCCCCGCCATCTAAGCATGTAAGTCTACACACTATCCTAAGCATACGTTTCATGCCTCCAAGCCTTTGACACAAAAGTCTGCCTCTTCCATATGGCATCCTGCTACCAACGTTTCTAGGCTCAGATCAACCATTGCATTTTCAGTGATGCCTAAAAAATGTCCCCATTTCAGCCCAGTGAAAGGAGCACCTACCTGTGCTCTGTTTGTGTGGCAGTTTTTACTAGCCTTTAACAGACTGTCGATCACACGTGAACATAATTACGTGTTTCTGGTATCTACCTTAGAATTTGTGTTCCATGAAGCAAGGAAAATATATCATTTATCTGTTTCTCCAGTAACTGATACAGAGAAAGTGTTTGATACATACTTCATACATACATACTTTCGTTTCTAGAAATGTGATAAGCTGAACGCTCTACAAAGCACCTTTAAAAATACTGGATAAAATATTACAAACATTATTTTAAATTCACAATTCAGATGTCAAGAAAGCAAGAGAGGTCAGGAATAAAAAAGTAACAAATTGGGGTGTTAAGTGCAGACAAACATTGGAGCCACCCTGAGGAAGTTCCAGCCTCAGATACCAACGAACCTGGTTTGTAGTGGCAAGATGAGGAAGGAAAGTAAGCTTTGGTTTTGAGCAAGATTAGGAGTTGGAATTGATGTCTAGAAACTTTCTTACCCCTAGAGGTGGTGTAACTCCACTAAAGAGCAGACAATCTATAACAGCAACAGTTAATATCAGAGAAGTTTGTATATTCAGGGAAGGCAGTTAGTCATAAAAATAACATAAATAAAAGAAATAAAATTAAAAACAAAGAATGAATAAACAAACAAACAAATGGTCTCCCTGAGAAAATCATAGACTTGTTCTCACATGATTTCAAGTATGGATATATATACTACATCCGGTCTCCACGAACCCCTAAACCAATAAATTAATAAAAAGAAACATTACTTTTCTTTTCCCATCTTTTCTGATCTCTCCCTCACTGACTCTACTTCTGTTCTGCCTTATTTCCTATTGCCTGTATACATTAGCTGTGTGTCTCACTTTAATTCCTCTTAGGGTCTCTACTCTCCATCTTAAACACTCTTTCCCCATATATGTATACTGAAAAATTTAGTACTCAATCAAACCTTTGCTAAAATGTCAGTTTATCAAGGAGGTCTTCTCTGACCACCCAATCTAAAATATGCTCCCAAACTTCTTAATCTTGACTCACTTTTAACTGTGTTCCACAAGACTTAATATCCTCTAAGGAAAGGAGTCAAGAACTAATTTACTATTTTTCCTCTCCCCCACAGGAGATTGTTAAGGGGCAAGAAGTCAGGAACGTTTGTCATGTTTATTTACTAATATATCTCAGTCAACTGGAAAAGTGCCTTATGTATGGTAGGTTCTTGTTAAAGACATTTTAGTTGATGGGATAAGAGAACTGATGATAAACTGAGTCCAGCAGCACTCAATATAAACCTCTGAGCGATAAAATCTCAATTCTGACCATGTGACATTCACATAAATAAAGCCCCACTGAAGACAAGCTCAAAATAAAACATTACAAGCTACATCATCAAATTCAATGGACACAACATCAGCCAAATGTTGAGACCACTGAGTACTTCAGATAATAGCATCATTGGATACAACACTGCAAAACAAATATGGTTATTAATTACAGATATAAAATTAGGTGTTAAAATGTTAAATAAATATGACAGCTGGAGGAAAAACAAATTGATATACTTATAAAAAACCTAAATGATGATATAGAAAGTGGATGAGAACAGCACCTAAAAAAGCAAAACAGAGACATAAAGAAGAAAAAAATACACAGGAGGGTTACAAACACATAGTTGATATAACTAAAAAGCCTAGTATGTGACTAAATGTAATATTAAAAGGATGGGGCAGAGAAAATTTACAAAAAAAGTTTTTATAAAATTAACAATTATTAATTTTTTTCAATCTTGATAAAACCTCAGATTCATGTATCATGAAAAATGCTAAGCAGGATTAATAGAATTAATCTACACATAGATCCATCGTGCTGATACTGTAGGACATTAGTGACAGAAAGATTACAGAAACAACCTGAGAGAAATGTCAGATCACTTGCAGAGCCAAATTTAATGATGGTATTAGTTTCTCTTAATAGTAATAATAGGAACAAAAGACTGAATGTGTATCTTTACATTATTAAAGTAATTGTCAACCTAGTGTCAAAATAGGAAAACTATAACATATCCAACAACAACAACAAACTAACTGCAAGCAAACTTTTTTTTAAGTTTATTTATTTAGTTTGAGAGAGACAGAGACAGTGCACGTGGGGGATGGGCAGAGAGAGAATTCCAAGCAGGCTTTGTGCTGGCAGCACAGAGCCCCATGAGGGGCTCCAACTTAATGAGGCTGGGAGATCCTGACCTGACCTGGAACCAGAGTTGGAAGCTCAACCAACTGAACCATTTAGGTGCCCTATAAAACAAACTCATTTTATAATGGGGTGCCTGGGTAGCTCAGTCAGTTAAGCCTCAGACTCTCGGTTTCAGCTGAGGTCATGATCTGGCAGTTCCTGAGCTGGAGTCCCACATCTGTCTGTGTGCTGACAGTGTGGAATCTACTTGGGATTCTCTCTCTCCTCTCTCTGCCCCTGCCCTGCTTGCTCTCTCTGTGACTCCCAAAATAAATAAATAAACTTAAAAAACAATTTTTAAATGAATACTGAGGGGCTCCTGGGTGGCTCAGTTGGTTAAACCTCACACTTCAGCTCAGGTCATGATCTCACAGTCAGTAGGGACCTGATCTCATGGTTTGTGGGTTCAAACCCTGCCTCAGGTTCTTGCTGACAGCTCAGAGACTGGAGTCTTCCTCAGATTCTGTGTCTCCCTCTCTCTGCCCTTCCCCCTGTGCTCTCTCTCTTTCAAAAACAATCAATACACATATAAAAAAATTTAATTAGAAAGTAAAATGAATACTGGAAACTACTGCCAGTGGTTTCTGAATAAACCTACCAAAGATATTATTCAAAAAAAAAAAAAGGAAATTGAATCTCAAAGTTAGACCTGAGTTACAAAACAGAATCATAAGCTAATCAACAGGTAAGTATTTTTAAAAATTTTAACAACCCTGGGGCGCCTGGGTGGCTCTGTTAGTTAAGCATCTGACTTCGGCTCAGGTCATGATCTCACAGTTTATGAGTTCAAACGCCCACATGGAGCTCTGTGCTGACAGCTTGGAGCCTGGAGCCTGCTTCAGATATTGTGTCTCCCTCCCTCTCTGCCCCTCCCCCGCTCGCATTCTGTCCCTGTCTCTCTCAAAAGTAAATAAAACGTTAAAAATTTTTTAAAAAGATTTTTAACAACCTTGACTTATATAAAATAAAAATTATTATAGGCTGATGTTGATGGCATACAAACAAGGCAGAACTGAAATTCTGGTATTAAAATTTTAGAAAACCTAGGATGATCTCAGTAAATTCAGAAAAGCAAATGCTAAAATATAGTACTACTCATGAAAAAAACTCTCAGCAAAATGGGAGTAGCTGGAAATTTTGTTAATCTGATGAAATGCAAACTTCTTAATATCTGTGTTCATTAATATTATACTGAATACAAATACAAGGTTTCTGGAACAGATCATTATTTACTTTATAACAAATAATTGTACCCATTCCTATAACATCAATTCTTATCCCTGAGATGATGCAGTGAGAGCCTGATAATAAATCTTACACATAAATGGGGTCTACTGCAGGCAAGTAACCACACAACTATGAACTTGGGCATTTATATGGGAGAGAGACAACCATCTCTTCTCCTCTTCTGAAAGGAAGGGAGAAAACACTTTGCTCCTGGACAGGAACTTAGGTCCTTATTCTTATTCTCTGCAATGTAAATACATTCCTTTAGTAGAGAGGACCAAGGTCTTTGGCTTTATCACTAAAAGGAGGTCTCCAAGGTCCTGAATCTATCCCCTTCCCCCAGCATCACCCCCCCACCCCGGAAAATAAACACATTCACCTGAGGAAGTGAATTTCTCCAGTCTCTCCTATCAAATAATTTATCAATTAACTTCTAAGGTGTATTCTTTTAGTCTAGATCCTAAATTTCAGTGAAATTTTCTCAAAAAGTTCTAATTGTGCCAAAACATAAAAAAATATTTTCTAAACAGCCCACAAAGCAATCAAAACCATGTGAGAGTTATATGCAATAGTAAAATTTACAAGCAGTCTATGTAAAGTCACACACACACAAAAAGGGGTATCCACTATCACTGCTTGTATTTAACACTGTATCACCCAGTGCAGTAATAAAAGTGGTAAAGCATTTTGAAGTGAAAAAGAAATTATGATTAACAAAAGTATTATCTACATAAAACAATTCAAGTAACTTTAAAAAAAATTATTAGATTTTAAGAGTTCAGCAAAGATGCTGGTCAATAACGTGAATTTACAAATTCAACTAAGTTCTTTCATGCAATAAACAATTACAAAATGCATTTTTATAAAGATATGATGACAATATCAATAGAAATATGAGGTAGACAAAAATATGCTCATTGAAAGATATTCAAGATCTTTATGTAGAAATATATGACATTGTACAGGAATTTTTTTAAGACCTAGGTAAATCAGAGATATAATATAGACATGAATTTTAAGACTTCTAATATAAAGATGTCAGTCTTCTGCATATTATTCTACAAGCCCAATGTAATTCCAATCAAGGCATCAACACGCAATTTTACTGGAAATTATAAATGGTTTCTGAAAATCACATGTAAGAGAAAATGAGCAAAATAACCAAGACAATTTAAAGAACTAGATGGTTGGGACTCCAATAAAGAATTAATATAGTGATAACAAGGAAGAGGTAATTGCTCCAGGGATAGACAAGAGAGCTGTCTACAAATCAGCATGGAAATGATAATCTATTTTATAAATACTCTTATAATAATTTACATATACTTATCATTAAAACTAGATCCCTACCTCACAAACTAAATAAAACTGAATTCCAGGTATAATAACATTTAAATGTGAAAGCTGAAATTGTCAATAAAAAATGCAAGTAAATGTATTCAGCATCTTGCAACACAGAATTACTTAAATAAGACCCCAAAAGCACACACCATTAAAAAAATATATGGACAAGTTCAACTGAATTAAAATTAAAAACTTATACAGAGCAAAATATACTCTTGGAAAGCTCATTAGAGAAGTTCCGTTTCAGTAGAAATTATATGCCATGCCCATGAACAAGAAAGAATGAAATTTAGGATTTGTAAGAAACTCTTTGAAGTAATAAGAAGGCAAACAACCCCACAAAAATGTGAATGGCCAATACACAAGGAAAAACACAATAAACTGAAAAAAATTCAACATCACTATTAACTAGCAAAATACAACCTCACTATTAACTAGCAAAATATAAAATTAAAATAAATACAATTTAACAAACATTATATTCTCAATAATGAAAAATTTGAGTAATACCAACTATTGGGGAGGACAGAGAGGCTGGTATTGAAAAGTAAGTGTATGCAATCCAGTATCAAACTGCCACTTACTAGGTGAGTGACCTTGAACAAGTTATTTAATTTCTTTGTGCTTCATCTTCTTATACTTAAAATAAGGATAATAAGAATTAATAGTACCCAAACTAAGAATTAATAGTACCCAGTAAGACTGTTACAACCAAAGTGAGCTGATGTGTGCAAAACTAATTAGTACAATTTTAACACATAATGAGCACATGATAAAGGTTATCTTGTTTAGAGTATAAATAGGTACAACCACATCAGAGTACCATTTGTCAATGTTTACTCAAATTAAAATGTACGAATTCAAAACACAGCATTTGACACCTAAGTATAGGTCTTTAAAAATCTTATCACCTACCATCTTTAATTGATTTTGACAAGAGGCCCTCTGACCGTTGTGTTTTTGACTTCCTAGTCCTCATTGTCACCCTTGTGGACATTTCAAACTATCCAATGACTAGTCAATATTTACATGGAGTTACCATAAACTTGACTGAACAATGCTCATGGAATGATTACAAATAAAGCACAGAAAAGCAATCTCATTAAAATGAAGCAAAGATGTGTCCAGATCCTTCTATCTATGACAAATATGTGAAGAACCCATTTAATTTGTGAGCATGTCTGGGTTTCAGTTGAGGTTCTACTTTCTAATTTTTTTGTTGTTGTTTTTGATTTTTTGTTGGTTTGTTTGTTTGTTTTTTAACCACGGAGAAGTCATTTCACTTCCCATTAGCTGCACTGCCTCTTCCATTAAATGATAGGTTGGAAATGATAGGTTTAGAAATCCTAAAAATCAATTCTCAAAGGCAGAAAAATGATCTTCTCATAAAGCCAATGGTTGTCAATTGAGCTGGGGAAGGACCGTCCATCAATGTGAATAACCTCAATGTTAACACCTTCAGTGACCTTCCCAAAGGTTCTACACAATAGTCCAGAGATACAGGTTTATCTCCAGGAGCGTGAGCCTTTTAAGGTGTCATTTTCCAATATGGAAAATGGCCTCCCAAGATTCAAAAAATCAGCCTATCATGGAAAATGGAAAATTCCATTGCTCTAGTTCCCTTGTATGTGACAAAGAAAAGAACATTCAAGAATTCTACTTCAAAGATCATTCCCTACAAAACTAGACATCTGGAAACTGAGCAAATGCCTTTCTTCCACAATGGCATAAGAAAAAAAGGTAATTATGAAGATCCTCACAGCAGGTTTTAGAATTTCTATTAGATATGGATACCACCATTAAAATGGCAGATTTAGAGAACACAGACACACAAAACTATCTAGACTCTGAGAAAGACTGTTTTCATACTATTTTGCTCAGATGAAAACTTTTCCATCCATAACAAGTTTCAGTTCAGGAACTTAAATCGAAAGACAAGAGGGAGCTACAAGTAAAAGTATTCTCTACTGGGTTTATTTTTCAAACAGAAAGTTGTATTAAAAGTTAAGATTCTATTAAGTGACTAAGAACAGATACACTTATTTATTGAAAAAAGGAGTGTTTTTTAGCCTTACCTTCTGGTAGCTATCTGGAGAAGTCACGTGATATAGATGATGCTTGATTCCTGCAACTGTCTAAAATTGAAGAACAAGTCACCTAGAAGAAAAATTAATGATTTATGTTTACATTGCATTGATTATATTTGCTATTCATTTATCCCAGTTCTCTCTGGGTTCTCCAACTCTCAACTCTGAAAGAAACTTCGCTGGGCAAGAAAATGTTGCTTCCTGCCTCTGTGAATATTAATGGTAAAGTGCAGGAACTGTGACCTAAGTCTTTCCAATCAAAGCACCCCGACAGTCACAACTTTTCTAGATAAATAATATGCTGTGGCACAGTGTTGGGGTGGCATTTCTCAGGTCAGGAAGGGCTTAATGAAAAAGGAAATTAGAGCACTGAACAACACCAAAGACTCATGTCAATGTTCCAAAATGCATTTCTTCATTCTATCTGCAGGGCCTAGCACAAAGTTGTTCAAGAATTCATTAACATGGGTCATTGGTCATTCTGATGGAATGTATGTTCTCCATCCTATTTTACCAGCTGAGGGGGAATTAGGGTATTTGGCTGCTACTAGGTAGCTGCATAACAACCTGAGCCTTTCAGGAGTCTAATGTGGTCTGAATTTTTCCCATTTCTTACACATAGAAAATGGGGGAAGCCCTTTACTTATTGGCCCCATCCTCAACTACTGCTCAGTTGGTGTCAAGTAATTGAGTATTATCTACATAAATTAAAAAGTCAGGTACACGGTAGATAATTAAATAATCCAATATTCTGTTATTCCTGCATGGCACCAAATAAGGTCACTTTAAATTGCTTTTTAAAGATAATCTAGCTTTGCTCATGCATTCCTGTCCTTAATAAAGAACATATATGAATTACATACACATTTTAAGATTCAACTTTGTGTGAGTACCGCCTAGGAACCAAAATAGGCATGATTCCTACCTTCATGGAGCACACAGACTCATGATTGTGAAAATGAGATTTGGGGGGAAAGAACAGGAGGAACCCGCTCACCTTTGAACGCAGAGGGCCACATGCCACATGACCCTAAGCACAAAATACAGTTTTGAGCTGCACGTGTTCCTAATATTATCATTTCATAAAGGTAGTTTGGTGTCACCTAAAATCTTTTTTGGCTAAGGAGAAACAGTGATTTTCAGGAGGAAAAAAAATCTTTCCATAATCCTTATGCCAAGAAATCAAAGCAAATGATTAGAAATTCTGTTTCCAAATAAACAAATAGGTATTTTTTTAAATCAAGAAGATAACATAGGTGACATGAAGAGTGAAACTAATAAGTATCTAAAGGATTTTTACTAAAAGCAGAAGACTTTTCTTCTTTTTTTCCTTTGTATCATGAACAACTCTGCATTCCAAGTGAAAGGATGCAAAGACAAGAAGAAAATTGGTAGAACACATCACTAAAGACTGTATATTTCAGCTCAAAGCAATTTTGGCTTCAGAGAGTGCAGAGAATACCAATGATGTCTTAATGTGCTCAGTCAAACAGAATTAGATAATACGAGCTGGTAGATTTTTCTGTTTCCTAAAATTCCTCTCTGTAGTCTGTAATAGATGCACAAAGCTTTTCACTTTATTAATTATTTATTTACAACCGCATATTCCACTTCCAACAAATTTAATTTTTCCACAGGACAAAATATAGCCAGAATGTATCTTTCCTAATAAGTATATTTTGCAACATTATGAATGGATATATTTTATGTTTTAGATTAGATTAGCTTTTTCAATAAGGGGTAATAATTTGTAATTTTATTTTTTTTATTATTATTTTTAATATATGAAATTTATTGTCAAATTGGTTTCCATACAACACCCAGTAATTTGTAATTTTAAAATTCACTTCTGTTTTTCTTCTGGAAAAAATTTATTTCCACAGAATTTTGCAAAGCTTGTCTGTCTTATTTGACAGGATAAAGATCAAAATGAAATGGTATTTGTCATTCATATAATGTAGCCCAAAAAAGTGAAAACTGAAAAAATCATAACACTATTTCTCAAGATTACAGGGAAGCAGAAACTGACACAATACCTCTAGAGAAATACTTGTCCCATGCTAAATTACTTTTGTTTGCTACTGGTGATTTAAGTATTACTAAAGAAAAAGAAAAAAAAAACAGCTTGAAACATTGTTTATCTCATTTACTTTCTGAATTCACATCTAACTAAAATAGCCTTTTCAATACTTTCTTGCAAAAATTATGATCCCATGCAACTTAGCAGGCATTGTTATATTTTAAAATATTTTAAAAATTATTCTTTATAACTACAGTTACATTGGTTTTTTAATGAATTACAACACACACAGGCACAGGGGCCAGATTAAGAAGGTGAAATCCATATCCTAGCAGAGGATCCAGAGAAATAATTACACACCACATTTTTAGTGCTTGAATTGTTTCACTATTACAGGCACTTTACATGCTTTGTCTCAAGTAATCCTTATAAACCACCCCTGCCCCCACAGGTACATATTGTTAACTATTTCCTCACTAGATGAGAAAAACACTACTTGGAGAATTTGGTTAAGTTGGCCAAAAGTCATACAGTAAATGACTGTGTTAGCCCCCAGATCTATCAAACTCAAGTCCCCTTCTCTTAACCCTTTCTTCAACTCTCTTGGAAGCATATTCATTGCAAATTCTCTGCCTCCAGAAGTCCTTTGCAAATCTTCTCTCTGGACTTTGTGCAGGCTGGGAAGGAGAAAATGAGTCAAGCTAAGTGGATTAAGGAATTTTTTACTTCTGCGGATCCTCAAGATAGTTTTACTCTGAATTTCTTTCATTTCTTCTTTCCTCATTAATTTTCCTAAACTCTCCCATGCCTTCCAAACAAACAAACAAAACCTCCAGAAAGTTCTATTATGGCATGAAATGTGTCCCCACAAGAGATTTTGGAGTTGTAACCCCCAGTACCTGTGAATGTGACCTTATTGGGAAATGGAGTTTTGTAGATATAATCAAAATAAGGTCATTGGGATGGGCCCTCATCCAGTAGGACTGGTGCCATGGTAAGAGGGAAATGTGGACAATGACACACGCAGAGGAGAAGGGCAAGTAACGTCACAGACATGGATGGCAACATGAAGACGGAAGCAGAGAATGAAGGCATGTTGCCACAGACTAAGGACATGTGAGGCTACTGGAATCTGGCTGAGACAAGAAAGGATTCTTTCCCCCTAAAGCAATGGAGGAAGGTTGGTATGAGACTTCTAGCTTCCAGAACTAAACTAAGAATGTGTTTCTGTTGTTTTAAACTGTGCAGTTTCTGGCCATTTGATATGGCAGCCCTCAGAAATGAATACAATCCCTAAGAAAGAAACCCCCCTCCCCTTTCTTCCATTAGGGCTGAACTTCACATTCACATTTAACTGGTGAATTTGGAGCAATATTTGATGGAGATTAATTTTACCTGCAGCTATCATAGCTGAGGAATAGGATTTATATTATTGTTGTTATGTATAATCCAGTCCACTAGAAAAATTTAGGTTACTGATGAACTGTCTTAGTCAATTTGGCCCAGTCTATACCATAGACTGGGTGGCTTATAAACAGGAGGAACTTCTTTCTCACAGTTCTGGAGGTTGGAAGGCCAAGATCAAGGCACCAGCAAATTTGGCATCCAGCAAGGGCCTGCTTCCTAGTTCATAGCCATTTACTTGCTGTGTCACTACACAACAGGAGGGGCCAAGGGAGCTCCGTGGGGTCTCCTCTATAAGGGCACTAATCCCACTCAGGAGGGCTCCACTCTCACACATAATTACCTCCCAAAGGCCTCACCTGCAAATACCATCAGACTGGGAATTAGGTTCCTTTACAGCAATTTGGGGGCAGGTAACAGAGGCATACAGTCTAAAGCAGGAACCTGTAAAGGACATTTTACACATCATCTTAGGTCTGCCTATATTACACACACCTTGACACTTAACCACAAAGAACAAAGGAAAATCGAGAAAATGCATGAACACCTACAATGTTGCCTGTTCTCTTCCTTCTGACATTTTCAGTAATCCCAGCCCTTAGTTAGCAGAGTGAAATTATTTCCTATCAAGTGATTGCATTACCTTGTCACTGGACATCTAATTTTATCACACCACTATGATATGAATTTAAAGCTCTCCAGAAACTCCTGCCTCTTTGAGATTCGCTTACCCAATGCACAGCTGAAGTTAGAGCTAATCTTTCAGATGTTCACAGTACCCATCTTGGTACCCCCCCCCCCCCCGCCCATGCACATTGTTCATCCCTTCCTGGCAGGGTTCAAAAGGGAGAACAGGAATCAGAGTGTGGCCAAAGTGGGAATGTATAATAATTTACCTTGCTACTGTGTTATATACCTCAGACATTTTCTGTTTTATGTACATGGTCTCATTTAGTTCAACAGGGCAAGATTGTTTCAATTTTACAAATGAAAAGGCTGAGCCATGGAGTAGATAATTTCCTAAGATACCAGCATTTGCTAATGCCAGATTGAAGGAGATATTAGGTGTTCTCAGTCCTATTCTAGTATGTATTTCTGCTATTGAGTCTTATGCATATATTCTAACTCCCCAAGAAATACATTTTTTCCTGGATAATGTATACTTTTTTTTTTAAGGAAAAGACAAGGAGAGCCCTTTTTACTAAACAAATAAAAACAAACATTCTGACCCTTCCACTCAGCTCTCCCTGTCATTGTTCTCATAGCACAGTGTAGTGGTAAATATGACAGATTTATCCACACCTTGCCTCTGGCACCTACCAGCTGAAGGGACTAGAGCAGGTTGGTGGGGCTCCTGCAACCCAAAGTTAGGGGAAGATCAAATGTGCGGATGTACAGAAAGGGCTTAGCTCGGAGGATGGCACATCACGAATATGCAGTGAGAGAGAGAGGTCGCTGCTCTTCCTCAGTCTACATCCTAGACACTCAGCCTTGCACCTGGCCTCAGCCACACAAGTGAGGAAGCCAGGGTGCACCCACAGAGGTGATGGGCTTTCCCAATATTACACTGGAAGTTATCTGTTAGGATACCTGGAGCAGTATGTGTTTGTTTCCACTAAACTCTAAGTCTATTTAAAGCACTAAGGTAGATACAACACAGAAAAAAAATGTTGTGCAAGTTAATGCCATGTAAAAACCATCCTAAGTCACCCCTCTTTTGCCTCTGGTAAACTGAGCTTTTCTCCGTAAACATTACCCACTTTAAAATAATTTTACTCTTTTATTGTTGGCCTTTCTAATATCATTCCATGCTTGAAGCATTATCTTTGAAGAAGCCTCATAAAGAAAGTCACGATATTCAATTTGAGGCTTCCTTTAATAAGTAGGCATTAGCTTCACAAATAATATTTATTTTAATAGCAAAAAAAGTTTGGATGAATTAAAAAATAAGACATAAAATGATCTACAACACCAATATGCATTTCTTTAATATCTGCTCGTTCTGGGCATTATATAAGGTGTTAGGTTAGAAGAGCCAGCCTTTGAGTCTCTGTATCATGTATACATAGTATTCAATGCCTCTGAAGCTGCAATAGATTTAATGTTACCTCTAAGAATGTTGAGCAGTCTAGAGGCTCTTAGTGAAAGTCCATGTGTGAGAACGTCTTCCTTTGTGCAGCTTCTAGCCAACACCCTGGCAGCACCTGTACTCAGCTTTTCCCAAGCAGTGTGGCCTTGGGCACAGGGGAGCAGAACCCTGGTCCAGCCCAAAGGGTTTTTTCCAAACCTGGGACACACAGACACTTTCCCTGTCTTCTGTACCTGTAACAGAGCACTAGCAGTACACTGTAAAATGCTTAACCAGTTATCTCCAAGAATATTCTGCCTATCACTATGCACACATAGTTCAGCAAATGTGCTGGAGGCCAACCCCTTGTATGGGGTTGTCATCCAACAATTAGAAAAAGTCATAAAATTTCCCAAGAATATTTTTTTAAGTTTCTTTAAAAAATTTTTTTAATGTTTATTTATTTTTGAGAGAGAGAGAGAGAGAGAGAGAGCGAGGGAGGGGCAGAGAGAGAGGGAGACACAGAATCTGAAGCAGGCTCCAGGCTCTGAGCCATCAGTACAGAGCCCAACATGAGGCTCAAACTCACGAACCATGAGATCATGACCTGAGCCAAAGTCGGATGCTCAACCGGCTAAGCCACCCAGGCACCCCTCCCAAGACTATTTAACAAACACAACACATGCGTAGTATCTCAGGATAGTAACATGCTTTAACTAAGAAAGTCTTCTTTAATTTGTTTTATTGTGATAAGAGAACAAGAAAGCAAAATGATATGGATGGTTTCTTTTTTCTTTTTTTTTTTTTTTTTGGTGGCGGTGGGGGGTGTGAGTGAAGGAGGGGGGTCCTGTCAAAAATACACAGACTGAAAAAAAAGTTCACAATCAGGAGATAGAGGCAGGGAGAAATACTCAGTTAAGTAATTTTTAATTGATGATTTTTCATTAGACATAAGTACTAGTTTATTCAAAAGATATCTACTGGGAGTCTGCTATGTCCAAGGCACTGAATTAAGTGTATAACAGATAAATCATATCCTTTCATTCATTGAGCTTATAGTCTAGCAGCATGTATAAGACATGTACCTAGAACATAAAATAGGTCAAGCATTGATAAGGACCAAAGGAGGTGATCTTTGAACTTGAATGATAAGTCAGATTTTGACTTGTGGATAAGGAAGCAAAAAATGATCCAGATAGGAAGAAGAAGAAAAAACAACATACTAAGATACTAAAACTTGACAGGAAAAATAATGTTAATTGAGATAAATAGTATACATGAAAGGGATTGGAGGTCAATGTGTTGAAGGAAGTAGGAACATGTCAGGGTGGACCTTACTATGCAAGTCTGGGACAAGGTGCTGAAGTTATCTAAGCAAGGGAGTACTACCATCAGAGCTGAGGCATAACAATTTTCCAAAGACATATTAAGATAACATGTGAGAGACCAAAAGAAGGGAAACCATCAGAGAACCATTGGGATGGCCCAAAAAAGGTGGAAATAAGAAGCAAAAATTGAGCTCATGTGTGTTATGGTTCCTAAGGACCTGAATACTGAGTACATCTGTGGGATGTGTAAAAGAAGAAGGAGAGTCAAGGAGGACCCTTCCACGTGAAGTCTGGGTAACCAGAGGAGAGTGAGGCCACAAACACAAAGGGGTAACTGAACTTCAGGTGTAACAGAATGGTGATGGACTCCAGATATGAAATGGGATTCTCCAGCGGAAAATCTAGGTGAAGATATTGAAAGAGTAAAAAATACAGAACCAGACCTCAATAGATAGATCATGGTAGAGACAGAAGAACTCTTAAGAAGGGATTAGATGTTCAAAGATGAGAATTAAGGA
The DNA here is from genome assembly GCF_018350175.1 of Felis catus. Lineage (NCBI taxonomy): Eukaryota > Metazoa > Chordata > Mammalia > Carnivora > Felidae > Felis > Felis catus. The sequence goes on along the minus strand of NC_058377.1, from coordinate 5,121,876 downwards.
AAGAGAAGGTGTTGAAGCAAGGCCACTGATGCATTAGTTTCCTGGGACTGCCGTAACAACATACCACAAACGGGGTGACTTAGAACAATAGAAATGTACCCTTTCATCGTTCTGGAGCCTGGAAGTCTGAAATCAAGGTGTCACCAGGGTGATGCTCCCTCTGAAACCTGTAGGCAAGGATTCGCCAGCCACTTCCAGTTTCTGGTAGTGGCTGGGAATCCTTGCTGTTCCCTGGCCAAGGAAAACATATTCTGATTCAGTTTCACATGACCTTTTTCAGTATGTTTCTAAGTCCAATTTCTCTCTTATAAAGATACAGAGAACTGAATTAGGACCCACCCTAATCAATTATGATCACATCTTAATTTGATTACATCTGCAGTGATCCTACTTCCAAATAAAGTCATATTTGCAGACAAGCTATGATCTCCTCTACTTGCATTGAAACACAAATGTTTCACAAATGTCTTATCTCCTGTCCCCCATGAGAAGGACTGATGTTAACCTTGCTTACATCATTTTGATTTTTGCTAACTGTATTACTCCTCACTAAACAAAATAGAAAACATGTAAAAAAAATTCCTAAGGAAAATGCCTATATACTATTTAATAGTATCTCATTTTTCATAAGTAAAGCATCTAAAGTAGCAAAGAAAATATCCCCAAAACATCCTTGCTTTGTAAGCAATCCTCACAGAAGAGTGGGCTATTGGAGCTTATCTTTTGCTTTACAATTCTGTAAAGAAGGTAGAGCAAAGGTCATTATTTCCACTATACAGGTAAATACCTGAGAAGCTTCATCCCAAGTCACACAGAGAAACACAGACAGAATGGAGGCTTAGGGCACTGCTGAGGCACCACAGAATGACTCATTTTTTATAGTCTTCAAAATTTCTATTTCACACTGATCATCACATGCTTCTCATGGGGAAATGATTCATTCTCTAATATAACCTAATGAAGACTAAGCTTGATCAAATTAAAGATCTTGATATTATCAAGTTTATGGAATATTTGAATATACTGGATGCATCTGAAACCTTGTACCCCAAAAGAAGATACACATTCATTTCACAAACACCTGGCACATTAATTAAAAAGTGTGCCTGATCACAAAACAAATCGTCAAGAAATACTAAAGAATATGTGTAATGAAATCATGTTGTCTGAACAAAATGCACTAAAATTGGTAATCAAAGTCAAAATGAGCACTTTTTGAAACATTTCTGTATTAAAGAAATCGGAATAGAAATTAATGTTTAGAATTCAATGACAATTGGGGTACCTGGGGGGCTCAGTCGGTTAAGCATCTGATTTCGGCTAAGGTCATGATCTCACTGTTCATGAGTTCAAGCCCCGCATTGGGCACTGTGTTGACAGCATGGAGCCTGGAGACTGCATCGGATTCTGTTTCCCTCTCTCTCTGTGCCTCCCCACTCATTCATTCATTCTCTCTTTCTCTCTCTCTCTTTCTCTCTCTCTCTCTCTTTCTCTATGTCAAAAAGTGAATAAACATTTTTTAAAAATAAAAATAAAAAATGAATAAAATAATTTAATGACTAATTAACATGGAACATCAAAACTTGGAGAACACAGCACAAGTAGTGAAGGAAAAATATCACCTTAGGTATTAGGATAAACATATGACTGGAAAGTTATTAGCTAAATCCGAATGTGAATAACATATCACCCCCTCAAAAAAATAGAAGGAAGAAAATAATAAAAGTAGATGTTTTCCCATCTATTCATCTCCTACAGAGAGATACTTGAACATTAGGAATCAGAACTGATTCCAACAATAAGAAAACAGATTCACTCTGTGGGGGCAGAGGACTTCTTTATTTTTTTTCTTTTAATGTTTATTTACTTTTGAAAGAGAGAGAGACAGAGCATGAGTGGGAGAGGGGCAGAGAGAGAGGGAGACACAGAATCCAAAGCAGGCTCCAGGCTCTGAACTGTCAGCACAGAGCCGGATGCAGGGCTCGAACTCACGAGCTGTGAGATCATGACCTGAGCCAAAGTTGGACACTCAACCGACTGAGCCACCCGGGCACCCCGGGGCACAGGATTTCTAAGACATCTATTTAAAATACTTTCAGCATGACTTGAAAGAAGAAGAAACCTCAGGCATTAAAACTGGATGGCACAATTAAATGGTCTCTTATCAGGATGGTGTTCCATACTGGTTTTCCTTAAAAAGCCAATTATATCTACTTACAAAATGTAAAACTATTTAGAGACAGAAATGTGAAATTAAAATGACTTTTCTGACCACATCTAAAATGTAAAATACACAGGAGGGAATGAAATGCATATTAGACTTTTTATAATTTCTAGGACTTGTGACGATTTACCCTAATTCTCAATTACTCTACATTTTCTGTGCCAGCAGAGTGACAAAAGACACCAGATGCATGGCTTCCTAACTTTAAAACAAACCACCCCCTGAGACCAGTGTACTCACTAATGGGGCTTATGATTTCTGGTAGGCAATAGGCAAGAAAAATAAGGACTAGACTGCAGCTCTATTGCAAACAAATAGTCTAACATCACATCACAACTGCCCAACCACACAAAACTCAGGCAATGAGCCAACTCAGACAATGAGCAAAGCAAAACAGATAAGGCAGACAAAAGAGCTGCTAAAGGTTGTATTTCAATCTGAGAAAAATTTCTTAGTTCTTTACTTAAACCTTTCTGTTCCTATTTGTTGTATTATCTAGACACATTGTCTTCCATAGACTGCCTTATCACTTGATATGCACTTCCACAAATAATGTATGGTCTTTTAATTCTCTGTTAGGATTCTGTTCGCCCACTAGACTGCCTTTAGAATTAATTAGCTCATAGGATGTTGTATCTTCATTGCCAGTCTGCTCCCTTCCAGACTCTGTGTAGCAGGAGGCAGGAGGCAGGAATGGTGTCCATGCATCAGTGCACCATCAGCACAAGGCGGGGCCCTTGCCCAGAGCAGGCACTTAACAACAGTTTCTTGGGGTGCCTGAGTGGCTCAGTCAGCTGAGCTTCCAACTGCGGCTCAGGTCATGATCTCATGGTCTGTGAGTTCAAGCCCTGCGTCAGGCTCTGTGCTGACAGCTCAGAGCCTGGAGCCTGTTTTGGATTCTGTGTCTCCCTCGCTCTCTGACCCTCCCCCATTCATGCTCTGTCTCTCTCTGTTTCAAAAAAATAAATAAAGGTTAAAAAAAAAACAGTTTCTTGAAGAAAGAGAAAAGTGAGGGAAGGGGTGGGGGGGGGGTGGGAGAGAGAGGAGACACACAAAGCAGTAAATCAGAAAAGGCAAGGCAGTAAGGACCAGCAGTAAAAAGCCTGGCAGGAGCAAAAAGTGATGAACGACAGTCTCAGTTAGAAAAAAAACAAAAACAAAACAAAAGAGAAATCAAAGGTAGTAACTTGAAATCATAGCATTTGGATTGTTTGGGATTCTTGTTTGTTTGATCACTTTATTATAGGAAAAAACAACTGAACATACCACAACTGTCCCTATCAGATAATATACTCAGAACATGGGAGAACTACAGATGCTGTGGAATATGGAAAATCCACCTTTACCTGAGTTAACTGATTTTCTCCTTCCACAAATTGGCCCCCAAAGGGTTTCATTTCAGATACATGGAAAACATTATGTACAACACAGCCTATCTGCTGATACCTCCAGATAACTGGGCAGCACTATAATAATAAAGGAGAAAGAATGTCTTTTAAGATTAAAAAGTCTTCAGTAAGAATTGAAAAATTCATGGGACACCGGAGAAGGACAGAAAAGGGTAATGTTTATGTCCCATACATATGCACCAGCAGCTTCATTTTGTTTCACGTGCCCTCTGTGCTTAGAAATAAATTATTATTTTCTTAAAAATTGCTTAAAATGACAAATGAGTTCATGTGAATGACATTCTTCTCAATGATGCCTATGATGGATATTGCATATTTATGAGGGGACTGTACAAAGACATATAGCCAGCCCTGTCCTGAATATTTGGTGCTAAATCACCAAACACAGCTCTGTAAATACCTAAGCTGAGAGGTGACTGGCAGCTCCCTGCTCAAAATGACTTTCATGAAGAATTATTAGCTAAAATAATAACCAGCATAAACCACCAGACTATCAGTGGCTTATATCTCCTAGTTATTATCTTAGTTTTTAGAACATGTAACTTTTTTGTTTGGGGGAACATTATTTATAGCATAAAATATGTTATTTTTCTGTCACTTAAAAGAAATGTGTGAAATATGATTGCTAGATCTGTAGAGAAACATTTATCAGATTATAAAACTGCCAAGTGACAAATACAAGAAAGAAAACACCTTGCACTACACATCAGTCCTTTCACAAATGATAGCACTCACCTACCTAGCACTCGCTCTTCATGGGCTAGGTCTTGTGCAAAGGTTAAGTGACTTACTCATCATAGCACAGCTTGTAAATACCAGAGGCAGGATCTTAATCCAAGTCTTTCTGACAATAAATATATAGTTTTTAAATATATACTTACATTTTATTTCAGTTTATCCTTATCCTAGCCCTGAAATTAAGCCAAGCAATCATAACTGAGTAAATTAGCCATTCATCCATACATACATTCACCTGCTTATTCAAAAGATGTTTGCTGAGTGTCAGCTATGGGTCAGTCATTGTATCTTAGTGGATAAAGAGAATGACATCTGGAGAAGTTATGTTTTCTGACTGAGATTCCCGTTTCATTCCTTCTATTGTTTATAGTTTTGCAAAGCATCCTATATTGATTACCTATATTTAGTCCAGATTAAGTCAACTTAATTATTAGGCATCTGTACTATTATAGAATGACTTAAAGGAAGATACAATATTTTCCAATTGCACAAACAGAATAATAACAGGACTTGGTAGTTAGAAGCCGGTAGACTGAGGCTGCATACAAATAGTGCTTCCAATCTTACAATATGCAACAGCAGATTGAATATGGTTTGTGAGCTTAAAGAGATGGCATGCAGGGGCATCTGGGTGACTCAGTCAGTCAAGCATCCAATCTTAGTTTCACCTCAGGTCCTGATCCTAGCGTCATGGGCTCAAGCTCTATGCTAAACATGGAGCCTGCCTGAGATTCTTTCTCTCTCCCCCTCTCTCCTTCTTCCTCGCTCATGCTCTCTTTCTCTCTCTAAAATTAAAAAACAAAAAACAAACAAAAAAAGATGGAATATACCTTGGTGGCACTCATACTGAAACATGAAAGCTATTTCTTATGTAACTTTCAAAGGCTAAGTTGTAACTTGATTTCCTCCAAATACCTCCCTCTTTCAGAACACTGTTTAATGTAAAAAAAAAAAATCCAAGGAGTGTAACTATGAATTCCAAGCTCCTACTGATTTTTCAGCCCTGTGCCAAGTACCTCTATGGTACAAAGTTTTAAGCCATTTATGGGCGACAAGTTTTCATGCCCCAGCAATGTGAATTACAGATGAGCAAGTTCAGTGATTGTGGAGGACACTCCTCACTGAATCATCTTAGTGGAGTCTAGGAAGTATGAGGAGAGGCAACCATGTAGGTGGACAACATATCATCATCAACAACACAAGTGTCCGCTGGGAGCTGTCAGAAGGCAGGCCTACTGAAGCTGGAGACTACTGAGACAGAGAATAGGTAAAGATTGACTAAATCTACGTGAGATATTCTTTATTTGAAAAGAAGGAATTTGCTACCTGAGATGAGTGTCAGCACCCAAGCCACAGCCAGGTATCCTGGGAGAGAGGAGCGCCAATGGTTCCCTTTCTTTGTGCGGTATGAATCTGATTTGCATACTTACCACAACTGCTCACCTTTTGATGTGTTTAAGAATCTCTGGAAAACAGCATGGAGGTTCCTCAAAAAATTAAAAATAGATCTATCCTATGACCCAGCAACAGTACTGCTAGGAATTTACCCAAGAGATATAGGAGTGCTGATCCATAGGGGCACTTGTACCCCAATGTTTATAGCAGCACTCTCAACAATAGCCAAATTCTGGAAAGAGCCTAAGTGTCCATCAACTGATGAATGGATAAAGAAATTGTGGTTTATATACACAATGGAATACTATGTGGCAATGAGAAAGAATGAAATATAGCCTTTTGTATCAACATGGATGGAACTGAAGAGTGTTATGCTAAGTGAAATAAGTCATACAAAGAAAGACAGATACCACATGTTTTCACTCTTATGTGGATCCTGAGAAACTTAACAGAAGTCCATGGTGGAGAGGAAGGAAAAAAAAAAAAAGAGGTTAGAGAGGGAGGGAGCCAAAACATAAGAGACTCTTAAAAACTGAGAACAAACTGAGGGTTGATGGGGGGTGGGAGGGAGGGGAGGGTGGGTGATGGGTATTGAGTAGGGCACCTGTTGGGATGAGCACTGGGTGTTGTATGGAAACCAATTTGACTATAATTTTCATATTAAAAAAAAGAACCTCATTTTCCTGCTTTCTATTTTATTTATGCTAACGTGGCATTTCATGATTATTACAATTATTTTTTCTGGAACTCGGCCTATAGCTTCTGACACTCCATTTACTTACTCTTTGTAAGTATATACCAACATATATTACAATAGGTATAGCCAGTGGGTTTTTAAGTGACCTCCAAGTATTTACGATCATGCCTCTACTTATAAGACATTTCCTAAGCAAAATTTTGAGATAAAAAATAATCAATTGATACGTGGGTTGCAAGGCAGCAAAGGTATAATGAAGTAGATGGTGAACCTGAAGTCGAGAGCCCAGAATTTAAATCTGAGTTTTACCACAAAACATTGAGGACAGTTTGGGCAAGCACCTTAACTGTAATGACTGCATGTTCAACTATAAAACGAAAATATAACTGAAGTGTCCTCTGACGTCACTTGAAAGTACAATTCGTCTGCAGTGGCGAATTATGAAAATTGCATTAATTTTGTCTCCATTTTCTTTTAAGACCTCATCAAAGTCTCATCCAGTTATATGTGGAAGTCCTTGGCTGTGTCTCAAGTACAGTAAAACTTGGATTATGAATAACTTGTTCCACAAGTGTTCTGCAAAACAAGTAAACATTTCTAATAAATTTTAACTTGATAAATAAGCGATGTCTTGCAATACGAAGTGATGCCAAACATCACATGATCACAACTGAGCCAATTGTTTGTTCTCTCTCGCTCGCTCTTTCTCTCTCTCCGCAGGATTATGGGTGATCCTCTCCCATGCTCAGATGCTGTGTCTCAGGCCATGGTGTTTGCCAAAAATCAGTGATTTTTCAGAATGTTGGAAGGTGCCCACAACTGGAACTAGTGTGTTTTGTCCCTTCAAAGCATCTATGGACAGTCCTTTGCTTTTCCATACAAAAGTAAGCTTAGGAATGCTTAGCTTTATTCTAGGTCAGGCTGTCTGCATATATAGACCCTTTCCTCTGCTGCCTTATTGCCAGTTACCAGAGTTTATGAATACTGTACTGTAGTCAACATCCATTAGCGATAGTGAAAGTTGTCCTACACAATAAGCCTCCTCTGTCTTCTCTTCCTCACACAAGCCACAAAGAGGTTTTTAAAGGGAAATGCAGGTTGATTTGTTCATCTTTCTTTATATTTTGTATTTTTTTATTATTTTGTATTATATTACAATATTGTAATCATTTTTATATGACTATTTTTGGGCTGTGGAACAAATCATCTGAGTTTTCATCATTTATTATGGAGAAATTCACTTTGATATACAAGTGCTTTGGATTACAAGCATGTTTCCAGAATAAATTGTGCTTATAAACCAAGGTTTTACCGTCTAACTGAGACCATGTCTTCTGGCCATGGTGCACTAAAAGGTCTCCTGCTCTATCATCTGTACTCTGTGAAGCCTCCCTGCACGCAGTGCTGCTGGTGAAATCCTGATGTCCAATCCAAAGGTTCTCCCTCCTAACATTTTAAAAACCGTGACCTCTCAAGCTGCCAAAGAATCCAAAGTATCAACTGCAAGCCTATCATTCCCTGCATTTGAGTGGTCAAGGCATCAGTACCTCAGGGCATCTCAAAATGAAATTGAGAATAATGTCTTTCCACCCACTTGTTATCACTCTGGACAACACAGTGTAGTTTTCAGTCTCATAGATTCCAACAAGAAATCACTGCTCCAGCTTCTGCCACAATCCCTTTCTCCACAGAGTTCACAATGTGTCTTGGGATGGTCCCACCCAAGAGTTGCCACAAACCCTTGGATGTCCTATAAGTTTGGAGCATAAGCAATGCCACATTTCTTTATTTCCCTTAATCACAGAATGTCTTCCTCAAGCCTCCTCACTTCCCAGAGCTATCAAGAAATTTGGCTCAGTCCTTTTCATGCTACCTATGCTTCCCCTAGGTTGTTTCTGAATTAGCAGGCTTCCATACTTCAGGAGAAACAAGGAAAAGCCCTGGTTTTCAGTCCAGAACATCCTGATTCATTGTGTCTTGTTCAGGTCCAATGAATAACCTATCTCGCTGCTTCCCTGTAATAGCTCTTTTCTTGCTAAGCCAATTTCTGCTTTGGAACATTTGCTGTGTTTTCCAAACCAATAGGGTTTTGTACCTAAATCTCTGAAGGTGCCCTTAGAGGTGAGTAGGACTTGGATCAACCACTCACAGAGGCTGCCACTTTTTGGTCCTCTGAGTCTTAAGGAGCTTTTTGATTACTACACCCTCCTTGGAAACAACTCCTTCCTGCCTCAGATGATCCAAGTTCACTAAATTGAAGGGCACAGACCAGAAGTCCCAGAAGCAGTCAGTTAAATACAAAACCATCCGTTTCATCCACAACGTAGGTTATACCATGTGAGAGAATAATTAGAAGTGAATTCACTTTAGAATTCATTATTTGTGACTTCAGTTAGTAAATCAAAAGACCTGACCAACTGGATCCACATTCCTGAATGTTAAGAGTGAACAACAATTGAGAAGCATTTCAGACTGGGGCACACACCCACCACTTTTCTCAGTCCTCAATGCTCCATACTGTTTTACATTCAGCTCTCTTCATTCCTTTATGTTGCCTTGTTGGCCAATGTAGTCCTTAGACCCAGGCCTACACCTTACCAACAAAGACAGCATGGCAAAGTTATCTTTTGTAGTCTGGCTATAGCTGGCAATTCAGCTCTTAAACAAAAAGACTCAATGTGTCTCCAGGACAAGAGCACTCAGAAATCCAGACCATGGGACCTAGACAGTTATGTCCCATGGTCTGGATCAGGAAGTGGTAAATCACATTCCCGTTCTTTGGCTGCTGAGTCCAAAGTACTATATCTCATATAACTTACTGAATCTGACTCTGTCTCCCACACTCCTATAATATACATTATTATGCCCCATCTAGTATCAGTATACCCTTCTGACAAGTATCAGTCCCTCCATGTGAACCAACACATGCCTCTCCCACCATTCCTCAACTGATACCTATAACAACGTGATCCCAGCAGTTGCTGCTTGACTTCAGCTATAATAATGAAGTCTGTGTCTGAGATGCTGTATGCATTAGGTGAGATCATACGTGTTATGGGCTCTTTGGGTTCAGTCTTTGCTTTGCCTGAACTCCCCATTGCTTACCCCATTTCAATTGCTATATCCCATCTGTTCAGATTTTTTAGGGTATAATAAATTGTCTGAAAAACCAGATGGATAATTAAAGCTAAAGAAAAAAATAGGGGCTATTAAGCATCCCCTGGACACATGTCCAAACTCTGTCCTTGGAAAACTGGAGGAGGAAAGGGTATGCCTTTGCAGGCTGTGAGTCATTCTACTGGAAATTTGAAAAGTAAATTCAAGTCACAAGCCTAAGTTTTGAGGGCATCACCCTAGCAGCGTTCACAGAGGCTTGCAATACACTTTAATCTTTGCTGACTGACATCAACAAAGACACAACCCACCTCTTCAGATTGTATAATAAGGAGAACACAAGTGCAAGTTGTCAAAGGAAGAGCCCGTGACTTGCTGCTATGCAAGAAATTAATCATTGGAAAAGAAAAGTAAAAAGGTGAGCCTGTATCTCACTTCCTTTAAACTTTCTCCAAAAGACAGCAGAGAAATATAGGCTATTTCAAGTTACTAGAAATCAAATGATGTTAAACAGCTATCAGTTTATCTGTATTATTCTTTAACAGTACCCTCTCATTGGTTTTATATGAAGAAATGTCCCTTTCCCTTTGCAAAGTTAATTCTCCCCCCACCACATATCTCACCATTAGACTCATTCTATCAATATGTTTTTCTTTTTCTTCCTATCCCACCCTGCCTTCAGTACTGTGTGTGAGCCTCTTCACATAAAATAGGTAAAACCTTCTCCTAAATTATAAATATACTCACACATAACTACATTTTGCCTGCTCTGTGGCATACACTTCCATATCTATCTGTATCACTTCCTCCCACTGCAGCAGGGCCACTTGGAAAACCAGTTCACTTATGACCTCCACCTTCTCATTTCCTACCTGAAAACCCAATACACCACTGAAGCTACTCTTGTGAAGGATATGAATTCATTTTCCTCATTTATACTTTGTTGCTAATTAATATGGACTCAATCTGGTTCTCATTCTGTTTAACATCTTCACATAAATGAAAATGTCCTCTATGAAGCTCTATTTTCTCTTTGAGAGCATTGTTCCATGACATCTGGGTTCTTCTCCCTTATTTGTTGAATCTTTTATCCATCTTCACTATTGGCTTCTGTTCCTTTCCCTTTCCTTATCAATGGTGGTGGCAACCAAGGTTCTGTCTTCCACTAACTTTTCACTTTAATAATGTCCCCAAGTAATCTCGCCCAGGTGCAGAGGCTCAACTATCAGTTTCACCCAGATAACCTTCCAATCTATACACTTACCCACCACAGATCTCTCTCCTGTTATGCAGAACTCATATCCAACTATCCAGTACTTATTATCCTTGAGACACTTCAATTCAGTAGAAGAAACTAACCTTAAATCTGTTTTCTTTTTATGATCCCTATGCTGGGAACTGATACCACCATTTAACACCATTCACCTAAGTAAGGAAACTGGATGTCATCCTGGATTGCTCTCTCTCCCTTATACCATATTGATGATTAAGTTCTTCTAATTCTACTTATCCCCCAAATGTGCTATATCAGGCCCTCATGACTGCCCAGTTAGAGTGCAGAACCACTTCTTAAGAGATACTTCTGGCTGGTTTCATTCTTTTCTCTCCTCCCACCTATCCTCCATACCAATACCTTCATACTTAAAACTTTACAATTTCTTTAAGATTAAAAACTGTAGCAAAGTTGTTTTGGACCTTTATGATCTGGATTCTGGTTACCTGTCCAATGCCATTTCCTGCCTTTTCTTCATTGATGTCCAGGAGCTTGTAACATCTGTGAACAAAATATCTTACTGCATGGCTTCACGTCTTCACCAGTGTTCTCTTTGACCATCATCCATCTTTACTCTCCTTCTCATGATAAGAAATCCAACTCTCTCTTTTCTCATCTTAGACATTCTCCCTGACTACTTCCACTCTGCCCACCATCACCACCGGAAGGTTGAACATTCCCTCTTTGGTGCCCCATCCTAAATCCGTGCCTATCAGACCACCAATCTCAATGAATTTAAAAAATATGTATCCAGGTATCTGCTTCCATTATAAAGCTAAGATACCTCAGAAAGAAGCACTGTGCTTTGTCTTTGAATTTCCAGTGCCTCATGGAGTGCCTGATACTTATCAGGCAGTTAACAAGTGTTTGAGGAATAGATGGATCACTTCAAATTACAAATATTCAGTAAGAACTTAATAAGCTTTTTTGAACTGAGGAAATAAGAATCAATTAGCACTTTGTGAAAGTAACAGTCTAGATATACATGTAAATCAGAATACTTACACAAAAGAAAAACACAATAGAAAATGTTGGATGTATTGTCATTGGTAGGATTGGGGAGATGAATTAGAGTGACCTATTGTGATTTTCTGTTATTACAAAAATCCAGATTTGCATAACAGTTAAGATAGGGGACAATATATGCTTTTCACAACGATGGTTTTTATATATTTACCATGAGATATCTTGAAGTTACCAAAATCTGTGAAATAATGTGTTTTATAGTAAGTCCTTTACATGGAGATTGCATAAAGTGTGCGAACCCCTATCTGCTTATAGGCTAGCTCTGTTATTACATCATTTTACAAGACATTCAAGACTGATGCTCAACTTCTCAACAGACTCCAAAAGTAAAATTTGGGTCAGGTCAAAATTAAAGACAGTAAGTCAAGAGGCCATATAAGAAATTACTTTGCAGGATTTAAGGGCTGGCACAATGAAAACATAAAATCAACATCTGTAGAACTTTGAAGCCATCCCTTCACAAAGATTCCAGAAATACACACTATTTTAATCATATTAAATTTCAAATATGTTTCATTCATTACTTAAACAAATGCTTATTAAAGTGATAAAGCTGTGGACAAAATATACATGGGGCTTGCCATCATAAATCACAGTTCCAGGAAATCAAGATCTGTGTCATATGATGGGGCAGGTTGGGGGGGGCGGGTGGGCAGGAACTGTGAGAGAACCTAGGAAAGGCATTCAACCAATTTGAAGAGGGAGCAAAGTCCAGAGAGGTTTTCCAGGAAGAAATAGTGTCTTAAACTGAACCTTAAGTTTATTCATTCATTTAAGTATCTTCACTGAGAAGCCACTACTTTATGTAAAAAGTCAACTCCACAGAGAACAGATTGGTGGTTGCCAGAGGCAGCGGTCAGGGAGAAGGGTCAAATAAGTGAAGGAAAAGAAAAGGTACAAACTTCTAATTATAAAATAAGTCCTGAGATGTAATATACAACATCAAGACTATACTAAATACTGTATTGCATATTTGAAAGTTACTAAGAAAGTAGTTTTTTAAACTCATTGCAAGAAAGACAATTTGTAACGATGTATGGTAATGGACATTAATTAGATATATTGTGGTCATCATTGTGCAACATATAAATATCTAAACACTGTGTTGTATATGTTAAAGTAATATAATGTTGTTTGTCAATTATACATCAATTAAATTTTTTTTTAAAAGATTCATTTAAAAAAATGAATTTTGTAGATTGGTGTACTATTGCTATAAGGAGCTCCTGGAAAACAAAGTAGATACCTAACAGGTTTGTCCATGAATCAGTAACAAATTTTTGCTAGCTTGCTTCAATGGTATTTACAAACATTTATACCCTAGGCTTTCCCCTGCCATGTCAACACCACCAATTCATAAGCTAAGTAGCGATTTCCAGGAAGGTCTTAGGAGAAATTCTCTAGGTAAGTTGTGCATACATTTTGGAGTCAAGAAAATGCTAAGGGATTTAGAACAACTTTGACCCTATTGTCCAGGTAGTATGATTATCAAAAAGATCCTGTTGGTGTGATTTCTTTCCCTTACTCCCCAGAAGTCTTGTTTAACTTCCAAAATGCCTTTTTAATTCATCCAATTAACTTGTTTTCCACTTGCTGTGTACTGACTTGTTTTGATTTTGAGTTCATGTTTTGAAAGTTTGTTTTAGACAAAATTGTAGTTTGAACTTGTTTTGAATAACCTGCTTTTTATAAAATTGTTTTGAAATTGGATATTAGGACTTTCTCATCAAACCCTCTCACCTCTCAAAAATAAATAAACATTTATAATTTAAAAAAATAGTGCTAAAGCTGTAGTTTTTATCTTCACTCATTTTCTCAGATGCTCTGATCAAGTCAGTGAGTTCTGGCACCTGCAAATACAGAAACAGTTCTGTTCTGTCCTGTGGGGCACAGCTTTTAGGATGACCTTTTAAATTTGTTCCCTTGTTTTAGCATGTCTGTCCCCTGTCATAAATCACAGCCAATAGTCTTAATTTCATCATTATTAGCTTCCCTTGCTGCTTTCCATGGAGATGTTATAAAGGGTAATATATTAGGTACAAAAAAGTCTGATCAGCAACTTGAGACTGTTTGTCTGGGCAAGGCTACTCTTTGCTCACCTCAGGAGCTCTCCAGAGATCTTAAAACACCTGTTTCTATGATGGCCAGGCTACTCTTGGTAAACAGTGTTGGTAAACTATGTAGCAGGCTCAGGAAGAGAAGGGACATCTGATCCTGCCTCGGCAAAGCTACTCCTCATAGGCAGCTCTGCAAACCAGGTAACAGTCCTTGGAGTGACAATCTTCAGAGCAGCTCACCTTGAATGTCAACACTGGTGGCCGTGACTCTCTAGCTATGTGCCCCAGCAATAAGGAACCTAAGCCAGCAGTTAATAGCCAGCTTTTAGTTAGTAGGATGGACTCTACCAAGAACCAGCTTGTAATTTGGACTTTATATCTTTCATCTCCCTTTAGACTAAAACAAAAGTGCAATTAGTCTGTCATTGTTTTGGAGTGTGTTATTTCTTTACTGGCTTATTAAGAGGAGTTATCCTGCTATTGACTTATGAAATATTATAATTCCCACAGTTAACTTGTGTTAAATAAATCATTAACAAAGACAATCTCAGTCTCTGACCATTTGCACAGAACAAAACAATTCAACCTGACCCAAAGTAACAATTAAAATTGGTCAGTGCTGGGGCGCCTGGGTGGCTCAGTCGGTTAAGCGTCCGACTTCAGCCAGGTCACGATCTCGCGGTCCGGGAGTTCGAGCCCCGCGTCAGGCTCTGGGCTGATGGCTCGGAGCCTGGAGCCTGTTTCCGATTCTGTGTCTCCTCTCTCTCTGCCCCTCCCCCGTTCATGCACTGTCTCTCTCTGTCCCAAAAATAAATAAACGTTGAAAAAAAATTAAAAAAAAATTGGTCAGTGCTGGGGAATATACCATTCCACAGTTCATACTTGAAAAAAAAAAACAGGTCGATAAATTATGCTAAATTTACAATTAAGCAAAATCTGGTAAAGCTCAAACTGGACTGACAAACTTTAAACTTGAGGCGCCTGGGTGGCTCAGTCGACTGAGCATCTGACTTCAGCTCAGGTCATGATTTCGCGGTTTGAGTTCAAGTGCTGTGTCAGGCTTTGTGCTGACAGCTCAGAGCCTGGAGCCTGCTTTGGATTCTGTGTCTCCCCCTCTCTCTGCCCCTCCCATGCTTATGTTCTGTCTCTCTCTGTCTCTTAACAATAAATAAACGTTAAAAAAAACCTTTAAACTTAATATACCATTTGTCATCTATAGCATCATACTGAAATTATAGCCTATAAATGAGCAAAATTAATAGAGCCGTTATAGTTTGGATTTTAAACCTACTCACAATACTTATCTTAATACTGTCTCACACTATATTATAAACAATTTGGAACATTCTAGTAAGGATGTCTATAATAAAACAGACTTTTTGAACAGTGTCATCAAAGGCAGGAGGACATCAGTGAATATGCTTTATTCAGTGATCTCATCAAAATTACTCAAGAGGTTGTTTAGCGGTATTTTGAATTATTTATTAACTTCTGAGGATCCATGCAGATCTAGTCAAGATTTAGCCCAGATAGACTTAAAATTAAGGAGACTCCAGATGTTTGTCTAGTCATCCAGCCCAGTGACTTCTATCCTATATTAAAAAGAGCAAATATGAAATTGCAGGGCTCTTAGGATTCAGACAACATTGATGCAAACAGAAAAGAAAAACTATAGCCCAAAATGTTATCTCCAGAGTAGGGGAAAACCCAGACCCTCTTTCTCCTTAAGAGGAACTAATCAACACTCTAAAGATGATGGTTATTTTTTCTCTTTTGACTTGAGGAACTTTAATCTACTAGAAATTAAGCCCATGAGAATAGACAAAAATACAACAAATGATAATATGGAACCAAACAGGCTTACTGAACAGAAAGCCTCTACTAGGCAAGAAATGACAAAAACTACAATGGACTTACAACAAACTTATTTAGACAGTGAAAACCTGTGGCTATTGGAATTATGGACCAAAGGAGAACAAAACATGTTCCTCATAGGAGTAGAGACTGTGCAACTCAGACCCATTACCAGTGGTGCTGAATTTACTCAACAACTTAGATTATCTGGAGAAAATTACACTGATACACAAAGATCTCAGTTTGACTGGTAGCAGCAGCCTAGGGATTAAAATGGCCTATAGCTAATATATTACCCTTTGAAACACCTCCATGGAAAGCAGCAGGGAAAGCTAATAATAATGAGATTAAGACTACTGGCTATGATTTATGACAGGGGACAGACATGCTAAAACAAGAGAACAAATTTAAAAGGTCATCCTAAAAGCTGTGCCCCACAGGACAGAACAGAACTGTTTCTGTATTTGCAGGTGCCAGAACTCACTGCCTTGATCAGAACAGCTAAGAAAATGAGTCAAGATACAAAATATAGCTTTAGCATTAAATGATATACACAAAACAGGCCTACCCCTAATGTCAACAGACATAGCAGAACAAAACCTCTAACCTTTTGGTCAACTATACCATGTAGACCACTACCTTTTAATCCTAACTGTAAAAACAGAAACACAATTAAAAATCTCAGAAAATACTTACAGTGGCAGAGAATCAGAAACAAACAACTTTTTAGAGAAAGTAGACTTACAGGGAATAGATCCACTAACCCATTTAGTACGAATAACCCGTTCACAAAACCTAATCCCATTTATAGATGAACCACTGACAAACTAGACAAAGTTAGACAAACCCCCTATAGAGGCTTAGCAGTCTGCCTCCTAGCCAGAGAAAATTGCCCTTATGTACAAGGGTCACTTCAATAGGAACCCTTTTGTAAATAAAAATACTTTATATACCACTATGCTTTCGGACACAGGGTCTCCAGTAACAATGATACAGGGAAAATGCAATAAGAAAAAAATTAAAAAAAAAATAAGATGAAGCTAATTGAAGGATTAGGAGGAAAATAAACCCCAGGAACATGGGTAGATATATCCTAACAGTTGAGGAATTGATGACCATCACCAGGAAAGGCAAAATGCCTCATAGGACCCAATTTAGAAAACATCCCCAAGGTGGATAAGACAACATGTGAACAACAAAGATAGGGCCATCCCAAAGAATAACTTAGCTACACCAAAATGACTGCAATTGAGCTGCCTGCCCCTCTAAATTAACAAATATACCCCTTAAGGAATGACACACTAGTGAAAGAAATGCAGGGACTCCTGAAGGGACAAATTTTTGTGCCTACTGGGAATTTGCAGATTATAGGAATTTACACAAACACTCTCCCAAAATTGAGAGATAACTTCCAGATATAGGTAGTACCACAAGCAGTATCACTACTGAATCAGAAATTACTATACACTGATAGATTTATCTGGCATGTTCTTTGTTACACACGTTGATGAAAGAGCCAACCCATGACTGCATTTACACAGGAAGGTAGAAAATATCAGTTTACTAGCTCACCACAAAGATACCTTAACAAACCTGTGATAGCCCACACCCCTTCACAAACAAGGCATCCAGGCCCTTCAAGAAAACACACAACAAACATAAACTCTTATTTCCTATCTTGAGGACATCCTTCTTTATAGTGATAACTTTGAAGAACAGACTAGGGTCAAGATAGACTCAACTGAGTTTGTTACACTCAAAGGATGATTTACCCAGGTAAGGTCCAAAGACCCCAAACTACAGTAAAATTTCTAGGAATAATTTGGTCTTCTGAGGGTAAGAAAATAACAGACCCAGTCATCAACAAGATAGGTTGCATCTCAACTCCTATCACAACAGAACAATCTCAGAAACTGGTAAGACTGCTTGAATGTTGGTAACAACATATACCACATATGGGGATCATTTTAAAACCCATCCACAAAGTAAATAGGAAGAATAGGAAATTTAGATGGACAAACTCAAGAGGCAGACTATTTATTTGAAAAATGCTTTCAGAACTTTAAACTCATTTGCACCAGCTAATAAAGACTGTGAATATATACTAGAATGCCTATAACTCATAAGAGTTTGCAACATGGCCATGGTAGACAAAAACACTGAAGAATCCCAAATTTTATCTGACTGCATTTTGGACCAAAAAGTTCCTGTAGTCCAAGTATATATAACCAACTGGAAAGCTAAACTGGCCACTCTTTGAAGCCCTGCAAAATGCAGAGCCACCAATAGAAAATAAGCCAATTATACTTAGACTCCAACATCCTATTCTAAACTGCATACAACAGACCTCTAACAGAGGGGAACTACTATTGACCATAAAGTCATAACAAGGAAATTATTTATTCCTAGTGAGATATAAAGATGGATGGTCGATGCTCTGCATTAACTGAAGAAATCTCAGCAATGCCAATAGTGGACTAGCTAGAGTTTCTGAGGGGTGAGCCTATCCAAGCTGGAGCAGTCAGGCAATGGGGACCACCTGGATCCACAGCACTCAACAATGTATCAGCGTAGAGATGGATCATTCCCCATGATGCCACCCAGAGTATGATAGCAGGCTGTGGCCTTGAGGATTAATTATAGTCTAGCCCTGAGAGAATCAAGTTTAGGACAACCCATACAATATGGTGAACTAACAGACATAAAGTAGGCCATTGAACAATTGACTTAGGAAAATAAGAATGAGGTGTATCTTTTCTCAGACTCATGGACAGTAGCTAATCTCATACCTATTTGTTCAAGGACATGGAAAGAACTACTGAAAATTAGAAATAAGGACAGGTGGGGTAAGGACATATAAAATAGCACAGGCTGATATTTCTATATTTATCACATACATCTTAGCTCACCAGAGTGATCACTCTGTGCTAAGTATAATAATCAGGCAGACAAACTTACCAGCAATCTCTAGGGATTCACTAAAATTCCTAAAATCAGTCTTAAAAACCATAATGATTCATAATTTATAAAATAGCCTATTCAAAATATACTTACACATAAATCAAAGGAATAATGGGCAATAAAACAGGAAAGCACAGATATGCCAACTGACAGAATTATTAAATGGGCACATGATAAAACAGAACACGGAGGTATACAGAATGCTAAAATGTGGTTAGAAAACAGAAACATATAATAACAACTCAATATCTACAGTATCATGCTAAACAAAACATTGAGAACTGCAGAAATTTTAAAGCTTAGAAAGCTTTTATCATAACTCCAGACAAAGTTGACCTGATCAACCCTTCCAAAGAATTCAGAATGACTACATAGGACGATTGCCAGCATCACAAAATAATATTCATGCCCCAGAGTAGATATATGATGAGGAATAGAATTACCCTATCCATGCAAGAATGACCAAAGGTCAACAATCCAAGTGTTAAAAATATGCACTGCATGTTATGGCACACTAGTCATCATAGAACCAGATCAGAGCACTCAGTTCACAGGAAACCCATCCCAAGAATGAGGCAAAAACAAAATGTAATGTGGAACTTACACCTCCTATATAATCCTACCATGTCTAAATCAATTGAAATATACAATGGCTTGCTTGAACAAAAGCGTAGCTTGCTTACTCACAATCTAGTCATGAAAGCTTGGACTAAAGCAATATGAGAAGAAGCAATTTTATTAAACCATAGGTACAGAAATAGTAGCAAAACATGTATAGGATCAATACTGCAACTGCTCACAGATATAAAAACTACCACCAATAGCACCCCAAACACTAAGTGAAAGAGGAAAGTGCTAATTAAACAAAACAAAACAAAACAAAACAAAACAAAACAAAACAAAACAAAACAAAACACAAAATGGCAGCTATAAGTGAAATTTTAGCACCAGCTATAAATAACACTTGCTGGGTAACAGAAGGTTAAGTTATACTGCACCAGACAGAAGAATTTCATGCTTCTGTAAAACTTCCAGGCATGAAGAATGTAAACTTCTGTTGCTTACTGATAACACTGGATCTAAGTGCTTGATATCTGCATGTGCACCTCATTACAACCTGAGCTCCCTTGTTGATTACAGGACACTTAACAGAGACACTCATCTAAGGCATTGTAACAGGGAGTGAATTTCACATACATTGTGGGTGGTTCCTTTGCTGGGAGGAGTATCAGCAGTGGCAGCCACTCTTGCCATAGACCTTGAGCAGCAAGAAGAACAAGGGAGGCACAGAGACTGATAAAAACACCATCTTTAGCATTTGCAGAAATGAACACACTATGCATCTTCAACCCTACAAATATTGTTAAGTGGGTCAGTACAACCTATTGATCACACCATTTTGCTTATTGCTCACTACTCAGTGCCATACTCTTTGTAGCTATGGACACTCGTCTGACACTTTTAGCAACAGTTTTTCTACAACTTCAAGTTGGAACACTACCTTCTGGTCCAGAAACAGCTCCACTGTCTGTGATACCCTCCACTTCATTCACAGAGCAACAACCTGGACAACCAAATTGCAACTCAAGATTCACCCACATCTCCACCTCCCTTATCTTCACCCTCAGTGTCATGTGTACTCTGGACAACTTTTGTACTTTTTCTCTCCTCCTTTCTGGAGGAGAGACTGACTCCTGAGGGAAGCTAAAGCAGCAGCCAGGGCCTACATTCCCATCAGGGAAAGAATTAGAGAGAGACACCTAACATCAGCCATTATTAGAATCTGAAGCAGAGGACAAAGGCTGGCCAGCTTTTCTTATGGGCTCTTGGCATTATAACCCAGCATGTATTCCAAGACATTCCAAGTACTGACTTTCATGTCCTTCCCTTCCCTTGTACGTTTGAGTTAGGAGTTCCACTAAACACAATGCAAAGACTCACTAAAAAGAACCCAGATCTGGTTACTGATAGAGTAAGCATATTAGCACACTATCACAACAGAGTAGCTACAGAATTACACAATGGGTGCTTGGATACCTGGAGCCAAAGCCTAGGACACGACAGTAGCATTGACACCTTTATTTTACCATCTGCACCCTCAGCACCAAGTTCTAGGGTAGCTACATCTCCCACACATCTATAAGAACTCAAGTTAGCTCTATCAGCACTCTACTGATCCTTACCCAGGAGATCAAAATCTTATGCAATATCAAGGCAAACATTTGGCTTTAGCAATAGACCAAGCATGGCTACAAGAAATTACAAAATTGCCCGCATACACACATACTAATGAGGATGTATTAGAAAAGATGCTTAAACCATATGCAGAGAGATATAGAATGAACAACTTAATACCCCATGCTATGAAAGAATTAAACATGAAGGAGAAATTCTCATCTACCACATTGGTGAAATATGATGAGATATACTAATTATATACGAGAGAGATTATATGTACTCTCTTAATGCAGATCCCAAGACCATATTTATAGATATGCGTCTATGTTTTACACTCACAGGATGCTCGCCAAGTAGATTTTATCATTTCGGAGGGCAAAAAAATAAGCATACTGATAACACACACAGAACCACAACCAAAGGTTCATAGGACATTGCCTGGTTCTTAGAAACATCATGATTCAAAGGACTATATCACTTAGCTATGTGGCAATGTACGTCTGCATGAGAAGGAGGGGAACCATTGATGATGATTTTTATTTTTATTTTCTTAGACTAATAGATTCATTAAAACTAATGTGACAACAATGTGAAATGTATACTATTCACATTGGGAAAATTAAAAAGTAAGTTCACATAGATGATGGGAATTAACGAGTACATTTGCTGTGATGAGCACTGGCTGAAGTATTGAAATACTGGATCATTATGTTGTACACCTGAAATGGACACAAATCTATCAGCTATATTGGAATTAAAATGATTAATTGGAATTAAAATGATATAGTCTATCAGCTATATTGGAATTAAAATGCAAAAAGAAAATTAAGTTAACTATTTAGTTCAAGAAGAATTGTGTAAGTATAGAATATTCATTCAAAAATATTTGTTTGAGCATCACCATATGTCCAGACGAGGTTATTGACATTTCTGCATGGGAAGTTTTCAATCTAGTTGAGAGACTTGGATCATAAAATTATAGTATGAGAGATGTTGATAACTGATTAGAGAAAAAATACAGTGGAAAAGATGAAAGGAACTGTGTGTATGTTGAGGTGACAATTTTAAATAGGAAAGCCTGGGCTGTAAAAGAATGTGCATCCACTATTGAATATTTGGTAATTACAGAAATAGAAAATAATAAAATTATATATAATCTTACAAACAAGATTAGCCTCATGAACATTCTGGTTTTATCTTTTCTGACTTCTTAGAATATAAATAGGAAGATATTTTGTCTATGACTTTTTAAAAAATTAAACACCATTTTTGCAACTACTTGTTCATCTTACTAGTGTTTTCCAAATATCTGTCTATGGATGATGATTTTTATTATGAAAATAATGGGGCACTACCACTCACATCATCCAAAGCACATCTACCATGCAATAGCCACCATATCAGTTATAATATTTAACAGGACACTTTGAGTGCACCAAAATTTACCTGAAATAAACTACAGACTACCCCCATTCCTATACAAACAACATCTATACCTAGGAATCCCACAGGAATACAACACTGCTGATGGCAAAGAGGTTAGACTTATGTCACAGCAACGCCTAACATGCTTCATCATGGCAATCTATCCATACATGAGACACCTACTGCTGCATCCCCATCACCACGAATCCCTGTTTTTTTAACCTTACACATGATTTTTTTTAACTTTTTAATTTTTTTTTTTTTGAGAGAGAGAGAGAGAAAGACACACAACGTACGAGCAGGGAAGGGGCAGAGGGAGGGAGACACAGAATCTGAGGTAGGCTCTAGGCTCTGAGCTGTCAGCAGAGAGCCTGGTGTAGGGCTCAAACCCACAGACCATGAGATCATGACCTGAGCTGAAGTCAGACACTTTACTGACTAAGCCACCCAGGTGTCCCAAACCTTTACACATTCTTTAAAACATAATGATTCTCTGGCCTATTCTGAGCTACATTGCCAACATAGGATTTCCCATTAATCTTGATGACCTTAAATTATGAGACCTACAAACATGACCTAATACAATGAAAATTCTTCAATTACCTATCAGGGTATACAGAGACCAAAGTCACATCAAAATGTAGAATGGAAATATTCTTACTATTTACCAAATTTTACCAAGATGACTGTAGACCTGGAGATTTGATCAAGGGAAAACAGACTGGTAACCCAGGGAGAAGACCAGTAGTATATACACAGACAAAAATTAGCACAGCAATGAAGAATTAAACTACACCAAGGAAAGTAGACTGAATTGTTACGTGCAATGTATCTGTGTGCTCTGATGGTATACTAAATGTTTCTGCGAGACCAGACAGTATCAGATCTTTCATGCTCACACTGAAGTGATATAAATTATTTGGTGCTGTAACAAAACACCTATCAATACTCCAGTGACATTCGTAGACTATAACTTGATCTTTACCTTACAAAATGATTCTAAATCATCATGTAGGGATGCACCAAACAATTCAACTATGAACCAAACATTATGATGGTCCATGAGTAAGCCCATTATTAAACTTTAAATTTTATGAAGAACATGTTCTTGAGTAGAACATGTGACATGACAAACAGAAATTCCAAGCATCAATCACAGTCAGATGCCTCCTCCAATGATGAGAGAGAAATCTCAGAACATGCATATACATGTACTGGGATGTAAAAGAATAACGAAGGTGTAAATATCACTAGATGAAGGGCAGTAACATGGTCTTATCAATGTAAAACTTTTATTATACTAGTAATACACTAAAAAGTTACCTACTGGAGCATAATTGTGCTCTATTTATTGAATAGAATACATCAAAAATCAATAGATGATTGGTGGAAACCAAGAGTGAGAAGGAAAATACTAAGTCAAAAAATTTAGGACAACCTGGGAAAACTATTTTAAAAATATAGAGATGCATTTACCACACGGAATACTAAGTATTTACTTCCCACCATGGGTAGTAATACTTTAGGAAAAGACATTGTCAAATCACATCCACATGATGACAACCAGGCAATCATACCTTTACATATAAATGGGCCTAATATTGGTCATTTAGTACACCCTCAACTTACACTGTTTAATCCATACTAATCTTTTATAAAATTATCAATAGATCCATATATATTATGTCCAGACTTTAAAAGAACAGAGACAGGGGCACCTGGATGGCTAGTCAGTTGAGCATCCGATTCTTGATTTTGGTTAGGTCATAATCCCAGGGTTGTGGGATTGAGTCCTGCATTGGGCTCCATGCTGAGCATGGAGACTGCTTAAGATCCTCTCTCTCTCTCTCTCTCTCTCTCTCTCTCTCCCTCCCCCCTCTGGCGCTCACTCTAAAATAAAAAAGAATAAAAAAAATAACTAAAAGAACATAGACACCTTAAAGGTGTACAGCGGGCATACAGAGAACTAAGCACATAGCATAGATCATTATCTTTGGTGGCATACATCAGGCTTACATATCACACCACAGATTTCTACCCCAACAATATGGAAACCTATGCTGATAAAACTTACTATGATCATATTGGAACCTACAAATGTAGCCCATAACTTGAAATTTAATTTGACTTTTCAATCAGATGTAGATCCTCAAATTGTGCTGTTTTCCCCATCTTCGTTTATGTCCAATTTACAACTTATGCCCAAAGTACTTTCAATGAAAGAAAAGAAACCCTGGCATTCCTGGTGACTCAGTCATTTAAGGCTCCAACTCTTGATCTTGGCTCAGGTCATGATATCCCAGTTCATGATATGGAGTCCGGCATCATGCTCTGTATTGATAGCATGGAACCTGCCTGGGATCTCCTCACTCTACCCTTCCCCTATTCATGTGTTCTCTCTCCCTCTCCCTCTCTTTCTCCCTCTCCCTCTCGTTCTCCTTCTCCCTTTCTCTCTCTCTCTCTCTCTCTCTCTCTCTCTCTCTCTCTCAAAATACGTAAACATTAAAAAAAGAAAGGAAACCCTTACAACCCTTTCTTGTTGAACTGGTAGATCTAATTGGAGATGCAATGGCAGCTATATTTTCTCAATTCCAAATTGATCAAATAATATTCTATTTTAAAAACTTTTAAACCAAACCATCTCAGTTTAACACATATGCAATGGCAGCTTTGTCTTCTTTGGGTACAAAGGAGGATAAAATTAGTAGCATATTACAAGACATAAATTTCACATGAAAATAAATAGAGCAGTGGCAATTCTACATGAAGCAGTAGGAGAAAAACTAAACACAGTATAAAGAAATAACATAAAAGAACTTTGTCTAAGTGTAGACTGTCACTTAGTGCAGTTAAGATTGGTTGGTATGTGGAATACTCTTAGATCAGCTATAATTTTGGGGTAATACTGGTCATCTGAGATAACAGACAACTCAACCAGAACTGTAGTAGATACTTTGCATCCTAATGGCTGTGATTCCTTGGACAAATGTAAAATTAAAATATTCATACTTAAAGAAGCAAACAGGACATTGTGTTACCCCATTTCTGCAATTCCCCAATGTCAAAAGGGAGACTGGGGAACCTAGGCCACAGAAAGTTCCCTTATGGTAGAAGGACAATGTGTTCCTAAGGATATACTGGTGGAATGGAACGAATATATCTTTATCACTGGAAGATATGTATATAGACCTATGGTATGAGTAGCCATGACTATGACCTTGATACCTCCACAACTAGTTATATGTAATATGGGAAACTGGACCATGCTCTAAGTCAAACCTTACCCTAACCTATTAGAAGGGGCAAACATGATGGAATGTGAAAAAATAGAACACGTAATGAATGTGACAATAGAAGGGAAAAGATATTATTCAAAGCCAATAGACAATAGAGGAACACATCTAAAATAACTAGAAACCTATTCCACGTTGAACCTCCTAAAACTAATCTAATAAATATAAATCATACATTAAAAAACTTCAGACGAGTAAAAGAACATCTAGACTATGAGATGAATAAAATAAAAATTTATTTGTAGGAAATGAAAAAAAAAGAGCAAAAACATGCTTCTCTCAAAGTTAGGACAGCTTTTAATTCTGATATAATGGCAAATGAGCCTGTGCTTAGAGATGCTATGGAAGCTTGTAACCATGGAATTTTATTAAAACTATTTGCCTGAAAATATTTCAAGGAAGTTAACTGGTTTAAGCTACTTAACTTTTGGTCATTTGGTGATTGGATATGGCATCATGTTAAAGTGTCCTCTACTCTGCATATATCCATAATCCCAGGAATACAGTCACTCCAAGTCATGAAAGTGTAAAAGGATGTGAATCAAAGGAAAACACCCACAAAATATGACTGAAGGTTTGTGATTAACATCATAAATGATTCAACATCATGGGGTGAATTGATACATATGTGAACTTAGATTTGTTGAGAACAGTATGTCTTTAGGATATATATATATATATATATATATATATATATATATATATAGAGAGAGAGAGAGAGAGAGAGAGAGAGAGAGAGAGAGAGAGAATGTAAGTTATCTGAAATCCCAGGGTAGATTATTGTATACTGAATTATTATTTCAAATCCATGCTTTGGACAAAGTTGCATTTTGAATAACTTGTTTTATGAAATTGTTCTGAATTTGGATATTAAGACTTCCTCATCTAACTCTTGGACCTGAAGTGGAGAGGACCGTTGCATCATGGATATCACAGTAACGGCACTGCTGTCTGTCATGTGGGGTACCTGTAAACTCTAAAAACCAAGATGTCTGACCATCAACTTGAGAGAGTTCAGTCTAAGGTTATTCTTTGCTACTCTAAGGAGCTCTCCAAAGATCTTTAAACACTTGCTACTGCAATGGCCAGGCTACTTTGGGTAAACAACAGTCTCAGGAAGAGAAGGGGCATCTGTTTATACTTTGGCAGGGCTACTTCTCATAGGCAGTAGTGTAAGCTATGTAATGGTCCCTGGAAGAATAACCTTCAAAGCAGCTTGTCTTGCCTGCGAACACCAGTGTGGTCACCCACCAGCTCTGTGCCTCGGCAGTTAAGGACCTAAGCCAGCAGCTCATACCCAGCTTTCAGCTGACAGGATGTACTCTACTGAGAACCTACTCATAAAAAGCACCTCAACTAAATTTTTATTTCATTTATTTTATCACCTCGTTGCCTGGAGCAACAGTGCAATTAGTCTATCATTGGTTTGGGGTGTGTGATTTCTTTACTGTCTCAAGAGACATTATCTGGTATGCTGCTGGTATATGAAATATAACTCCTGCAGTGGACCTGTGTTGAATTATTGGCAAAGACAACCTCAGTCTTCGAACATCATTTTTCCCAAACAAAACACCACTGTCACTTCCTTAAAGAAAATTACTCTCAGCTACTTCACAGACTATTGAAAAAATGCCCCACTGGCTCTTACATCTATTCCTGCCCCTACCAGCCGCCAGCATGAGCACTGTGGAACCATGAATCTGATCCAGTTTTTCTCTTAAAAGTCTCCAACGGCTTCCCAAGGAGCTCAAGATCAAGATCAAAATCAAAATCCCATGGGGCACCTGGGTGGTTCAGTCAGTTAAGCGCCAACTTTGGCTCAGGTCATGATCTCACAGTTTGTGAGTTCCAGCCCCACGTGGGGTTCCATATTGACAGCTCTCTCTCTCTCTCTCTCTCTCTCTCTCTCTCTCTCTCTCTCTCTCTCTCTCTCTCTCTCTCTCACTGTCTCCCAGGAACATAATAAACATTAAGAAATAATTTTCAAAAAATAAAAATCCTTAATATGACTCAGAGGATGCTATACCATCTGTTCCCTCCAATGCTTCAGCTTCCTATCAACCAAAATTATCTCTAACACTCTCTCCAGCACTCATCACACACTCCAGAACTCTGTGCCCCAATAACACCACTCTGTCTCTTCTAAGGACAATGCATTAGTTTCCTCTTTCTGGATGCTCTTCAGCCTCCTCTGCACTTTGATAATTTTGGGGAGATTATCAGATTTAACTTTATAAAGGAGACTTTCTCTGACACCTTGGGCTATTTTAAGTCTGCTTGTTACCTGCTTCTTTAGCACCAGATTCTTTACCTTCATGTCTTTTTCATAGTATCTAGTTATTTATTTATTTGAGTACTTCTAAGTTAATGTTTGTCTCCCTTATTTGACTATAAACTCTATGAAGCCAGGGACCATGTTTGTTTGGTTTCACATTAAATCCCAGAATTTAGTATGGGCATTGGAGCATATTCATTTAATATGAATGTGTCAATGTGCAAATAAAACAACATGACCCTCTGTTAACAAAAACTCAGCCATGTCTCTGTAAATGATTTCTTTTCCATTTAATAAGGTCATATTTTGAAGAAAAAATGCTCAGTTGAACTCTACCACTCACCAGTGAGACCAAAAACCAAGTCACATACCTCTCTGATTCATAATGTATTTATCTGTCCTCTATTTTCCCATCTATAATCCTAGGTAACATTTTTTTCACTCCTAAGAATTTTACAAGTCCTTTTAAAATTAATCTATTTTGGCCCTTCACTTAATTACCCAAAGGAGAAATCACTTGCTTTTATTTGATATCAAATTAATTGCTGAGCATCATAAAATCTATTTCACAGAAGTCATTCACTTCTTTTCCTTGCTTTTTACTCCCAGCTTCTTTCTGAAGCAAAAAAAAATTAGCTCAAATGCATATATGTTGGAATAAGTCTGTGTTACCATGGCAATAACCAGAAATAAAAGCAATGTGAAAATGTGGTACACCCTTTCGATTAGAGTAAGGAATGAGATCTAAGGAGAATTATCTTCAAAATTAAAAAGCTTCCCAAAGTAGAAACACATTTCTAGTACAATATTTTAGCATATAGTCTACCTTTTTCATCCCTACTTTTGACACTCCAGAATTCCAGTTAAGAATCAGAAATCATTCAAAATTATTTTTATATGTGAAACATAAACAAAGTATGCTCTGTGGGTGTGCTTTTCCTGCTTAAATTTGCATGGAGTCTCCCATCCAGAAGAAGGCACTTCTCCTTATTACTGATACTCTGTTCCAGAAAAAGGGGGGCTTGGTATGACTTTCAGCTGCTAAACTCATGCTCAAAGCAACATCAAGTTAGATCGTGTTTTCAGTCTCTTTTGTAGAAATAGCAAGAGTGGAACCCAAATAAAGGCACAGTGCAAAATCTTAGGTTCTACTGAGGTTTGATGATATGCCAAACACTGTGCTATGAACAGCACATGCTATGAAAATTAAATCATGTCTCTGCCTATAGGAGAAACATTCTTAACAATGTGGGACAGGAAAGGACAGAGGTATGCAGAGAGTTAGTGCAGCACAGGAGGAGGACTAAAGAAAGAAGGTCATGGGATGCTTTCCTGGAACCTTGAATGCCAAGTAGGATCCACCTAGAAAAGAGGTAGAAGCAGGAATAATGGTGATATGATTAGCAGCTGGGATAGCCCAGACAGTAAGGAATCAGGACTTAACTCAGGAGCAGTTTCTGACAGGTGTGCTGTCAGATGTTAGACTCACTGGGAAAGAGGAGGGAGAAAGGACAGAGAGTCTTGGGAAGGACAATAGTGATAATTTATATGTCCCTATGAGAGTATGTGATATCTTAACCAGCACGTCCTTGCTACTGCCTATGCACCAAATATCCATCCTGAGTAAGGGAGAACCTTAAAGGCATCTGAACGTATAGAATACTAAGTGACCACAGAGAGCTCTAAGCTGTCCCATTTAAACCTGACAGACTGAGCCCAAAGGAGAGGATGCTGGTTTAACAGGCAGACAGGTAAGTTCCTGAAGCAGTCTTTTCTTGAGACTAGGAGGATTCAACTTCTTCAATGTGATGGTTAGACATAGAAGACTGTCATGCAGGGTAGTGACATGGTCAGATTTTCATTTTAGAAAGATCACTCTGGTCTTCAAATGAGGATTACATCAGCAAGGGGATATGACTGAAAACAATGAAATGGAGTACAAACATTTGTTTCTAGCATCAAAGCAGACTAGAGTCTCTGAAAGCCCCTTTTGCTTCAATACAACTGGAAACTGACACATAATAACATTTCTCTTTTTAATACACTACTGGAGCACAAGGGAAATGACCAAAAAGAAAAGAGAAAATAACCAAGTACATGAAGTCACCGTGACAGGGAGCCTTCTGGAAGCAAAGGCTGATACCTTCCCTGGAGTCCAGAGGCTAAAATCAGGTTCAGTCCTGCCCGAGAGCTGAAGTTAAGACTTGCATTAAGCGGGGAGGAGTACACTGAAATACAGAGTAAACGATATGCCTGATTATCCTGATAATCTATCCATATTTCCCTATAGATGTCGAGGCTAGATCTTTTATACACATTTAGTATTATTTTATCTTCCTGTTGAGTGGAATCCTTCATAATTATGTAGCAATTCTTTCTTGTTTGCTTTCTCCTTAAAGTCTATTTTGTCTGATATTAACATAGCAACTAAATCATTTTTTTGGTAATATTTGTCATACATCATTCCCTTTGCTTCAACTTTTCTAAGTATGCATATTTTCCCACTTTTATCAGTAATTCATGTATAGCACTGTGTAAACATAAGGTACACAGCATAACTTGACTTACATATGTTGTGAAATGATAACCACAATAATTTTAGTTAACATCCATCATCTCCTATAGGTCCAAAAAAAGTTTTTCCCTATGATGAGAACTCTTCAGATCTACTCTTAAAAACTTTCAATTACACCAGTGACATCAGTGTTAACTATAGTCATCTTCATGTAAATTGCATTCCTAGAAGATAAGATAAAAACATAAATTCTAAGTGGAAGTTTCTATCTTCTGACCGCCTTCTTTCAGTTTCCCCCATCTGGTTCTTAGAGCATGGTCACTTATTTTTCAAATCAATAGACAAATCTAAAGTTGTGAGCTTTCTGCCTTTACATTTACTATAATTAGTGATAGATTTTGTGATGTCTTAACCATCTTAGAGGGCACTTTCTATTTTCCTTATTTATGTTTCTCTCCCCTCCTTTCTTGGCTTTATTGAATTAACTAAAGCATGGTTTTGATTTCCTATTTATTTTTCCTTTACTGATTTGTAAGTTATATGGTTTTTCTGTTATTTTAGTGGTTCCCATTCAAACGTTGCCAAGCATAGATAACCAAGTCTGAAGTTGAGAATATCTTAGCCTCCCAGAGGGGAGCCAAGATGGTGGAACAGCATGGAAGTTTTTTGTGTGTCTCGCATCCATGAAATACAGCCAGAACAACACTAAACCATCCTGCACACCTAGAAAACTGATCTGAGGATTAACATAACAATCTGCACAACCTGAGCCACAGAATTCAGCAGGTACACAACCTGAGCCACAGAATTCAGCAGGTGCAGAGAGGTGAACTTGGGAAGCAAGAAGCCAAGGCGTGCAGGAAGCTGCTTTTGCGGGCAGAGAGAGGACAGAGACTGGGTTGGGGAGAATACAGGAAAAGTACCCCTCCGCAAAAGCAGCTGGAGAGAAAGTGGAAAATTAGAAACAGCTGCAGGGACTAAACTAAAAAGGGAGAAAGGAGAAAGGAACATGTTTAATTCCATTAAGACTGTAAATAAGGGGAGTGCAGAGTCTGCAACTCCACAGTTCGAAACCTGGCAGTGCTCTGGTGGGAAGGGCAAATCCCCAGAAACAGAGTGGGGTCCAGGAGGTTCTTGGGCCACACGGGGAAAGGCAGTTCCATTGCTGGAAGGACATGTGGTAGGGACTGTTGAGGTCACCTGGTCCCAGCAGACCCCAGAAGGCAGCCACATTCGCTGGTGCTGGAACAAGATCATTAAGGGTGAAGCCTGGTGCCAGATGTGTGTTGTGATTTTCCATAATCCCTGAAAAGCTGCTGCTACACTATCTCACAAACTTTTTCTGGGGTGGGCTGGCACCTGGCCATAGTCTCAGGGCACCAGCAGCAGCAGGGTCCAGCAAGACTTCCTGGGTGCAGCTGACCTTCGGCCATTGCTCCGTGAGTCCTTCCGGCAGAGGGCAGAATAGGTCAAGGCTGTAGTCCTCTAGAAGTAAGGATCAGGGAAAACTGATGGATCTGAGACAAAACTCAGGAGAGAGGTACTGCCTGGGGCTTGGTCATGGACAGTGAAACAGCAGGGAGTGGATGAAAGCTGAAGACAGAGGATGGGTGTGTGATTGCTGAACAGGGAGAACAGAGTTCCGATACTAGAGACTTGGTAGCTGGGTGATGCCATTTTCACCGATCCTGTGCATGCACATACGCCCCTACGAGCGCGGCAACAATCCACCCCAGTAGGCTAGCAGTGCCATCTAGTGGAGAACAAAGCTGTTAGCCTAAGCCCTGCCCAACTGGGCCAAACTCGCTCTTGAAGAACACAAGTCTCACCGCCTGCTTAGTTTATGAACAATAAAGCACTTCATACTCTGACTTCTAGGGGAAAACGAAGTAATTTTAGTCTTATTTCAATCTGTTAGTAGGTCCATCTATTCAGTTTTCTTTCTTTTTTTTTTCCCCCTTTTTTACACCATTCTTTTTCCTGAATACAGAAAGAGAAAAAACTCATTTTTATTTTCAATTTTTATTAAAAATATTTTTCTTCAATTTTTTACTGTATTCTTTCCTTTTATGTAATTTTTTTTTCAAATTCTATTTTACTTCCATCATTTTAATTTAGTCTACTACAGTGTATTCACTTTTTCAAATTTTTAAATGATTTCCTTTTTTTCTTTTTCTTTTCTTTCTCTTTAATACAGAAAGAGAAAAATTCATTTTTATTTCTAACTTTTATTAAAAATATTTTTCTTTAAATTTCTCTAATATATTCTTTACTTTTGTAATTTTTTCAAATTCTATTTTACTTCCACCATTTCATTTCAATCTACTTCAGTGTATTCATTTTTTCAAATTCTTAAACGATTTCCTTTCCCCCCCGCTTTTTCTCTAATCTATCAAATCACCTTCAACACCCAGACCAAAACACACCTAGGAGCTAGAATCATTTATTTGATTTTTTGTGTGTTTTCAATTTTTTAATTTTAATACTTTTTTCATTTTAAATTTTTTTTAATTTTAATTTTCCTACCTCATTAATTCCTTTTCTCCCTTCAAAATGACAAAACAAAGGAATTCACCCCAAAAGAAAGAGCACAAAGAAACAACAGCCAGGGATTTAACCAACACAAATACAAGCAAGATGTCTGAACCAGAATTTAGAATCACAATAATAAGAATATTAGCTGGAGTTGAAAATAGACTAGAAACCCTTTCTGTGGAGATACAAGAAGTCAAAAATAGCCAGAATGAAATTAAAAATTTTATCAGTGAGCTGCAATCATGGATGGATGCCATGGCAGCAAGGATGGATGAGGCAGAACAGAGAATCAACTATATAGAGGACAAACTTAGAATGAGGAAGCAGAATAAAAGAGGGAAACTAAGGCAAAAGAGCATGATTTAAGAATTAGAGAAATCAGTGACAGAGATTAAAAAGGAACAGCATCAGAATCATAGGGAACCCAGAAGAGGAAGAGAGAGAGAAATAGGGGTAGAAGGGTTATGTGAGCAAATCATAGTGGAAATCTTACCTAACCAGGAGAAAGACACAGACATCAAAATCCATGAAGGACAGAGGAGCCCCATTAGATTCAACAAAAACCTACCATCAACAAAGCATATCATAGTCAAATTCACAAAATAGTCAGGCAGGGAGAGAATCATGAAAGTAGCAAGGGAAAAAAGTCACTAAACTACAAGGGAAGACATATCAAGTTGTAGCAGACCTATTCACAGAAACTTGGCAGGCCAGAAAGGAGTGGCAGGATATATTCAATGTGAAAAATCAGAAAAATATGCAGCCAAGAATTCTTTATCCAGCAAAGCTGTCATTCAAAATAGAAGGAGAGATACAAAGTTTCCCAGACAAACAAAAATTAAAGGAGCTTGTGACCACTAAACCAGCCCTGCAAGAAATTTTAAGGGGGACTCTCTGAGGGGAGAAAATATGAAAACATAAATACATGCATACATACATACATACATACCAAAAGCAACAAAGATTAGAAAGGACAAGAGAACACCACCACAAATTCCAACTCTACAAGCATCATAATGGCAATAAATTCATATCTTTCAGTACTCACTCTAAACATCAATGGACCAAATGTTCCAATCAACTGACATAGGGTAACAGAATGGATAAGAAAACAAGATCCATCTATACGTTGTTTACAAGAGACCCACTTTAGAGCTAAAGACACCTTCAGATTGAAAGTAAGGGGATAGAGAACCATCTATCATGCTAATGGTGCAAAAAAGAAAGCCAGAGTAGTCATACCTATGTCAGACAATCTAGACTTTAAAATAAACACTGTAACAAGAGAAGCAGAAGGGCATTATATCATAATCAAGAGGTCTATCCACCAAGAAGACCTAAAAATTGTAAACACTTTTGTGCCAAATGTGGAAGCACCCAAATATATAAACCAATTAATCACAAATATAACGAAACTCATTGAGAGTAATATCATAATAGTAGGAGACTTCAACACCCCACTCACAACAATGGACAGATCATCTAATCAAAAAATCAACAAGCAAACAATGGCTTTGAATGACACGTAGACCAGATGGACTTAACAGATATATTCAGAACATTTCATCCTAAAGCAGCAGGATATACATTCTTCTCCAGTGCACATGGAACGTTCCCCAGAATAGACCAAATACTGGGACACAAATCAGCCCTCAGCAAGTACAAAATGATCGAGATCATACCTTGCATATTTTCAGACTACAATGCTATGAAACTCGAATACAACCACAAGAAAAAATTTAGAAAGGTAACAAATACTTGAAGATTGAAGAACATCCTACTAAAGAATAAATGGGCTAAAGAAGATGTTAAAGAGGAAATAAAAAAGTATATGGAAACCAATGAAAATGATGATACCACAACCCAAAACCTTGAGGACACAGCAAAGGCAGTCACAAGACGAAAGTATACAGCACTTGAGGCCTTCCTAAAAAAGGAAGATCTCACCAACACAACCTAACTTTACGCCTTAAGGAGCTGGAAAAAGAACAGCAAATAAAACCGAAAACAGGCAGAATACAGGAAATAATAAAGATTAGAGCAGAAATTAATGCTATTGAAACCAAAAATCCAAAGAACAGATCAATAAAACCAGAAGCTGGTTCTTTGAAAGAATTAACAAAATTGGAATACCACTAGCCAGTTTCATCAAAAAGAAAAAGGATATGACCCACATAAATAAAATCAAGAATGAAAGAGGAGAGATTACAACCAACATATCAGAAATAAAAAAATAATATGATACTATAAGCAATTATATGCCAATAAAATGGGCAACCTGGAAGAAATGAACAAATTCCTAGAAACATATTCACTACCAAATATGAAACAGGAAGAAATAGAAAACTTGAACAGACCCATAACCAGTAAGGAAATCGAGTTAGTAATCAAAAATCTGCCAAAAAACAAGAGTTCAGAGTCAGATGGCTTTCTAGGGGAATCCTACCAAATATTTAAGGAAGAGTTAACATCTATTCTCTTGAAGCTCTTCCAAAAAATAGAAATGGAAGGAAAACTTCCACACTCTTTCTATGAAGCCAGCATTACCTTGATTCCAAAACCAGACAGATCCCACAAAAAAGGTGAACTATAGGCCAATTTCCCTGATGAACATGGACGCAAAAATCCTCAACAAGATATTAGCCAACCGGATGCAACAATACATTAAATATTTTTTTCATCACAACCAAGTGGGATTTATTCCTAGGATGCAGGGCTGGTTCAATGTCCACAAAACATTTAACGTGATTCATCACATTAATAAAAGAAAGGACAATAACCATATGATCCTCTCAATAGATGCAGAGAAAGCATTTGACAAAATACAGCATCCTTTCTTGATAAAAACTCACAAGAAAGTAGGGATAGAAAAATCATACCTCGAGATCATAAAAGCCATATATGAATGACCCAACGCTAATATCATCCTCAATGTGGAAAAACTGAGAGCTTTCCCCCTCAGGTCAGGAACAAAACAGGGATGTCCACTCTCGCCACTGTTACTCAACATAGTATTGGAAATCTTAGCCTCTGCAATCAGACAACACAAAGAAATAAAAGGCATCCAAATCGGCCAGGAGGAGGACAAACTTTCACTCTTCGCAGATGACATGATACTCTATATGGAAAACCCTAAAGATTCCACCAAAAAACTGCTAGAACTGATCATGAATTCAGCAAAGTTGCCGAATATAAAATCAATGCACAGTAACCGGTTGCAATACTATACACCAACAATGAAGTAGCAGAAAGAGAAATCAAGAAATTGATTCCATTTACAATTGCATCAAAAACCATAAAATACCTATGAATAAATTAACCAAAGAGGTGAAAAAATCTATACACTGAAAACTATAGAAAGCTTATGAAAGAAATTGAAGAAGACACAAAAAAAATGGAAAATGATTCCATGCTCCTGTATAGGAAGAAAAAAATGTTGTTAAAATGTCAAAGCAATCTACATATTCAATGCAATCCCTATCAAAATAACACCTGCATTCTTCAGAGAGCTAAAACAAACAATCCTAAAATTTGTATGGAACCAGAAAAGACCCCAATAGCCAAAGCAATCTTGAAAAAGAAAGCCAAAGCAGGAGGCATCACAATCCCTGACTTCAGGCTATACTACAAAGCGGTAATCATCAAGACAGTATGGTACTGGCACAAGAACAAACACTCAGATAAATGGAACAGAATAGAGAACCCAGAAATGGTACCACAAACATATGGCCAACTAATCTTTGACACAGCAGGCAAGAATATCCAAGGGAACAAAGACAGTCTCTTCAGCAAGTGGTTCTGGGAAAACTGGACAGCAACAAGCAGAAGAATGAACCTGGACCACTTTCTTACACCACACACAAAAATAAACTCAAAATGGATAAAAAGACCTCAGTGTAAGACAGGATGTCATCAAAATCCTCGAGGAGATGGGGCGCCTGGGTGGCGCAGTCGGTTGAGCGTCCGACTTCAGCCAGGTCATGATCTCGCGGTCCGTGAGTTCGAGCCCCGTGTCAGGCTCTGGGCTGATGGCTCAGAGCCTGGAGCCTGTTTCCGATTCTGTGTCTCCCTCTCTCTCTGCCCCTCCCCCATTCATGCACTGTCTCTCTCTGTCCCAAAAAAAGTAAATAAACGTTGAAAAAAAATTAAAAAAAAATCCTCAAGGAGAAAGCGGGCAAAAACCTCTTTGATCTTGGCCTCAGCAACCTGTTACTCAACACGTCTCCAGAGACAAGGGAAACAAAAGTAAAAATGAACTACTGGAACCTCATCAAAATAAAAGCTTCTGCACAGCAAAGGAAACAACCAACAAAACTAAAAGGCAACTGACAGAATGGGAGAAGATATTCGCAAAGACATATCAGATAAAGGATTGATATCCAAAATCTATAAAGAAGTAATCAAACTCGACACCCAAAAACAAAGAATCCAGTGAAGAAATGGGAAAAAGGCATGAATAGACACTTCTCCAGAGAAGACATCCAGATGGCCAACCGACATATGAAAAAATGCTCAAAATCACTCATTATCAGGGAAATACAAATCAAAACCACAATGAGATACCACCTGACACCTATCAGAATGGCTAACATTAACAACTCAGGCAAGAAGAGATATTGGCTAGGAACCAGAGAAAGAGAATCTCTTTTGCACTGTTGGGGGGAATGCAAGCTGGTGCAGCCACTCTGGAAAACAGTATGGAGGTTCCTCAAAAAACTAGAAATGGAAATACCCTACGACCCAGAAATTGCAATACTAGGTATTTATCTAAGGGATACAGGTATGCTCTTTGGAAGGGACACACACACCCCAATGTTTATAGTGGCACTATCAACAATAGCCAAAGTATGGAAAGAGCCCAAATGTCCATCGATGGATGAATGGATAAAGAAGATATGGTATATATACAATAGAGTATTACTCAGAAATCAAAAAGAATGAAATCTTGCCATATGCAACTACATGCATGGATCTGGAGGGTATTATGCTGAGTGAAATTAGAGAAAGACAAACATCATATGACTTCACTCATATGAAGACTTTAAGAGACAAAACAGATGAACATAAGGGAAGGGAAACAAAAATAATATAAAAACAAGGAGGGGGAAAAACAGAAAAGACTCTTAAATATGGAGAAAAAACTGAGGGTTATTGGAGTGGTTGTAGAGGGGGACGGGCTAAATGGGTAAGGGGCATTAAGGAATCTACTCCTGAAATCATTGTTGCACTATATGCTAATTAATAATGTAAATTAAAATAGTAATAATAATAAAATTTTTAAAAATAATAATATCTTAGCCTCCCCAACATTACAAGGACACTGGAACATAAAATTATCATCACCACCTTATGATTTACATGGTAACATTGCACAGAATTTTGTCCCAGATTTCTTATCTTTCAAATTATAATTAATTTTCAACCAATGTTTAAATATACATAGAATTACCCATTTTATTGTTCACTATTCCATTTTGTATTTCAGACCTCCTTCTTAGATCATTTCCTTATTTATCAAATATACCTCTTCTTAGAATTTTCTTAGTTACACTTTCTGGTAATAAATGTTCTCAATTTTTACTCTCTTATCTTGCTTGATTGACCTTGAATACCATGACAGTCCAGCTATTGATAGACAACAGGACACAAGAAGTCTAAGACCTCAAGTGGAAAAACAGTTTTTTAATTAGGATCCATGGTCCTGTCCATGAAACGTGTGCTTTAAAAATACTTTAGACAAAATCACCATATGATTCATAAATGCTATGGGGCTACAGGGAGGTTGTATTACTTTCCCTAAAAAAACCCTTTTATTTATTGGAGTTACAGGGCTGATATAACTTTAAAATTAATTCAAGAGTGGGTTCTGAAAGTGCTGAACTTTGGTCTGTTATATGAAAAGGTGGATAGTTTTTGTGAAAGAGTGTGAACCTATGATATGAGTCAATCTGAATATCCTGAACCTTCCAAAACCAGTGAATCCCCTTATCAGCAAAAACTACTCCTTCTCTCCTATGTGAATAGTATAGCCTTATTTTGTTTCCAACTCTGTAACGACCTTGCCTTAATAATTATTTTGTCCAAAAATGTCAACTACTCTTAGATCTAAAAACCACTACCTTCATTTTCTCAAGTCCTATATACCAAGTCAGATCAAGATATGCCCCAGAGGACCAAGTACAGAGCCACTCTTCTAAGGAGAGCACAAACACAACAAAGCATTGTAAAATTTTGCTAATTTATATCAGCAGAAAGTAAGAAAATGTGTGAGGATAGATCTTGAGCATGTTACACAAAGGAGGAAGGAAGGTAATTTTACATTTAGCAGAACTGATCAGTACAGAACTGGACACAGATTCTGGGTTCACTATGTTTCCTCAAGCAACTCAAAATCATGTTACAGTCCTTGATGGGTTTTTAAAATTTTGTTTTTATCTCTAAGCCACATACACCGCATTTACTGGTAGTGCTTTGACCTATTTACCAAATTACAAATGAGCTTTCAAAGGTGTCAAAGATAAATTTTACAGGATGGAGTTATATAGGCAAGAATATATTTTTTCAAGACTATTACAGGGGCACCTGGGTGGCTCAGTTGTTTAAGTGGCTGACTTCGGCTCAGGTCATAATCTTGCAGTCCATGAGTTCGAGCCCCGCATTGGGCTCTGTGCTGATAGCTCAGAGCCTGGAGCCTGCTTCTGTTTCTGTGTCTCCCTCTCTCTCTGCCCCTCGCCCATTTGCACTCTGTTTATCTCTGCTTTTCAAAAATGAATAAATGTTAAAAATTTTTTTTTCATTAAAAAATTTTTAAAAAAGACTATTACAATATGGGGGAAAGACCCAATGTACTGAAACAAAAAGAGGTCGGTTAAGTCTGTGGGAAAGTACTAAACAACATTAGTGGGGGGGGGGGGGGGTGGCCACTGTGCAATTGCACTACTAGGTATTTATCCAAGGTATACAGGTATACTGTTTCAAAGGGTCACATGCACCCCAATATTTATAGCAGCATTATCAACAATAGCCAAAGTATGGAAAGAGCCCAATTGATGGATGAATGGATAAGATGTGATATAAATATACAATGGAGT
This sequence comes from Felis catus, assembly GCF_018350175.1. NCBI lineage: Eukaryota > Metazoa > Chordata > Mammalia > Carnivora > Felidae > Felis > Felis catus. The sequence goes on along the minus strand of NC_058377.1, from coordinate 5,081,816 downwards.
ATTACTCAGCAATCAAAAAGAATGAAATTTGCTATTTCAACTATGTGGATGGAACTGGAGGGTATTGTGTTAAGTGAAATTAGTCAGAAAAAGATAAATATCACAGGACTTCACTCATATTAGGACTTTAAGATACAAAACAGATGAACATAAGGGGAGGGAAGCAAAAATAATACAAAAACAAGGAGAGGGACAAATATAAGAGACTCTTAAATAAGGAAAAGAAATAGAGGATTACTGGAGGGGTTGTGGGAGGGGGGATGGGCTAAATGGGTAAGGGGCATTAAGGAATCTACCACTGAAAATCATTGTTGCACTATATGCTAACCACCTTGGATATAAATTTAAAAAATAAATAATTTAAAAATAATAAAATAAAATATATGTATCAGATCAACACATTGTGTATCTTAAACTTACACAATGTTATATGTCAATTGTCTGAAAAAATAAAAACTAAAAAAAAATCATAGGAGAGCTCTAAGGAACTGGAAAATAATCTACCAAAGGGACAGAGAAAATTTAATAATTTTAAAATTTATAATTATAAGTTTATCAAGTAAATCCTCTAAGAAAATAGAGGTCAAAGATGTATAGTCATTAAGACACCAGGGCCAAGTTTCATCAAATTGAGGATACCATCACAGGGTACCATGAGCAAGACGAGTGCTCTTGCTGTTTCAGAGTGTGGGGAGAACCCCACCACTAGGGACTAGACCCAATAGCGCTTCTAGTGTCTGTGGAAGATCTGAATGCTATAGGGAGCTAGTCTCACTAGAATAATCGAAGTATGGTTTCCTAAGAATTCTGTGGCTAAGCTATGCCCTCATGGATGAAAACATTTCTCTCCTCTTGAGGAAAAAACAACAACAAAAAACTCCCGACCAGTATGTGGTTTGGAAGGAGTCAGTGCCCAGCCATAGGCTGAAAAGTGAACAAGCAACCAGATTTTCCTCTTGAACTGGATGTCAACTGATCACAAAGTCATGAAATTGGGCTTGCACAAAAGTGCTTCACCATTAGGGGACCAAGACTGGATACAAGTGTTGGCTTTGTTTAATTAGAAGTTTGGGGATACTTTTGTGGCAAATGATTTATTACTGTTGGACTGTCAGAATGGAATTCTGACCCCAGTGACTGATGGTCCTATTAATAATTAAATCATTATGATCAGTGAATTGTGAAAAACAATTATAACAAAGGCCTTCATATACTAGAATTTTCAAAGTCTGAAAATTAAAAAGATCTCTTAGAATCAATCTTAAAATCACTTCTCTTTTATTTTTGATATTCATAAACAGTTTAAGTCTACAAGACCCAGGTTGAATGAATGGCTTTTCTTCAAAGATTCTGCCCCTGTTATATTACCATTATCAGTAAGTTTCTGAGAGTTGAAGCATCTGTTCTTTATGAAATTTGTATTCTCTCAGATGATGATAGATTCTGCACAGGCCTTTGTACTACTTGCTACTCAATCATGTTTGCCAATAAATATTTTTCAAAGGCGTCCAATCTCCAGGTACTGTTTATATACTGAGGATACAGAGACCCAACAAGGCATGGCTCTTGGCAATGTGGAATCACAGACTAAGCTGGACAAGCAAGCCAATCAATCTTACTTTTGCTCTCTGGACTAGCTAAGGGGATCATGTGCACAATAAACTTTTAGCACCTGCTTTGTTCCTATTTTCCTAAAATTTTCCTTTGTTCCTAAAATTTTAGCACCTGCTTTGTTCCTATTTTCCATACACTGTCAGATTAACGCCTCTCAACCAAGCACTGATTATACAAAAAAATAGCCATGAAACAACCTCAAAGTAGTTCAATACAGCATACTATGAAATATAGGTCAGAATATAACCACTTATTCTCACAATAGACATTTGTAGAGCATCTAGGCTCGGTTGATTTTAAGGAGAAACATGGTCCAGAATTTTCAAGAAAGATTTTCCTTTCTTGCCCCACATGTTTAGTTCAACCATCCCCTTTCTCTGTTCCCTTTTCTGTAAAAATCCATCACCCCCACCCAATGCAAAAACCAAACTCTGGGTCTGTACTCTACATTTATTCTCCAATTCTCTCTTGAACTCTCTCCCAAAAGGAATTAAGCCACTCACTGTGCCCTGCAAACAGTTCTCCTCAAGGTTCTCAATCATCTCTATGTTGCTAAAACCTATGGTCTTAAAGCAGCATTTTACATTGTTCTCTCCTGAAAACACTTTCTTTTTTTATTATTATATGAAATTTATTGTCAAATTAGTTTCCATACAACACCCAGTGCTCATCCCAAAAGATGCCCTCTTTAATGCCCATCACCTACCCTCCCCTCCCTCCCACCCCCCATCAACCCTCAGTTTGTTCTCAGTTTTTAAGAGTCTCTTATGCTTTGGCTCTCTCTCCCACTCTAACCTCTTTTTTTTCTTTTTTTTCCTTCCCCTTCCCCATGGGTTCCTGTTAAGTTTCTCAGGATCCACATAAGAGTGAAACCATATGGTATCTGTCTTTCTCTGTATGACTTATTTCACTTAGCATAACACTCTCCAGTTCCATCCACGTTGCTACAAAGGGCCATATTTCATTCTTTCTCATTGCCACGTAGTACTCCATTATGTATATAAACCACAATTTCTTTATCCATTCATCAGTTGATGGACATTTAGGCTTTTTCCACAATTTGTCTATTGTTGAGAGTGCTGCTATAAACATTGGGGTACAAGTGCCCCTATGCATCAGTACTCCTGTATCCCTTGGGCAAATTCCTAGCAGCGCTACTGCTGGGTCATAGGGTAGATCTATTTTTAATTTTTTGAGGAACCTCCACACTGTTTTCCAGAGTGGCTGCACCAATTTGCATTACCACCAACAGAGCAAGAGGGTTCCCATTTCTCCACATCCTCTCCAGCATCTATAGTCTCCTGATTTGTTCATTTTGGCCATTCTGACTGGCATGAGGTGATTTCGGAGTGTGGTGAAAACACTTTCTTAACTTGGCTTCTGAGGAAGTTGCTGGCTATTCCTTTATAAACCCTTTTCTTTCTCTCTTCTCAGCTACTCAGTATTTAAATGCTGTTGTTCACAGCATATGGTCCTTGCACCTCCTCAAGTCTATGTCCATTACCTATATGACATAGACATAGACATTACCTATATGATTTCCAAATTTATATTTTCCCCTAAACTCCACTCCTGGATGTCTAGCTGCCTATTCAACACTTCCATTCATGTGTCTAGATCCAAATTGAATGCCTCAGCCTTTTCACCCCCACTCTCCTACCCCCTCCCTGTTCTGCCATAACTAGGTACTCCTACAGGTTTATTCAAAACAATGAATACCAATTTACTACATTTACTTAGTAAATAACCATAGGCTCATCTTCAACTTTCCTTCTTGTCACATTCCATATCTGATCCAACAGCAAATTCTGTTGACTGTACCTTCAAGTATTTCCCCAAGTATTCTCTTCTCCTTACCTCCATTTCTTTCACGGTCCAAGACTCTACCATCTTTCACCCAGAATATTACAAAAGCCCCCTAATTTTTGTCCTTAATCCCTGTGGGCTGTTTTTTGAGGCCAGCATGATCCCGTTAAAATGTGCATTTCTCCCTCTTTTTCCACTGCTCAAACCTGCCTGTAGCATCCCTTCTCATTCATGTCCTTAGAAAGGTCTGGAAGGCCCAGTGCCTTTCCTTTCTAACCCACTGCCCATCACTTTCTGGTTGTATCTTTTGCTTCTCTCCCTTTATGTTACCTTGTTTCAGTCACAAGGGTCTCCTTGCTTTTCCTAGAATACCCCAAGTGCATTTTCATCTCAGGGCATTTACATGTGCTGTTCCTTCTGAATGGAAAACTCACAAGACAGAAATGCTCACATGATGAGCAAGACTCTCCCTTGTCACCCTGAATAAAATAGCATTTCATTGTCAACTTACATTCCCTATTCCTGCTACCCTGCTTTATTTGTCTCTATGGCATTAACCATCTGGCACCCTATACATTTACCTATTTAATTGTTTGGTGGTTTGGGGGTGGGGGGGGCTGGGTGGTTCAGTCGATTAAGCCTCAGACTCTTGATTTAAGCTCAGGTGATGATGGGGCACCTGGGTGGCTCATTTGGTTAAGTGTCCAACTTTGGCTCAGGTCATGATTTCACGGTCTGTGAGTTGGAGCCCCACGTCAGGCTCTGTGCTGACAGTTCAGAGCTCAGAGCCTGCTTCAGATTATGTGTCTCCCTCTCTCTCTACCCCTCCCCCATTTGCTCTCTTTCTGTCTCTCAAAAATAAACATTAAAAAAATTTAAGCTCAGGTGATGATATCACAGTTTGTGGGAATGAGCCCAGCATCGGGCTCTTTGCTAACAAACAGCGCAGCACTTCCTTGGGATTCTTTTCCTCCCTCCTCTCTCAAAATAAATAAACATTTTTTTAATTGTCTGCTCCCTTAGAATTTCAGCAAAGAATAGGAAGGTATTGTGTTTGTTTTATTCCTGGCTTTTCTGTAAAACAATGGTGGCTCAGACTAGGTGCTCAATTAGCATTAACTGGATAAATGATCGACTTTAAAGAAGCCAAACTTCCCAGGTGTGTCTGGAAAGATGGACAGAATTTACATAGTAATGGAATGTACTACTTAGTCCTCCATGTAAATGTGTGTAAAAGCGATTTGAGAAATGGCAACACCACACCAATGACTCAAGGTTGGATGGGGGAAGGGAGTGAACATGGGGAGGAATATAGCAAGGAAAAGGCAAGCCTGGGGTTCAGAGTGTCTTTCCAATACTTCTTGACAATTTGGTAACAATGAAAACATGAGGGTTAGCTTTGTAGTTCTCAGGAAAATGTTTCCAGATGCATTGGTAAGGCACACTGTTCCAGCAGCACATGAGCCATCAGCACCCAACCACTAGCAGAGACATCTGCCCTACAAATGACCCAGAACCACCACAAAGATAAAGGCTCAAGGCTCCCTCCAGACCAGAGGACACCAAATCCCTGGATGAGTCAAAGGGAATCTGTTGCTCTTCTGCCATGAAACCACTCAACACTGGTTTTCACCTTCCAGAGACACACAAGAGACCCTTAGGAGATGGGACAGGACATTTATTTTGCTAGCCACACATTTACTTTTCTTGTGTGAAAAAAGAACAAGGAATCCTGCACACGACTGGATTAACTAGTTATCTAGTTCCTGGCCGAGATGTCTGGCATCTGGGGCCTCACTGAACAGGGTTTTTGGGTGCTAGATATACCACAATGAGTTTTCCCTGGGACATATCTTCCATATATGGACTAACTGTCCACAACGCACACTTCTCTGCTGCCTGCCCTTGACTGAAAGACACTATTCCTCTGCCCTGACCACTCCAGACCACACATTTGGCAACTAGAGAAAATCCCCATACCCTTCCACCCATAACTGAAATTATTCAAACTACCTAATCTTATACCTGCTTAGTCTGCCTATTGTACTTCACCCATTCTTTCCCAGAAAAGCCACAGTGAAGGCATTTCCACAGTCCTCTTGCTCTTTTTCTCTCTCTTCCTGTGGCCAACCTCATGGCCCTGCATGGCATGACTTGTCGTCTTCCTCTTGGGACCTTCTCAATGGCGTTGAAATAAATGGCACAAGTAATCGACTATCTCCTCAATGGCCTTCATCTCTTTATTTGTTCACCTCATCATACCTGATTAACAAAATCTCAAGTATTCCACCTTCTAAAAAATCAATCGTCTACTCTTTTTATGCTTAAAAATTAGCTTTCTGCTCAGGCATACAATCATAATCTGATACTTATGTCTAAAAAAATTAAAATCCTTTTTTTCTAATACTGGATTGACTCCAGAGAAGGGATCATAGACTCTGATAAAACTTCCCAGCAGTGCTCCAAGCTGACAATTTGGAGCTTGGCAAAACCCATTTGAGCGGTGTCTCCCTCAACAGCTAGTATACTTTATCATTAATCTGCTCTGCGGTTGTGCTACTGTCTCTCCACACAGTGAACATTCTGTCAGGTAGCCCTCGCTCCTTCTATCACCAGTAGATCCAACTCTAGCTCCCCTTTCCCTCACCTCATCTTCCCACCCTACCCAGTACCAGGGTGTCCTCTATGGTTCCACCTGTGACTGTTCTACTGAGGCAGCAGAGGGTCTGCTGGTCTACATGCTGAGGTGAACCTCAAGGGCATACACTTTCAAGATCAATCAGGAATAGCCAGAAACAACCCCAGGTGATTCGAGAAATCCCTAAATTAACTACACAGCTTCAGTACTGAATCTGCTCAAAAACTCTCTCAGGGGTCACTGAAAATGGAAAGTTATCACCCATCCAAAATTGCTTTTTTTGCATGGAAATGAGCATAGAGAGTGGTTAGACAGCTAGAGCTCATGTCTCACATGAAGCCAAATACAGTTATGAGTGAAGTCCGTTCTCTTTTTAAGCAAAAACTAAGACAAATGTCTTTACAATGTAGAGTTTTGAATTTCAGCATTAATTAGTTTTATAGCATATGTTAATATCAAAAGGTTACTCTCACTAATGATTTCCTCTTAATATAATAACAAAATGCCAAGATCCTTTGAAATCAACCCTGCAACATGGCAACTGCCCTTTTCAAGGCAGGCTTGCCAAGTCTCCAGAGGAGGCCCATCACCTGCCAGGTTATGTTCATGAAAAGCTGGTATTTCAGATGCCCCCTGGAGCCTCTGCCCTCAGTTGCTCTAATTTTGACTGATTTTTCACAATCTGCTGAGATGCCAAACTCCTAGGAAGAAACAAGTTTGACAGGCCAGCTTGGTGAGGCAGGGTCACTTCTAGATAGCCTTGCCATCACCTGAATCATTTGAAACTGGGTCTTAGCAAAGTAGCTCTAGCACACGATATTTAGAAATGGCATTAGAAAATAGATTTAATATTTCCATCTTTTCTAATTTCCATTTTTATCAGATGATTTTGATTGAGAGTATTTGACTACAATTCGGAAGAACTGACTAGTCTGTTTTGGCTAAGTTGACAAATAGTTTGGAAATTGAATGAAAAATTCATGAATAGTACTTAAGACACAGCCTAGAGTTTAGTAAGTGTTCAATTAATGGTAACTGTTTAACGTACATGGATTTCTAAAGACCCATTACAAACCTAACAGGCTTCTAGGTTTATTTAAAATAGACCAGGTTCAGAATCATTTAAAATGACCTCAATATTATCAATCATTTGGCCACTGTGTCCTGATGGGTCTCTATATACAAAGCAGGATAGTTTGATAGAGCAGAAAATATATCAGAAACAAAACCATCTATCCTCAAAACACAAACAAGTTAACTGACAGATAAAACTTTATAAACCTCCAAATCTTAGGTCTGTAACCTTCCCAGTGAAGGAAAGACTGAAGAAACCTGAAATGTCATGGTTTTCCCAGCTTGTAGAAAGTTCTAGTCTCTGTTACGATTCTCTCTCTCTCTCTCTCTCTCTCTCTCTCTCTCTCTCTCTCACACACACACACACACACACACACACACACACACTGATGTGTCTTTCTTCCCTTGCAAACTAACAAGCTTACTATCACTAGAAAAAAGATTGTAGGCTTTTGAAATTATTGAGACATGGATTTAAATTCCATTACTGCTCTTTTTTCCTTCATGTATAATATGTGGAAAAGAACTTCCTCAGACTAGTGTTCTGGAAATTTAGAGCGACTGAGTATATTTTAAAAGCCTGGCATAAAATGAGTTACAGACTAGCTGTGTAAAAGTTGTCACTTTTCCATGATTTTTATTTCTCTTCTGTAATTCCTTGTCTATTTTCTAATTTGTTAGTATGCTTCAAGGAGAACTCAAGGTTGAATACTGTAATTATGTTACCTTTGCCTTGGGTTATTCTTCTGTATTCCTCTAACCCAGACATGTTTAAACTGGGACACACAAATGGACTTGTAGGGATCCATGGAACCCATGTGAAGTTTTAACTGTTTGTAGTATGTGTTTTATGCATTATTCTGGAGAGAGGGCCCATAGCCTTCCAAGGTGTCAATGACCCACAGAAGAATAGAATATTCAAAGTATTTTTTGCCCTCAATTTCCAGTATCACTTAATATTAGTTATTTCAATTTTTTACTGTTTTAGGATTTAGGCAGGGCAAGTATTAATACAATTAACAAAAGGTATAAACGTCATCTGCGTTTTTGTTCTACCCACTTCCTGTGTCTACTTAGAAATATCAGGTTGATGTGAAAAACACCCAGGGTTGTTTTCCATTACCTCTGCTTTTGCCACATTAAGTCATCAGGAGCTATTACTTGGAATGTTATTACTGTTGCTGCTACTAATTGTCTTAAACTTTTTCCAAGCCATTTTGTTGTAAGCAGAAGTAGCATGAACTCATCCTGGTGTTCCCTGTAACAAGGCCCAGACCTTAGAGACATTGGGTTACTTGTTTGATTCTTAGAATCATAACCCATTCCAAACATAGATAGCAAAATAATTTTTTAAAGAGTGGCGTCTGAACTGTTACATAAAAGTTTTATTTGCTGGTTTTTAACAAATTTAATGGCCAAACAATGTGAAAATCACTGGAGATACCACAGTGAAGGAAACATGAAATCATTCCCTCACGAAGCTTGCTTTCCAGGGCAAGAGTACATCAGTAAGTGCATAAATAAGTAAATGCTAAATCATGCCCCGAGGTGATAAGACATCATGAAAAATGAAGCAGATCACTGGGCAGTGTGTCCAGAGTAAGGGGGTATTATCAGCGTCACAATTTGAAATAGAGTGGTCATAGACGTCTCTGTGAAAAGGAATAGTTGAGCAAAGGTACACAGAAAAGGAGGGATACCTGCAGGAAGAAGTTCCTGGACAAAGAAGACACTGAGTGCAAAGACCTTGAGGAAGAGCACACCTGGGTGGGTTCTGGGAAAAGGGAGGTGGCAAATGTGATGAACCCAGGTGTGGGAGGAGGAGGAATGCAGAGATCAGAGAAGAAATGAAGTGAGCCCAGAGCTCACCTGTCAGCAGGTGAGCCTCCAACATGAGTGTGATGCACAGTCCTGCCTGATGAGCCTAAGGGTGACTCGTCCAGATGTGGCTTTTAAAGAAATTCAGAAAATGCCAAATGTTAGTTCTATAGGATATTTTATACTCTACCTACTTTTACCAAGTATCTGAGATAATTGAAGTAAACTGGAATTGGAGAAAGAGGAAGAACTTCATTCATGAGCTCCTACTGCCCTTTGATTTTTAACAATTGTGCCTGGAACATAATAGACAGCCAGTAAATATTCATATTCTTACTAAGCTGCCAAAATGTGGACTTCTTAATTTAGTGACTGTTCTTTTCTTTGCTATTATACATGAAAATCTCTCAAGCGTTTTTTCCTCAACAGAATTCAGAAGACCGTGCCATTTCATTCCTTGAGTAGGACTGTTGACAACAGAACCAAGACTTTCTAATAAACCACAAATTAAGTTGGAGTAATAGAGGTAGTTCAAACCATGGTATACACTGCAGAGGAAATAAATCAGGGGTGATGGGAAAGACAGACAAAGCAAGACAAGCATTTCTCCAAATTCATCTATAAAAGCTTACCTGCAAGGCCAGGGCCCTGGCTGCCTTTGAGTCAACAGTCCCTGCAGCCCAGGAAGCTGCTGCAGGGCACCCTGATGGGCATCTGAGGCAGATCAAGCTCTGTGTCCAAGAATGGAATGGTAAACAGTGACAGACTGATGACAAATAAGCTCCAAAAGCTGCAAGTAATAAAATGGAAGCCTACTATAACAGTCCATTCAGTTGAATGTCATTAGTTTTCAAGGCAACTGTTGTTTTTAACTATTGAAGCAATGCATTTAAATTCATTTATTTGCACTGCCACCATTGTGTCTCCCAAGGCTTTGTGCAGAAGGAAGGCAGGAAAGGATAATTTTTTAAGACATTAAAACAAAAATGTTACGACTAAGTGCTTTACATTTCTCAGTGTGAAAAAAACCAAGCAACAAACAATGGACCCATTTGATTTGTAATCCGCAGAATGTCACTTAGAACCTCCTGGGGAATGTAGTGGAATATAAAACAAAACAGTGGGCACATTTGTGAGATTTATGTCACATTTATAAATCTCTATCCCAGAGAGAGATCATAACTAAAAAAACGTCTGTGTCCTATCTGATGGGACCTATTGCCAAAGATACACTGACTGTGTCTTTCCCTTTTTGAAAGGTCAAAATATTTTAACACTTTGAATAAATATGCCCTAAATTGACATGGAGTACTGAAGGACATATGAGGGTGCCCCTTCTCCCTGGTCAGATGATTCCAGACATAGAAGAACACTTTTATAATGTATGCACCTCAACTTTTGGGACTTATCCTCCAAATGGAAGCAAGACAACACACCATGGAGGAAATTTCCCAAGGCACATCGGGACTAGTTTTCTTGTATGCCTACAAAAATAAGTCATGTCCTTTCAACTATTCTTGGCTGACTACTTTTAGCATCAAAGCTCCATCTAGGACCAGTCTTGGAGATCTGCTTTGGGTCTAAGAAGCACCCAGTCACAGGTATCTGGGAAAAGCAGGCATTCTATAGCTTTCCCACAAGCATACACTATTTTCACAGCTCCACTATTTGTTCAGCCATTTTCTTTAAAATAAAGAAAAAAGGAAAGGAGTTATCAAATTCTCCATAAAATATAAAAACAGGCAGCTACTGAAAAGTCATGAAAATTTCAACTTGAAAATTCTTCAAACAACCCTGAAAGTTCCTAAGTCCCTGAAAACAAAACAAACAAACAAAAAAAATGAAAACCTGCAAGATAGGTTACACATTAGGGAATGATTCTGCAGCATTTCCTAACATGCTTCTTAGACAGTGGTCCTAGGAGATGGTCTGGAGTCTAAAAGCTCATGGGCAGCAGGTACAGTCTCTGCCAAAGGCTCAAACTTGTATTTCAGACATGCACAATTTATTTCCATTTATTCGCTTATTTTTTCATGGAAAAATGCTCACCGCATTTATCACAAAGAATGAAGAAAGAACTAAAATAGTTTTAAAAAAGAAATCACAGAGGGATTTACTCAAGTATTCAAAAATACAGCAGAGCTACACTAACAGTGAAACAGCTGCCACAGTGGGGTAGCTCGATGGTAGAGGAGAGAAAGCCCAGCAGCAGATCCAAGGGCATGTATATACTCAGTCTATCACAAAGGCAGCCTTCAAGGGAAGGACCATCACCCACTAAGTAGTGCAGATATAGTGGAGTCTCCACGTTGGAAAGAAGTTAGCTCTTTATACCTTACAGTGGTCCCACCATGAGTTCTATATTCATTCTTCATTCCTCTCTCTCTCTCTCTCACACACACACACACACGCAGAACAGCAGGAAGAGGAGGAGAAGTATTTCTAGACAAAACACTAAGTGCCAAAACCATATAGTAATGCATCTAGAAAACTCTATTAAACTTCTCAAACAGTAAAAATAAAAAGTGACCATTTAAAAACTTTTTGCAACATATGATTAGAAGTCATCTCTAATATTGCAAGAGGTCTTACTGATTCATAAATCAAATCTGAATACTCCACTAGAAAAATGTGTAGAGGTTTATTTATTCCTTCATTCATTCAACATTTTTAAAGCATCTACAATACTCCACCTGGTATCCAAATTTGACAGCACAGGAAAAAGAAACACACATTAAAATGTGTGTGTGTGTGTGTGTGTGTGTGTGTGTGTGTGTGTACATACACACATATACACCAGTCAATTAAGTATTATGCAAAATAAAAATATAAGCCAGGCACTGGCATTAAGTTGAGAAACAGTTGTCAAAGGTAGTTAGAGAAGGCCTCTTCTACTACAGTCATTAACTAACAATGAAATCAAATGTTCCATTTATAAACACTTGGCTTGGCAACCTCTATCAAAGTACCAATGATATTTATTTCATAAACCTAAAACAAATAATTCTAAAATTTATGTGGAACCACAAAAGTCCCTGAATAGCCAAAGCAATCTTGTGAAGAACAAAGATGAAGCTATTATGCTCTCTAATTTCAAACTGTACTACAGAGCTGTAGCAATCAAAACAGTATGTAACTGGGACAGGAACAGACACGTATATTAATGGAACAGAATAGACAGCCCAGAAATAAACTCAAGCTCATCCGGTCAATTAATCTGCAACAAAGATGACAAGAATATGAAACAGAGAAAACAAAGTCTCTTCAGTAAATATTGCTGGGAAAACTGGACAACCACGTGCAAAAGAATGAAAGTGGACCACTTTCTTGCACCATGCACAATAATAAAATCAAAATGGATTAAATATCTAAGTGTAATACCTAAAACCATAAGACTCATGAAAGAAAACACAGGCAGTAATCTCATAGATATTGGTTTCAGCAATATTTTTTGGACCTGTCTCCTCAGGCAAGGGCAACAAAACCTAAAATAACTGATTAGGACTACATCAAACTAAAACTTTTGCACAGCAAAGGAAATCTTCAAAATGAAAAGGCAGGCTACTGAATGCAAGAATATATTTTCAAATGATATACCTGATGAATGGTGAATGCCCAAATTATAAGAAGAAAACTTCTACAAGTGAACACACACACACACACACACACACACACACACACACACACACACAAACAATCTGATTAAAAATGGGCAGAGGATCTCAATAGGCATTTTGCCAAGAAGACCTGCAGATAGCCAACACACAGGACAAGATGCTCATCACCCCAAATCAGGGAAATGCAAATCAAAACCACAATAAGACACCACTGTACACCTGTGAGAATGGCTAGTATCAAAAGACAAAAAGTAGCACATTTTGATGAGGATGTTGAAGAAAGGAAACCCTCTGCACTGATGGTAGGAAGGTAAATTGGTGCAGCCACTATGGAAAACAGTATGGAGGTTCCTCAAAAAGTTAATAGGAATACCATGTGATCCAGCAACTCCACTTCTAGGCATTTATCCAAACAAAATGAACACACCAATCTGGAAATACATATGCACCCATGTTCCACTGCAGTATTATTTACCAAGGCCAAGATATGGAAGCGACATAATTGTCCATCAAGAGATAAATGGATAAAGAATATGTAGCAGGTATATACATATATATATATATATATATATATATATATATATGTATATATACGTATAAAGACACACACACACATATATATACATACATATATATATATATATATATATATATACACACACACACACAATTACAAAAAGATGAGATATTGCCATTTGCAACAAAGTACAGTGTTGCCATTTGCAAGAAAACCTAGAGGGTTTTATGCTAAATGAGGTCAAAGAAAGACAAATGAAATATTGCTCAGTCATAAAAAAGAGTGAAATCTTGCCATTTGTTACACATGGATGGACCTAGCAGGTATTACTCTAAGTCAAATAAGTCAAACAGAGAAAAACAAAGAACATATGATTTCACTTATACATGTGGAATATAATCCTAAAGAAACCAAAACAACATAGAAACAGACTCGTAAATACAGTGAACAAACTGATGGTTACCAGAGGGGAGGTGGATGGAGGGATGGGTGAAATAGGTGATGGGGATTAAGAGATATAAACTTAGTTATCAAATAAGTCATGAGATGTTATGTAAAGCATAGAGAATATATTCGATAATATTGTACTAACTATACATGGTGACAGATGGTAACTAGACTTACTGTGATGGTCATTTCATAATGTATATAACCATCAAATCGCCATGTGGTACAGGTAAAGCCTATAATATTTTATATATCAACTATACTTCAATTAAAAAAAGAATTTAAGGAAGAATGACCACTAGTATTCAGGGAAATGCATAAAAATATTACAATATAATTACTTTCCCTTCAAATTAATAACTGAAAGCAATTAGGAAATCTATGATTGGTCAGAGTCAAGTGAACACTTCTATATGAAAGTAAGTTAACTTTGACACAGATTCAGAGATTTCCCAAAGAAAAAGAGGCAAATATGACAAAAATACGTTGCCTTAAAATTCTAAATAAAATATAAAGAACTTGACAACTAAGGAAAAAAACAAAATATCTTTAATCCTAACATCCTGGTAGAGTTTTTTTAAATATATATTCTTCTCTAGTCTTTTTTACATAGTTCTCATAATGCACATAAAATTTTGCTGATTACTTTTTTGGTAACCTAACACTTAATATTTCACATTTTCCTTTGTACCAGCAGAGCTATTATTTTATTGGGTAAATAAGATGCCAGTGAATGGATATACACTTCCTCCCTGTTGAATTTCTAGATCTGTGGTCAGTGGCTAATGGCAAGGCTGACAGTTTTACTCCTAATATAAGCCCTTCATCAGCCACATTTCATATGTAAAAACCAACAATAATCTAGTGAGAGTGGACAAAAATTTTGTTATAAAATATTTTCCCCCACCAGTGATCATAGTCACACAAAATCCAATTCTATATTAACAAAATTTCATGAAACTTTAAATTTTCAAACCTTCTTTGGGGTATCTTTGTCAATTACAGACAAAATTTACAGACCACTGGAGAAATAGATCTTTTCCTTTTATGTCACGGTTTATAAAAATTATTGACATGAGCAGAAAACAACATAGTCAACATTTCTTTGCCTATTAATTAATGTTTGAAGATTCGCAGACAACACTGCTAACAATTTGAACAAATGTGTATTAGAACATTTACACAGCGTAGGAGGTTTACTATAGACTTGGCTCAAAGTTAAAAATAACGTCTCAGTTTATGGTATTTGCTAGCTTCTGTTTTAAGCATGTAATAGCTTTTAAAGCTATTAAAGGAAACCTATACTAGAGAGGATGTATTATCAAAGTAAAAAATTGTTTAAAAACTGAGAAAGTGTAATCACTGTTGATATAACATATTTCAGTAATTTTTCTTTCAAAAATTGTCCTTGACCAAATTACAGGTGCAATAGCATATTTGAAATTAATTTACTCTATTATTAGTCCTTTCAGCACACAAGCTGCAACCAGAAATATCAAAAGTGCTACAGGATGTTATCATTGAACTTAATTTTATATTTTTAAATGTCTTAAAATTATTGTAGAGTTCTTATAGTAATAAAAAGGAAACAATCTTTAAAAAACTTTTATAACAAAGAGGTTTTTGGTTATTTTATGTCCAACTACCTAGGAGGTTTGTCAAGCAAAGAGGCACAATTCATTTTCCTTCTATAAAAAGACATAATTTCATTTTTAATTCCCATAATGAAAATTAAAGTATATAACTTGATACCAAATAATTTCAGAAAACAAACATTAAATATTAAACTTCAAGATGACATTTTAACAATTAAAGAGAGAGTAGCTGCTATTCAAAAGAAATTTATAAATTTTTGAAAGGATGTTTACAAATGTTTTAAGCATTAAGTGATTGTAATGCGTAAAACAATGTGTATCTATTCATCTATAAAATGTCTCTCAACTATATGCTGAAAACACTTAGAAGCACAATTTTCTAATCTACTTACAAATCGTTTAGTAGAAACTATCTTTCAATGAAAAGCTTGAGTGGATTTAACATACTCATCACAAATGTAATTATTTAATGACTTACAATTAATTTGTAATACCAACAGACTGACATGAGGGCAGACTGAAATTTCAGCAAAACCAATTATCTATTTGGTGAATAGTTTGGAAAATGAGTAGAACAATTCAACAAATTGAGTCAACATTACATTCCATTTCAGTCATCATGTCTTTTTGTGAGATAACTCTATCAAGTATGGCAAGCATTAAAACTAAATGTGATTCAACTAGTGTTTGGATTAACAATTTATGGTAATAGATGGAGTATAACAAACAAATTATTGAAACATTCATCAACATGGATAAATCTCAAAATCACTTATCTGAAGGAAAAGAAACATGCAAAAAAATGAGCAGTACATACTGTGTGATTTAATTTACACAAAATCTAGTCAAACTAATTTATAGTGATAGAAAGCAGGTAAGTGGTTGCCTGGAGATGGGATGGAGGAAGGGATGGTAAGCAAAGGGTCAAAAACGAACTTTTTCTTTAAAGACAGTGAGGGAAATATTTATTGTCTTGACTGCAGTGATGGTTTCAAGAGTATGTATGTCACAAAGTATCCAACTGAACAAAGACATCCATCAATGAGTCAATGAGTAGTCATTTACCCTACAAGGAACACAATCCTAAATTAAAAGGAAGTATGGATGTGCGTTCAGCAACCTGGATAATAACAAAATTAATTTGCTTTTTTTGAGAGTAGCTGGACACAAAAGCGTAAGTGAAAGAAGGCATACAGAAAATAGTACAGTTTATTTGACTCTGGAAAAGGCAAAACTACAGGGACAAAAATTCAAATAGCAATTCCAGGGGCTGATTGAGAACAGGGGATTGACTATAAAGAGGCCTGGTATGGGGTGTTGGGGCAAGGTACTTATGTGGTTAGGAAAATGTTATGCATCTTGATTGTGGTAATGGTTACAGAACTGCATACATCGGCGGAAACAAACTGTCCTCTTTAAACCAGTGAATTTTACTGTACGCAAATTTTGTTTCTATAGGTTTACCTTTAAAGTCATCTTAAGAGCAGCCCATGGAATGGCCAAAACATCAAGTATTAAACAAGTATTTTTAAAAACTTAAGGTATAGTCAATCACAATGCTCTTACAAAAAATAAGTAGTACTGTCAATAACATCAATTCATCCTTCAATTTCTTTACAAAATTTTTTAATGTTTATTTTTGAGAGAGAAAGAGATAGAGAATGAGTGAGGGAGGGGAAGAGAAAAAGACACAGAATCCAAAGCAGACTCCAGGCTCTGAGCTGTCAGCACAGAGCCTGAGATGGGGCTCCAACTCATGAACAGTGACATCATGACCCAAGCCAAAGTTGGACGCATAACCAACTGAGCCAACCAGGTGCCCCATCCTTCAGTTTCTATTTGTGTATGCCCATATGCTATATATGTTAACATTTGTGTGCATAATTTGTATCTAAATAATTAGATATGTAAAGGAGATGTAAGCTCAAATACTGTTTTACCTTAAAGCATAAATGCTCAAATCATTTATCACTTATCTTAGTTTGCTTCCAATTTTTCACTATCACAAAAATTAATTCTCAAACTTCCATCTCTGTGCTTAGAGCTTTTATCATTATTTTGTGAGATTTTTTTCCTTAGAAAACAAGAAGAAAAAAATTCAGATTAATGAGTCCAAAAAAAAGTTGTATCTCATGAGATTTAGATATTCAAATCACTTCCCAAGTTTTCAAACCACTTTATATCACCACAATGAATTAAAGTATATTTCTCTCTATTCTTGTGAGCAATGTTTGATTGAATTTTTTAAATCAGCAAATTAACTTTTAGCAAATGTCTCTCAGCAGCTATTACAGTCTTACAAACATTGGTTTCACCTTTATTATATGCATTGATTTCCTTTTATTAAAGCATTTTTACATCCCTGAATAAGACGAACAACAATTGGAGTTATCTGCTGAAGTTGGCCCAGTGGTTTGTAGATGGTAATGGTTCATCACAGCCCAAAGCAGATTCCCAGGCACCTCTCTTCCCAGAACCTAGTCCTTCAAGTGGATTTGTTTTCTTCTTCTGAATGTGACACACTTTCCCTTCTTTTCTCAGGAAGCTGCTTTTCTTAAAATTTTTTTTAACATTTATTCATTTTTTAATATGAAATTTATTGTCAAATTGGTTTCCATACAACACCCAGTGTTCATCCCAACAGGTGCCCTCCTCAATGCCCATCACCCACTTCCCCTCCCTCCCACCCCCCATCAACCCTCAGTTTATTTTCAGTTTTTAAGAGTCCCTTATGATAGAGACAGAGTGTGAGTGGGGGAGGGAAAGAGAGAGAGAGAGTGAGAAACAGAATCCAAGCAAGCTCCAGACTCTGAACTGACAGCACAGAGCCCAACGTGGGGCTTGAACTCACGGACTGTGAGATCATGACCTGAGCTGAAGTCGGATGCTTAACCGACTGAGCCACCCAGGTGCCCCTGCTTTTCTTTCTCCATTTTTGTAATAGGCCATTTTCTTCAACTCCTTGAAAATGGTTGCCTGTTCTTTATTTTTTTGACACTGAGTAGGTCCTTACCACACTTATGTCCAATTATTTCCCAGAGCAAAAATGGCTTTCCCTTTGCAGATTTCAGGGCTCTGTACTTAAACTTTGAGATTTTCCACAGATCATTAAGTGATCAACCACACACTAAGTAAGGCAGCCTAGATTCCAGTTTATATCAGGAAGTCCAGAGCTGGCATCTAAGTAGGTTTTATTACCCATCCTGCCCATGTGAGAGCTTTTAAATAAACAAAAGAACCAAGTGGAATACATGTTAGAATATGAATCGATCCTAAGCCATCTAAGAGAGTTCAAGTTAACAACAGAACCACAAGGAATAAACAAACAAACCAATAAATAAAGCAGTCTTTGATACTTAAACCTAGCTAAGTGACTAAGATCCTTCGACTAACATTTCTTCCATCAGTTGTTTGACACCAACCATACCAAACTGTCAATACTAATTCAATAATGCTTTCACTTTCCCTGGGGAAAGAAATCTGCAATTCTCAATTCTGATGATACATCAAAATATTGTATAGAGCTTTACATGTAACATATAGGCCCCAAAACTCAGATACTATTTTTAGTGCATTTGGGATGAAGATTGTACATCTATTCTTTAAAAAGCTCTATATATGGGTGCCTGGGTGGCTCAGTCCATTGAGCATCCAACTCTTGATTTCGGCTCAGGTCATGATCTCGAGGTTCATGAGTTCGAGCCCAACATGAAGCTCTGCACTGACAGTACAGAGACTGCTTGGGATTCTCTCTCCTTTCCCTCTGCCTTTCCCCCGCTTGTGTTCATATGTGAGCACTCTCTCTCTTTAAAAAAAAATAAACAAATAAACACGAAAAACAAATTTTTAAAGTTCCATGTATTATTCTGATGCTGAGCCAACTTTTAAAACCATTGGTTTTAATTCTGGACACCAGATGAGCTTTGGAAAATATTCCTTTCCAGAAAGCTTAACAGAAAGAAAAAAAAATGCTAAACTCTAGAAGTACCTAATCTTTATCTTCAGGGAGTTCATCAATTAGTGCATCAATTAAGACTAATGGACCACATTGCCAAGTATTAACAATCTTGGTACAAGCCCCAGGCTTGCTCTGTATGAGATGAAATTGTGTGTTAGGTAAAATGGGGACTGGAGATCATCTGTAGATTTCATCCATCCTGCCTGCCCATCTCTACCAGAAGAAGCTAAACAATTGACAGCATGTACACTCAGTTTGATAAGGCAACCATTCCCTTATAAGGGGCAACTTGGTTTAATTGTGCAAGGCATACTAATATTTGGAGGGCCCAGAAATAATACAAAATGATTTGGAGATTTTGGAAAATGAAATAATCTCAAGTTTTAGTAAACTCATCTGTTCAGCTGTGTTCTACTTCCCATCAGGGTAAACTAAGCTCTGGAAAACAGCTATGCCCAGTGTAAATGGACAGCTGCAGACACGAATAGCCTGGAAAATAGAGAAGAAAGAGTGGCATGGAAAGTTCAACAATTTGGAGAGGCGGGCTATCTGTTCATTGATTACCAGGAGAGGGAGAATCTCTAAGGACACTGTAATCAGAAATGACCTGTCTTTGCCCAAAAAGTGGTTGAAATTTCAGTGCTGTGGCTATGTGAGTATGTTAGGATTTAAGAGAAAGATCATGGTGTCTGCAGAAAGAGCCATTTTACCTGGAGAGCATGTCAGTGTTACTAAATAATTAATGTTGAGGGTTCAAATAGCACAGGTAACTGAACTCAATACAAGTTGGGATAATCCAACCATGAAATAGCCCCTGAGGCAACATCTACCTCACATATCATTTACTGCTATTGTGACTTTCAAGTTGGTCATGTTCCCTTTTCACAACAGGTGTGAAGGATTTTACATATTGTTTTCCAGCTCCAAACCCACGTTTCTTCCTCTACTCAGCAGTGACCTTGCAAACTAAGCTCACCAACTTCAAGGAAGCAAGTTAGCTTATTTACTACCAGTTTCTGCCAGCATAAACCCTAGAGGGGGCTCAAAGAGGAAGTAGAGAGAACGAACTTCCTCTCTGGTTCTTTCTGTTCCTATCAGTTCAGTTCCAGCCTTTGGCTTCCTTTGGCACTTCCAGACCAACCTCAGCTCACTCTTAGAGCTGTCAGCAACAACCAGGAGTGTCCCTTCCTCAGACATCTTAGTGTCTAGGTTCTAGTAACCC
Organism: Felis catus; assembly: GCF_018350175.1. Taxonomy (NCBI): domain Eukaryota; kingdom Metazoa; phylum Chordata; class Mammalia; order Carnivora; family Felidae; genus Felis; species Felis catus. The sequence goes on along the minus strand of NC_058377.1, from coordinate 5,061,510 downwards.
CACCCCATTCCTTATGGATTCCTAAGTCCTACTTGTTGTCTGATGTTATTTTCTCTGCCCTTGTTTGCTGTTCCACTTTTCTCTTTCAGCCTTCCACAGCCTGTGTAACTAACTCCTTGTATCAAATCTCCTCTGTATGAAATACTTAGTGTATGTATTCTTTTTGTCTCGCAGGCAAGACCCTACCCCTTACAGAGGGCAATCGGTGGTTTGCCTAGTATATTCAAAATGGAAGAAGAAAAACATTAATTCCACTTTTGTTTAAACCTGATTTGTTCAAGCAACAAGCATTTATTAGGCATCTCTGTAAAGAGATGAGGGTCTCAGGTTTAAAACTAATGACATAAGAGTCCTGAAACAAGATGGCGGAACAGCATGGAAATTTTTGGGTGTCTTGCATCCATGAAATATAGTCAGACCAACACTAAACCATCCTACACCTAGAAAACTTATTGGAAGGTTAACACAACAATCTGCACAACCTGAACCACAGAATTCAGCATGTACATGACACAGAGAGGTGAACTTTGGGAGTGAGAGGCCAGCAGCGGGCAGGGAGCCACCTTTGCAGGCAGAGAGAGGACAGAGACTGGGGCAGGGGAGAATATGGGAAAAGCACCCCTCCCCAAAAGAAGCTGGAGAGAAAGTGTAAAATTGGAAACAGCTGCAGGGACTAAACTAAAAATGGAAAAAGGAGAAAGGAGAGGGTTTAAATTCCATTAAGACTGTAAACAAGGGGAGCACAAAGACCACCACTCCGCAGCTGGAAACCTGGCATTGCTCTGGTGGGAAGGGCGAATCCCTGGGAAAAGAGTGGGGTCTGGGACATTCTCAGGCCACATGAGGAAAAGCAGCTCCACTGCTGGAAGGACATTTGGTAGAGACTGTTGAAGCCACCTGGTCCCAGCAGACCCCAGAAAATGGCCACATTTGCTGGTATTGGAACAAGGATGTTAAGTGTGAAGCCTGGTGCCAGATGTGTGTTGTGATTTTCCATAATCCCTGAAATAATGCTGCTACACTATCTTGAGAACTTCTTCTGGGATGGGCTGGCACCTGGCCACAGTCTCGGGGAACCAGCAACAGCAGGGTCCAGTGGGCATTCCTGGGTAGAGACAAAATTTGGCCATTGTTCATTTGGCCATCGCTCAGTGAGACCCTCCCACAGAGGGGTAGAATGGGTCAAAGCCGCAGTCCTTCAGAAGTAAAGGGCTGGGGAAAACAGTCGCATCTGAGACAAAATTCAGGAGAGAGGTACTGCCTGGGGCTTGGTCACTGACAGTGAAGAAGTAGAGAGTGGATAAAAGCTGAAGACGGGGAGGGGTGTGTGATTGCTGAACAATTCCCATTCTAGAGACTGAGTAGCTGGGTGATGCCATTTTCACCACTCCTGCTCATGTGCATATGCACGTATGAGCCCAGCAACAATCCACCCCAATAGGCTAGCAGCACCATCTAGTGAAGAATGGAGCTGTTACACCGAGTCCCACAACTGGCCCAACCTCGCTCT